>NC_134828.1:52811156-55211156 GCF_004210375.1 Tachypleus tridentatus
TTACAACACCATGCTATCTTCTTAGATACATTACAATTACAACACCATGCTATCTTCTTAGATACATTACAATTACAACACCATGCTATCTTCTTAGATACATTACAATTACAACACCATGCTATCTTCTTAGATACATTACAATTACAACACCATGCTATCTTCTTAGATACATTACAATTACAACACCATGCTATCTTCTTAGATACATTACAATTACAACACCATGCTATCTTCTTAGATACATTACAATTACAACACCATGCTATCTTCTTAGATACATTACAATTACAACACCATGCTATCTTCTTAGATACATTACAATTACAACACCATGCTATCTTCTTAGATACATTACAATTACAACACCATGCTATCTTCTTAGATACATTACAATTACAACACCATGCTATCTTCTTAGATACATTACAATTACAACACCATGCTATCTTCTTAGATACATTACAATTACAACACCATGCTATCTTCTTAGATACATTACAATTACAACACCATGCTATCTTCTTAGATACATTACAATTACAACACCATGCTATCTTCTTAGATACATTACAATTACAACACCATGCTATCTTCTTAGATACATTACAATTACAACACCATGCTATCTTCTTAGATACATTACAATTACAACACCATGCTATCTTCTTAGATACATTACAATTACAACACCATGCTATCTTCTTAGATACATTACAATTACAACACCATGCTATCTTCTTAGATACATTACAATTACAACACCATGCTATCTTCTTAGATACATTACAATTACAACACCATGCTATCTTCTTAGATACATTACAATTACAACACCATGCTATCTTCTTAGATACATTACAATTACAACACCATGCTATCTTCTTAGATACATTACAATTACAACACCATGCTATCTTCCTAGATACATTACAATTACAACACCATGCTATCTTCTTAGATACATTACAATTACAACACCATGCTATCTTCTTAGATACATTACAATTACAACACCATGCTATCTTCTTAGATACATTACAATTACAACACCATGCTATCTTCTTAGATACATTACAATTACAACACCATGCTATCTTCTTAGATACATTACAATTACAACACCATGCTATCTTCTTAGATACATTACAATTACAACACCATGCTATCTTCTTAGATACATTACAATTACAACACCATGCTATCTTCTTAGATACATTACAATTACAACACCATGCTATCTTCTTAGATACATTACAATTACAACACCATGCTATCTTCCTAGATACATTACAATTACAACACCATGCTATCTTCTTAGATACATTACAATTACAACACCATGCTATCTTCTTAGATACATTACAATTACAACACCATGCTATCTTCTTAGATACATTACAATTACAACACCATGCTATCTTCTTAGATACATTACAATTACAACACCATGCTATCTTCTTAGATACATTACAATTACAACACCATGCTATCTTCTTAGATACATTACAATTACAACACCATGCTATCTTCTTAGATACATTACAATTACAACACCATGCTATCTTCCTAGATACATTACAATTACAACACCATGCTATCTTCTTAGATACATTACAATTACAACACCATGCTATCTTCTTAGATACATTACAATTACAACACCATGCTATCTTCTTAGATACATTACAATTACAACACCATGCTATCTTCTTAGATACATTACAATTACAACACCATGCTATCTTCTTAGATACATTACAATTACAACACCATGCTATCTTCTTAGATACATTACAATTACAACACCATGCTATCTTCTTAGATACATTACAATTACAACACCATGCTATCTTCCTAGATACATTACAATTACAACACCATGCTATCTTCCTAGATACATTACAATTACAACACCATGCTATCTTCTTAGATACATTACAATTACAACACCATGCTATCTTCTTAGATACATTACAATTACAACACCATGCTATCTTCTTAGATACATTACAATTACAACACCATGCTATCTTCTTAGATACATTACAATTACAACACCATGCTATCTTCTTAGATACATTACAATTACAACACCATGCTATCTTCTTAGATACATTACAATTACAACACCATGCTATCTTCTTAGATACATTACAATTACAACACCATGCTATCTTCTTAGATACATTACAATTACAACACCATGCTATCTTCTTAGATACATTACAATTACAACACCATGCTATCTTCTTAGATACATTACAATTACAACACCATGCTATCTTCTTAGATACATTACAATTACAACACCATGCTATCTTCTTAGATACATTACAATTACAACACCATGCTATCTTCTTAGATACATTACAATTACAACACCATGCTATCTTCTTAGATACATTACAATTACAACACCATGCTATCTTCTTAGATACATTACAATTACAACACCATGCTATCTTCTTAGATACATTACAATTACAACACCATGCTATCTTCTTAGATACATTACAATTACAACACCATGCTATCTTCTTAGATACATTACAATTACAACACCATGCTATCTTCTTAGATACATTACAATTACAACACCATGCTATCTTCTTAGATACATTACAATTACAACACCATGCTATCTTCTTAGATACATTACAATTACAACACCATGCTATCTTCTTAGATACATTACAATTACAACACCATGCTATCTTCTTAGATACATTACAATTACAACACCATGCTATCTTCTTAGATACATTACAATTACAACACCATGCTATCTTCTTAGATACATTACAATTACAACACCATGCTATCTTCTTAGATACATTACAATTACAACACCATGCTATCTTCTTAGATACATTACAATTACAACACCATGCTATCTTCTTAGATACATTACAATTACAACACCATGCTATCTTCTTAGATACATTACATTACATGCTATTACAACACCATGCTATCTTCTTAGATACATTACAATTACAACACCATGCTATCTTCTTAGATACATTACAATTACAACACCATGCTATCTTCTTCTTAGATACATTACAATTACAACACCATGCTATCTTCTTAGATACATTACAATTACAACACCATGCTATCTTCTTAGATACATTACAATTACAACACCATGCTATCTTCTTAGATACATTACAATTACAACACCATGCTATCTTCTTAGATACATTACAATTACAACACCATGCTATCTTCTTAGATACATTACAATTACAACACCATGCTATCTTCTTAGATACATTACAATTACAACACCATGCTATCTTCTTAGATACATTACAATTACAACACCATGCTATCTTCTTAGATACATTACAATTACAACACCATGCTATCTTCTTAGATACATTACAATTACAACACCATGCTATCTTCTTAGATACATTACAATTACAACACCATGCTATCTTCTTAGATACATTACAATTACAACACCATGCTATCTTCTTAGATACATTACAATTACAACACCATGCTATCTTCTTAGATACATTACAATTACAACACCATGCTATCTTCTTAGATACATTACAATTACAACACCATGCTATCTTCTTAGATACATTACAATTACAACACCATGCTATCTTCTTAGATACATTACAATTACAACACCATGCTATCTTCTTAGATACATTACAATTACAACACCATGCTATCTTCTTAGATACATTACAATTACAACACCATGCTATCTTCTTAGCTATACATTACAATTACAACACCATGCTATCTTCTTAGATACATTACAATTACAACACCATGCTATCTTCTTAGATACATTACAATTACAACACCATGCTATCTTCTTAGATACATTACAATTACAACACCATGCTATCTTCTTAGATACATTACAATTACAACACCATGCTATCTAGATACATTACAATATGCTATCTTCTTAGATACATTACAATTACAACACCATGCTATCTTCTTAGATACATTACAATTACAACACCATGCTATCTTCTTAGATACATTACAATTACAACACCATGCTATCTTCTTAGATACATTACAATTACAACACCATGCTATCTTCCTAGATACATTACAATTACAACACCATGCTATCTTCTTAGATACATTACAATTACAACACCATGCTATCTTCTTAGATACATTACAATTACAACACCATGCTATCTTCTTAGATACATTACAATTACAACACCATGCTATCTTCTTAGATACATTACAATTACAACACCATGCTATCTTCTTAGATACATTACAATTACAACACCATGCTATCTTCTTAGATACATTACAATTACAACACCATGCTATCTTCTTAGATACATTACAATTACAACACCATGCTATCTTCTTAGATACATTACAATTACAACACCATGCTATCTTCTTAGATACATTACAATTACAACACCATGCTATCTTCTTAGATACATTACAATTACAACACCATGCTATCTTCTTAGATACATTACAATTACAACACCATGCTATCTTCCATTAGATACATTATCTTCTTAGATAATTACAATTACAACACCATGCTATCTTCTTAGATACATTACAATTACAACACCATGCTATCTTCTTAGATACATTACAATTACAACACCATGCTATCTTCTTAGATACATTACAATTACAACACCATGCTATCTTCTTAGATACATTACAATTACAACACCATGCTATCTTCTTAGATACATTACAATTACAACACCATGCTATCTTCTTAGATACATTACAATTACAACACCATGCTATCTTCTTAGATACATTACAATTACAACACCATGCTATCTTCTTAGATACATTACAATTACAACACCATGCTATCTTCTTAGATACATTACAATTACAACACCATGCTATCTTCTTAGATACATTACAATTACAACACCATGCTATCTTCTTAGATACATTACAATTACAACACCATGCTATCTTCTTAGATACATTACAATTACAACACCATGCTATCTTCTTAGATACATTACAATTACAACACCATGCTATCTTCTTAGATACATTACAATTACAACACCATGCTATCTTCTTAGATACATTACAATTACAACACCATGCTATCTTCTTAGATACATTACAATTACAACACCATGCTATCTTCTTAGATACATTACAATTACAACACCATGCTATCTTCTTAGATACATTACAATTACAACACCATGCTATCTTCTTAGATACATTACAATTACAACACCATGCTATCTTCTTAGATACATTACAATTACAACACCATGCTATCTTCTTAGATACATTACAATTACAACACCATGCTATCTTCTTAGATATTACAATTACCATACAACACCATGCTTCTTAGATACATTACAATTACAACACCATGCTATCTTCTTAGATACATTACAATTACAACACCATGCTATCTTCTTAGATACATTACAATTACAACACCATGCTATCTTCTTAGATACATTACAATTACAACACCATGCTATCTTCTTAGATACATTACAATTACAACACCATGCTATCTTCTTAGATACATTACAATTACAACACCATGCTATCTTCTTAGATACATTACAATTACAACACCATGCTATCTTCTTAGATACATTACAATTACAACACCATGCTATCTTCTTAGATACATTACAATTACAACACCATGCTATCTTCTTAGATACATTACAATTACAACACCATGCTATCTTCTTAGATACATTACAATTACAACACCATGCTATCTTCTTAGATACATTACAATTACAACACCATGCTATCTTCTTAGATACATTACAATTACAACACCATGCTATCTTCTTAGATACATTACAATTACAACACCATGCTATCTTCTTAGATACATTACAATTACAACACCATGCTATCTTCTTAGATACATTACAATTACAACACCATGCTATCTTCCTAGATACATTACAATTACAACACCATGCTATCTTCTTAGATACATTACAATTACAACACCATGCTATCTTCTTAGATACATTACAATTACAACACCATGCTATCTTCTTAGATACATTACAATTACAACACCATGCTATCTTCTTAGATACATTACAATTACAACACCATGCTATCTTCTTAGATACATTACAATTACAACACCATGCTATCTTCTTAGATACATTACAATTACAACACCATGCTATCTTCTTAGATACATTACAATTACAACACCATGCTATCTTCTTAGATACATTACAATTACAACACCATGCTATCTTCTTAGATACATTACAATTACAACACCATGCTATCTTCTTAGATACATTACAATTACAACACCATGCTATCTTCTTAGATACATTACAATTACAACACCATGCTATCTTCTTAGATACATTACAATTACAACACCATGCTATCTTCTTAGATACATTACAATTACAACACCATGCTATCTTCTTAGATACATTACAATTACAACACCATGCTATCTTCTTAGATACATTACAATTACAACACCATGCTATCTTCTTAGATACATTACAATTACAACACCATGCTATCTTCTTAGATACATTAAAATTACAACACCATGCTATCTTCTTAGATACATTACAATTACAACACCATGCTATCTTCTTAGATACATTACAATTACAACACCATGCTATCTTCTTAGATACATTACAATTACAACACCATGCTATCTTCTTAGATACATTACAATTACAACACCATGCTATCTTCTTAGATACATTACAATTACAACACCATGCTATCTTCTTAGATACATTACAATTACAACACCATGCTATCTTCTTAGATACATTACAATTACAACACCATGCTATCTTCTTAGATACATTACAATTACAACACCATGCTATCTTCTTAGATACATTACAATTACAACACCATGCTATCTTCTTAGATACATTACAATTACAACACCATGCTATCTTCTTAGATACATTACAATTACAACACCATGCTATCTTCTTAGATACATTACAATTACAACACCATGCTATCTTCCTAGATACATTACAATTACAACACCATGCTATCTTCTTAGATACATTACAATTACAACACCATGCTATCTTCTTAGATTACAACACCATGCTATCTTCTTAGATACATTACAATTACAACACCATGCTATCTTCTTAGATACATTACAATTACAACACCATGCTATCTTCTTAGATACATTACAATTACAACACCATGCTATCTTCTTAGATACATTACAATTACAACACCATGCTATCTTCTTAGATACATTACAATTACAACACCATGCTATCTTCTTAGATACATTACAATTACAACACCATGCTATCTTCTTAGATACATTACAATTACAACACCATGCTATCTTCTTAGATACATTACAATTACAACACCATGCTATCTTCTTAGATACATTACAATTACAACACCATGCTATCTTCTTAGATACATTACAATTACAACACCATGCTATCTTCTTAGATACATTACAATTACAACACCATGCTATCTTCTTAGATACATTACAATTACAACACCATGCTATCTTCTTAGATACATTACAATTACAACACCATGCTATCTTCTTAGATACATTACAATTACAACACCATGCTATCTTCTTAGATACATTACAATTACAACACCATGCTATCTTCTTAGATACATTACAATTACAACACCATGCTATCTTCTTAGATACATTACAATTACAACACCATGCTATCTTCTTAGATACATTACAATTACAACACCATGCTATCTTCTTAGATACATTACAATTACAACACCATGCTATCTTCTTAGATACATTACAATTACAACACCATGCTATCTTCTTAGATACATTACAATTACAACACCATGCTATCTTCTTAGATACATTACAATTACAACACCATGCTATCTTCTTAGATACATTACATTACAACACCATGCTATCTTCTTAGATACATTACAATTACAACACCATGCTATCTTCTTAGATACATTACAATTACAACACCATGCTATCTTCTTAGATACATTACAATTACAACACCATGCTATCTTCTTAGATACATTACAATTACAACACCATGCTATCTTCTTAGATACATTACAATTACAACACCATGCTATCTTCTTAGATACATTACAATTACAACACCATGCTATCTTCTTAGATACATTACAATTACAACACCATGCTATCTTCTTAGATACATTACAATTACAACACCATGCTATCTTCTTAGATACATTACAATTACAACACCATGCTATCTTCTTAGATACATTACAATTACAACACCATGCTATCTTCTTAGATACATTACAATTACAACACCATGCTATCTTCTTAGATACATTACAATTACAACACCATGCTATCTTCTTAGATACATTACAATTACAACACCATGCTATCTTCTTAGATACATTACAATTACAACACCATGCTATCTTCTTAGATACATTACAATTACAACACCATGCTATCTTCTTAGATACATTACAATTACAACACCATGCTATCTTCTTAGATACATTACAATTACAACACCATGCTATCTTCTTAGATACATTACAATTACAACACCATGCTATCTTCTTAGATACATTACAATTACAACACCATGCTATCTTCTTAGATACATTACAATTACAACACCATGCTATCTTCTTAGATACATTACAATTACAACACCATGCTATCTTCTTAGATACATTACAATTACAACACCATGCTATCTTCTTAGATACATTACAATTACAACACCATGCTATCTTCCTAGATACATTACAATTACAACACCATGCTATCTTCTTAGATACATTACAATTACAACACCATGCTATCTTCTTAGATACATTACAATTACAACACCATGCTATCTTCTTAGATACATTACAATTACAACACCATGCTATCTTCTTAGATACATTACAATTACAACACCATGCTATCTCTCTAGATACATTACAATTACAACACCATGCTATCTTCTTAGATACATTACAATTACAACACCATGCTATCTTCTTAGATACATTACAATTACAACACCATGCTATCTTCTTAGATACATTACAATTACAACACCATGCTATCTTCTTAGATACATTACAATTACAACACCATGCTATCTTAGATACATTAGATACATTACAATTACAACACCATGCTATCTTCTTAGATACATTACAATTACAACACCATGCTATCTTCTTAGATACATTACAATTACAACACCATGCTATCTTCTTAGATACATTACAATTACAACACCATGCTATCTTCTTAGATACATTACAATTACAACACCATGCTATCTTCTTAGATACATTACAATTACAACACCATGCTATCTTCTTAGATACATTACAATTACAACACCATGCTATCTTCTTAGATACATTACAATTACAACACCATGCTATCTTCTTAGATACATTACAATTACAACACCATGCTATCTTCTTAGATACATTACAATTACAACACCATGCTATCTTCTTAGATACATTACAATTACAACACCATGCTATCTTCTTAGATACATTACAATTACAACACCATGCTATCTTCTTAGATACATTACAATTACAACACCATGCTATCTTCTTAGATACATTACAATTACAACACCATGCTATCTTCTTAGATACATTACAATTACAACACCATGCTATCTTCTTAGATACATTACAATTACAACACCATGCTATCTTCTTAGATACATTACAATTACAACACCATGCTATCTTCTTAGATACATTACAATTACAACACCATGCTATCTTCTTAGATACATTACAATTACAACACCATGCTATCTTCTTAGATACATTACAATTACAACACCATGCTATCTTCTTAGATACATTACAATTACAACACCATGCTATCTTCTTAGATACATTACAATTACAACACCATGCTATCTTCTTAGATACATTACAATTACAACACCATGCTATCTTCTTAGATACATTACAATTACAACACCATGCTATCTTCTTAGATACATTACAATTACAACACCATGCTATCTTCTTAGATACATTACAATTACAACACCATGCTATCTTCTTAGATACATTACAATTACAACACCATGCTATCTTCTTAGATACATTACAATTACAACACCATGCTATCTTCTTAGATACATTACAATTACAACACCATGCTATCTTCTTAGATACATTACAATTACAACACCATGCTATCTTCCTAGATACATTACAATTACAACACCATGCTATCTTCCTAGATACATTACAATTACAACACCATGCTATCTTCTTAGATACATTACAATTACAACACCATGCTATCTTCTTAGATACATTACAATTACAACACCATGCTATCTTCTTAGATACATTACAATTACAACACCATGCTATCTTCTTAGATACATTACAATTACAACACCATGCTATCTTCTTAGATACATTACAATTACAACACCATGCTATCTTCTTAGATACATTACAATTACAACACCATGCTATCTTCTTAGATACATTACAATTACAACACCATGCTATCTTCTTAGATACATTACAATTACAACACCATGCTATCTTCTTAGATACATTACAATTACAACACCATGCTATCTTCTTAGATACATTACAATTACAACACCATGCTATCTTCTTAGATACATTACAATTACAACACCATGCTATCTTCTTAGATACATTACAATTACAACACCATGCTATCTTCTTAGATACATTACAATTACAACACCATGCTATCTTCTTAGATACATTACAATTACAACACCATGCTATCTTCTTAGATACATTACAATTACAACACCATGCTATCTTCTTAGATACATTACAATTACAACACCATGCTATCTTCTTAGATACATTACAATTACAACACCATGCTATCTTCTTAGATACATTACAATTACAACACCATGCTATCTTCTTAGATACATTACAATTACAACACCATGCTATCTTCTTAGATACATTACAATTACAACACCATGCTATCTTCTTAGATACATTACAATTACAACACCATGCTATCTTCTTAGATACATTACAATTACAACACCATGCTATCTTCTTAGATACATTACAATTACAACACCATGCTATCTTCTTAGATACATTACAATTACAACACCATGCTATCTTCTTAGATACATTACAATTACAACACCATGCTATCTTCTTAGATACATTACAATTACAACACCATGCTATCTTCTTAGATACATTACAATTACAACACCATGCTATCTTCTTAGATACATTACAATTACAACACCATGCTATCTTCTTAGATACATTACAATTACAACACCATGCTATCTTCTTAGATACATTACAATTACAACACCATGCTATCTTCTTAGATACATTACAATTACAACACCATGCTATCTTCTTAGATACATTACAATTACAACACCATGCTATCTTCTTAGATACATTACAATTACAACACCATGCTATCTTCTTAGATACATTACAATTACAACACCATGCTATCTTCTTAGATACATTACAATTACAACACCATGCTATCTTCTTAGATACATTACAATTACAACACCATGCTATCTTCCTAGATACATTACAATTACAACACCATGCTATCTTCTTAGATACATTACAATTACAACACCATGCTATCTTCTTAGATTAGATACATTACAATTACAACACCATGCTATCTTCTTAGATACATTACAATTACAACACCATGCTATCTTCTTAGATACATTACAATTACAACACCATGCTATCTTCTTAGATACATTACAATTACAACACCATGCTATCTTCTTAGATACATTACAATTACAACACCATGCTATCTTCTTAGATACATTACAATTACAACACCATGCTATCTTCTTAGATACATTACAATTACAACACCATGCTATCTTCTTAGATACATTACAATTACAACACCATGCTATCTTCTTAGATACATTACAATTACAACACCATGCTATCTTCTTAGATACATTACAATTACAACACCATGCTATCTTCTTAGATACATTACAATTACAACACCATGCTATCTTCTTAGATACATTACAATTACAACACCATGCTATCTTCTTAGATACATTACAATTACAACACCATGCTATCTTCCTAGATACATTACAATTACAACACCATGCTATCTTCTTAGATACATTACAATTACAACACCATGCTATCTTCTTAGATACATTACAATTACAACACCATGCTATCTTCTTAGATACATTACAATTACAACACCATGCTATCTTCTTCTTAGATACATTACAATTACAACACCATGCTATCTTCTTAGATACATTACAATTACAACACCATGCTATCTTCTTAGATACATTACAATTACAACACCATGCTATCTTCTTAGATACATTACAATTACAACACCATGCTATCTTCTTCTTAGATACATTACAATTACAACACCATGCTATCTTCTTAGATACATTACAATTACAACACCATGCTATCTTCTTTAATACATTACAATTACAACACCATGCTATCTTCTTAGATACATTACAATTACAACACCATGCTATCTTCTTAGATACATTACAATTACAACACCATGCAATTATCTATCTTCTTAGATACATTACAATTACAACACCATGCTATCTTCTTAGATACATTACAATTACAACACCATGCTATGCTTCTTAGATACATTACAATTACAACACCATGCTATCTTCCTAGATACATTACAATTACAACACCATGCTATCTTCTTAGATACATTACAATTACAACACCATGCTATCTTCTTAGATACATTACAATTACAACACCATGCTATCTTCTTAGATACATTACAATTACAACACATGCTATAGATACATTACAATTACAACACCATGCTATCTTCTTAGATACATTACAATTACAACACCATGCTATCTTCTTAGATACATTACAATTACAACACCATGCTATCTTCTTAGATACATTACAATTACAACACCATGCTATCTTCTTAGATACATTAAAATTACAACACCATGCTATCTTCTTAGATACATCACAATTACAACACCATGCTATCTTCTTAGATACATTACAATTACAACACCATGCTATCTTCCTAGATACATTACAATTACAACACCATGCTATCTTCTTAGATACATTACAATTACAACACCATGCTATCTTCTTAGATACATTACAATTACAACACCATGCTATCTTCTTAGATACATTACAATTACAACACCATGCTATCTTCTTAGATACATTACAATTACAACACCATGCTATCTTCTTAGATACATTACAATTACAACACCATGCTATCTTCTTAGATACATTACAATTACAACACCATGCTATCTTCTTAGATACATTACAATTACAACACCATGCTATCTTCTTAGATACATTACAATTACAACACCATGCTATCTTCTTAGATACATTACAATTACAACACCATGCTATCTTCTTAGATACATTACAATTACAACACCATGCATGCTATCTTCTTAGATACATTACAATTACAACACCATGCTATCTTCTTAGATACATTACAATTACAACACCATGCTATCTTCTTAGATACATTACAATTACAACACCATGCTATCTTCTTAGATACATTACAATTACAACACCATGCTATCTTCTTAGATACATTACAATTACAACACCATGCTATCTTCTTAGATACATTACAATTACAACACCATGCTATCTTCCTAGATACATTACAATTACAACACCATGCTATCTTCTTAGATACATTACAATTACAACACCATGCTATCTCTCCTAGATACATTACAATTACAACACCATGCTATCTTCTTAGATACATTACAATTACAACACCATGCTATCTTCTTAGATACATTACAATTACAACACCATGCTATCTTCTTAGATACATTACAATTACAACACCATGCTATCTTCTTAGATACATTACAATTACAACACCATGCTATCTTCTTAGATACATTACAATTACAACACCATGCTATCTTCTTAGATACATTACAATTACAACACCATGCTATCTTCTTAGATACATTACAATTACAACACCATGCTATCTTCTTAGATACATTACAATTACAACACCATGCTATCTTCTTAGATACATTACAATTACAACACCATGCTATCTTCTTAGATACATTACAATTACAACACCATGCTATCTTCTTAGATACATTACAATTACAACACCATGCTATCTTCTTAGATACATTACAATTACAACACCATGCTATCTTCTTAGATACATTACAATTACAACACCATGCTATCTTCTTAGATACATTACAATTACAACACCATGCTATCTTCTTAGATACATTACAATTACAACACCATGCTATCTTCCAAGATACATTACAATTACAACACCATGCTATCTTCTTAGATACATTACAATTACAACACCATGCTATCTTCTTAGATACATTACAATTACAACACCATGCTATCTTCTTAGATACATTACAATTACAACACCATGCTATCTTCTTAGATACATTACAATTACAACACCATGCTATCTTCTTAGATACATTACAATTACAACACCATGCTATCTTCCTAGATACATTACAATTACAACACCATGCTATCTTCTTAGATACATTACAATTACAACACCATGCTATCTTCTTAGATACATTACAATTACAACACCATGCTATCTTCTTAGACATTACAATTACAACACCATGCTATCTTCTTAGATACATTACAATTACAACACCATGCTATCTTCTTAGATACATTACAATTACAACACCATGCTATCTTCTTAGATACATTACAATTACAACACCATGCTATCTTCTAGATACATTAGATACATTACATTAATTACAACACCATGCTATCTTCTTAGATACATTACAATTACAACACCATGCTATCTTCTTAGATACATTACAATTACAACACCATGCTATCTTCTTAGATACATTACAATTACAACACCATGCTATCTTCTTAGATACATTACAATTACAACACCATGCTATCTTCTTAGATACATTACAATTACAACACCATGCTATCTTCTTAGATACATTACAATTACAACACCATGCTATCTTCTTAGATACATTACAATTACAACACCATGCTATCTTCTTAGATACATTACAATTACAACACCATGCTATCTTCTTAGATACATTACATTATTACAACACCATGCTATCTTCTTAGATACATTACAATTACAACACCATGCTATCTTCTTAGATACATTACAATTACAACACCATGCTATCTTCTTAGATACATTACAATTACAACACCATGCTATCTTCTTAGATACATTACAATTACAACACCATGCTATCTTCTTAGATACATTACAATTACAACACCATGCTATGCAATTATGCTATCTTTAGATACATTACAATTACAACACCATGCTATCTTCTTAGATACATTACAATTACAACACCATGCTATCTTCTTAGATACATTACAATTACAACACCATGCTATCTTCTTAGATACATTACAATTACAACACCATGCTATCTTCTTAGATACATTACAATTACAACACCATGCTATCTATCTTTAGATACATTACAATTACAACACCATGCTATCTTCTTAGATACATTACAATTACAACACCATGCTATCTTCTTAGATACATTACAATTACAACACCATGCTATCTTCTTAGATACATTACAATTACAACACCATGCTATCTTCTTAGATACATTACAATTACAACACCATGCTATCTTCTTAGATACATTACAATTACAACACCATGCTATCTTCTTAGATACATTACAATTACAACACCATGCTATCTTCTTAGATACATTACAATTACAACACCATGCTATCTTCTTAGATACATTACAATTACAACACCATGCTATCTTCTTAGATACATTACAATTACAACACCATGCTATCTTCTTAGATACATTACAATTACAACACCATGCTATCTTCTTAGATACATTACAATTACAACACCATGCTATCTTCTTAGATACATTACAATTACAACACCATGCTATCTTCTTAGATACATTACAATTACAACACCATGCTATCTTCTTAGATACATTACAATTACAACACCATGCTATCTTCTTAGATACATTACAATTACAACACCATGCTATCTTCTTAGATACATTACAATTACAACACCATGCTATCTTCTTAGATACATTACAATTACAACACCATGCTATCTTCTTAGATACATTACAATTACAACACCATGCTATCTTCTTAGATACATTACAATTACAACACCATGCTATCTTCTTAGATACATTACAATTACAACACCATGCTATCTTCTTAGATACATTACAATTACAACACCATGCTATCTTCTTAGATACATTACAATTACAACACCATGCTATCTTCTTAGATACATTACAATTACAACACCATGCTATCTTCTTAGATACATTACAATTACAACACCATGCTATCTTCTTAGATACATTACAATTACAACACCATGCTATCTTCTTAGATACATTACAATTACAACACCATGCTATCTTCCTAGATACATTACAATTACAACACCATGCTATCTTCCTAGATACATTACAATTACAACACCATGCTATCTTCTTAGATACATTACAATTACAACACCATGCTATCTTCTTAGATACATTACAATTACAACACCATGCTATCTTCTTAGATACATTACAATTACAACACCATGCTATCTTCTTAGATACATTACAATTACAACACCATGCTATCTTCTTAGATACATTACAATTACAACACCATGCTATCTTCTTAGATACATTACAATTACAACACCATGCTATCTTCCTATCTTTAGATACATTACAATTACAACACCATGCTATCTTCTTAGATACATTACAATTACAACACCATGCTATCTTCTTAGATACATTACAATTACAACACCATGCTATCTTCTTAGATACATTACAATTACAACACCATGCTATCTTCTTAGATACATTACAATTACAACACCATGCTATCTTCTTAGATACATTACAATTACAACACCATGCTATCTTCTTAGATACATTACAATTACAACACCATGCTATCTTCTTAGATACATTACAATTACAACACCATGCTATCTTCTTAGATACATTACAATTACAACACCATGCTATCTTCTTAGATACATTACAATTACAACACCATGCTATGCTACAACACCATGCTATCTTCCTAGATACATTACAATTTACAACCATGCTATCTTCCTAGATACATTACAATTACAACACCATGCTATCTTCTTAGATACATTACAATTACAACACCATGCTATCTTCCTAGATACATTACAATTACAACACCATGCTATCTTCTTAGATACATTACAATTACAACACCATGCTATCTTCTTAGATACATTACAATTACAACACCATGCTATCTTCTTAGATACATTACAATTACAACACCATGCTATCTTCTTAGATACATTACAATTACAACACCATGCTATCTAGATACATTACAATTACAACACCATGCTATCTTCTTAGATACATTACAATTACAACACCATGCTATCTTCCTAGATACATTACAATTACAACACCATGCTATCTTCTTAGATACATTAAATAAATCAGTGCAGAGTTGTTATTTAAACTGTCAGACACAAATATTTTCAAGTAATTATTATTTAGTAAAAAATAACTATTCTGTAAATCTTTTAGTGGAGAAACATAGAGTACTGAGGGAGAAGCCACTATGCGAAACATTTCCGAACAAGCCAAGTTGTAAGTGCGATTTGAAACATGTGAGGAAGCCCCCAGCATATTTGGTTACTAAATCACATATTGTAAAGTTTTGGAGATTTTTGTAAAGGAACAAATATTATGATGTTGTATACATAAGCATATTCTCGTGAAAACTAAAACAAAAAGAAGTACAAATATTCAGAATTATAAATTTAAATTGTGTACATTAAAAACCATTGACAGCTTAGCGGTAAGCGTGACAGCTTTTAATGTTGTAATTCCGGGGATAGATCGTCACTGAACTCAGTTCAACCCATTGTACAGTTTTGCGCTAAAAGAAAAATTTATTTTAAAATTTGTTCACTAATAAACAGCTATCATTCAGAAACTTCATAATGTGTGCACTGACTTAACACATATGATCATGTGTTCCTCAAGTTCATTGAAAATTACGTTACTTTTCCGTTTACTACAGAGACGCAATTTGAGTGGCTGTCCCGTCAAGCTCGGATGGGGCCCCGAAAATAGTTTTTACGAAACGTTTCTATTCAAGCAGGATTAAAAAATATACAAAAGTTACATTCAGCTGAACTGGAGGGTTCACATGAGGTTAAATTTCTTTGATCCCTAAAGCGTTTTATGAACTTATTCCATCATCGTTTTAAAAAAGAATCTGGCGAAAGTAACCTCGAGACAAAATCTTGTATATAGATTTTTATCGCAGCATAGACGCTTAAAGAATGGTTGACTTATTCTTAAGTACAATCTTTCAGCTCATCTCTTGATAGATTTGAGATCTAATTATAGCCGCGGCTATTGAGAATTTCTTGTTATCAAAACCCAAACTGAGCTATTTATTTGGTATGTCAGGTACTAAACATTTTAAATTAACCATTTACAACACGATGTTATCGTATAAAATATCCTATGCCTATCATTGGATTTGCCACACATTTTTATTGTAAATTTCTCCTCTACAACGCCTTTTCCTACAAATTATTGGATTTTAGACACAGACTACGATAATTTCGCTGTCGTTTGGTCTTGTTTCAACCTGGGACCTTTCGGACTTTTACATACAGGTCAGCATAATAGATATGTTGCATGAATAAACATAAACTAAGTTTGTTGCATTATTTTTTAAGTTGTTAGGTGTTTCGCCACAAATGAATAAAAAATATGTGGAGAGGATTTAAATTACAATTTCTTCCTCTCAGTTTGCAGAAAACTTATGGATTTTTGAACGAGAAAAAATTATGGATAAAGATCTGATAAAAACTATAAAAAACTTGACAAACTTGGTATCGAATGGAAATAGGATCATCTACGGAACATAACTCAAGTTAATTGCGACACCTCTTAATACTATAGAGCCTCTGTAGATGTAAAATTTGTTCAATTTTTCCATTTCAAAATAAATATATTTAGGAACAGTTGTTTGCATACTTTGGCTTTTACAAGATCTCTCTTGTAAAACACAAAGCAACAACACAATGAACTAATCTATTCTGTGCCCATCACATATAGCTATATATCTGACATTGCAGTTGAAGACCCCTAGCTACCAAAATGAAATATAAGAACCAAAACCCCTTAATTCCAATTCTAAGATGTGGAACCTCGACTACTTCGTTGAGGTTGAACTATAATGATTAATCATAGGCTATTCCAATCTTCATACAGGAACTAAGTTCTGGGTGAAGAGTACTCACCTCCGGAATTTAGTATGGTCCTCCACTTGTGCTTTTGGTATGGATAATGCCTCCACCAGCACCTCTGTCTGCTCAATGAGGAATTCTGAGTGGATGGTAAGTATGTTTTGGAATTTAATATTTTTTTACATTGAATGTAGTTTCAATAATACTTGTTTTCTTCCCCAATAAAAGCTAGTGTAAGTTTCGAGAAAGTGGTTACATTCTTTAAGTGAATTGCTTATATACAGTAACAGGATAGAGAGTGCATAGACGACTGTGAAGAAATTTACAGCCACGTAACGCCATCTCAAAAAACCTTTTATCCTTTAATAACGGGACCGACATGGCCAGATGGTTAAGGCATTCAGCTCGTAATATAAGGGTCGCGGGCTCGAATCCCCATCACACCAAACATGTTTGCCCTTTCATGACTTATAATGTGAGTTAACTCCAGTTATTCTTTGATAAAAAAGTAGCTCAAGAGTTGGGTGTGGGTGGTGATAACTAAGTGCCTTCTCTCTAGTCTTACACAACTAAATTAGGGACTGCTAGCGCAGATAACCCTCATGTAGCTTTGCGCGAAATTCAAAACAAACCAAGCAAACCAAACCTTTCATAACGACTTCGTTTCACAGCTTTTCCCGGATGTCTTGCGGCGATATGCATAATCCACTTATTTTACACCCTAGCCTCAACCAATACTCAACAGACCCTTCTAACAAGTATTGTTAGTTAGTTAATAAAACTTAACTTACTCTCGCATACAATTTAAACCAGAATGCCGGGTGCAGTGCACAGAGTAAGTACTGTTTCTAATCCCACCTGGTTGTCTCTTAATCCCCTTCGAGATTCGTTAGATTTTTAAACCATAACATCTGCCAAGTTTTACCTTTACGACCAATGCTCAAATAGGCAAAGGCGATGTCAAATAACAGGTATACCGTTAGCGCGGATAAGTATTATTGGGAATACGTTTTCAGTTTAGGAAAACGTAAATTTCTACGACTGAATATACGCCAACATGTGAATTTCTATAATTCATGAATAAACATATGAAAAAGCAAGATGTTTGGATTCCAATACAACTTGAACTCAATACAAGTCTTGAACTTAACAAACTTTTAAGCTTGTAAAATGTTAGGATCCACATAAGAAAACCTTTAGTCATTAAAAAAATCCAATTTTACAATTTAAAAACAAAAATTCACTTCCAAAAATTATTAATCATACTGTTTGAGAAATTTCATAGTATTTTAACGCAAATATGAAAACAAGAAGATATTGAGTATACACAGTATACAGCTACAGTGTAACTAAAATAACGACTTCGAGTACACAGGTCTGCTAATTAGTGTCCACAATCGTATCTAATTATGTAAAATGGAATACAACATACAAGGCCTATGATATCGTAACCACTGATATTTAAGAAATTATTGTTACAATACTTGGATGAAAGTCTTATAAACTTTTCTTGGTGTTTAGTTTATAAAACTTGATACTTCGACAAAAAAAATACAGCTTCAGCTTAGACATTGTACAATGTAATTCAGCATATCTGATGAGTAATAGCACTGTGAAATAACCTTCTTACTAGTGGTTCAAAACAGTAAAGCTTAGATGAAGTAATTATTCTTTTTAATTTAAACTTAAACTGAGTTGCTTTAAAGCAAGATATTTAAAAGTTTAGTTTCATCAAATAAACCCAATCCGTCGCAGAATCATTTGTATCGAATTTCAGTTTCAGTATGCGCCAGTGGAAACTATAAATCTTGTCTACACTAATTTCGCCAATATGGTTCAGATTGACAAAAGTCAAAACATTATTACGGACTTTATATGCAAGTGATTTTTCATTCATACATTCAAATTAAATGATGTCTTTGAAGCCTCGACTAGGTCCCTTGAAAGTCTTACCACACGATCAAATGCGTATCTGTAAAACACTTCTGTAAAACAATTATTAAATCTAATAACATCTGGATTTATTCTACTTCTAGTTTGTTTGGTTTATTTTGAATTTCGCGCAACGCGACTCGAGGGCTATCGGCGCTAGCCGTCCCTAATTTAGCGGTGTGCGACTAGAGGGAAGGCAGCTAGCCATCAGCACCCGCCGCCAACTCTTGGGCTACTCTTTTACCAACGAATAGTTGAATTGACCGTCACATTATAAGGGCCCCACGGCTAAAAGGGTGAGCATGCTTGGTGTGACATGGATTCGAACCCGTGACCCTCAGAGTGCCTTAACCATGTGGCCATACCAGGCCTTTCTACTTCTAGAGTGTAAATAATTAACGCAGATGTAAAACACTGCCAGAAAACATTTATTTAATAAAAGATAATATATGGATTTATTCTATTGCTAATCGCATTATTTAAAAATTGTATTTGTGTCTATATTGTTTGATTAATGAATTTTCTGTCATAAAATTTTAAAATTACAATTCGTCTGCTGTCCTGAAAATTAACAAAGCTGCCCTTTCATACATGTTAATTAAACATTTGATCAAATTATTTATTTATTTTCAGAATCCAGAGAAAGCTAGAATCTAAAATGTAATAAAACATAGATAGATGAACACTTACTTGGAAGGATACTAAACTCTAATTTAAATGCTTTGTCCTTATATAATTCTTTCCTATTTAGCCACTCGACCTATTTCAGAACTAAAAATTTAGGTTTATAGATTGAGAAATCAATATACCATGTTTACCAGACGGAACAAAGGAGATCAGCTAATTAATTAAAAATTAGCAATTATAAATATTAAATGCGGTGAAACAGTTAATTACAAAAAACACTTAACTTACTGCTATGACGCATTCATTTTATACATTTTTTATTGCACTGAAACTGAAATTGGATCAATAAACAATTTCGGTTTCAATGCAACAAGAAAGTGGATAACAGCAACCTGGTTGACTTCCAAGAACACAGACTATTAGTTACAACATACACAAAAGTATTGAAAAACTAGACGCAGTTTACACTGCTTTGACGTTAGAAACCAATAGCGTTAGAGTATCTTTACCTTTGACTAATCACTAATTTTTTTAAATCTTAAATAACTCAGTTTTCGTAGTTACAACTTTACTTCGATACATTCCGTTGCATTAAAACTTTCAATATCAATATAGCTAACTAGATTACATATATATAAAACAAATATGTACATATTTGTGTGTATCCTTTTTATCAGCTGTATTTTTATGTGCAATACTTTCGGTGCGCGTTATCCAATTCGATGTCATTACTAATCATGATCTCTACAAACACATTCACAAATCTAATTATGTGCTTAAAGTGTAGGACATCGTCCGTTTTACACATGTATACTAGTATCCTTTTCAGTGCAAGAAAGGATCGAATCACTGGTACCCCTAACAGAAGAGTTCTGTTCTAAAGCTATAAGGCTCGTTATTTTTTCGGTTCGCTTGTCTGAAAAAAATCACTTACATACTTAGATGAAAATTCGTTTGAAATTCTGGTTCTTTCCATGAACACTTATATAGCGATTTAGGCGTCTTAATAAGTGCAATACGCGTTCGTTTTGCTTAACCAATATTGTGATCCAGACATAATTAAGATTTAGGTATCTTAAAGGTGGTTTTTAAAGGGGTGATTTTTTTTATGACCGCCAATTTGTTTTCTGACGATTCCTACTATTAGGTACTACCGTACTTAATGATAACTGCAACAACCGTTTTCGGTAAGAAAGACATACGAAAGACAACATTCGAAAAACAAAACTAAGGGAAGCGACAGGAATAACTACCGTTGTCCTCTAAAAATTTATTACACAAGAAAATGTATAAGTTATTTAGTAATAACACAAGAATCAATATGATATTTTAATGGTTATGCTATTTATGAAGTTAAACAAGTAGAGATTACAGGTTTTTGAACATTTTGAAATTCATTACAATTATGATTTTTGATGACTCAGTTACTCTACATGCATGTTGAATAAGACTGGAAATTAACTATGAGGTTTTCGACATTCAAAGTAATTTGTTTATTATCAAGCACAAAGCTGCACAATCAGTCATCTGTTTTCTGCTCACCAAGAGTATTGAAAACCAGTTTTCAGCAGCATAAGACCACAGACATACCACTATGTCACTGGGAGGTACTCAAAGCAATAAAAAAACGTACAATACTTCATAATCTAAGACACGGTATATGCAAACAACTTATCGCTGCAAATAGAGATCTTAAGCCAAAATTTAAACCATTTTTAATATTTATATATATATATATGTGTGTGTGTATATATATATATATATATATATATATATATATATATATATATATATATTTTTAACTGTGTATGATGTTTTAACATCTACAAATTTCTACTTACTCAACCGTAAATTAATGTTGGTACGAAAATGAATAGCTTATATTTGGATTCGTTCTTTATTCTACTTCTTACTTATTGTTCTAGAAACATGTTAATACAGAATAGGCTACCGTTAACTCTTCCACACTGTAAAGCTGCCTCCACAACGTCAGTATCTTAAAGACGATAAGCACAAACTACAACTTAATATACACTAAATGTCTAAGTATACAAGATCTTAGGCTACTTTCAAAGAACAATGGAAGGTAAACCACAGTTGAAACATCAACATTTTATTAATCTTCATATTTAACACAACAGAAACTCAGTGTAAGTGGTTGAGTTCAGTAAACAGTTAATATTTTGTGTGTCCTCCTTTTGTTTTCATAACTGCAGACAGTTTTTCAGTCGTTTATGCAAAATATTTAATCAAAGTGTCCTTTAGGATCTTACTCCAAATGTTTATAATGCACTCCCATAAAGACGAGTGTCTGTTTGGTTTGTCAAATTTCAGGGGTTTGATTCTCATCTTTGGACTTAACAAATAGTTTGATGTGGCTTTACTCTAAGAAAACAATTACAAACAATTTGTCAAATGTTTAATCTGTCAAATTTCAGATCTGCTTAATTGGGTTGAGATTGGGCTCTGTGGGAGCCATTGTATCATTTGAATGACTTCAGCAGTTTATTTCTTATCTAAATAATCTCTGCATGGTTTGGATGAGTGTCTGAGGCACTTATCTTCTTGATAGTACACTTCTTTTCACAAACCACCGAGTATACCACGTATATCTGAGTATACCTAGTACATCTGATGGTACTTGCTCTGTTTCATTATTTTAATTATTTTGCAAATATCGCCTGTTGCCTCAGCAAACTATCACAATACTTCCCTCATACTTCGTGGTGGGTGCTATGCTATCAACCGTACAACCCACACTTTCAACAAAATACTTCAAACTTGCGCTAATCTGTCCATGACACCCGTTTTCTATCATTAGTAATCCAGTTTTTGTACTCTCTAGCAAATTCCAGTCTCTGAGAATATTTGTAGATCAAACTAAAGATTTTTTAATGGCTATACGTTGAGTCTTCTTGATACTGTAAATATGGACACATTTTTGTCATTTGGTACATAGTTCTTTATCTCATGCTTGAGATCAGTGACAGTCTTCCTTCTGACCCAAAGTTTGCATGATCGAAGATACTTAACATCAGTGTCATTGAGTTTAGGTGTTTTGTTTCTTCTTTTCTTATTTTATAATTCGTCTGTCTCTGTCTCACTATCTAAGGTATACATGACAATGTTTCAGAAGCATTTCAAGTTTGCAGCAATTTGTCAGAGAGTCCAACCAGCATCACGTAAGGCTTTTATGCAAACTCTCTGCACTACTGATAATTCTCTCTACATTTTTGGGGGCCATGATATGACAACAAAACTTATTATACGGTATTAAACACTTTCTTTTATCAAGGTGCATTTGTGAAGTGCTGTTAAATTCATTTCTTCCAGCATATACCGGTATCATATGCTAGCTTCTTTCTTTATATGGGTTACCATGATATTTATTTAAGACCATAAATTTCATCAGCATGTTCATTTAAGTGGAACCCTTATGACATACCCTTGGTACAAATATGTGGTAATTCTAAAGAATGATAAATATTCTCACCATGGCTCATTCAGTTGTCAACAGGGGTCAGTGAAGCATTACCATAGTGTTAACATTTATATTCTGTATTGGCATGGAAGAATTAGCCACATAAAATGGAAAAAATAACAAAATGTTATCTTGTCTTAACACTTTTGTACAGAAATGTAATAATTGCGAAGAAACATTACAAAAATACTAAGATTTCAGATTTTCGAAACCTAAAATGAGTAATAAATAGCATTTAATTTAAAATATTGAATACTGTAATTTGTCAATCTGATGAGCTCTAATACTGAACAAAATATGACAAGAAAATGAAACAACCATTGAGATTGAAACATTATTACGTAGTATTGTGTCAATAAAAAACAACTGGTGTTTAAAACCAGTAACAGATTTACCATAACTACCAGTCTGAGTATGGTTTAAAGATTAGTGTGCTGAGTTATGTAATGGAAGATCCAATGTTTAAGCCACTACGTACTGTTGAATAAACGGCACGTTTTTAGCTGTCACAAATGTTCCAGCAGGTTTAGCTAATCGATTAAAAGAAGCCGAATATGTAGCGAGTGCTGGTGACTGTTAGTCGGTGTTCTAAATTAGGGACGGCTTTGCTTAAATCTTAAGATTCTTTAATCTTGTCTTTTACAAAAGAGTCGAGACAGATACCAATTAGCCTGATAAACAAATACTAAAATACTTTTTGAGTATTAAATAAACACGGAAGGAAGACTTCTGTATCAGGGATGTGCATAAAAAATGACAAAGAACAAAATAGTTCTAAGGTTTTATCTGACGTTTAGTTTTTTATAAGTATGAATAAACGGTGTTATAACAACATCACTTATAGTTTAATACACCAGTTTATAATAAACAACGTATTCAGATATTTAAATCAAATGAGCATTTCAATCCACTTTCAAAATAAGGTATTTATTTCGTTTTAATTGTGTCTTTCCTTATAATAATCAATAGTCAGTTATTAAAGTTTACGTATTCGTGTCTGATTGTGCATAAGCAATACTAGATGTGGGATTCTACATGGTACTTGGTTATACTCTACGCATGAATAAAAGAATACAGTTCTGAAAACCAGAAAGCTCCTCGAGCGCTACAGGGTATTTATTGTTGTTATTACATCTAACGTTATTACCACATATAAGATCATTATATAATAAATAAACTTAGGGATGAGCAACAACCAAGACAAGGTGGAAATCACTAAACCAAAGCCTTTTTCTAAACAAGCAGAATTCGGTGTTTTCACTTATTCTCAAGCAATAAACTTGTCAGTATTTTATTTAATATTCAGACTTGGATACCTACTTAATGTTTAATAAGAAAGTAGTCGAAACTTAGCATATTAATTATAGTTTTAGGCGATTGCATGTTTTAACTGTTTGGTTATTTTCTGAAGACTAGCATGGCAGTGCTGCTATGTAGTCAAGGTGACTGGGAAGTGGGCAAACAGACTAGGACATGGTCATTCTGACTGGGAAGTAGTCAAACTGTAATCTGTGAAACTATCCGCTTCTAGTAGCAAATTTTGTAACCACTCGTCTATAATGCCTACATCTGCCCCATTTATTATACTTTCAGCCGTGAAAGTGTTATAATGTGACAGTCAATCTCACTGTTCGTTGGTAAATGAGTAGCCCAAGAGTTGGCGGTGGGTGTTGATGATTAGTTGCCTTCCCTCTAGTCTTTCATTGCTAAATTAGAGACGACTAGTAGAGATGGCTAGCGTGTATCTTCGCGCAAAAATGCAAAGAAACAAACAAAAGTATTCAATTTTTTTCAGTGAAATTGAGAATTTATTTAATTATATTTTGACTGTTTGTATATGCTGTGTAAAATTTACTGTCCTCTTTTTGATAAAATGTAATTTAAAAAAAAGGTTTGTAGCTTACTTGTTTATATGAATATATATTATTTAAATCAATACGATGGTATCCTTTACAAAACAATTCTATTAATAAGGAGCATTTCGTTAAATAAACGAACAAGAATCTTTTCCTTTTAGCAGTAGCCACTCAACATTTAAATATAAGGAGAAAATTTTATATGCATATCTGTTAGTGTTTATGAAGGAGTAGAAAGACACTTAAAATAACTTAAGAATTCCTCAGTCATACTGATAAAGTGCCATAAATTTGAAATATTTTGATTAACAATCAAAAGTTTGCTGGAAATTAGTTGTCACTTTCACTGTTTTATTTTGAAATTCTTGTGTGGAATTCGAAAATGTTGATTACTTCAAGTGAATCCACATTGCTGCAAAATACTATATGTTTATTCTTAGTGAAAATAAAGTTAAATATTTAGTTGTATATCTCTCACAAACTGTTCAATAATGAATACATTATGTTACACATAACGTAAAGTAATTATGGAAGATAACTCTATTTTGCCTTGTAAACTGGTAGTAGGTCAGACAAGCTTTTCCACTTGTACGACTATTATACTAATATATATATATATATATATATACACACACACACATATATATATATATACTGAGTTTATTCAACTTAAAGAAGAAAAGGAAGAAATGTTTTCATTTTCTTAAGAAAAACTGGTGTTTGCAAAATGGTTTATCATTTCCAATGTTATTTTTTTCTGTTAAAATAATGTTTATTTTTAATTTATTTTTTATCCCTTATATTTAGCATAGCTTAAAAAGAAGATAAGGAGTTTTCTAATGTATTTCGGCTTGCAACATTAAAAGTGTAAATGATTTGAAACAGGCATTATATCCGTCATATTGTGATTTAATAATAAAATGAAGACAATGATAGCCTTGTTCATGTTTGACATAAAATCTCAAAATGAGCCTTTAAGTACAATGAATTTAATACCAAAAAGTTTATATGAAGATAACTACTGTTCACATTGATCGAGATTTCACTGAGATCCGCATCATCGTAACATTATCGCCATATTCTCATTAAAATCTAAGTTGTCGTGACATATAGTGTGCTTCTAGTTGGGATCTGGTTTACCATAGTTAAAACGAGGAACTTTAGACATCCGTAATATATCGATGCAGTGTTTATTCAATAAGGAAACATGGTTGTTTAACCGAGAACCTATGTGATGTTTTAACAGGCATATTACCCCAAAGAATTCATTTTTACAATGATAAAATTTGTACTTTTTTACAGTCAAAAGTTCAAATTTATTTTCATATTTTTCTTTAAATTATTAGTTCTATTGGTATTTCCTCTTCCTTACGCATATATATGCTATTAACATAGTGATTTTAAGAGGAAATAATTGTAAAGTGAAGAACATTTGCTACTGGAATTTATTTTTTATAGAATTGATTAAAATAAATTAATATCTGGATATAGTAAAAATCACCAAAATAAAAAGTTATAGAATAATTTGACATTTAAATCATTAATTCTATGGGCGTCAATAAGTAAACATAAACACGGTCTTATTTAAATATGTCATTAAATAAAAAACTGGATAAAACATTTTAATCGGAAAAGTCTTTATGATGAAAAAATAGTTGTTACGTTTCCTTGACGATGATGATGAACGCATAATAACAAAAAACAAACAAAATATTCTTAGATAAGATGTAAATCAGTATATTTGTTTTCATCAATCAGATGGCAATGGATATAATTTTTAGCATCTCTACCATCTTTAATTCATGTAGAAATATATTTAATATATAACTTATTGTCTTTACTATTTTACGAATCTCTTAAATCTCTAGCTCTTCCAAAACATCAATTTGAAAAATTAAAATGGTGGGAAACTTTCACTTTTTAGGTCCAGCCTTGCACTTTGAAACTTCAGACCTATTCCCCCCTTCATTGATCAGTTGCAGTTCTTATTTTACGTACTCACTAGTTGAACAACAAGTTACATTTTTTTATGTACAATAATGAATTTTTCGGATCATTTCTGAATTACAGTACGAAGCAATAAATAAAATGTTCCAGTTTTTAGCACTTAAGATAAGTGGGAACCAAACTTTTATTTATTTTAATTTTTAACCAAAACATTTCAGGTCATAAGATAATCTTTATCAGTTGTGTGTAAAAAACTGATGAAGGTTATCATATGAACTGAAATATTTAGGTGTTTCAGACCGAATTTTCTTTTCTGAATATAGCTGAAATAATTAAACAAATAAAATCATATGTACTATAAAAGGTGCAAATTATTATTACAATGAGAAGAAAAAAGACTGTCTAATGAATTGAGGTTTTTTCATAACTCTTATTGAGAAGTATACTGTATTATGGAATAATGCAGTAGCGCTAATAAGAAAAAATTACAAAAGTTAAGCATATTACATTGTTCCTGTTTATGGTGGCTAAGGCACTCGACTCGTAATCTGAGTATCAATGGTTAGAATCTCTGTTACACCAAATATGCTCACACTTTCAATCTTGGCCGATTCTTCTATTCGTTGGTAAAAGAGGAGCTCAAGAGCTGGCTGTGAGTGATGCTAACAAGCTGCCTTTCCTCTAGTCTATCGTTGTTAAATTAGGGTTGGCTAACGCCACTAGCCCTCGTGTAGTGCGCGAAACTCAAAAGAATACAAATTATGTCGTCACATCCGATCATATTCTATCTGACAGTTTTGCATGCTAACAATAGCTCTGTAATGCAGTTTCTATTGCACACTGCTCAGTCGTAAGGCTGCCATATTCCAAACACACCAGTCCTCCATACGTGGTTTCTATAATCAATCTAATATTAAATAACGATGGTTTCTCAATCCATTTCAAAACTATGATTGCACAGAAATGTAAGGATGCTTCATCTATCGACATGATAAGTGTGACTTCAGACAGAATAACATGAACGCCTATTTAATTTTCTTGATGTTTGTGGTATGTGAAAGTTTAACTGGATGTGTGACTGGAAAACTTATTTTGGTGAACCTATACTCCATTGACTTCGTTTCCAGACAGAGATCCTGTTCTCTGGGTCACTCCAGTAGTTTTTCTTACTAACCTTTGTGGTGGTGAATTGTTGCCTGTTAAACGCTAAAGATATTTGATTAATACATCTGAAATATTGCATGTCTCTTTCTGATTCACGTTATATACCACAAAATCGCGTTCTGCACTTTCCAGTTATGAGTGTGTTATAAGACTGATGATGACAATTACATTTCTCTATACAATTACTATAGCGAACTAGGTGTTGACTAGTTCATTTTCTTCTAGACTATCTTTTCATAATTAGACACGGCAAGAAAAGATATATCTCTAACGTCTTTTCACAAGTATCTCTTTCTGAATGGAGCTAATCCCCCTAGTTAATCCATAGCACTTTGTTTTGTAATGGTATAAATTTGAGGAATATTTCCATATTCTTGGAAAGTCTAAACCCCTAATCTGAACACATGTTTATGATATTAGCGTATGATTATTTTGCGTCTGCTAAGTTGTAGTTAGGTGTATGCAGTTCCACCGTGGTTTCATGCTGACTGTACTAATAACAAGACATGCTGATTTGCATATTCAAATATTTTTAACGTAACTATTCAACCTTCTGTGTTTTTATGAAAAACAGACTTTGCCATAAATAGATTTATACACAAATATTCTTACTATATTGTTTGTGGATCAAAGTAAAAAGTAATTTTTTAATAAAATATTTTAATCTTTTAATCAAGTTTTCATTTTGTTTAATGAATGAGTTTTCATCGTTTTACATTTTATCAAATAATAATTAATTTTTAAAAATCACATTTCTGATTTCCTTTCTAGGACAAAATAAAAAAGTATTTCATTTAAAATTTGTACTTCTCCTGATTTCTGATAATGGAATAATGTAAATCAACAAAGCATCAACATTGTTTAATCCTTAAACAGTGGGAATGTTGAAGGTAGCATCATCAATTGATGATGGCCGCCGTTTAAGAGTTAAAAACATTATGATAGTAACATTTCAAATATGGTTTTATAATATTAAAATCATAAAATCTTTTTAGTTGGACAACAGTTACTATATCTTAACAACACTGTGTTTCAGCCTTGACTGTATTCTTTGTTAATTCCTTGTGACTGAGAAAATGGAGAGGAGGATGTTGACATTCTAGGCCTTGGACTAAAAATAACATCACTAACAACAAAATTATTCATAATGCCATTATTCCGTACCAACTGATTCGTCTGACAATGATCCAAAATATAGATAACTGATATATACTGAGCAACTCCAACAAGTAATTTAGAGTTCATTTCCGTGTATGAAGACAAAGTAAGTTTGTGCTCACTCATGAGACCTTGACCATATATTTTAACATCAGTGCAATTAATGACCATCTTGCAGTCACCAAATAAAGAAAATGATCCACGACCTGTTCTGTTCATGAGACAGTGATGTTTTCACACACTCGACATAAACAGTTTACAGAAACATAAATAAAAGTAAGAATGAAATTACAAAGTGTACTAGTGTTATACCCGAATTACTGGTCAAGATTAATATTGTTGTGGTTCTGTTTGAATTTCAGTGCAGTCATAAAGTTGTATAAGCTATACGAGTCGCCAGCCATAAAATTATTTACGTTTACTTTAAATTGTTTCACATAGCTAACAATTAAATTTAACTTTTGTTTGTTTGGAAGCCCATTTTCCACACACCACTTCCAATGTCAACAAAGAAACTAAAGAATGACATTTATATCTATCTTTTTTTATCACATTCGTTTAATTACCGAACTTAACTTGAAATACTACTTTTTTCAGTTGTACCAAATTTTGTATTTTTGCTAATAGCTCTAAAAATTTGTATTTTGAACACCATTTTTCGAAAGCTAGAATTTAGTTCTTCATTGTTAAGCAAAAGCATCAAATTTGTATTGATATTAAACAGTGACTCGGAACTTTATGTTCTATTTTACGAAATATCGGCAAACTTTAATGTTACAAAAAATATTCCCTGTATTACAGAATATCATAAAGATATGTCCAGATCGTGGATTTAGAATTTCAAAGAAGAGGATTTTATTTAACTTTAATGACACCAAATTGTTCAGAAAGGGATTAACAAAACCTTTTACCCTGACCATTATAAACAAAGTCCAGCATCTTATAACAGGTGTGAATCCACGAACACAAAAGTATTTGCAAAAACTGACAAATGCCTCAGGAAACAGCATGTAACATGTATCTCAGGACGGCTGGTATGGGTATTAACACTTTTACCAAAATAAAACAAAGAATAACGTTCCGACCTTCTTGAAGGTTAACCTGAAGATGACCTGAAGAAGAATATACATGTGGAAAAGTGGCACAAGTCAGGTGCACACAAATTGCTTTCATAATATATCTCTGTATACATCAAACAGCTGTAGAATGAAATTTGTATACATGTTATTTCATAAAATACATACCGGCTGTGTCGCAGAATGTTTTGTTTGTTTGGAATTAAGCACAAAGCTACACAATGGGCTATCTGCTCTCTGACTACCTCGAGTAACGAAACTCGGTTTTTAGCAGAGTGAGTCCGCAGACATAATAATGTGCCACCAGAGGGCATCTCAGGATGCAGTTTTTATGTATATATATATGCGGCCGGATCTTTGGAATGGGTACTGGAAAATCATCGTTCTCCTATAATGAATATATTATTGAAATCATCAGGTAAGAGGGGTTTACTTTAAATGTGATAGTACTGAAAATTTCTTTGCAGGGCTATTGCAAGTAATGATGCAACCTACTTCTGTATCAAACAATATAACATTTGTGAGGGAAGAAATGAGCAGATTTGATAGAAAAAAAAAGAGGAAACTAAAAGTATGAATTTCAAGTAAATATACATAAGTAAGTTCAAATAGGAGAGAGAGAAAGAACACAGTTGACGAAAAGTTGTTGAGTGAGGATGACAGGGGGATAAAGGCTTGGCTGATTTTGAATATCATGTAAAGCTACATGAGGGTTATTTGTGTTAACCTATCACTTTTATATTAGGAAGGCAGAGTCAACACCCCCTATCACTAACTACTAGGATACCTTTTTGGAAACGAATAGTGGGATTCACTGTCACATGATAAAGTTCCCATGACTGAAAAGGCCAGCGTGTTCAATGATGAATATCCGAACTCGCGACACCTCAGGTTGCGAGTCGAGCGTCCTAACTGCTATACTATGCTGGGCCTAGGGGAAAAAGAATAAAGGAAAAAGAACAAAAATATAAACCTCATTAGTGATAAAATACTTAGACTTTTGAGAACTACTTCATGATTAATGTTTCAAATTATTATAATTTAAAGATATTTGAGAAATTAAGTATTTGTTGAATATTTGGTCTTTTAAAATATGATACTGTAGGACTGCAAGAGAGTTTTTGAACGAATTACATTTCGCCTGGGAGGGCGAGCATGTTTGGCGCGACGCGGATGCAAACCCGCGACCCTCAGATTACGAGTCGCACGCCTTAACGCGCTTGGCCATGCCGAGCCTAATAATTGAGTAAATCGAGGAAGAAGAGCGACGTACTTCTTATTTTATAAGGTCAGAGAAGCTGAGAATGTATGATAAGAATATTAGGTCTTTGTTTGAAAATCACAAAAAGTTCAGAATAGCGAAAATTAACAAATATTATTTAATGATTATTAATGTCATTCTGTATAAACCTAAGAGTAGTTTATGGAAACTTCATTGCTGAGTTATTAATAAATATTACATTGAAATTCTATGAGAACACCAGTTATATTGTAAAGAAGAAAATTTTAATAATGAAATGTTTTGTTTTACATCATGGGTCCCTTAATAAATCTCTCAAAATTTTATATAAAAGTTATCATTAATTTTTAGGTCAATTCGTGAAAGTTATTAAAAATATAAACCAATGAGAGCTCAGTTTCTTGTATAAAAATGAACGTGATAACATTAATTCCAAAAATACCGAAAGACGAAATATATTTGTAAATGCGCTGCCTACCATGTTATTTAATGTAGATAATAAAATTATCTTTAGTCCTTCTTTACAGTGCAAACGCCATTTGCTGGAAAAGAATGACTATAATAAATTATGTTTATCATAAAGCAGTACTATAAGGCTTATTGTATTTTTAAGCACTGCGTTTCTTTATTTTCACTTTCGATATTTCTGAAAAGAAATGTGTATAATATTATTTTAAACAATCTCTTTCCACCATAACTATTACCGGTTACGATTTTCAACAATTTAAACAAATATGATATTTATTGCCCAACTTACTGAATGGTCTAGATCATTTTATAAAGCAGCAGCATCCATTTGATAACCAGCAACAATTCAATGCATCAATATCATCAGTAATTTCAAGTAGTTTATTGACCATGTCTTCGTCTGTGTCATTAATGTAAATAAAAAAAGAGTAAAGATCCTAAGACCGAATCCTAAGATACCCCACTTGTGACATTAACCCAGTTTGTAAATTTCGTTTATAAAAACTCTCTGCTTTCTTCTATGAAAATAATTTTCCATCCAGTTAACCAAATTACTCCCCACACCAATAATTTTTTTTTACATGCTAGTTAGCTGGCACCTTATCAAATGCTTTTTGAAAATACAAAAGATGCATGATTTTCTCGTAGTGAAACCATTTTGATTATACAATAGAATTCTATACTTTGTTATAGGACACTTTGCACATAATTATTATCATATTTTTAAACTTTTCCCACAATTGATGTAAGACTAATAGATCAACGTATAATTGCTGGGAAAATTTTATGAATTCCATTGAATAAAGGAGTGACACTGGCCAACTTCCAATGCTTTGGCACCTTCTTACTATTCAAGAGCTTGCAAAAATTATAATAAGTGGCTCACATATCACATCTTTAACCTCCTTCAATACTCTTGGAGAAGTATTACACTGGGGAACACTTTTTCAGTAACTTTGAGTTGCATTGGATATTTTAACTGATTCTGAAGGAGTTTTAGGCGCTGATTTCAAATCTGAAATTAGTTTTTCTCTACAAGCTCTAGTTTGTATGCAATTTGAGGTTAATGAAATTGTACAAATGTGAACTTGCGTAAACCATGTATAAGCATTTTTACGTCCATATATATAGATAGCTTCTAATATTTTGATCATTCTTCTTTTGTTTCAGATCAAACATGGCTTCCAAAAATAGATATCATTGCAGAAACAAGCCTGATGCCTTCTGACACATATGTGGATGCTACACACTCAATCGTCAGAGACTTAACATATCCTCGTTCGTCAAGCGTGCCTACAAGGCATATTTTGAAGTTCATCTTGGTGATCAAGACAAGCAATGGGCTCCTCATGTTGTGTGCCACAATTGTGAGGAAATGCTTCGAGACTGGACCAAAGGAAAACGCAATGGTCTGCCTTTTGGTGTTCCAATGATTTGGCGCGAACCCACCAACCATGTAACTGACTGTTATTTCTGCATGGATCATTTGTGTAGACTTAAAGATGGTCAACTTTCTTCTTGGACAACAGAAAGGTTTCACCAAGTTTCCATGTTTACTCTGTATGTGGGACAGCCGAGCACGAGACAGACATTGGGTCCAGAAGGACTGGCCTATTCGTGACACCCTTGAAGCAGGCATGCCAAATATCATACAAGACCCAACTGTAAGCAGAGATAAGATCATCTTTCCTCTTCTTCACATCAAATTAGGTTTGATGAAGCAATTTGTCAAGGCACTGGAAACCGAAGGTGAATGTTTCCAACACATCATCACAGCTTTACCAGGGTTATCATTTGAGAAGATCAAAGCAGGCGTGTTTGATGGCCCACAGATAATTATCTGTTCTAAAAGTTTTATCAATCATTAAACTTCCCAATTTAGTCTTAAAAAGCTCTGAAATAATGTAATCATCTTGTTTGACCTTGTCTCCACCTATCAAATGTTGAGGATAAGGAATGTTGCTTAAATCTACATTAATATAACATAAACGAATTAGCGCTGCTATTATTTTCAGAATATGTCCATTATCATGTCACTGTCAATCATTCCCTTTGAAAAATAAGGTAAGTTGCACCCTTAGAATATTTATTACTTGATCAACTAGTGGAAATGATTGCTGACTAAATTACATAGTATATTCAGCTTTACAGAAAATTACTTCTCGAGAAAGGATGTGGGACACCGTAGGTGAATTAATCCAGAACAAAGTGTATCAAAGAAAAAAATGAAAGCAATTTCTTGACCACTGTTCTGTGTTAAAACTACTTACACCTATACGCATAAAATATTTACAAAAATGTATGTTAAATAAATTTTAATTGGAATAACTAGTCACATATATCACGAGAGCCACTTTGGGTAAAAATGTAATGGTCTAAACGAACACGTTTAGTTTAGAACACGTTTTACAAAAACGGTTTAATAAAAATATTACACTATACCAACATTTGGAATAAAATCTCATACTTACCGTAAGCGTGGTTAAAAACATATTATTGGCCAGGACTTGATACTAATGTTAATAAATAATAAAACATAAATATCACATGTTAATTATTTCAAATAATGAAATCAGGAAAAGTACTAGAATAAGGAAAACCATAATTCCAAAAAAAAATTCAACATAATACTCCAAAATATTCCAAACAACAATAACTATATTATTCATTAACTATCTCGTAACTTCTTTTATGAATTTTATGGTAGAGTATTTCTCACTGAGTAGATCATGAGAGTACATCTCATGTGGCCATAATTTACCTAATCTTTTTCTACATTCATAATGCCTATGCATCACCACAAGGGAAGCTGAAATCAATTTTATCATACATACATATTTACTCAAAGTAAAAATGTTTAGTTAGAGGTTTGATTTGTTTTGAATTTCGCACAAAGCTACACGAAGACTATCTGCACTAGCCGTCCCTAATTTAGCAGTGTAAGACTAGAGAGAAGGCAGCTAGCTAGTCATCATCACCCACCCCCAACTCGTGGGCTACTCTTTTACCAACGAATAAATGGATTGACCGTCACATTATAAAGACTCCACGGCTGAAAGGGTGAGCATGTTTGGTGCGACGGGGATTCCAATCTGCATCTCTAAGATTACGAGTCGAGTGCCTTAACCACCTGGCCATGCTGGGCTTTTAGTTAGAGGGAGAGCTAGCATTTTAACACAATAAAAAATTCATAGATAAATTAAACAATATAAGAAAATAACAAATGAAAGATAAACACAACCACAATCATAACAAATAAAGTTAATTACGCAGATATATATATATCAACATCATCATCAGGTCACAAACTATACCTGTTAAAATACTACGTAAATTGTATTACGCTTTCCTACGGCTAAGAAGTGTGAATATTTAATCCATGTTATTTAAGTAGTATTTTTATGCATTACTTAGATGTTTATCAGATATGAGAGGCTTAATTTATGTAAAAACGGCATTTCCGATTTTGACTCACATATAAAATTATAGAATGAGACTATTCAAGCAACCATCAAGTTCTTTCTAATATACTAATTTTCAAACATAGGATAGAAGAAATAATAAATGAATCATAAACAAAACCGTAATAATAAATATAATTTGCTATCTCACTATTCTCCTTTCTTTGTAAAAGAAGGGATGACATTAATACCTTTGTATAAATTACTTCGCATAAAATATTGTTATTTCCATATCCTTACTGTCAACTCCCTTTTTATGCAACTTCATGAATCCTTTATAGTTTAAGCACATAAACATTTCAAGAAAAATACAAATCATGTTTTCGAATCATGAGCTTGATCTTCTATAGCGTTTGGCTTATCAAAAGTTTAATACCTCGAAAACCGGTTAATTACAATAATGAGCTTTGTGGCATGTTTACAACGTCTCTTAAGGAGATAATAGGGGTAAGTCATCAACAAGATGAAAAGTGGACACAACAGCAGAAGCTCTTTGTCTTAAGGGAGAATGTTTTGAATTTCGTGCAAAGTTACACAAGAGTTATCTGCGCTAGCCCTACCTAATTTAGCAGTGTAAGACTAAAGGAAAGGTAGCTAGTCCTCGCCATCCACTGGCAACTCTTTACCAACAAATAGTGGGATTGACCGTCACATGACAACGCCTTCACGGCTGAGAGGGCAAGTATGTTTGGTGCAACAGGGATTCGAACCCACGGTCCATTGTTTACAAGTAGAGTGCCTTAACCAACCTGGCCATGCGGGGCTTGATGGGGGAACGACTTTTCAGTTTTCTGTAGTAGTTGAAATTTCCATTTTGCTGCAACTGCCTATAACAGTCATCATATTCTTTAGTGTTGAGAAGACTGTGACTGGGGAAATGCATACATTCATATATTCTTAGTATTTTTGTTCTTTTTGCTTTGGGGCCCGGCATGGCTAAGCGTGTTAAGGCGTGCGACTCGTAATCCGAGGGTCGCGGGTTCGCATCCCCGTCGCGCCAAACATGTTTGCCCTTTCAGCCGTGGGGGCGTTATAATGTGACGATCAATCCCACTATTCGTTGGTAAAAGAGTAGCCCAAGAGTTGGCGGTGGGTGGTGATGACTAGCTGCCTTCCCTCTAGTCTTACACTGCTAAATTAGAGACGGCTAGCACAGATAGCCCTCGAATAGCTTTGTACGAAATTCAAAAAACAAACAAACAAACAAACTTTTTGCTTTGATCATGAAATCTTCACTCTTTCAAATTATAATGAAAAAAATACAAACTACAGAACAAAAAACTGTTAAGTAATATTAAGCTTATAAGATATGTAGATTTCATTATTTTTGTGTAAAATATACCTTTGTATTTTAAACATAAAACAATTTTCTTTTTCTTAAGATGCACTGAAACAAAAGAAAGGTTTAGTGTTTTTTTTTTCTTTTTTTACTTTTGTACCTCTAACATTGCGAAAAATGGACAACCTACTGGAATTTCATAGAACTAACCCTCCGTCATTTCATCGCTATGGCGGAAGAAGAGGAAAGAAGGGAAACAATTACTTTGGTAGTTAAAACTTCTAAAGAAAAGAAAACCGTTGATATAGAAGAAGATGCCAGTATAAAGAACGTGAGTTAAGTAAAATATCTTAAAATCAAGCTTGATAATAGACTTCAAATAACTTTCTAAAATAGTAGTACTTGAATTACTTGTTACTTAAGTTGTAATTTTAATACAACTTACAAGTTACATTTACGATGTTATTATTAGTGTTACAGTGATGATCCGGATATTTTGTTATATAACTATAATTTATTAACATGTCAGAATATCGAGAAACCTAAGCAATAATTTGTATATAAAAATGAATTATCACACAACATTTTAGATGCAACGAAGGATTTTTAACACAAGTTGGAAATTAGATAATCAAGGTGTACATATTGCTAATTATCTCGTTAAGCAGTATATACCGATGAAGTTTTTGAGCTTTGAGTGATGAGAATAGAAACCGAAAACTACACTAGAATTTAATAGCCAGTTCTTAAAGGATTGAACTATACTTACCTTTAGTTCACGAAAAAACATTGTGTGATCATTTGCATTTGGTATTATATCTTTTGCACAAGTTGACTGTATAAAAGTTTAAATAATCAAAATATACATGCTTTAAATTTGAATAGTGATATCCTATAAAATCCAAGCATATTTTAATTATTATGACTGCATGATTTAGTAATCCGTACATTAGAGGTTGATTAGAAAAGGAGAAAAGGGTATGGTAATTACTTACTACAAGATACCATTACCAGCACTGAAAGCAGATATCAGTTCATATTAGTTGGTTTGAACAAGTTTGTGATGATTTGTATGGTGATACTATTATATGTCACTTAATTTTTTTATTTGTAATTAAAAGTGAAATAGAATAATAAATTTAAAATTCATTGTACCTATAGTTTGTTTTTATCAGTGATGTCAAGAAAACCCACTTGTAGAGAAATATATATGTAAAAACGGCTCGTTTGGGTTGAGAAAATATTTTCTGTAGAGGAACAAACGATGTTTCAACCTTCTTCAGTCATCGTCAGGTTCATATTCCTACACTGAGTTGCACAACCTCTTTCAAACATGTGGTCAGCTTCTGGTCAGTTACCTATTTCTTTCTTTGTGAACCTGATGATGACCGAAGAAAGTCAAAACGTTGTTTGCTCCTCTACATAAAATATTTTCTCAACCCAAACGTGCCGTTTATACATGTTTTTTATCACTTGTATGTACAGCACCCAACCTTACTAGTCTATAATGCATGCTGATAATTGTGTTTATTTTATTCAAAATAATCGACTTGATTATTAATATATATCAGTGATTTTGAAAAAAAAATGCTTAATTAGTGAGGTTTTATTATAATAGTGATAGTACCGCTAGTATGGTCATTGAAGTTTAAGTTCAGACATTTATTCCACATCTTAAACAGTTGGTAAATGGAAATGAGATCAAACAAGGTGACTGCATTAATTCTGAGCTGGTTAATTAAAAATTAAGAAGTTTATAAAACAGTGAGGCACCTGGGCCAGATAATATTTCTCCAAGGGATTTGAAGGAGGTGAATGATTAGATATGTTAGCTGTTTACTACTATTTTTCATTAGTCCTTAAATAGTGGGCAGTTACCAGGAGATTAGAAATTAAATAATGTAGCTCCTCCTTTTAAGGGATGTGATAAAACATTGTCCCCATAATTATATACCCGTTAGTCTTACATTAGCTGTGGGGAAAAATCTGAAAAGCTTTCCAAAATCATTTAACAAAGTTTAGAATTTTATTGGATAGTCAATATGGTTTTACTGAGAGAAAATTGTTTGACATTCTTCAAAATGTTACTGCTTATATATAGAAAGGTAAGGGTGTAGATTTGGTGTCTGGATTTTTAGAAAGAATTTGAAAGGTGCAACATAAAAGGCTTGTAAAATGAAGCAATTATCTTTCTAGGTGTAGGGTATAAGTTAACAAATTGGATAGAAGACTGACTAGATGGAAGAAAGCAGAGGATTGTTGCAAATGGAGCTTAGTCAAAGTGGATTAATGTCAGAAGTAGGGTACCTCAAGGCTCAGTCTTAAGACTTTTGCTCTTTTTGATTTACATCAGTGACAGATGAAGGATTAGCCAATAAATTACTGAAATTTGCAGATGATATTAAGGTATTGAGTGTTGATAGAAGAAGATGCTGCTGATTTATAAAACAATTTATATCATTTAATGAGTTGGACAATGAAATGGCAGATTGGTTTTAATTATAAGTGCAAAATAATTTGGATGGGAATGACTTTAACAGTGTTATGAAAGAATGGGATCTTGGTGCAATAGTTGATCATTCTCTAAAGCCATCTAAGAAGTGTGCTGTTGCTAGTGGTAGGGTAAATAGACATTTAGGTTGTATCTAACTAAATACTGAGTACAAGTCTAAAGAGGTAATAATTTCTTTGTACAGGTCACTGGTTAGGCTACATTTGGAATATTGTGTTCAGTCTTGGACTCTACTTTAGGAAGGACATTGTTGTTGTAAAGGGTTTAGAGGAGGGTTTCTAGAATGGTGCCCATTATGGAAGGGTTGTCATATGCTCACTTGAAAAAAGAAGAATTGGGGGGTTTCAAATAAAGTGTTTAAGATTGTAAAGGGAATTGAGGGTGTTGGTGCATCATCTTATTTCATATTTAATAGTGGGAATAGTAGGACTGTGGATCACACACACAAATTTGGGCAAGGTAGGAGTCTTCTTCAGCTAAGACAGTTTCATTTTTCCAAGAGTGGTTGGTTTTTGGAATGGACTACCTTTGGGTATTTTGGAGGCATTAAATATAAGTAAGTTTATGAAAAAACTTGATAAGTATATAAATGATAAGGGCTGGCTTTTAGATTTTGTTAAAACTATTTGAATTTAGTTTAGAAGATGGAATAGTTGAGATGAAACAATAAGTCCATGTTGCCCTAAAATGCTAAGTTTTATGGCTTAAAAATGATTTAACCCATTCTCTGCAGCTGGGACATGCATTTCTTGATGCTCCCATCCCATTCACACTGTTACCAGAACAAATATTTCCCATTATCTGATTGCACTTTCCTCTTCTGGGTTCAGGTTTATCTTGAATGTCATTATTAGATGGAGTGTTAGTACCCTCTTGTCTCATTGCTTCATCATTATACATTTGAACTACACTTGACTCACTTTCAATATCTTCTTAGCCATCTGAGTCATCAGGCATATTTATGTTGTAATTAAGGTTACCACTAGCTGCTCTTGCAATGCAGACATGGTCAGTATGTAGTTGTCATACACTGCTGAATATTTCAAGGGCTAAGGGGAAAATATTGAAGAAAGACATATGTTAACATTAGGTGGAATGCCAGTAAATACTTTTCAACTCATTTTACTCTCATATGTTACATGTGGCGATTTTCAATGAAGTGGGAAATTTATCCCAATCACAGTGTGAGGGGGTGGGAGAACTAGGAATATATCTCATTTGCAGTGAAGGGGTTAGCATATGTCAAAGTTTGTATGATATGTTCTGTCTTGATTTATATAATAATAAATTTATCATATGTCATGTTAATAAAATGTACTCTGAAGATTGTAATTATAATAAGTATAATGGAAAAAGTAATTTATACCTGAATGTGACAGATCAGTAAAGTAAGGAACAGAAGAATACTAATTATTCAAATATTTAAGCTATTGGATATTTGTTAATGTTCTATGTTTTAACTATCTAATATATAAATAAATAAAATACAAAAGAAAATCTGATCTTGGATGAGGATGGAGTATGTCCTGTTACACTGCCTAAGAAAGGAGTTTGTGGTGGGTTGTGTTGACTTGTCTTGAGCTTTAAACTTAGCTGTCAGCCCTGTGTTGCTTTGTACAGAATTTAGCACAAAATCACACAACTGGCTGAGCTAAAACTTTATCCTGATAATTTAGTTTCAAGTATTAAAAAAGCTAAACCTATATACTTGTGTGCAACTTTGTATAGGATATACTAGTGTGGATTTAAACTATTTAAACTAAACATTTGTGTTTTTGTATACAATTTAGTCATTCTAGAATGTAAAAAAGCATAACATATTTATTTCATAATTTTTTGTGGTGGTTATGAGGTCATTCAAATCCACTCAACCTGTACAGATGTACAGTAGTGAAAATAACAAAAACAAATTTTTCCCAAAAAACGTTTGATAATTATTTAGAGTTTATGAAGATTTTTGTGTGAAATTTAAAAATTTTCATTTGCATGAAAGTATTTCTAATATTAAAAACAAAATTACATGTTGGATAGTCATCATTTGAAAAAAATTGAGAAAAACAATGCTTCAGAAGTCTTAAAAGTTAATAAAAAATATGATTTTTCTGCATGAAAATATTGTAATATTTGCTGATAATATGAAAACTTTTGTGAGGATACATTTATGTAAAAGTTATAACATTAAAACTATAACAAACACAAAATACTTACAAGGTTGGTCCCTGGGACTGAACCCATGCAAAGAGTTAAAATGATTTTCAACTAGTAGTAACTGAACTTATTCATTAAAATATTTAAGGTATTTTTAAAATCATTAATTATTACATGCTTTAATGAGCTATACAATAGTATATGCAGTAGTAATACCTCAAAATACTTGATATAGTACTTTGAGTGATTTATGTAATTTTAAAAAAGACCAAAAGAAATTAATAATCTTTTGTAGATACTACTTTTAATGATATATTTTTTATTCTTAGCTGAGAGAAAAAGTATCCCAATCTTTCAATACACCTCTAGAACAAGTGTGTCTCATCTTTGCTGGAAAAATATTGAAAGATCATGAAACACTAGGAACTCACAGTAAGTATGTGCTCTCTAAGCATGCATGTTGTATTATGTATCTACATACTAAAAAACTCAAAATTTGTGCAGATTAAAAGTATCACTTTGTGTAGGTGTGTGCAACATATTTTTATTCATATTCTGTAATATATGCATGTGGTGATTATACTGATTATGATGTTTAAAAAAAACAAATTGGGACATTAAGTTCAATTCATTTTATTCAGTTGTTTTATCAATTAGGTAAAAATTTTTAGCTCCTATGTATAAGTAGTAAACTCTATAAGATAATTCTCTTAATGAATATTAATGATGAACTATGAAAAGCTCTTCTCTGTTTAATAACTTGCCAGCATAATTAAACAAAGGTACAGTAAAATAGTATCTGCAAAATTACACAGGAGATGCTAGTGTAAATGTTGCTCTCTCATATGCAAAGAATTTTTAATTCTTAAGCTTATTAGTTTCTTTATTAGTAGGTTAACCTGTGAATATACAGGGTATCCATACATTAATCACCCCATTATAAGCCTTTATAAATTCTCTATTATATGAGCAATTTTAAAACAGTTTGCAGCAACTAATAACACAGTTTGAAAAGTTTTTGTTTTAATTAAATAAACTACCACAGTTGAGTCAATAATTCAGTAAACTTCTGTGTGAGCCCCATCGGTAGCATGCAGAACATCAAGGTGGTAGATGATTTCGTTCCAAACATTAAGAAGCATGTCTTGCTTGGATATTCTGCAAAATAAAAAAAAAAAATCTTGTTCTGTTATTAATTGCTGCAAACTGTTTTGAGATAGTTCCTATAATAAAGAATTTATAAATGCCTATAATGGGGGGAATAATTTATGGACACCCTGTATATATTAGAGTATTTATATGCCTTACACTTGGTGACAGGTATCTCAGTTTATTCACCCATATTTCATATACAGTTAGCTCCAGGGTCTGTTGATATGAATTGCTTGTTTTTAAAAATTAAATAAGGAACTCTTTACATTTTATTAGCTTTTTCAGTATTCTTTTGAAATAAAGAACCTATACAGAACAGTCAGTGCACACTTGCTAGTCTTTCTAATCACTGGTAGACAAGATATTTACATTTATAAAAGATATGTGGGATTGTAATGAAGCTTCAACAATAAGCAGTACCAAGAAAGCTTTTGAGATGTAGACTATTTGCTTGTGTGTGCTTGCTAGGGACAATAAGCTTTTTCTTCTACTTTTATACTGTAATCAGTTAAAGTATGGAATAGGAAAACTAGATATTGATTACTCATATACTTGTTTCTGTGTGTATGTATACAAACTTTTAAGTATGTAAATATACACATGTACATTGACTTAAGAAGCTTGTGAATTAAAAATGTATCTGCACACTGATACTTATTAAACCTTTATACATTAGTTTTTCTTTTTTAAATAAAATGCAATTCTCTTTTGTCCTTATACTGTAGATAACCTTCAACCTGTGGTAGATCTTATTTTAATACTGTCAGTATAAATCAGAAAGCAAGTAAATAAATCTGACAAAATATATATACATGTATATATGAAATACTTATTGCATCTATATTTAATAAAATTTTTTAAAAACTCTAAAAAAAGAGAATTCTGCTTGTTGAAAAAACTTTATTTCTCAGTTCTACTCAGTTAATCCAGAAGTTTTGTAACATGAACAGATGTTTCTTACAGAGAGAGTAGTTGTGATATCTATCTGAATATGTGCTTTATCACTAACATTTTAGAAACTGTTTTTCACAGATAAGCTAAATGGTACTCCATACAGACAAAAGTAAAGTCAATTATACAATATCTAGGCTTCAAATCTTCTCATAATAGATTTAAAGAGAAAATGAGGAATAAAACTTTTAAATAAAAAAATGAAACATATTTTCCTGAGCTATTTTCTTGGTTTATTGATAGTTTTTATTCAATTTTATTCAAAAATGTGGGTAAATATATGTTTTATAACAGATTTTAGGATGTCATCATTAAAAGTAGTATTTTGAATTATAAATACTGGTATGTTTAAGGAAATACTCAGTCTTTCTGTGACTACATAAGATAAGAAGGTAAATTGTCAAACCATTTTTTATTCCTTCAAACACAGTTTCATGTATATATGCACTTATATTTTTTTCTTTCAACTAACTAGATATCAAAGATGGACTCACTATTCATCTGGTTGTACGGTCTGTCACAAGAGTAAGTTTTAGATGTTATAATGTATTTCTTAATCTTAAAAAGGATTTTGTATTTTAAAGAAAGTCCTTTTATACTTTCACTCTTACAGTAAAATTTTAAAACTACAAAAGTATATGAAACCTTATGTAAAAATTTATTCTTTTTGGTAAACCTTTAATAAATATTACAAGTCTGTTTTAAGAAAAAATCATATTAATTATGTGATTTTACTAAACATTTGTTTATAACTTATGATGCCTTTACTGAGTAAGTTTGGATGAAATGTGATTTTTATGGTTGAAGTAAATATTTAAATTTTTATTTTACATTTATTATATTTCATTTACATAATCATTGGAACCTACTAAATGAATATTAAATTCTTTTTGCTAAAACTTTATCCTGTACTTGTTATATTCTTTAACACTAACTATAGTGAAGTCCTCAAAGTACATGGAAATTAATTTAAAAATTATGAAATCCAATCCAACATACCTCCTCTCACAACATTCGGTATTCTCAATCAGTGCTACCTTCTTTGTGTAAAAGCTTTAACACATGCCACAAACCTTCTGCTCTACCCCACTGGTGGAATAGGAAGATTCCAATACCTCTTTCTTGCAAATCATAATGTGTTGTTTCTTATCCAGTAGGAATATCAAATGGATGTGGCTTCCTCTTAAACTCCTCTACCAAATCTTCACTTCTTATTTGGTAGTTGTTGAGTACAGACGTTTTTGTTTATTTTGGGCTTAGTGCAACACTTCATTTAATTTTCACTTGAAGGGATTCTAATTTTTTTATATATATATATACATTAAACCCATTTTATTGTTGCACTATTTATGCACTCACCAATTTATTATGTATTTTGAGAGTTGTGAATTCCAAAGTCAACATTACAACTTTGGGTGTCACACCATTGACCAAAATTTGATTTTAGGCCTCAGGTGCATGTGACCTGGTGGTGAATCTTTCTTCTTTTTATATGACTGAAGATTGAACATAGATCACCCTTTGTCCCCTAATACTACTCAGCCTCTTCAGGTTTCTGCTGCAATCATTCAGAACAATGAGAGTTTTGATCATCTTTCTCCTCCTCCCAAGTTTGCCATTCCTTTCCAATTCCAGCCTGAAGATTTCTCTAGGCCTTCCTCAGCTTTCATGTACATTTGTATCTCAGGTTTGAGATATTTTGTTCCTTCCTCCTGTATCTTACCACTCTCATCATTCCTTGTTTCATGAGCAGTCGTATTTAGTATTTCCTTCCATCTTTTGATACTCAGGTACATGTGGTTATCTTTCTCTCCCTGTTGAGTGAAGTGATCAGCATGCTGCACTTTTGAAAGCCTCTGACCAGTACGCTTTTTTTTACCATCAAGTAGACTTTCTGTTTATAGATTAACAGTTGTTTGATTTCTTATTACCTCCTTAGGGAGTGGCTCCCAAATATAGTGTAGGCCTCATAAATGCCCAGTATTTTTTGCTTTCATCTTACCTTTACTACCCTTTTCAGGTATCTTTATTTCAAACATTTACTTTCAGAGGCTCTTCACAAAAATCATGAGGGATTTTCTACCAAGATTCACCTTTTCTTCTCTGCATTACCCTATATATTGTCTTCAGCTTTGGCATTATATACATGGTTTATTTGTTGTTAGGTTCTTATAGGTTAAAACTTTGTTTTGGCTTGTGTCATTTAATCTCCACTTAGCTCTAGGACTTACAGCTTGCTCCTTTTTTTAGACATTATCTTCTATACTATCACTGAAAATATCGAGCTATAGGTAAAATTAGCCTACAAGCAGTCCAATTTTTCTAATTTTGTGGCCCACTTATCTTGGTCAGAGTCTTTTATGCTACCCATTCATGTTTTCCATCCTTCATCATCCCACCCATTATCTGTACCTTTGACTCCTGATACCTCCTGTCCTCTCATCTCCTGTTTCTCCTCGCACCATTTTCTTTCCTCCTCCTCCTCCTCTTCAACATACTATGACATTCCAGCATCTGTCACAGGCAGTTCACAAGTTACTTTTGCATAGACTGTAGAACTGGTTCACCCTCTTGCAAAAGGCTTTTATTCATGTCTTTTCGTGGTCCCAAAGTAAACTAGGAATTTGAGACCACTCATTGATATATCATGCTTCAAACACTTCATCCAGCTTCCTAAGTTACCTATGGAGTCTTCAGTGCTTATCTCCAAATTTGATTGCACCTCAATCTCAACCTTATCTTTGGTTTGTTCAACTCAGCAATTTACCAATTTTGAGCACTCTCCTTTAGACTTGTGTCAGCTGTATACTTGTTTTGTTACATTGTTTGGGCTTTTGCTTGTTATATTCATATCCTGAAGATAAGATTTCTTCAATAACTGGATGGCTGGCTCTTTTTAGCTCATTTTCAGCAGGAGTTTTCCACTCACCAGCTCTTTTTTGTGGTAGCTCAAAGAGGCTGTTTGATTAAATTGTACAAGTCAGTCCTTTGCCACACCCAGTATGTAATACATTTAGGGAATCTTTTTGGACACCAACATCAGTTGTGTTCTACTTTCTTTATGTGTATGTTCCATGGAACTTTTAGTTCCCCATACTCTCTCAGCTTGATCGCTTACTCTACGTGAGGTTCTGTAGATTTTGGGTGTGTGGTCTTTCATGATTGCGTTAGTCTGTCTTGGTCATGTCCATATGCAATCACTGCAGTTGACATTTCACAAATGATGGAACCTTGCAAAAGAACTTCTTTTCGCCATCATTTCTTTTTCTCCTACCTTGAGAGACGTTCTCCAGTAGTGAGTGGTCCAACAAGATACATACATCAGTTGGTGTCCCACTTCCTTCCATGAATGGTAACTTGGGTTAATCAACACAGAGCCTCAGACCATATCAGTGTTCTCTAACTTCTAGTGGTTTATTAGGCATTGCATCACATCCTTTCTCTTACCTATGCCATCTGGTGATGATTTGTCCAGACAACTGTTAGTTGCTCACATCAACCACCAAAAGGGCATCCAGTCCAGAGATTTATTTTCAGGCTTTAAATCTTCTATACTGGGCCATTGAATATCACATCCATCTTATCATGTCATGTGCTTGGTACTTTAGATCTTTTTGCAGATCATCTTTTATGTCAGCACTAAATCTATCCCACAGAGTGGTCATTAGATCTGCTTGTTTTCAGGGACCTTTGCCTTTTATGCAATTCTACCCTATTGAATGCACATGCCAAGGGTCTCAATATCAAGTTGCCTCTCGTTTGGTTTCCTGTACCACATTCACAGGCTCTGGCTGTCAGTGCTTTCAGCCAGTATTGGTCTTAGAAATACCTTTGTGTCTATACGCTTATTCGTTACTTCATCAGGTTATTTCTCTGGTATTGCTCTACCCTTAGATGAATCATCCTGACTGTATCCTATTGGCCAGCATAATTTTGGTTTCCAAGATTAGATCATTTGCTCCTGTCACCACCTGTCCCTCTTTCATTGTTTTCCTTCCTTCTTTCACAACTGCAATCCCCCTTTCTAATCTCATTCTCACCATCCTGTGTCTTTGTATCTGGCTTTTGTACAGTCCTTGGTGAGAAGCTCTGTCTTCTTGCATCAAGTTGCCTCCTTGTTAGCTACTTCCATCACACTGTGCTTTCATCCATGTTGGGGTTTTTTCTTCTACCTGTGATCATATTCTAGACTTTGGTGTGACTTTAACTGGGAAGTTTTGTTTGTTTTCTAAATTTTCAGGAGCTTTTATTTCTTTTCCTATTTATAACATGGATCCCACTCAGTGGTGTGTAATGCTTTATGAGGTATTCTTTAGCTCTAATCTGCACTGCAAGCCATGTTGAATTATGCTCTGTTACTTAAGGCTCTTTATGCTCAATATATAGATGGGATGTTCCAGAAGATTGCTGGAAGGTTATCTCCCTCTCAATAATTGCTTCATAAAGAAGTCTGTTTTGGACTATACCATCCATGGACTGCATAGGTAAAGTAAAAGGTAATTGCTGTCCATTCCTGCAAACTCTTGATTTGAACAACTTGGTATGGTCTACTTTTCGAAATAGGGTTTTGTGGTCACCCATTACACAGGCTCCAGTGATGATATTTTTGTAGACTTTCCACTGCATTATTACTTCCCCTTCTTGAAGTGGAGTATGAAAGTCCTTGCCACCTTTTTATACCAAGCCACTTTGATGGTGGACCAGAGAGGTACTCATCTGAATGTGCTCCACAAAAAAGAGATTAAACATTTCAATTGAGAGTAGGGCAGTGGTGTTCTGCTGGTATAGATTTGATGAAGCCTCCTGATTACAATAAATGTAGTAGATTTGTCTCCTTAGATTGATGTGGCAGCTGGTTGCTATTTACACAACCACTGAAGTAAATCTGTCACATCACTGGATGATGTTGCCTTTGTATAGTATTTACACAATCACTGAAATTGATTCATCACTTTTTCTGGCCACATTTATCCAATTTGCATGACAAAAAGCATAAACTTACTGCATCTTTCAGCTAACATCTGAGCATCAGATCAAGCTATCATTAATTCTTTTGATACAGAATTCTGTCTTCTATTCTTTGTTATCAGTTATTGAAATTTTCTCAAAGATTAAATAGTTTTTTCCTCTTCTTTGATACTGGTAACACTGGTAAGTGTGGACATTTACATTTTTTTAAAATGGGTATTATCTCTCTTTTGATATAAATTTCAAGAATTCATAATAATCTGGTTATATTTATATAGTAGAGGCCTGGTGGATTATAGGAAAAAGAACATGATTGGCTAAATCAGTAATCTTATAAACAATCAACATCTTTGGATAATCAAAATTGCACCAAAAGTGAGCAGGCTTCATACTACTATAAACCATCTTCAATTAACAACATGATACTTCTGATACTGGACAATATCGTGGTTTCAGCCATAAACAGTTCTTGGAACTTCTTACCCCCTTCACAAAGGTAAAGAACTTCCTTTTCGATGAAATCACTTATGACTAGATAAATGGAATTCCAAGGTTTTCTATGCTATCATAAATGCAATTGGCTAGAAGACTGCTCATGTGACTTTAAACCTGTAATTTACAAATATTATATCGAGGACATTTTCTTGTTATTTTGACAATCGAGTCACATATCCAAATTGTTTCTTACCTTAATTCCCAACATTTTAATGTCAAGTTTACATCTCTGAGCTTTGCACTCAGGACATCCTGTTTTTCTTTATTTTGTGACAAAGTGTAATCATTAGCCTCTGATGTGCAATAAGCTTAGTAGTAAATGATACTAAACTTTTGGAAGCCCAGGCATCACAATTTGAGAAAGTGTTACATCAGATAGCATTACAATAAAGCAGACCTTTACCATAAATTTTTTATTAGTATCATTATAAGTATAACTAATTTAGTTTTAATTAGAAAATTTGTAATGTTTATTTATTAGCTATGTGTATTTTCTTATCAGTCACATTACTAGAAGTAAAGATATAAGCTTTGAAATTGTAGGATTGTAATGCAACTAACCTAATACTGTATAGAATTTATTAATGTTTTAACTCTCTTTGACTTATTTAGATTACTTTAAGATTATGTTGATGACATGAACAAATCTAAAATACTGTATTATTATAGAAGAATTCTCTTTTTTCGTATAGAAATACTGAATATTCAGTTCAGTGTTACACTGCTATCTGTTATCATACTGTTATTGTAAAAGTGAAACATTACTGAACTATATATGGAGTGTTTAGAGATGCATGTTTGGTACCCAGAGAGTCAAATCTCTTGTGTTCCAACAATGTCTCGTGCATATGGGACCTTGGAATTTGGGTTACCTAGAACCATGTCATACTTATTCATTTCCCTTAGTTGGCTACAAAGTACTGAGCAGCTGCATAATTGTAGTTACAGTACTTAAAATCCATATTTAAAGCATACTTACAAAGATATAAAACTGGAATAAACCTCTGGAAATATGTACACAATATTGTTGGAACAGGTGTTTGTTAAGTGTGTACATTTATTGTTTTAAACTGTGCATTGCATGTATGCTACATTTTCATGTATAAAGTTGAGGATTTGAAAAGTAATTTAATTTTAAGCTATTGTACCTGAATCCTAGAGACAGGGTTTGTTCTGGATTTTCATATTCGTGTCACTTGATAACAATTCTTGAGATCAGGAATGTTGCGGGACACCAAGCAAAGTCCTGGTAAGTTGATGACACCTAGGCCAACGGAGTGATAACCTGATAACTGTCAGTGCTACTGAACAACCTTCTGTACATCTCTGTATATCATCCTGATTTTTGAATATTTGCTTAGGTTGTTTTAGGTTTCCAATCTGCCCCTGCTTGAGATAGATTTTAAAGCCAATTTGATATATCAATTCTAACTGTATTTTATCAATTTTAACTCGAAAAATATTTTGCAATTGATATTTTGTAATTTTCTTCATTTATTTAGTTTAATTCAAGAAAAAATGTTCATATTCTCATTTCTGTATAGTTGGAAAGAATTTTGCATGTGAATAAAATGATCTACTTATTATTTTTCTTCAGAATTTTTCTTACCACCCTTAAAAATATCTTTATTTTGACTAAGAAGCTACTAACCCTTGAATGTATTTCCATTACTTGCTTCCAAGCATTTCACTTAGTTTTTCACAAGCTTTCTTTGAAAAACTTGTTATAATGTCCTTTCAAATGATATGGTCATTTACTGATAAAACAGCTTGAAAGCAGCTATAAAAATATGATTAGGTGTAGCAAGAATTAAACTGTCACCAAATAAATACACAAATGTGTTAGGATTTTTGTGTGTAGTTCTTTTTAAAATGTTTCTTTTGTGTGTGAATTGTGAAAATATTCATGTGTAATGTTTAGTTTATCTGTTTGGAAGTTACAGAAATTTTATGCAATGAAAAAACATAAGGTAACTTGAGGTAAGCTAAAACAGTTTAAGACCCAAGGTGAATGGGAACTGAGGAAAATATTATTGCAAGTTAACACAGTAATAAATGTACAAATTTTGGAGGTCCGGCATGGCCAAGTGTGTTAAGGCATGCGACTTGTAATCTGAGGGTCGCGGGTTAGCATCCCTGTCGCACCAAACATGCTCTCCTTTTCAGCCATGGGGACATTATAATGTGACAGTCAATCCCACTCTTCATTGGTAAAAGAGTAGCCCAAGAGTTGGAGGTGTGTGGTGATGACTAGCTGCCTTCCCTCTAGTCTTACACTGCTAAATTAGGGATGGCTAGCACAGACAGCCCTCGAATAGCTTTGTGCAAAATTCAAAACAAAACAAAAAACAAATTTTGAAGAAGGTTTTGTTATCAGTTACAATTAATTTACCTAAACTCTGAAATGTATATATATATATATATATATACAGTACGAAATGAAGTCATATGATTGGAAATTGCTTAAGGTGTAATAAAGGAATAATTTCAGATTGTTAATGTATGGTTATTGGTTTAAAATTACATTTTTGTACTTGAAATATTTGTAAAAATGAGTTATTTTTTAAGATAATCAAATGCAATAAAATTATCATAATCAGATACATTTAGATAAGTTTAACCAGCATGTTAGGTGACTGCAGTATATTCTGATCACTCAAATTTTTTACGAATATTGTTTTTGTTTATCATGTTTAAACACTATAGTGAACATACACAAATTAGCTAACTAGTATGCAGGTATTTCCTATTACAATTTTGTTATATTATAGAGACAAAAATATTGCCTATATCAGTGATTTATGAAATTTATTTTCATTATTTAATTATCCATTTATTTTGTGTACAGAAGCTGAATGATCAGAGTGGTATTACTGCATAACTTAAAAACAACTATAGTGGCAAACACTTGGTGAAACTTAAACTTAGTCAACAGTAATGATTCATTTGCTATGCATAAAATATCCAGATTGTTTTAAGCATGTTGGCTTCCACATAACCCTCTGGTGAGTTGTGCACTATTTTCTTTTTAAAAGACCATTTATTATGTGGGACATCAGGACGACATTTCTTTCCTGGACCCTGGAAAGTATTGGCGAAATAGGCTTGGGAACCAGTGTGTTAAAGAATATGTTGAGCAAAATATTTCATGGCAAAAAAACTTATTTTTGCAAAATGCACATATTGTGTACTTCAGAAGAGGCAAAGGTAATTTGAAAATTAATTGAATAAAAATGTGGCTGTTGATGGAAATATTAAGCTTAATGTCATGTTAGAATATTGCAGTGGTTCAGAGAGCTAACAAACATCATAATTTCTTTTTTTCTTCTTTTTGAATGTTGGAGTACAGTTGTAGAGGATGGGTACCAATTGATTAATGACCGTGTTAATTAATCAATTAGCAAATACTGCTAATCACCTAACACTCAATTGATTTGTACCAACTAGTGTAGTTTTGCATGTGAGGGTGAGAATGAGGATTCTTTGGTCTTGTGTGGCTGTTTGCAAATGGTCTTTGGAATTTAAATACATTTGTAAGACACCTGGATAACTGCTCCTTAATAAGAGTTCTATTGCATGAAAGAACTATTTCTTAAACATACACCCATGAAAGAAAAACTGATTTATTTAAGAAATGTTTCAAGCAACTTTCTTTGTCAGGCATAATTTGTTTGATGATAGATAACTGATGTACATTTTTTCTTTTATCAATTAGGCTTAGAGTACTTTTAAGCAAAATTATACTTTATAATACAGTATATTATATTTAAACATCAAAAAGTATTTTATAGGAACAAAGTGGTTACAACTTTTCAAAATATTTATTGCTATCATGGTATCTTTTCCTCTATTTAAAAACTATTTGAACTCTATTCCTTCAAAATGTGTATATGCACAAAAGGAAGAGTTTATAAAGCTCTACATATATAAGTCACATGCATACCTAAAAATTGAAATAAGCAAGATAAGCTTGCAGACTATATATGAAATTCCATTTCAAATTTACATAGGTAAAGTACCTATGCATGTAGTTAATGAAGACTAACTCACTGTTAACATTTCACACAAATTTTATGGATGTGATAATTTTTTACCTTTTATCAAATACTTCCTTATTTGTCTTGTTTGGCATAGGTTTTTTTGGTTTTCTTTATTAAAATGTACACGTACTTATCAGTTTGAAATAATGGTAGGATCAGTTTATTACTTGAGAATTTTTGTGGTTCTGCAGACTTCATTTACTCAATGTATCTGAGTCTGGACCTTTTGTTTATGTCCTGATGTTAAACTATTATTGTTTGTCAGTACAGTTAATATCAGAAAGTAGTTTATAATTCAGTTTTTTTATATTATCTAAACTTCTCGTTTTTAATTTAAAAAGTTAAATAAATTCACAATTTTCTCTTTTTATGTAACTTTAAAAGTACAACATCTATGCTGTCTAAGTAATGTAGACATAATCTGTAAATACTTTTAAAGTGAAGCCTAGTTTGAATGCCCAACTTCATGTAATAAGATATCAATAAATTTGTCAACCCATGATAGAAGTCCTGTTTACTTATTCTTGACTTTCAAGACAATATCCAGATCTATGTGTTCTTATTGAACATACATCTTTGTAATAAATAGGAGCTTATTTTATGTTATGAGTTTACATTGACTGCAATGGGCATTAATTCAAAGCAAGGGAGTTACTTGTGTGTGTGTGTGTTTTAAGTGAAGTTGATGCTTCTAGTGTTATTGTTTTTAAAACTATGTATAGCTGGGTTGGAGATCCAGTTTGAGTATAATTATTTTTGGAATTTACATTTTAATATGTGTCTTTGAAAAGTACATTAAATTTTGTCTGAACAATAAACTATAGGTAGTTGTTGATGGGTGCAGTCGTTCATGTAGGTTGTACATGGGTTTGATAATATGTTTCCAGTGTGATGTGATGCTTTTCATGGAAGATTAAATTATAATTTAAAGAAGCCATACAATAAAAGTATAAAATTGAAATGAACTATATATATAAAAAAGTAAATAATGAAAATTGTGAGAATTAAACTCAAGATCTGGTAACAAATAATGTATTCAGCTTTTTACTTTACATTGATGAATTGGTGTTAGGGTAAAGAAAATAGATAAAATATAATTTTTTATCTTGAAAACTTTTGATATTCATATAGGAGATCCTAAAGGGTATGCAAATGAAATATTAAAACTGTAAGATAAGTATTCTTGGTATGAAACTAATGTTACACTCAGATTTATCAGTCTGAATGAGACTGACTCCATACATTCACAGACAGATGTTTAATAAAAATTATTTATTAAAAAAATAATTTTGTGTGTACAATAGACTTATAATGTTTATTCATAACTAGCCAAAGTTTGTGAAAATACGCTTAGTAAATTCAGAGTGAGTTATGTATTATCTCTGTTGTGTGCTGATTGCTGGGTTGGTTAAAGTCACTAAAACCACTTGCATAGCAATGAAAATAGTCTCACAGCTAGTCCAGTATTCATTAAGAAACTTCACATAGGACAAGTAGTTGATCGATGAAATGGTCCACATACCAGCTGTACATTTTTTTTTATGTTAAATGAAGAATCTATACTGTTTTGGATGATTCTCATTCAATATTCCTTTTTTTTTTTTTTTACAAAATATAACCCTTTCATACATTATCTATGTAACCAATCAAAATTGCAATTAACCTGTTCCCCTTTTGTGTATTTGAAGCTTCCAAAGTATGAGAGAAACACAAGGAATAATCTATAATTTGTAAAGTACAAAATAAAAATAGTTACTTGCTGCTATACTTTTGCAGAAACTTTTGTTTCACATTCAGAAAGCTGAGGTGCTAGATGTATAGCTAATATACTAGCATATTTAGATGTAATACTTTACATTAAAGGTATTACATCTAAATGAAAACAAGAAAGTAGGCTGTATTAAAATAAGGTGTCTATTAAGAAATAACTGACATAGTACATATGTTAAACACAAACATTTTAAATTTTTGTTCTGTTTTCTGTTGAAAGAACAAAAATTGTGACATGAAACCATGAGAAAAACATGTTTACAAAAACTTGTGCCTCACAGTAAATTAATTTTACCTAAATAATTTCCATCAATGTATTTTATATAGTGTTTAGGTTAACAAATTATTCAACTATAATAATTGGAAATAAGATTTAACTGCTGCATCTTATGTTTTATAAGATATTTACAGGTAGCTAACTTGCTTTTATACAAATTGGTTTCAGATCTGTTAATATGTATTTACTTAGTTATAATTTTCATGTTTGGTGATTAGAAAAAAAAAAGTTCAAGTTATGGGTAATACTAAAATAAAGATAAAATCATATATTGGTGGTCAGTGCTTTATTTTACAATAGATATAAATGGTTTAATAAAGGTTAGTGAAGATACAGAAGTGTAAAATAGGCAAGTATTGTATAGGGAAGCATAGGGTTTAAATTATTTATACTTTATTGCATGACCTAGTCAATTTTTTCACATACCCTGAAAATTGCTCATGAATATATAGCTTCTGTTGTGATTTTCTATTAGAATCCAATAAAATATTTCATTTGTTTTTGTTTTTTAGCACCAAGAAAGACAAGGAGGGACAGGGGTATGTTATTATTTAGACATACAATATATATGGCCTTTTTTTTATTATTTTGTATATGAATTAGAACAGGTTCTCTGTTTTAGTGTTGTATTCATGATGTTCAGTTTTGTTAAAAAAAACAACAAAATTCAAACCCCAGAATGAGACTAAAATACACATTGTGTATTAAAGATCCCTAATTTTTTAATATTTTTTATTAAATATTTTAGTCAAAAATAGCTAAAGCAGAAAAATTATAAACTTCTTAATCTAACAAAACTTAAGTAAAATGTATAAATGTTACACTAGCTCAAATGCCTATGCAAAATATGGGATTTTATCATGTTAGCTCTACAGAAACTAGATAATGTGCTTCTGTGATTTATTACATTTTATGCAATACAAACATGGCAATAAAATCATCAAATTAAAATAAAACAGGTATGGAAAAGGTTAACAGTTGAAAGAATGTTAAGTTATTTGAAAGTTTCTGCACAATATTGCAGTCAATGCAGAGGAAAAAATGCTATTATTCATAATATTTTGTTTTTTAAACTTTTTACAATGTACAGTAATCATTTCTCTACAAAAATAAAAGCCTTATGAAAAAGATTTTGATGTTTATTTAGAGGTTATAAAAATGGAATATGAAAACTATAAGTTGAAGTATTTTTATTTTTAGCTTGAAAACCATCTATGATTAGACATCTTAGACAAATGTAGTAAAGACTGAAAATTTTCAGATATATCTTTAGTAGAAATATTTTTTATTCAAATATGTTTCTTTTATGTATGTATAATAGACTTGTAATATTTATTAAAAGCTTACCAAAATTTTTGACAGTACCTTTAGTTAATTCACAGTTTAAAGGTTGGTGAAATCATCCAACTTCGGTCTTGTAAGTAATTTCTTTTATGAAAATTATTTTGAAATTTGTGACTGAGAACTGTGGTTGGCTGCTAATGTGAAACTATACTTTATAATAAGCTAATAAATAAAATACATAGTTCTCTGATCTTCCCTATTAACAACTATGTTCCAGGCAATGTGGAAAAAACTCCTTCACATAATTAGTGTTAAATAGATGCAGAAGTATTATTGTAATCAAACAGCTTGCTTTATAAACATCATAAGAGCACATGAATGTTAGCTTACCACAAATCAATTTTTAATGTTGTTCAAATAATCATCTCTGGCAAAATATCAGATTTTACTTTAATATAGCTGTCATTAAAATTATTGAGAGAATTCAAAATCTTTTTACCTGTTTATTTATATATTTTATTCTTTGAACATATCAGACATCTTTTGTACTTACGAATTTGTTCAGTATTTATCCGCATATTTTGTACTTTTAAAATCAATCAGGAGAAGATGAGCAGCTGTAACATCAGCCTGCAAAGCTCTAATCCTTAAACATTTTATTAAAGTGAGAAGCTGATGAAATAGATTTCTTTTAACACATGGTTTGATTCTTTGCTCATCAGGGTAAAGTTATACTACTCATTCAGTGTTAAAATATGTTGTTAAATACATCTTGATATATTTTTTTCAGTTAATCTGTAATTCCCAAGTTTTTATTATGTGTTGTAATATTTCCTATGATTAAAATGTAAACCTAGACTTAAGAACATTCAATGAATAATTTTGCTTAAAGCAAAAAGGCTATTTCATATCTTTCTAAGTCATTACTTAATTTATATATTTTTTACCAAAAGCAGCTATTTCTTTGTAGTTTGTAAAAGGTGAGCTTGATAGCTTGATTGACAATAAAATGGCAAAACTGAATGATGAAGTTAACTAAAGGTGACTGTACCTTTTTGTTTAATCAAACTAAATAAAGCATCAAAATAAAGGATTGAATGGCAAGGAATGTACTTGAATTGATGAAATAATGTATCATTATGTAATACATGTTATGTGGTATCAATATCATTTTTTTATTTTCTAATAAACTGTGTCATTATCATTCATCATATCAGCTTATCTAAATTAGTATTGAACTCGGTTTGGGATACAAAGGGATAGTATTTCTATATCTATAGTTCTAGGTTCTTAAAACTTTGCTATTGGTTTTCAGAATATTTTGGAAAAGCTCTTGAATTATGTGTGTGTGTGTGTGTGTGTGTGTGTGTGTGTGTTGATAAGTGTATGAACCTTAATATCTTCTGATGACTTCATGCAAATTAGTACTTTCCAAACAACTTTTATAAAAGATAAAATAAAACCTACATTATAGATATCTCAAAATTATCTGACAAAAGAACATGTAAAACTAATTCATAGATAGGTTTAGTACAACATTTATCACACAAACCAGTAAAATTGTAGTAGAGAAAACTTAAACCACTTAATTACATATGTACTTATTGGAAATTTAACAAGTTAATTAACCAATCATATAGCAAGAAATTATATTAAAAGTAGTAATTCACACACAATGATTAATAAAAACTTATATCCCATAAATAAAATGTTATCCACTCTTCTAACGTGTCTTTTACTCCTCTTTAGTTGATCATCGATGCTGTACCCATGCTTGACCTTGGCACAAGATTTAATTTTTGCTTTTTAAACTTCCTCCAAAGAAGGTGAATGAGTTCTTTCTGCCTTGATTACATTTTCAGACTGCTAAGCCATGTTGCCTCAAGTACATTCAATAAGTAATCTAAAAATTTACTGACTAGGCATCGAAAAGATAACAAAGTATCAACAGGACTTTACTAAGAAAGTATTTTACATTGTTATAATATATAAAACATTACATTTGTATTTGATTTTAAATATTGCACATTGGTTATGTGGTGGTCTGCTACATGCAAGGTTAATTTTTGTACTAATGTTCAGTTATTACTTTGTTAGGAAAGCCTGTACTACATTGCATATTGCTCATTTTGGCTTTAATTTAAACAAAAAACAATTATTCTTAATCACTTATTACTCCTTTGTAATGGTATTAGGATTGAGATTTTGAAGTTTAAGGGATAAAACTACATTTGTCAGAAGTTTCTTCTGCCTTTTGAGAAACAGCAACATCTTACAACAAGAAAAGTTTCAGTTTTTCAAGAATTATCTAAGAATAAATCAAAGTGATTAGGTATATAACATTTTAAAGATATATTTTTCATATGTTAGAAGTTAATATTGAAGCAGAATTGAGCATTTTCAAAAGAAAAACTATGAGAAAAGCTATAAAGCATTTAAGTTTTTGAACTAAAATAGTATATATATATTAGAGGTTTTCTTTCAAATCATAATCAGTATGGATAATCCCAACATAGGTTATAGTGTTATTCAAACACTTTATTCCAGCTTGTTGAGTGAAGATGGAAGTTACGTAGAACTTGTTTTGCAGTTAAATTGCTTTTCAAATGAAAGTGTTTGATCTTGCATTTAATCTAGACACAATCTGATGTATATATGTATGAAATAATTCATATACTGAAAAGCTTCTCCTGACATTGTAGATAACAACAGGTGTTGATTAGGAAGTTTTGAATAGCTACTTGTGTTCAAGTATAACAGTAAATACTATGGAGTGCACTCACCTTTCAGACTATATGTAGCTCCTCTTCACTATTCTGCATTGTCAAAATGTAGGTTGTTGTTTAGAAGATTTAATAAATCTTTTACATTCAACTAGTTTTTAAATTCTGTATATCATCAGAAATAGAATTTCTGTAACTAGTCATTCTTTTCTAAAGTGACTGAAATTTTCTTTACGCTCCAAACTTTAATCAGTAATTTTGGAATACTGCTACTTTATATCATATTGATAGTCGTCAGTATGACTAATATATTTAGTTTCATTTTCTACAAAACTGTAACAACAAACATCAATATAAAATTATTTTTGCAATTTTATGCATCCAAGTGATTAGCTTAGCTTATACAACAGAATTATGTGCACAAAAATGAGTTGTAATTTTTTAGGTTTAACTACAATTCATTAGTTTCATTAAATCTCACAGGAATGGTAATGTTTCCAAAAACGTTTTAGAAGCTAACGTGACAACAGTGGCATTGTTAGGAATACCATATTTTTTGTACTCAATGTTTTAAACAAAGTGACAGTGAACCTGTTGAGGGTTTATAAACAATAGCATCCACTGGTCTGAGTTAATGTATAGTTTTTTTTGCAAGCCTAGCATTTTGTAAACTGGTAATACTCAGCAAATCTAACACTTATTTTTTTAAATTATTTATCCTTCCAACTACATTTATGGAGTGTTTGTGTTTTGAAACCCCTTTTGCCAGAACAGTTTCAAGTGTTTAAAGAAAGTAAAATAAGTATACCTGATGATGAAACTTGAGTTGAAAACAGCTAGCTGTTACTTCAGTGTATCTTGTAAATAATAAAGCCATGTTTTTTTTATTTCTGGTATAAAATTATCATTGGTTGTCTCATAAATGTAGTTTCTGCAATTTACCTTTTATGACGTATTACCACTCTGATCTGTATTTTCTTACAAAGTAATGGAAATGATCTGTGTTTATTCCTTCTTTTATACTGACTGAGTTTTTAATATTTCAAATGAAGAAAATTAAATTCCGCAAGTATGAAATATTTCTTCATTATTTCAAGTTTTATAAGTGCCCCGATGATTTTAAGAACATTGTATGTTAGTTTAGTCAGTAATTGAAGAAATTGAGTTGAAATATGACCAGCCAGAAAAAAAGATATTTATATTTTAACACCATATGCATGGATAGGATCTGAATCATTTTCTTCTGAGGAATTTTAGTATGAGATTTCTCTTATTCTTAGATATATTTTATGGTATTTTATACAGAGGTTGACTGTGTGTGTTTGTGTGTACACAAATGTGTTATGCTGAATGGAATTTGAAGCTTTACAGTATTGTTATGGTCCATACCCCACCACACCTGGACATGCCCTTTTGATTACTCTGCATCTTGACAATAGTCCTGTAATTTCTATGCCAGAAGGCTTCTTGATAAGGCTGCAATATCCAAAGCATGCCATTGTTTTGTGTCTGATGTTCATAATACAAGTTCTCCATTTTGTGACTTGAGTCACATTATTTATGAAATTGCATGAAAAACCACTTAATTCTCCTGTTACTTGTATGCAATTATTGAATGGATATGATATGGAAACAATTTTGTTACATATCCAGATAAAGATCTTTGTATTTTTGCCTAAGTTAATTGCATGACTTTTCCTCACTTTTTACAAGATGCTACACTTTGATGATCAAGAATAGGATCTGACTTCAGATTTCTTTCTGGATAGTTTTGGTGCTTTAAGTTGATCCATATTCTTTTATTTTTTTAATGCCTTTGGCTATAAAAGAAATATGCCATCTTTGAAATTTTAATTTAAGTTATCAATTTGAACTAATATTTTATACTATTGTTGTTTGAATGCTTTACATTAAAAGGGATTGTTACATACACTTTCTGAAAAGCATTTAGTTTCTGGCAGCATCACATTATCTATAAAAAGCCAGATAGCATTGAAAAAAGTTCTGAAGTGTGTTGATTTGTATATTTAAAGTCAGTTTAATATAATGAACTCTGTCTTCTGTATGTGTGTGGTAGCAGCTCATACAACTAGCTATTGTTTGAGAAGTGAAAAACAAAACTGATAATGTGCTGGATAACTTCACAATAAAGTAAATTTAATTTATTTGCAACATAAGACAATACCTTCTGTTTAATAGACATGCATAAATTAGCTAACAAAATCTCTGAAAATTTTCAAAACCTGTGTATTTTCACATATTCAACAAATAAGTATTTCAATTTGAATATTTATATATATATATTACCTAAACAATTTCATTTTTTCCCACCTTTTGTTTTCCTCTGTATTTTACTGAACAAATTCTGTGGACATACATTTGTGGCCTCCTTTCAGGTTGTAGTTATTAAATTCAGTTGTATAAATATAATCTGTGATGTTGAAGCTTCACACAACTGATGATTGTTATATTAAATCCATTTTAAGTATGCCAACCAATAAGCTATGTTACAAATACTGCTGATATAAATTCATATTGAAATAGTATGTGATAGAAATACATTGCAAATTTAGAATTTCATAATTGGTATGATGCCACTGAAAATTGACCATTTTTGTGTGTGTTCAGATGGGGGATTTATAATTTTCAAAACAGGGTTATTTATTGCATTTAATGACATTGAAAAACAAAGGAATATTGATAAACTTGTGGTACCAGAATCATGCAGAAAGAAGCCAATAAGTCATACCCCAGCCATGGTAAGCAAAGCATGATGTCTTGTAATAGGTTAGAATCCACAAACAAAGGGATCAGAGCAAAAGCCATCAATGTGTCCAAGTTATCTATGGACTGTTGAAATAAGCACTGAGAAACCATTCTCAGAAACTACACAAACATGAAAAGTCTATGAGGAGGAATTGTGTGCTTTGGCATTTTGATGAAACCCTTTACTATGGAAACTATGCTGCAGGACTATTCCAAAATGCAGAGTTGTCAGATAGAGCAAGGTGCATATAATATATACTAATAAATACAAATAGATTTTTTTTACACTCAATCCAGACCATCTTCTCTGACACACATTGTAAATAATTATGTATAATTTCCAGAACAGTTCCATTATAGTGGTATGGCTTATTAATGCTGTCTACTTCTAAGACACAGGTGAAAATTGTCTCCTCTTTTCATTCATTTTTAGTGCATTTGAACAAGTTTTTAAAATAAAATGATCTAAAAGCTAAATTTTGTGATTATTGAGACTCATTTACATCCACATATAGAAGTGTAAGGAAATACAAAATTAGTTTGTTGCATTATGTTTATATATTTAAAACTATAAATCATTTATGATGAAACCTTCAAATTCTGAGTCCAAACTACTGCCCTTGAATAACAGACTTAAACAAGCTCTAAAGTGAACTCACTTTTATGAATTATAGTGTACTCTAACATTTTGACAAAGATATTTTGCTGGTTGCAATTGTAAAGATAGCTAGTACTATGGTGAAACATAGAATTAGAAATTATATAGACTCACTAACATTCTTCTCATCAGAAAATATTCTTTGACTGCAATATTCCCAAAATCTATTTGTATATTATTTATGGTGATAAGGCAAATTTAACTCATTCTTTATGAAGATTAAAATGTCATATTTGGAAAATATAACAAATAATATAGTTCTTCTTTTCTTTGCTTTTTAAGAATATGTAAAGTAACAAAACTGAGGATGTCACAGACAGAAAGAAAACGCATATACAGATTGATTTTAATTATGGAATGTAGCCAATTTGACATTCGTATTATGTATGGTAATTTGAAAAATATTGTTGTGACTTTCTGTGGTTAATACCTATCTCATCCACTAGTTAATAACTGTGATCTTACTTTGCACAGCAATTAGCTTTTGTCTGTAGCAGTAGATAAACAAGCTGTAGTTGAAGGTTAGTTTGATGGACAAAGAATAACTGTGTGGGTTGCAGTGTTATCTGATAATATTTTTGCTTCTTCTGTCATTATTTAACCAGTATGCTTCATAGAATAAAATGATTAGTGTTGTTATCAGCTATTCACCTTTTTAAAAAAAATACACAGGCTGCTTTTCTACTTTTGTAAATACTTTTCTGTTAAGAACAGTCCATGTACTTTTTTACATATTAATTTAGATGTGTTATGAGTATAAAAAACTTTACTCTTCAATGTGACATTTAGTTGATATTAGAACTAGTAAAACAAGAAATCTTAAACAAGGTTTTCTATGGCTTATAAAAATCACTTATAGAACATAGGGGAATGTTTTAATACTAATAAACTTTGTTCTAAATATTTTCTCAATTTGTTAATCTACAAAATTGTGGATACTTATTTTTAAAGGACACAACAAGCTTATTTGTAGATTTAAATTTAAGCAAAAAATTATTGGTTTCAGCCATTATTATCACAATTTTCCTTTTCTACTTATATTTCAAACTTATTCTATGAAGACATAAACCTAAGGTAATTATATAAAACTATAGAGAAAGTATAAACTGTGGGAAATAAAAGCAAGTTGTGTAATATGTACTTATAGAAGATCAAAGTAATGGTTAAAATTTAACAGGTTTTATTTTAGTTATTCAATATGTACATATCTGAATGTTAACAATCTTTAACAGGTTTTATTTTAGTTGTTTTATATGTACATATCTGAATGTTAACAATATTTAACAGGTTTTATTTTAGTTACTCTGTATGTACATATCTGAATGTTAACAATGTTTAACAGGTTTTATTTAAGTTGTTGTTTATGTTCAAATCTGAACTTTTAACAATTTTTTCAGAGTCAGCAGAGCAGAGCTGATATTTCTGCCACACCATTTGGGCTTGGAAGTATTGGTGGATTACCAGGACTAGCTGGTTTGGGGTTAGGATCTGCTAATTTTATGGATATGCAGCAAAGAATGCAACAAGAGGTATTTTAATATTTCAAGTTCTGTTTGTTACTTTTATTTAAAACTTCAGTTGAACTTTAATATATGTAACTTCACACTGATTACCTGTTCTTCAAATTTATTGTGTTAATTTAATGGTTGTTAATTTAGATTATACATGCTGAGGAGCATAATGTAGTTGACCTATTATTATTTTCTTTATAATTTCTGTTTCTTAGGTATTTAGGTAGTTATATTTGAAAATAATGTTATTTCCAGAGCATTTTCTACCTTTTAAGTTACTGAAACTAAACCTTAGGGAAAAACTTAAAACTAGTATTTAGAATGGATTCATAAAGATGCCAGTTAGTTGATTAGATAAATTTGTACATCACACAGAGTTAGAGCTAGGCAATTGATGATGTTTACTAATCAGTAAATTGTCAAACTCCTTAACTAATTACATTTAACTAATTGGTTATTCTCACATGAGATGGATATGTACATGTAAAATTACTTTGAAAAACTTGCAAGTAAAAATTTTTTTTCAAATGCAATTAAATTTGCCCATAGGCCTACATCAGCATCAGTTACCTGAATGTGTCTTTTTACTGATGGAAAGAAAATTATTTTGTAAAACACCTTCAAGAATGCATGAGATCTGACCAATAAAACTGACATTCATAGAAAAAATAAAGAAATGTTAGAGCTTGCAAAGTGGAATACTTATCTTAAACGAACTTCAACTGTATAAAACAAATTATTAATTGTAAAACCTTTCTGGTGTGTTAGACATGCCAGTACTTCCCACAACTTGCACCAGAACATAAATTTGAGAATGTAAAAGATTTCATGTTAACAATGTCATGCATACACAATGCAGAAAAAATAAATTTATAATTTTTTTAACATATAAAATTATGTAGGTTATAAATTACAATGTAGAAATAGATTTTACATATTAAGCAGTGTTAAAGAATAGAGTTCTGCTGTTATAAATTATGAACATAACACAATGTGAAGCAAATATAATAAATTTACACTTTGTTTAACACTAAAATATATAGAAAGTTTGCCATGGGTCTCACCTTTACTCTCATTGGCAGTTCAAAATTATGGACTGAAGAAGATAAACTCAGTAGATTGCCATAAATAAAAAACATAGATGCCTCTAAAGCTGAAACAGTCTTCATAATTACCAGGCTATGCTGGCTTAAAGCTAAACAAACTTGAATTAGTAAAGTTTATATTTTAATATTTGTGACTGACAAAGAACAAGTAGTGCATTTTGTGGCTTTGTGCTTAACCAGCAACAAACTCACTATAATGTGTGACTTTGTATACACAGTTGTACACATGATGTATTTACACTATAACTTTTGGTACAATATGTGTATCTTTACATATTTTGGTACACTTTTAGTAAAGATTATAAGTTTTTTGTATACAAAAAAATACAATTTTTTCATGAAATATTTACACTGAAGATTTGTTTGCTTAATTATCAATTCTATTTCATTACTAGTCTTAGTGTGAAGTGATTTTATGTTACCATTAAAAAATTATTCATCATCTCAAAATCTCTAGTATTATTTGTGTAATCTCTAAACTTTGCTAAATACATAAACATTTATTTTCTGTTACTTTTATGTTTCTATACCCTAACTATATGGGGTCTGTAAATTAGCCAGCCTTGTAACCATCGTAAAAAATTAGGTAATAAATATAAATTATGTTTTTATTTATGCTAGAATTACTGTATATTAAAACACAAAAATACAATAATTAGCCTAAGTAGCTTAAATTTCACAATCTAATATATTTATATTTTATTATATTGACTTTCCAGTCATGCTTAGCTAGCATTACATAACTTGCATTGATGGGGTGCATGTGTACTCGTGTTACTGTATTCATTAATATAAAACTGACCTTTTAGTCTTTACAAAATTGCCCTGTCTTAGCTGTGTTTTAGTGGTGTAGTATTTTATAATGTACAGTCATATTTCAGTTACTATACATTATATGTGTATATAGGTTATTACTATTTAGGAATAAGTTATGAAACTTATTTTTCTTAAAATATGGAACAATAAATAAAAACATAAAGCAAACAATTGTTTTTTTTAGCTACAACTTTTGAACTTGGTTGCTGTTAGACATAGGTTGCTAAGTTTTTTAAAATTTCACATGTTGAGGATATCAAAATTTTTTGTAAGTTTTATATATACAGTTTAATAACCAAAAAAATCACAAATAATTTTACTGATACCATAGAATTACACTAGAATTAAAGTTTAGTAACTATGCTGTATTAAGGTCTAAACAAATATGAAACTAAAGGCAAGGCTTATCTCCTTGAACTCTTGGTTTGAAAGAACGTGGTAGTCTTTACACAGATTAAAATGGTAGAGTAATCCAATAGAGGAACATTTTAAGCTATCAGTTGGTTATTCACATGTCACATATTAAAGAATATGTACATAAGGGGCTGTTTCCAAAAATGGAAAGAGGTGAATGGAGCCATTGTGTTTAATTCAGTACATAATCCATATCTCAAGAAAATAAAAAGATATGAGGTTCTTATTTTATATTCCAGCTTGTCAACATTGGTAATTTGAATTTTCATATTGTACAAACTTGTAGACTTGGTATTTTGGCACTAAAAACATTTACTTTTAGTCAGTGCTGCATTCAACATACAACGTGACTAAGTAAAGTCTACATTTTGAATGTGTTCTTTTAATATATACTTTTAAATTAAAGAATTAACTCATATATTATATTGAACTTTGAATTATAATCTATGATTTGATTCCATATATATTGACATAAATTCATAAAACAGTAGTTCAATAAAGTTTTGAATGCAAGTCAATAAATGAGATGAGATTGCCTTTGACATGTGACCTGTTGTGAAAAGGTTAACAAATATGGTGGCAACACTTTGAGAACTTAAGTAGTTTGGATGATTGAAAATAATACTAATTAAAAACTTTAGTTTTGGTTTGTTTATTATTTTCATAAGTCATGACTAATCACTTAAGCTGAACATACTCTAATTAATATAAAATAATAATGATAAATCATAATGACAATACTTTGATTATTGGATACTTGTATAATAAGAAATGGTGCTAAGTGAGTAAAACACTAATTTTAACTAGTTGATTATTCTCACAACTGATCAATTTAATCATAATTGCAATGACTGAATAGTTGGGATAATCAAAGCACTTTAGTAAGTGGAAATATTAGTTGATTATTTTTGTGACATTAATTAGTTTAATTGCCATATTGATTCATTGAATACTTTACATGACAGTAATTGATATAATGAGTGCTCATATGTAATTGAGTTTCAAGTTAATCATGCAACTATATATAGAGTTATAGCATTGTGAAACCAATATTATATTCAGTGATATTTTTATACTGGTGCATAAATTGTTTCTTTTAACAGTTATTTTCATCTTCTTTTTTTTTTAAGAAATTTGTTGTGCATAGCTTAAAGAAAATGTTTGAATTTCTTTTGATTTGCAGGTTGTTTCATTAAAGCCAAGTGAAATGTCAGAAAGTAACTTTTGTCAGGTTTTGAATGTAATAAGATGAGGTTGAGCATGTAACTTACATTACCCTATTGTTTGTGCCTTTGTAGTCTGAGTTTAAGGTTGGTGTATATGAAATGTTAGTAGTGTTAGATATTACTAGGTATCAACAAGATTAAAGACAAAGTGGTTTTTAAAGCAACTTCCAAAATAATTCTCCTACTGGTAATTGTAATTTCTAATAGCCTGTGTAATCATCAAGGTTTTATAACAATTATTAGTGTATTTCTGAGAAAGATTTTGTTGTAGTAGATGCAACTCTAAGTAATCATGATAAGAAAGCTTTTTTCCTATTCATCTGAATGGAGTCTTACCTGCTCAAGCAATACTTTCAAGAAAAGTATCTAGAACTTGCTAATTTCTGTGCAAGATTGATTAAATGCTATCTCAGTTAGGTTATTTGCAAGACTTCCTTTTTTTTTGTATGTGGTTCATGTCACATTTTAACTTTTGTATAATTTAATTTTATGATTTTCTTCTCTCATGTGATTGCATTTTAAAGATAGATCATTATTACAGATCTTGTTTCTCATTAATGCTTCTCAGGTCTAACTTTTGTCAACTTTTTTTTTTTCCAATCTATTCACAAGAAGTGTTGTAAATGTTTCTTTTTTTGTTCTCCATTGGATGTATAGGTGGTTTAGTGTTTACTAGCTGAACTTGTATTGTGTTGTGTCTTGCAAATACTATTCTGGCTTTTTGCTGTATTAATATCCTCAGTTTGTTTCAGATCTCCTGAAGGTACAGCAGTTGTATATTTGTAATTTTCTTCACACTTATTCTTGTGTTTTATCTTTTCTGCTTTGGTCTTTATCAGGTATTCAAAATATCCATTGGTAGGAAAATTTATTGTTTTTCATAATTCTCAGCATTATCTTTATTACAGATATTGTTTGGTTTGGAAACTAAGCTGTCTATGATGCCAGTCTACAGTGTTGAGGTGATTTGGTTTATAGTCAAAGTATTTCCAAGAGTCTCTAGGGTTTTTAAAATCTCTTGTGATATATGCATCTTGGTAGCCATCATGTCTATAAATGGAGAGTTTTTCTCTTATTACCATTGTGATTTTTATCACTAGATATCTGTTTAAGTACCAAAATTTTGGTATGTTTCTTTACCGTGTAATCCTATTGCAAAAATATCATACACATATCTGAGCTAAATTCTGGGTCTTAGAATGGCTGTTTAACTTTAAAACATTTCAAGAAGAGAGTATTTGAGTTATGATGATAAGCAAAAGCCTGTAATTAAGTTTTTTCATGTTGAAAATATGAACAATTAAAGTATACCTAGCTGATGTAATAATGTATTATAATTCTTGTGAATATGAAAGTAATAAAAGTGAACTCAATTAGAAAGGTTAAATTTTGGTTCACTCTGAATAAGTAGCTTGCTAACTGTTATTATTTACCTTCATATTGATAATTAATCATGTAAATATAGAAAAATATTAGTTTTCTTTACTTGAAGATTATCAACTGAACATATACTTTATAATTTCTATCATTGTGAAGCTGTTGGTAGAATCCTTGTAATATTTCAGGACTTGGCAGTTTATTGAATAGTTTGAATTGATCATTGTGTTATGTGAGGCTGTACTGTTGGCTTTTGTAATTTCTACAAAATCAATTGAAGTCTAAACATATGAAGATGTTTTAGTTGTTATTGGTAATATTTTGTCTATAACACCTAGATAACTCTTTCAGCATAGGCGTGGTCCCTACTATTTTGTACTTGTTATAGTTTTCATGCTATAACTTTTAAATTACTAAGCATATATTTATAAAAATTTTAAGAGTATCATCAAACATAACAGTACTTTCATATGCAAAATATCATTTTTTTTATTAAGCCTTGAGGTTTGTTAACCATCATCAGTTGATGCCACTATCTACAACATTCTCACTGTTTAAAGATTAAGCAGTTTTCATCCTGCTTTCTTTTTTCTTTTTCTTTTTTTTGCATGTTGAATTGCAAACGTACAAAGCAATTTTCACATTTAAGGTATGAAATACTTATGTCCAGATAGTTATTAAATGTATTTCAAGGAAAAAACCTTTATATTTTATCTGTTATTTTCACTCGCAAATCTTTATAGAGGTTCAATTGATCTGACCGGTCTCATAACTGCTATTAAATATTAGAAAATAAATATAAATTATACTTTTTACACTCTAGAATTACTACAAATAACAATAACACACAAACATTTAGACTAAATAGCTTAAATCCCATAATATTATACATTTATATATATTTATTATTTTTATTGTATTGACCTTTCAACTGTGCCTAGCTAACAGTACAGAACTTACAAGAGTGTGGTGCATGTGAACTCATTACCATATCCAATAATACAAAACTGATCTTTGGTCTGTACAAAGTCACCTTTTTTAGCTGTGTTTTAGTAGATTAGTATTTTGAAAAATACAGTCACATTTCAGTTATTATATATTATATATGTGCATAATTACTCTATTTGCAAACAAGTTTTTGAATTTATATTTCTTAAAACACAGAAGAATAAATAAAGAAGTAAAGCAAACAACTTGTACTCAGTTGCTGCTGTAAGAATTCTTATGTTATCTTTCTTTACTTTTCTAAAGGAATCATTTTCTTTTATAATGGGATTATAATATGGATTTATAATCAGTGATGTCGAGAACACCCACTTGACGATGACTGAAGAAGGTCGAAACGTTGTTCGCTCTTCTACGTAAAATATTTTCTCAACCCAAACGAGCCGTTTTTGCATATATATATGGATTTATATTTCATAGCTGTCTGGATTGTTGACTCTTTGATTCTTAATTCTTGTTTTTTCTCTTGTTCTTTATGTAATTGTTACTACATGTAGAGTGGCTACTTTCTTATGTATGAGGAAAATGTTTGGTTCATTTACTTTAGACATTTTTTTATGTTCTACAAATAGCCATTTAATCAAATAATTTGTCCCTGGCTGGATGCATCCTGCTTGAATAAAATTGCATCTTTAAATTAAAAAAATATAGAGTACAAACTTACAGTTGTTCCATACATGTTTTTGTAAGTGCTTTAAAGCTGAAAATTTTTATTGTGTGTTGATGTCTGTGAGCTCAGAATTTCCTGCATAATACTGGAGTTATAGCCCCTTAAATGGAAAGATAAAACAGTTTCTTAACAAAACAGTGGCCCAGCATGGCCAGGTGGTTAAGGCACTCGACTCGTAATCTGAGGGTCAGGGATTCAAATCCCCATCACACCAAACATACTTGTCCTTTCAGCCGTGGTGGCGTTATAATGTGACGGTTAGTCCCCACTATTCATTGGTAAAAGAATAGCCCAAGAGCTGGCAGTGGGTGATGATAACTAGCTGCCTTCTTCTAGTCTTACACTACTAAATTATGGACGGCTAGCACAGATAGCCCTTACGTAGCTTTGTGCGAAATTAAGAAAAAACAAATGCATAAAACAATCAATAAGTTTAACATGTAACTATAGATTATAATTTAAATTTTGATACTATGTATTATTTAATTTCTTAATTTCAGATTAAATATTTAAAAAACACCTAAATATTTATTTTTGTGTGTCATATGGTATGTTAAATGTAGCACTGGTTCAGATTAGATGTTTGTGATGTCAAAATACAAAGTCTGTTGTTTTGTACAAACTAAGAACTCAAATTACATATATTTAAAAGCTACAATATAAAATAGAAACCTCCTGTCATTTCTTTATGATGAGATATCGTTAATGTATTTAATCAAACACAGTGGCTCCGTTCTCACCTATCATTTTTGAAAATGATCCCTTGTATAAACTTCTATATATGACATGTGAATAACCAATCAAAAGCATAGAATGACCCTTAAGTGCTTTTTACTATAGTTTTCAAATATAATGTCACTATTTATTTGTTTCAAGAAAATATTTGTGCTGATAACTTGAGTATTTTAGTCTCTTTGAATTTTTTTTTTATCTACCTACAGCTCTGTTACTGAACTAGATAAATTATAATAGATTTTTGTGTTATTGATATAGTAATTTATTGTTTTTGGTCACTCAAATTTATATCTAAAACCTAAAAAAAAATTTAATTTCACGTCCTCCATGTACAAAACTTATTAAAGATTAGCAACCTACGACGAGCAGCAACAAGTACAGAGGTTGTAACTAGAAGAGATAGTTGTTTGTTTTACTTCTATATTTATTGTTCTGTGTTTTAAGAAAAATAAACTTAAATCATGTTTGTAAATACCAATAATGTGTATACATATATAATGTATTATGTCTGAAATGTGACTGTATTTACAAAATATTAGCCCAATAAAACATAACCAAGACAGGTCACTTTATAAAGACCAAAGGTCAGTTTTATATTGAATATGATAACATGAATGCACGTGTGCTACATAATTATAACTTTTATCTTGGCCAACAGGGTTGAAAGGTTAATATAAATATATATATAAATGTATAATATTATGACATTTAAGCTATTTAGCTTAAACATTTGAGTTTTTGAGTTATGATCTTTAGTCATTCTAGAAAGAAAATAAAACACCTCCTATTGGCCTCACATTTGTCAAATCAATTTAAGTTATCATATTCTGGGTGCTTTGAATCTCGTTTTTGATTGTTTATTGCATCAAAACAGGACTTTCCCTATGGAATGGTCTTTGAACCTAATAGTTCTTCAAGAACTATATGCTCAGTGAGGTGTTCCAGATTTGGATGCTCTTGCCAATCTTCTCAATGCACAGTTTCTCAGATTTTGGTCTCCTTTTTCACATCCTGTGACTAGGGAAGTAGGATGGATATATATACACGTGTGTGTGTATATGATTATTCTCCTTTGTATTTGATACTGTGGATTCTTTCCATCATTCAGACCATTCCATGTCATGTTTTGTTGGTGACTCTCTGCTGGCTGGCTGGCTCAGACAGAGATTCCACCAATGCACCATCTCTTCAGGTTGCCCCTCTTCCTCTTTCTTTCTTTTTCATACTCCTGTGTTGACACCAGTCTGCATTCACTCCCATCTCCCTTTTTGACCACTCTAATCCTGACCTTCTCCTCTACCTGGACACAGCTCTCTGCTGTTAGGTGACGTGTACTACTTTCTTCTGTGGTTTACTTTCCCCATTTGTTTATTCCTTGTTATCCCACTCTCCCCTATGAACTTTCTTTCGTTTTCCTTATGGGTTGGGTTCAACAGCTGATGTGATTCACTTATTCTTTCCTCTTTTCTGAAAATTCTCATTTTTTTAGTTTTTTCCCATCAGATTGGTTACTTTCCCAGATCCCTGGCTATGCATTTGAGCAAATCATTTATGCCTGTATTCAGACCACTTCACATACATTACTGCTCACGGTTTTCACCAGTTTACCATTTCTTGCTGTGCGAGTTTTAATATTCCTCTTATCATTATTTGGCACACCACAATTTCTCCATTAAGCTGTTTTTTCTTTGCAGGTTATTGTTGAATATGTGGATCTAATTCAGTGTTGCCTGACCAGTTATACTTAGTCTTAAATCTGCACTGTAAAACCTGTGTGTGTGTCAGTTATGCCCAGCATGTAGATGGAATGTTCCACAAAACTGCAGATAGGTATACTTCACAATATTTTGCTTTATTAAAACATTTGCCCTGGACCATACATTTATGGACTAAGATGAATAATGCAGAAGGGGATTGCTGCCCATAATGGGATTGATCTGCTTTTCAAATAAGGTGTCATGGTCACCAATTACACTCTCTCTCTTTACTCCTCAGGACTTTCCTACCTTCTTTTAGTAGATTATAGAAGTTATTGCCACTTACTAGTCTTTAGGTGATAGGGTTGTAGACCTTGGAATCTTTTCTTCCTGAGTGTGCTAAAATAAAACAGTACTACTCAGTTTAGAGTAGGGTGGTGGCATTCTGCTGGTGTAGATGCCATTAACGCTTTCCTGGTTATGGATGATGCATTCTACCGAAAGAAATTGTGGTTTGCCCCTTTGACTGTGGCACACTACTTTCTACAGTAATCTAGATGTCAGTTTCAAGCAAATATGATGATGGTTGGAGCTGGACCACCCACCTTAGTTCTCACATATGTAGCTGGACATTCTCTTCCTACTGTGGACTGGATGATGCATTCCCAATGCTGCCTGGTGATGGAACAGAGTTGCACTCCCACTTTGTGGTGCACCTTCATACCATCCTCTGAATATCAGTTCTTGGTGAATATGATCATGGATGGGTTGGGTGTGTTTACATAATAGTTCAAGTTCTTGGTACAGAGGCACTTCCTTCACCTGTTCAGTGTGAATTTATATTGGAAGTTAGCATTTTCCTAAACAGAAAATATATTTGTGGGGTAAACATTCAAAAAATTACTGACTTAAACCATATTTATTTATGTCAAAGGTCTGTCAGAAAATATTCAGAGGACATGAGTAACACAATACCAGAAATATATTCATAAACCACAATGCATTAGGATCACAATTACTGCAAACTAGATCTCTTAAATACCAGATAAAGAGCAGGATTATCATTTACAACAACCATAGTGAATTTTAACTGCAATACATAAAGGGAAACAAACAAAAAAAAAGATCAGGAACAGTTAGAATTCAGAAGCATAATAGATGTATGTGACTGTTTAATACTGATATATCTGTAAATGCCCATCATGACAAAGAAAAGACCAAATAATAAAATTGAACAATATGGAATACTACATTATGAACCACATAGTAATAAAAGAAAGATAAAAGAAGTGATAGCACGCTCAATGTAGTATAGAATTCAGCAAGATTTGGATGCCCCTCATGTAACCCTTCACATAGCTAATAAAATTATACCCCCAAAGGAGTAGATTGTGGCCAAGCACAATAGCGCACTAGTCTTTCTATCAAGAAAACCTAGGATTGAATCCCAAATAATATCACCACAAACACAATTATCTCAGGATCCTCCAGAAGATGTAAAAGATTAACAGTCAAATCATAGAATAGGATATAAACTAGCTAGTAATTAAAAAAATAAAATATTAATAATTAATTTTGCTTGATCTACAGGCTTCTAACCATGATAACTATTTATAATTGATTACTAAAACCTTACTGTAAATACTTATTAGTGGTTCTTGAAGCTTAGCTTATATATCTAAAACATAACTAATTTGTCATTTTAAATTCTAATTGTTTCTTGATTGAAAGCAACTGCTTTTAAATTTCAAAATATGCCTGTAGAGAAAAATTAGTTAATGTATCATAAATATGTTTTAATTTTCCAGTTCCTGAGTAACCCTGACATGATGCGTCAACTTATGGATAACCCCATGGTGCAGTCAATGATGAACAATCCTGAATATATGAGACAGTTAATTACAAGTAACCCACAGATGCAACAACTTATGGAAGTAAGATCTGTTTCTTTCTGTATACTGAAAATATATTTTTTGGGAAAATGGTATGTTTGAGAGAAAGTTGAGATAATGAAAGCTTTATGCTGATTCTGGATAAGTTTAATAATTTACCTTTATGATTAGGGCAAGGAAACCCTTTATTTATAATACAATTTACTTTTATCAAATACTTTTGCTTTGTAAATTTTTCAAATTTAATTAATGGTACATGTGAACTAAATTTAAAACTTAACAAAAATACTTTTCACTTTTCATATTATATTTCCAGTCATTTCAAAAACAAATATAATAAATTAGTAAAGTATTTATTTAATTATTTTTAATCACTTTTTTCAAAACCAATCTAAAATATTGAAATAAATGTCACAGCTTAAAACTGTTTTATGCAGTCAAGGTACCATTTATAGCTAAAATTTAATTTACCCTTTTTTGTTTAAAAATTTGAATATGCAGTTGGTAAGAAACTAGCAATTAACACAACATTGTAAAGAATTTAGATGTCATCCATCAATAAGAAAATGCAACATTCAAACCAAAAATATTTTTTTTTGCCAATTATTAAATGTTTTCATGCAATAACATGTACATTAAATATAAACTTGTTTTTCTGATTCTAAGAATCCTCTCCAGATTTTGAAATTCTAGTCTGTTACATAAGTTATTTCCTTGACTTTCTAATGAACTTCATTGTTATTGTTTCTAGTTTCTTGGACTGTTTTTCTTTATAGTTGGAAACTGTAGTAATACCAAACTTGTATATGAAAATTCTTTGTAAAAATAAACTATATTTCATATGCTGCTTTGTAATATGGAATTTCATTAGTCTAATATTTCCAGTCATTTACTGGAAATTAGTATACATAATATTGTCTTGAATAATTCTGTCATAATTATAGATTAAGTTTTGTAATGTTTCATTTTGCCAAGTTTTCATCAAGTTAGTCATAATGGTTTACTATACTGCCACCACTGTTTATGGCACATCTTTGGGATAATAGATGTCAGATTTAAGACATTTCAGTATAGGTAGTATTAATTAATTTCTCTTGTGAGTTAATATTTTATGATTTTTTTTTTCATATTAAGTGTGTTAAAAGCAGGTGATTACTGGAAGATGTATTTGTAAGTTATAAATGTCAAGGGTATGGAGATGTCTGGAATGCTTCAATGAGAAAGATAAAAAATGATGATAATGTGAGAGATAAGAGAGCTAGAAGAAAGCTAAAAGTAAAGTCAAGCAAAAAAAAAAAAGAGTTTCTGTCAGAAAAAAAGTTAAAAAACGTAAAGTTAACTGTCTTAAAAGTGAGTAGCCGAATGGTAGATATGTGAAAGTGAGATTAACAGTTTTCTGAAATTTTAAGAAAATGAATTTGTGTTGAAAGGGTGTTCTAATGCTATTGAACTTGTCTTTGTGGACTTTTACAAAAAGAAGATGAATATTTGGAAGTAGAGCTATGTGCAAAAAGCAGACATTTATTGGAAGTAAGCCTAAATATGAAAAAGCAGAGAAGTTTCAGAGGTTTAGGATACAAGTGCAGTATCTCAGAAGACAGCTAATTGAATTTATGCACTTATACTATTATGATAAAAGAAAAAAAAGATAAAGAAGGAAGGAATAAGTGAACTATACAATGATAGTATTTAAAATAAAAATAGAGGAAAATAGGTCAGTTTGTCAACTGAATTCTAAAACAAATTGAATTGGCTTAAGTGGACTTTTGACAAGAAGAAGAAAACTGTATAGTGTTTAAGATACAACTATGATATACATAGTACAAGGAATCTTTTGTATGTATTTAACTTCATGATGACAAGAAACCCATGTGAAATAAAAATGTATTCTAAGGATGTCTAGTGTCTAACTTTAATTAAAATAAAGTACAGAACGATGACATTGTGAAAAAAAAATCTACAATTGAAGAAATGACATTAATTCCTGCAACACTAATGTGCTTGAATCACTTGACTTTTGGTATTCTATAGTATTACATTTTTAAAACAAGTTTCAAATGAAGCTGTTGAATCAAAAGATAGGGACTTTTGTGAATGGAAAGACTTAAGACATATGTATTTATAGATTGTTTGCAAGGCTGCAAAACTACTGTTAGACTATAATTGCCTCTTGAACGAAAATAAGATATTTCATCTTCTACAATGAATCATCAATACAGAATCTGAAATGGTGCCTCTTTTTCTTTCAACAAGCAATTACAGTTCATCATAGTTTCCAACTCACCTATGTCTACTCTCTTTAAAATTCCATTGAAACAACATCTTGAAAGCTATTGAGGATTGGCCATCTTATAATTATATAACAGATATAATCATATCTCTAACCTGCATACTTCAACAATTATCTTTCTTTCCTTGTCAGATGCAGAGATTACGAACTCAACCTGTGTGTTTGCAGACTAAATTTCAGCTTCTCATTTCATCCCATATCAACAAAATCCTTTTAAATAACCTTATTAAAACTACTCAGTACCATTCAGGCCAAACATGAATATCTTTACAATATGTTCTGAATTATTTTAAGTTCCAATTTATAAACACATTTAGCTAAGAATATTTTAATTAAGTTTGTGATACTACTATCTTTAGTCTCAACTACATTTTGGAAACAATTTAGAGAAAACACAATCACAAATTGTACCAGCTTATCTTACATAACTGGAAAAGCATCAACATTTAATAAGTGATCAAAAATCTAATTTCAAAAATCCTAATACCCACAAAAGAACAGGTTCTTGCTATTGGTTGTAATTTCTTTCCATTGTCATTATAGCCTCCATATGGTAATGAACCTAGAATCCCCACTCATTTAACTCTACAACAACACAAACTACATAGCTCAATTTTGTCCAGTTGAGAATGATCAGCTATTTTTAACCCTCAAATAGATCCCATTATTCAGCATATATAGAAGACTGTAAAGTTCTACTCAACAAGACAGATTATGAAGAAAAAGTACAATCTCTTTTACAGGCAGGACTTTACAAGGACTTCATAAGAGACCCCACTAACCAAACTGAATGACAAATTAACAAGATTATTAAGAGATTGTAACATGAAAACTCTCGTATTCTACTAACCAGTAGAAGCAAACCACTTCAACTGAATGATACTTAAATCTGAAGTTTAGTGACATAGACTTTTCTTGCCATAGAACTACAACATTTCTTCCCAAATTTTTTAAACCATTATCTGCTAATTTATTAGCTAGGATGTAAAATGCAGAAACATTTGTAAACATTTCTGAAAACCTTCTTCAGTCAACCTTTGGATGTTTTGATCAATTTGATGTCACTAATGTAATCCTCAGCCTTCCCATCAATCATGCCCTTTCATTGGTCCATAAGAGATTAACAGCAGACAGGTCTATATATCTTTTCATAGATTTTACTGTAGACACCCAATTAGAACTTTCAATCTTTTACACTTACTTTGCAAGATAGAAAAGGATCTGAGGAAAGCATCAATGTAAAAATCAAAATGTTGTCTCATTTTCTTTCAGCATGTAGTTGAAGACCATTAATGTTTTTAAATCTTCTTTGCTTAGTTTGTATAAAGTTCCACTAAAGGAATTGTTTACTATTTACAAAATGTTATTTCCTTGTATTACACTATTATGTTATTCATCATCATTAACCAGAAATAAAGTTTGCTCTAAGATCTCTTACCAGTGATACTGAAAGAATTATATTTTTAAATTGCTTAGGCTATTAAAGCTTAAGATTTTAAAAGAAAATCACGATTTGATATTTTATATTAATTTAAGAGAATGAATTTTCAGTATAAGTAAGATTTTTTCAATCACCATTCCTGTAGTTGTGCACATCACAGCTAGATTTTTGAGTTACTTATGTATGAGCTTGCTCAGCTAAACTGCATCTAATTATCATTCTTTCTGGTATAAAGTTATTACATATTACATTTTTTTGTTTCAAAAACTGACATTTTCCATCATATTTTTGAAATAATGAGAACACATTTTCTATTGATCTCCCTTTTGTTATAAATTTTTGAGCAGCCAAACCGAAAAGCATATTACAGTATGTTTTAATTCAGGTGATCACAAGACTTTACTTTTTTCACCATTTTCTTAGATTATATACGGTTTCAGAAATACATCATCAAATTTGTAATGACTTAATTATTGACTAAAGCTTAAATGTCATAGAAAAAGACAAGTATGCATTCTCTCTTTATACAGGTGTTCTTGATTGTCCGTGTTTACAATAATAGCAGTATGTGCTTGTGATATTGATATGTATCTAAGTAGTGTCAATTACATGTAAATAAAGGTGCATGCATGTTCAATACTTTCATATTATTGTGGCTTGTAACTTGCAACAAAAATTTTTGGTATCAGATCTAAAAAACGGTGAGTAATAAAATACAAAATCTTATCATCAATTATCATTTCTTACATCAGTAGAAAATTCCTGTGCCAATGTAAATAAATTGTAAATAGAAATAAATAAATAAACCTTATAAAGCTGTTTTTGAAAAATTACAAAAATACTCAGGGTAGTCAATTAGTTGCAATTTTTATTACATACCATTGCATGAAAAATATTGAAATTCTTAACATGATTGGATCCTCAATATTTTGTTTCAAAATCATTCAAGGATGTTACATTAAAGGGGATTATGTTTTGAGATTTATAACAAAATTATATTGCATATGCTACAGAAAACTTTTTTACAAATTCTGGAAGTAAGCTCTAGAATCTGAAATTTCACCTGATCTGTGGCATACAATTTTGCTAAATTAATTTCAGCTTTTTTAAATATATTTGTGGCATATTAGAGCTATCATGTATAGCATTTGTTTCTAAGTGAAAAGACTGCTAAAAGTCAGTGAGAGAAATACACAAAAGTTGAATAGAATAGTTCTTATATGAATTATAAACATTTAGATCGTAAGAATGATGTCCGTGAGAGAATAAAATGACCTGTTGTCAAAGTTAAGTGTTTGTATTACTGTTTTCATTGCACAAGAGAAGACATACAATATATACAGTAATCTTGATATTAATTTTCCATCAATATCTAAATACTAAGCTCAAATACATTAGTCTTCCTTTTAAAGGAACCCATTTTCTACCCATCTTTTCCTTTTCCTCCAGACTTTGATACTAATCATGGAATTAGTTGTGTTAACTACTAACCTCCAGATTTTATCAGCCTTGTTTAAATTTGTATCTTTTAATACCTTAAACTGTATTTTTGTTTCATACTTTCTCACATGGTGTTTGCTGTTGATCTTTTATTTTTGTTTTGTGGTATAATCTTTTTTCTTTATGACCACTATGATGCTTGATAGTGTTTGATAAAATTGTTGCCTAAAATAAATTCAGATTAATCATTTTAGTGTGAGATCATGAAAAGTTTGGTTTTGGTCATTGGTTGGATTAAGTATTCCAAATTTTTAAATTTCAGCTGTTGCATTTTTATATCTAAATCGCATATAGATGTACATATTTTCAGGATAATGTCAAAGAAATGTTTGACATTATAACTTTGTTGTCAAGTAATTATTCTGTAGCCTGCTGAAGTGCAATGCAAATGTAAGAAAAAAACTAAAAGTTTTTATGGTTAATATTTCATTTGACAAATCAAGAGTTAATGAAAACAGGTTAACTTCAAGTAATTTTTTTGTCCATGTTCTTAATTTGTCCATTGCAACTTGAAATCAAAGGTATGTAGAAGTAGTTAACTTATTTTGATAACTGTTGTAGTCCTATGTTTTAGCAGTTTTACTGGCTTTTAGCATTTGAATCCTAACTTTTATAAATTAATAAATGCTAAGTAAAAACAATTTTCAGAAATGTTTTTTTTAATGTGAGAATACATTTTACTAGTGCATACTCTTGCAGATCAGTGCTTCTGAAACTTGATTTTACAGCACTCTTTTAATGTCCCAAACTTTTTGCAGCACATATAAATAAATTTGTGTAGCAGGCCTAGTGACACCCCCTGTTATACTATGTATTAAGAAGAAAGTGAATCAAATTTGAAATATAATTAATTTACATTACTAAATGAAAACTACTTAATAATTGCAAAAATTCTGTGGTACATGCTACTCTAGACTATCACTAACTCAAGTTCAATTTTTTCCATATTGTGTTAAAAAAAAGAAGTTTAAGAACATGTATTTTGAATTTAATTTTATAATTCTTAAGTTTAATATATGAATTGGGACATGAAGATTTTATATATATATATATATATATATAATTTTAATTTAAAGTTGCAGTTTGGATAACTGTGTGATTTTTTTTTTTAGTATAATCAGTTGATATTAGACTGGTATTGTTTCAGTAATTTTGTAGACTTATTAGTTTATAATGATTTTTACAGAAGGTAACTATAATCTAATGATATGTTACTGTTAAAAGATGCATTGAAAATAGAAATATGCAGGAATTATATTTTTTAGAACTTGCATTTAATTTTTAATTAATCATATTTGTGAGATTTAAGTAATGTTACAAATAATTTGTTTTATCCATGATATATTCAGATATGCAAATACCATTCAAAATATAGGATTTTGATATGAGTAATTTTGTTTCCTTATTCAGAGAAACCCAGAAATCAGTCACATGCTGAACAACCCAGACTTGTTGCGACAGACAATGGAAGTTGTGAGGAATCCAGCTATGTTACAGGAACTGATGAGAAGTCAGGACAGAGCTCTTAGCAACTTAGAGGTACAGTTCTGTACTAAGCATTGTGGAATTAAGTATTCTGAAATAAGATTTTTCTGGTTAATTAATATTCAAATTATATTTATTGTCATATTTATATCTATCCACATTATTTTAAAGAATTATTGCTATTCTCAAAAAAATATATTTTTATTACCTTTTGCTTTGTTCAAACTCTGTTATTATCTGGCCAATGATTGTTGGAATTGTTTTAGTAAATTGGCATATTTATATCAGATAGATTTACTTCTTATATACTTGAAAGCCTTTCCTTTTTTGAGTTTGAATTTATGCTTCCACAAAACATGTCACTTACCCATGATTTCCCATTTTACATGTGACTTTTTGCAGTTAGTAGAATATGTCACATAAGCTGTGATTTCCTGCCATAATTCAGATTTTATTGCTGATGCACTTATTTGTATAACTTGGATGGAGAACTTAGGCAGTTTGTAATATGCATTTTGATGTTCCTGGAAGTTTTTTGATGAAAGTCAATTTTCCAACATGATATTTAGCGATTTTCATTTTGTGATGCCTTCTTTATCCTTCTTTATTCTTTAAACATTTCACAAGCCTTTTGCTCCTCTTTATTGGAATCAATTGATTCCAACATTTTTATCATACAGATCATTATGCATTACTTCTCTACAAATATGAGTGTGACATACATTACACATGTGACCCTATATGCTTTTACTGAACTGTACTTCTTGTTTAGCAGTGATTATGCTCAGATGTGTTCCTTTGAGTTTTGTTTCACTTTTGTTTATTTGTGAAATGGTTTTCATTTAGATTATCTCCAAGTTTATTCAGATTGTTTCTCCATTTTAATTTAACCTGAGTTTATTACTGTCACATTAGTATTTATAATTTTTATTTTTTGTTGCCTCTTCTTGATTATGAATTCTGAAGTTCATGTTACTACTTCTGGGGCCACATGTTTAAATAGTGCTATGTCACAGGCTTCAGGTGTGGACACCTGGAAGGAGATTTATCAGCATTTATTTTCTGGGAGATTAAACATTACTTGGAACAACTTCTTAATAAAAAATTTAATCCACTACTACCCTTAGTATATAATACGTAGGCTTATATGTTCTTGACAGTAGACAACAAGAAAAAGATGATTGTGTGAGTAATTTAATTCTTGTTTTTGTGTTTATTCCTTTTTTATTAATATAAAAGTAGCTAAAATGTAAAAATAAAGATATTTTTAAGAAAAGTGTGATTAAATTAAGTAAAATAATTAATAATAATATAATGAAAATGGTTACAAAGTATGGATGGGAGCAGCATGTAGGTAGTACAGTTTGACTGTGTAACTTGAGCTGCACATGCCTAAGTGACTTATAACTTATTGTGGTGTGGAAAATTGTTAGACATGGTCCAAGGAGCAATAAAACAATAAAAATTAATTATAGATAGGTGTATAATGTTATGAGCTTAAAGCAACTTAGGAAAAATGAATGTAGTTTCATGTTAAAATTCTAGAAAGAAAAAAAGGAGCATTTTAGATTTATTTTAAATTTTTAGTGATTACAAGTTTGATCAAATTGACCAATGACATTTTGGGTTAGGGTAAAGAAAGTAACAAATGAAATATAAAGTTTTACTGGAATAAAAAGTTTGAAATGTATTTAGGAGTTTGGGGGATCACACAAAGGAAGTTTGAGATTTTTGAAATGAGGAAAAATATTTTTAATACTAAGATGAAAATTACTTTGCATACATACAGACTATTCAGAACAAATACTCCATATATTTACAAACAAATCTTTTAGTTTATTAAAAATGCTTCACTAAAAATGTATTTTGTATGTGAAAGGCTTATAATAATAACTGAAAGAATGCCAAATTTTGTGAAGATATACACACTATATTGAAAGTTAGATGAATTAAATCTATAAAGACTTTAAATGAATATAAGGAGGTCACATGCTGAGAGAGTTGAGTGGCAGGATTAGTATACCTTCTACCACCACCACCACCTTCCATCCCCCTGCTTTCAATCAGTTTGTTCTCTAATATCATCATGTAGACTGTCCCTTTGAGGCCAACAATTAAGATTCTGTTTTGGGGATAGAACCAAATATTTTTTTTAAATCTCACTCGTGCCCAGTTTGTCACACTCTTGCTGGTGGAGACGTGAAACAGTGCTCTGATATGAGGCCTAGCACCATTTTTAAATTCCTTTTTGCACTTGTCACAGGGTGTTACCAAATTACATTCTAAAGTTGATTAAACCACCTTACTCTCAATGTATTTTAATGAAACAAACATTATAAAATACTTTATAATTCAAAGTTTTATATTATTTTCTAAGTTTTTATTCTTTTGTTTCAAAAGAAATCTCTTAAATAATAATTAAAACTTCATTTTTGTTATCACTTAATTGGTTAACAGTTTAGAATTCTCAACTTTAGAGCTGATATAAAAGACACAAGTGTGTGTGTAATGCAGACAGTTTTGTGCAGATATTCAAAGTATGTGTATATAGGTTGCTTATCAGTAATTTGAGTTGAATTCCAATAGGCTCAGGGAAAATAGTTGTAAAAATTCTCAAATTTCACGTCAGACATGCTTTTGTTTGAAGTAGAAGCAATGTTTCTACTTTGTAACAGTTATAACTTGAATTGCATGCTTATAACCAATAGAAAGAGTGGATTTGTCATTTTAATGTCTCAAGCTTAACAGAAAATGTGTTAAATTAGTATACAACTGAAAAGTGAACTACTGCTAAGTCCATTGTTTAGATCAGTGTACTTATTTTTTCTGTTCTTATACATACTAGTTTGATAGACAGTTAAATTGAATATAAATTTTACTTTTATATTTTAGTTTTCTATGTATTACTTTTGATTTAAAATTCATATTTGAAAGGTTTAATAATTTTTAAAAACATTTCTGATCTTTGCCTGACTCTAAAAAATAGGCCAATGCAAAACATTTTGCCAGAATATAACATTATATCCTCTGGCATCAGTTGAAAATAAAATGAAGTGAAAAGGATGTGAAGTTATACATATGATGCAAAGAATATTATTCAGCAAAGAGATAAAAAGTATACAGATATATATTTCTTAATTTCAAACATTTCATTACACTGTGTGTTAGCTAAATTTAGTGATATGGTAGAGAAAATGGGAAATAAAATATAAACATGTATTTTCAAAAAGAAAAGAAAAACCTTTTGAGGTTCATTTAGAAGACTAGAGATTATGCAAGTGAAATGTGAAAGTTATAAGATACAAAATAGTAATTTTGTACTTAATAGTTCACCTGTAAGGTGATTTTCATGTTATAGTCTCAGTGCAAATAGGCATTGAATAATGAATTGTTATAAGAAATAGTAATTTTTTTTTATTTTACTAAAACTACATACTTTTGTAGGAAAATCCTTGTCAAATTTCAAACAATTTCATACAGTGTTTTTATTTTTGGAATAAACAATGATGAAAGTAGCATTACCTACACTCAATGTGTATAAAACTCAAACTTTAAAATGCCATGAGGTTTTATATGATTAAGTGAAAGTGGTAAAAATTTTCCAGTTTGATTTATTTTTGAAATGAAATAAACAACTCAGAAAATTTATAATCCTGTTCTTTTGAAACTTCTGTTACTGTGTTCAAGAGAGTATAAAAACTAAGATATAATATTTCTTACAGCTTTACAGTGTAATGCATCTTAAACATAATATTTTAATATTACTATGCCTGTGAATTTCCATCATGTATTAAATTCCATTTAGTAACTGTAAAATATTGAAGTACATGTTTTATATTATTTTTTTTTACAAGTTATAGAGAAGTGAGTTATGGAGTCAGTATATGTTTTTCAGATTCTATAAGTTGTATCTTGATAATGTTGAAGCTGTGATATTATTGTTACTTAATAGCTAACATTAGATTTAGATATATCATTTCTAGTGTCTTTGTAGGTATTTTGTGTTTTTCACTTAAATGGAAGAAGAAGATAAGCCATTCATTGTTACTTCATAATACCAAGAGAATAGATGCAGAAATGTAGCTTACAAAATAAATGTGTGTTTATATCAGTGAGTGATCACCATATTTGTTGGCATTTTACTTAATTGTTTACAGATTAAGCACATGCTTTTATGTATAAAAAATATATATTTTTGTTTAAACACATTTCATGAGGTTGTGATAAATTGTTAATTAATAAAAGAGTGTACCTTGTAGCCCATTACTTGTTTGTCTACTAAGGAAACATTTGTATTTGTGTATGGGTATTAACAGCTGTATGCAACTTGTATTTTTTTCTTCTGAATACAGAGTGTACCTGGTGGCTATAATGCTCTTAGAAGGATGTATACAGATCTACAAGAACCAATGCTTAGTGCTGCTCAAGAACAACTTGGTGGAAATCCATTTGCTGCTCTGATAAATAACATTAGGGAGGGTAAAATAACTTTGATACATAACATTTTCCTTATTTTATGTACTTTTTGCATTTCCTGCTTAAAATAGGAATATAGTAATTGTATTTTTAGTGAACAACATTGCTTTACGTATGGATTGTCAGTTTATTTTAATCATTACAGTATTTTGTATATAAAGAATGATCAAATATTTTACCCTGGTCATTCCTTATGGCACCAAAGTGTATGATATACACATAGTTTAGAGTTTCCAAAATTAGCCTTTTCTTCTTGATTATACAAAACATCTTTAATTGGTTTCTTAAAAGTTGTGGGTTAATAAATAAAAAAAGTAAAAATTGTTAGGCTCTTTGTACCAGTTTTTTATGCTTTAAAATTTGTATTCCATTAACAGAATAAGTTTTTGTCTCTTTTTTTTCTTTTAAACCCGGTTTTCTCTTTTGTCCACTTTCTGTTTAAAGAGATAGGAACTGATGTTCCAAGTAGTATTTTAGTGAACCAAACTGCTTTAGTTGCAGGGATATTAATTATTAAAGTATATCTATCCTTTGAGATCACTTTGAACTAAATTCTTTCATGTTATATTTTGATTGTAAACTTAGGATCTGTTCACATTGTTAACTGTAGCCCAGTCATTTCAAATTTAAAAATAACGAAATTAATTTAGTAATTGTTTTAATGGAATATTTTACTTATAATTAACTATTCTTTTTTCTTGACAAAGCTAATCCTAATGAAGTTGTACATAGTTAAATGTTGGTTTTTTCTTATACTCTTTATATTTTCTCCTTTTTTAACACCTGACTAAAAATATCAATCTTTTAGAATGTTATATTTATAATCAGCCTTTGAAATCTTAAAGATTGATAAGTGCATCACATAAATTTATTATTTGAACATAAAAAGGCATGTTTCAACCTTACTGATTTTTAAAACGACATATTTGAGTGTTGTTGTTTTTTGTTGAACTTCTTTATGTGGCACAAATTAATAATGTTTGTTACCTTCTGAAGATTTATGATTTACAGCCTGGTGTAGACAGTTTATAATTAATAATTGTTTATAAGAGTTTAATTGTCTTCCCTGTTTTATAGATTTTTAATAGTTTTATATTATGTATTATAATTTATTTTGCATGAATCACAATTTATTAATAACTGGATATTTGAATTTAGAGTTTAATTAAATGTTAATATGTATTAAGTTTATGGTATTTGCTAACAAGCTTGCTACACGCAATCTCCTTTTTTAACACAAATGTATAATTTATAATACAAACATTAAAACAGTGCAATTTGTAATAGTTATTACAAATGATGGTTTGTGTACAAGAACTTTACAAACTTACAAACAGTGCTTAGTCTTACATCTGGTCTAGAACTGAATATTTTATTGACAGTTCAGGTATTCAATGAACAAATTAATTCTTAGTTGATATTGTCACACAAATTGTTTAAGATAGCTAGTTTGATTGGCCTCACACTGCTAATTTTTGTCAGTGACAGTATTTAATGTCCTTCTAAAAATTCTAATAACAGAAGTAATTCACTGAAGTTGAACAGTTTGTAATGTTTGAAATCTGTAAACGTTTGTGGTCCATTTTGTATTTTTATGTTTAATAGATGTTAATCACAATTATAGTTTCCTAGGCCTATAGCTTACTGACTGTAACTATCCAATAATATTTTGTCCCATCTCTTGGCTAGCTGCTTTTTATAGGAATCATGCAATTTTCTTGATCCTTCAACAATATTCTAGCATATTTTCATAAACAAGTATTGTTGATTCTCACTTTCAAGAAAGTTCTATAAATATGGAGAACCAGCAGGACTTGTGCAATACACAGCTAAGAAGAAAACTATATGGAAACAAACATAGACTAAAATAAATGTACAACAGTAAATCTGTAATAGTGTTTTTTTGAAAATATTGTTCACAAATATATAAACACACACACACACAGGGATGAAGCATAACTCCTGTCTACCTTTGGTGGGGGAAATAAAAATCTGGATATTTAGAATTTGAAATAGAAGAAATGCTATCTATTTTATAAACTTATTGGTGAAAAGCATCAATGTGAAAATTAGAATAAATTATAATTCGAGCAAAAGTTGTCATCTGTAAAAATAAATCAAAGTTAAAGTAAACATATTCTTTTTCAAACCTGAAACACAGGTAAATAAACAACAACAGTGATTAATAGTTTTTACTCCTCTGCTTTCTTGAAGGTAAGCTTTAAGAGAATAAATAGCAACTTCTTATAAAATATATGAAGAAAGGAAAAAAAATCTATTTAGTTAAATGAACCTATTTCTGTTCAGTACTGATTTTTTTCCTTATTTTTATGTGTCTAGTCAGTCTTTTACTGCTATTGATCTTTATCTGATCCCCTTCACTTTTCTCTTACGGGGTAGTGATAATTTTCCTAGCATTTTGAGAGAAACTGGCCATGGTCACTGACACCTAACCAACATGCCTCGATGAAGTTGGACCAAGCCAGATGGCCCTCTTTCACTGCTCTCTCAGAACTTGATCCTACCATCATTGTTAAATCATCGATAAATAAGTGCACAGCAGCAGTGACTCAATGTATTCCCAAAACCTCGATACAATTCACACAGTATCCTCCTCTATGGTGGAATCTTGCCTGACACAGGGCAAGGAAAGCTCAAATAAAAGTGTGAGATACCTGCAGGTATCTCACACTTTTAAACTGCATTGCATTTCAGCAGGCTTGTCCAAGTGCTTGGCAAGTTAAAAAACAAAGCCAGAGAAATTTGGATTAAATACATTTTCAGCATCTCTTCTACTACCAGTTCCAAAGTTATATGGGACAAGATTCAAAAGGTTAGTGGACAGTATGCTTCTGCTCCCCTTTTGATCATGCTCTCTGATGGCCAGGAAGTTGTTGGTGCATAGAGTATCACCAGTACTCTCAGCAAAAGCTTTTTTGTGCATATATCACTTCTGTTTCATCCCCTACCTTCTTAGCCATCAAGAAATGGATAGAGGGATCACTTCTTTCCTTTTGGGCTGATTGTCTCTATGACTACAATCACTCCTATATGCTGGTGAAACTCAACTTGCACTTCATCAGTCTAGCAGTACATCAGTCAGACTCGATGATATTCATTATGAGATGCTAAGCCATCTCTCACCTACCTCTCTTGCTATTTTTCTGGTTGCTGTTAACCAGATCTGGCAGGAGAATATTTTTCTTGATGCTTGGCACCATGCTATTTTACTCCTCTTTTCTACGTCTGGGATGGATCCCAAGATTTCTTTGAAATACAATCCAACTGCTTTGATGAGCTGTCTGTTTAAGATCTTAGAGAGGATGATTAATGCTCATCTTGTTTGATTCCTCAATTCTAACAACCTTTTCTCACCCACTCAGCATGGGTTCCATCAACAGTGCTTCACCATGGACAACCTGATTTGACTTATGATAAAACGTGGAGGTATGGCATCTTACAAGACCTCCACTCATACAGGTTGCATGGCCATTTACCCATTTTTATTAAACATTTTTTTTAATTGACTGGCATTTCCAAGTTGTGTGGTTCCGACACTTTCCTGTTCTTTTCCACAGGAACTTGGAATCCCTCAAGGCTGTCTTGAGTGTTACACTTTTCATTATGAAGATTAATGCTATATTAGTGGACAACTCTCCCCTACATTTGCAAATGGTTTCTATGTCAATTATGTCCACATTCCATATTAGTCATCTAGCATGTTGAGCAGTAGTTACAGACTGCCCTCAATTGCTTACTGAAGTGGATCACAGCAAAATATTTGTCTTTTCTTGCTCCAAAACAGTTTGCATGCACTTCTGGTCTATGACTCTGCCAGGATCTTGGCCTTGAAGATATTGGATCCTGTTTACCATCAGGGGTTTTGGCTTTGCACAAGGTTCTTCTGCACCTCTTCACTCCAGAGTTTGTGCACTGAGTCTCATGAACTTACACTATGCCTTCACTGTTTCCAACTGTTTTTATTGTATGCTTCAAAATGTTGCTCCTTAACACAGCATCCCACCTGGAGTTATGTTTTCCTTTCTCAGTGGGCCATGCTTTTTCAGAATAGACAGTCTGCCATTGTTTCTTTTTGTCTTTGTATCCAGGTGCAGTTGGATGAATTGGGTCTGTCGTTGTATAACATAACTGTATCCACTGATCAGCCCATCCCACCTCAGCTAAATACTATGCCCAAACGTGACCATTCTTTGAGTCATCTGAAAAAGGCAGATACTCCTGAATGGAAGTGTCGCTTTCTATTTGCCAAACATCTTTAGAACCATCCTTCCATTTCCATTTATACTGATGGTTCAAGAACAGGTGACTCTGTGGACTCTGCCATGGTTTATTGTAATTCAGTTGTTGCACACAGAATCCCCTCTACAGTTTCTGTGTTCACTGCTGAATTGTATGCCATTTCTTTTGCTCTAAATCACATAGAAAGTATGCAGTACATGAACTGTACTATTTATGCAGTCTTGCTTAGCTCTATTGGCACTGTAATTGCTTCACATTAGTTCTTACCATGTTCTTATTGATATTCAAATTTTACTGGCCCATTTCTCTTTAACATCTGCTTCTATCCAGCTTTTCTAGACACCAGGCCACATCGATATTCATGGGAACAAGCTCACTGACATTGTATTTAAGTTTGTCTGCTTTCATACTATCACCTCTGTGCCTGTCTCATACATGAACTACAGTCCTGTATTCAAGGCTTGGCTTCATTGCCAGTTGGCAGTTGACTTGGAGTGAGCAACATCATAACAACCTTTTCAAGATCAAACCTTCTATTGCTCTTTGGCCATCTTGCTTCTGTAAGGATAAGAAGGAGGAAGTAGTTCTGTTTAGGCTATGCATTGGTCACAGTTCTTTAATTAATTGGTTTCTTTTATCTGGTACTGATGCACCAATATGTGGTCTGTGTGACACTCAGGTTACAGTGGCCCATATTTTACTGTCATTGCATCACTATAATTGAGAGGGATGGCACTATTTTAACCATTTTTATCTAAGTTCAACCTTTACATTAGACAGTGTCATTAGCGATGGTAACACTGTCTACCTCATTTGTGATTTTGAATTTTTAAGGGTCATTGGTCTTTTTAACTCTATTTAAGATTTTAATTTGAAAATTGGATTATGATTTGTTTTAGCATGCTTCCTTTTTACATATTTTAATGAATTTACTTTTTTACCTTTTTACCTCTTATTTGACACAGATAGCCAGCTCTGTTGCTATGTGCCAATAAACACTAAACAACCAACCAACCTCACATAGTGAAAAAACTAATACATCTTGCTTTTTTTGTAGATAATACCTTTTAATTTTTCTTTATTTGTTTATTAAACTTCAAAATTAAAAATACTTCCAAAATTTATAATTCTAAGTTTGATAATGTTTGGTTTACAACCTAAGAAATTATTCAAAATGTAACAACTGTCCTGTTTTTATTTTCGTGCAGTTGTTCTTATTTGTACAGTACTAGAAGTTGAACAATTAGTGAACACAACTAATTTGATTTTCTTGATATTTTCAGGACAGGCTGATTCTGTACAACAAGGAACAGAAAATAGAAATCCTCTTCCTAACCCCTGGGGTTCTAATGGAGGCACCACAACCCACACTACCACCACAACAACTAGCAGCACCGTATCTTCCACTTTGGGGGAGAATTCTGCTGTTGGAGGAGCTTTCTTTGGCTCTCCTGGCATGCAGAGTTTGATGCAGCAGTTAATAGAAAACCCACAACTAATGCAGAATATGATGAGTGCCCCATACATGCAGTCAACACTGCAGGCTCTGTCAGCTAATCCTGAAATGGCACAACAAATTGTAGCCAATAATCCACTACTATCAGGCAATCCCCAACTTCAAGAGCAAGTTCAAAATATGATGCCTGTATTTCTTCAACAGATGCAGAACCCAGAAATTCAGTCACTCTTGACTAATCCACAAGCTCTTAGAGCTATTATGGAGATCCAACAAGGCATGGAACAACTACAACAAGTTGCACCAGGAGCTTTCAGTGTGTGAGTCCTCTTCATAGTATAGTAGTCATAGCTAACTTAAAAAGCACTGCATTATTAAAGAATATATAAGTTATTAACAAGACTCCAAGCTCATCATTTTGATTTAGTAAACTCGTACACAAGTACATTCTTTTATCACAGTCAAAACAATCATATATTGCAGATACAACAAAGGTTACAAGAATCTTCCAGTGTATATTAAACTTTCTTTTACTGTATGGTAATTAAATTTAGCAGTCACAACAAAGATTATTTTGAGCTTTTTGGTTTGTGTAAGTACATACAGATTTATTTTCTTATGTAAAATTTGGTGAAAAGGAAATCTTGTAATATATATGTAGAATGATGAACCAGTTTGTCCACTGTATAAAATCAAATATATAATTAGGTGCAATGTCGTAATGTTATTCCCACACCTAAGTTAACTTAGGTTACTATAGTGTGAATTAAAAAGTACTAGAAAAAAATACTCAGTCTTTTTGTGTGTAATTTTCATCTGTGTTGCAATAATCAGACTTAGAAAATTTAATAAAGACACCTGCTGCATTTAAGTTTGGAATTCACATAGTTTTGTTATGGTACTTACTGACAAATTTTATCCTTTCTTAATTCAGCTTTTCAGGAAGTCGGCCTCCTAATGCCAATACATTTAGTACAGCTGCATCAAATGTTACCAGTACTGCTGCTACTACAGTGAATACTTCCACCACCACTGCCCCTAGTAGTACTGGAAACAGTGGTCAAGATCCTTTCAGTCAGTTTATGTCTCAAATGGTGTCAGCCATGGCCCAGGGTGGAAACAATGTAATTCTAGGATAGGTTTTTTGCTGATTTACTTTTTTTCTCATCAATCTTCATAACTACTTGTAATAATAAGTTTGTACTGAAGAATACATTTTAAGCTTGCATATACCAAAATTGTTAGTTCTGTAAATTTTTTCTGTATTCAGAAAAATATTACAAATTCTTTATATCATTACTTTGCGAATGAACAATTAGAACTGAGCATTTTTCAATTAATTGATTACCTATGAGCAGTGAATACATCAAAGGTTAATATTACATGAATTAATCAATTAATTAAAATTACTGTTTCCAGTTATCCTATCAGTAGACTAATTGAAATTATGGTTCGATTGATTATTGTGAATATTTGTTCAGAAATACTCTTGGAACTAATAGGTAAAGATTTTATATTCAGATACATGAATTCCCAGAGATAGAAGTATTTTGAATAATAAAGTTTTGAAGAAGGAGAAGTTCAGTCCTTTGATTAGTGCAGTTTTCTGATTGTTACTTAGTGATGTTGTTGTATTTGAAGGTGACTTGGTCAGGGGAGACCTTGCTTGAGTTATGTTAGAAAATTTCCTTAATTTAAACTTTTTATGTATGTCTAGCAGTTTTCCTCCTCATTACTTTTGTTGATAAGATTAATAAGATGGTTGAAGTCTAGCCTGGACATAAAGCTGGCTAGTGAAGTTTGTGATGAATTCAGCTTAGATGCATTTTTTAAACTAATTTGTTTGTCAAACCTCCTAAGGTACTCATTCTACCCAAACTTCCCTTATACATCTGCTTGCCATATTTCAGGAGACAAAGGTCACTTATCACAAAACAGTTAAAAAAAATTATGTAACACTTACTGACCCCAAATGACCTTAAAGATTTTATGAAACTGAATTTCAGACTAAAATGTGCTTTTCTCTACAAAAATTATTTGCTAACTGCCCATTGTTTACATTTCATCTACTTATACATTTAAAGTACAAGCATTGCATACACATAGGCATATTTATAAAATCTAGCAGGAAGGTTACAAACTCTCTCAACTCTGCTATCTGTCAGCACAATACAGAAACATGATATCCATTTTCTTTCTCTAACTTTAAAATTCTCTCAACAGCTAAACATAATAATGAATTTATCAAAAAAAGCATCATACTTTAAAACTCTCCTTGTGTTCTTAAATAATATACAGTCATCAGTTGATTTAAATTTAAGTAATTCATTTGTGCCACATTATTTCTTTTTCTTGTCTTATAGTTGTACATTTAAATTGTTTACTCTTCTGTACATTTCTGTTGTAATTACAAATATTTTGCTTGTTTTGTACCTCTAGATTACTGATGATGGAATTGCTTTCTGTTATCATGTTCATGTTTTGTTTTTAAGTTGCATTTTCTGTAAAATGAGTCAATTACTAATATTGCCTTTATATTTATTTCTTATTACCCACAGAGTTTCTCTTTTTCACAGGTTTTCACTATCCTAATTTTCTGGGATAAAATAATAATCGTCCTAGGGTTTCCTTGTTTATTTTAATTAAAATAAATGTGGATAGATAAAGGTAAATTATAATATGCAGTATTATATTACATAGTTATGAAAATGAAACAGTTTCGGCATAATTTTATGTAACCTTATTGTCATGGTTATGGGTCAAAAGCCATGTAATCATCCTTGTTGACTCGCATTCATTATTTTATTAACTACTAAGATTTGTATCAAATTGTTGATTGTAAACCAAATTTTAATATCCAGTAGGTAATTCTTTAATTAAAAAGTAACTATTAACAATGCTTCCATGGGCCAGGCACCCAGGATTTGTGCTGTATGGCAGATTTTAGTATGTAACATTGTTCTGGAAAAAACTAGAACCTTATTTTTATCATTTTGATGTTGAAATAAAATTCCACACAAAGCTTAACAAAACAAATTTAAGATTTAGTGATACTTTCACAAGGTTTTGACTCCTATAATCCACAGTAGCAAATTTAGTCTTTTTGATGGATTTCCACCCTAAAAGATGTATGTATGGTGCTGTGTTGTTTACTTACCCTTTTGGCTAACATAAAACATTGTTTGTAGTGTTCTTGGCTATTTCTTCTTTGTTTTCACAACAGATACAATGGCCTTGACTTTGGCATAAGTGGAATAATTATCGTCACTGTGACCAGTCGTATTCTAACACTTTAAAATGCAGGTATTTATAGTAAAACTGTAAATTCTTACTAAAATCCAAACTTAAATCAACAAAAGCGTCATCTGGCTGTTTCAAAATCTTGGTCTCCAGTCCTCAGTCTCTTTTTCAATAATAATGAAAAAAACAGACCATTGGCTAAATGACTGCATCTTGAAGATTCTGAACAGCAATCTTCAACTTCTTCAACACTAGTACCTCATTTTCTGATATTACACTCTTTATCAGACAAATTGTTAGGGCAGTATCTTTCCTTTTTATTCAGAAGGGACTAGAGGGACTTGCTGGCTCTCCAGAGTCAGTCAAAAAGCTTTGCTCTGGTATTGGTGGAAACATTCACTCCTAAGCACTGAACTTCTCTTGCATTTGAAAGCCATTGAGATTACTCCACATGCTACTTGAAATTTGTCATGAGGAGTTATTGTTAAGAGGGTTTTGAAGAATATCCCAGAGTTAGAGATTCTCAATGGTTTCTCCAACCAAGGAGTTTCTGCACTGATTGATTTTTACCATTCTGTACATCTTTCCTTCCAGAAAACATTTCTGAAACTTGCTGATACAATCACCTTTCAGCAGTTTTCTTTGTACAGAAATGATGGGTTGAGTGATGGAGGAGTGGCACTGCTGGTCAATCAGCATGTGACCACCCTGTCATTGCCACTTGACATGCCTCTGTAGCCATCTGTGTTTCCTTGAGTCGTACCATCACTGTTTGTTCTCTCTACCTGCCTTCTGGAGAGACCTATAATTAATCACACCTTGAAACTGTTGTTGAACAGTTACTGTCTCCCTTTTTAATCATGAGGGACTTTAATGGAGATAATCCCCTCTGGGGTAGTGCTGATATTGATGAAAGGGATCACTCTGTAGCACATATACTCTCAGATCACAACCTTTCTTCAACACTGGTTCTTATAGTTATTTTCATGCACCTAGTCAGTCTTTTACTGCTATTGATCTCTCAGTGTGCTCCCTTTTACTATTCTCCCACTCTTCATGGAGAGTTGACAGTAATCTGTGGGGCGGTGATCATTTTCCTAGCATTTTGAGAGAGACTGGCTGTGGTCACTGACACCTGAACTGCATGCCTTGATGGAAGTTGGACCATACCAACTGGCCCTCTTTCACTGCTCTTGTGGAACTTGATCTTCCCATCATCTGTAAGCCACTGGTAGACGACTGCATGGCAGCAGTGACTAACTGTATTATTCAGGCAGCTGCTTAGTGTATTCTTAAGATGTTGACATGTTTTCCATGGTATCTTCATCTGTGATGGAATCCTGCCTGCCCCAAGGTGCAGAAGGCTCAAGAATGGGCCTGGGATACCTTTGGTAGGTTTCCCACAAACAACATTGCTTTTCAGAGGGCCCATGCACATGTTCAGAAGGTAAGATGTCAAAACCAGAAGGAATCTTAGATTAAATTCACAACTAGCATCTCTTTTACCACCAGTTCCAAAGTCATATGGAACAAGAATTTTTAATGGGCAGGCAATTCCAAGTTTGTGTAGGTTTGACACTTTCCAGTTCTTTCTTGCAGGTGTTTGTAGTCCCTCAGAGTCGCACTTTTTAGTATAAAGATTAATGCTATCACTAGACAACTCCCTGTTACTGTTGCAAATGAGCTCCATGTCGATGACTTCCACATCTTGTGTTAGTTATCAAACATAAGGTTTTTTGAGCAGCAGCTACAGACTGCTCTGTCTGTTATAGAAGTGGACCACAGCAACACTTTTAACTTTTCTCTCCCTAAAACTGTTTGCATGCACTTTTTTCCACCAATGGGATATCCACCCAGATCCTGAACTTCATGTCAGTGAAGTTGTGCTTCTCGTAGTCCCTGAGGCAAAGTTTTTGATGCTGTGACTGTAAACTGACCTTTATACCACTCATCAAGCAGCTACAAGTCAAATGTACAAGAGCAATGAACATCCTCCATGTCCTCTCTTCCACCTCATGGGAGGGGGAGTAGATCAATGTCCTGTGTTAAAGATATATCATGCTCTTATTTGATCAAAACTGGACTACAGGTCTCTGGTCTATGGCTTTGCTAGGACCTTGATCTTCAAGATGCTAAATTACTTTCATCATTAGGATATTCGGCTTTGCACAGTGGCTTTTCGCACTTTCCAGTTCAGAGTTTGTACCTGGCCTGACATAACCATATGGTCAGGGCACTTGACTCGTAATCCAAAGGTCATTGATTTGAATCCCTGTCACAACTTATATGCCCCTCGGTGTGAATTCCTGTAAGTGGTGAAGGGACTTTCCAGGGAAGGTTCTGTTCTTTCAGTTTACCTCATCTGGGATCTAAACATCTACCCACGTGTTTGCTGTGTGTGGTGATCCTGGAAGAGGAGGAGAGGATCCTGTTGGTTGAGGTGTGCAACCCTAACACACTAGTTTGGCCTTGAATTCCTGTAGATGGGTGGCCTTGGGGAGGCTTCCTTGGGTCAGTCAGCTGGTCCACTTGGGCTAGGGTCAACCAAGTACCAGTGTTGGGTGTTCTCGACAGGTGTTGTGGACGTACCTGATGCTGGTGTTTGGGTGTAGTGCTCATGAAACCCTAGCATTGCTGCAGTGTCCTAGTTTGACATTGTAGTGGGTCCCCTTGTAGGGCTGCATGGTGGGTGGGGTCAGTAGGCATCGAAATTTCCTTTGTTTGTTATGGATCCTCCAAATAAAAACTTAAATAGTGAAAAAAACAGTCTATAAGTAAATGATCATGTTTTGAAGATTCTGAGCAGCAATTTTCAACATCTGTAACACCTGTTGTACCTCATTTTCTTATCCAAGATTCTCTTTCAGAGAAACCTTTAGGGCAAATATCTCCCTTTTTTATTCAGAAGGGACTAGTGGGAATTGCTGGCTCTCCAAAGTTAGTAAACAAGCTTAGATCTGGTGATATATTGGTGGAAACATCCACATCTTAACACAGTGAACTCCTCTTGCATTCAAAGGCAATTAGGGATATACCTATTGAGGTTACACCTCCTGCTACTTTGAATTCATCACAAGGAGTTATTGTTGAGAGGGATTTGAAAAACATCCCTAAGTCAGAGATTCTCGCTGGTTTCTCCACTCAAGGAGTTTCTGCAGTGAGGCATATCTCCACTCACAAAGATGGAATTATGATGTCGACCAATATCCTCATTGTGACATTTACATCATCACGTCCACCTGCCACCATCAAGGCAGGTTATCTTAATTGCAGGGTACAACCATACATTCCAAACCCTCTCCGATGTTTTCAGTGTCAGCGGTTTGGTCACTCAAAGATGTCATGTCATGGTTTCTTGACATGTGCTCATTGTGGTGGCAAGGACCATGATGCCTGTAAGTGTGAAATGGACCCTCATTGCATCAATTGCAATGGCTCTCACCTGTCCTACTTTCATTCTTTTTATAAATGGTTGGAAGAAGAACAGGTGCAGTGTTTGAAAACAATTCATTATGCTTGAAAGTTGCTGTCCACCACTTCATCTCGGATGTATGCTGCTGCACTTCATGTCAGTCACAGTCATCGATCATGGGGTATATTGAGCAGCAGCTACAAACTGCCCTTAATCATTTATTGAAGTGGACCACAGCAAACAGCTTTAACTTTTCTCTCTCTAAAACCATTTGCATGCACTTTTGCTGGGTATTCACCCTGATCCTGAACTCCGGTGAAGTTTTGCTGCCTCTGGTCCCTGAGACGAAGTTCTTGAGGGTTATCTTTGACTGTAAGGGTCAAATGTACAAGAGCACTGAACATCCTACATGTCCTCTCTTCCACCACTTGGGGAGTGGATCGATGTTCTGTGCTAAAGATATATCATACTCTTATGTAATCAAAACTCTACAATGGATCACTGGTCTATGGCTCTGCCTTATAGATGCTAGACCCCATTCATCATAGAGGTCTTCAGCTCTGCACTGGGGCTTTCTGCACTACCTCATTTCAGAGCTTATATCTAGAGTCTCATGAACCTTCTTTGCACCTCTGCTGTTTGTGACTGTCTTTACTATATGCTTCAAAACTTCATTCCTTACAAAAGCATCCCACCTGGGGTTGTGTTTTTCTTCCTCAGTGGGCCATACTTTTCCAGAACGAACGAAATGCTATTGCTCCTTTTGGCCTTCATATCCACTGGTGAGCCCATCCCACCATGGCTTTTTACAGTCCCCAAATGTTACCTATCTTTAAGTCATCTGAGGAAAGTAGACACTCCTGATTGGTAATACTTTGTTATTTGCTGAACATCTTTTGAACCACAGAGATGCCAACTATTTCAAGTGACTGAGCATAATGATTGTAGACAGAGCCTTTTATCATTTGCGGCTACTAGGCCTGACCGATGTCTCTAAACTATTTATTATTATATTATTATTATAACTCTTATTATTTATTACTGCTATAGATTGCTCATTTATGACTGTGTTTTGTGTATTTAATAAATAAATTTTAAAAAATTCTATTGAAATTATGTATTTAGTTCAGAGTAACAAACATACTGGTAAAACAACATTGAACATGCACAAGCAGTAAGCAGAAAAAACCTTTGTGTAAAGACTAGTTTATATCATGTTTATGACTCTTATTGTAACAGTTTTGCAGCTGTTGCAGCCTTTGCTTTCATGAGAATGTCTCTGGATGGTTGGGAGTTATAACATTGTCCATTTAACTGCATACACATCTTGTGTGTTATTAATACTACTCAAAACTGAGGTGCTCAAGTTTGGTCTAAACTTGCTTTTGTTTTTAGTCACTAAACTAAATATCCTTTCACTGTCAGCATTAGAATGGAAGATTGTAAGAATTCCAAACATAACCCTACACAGAATGTCATACTTCTGGTTGCCATTTCCATCCTTAACTGTAGACAGCTGAAACCAAAACTTGTCAACATTCAACTAAAGAACAGTTTCTGAGAAAGTATCAATTTGATAGTTCAAATATTGCCCTTCCAACTTGTCAATAGTGTCGTGCTCAGGATACCTGTCTGTAAAGAACCATAGAGAAGAGAAATCTTTACTTAGTTTTGGATCAGCAATCTCTGCTTGAATCAGAAGTTCATCATTTAGAGGGAAATGTTTCATCATGTAATTTGTAGCTGCAATATAGTATTTCTTGACACTGGTATGGAAGCTGATCAGGTCCAGGTCCTTTTCATACTTAACAATGTATTCCTTGGCAGTATTTCCAACAGAAACTGCCTCATTAGATTTGTGTAAGGATTCATTGTTGTAGTCAAGTTCAGTGATGTTGCCTTCAAGATATTCTGACTTCATGTGTCTGACAAGTATATTTTTAACTTGTGTAATCAGAGTTCTATGCATAATGTGTATGCAAAGTTCTTTTCTTTGCAATATCAAATTGGCTTGTTCAAATAGAGGAATTGCAGACTGAAGAAAAAGACAAAATAACAAGTTCATTTTGTTGTCCAAGAAAACTGTAAACTTATCTAACTTGCTCTGCGCATAACTTTTCTTGGTTACTTCCTTTCTAGCTTTCATTTTCTTCTCTTTTTTCATTGATTGTCTCTTCTTTAGAACAAGGTCAGACTGCCTAAACATATATTGAGTTATATCAAATTTTCTTTTTCTGCTTTTGGAGACTGTTGTATTGTGTCCCTGTGTGGTTGAGAGGATGTCTTGACTTTGTCCCTGTGTGGCTGAGAAGATGTCTTGACTGTGTTCCTGTGTGGATGAGAGGATATCCTGACTGTTAAAGTCTTCCTGCCTGACTGAGCTGCATGTTTAGATCCTTTTGAATCTAGTTTTTCCTTTTCACAGTAAAAATACTTCTTCAATGGCTTCCACATGTCCAATATTCTGTTGAGGCACACCCCAAGTGATAGCCATCTTGTGTAAACAAGTTGTAGAATTTTTCTTGTTTCTATGTCATACAATCCTTGAAACTCTTTGAAATGTTGTTTTCTGCTGGCACTTTTGTCCAGAAAATAGTACATATCTATCAATATATCAGAAACTGGGCAGGGCAGCTCTCTGGAAACATTGGGCAGCAATATTCATGAGGTGACAGGCACAGCCCATGAAGTAAATGCTAGGCTGTTGTCCTGAGATGTGTCCCATCACACCTTTACCTATACCAGACATAACTGAGGCACTGTCTGAAGAAAAAATAAGACAGTTTTCCCATGGAATTTTCCTCTTTGTCAGTTCTTGGTCCAAAAGCTTGAAAATATTCTCTCCTATAGAAGCTTCTTTCCATTCCACCATTGTCAAAAGAGAACAAACAATTTTTCTAAGCAAAGAGTCAAGATATCATGCAACCACTGGATACAGTTTTGAGTCATCCATGTCTGTGTTTACAGTTTAGCCACAGATGGATCCACTGTTAGCAAGTATGCTTGAAATCATTTTGTCATCTTCACAACCCAACATTTGTACAATAGCTGTAGTTTTGGTTCTAGCACAGCCATATTTTTTTGCTATATCAGAGTCTGGGAACATTTTTCAAAATAGATGTCCTGCATGATCGGCTACAGCTAGGGGTAAATTATGAGCAATGACGAATTGCGTAAACATCACCTCTGCATTTATAGCTTCATATTCTGAATTCTTACTTATAAATGTCATTATCTGCATCGTTTTTGTCTTTGCCTCAGCTTTTTGTTGGTAAGATGCCGATTTTGTATGTCTGGAACAATCGTTTATCCCACCATGCGCCAGAGAAAAATCGATGTGACAAACTGTAAAAAACGCATGACTGTCACTGACTTTTGATGCAATGACTGGATATTTTGCACTATACTCTTTCCTAAATTTTTGATTCACAGTTTTAGTCCTTTTAGATGTACCAGAAACAAGACAATCTGGTAAACAAGACCTCTTTTTTTTCCATCTTGTGAACGATAGCATTGGTGTTTCTATGCCACTTAGAAAACGATATATACCCATCTACGTGAGCACTGATTGGCTGACAAGCACTGATGATGTAACTATGGATTCCCCCCATGTACCCAGTATGGAGAAGCACCGCACTCAAACTATTGTTAGACGTCGGAAATACAAATATTTTTTATTATTTCAAGCACAAACATGATTATTGCAAGTAGCCATTTGGACTATGTCTTTTATTTATTATCAAAATTTATTTGTATCTCACTAGAAATTTTCTTTTCACCCCTTTCAAGCCCTGGGGGAACAATTTATCACTTTATTGTATAGGCCTATATAATATATAATAATTTGGGAGTTGCAACAAGTCGTAATATTTGTCTGTATGAGCGTATGGTCGTAATGTATACACCAAAATCGTAATGATCGGCATCTCTGGAACCATCCTTCCATTTCTGTTTATACAGATGGCTCAAAATCAGGTGACTGTGTAGGATCTGCCATGGTTTGTTGTGGTTCAGTGGTTGCAAGCAGAATCCCCACTACAGCTTCTGTGCTCACTACTGAACTGTACGCCATTTCTCTTGCCCTGGATTACATAGGAGCTAAGGAGTACTCGGAATTGTACTATTTATACTGACTTGCTTTGTTCTCTACTGGCCCTGAAATCACTTCACATTAGCTCTCACTCTTTCTTGCCGATATTCAAACCTGACTGGCCCATTTCTCTTTAACATTTACTTCTATTCAGTTATTCTGGATACCAAACCACATTGGTATTTGCAGGAATGAGCTCATTGACACTGCAGCTAAGTCTGTCTGCTGTGCCTGTTCCATACATGGACTGTGGTCCTGTATTCAAGGCTCAGCTTCGTGCTAATTGGCAGTCGCCTTGGAGTGAGCAACTTGAAAATAAGCTTTTCCAGATAAAACTATTTATTGGACTTTGGCTGTCTTGTTTCTATAAGAATTGGGAAGAGGAAGTTGTCCTAACTAGAATCTGCATTGGTCACAGTTTTTAACTTGTCATTTTCTTTTTTCTAGGACTGATGCACCTATGTGTGGTTTGTGGCACACTCAGATCACAATAGTTTACACTTTACTATCATGCCATTGTTACGACTTTCTACAGTGACACCATTTTAGATGTTTTGTCCCAGGGTTTAACCCTGAAACTGGACAGTGTCATTGGCAATCGTGACATTGTCCATCTTACAATTTTTTTTTATATTTTAAAGGCCATTAGTCTTTTCAATGCAATTTAAATTTTTGAATTAAAACATTATACGTTTTATTTTAACATGATTTCTTTTTACAAAGTTTAGTAATTTTTCTTTACTTTTAATAATTTTGCCAGTTGTTTGGCACAGATATCCTAGTTCCTTTGCACCATAAAATACCAACCAACCAACCAACCATGTTCATTAGACTATCTGGATTTCCTGAGAGTAACGCTGTGAAAAGAATCTTTAATACACTTTTGTATAATTCAACCAATCAATTCTTCTTGTCAAGAGCACTGAGTGAAACTTGATAGTTGCTGGGTTTCTTCATTTGGAAGGTTTGATGCTGCTGTGTATTTGATATCAAAGAACTGCCAAATTGAACAGAACATCATTCCTGTGTCCTGTTGAAGCACCACAGCAATGCCTTGAGTTCTGCATCATCTCTACAGTGTAATAAAATCCAAGGGATCCTCAAAAATATTGCTAGACATTTTAACAATACCAATCTCCAGTGGAATAGTGTAATCATTCCTTCCTTTGTTTTCTTTCTTGATGTCTTTGATTTGCTCTGCAGCTGTTTCCCTATCTGCTTTTTTTTGTGCCATTTTGATCTCTAGGTGCAAATAATTGTATACAAACTGACATTGTTGGCTTTTCTCACAAGTACTGCACATGTGCACTTTGTTCTTACAAACCATTTTCTTCTGTTCCGATATTAACATTGCTTTATAAATACAAGGTCGGTACACTTACTCATTGAATGTCTATAGTATGTTAATATCTGTTTTGTGGATAGCTGTGTATTTGGTTTTCACAAAGGATATGGCAGTCACCTACTTTTTGTCTAACTGGGTTTTGGTAAAAGTGTTAGCCAATAAACAAACAAATTGGAAAATTAAATTAGGGTTTGTAAAATCCCGGGTGCCTGGCCCATGGAAGCTCTGTTAACCCTATTCACACATGACAAAAAGTGTTTTATATTCAATATTTTATTAAACTACTTTTTCTTCATGTTATAGCAGAAAATGTTAGCTAATAATCCATAGCTTAATAGTATATAAGTTTTAAGTTCTTAATTCTGCAAAGGAATATTTTTTTAAAATCCTGAAATTCCACTGGCATGACACACATGACACATTTTCTCTTAGCATATTGTTATGCCTATTTTATCCACCACTCCTTGAAAGAGTATGAAATTAAATGTAAATTACTCTCTATAAAATTGTTATTACTCAGATAAACTGCATTTATTATGACCTTCAAGTTTGCTTGGTTACTGAGCTATCTAACAGAAAATTAGACCCCACCTGTCATATTCTTTCTTTTATAATTTCTTAATAGTTCACTCTTACATTTAATTATGTATTACCTATAACTTATAGAAGGTCCAGGTTTTTATGTATCAAATCACATGTTGTGTAACATTAAGTTCTGAATGGTTAAATGTCATTTTCACTTAGATTACACACAACTTTCTCATGAGAAAGTAAATGGCTAGCTTGAATGAATTTGTGAAGGCTATTGTTGTAGAGTTAGAAAACTAATTTTTTTGCTTGACATTATTAGTCTATACTATTTAGAGCATTATTTAATTAAATCAAAATTATTAATTACAATACTATGAGTAGTATAAAAACTTAAGGCCAATTCTTTTACAACTGAAAGAAAAGAGAAGATTTGATAGGTATTTCATTTCTTGTTTTTCATGGTTATTCTTCATGTATAATTATAAAAGCAACTAAAATGTAAAAATAAGGATGTTTATAGGTTAATTAAGATTAGATTAAGTAATATAAATAAATAATAATAATAACAAAATAAAAATATTTCATGAGACACATGCGAGCTGCTTTTACTAGTTATAGTAGCTTGTGGTTAATGTAACATGGACTGCATGTTCCCCGAGTTATTTACAACTTACGAGACCATGGACTGTAGTTAGTAATGGTTCAAAGGACAACAAAACAATAAAATTATTTATAAAAAGATATATGATGTTACAAACTAAAAATAATTATGATAAAAGAATGTGGTCTTATATTAAAATATTAAGTCATCATAGAAAGAAAAAAGAGTATTTATATTTAATTTGATTTTTTGTTGTTTTTTCTTGTGGTTACAAGGTCAGTCAGAATACCATTCCTGTTTCAAATTAGCTTAGAGAAAATTACATATAAACTTTCAAATTTTACTGAAAAACGTTTAAATTTATATAGGAGGTCTTGGAGATAACACAAAGGAAATTTGAGAAGGAAAAATATTGTTAATTTTAAGATAAAAATGCTTTTGTGTACTGACTATTCAAAACAAATACTCAATATATTTATAGACAAATCTTTATTTTGTTTTAATACAAAACTTCACTAAAAAATGTAATTTTTTTGTGTGTTCAAGACTTAATATTAAGTGAAATAGTGCTGTGCACCCTGACTCCATGCTCAAAAAGTTAAAAAAGATGTCCTAAATATCAATTTTTTTTGTGAGTCCTATAGCATGCTGAAGCATTAGGTCAAATTTTATGTTTGTAATGTCCAAATACAATGTGTATAGTTTCTTACAAATTAGGAAATTAAATTACAGATATTGACAAGTGGGAACCTAAAATAAGAAGCTCCTATCTTTCCATTTGCTGAGATGTTGTTATATTTACTGAATCAATCTCAGTAGCTCTGTCAACCTCTTTTCATTTTTGAGATCTCTTACATGCATCTACGTCTGTCTATGATGTGTGAATAACGAGATGAAATTATAGAATTTTCTCCTAGTGGCTTTCTCAGCCAGTTCGAAGTACATTGGCCCTAAATTCTTTCTTTTTATCCCAGAATCAAATCAGACAGCTTGAAATTTCATTTCCCCACCCCCTAAATACAGCTTACTTACTAAGCTTAAAAAATATAATGGAATTTTATGGTATTAATATAGTCATTTATGATTTTTTGTTAATTTACAATGTATATATAAAACCTAAAAATTCTCCTTCATTTCACATTCTCCATAAGTAGCAAACAAATACAAAGTTTGCAATTAAATAAATAATTGTTTGTAATACTTCTTTATTTACTCTTCAGTGTTTTAAGAAAAATGAGTTTAAGAACTTATTTGTAAATGGTAATAATGTATGTGCATATATATTGTATATTATAACCGAAATATGACTATTTTTCAAAATATTAGTCCACTAAAACACAATCAAGGAAGGCCAGTTTTATATTCTTGGTATGATAACATGCACACATGTGCCACATTTTGCAACTTTTGTAGTGTGAGCCAGACATGGCTGAAAGGTCAATATAATAAATATATACAAGTGTATATGCTTGTGAGATTTAAACAAAAATGTGTATTTTTGTGTTACAACTTGTAGTTATTTTAGAGTCAAAATGTATATTTTATAATTTTCTTGGTGGTTATAGGATAGTTAATATCCACCAAATACATACAGTAGTGAAAATAGCAAAAAATATAGATTTTTTTGGAATAAATATTTGATAATTATCTGGAGGTTGTAAAGATTTTGCACATAGAATTTGAAAACGTTCTGATGCATAAAAGTATTTTTAGTTTTAAAATCAAGATTACTTTGCATGTTGAATAATCAATATTCAAAAAGATTTTAAAAAGGTACAATAAGAACATTACTTAAGAAATCTTACAACTTAACAAAAAATCTGATATCTTGCACATGAAATATTTGTAATGTTTACTAATAATCTGCAAACTTTTGTAAAGATACATCAACTTTATCAAAAACCATAATATGATTACTCTCATGGATGCTTTGTCAGTTACAAGCTGGGTGGATTCCACCCAATCTGTAATGGTGGTGTTGAAAAGAACTTCCATAAAATTTATTATGTAGTGTTAAACACTATTTTTATAAATGTTTATTTGTGAAGTACTATGATGTCAATTTCTTCTATTATACATTGAAACCATATAGCTTCTTGCTTGGTTCGTTTTGTATAGCTAAGACAATGCATGGGTTTCCATAACAGTTAATTCAGACTCTAAATTTGACCAGCAAAGATGCAACACTTTACTTATTATTGGATAGTCTTACTGCTTGAAGTTTAAAGGAGGCATACATATTGTTTTGTTTTGTTGGTACTATTAAGTATAAAGGATATCTTGTCTTTAAAATTGTAAATCTGTGATCTGAACACACCTTTGTGATCTAAGTGTATGAATATTTTGGTTTGTTAAGGAGAGTTACATAATAGTTTCTTTGGTGGCATCATGCTATTTCGAAGACACCAAACAAATTAAAATGTAGTTCAAATATATAATGTTCCATCTTGACTTTATTTATTTTGGTTGGTGTTCACATGACATGCAGCTTGACATAGCCAGATGATTATGGCACTCGACTTGTAATCTAAGGGTTGCAGGTTCGAATCTCCTTCACACCAAACATGCTTGCCCTTTCAGTCAAGGGGGAATTATAATGTGATGGTCAATTTCACTATTCATTGGTAAAAGAGTAACTCAAGAGTTGATTGTGGGTGTTAATAACTAGCTTTCTTTCCTCTAGTCTTACACTGTTAAATTAGGGAAGGCTAGCATAGACATCCTTTGAAGTGCTTTGCACAACACTCAAAAACAAACAAACAAATAACATGCTGAATTGCATATTCAAAATAATTTTTTTATAGTGTACTCAATCTTTCTTGTACAATTTATTGGACTGAACTTACAATTTTAATGAAAAAGTTATTACATTAACTGGGTGTGACTTTTTTTTTCAGCTCTCTCAATTTAACCTTTTGAAGCATAATGGGCTTTTTGTTTCAATCATCTGCCTGAATTGTAAACTTTGTTTTACTTTTTATAATGTTATTAACTCTAAACTTAATGTTACTTTTTCCATTCACGTAGAAAACTGAGTATTTGATATCAGATAGTTATAGTTTTTAAAATATAAAGTTTGTGCCATTCAAGAAGTTTCCAAACTTTTGTTACAAAAGTGATGATCTTGAAATATGATGAAAGTAAAAATTATTTCTAATGTGTGAGAAATAGTAATTTGGATTTTTTTGCTAAATGGAATGTTTGAATCAAGCTTAAATCAAAGTAATGGGAAATGATAAAATTTGTAACAAATAAATATTAAATCTAGTATAAAAGGTATAACATTGTTTTAGTATATGAATCAGTAGTGTTGTGTTATAGACGCAGCTACCACCGGAAGAAAGATACAGAACACAGTTGGAACAACTAACAGCCATGGGATTTATTAACAGAGATGCAAATTTACAAGGTAGGTCATTTCCAGTTCATGGTGTTATAACTAAAAGCTCGGTAGGTTTTAGCTCCAACAGTATTTTCGTTAAATTATGAATAATAATTATTTTTTTTTAGTATTAGTTCCTTAAAACTGTCTGGATAAAAATTTAGCTGAGAGATAATTAAGTAATGTACATTTTAGGTTGAATATCTAAGCTAAAACTGTAACAAGAATTGCATGTCATTTAGTTAACATAAACATGTTAAACATTTGTTTTTTATAATAATTGTATGCTTTATACATAATACGTGACTTAAACCTTTAGGTATGTTCATTACATAGAAAAAGATTTTTTATCTTAGATTACTAACATAAATTTTAATGTTATGAGAGGAATATTGTTAAATAGTAATATCTGTGTAGAAGTGCTAAAAAAGCAACAATCATGTAATGAATTCTTCTCATCTGAGCAGCATGGACAGTTATACTTTCATGATTTACTAAAAAAATTTGTAGTTTAAGGTTTATTTATAGTACTAAACTTGTTTTTCATTCTATGTCAATGTTTTCTTTCCTTTCCATTAGCCCTAATTGCAACTTTTGGTGATGTCAATGCTGCAGTTGAAAGGCTTTTGCAGTCACAGCAGTAGCAAGGTTTCTATTATAGGTGAACATCCTTAACAGCAATTTTCAGCAAGATAATATTTTATTGTACAGGACAGTTTAGGTAATAACTAATTTGCTCTATCTTTACATGTACTAACAGAATTGACCAGAAAAAACACAGGCAAAATGATGCACTTCTTGTTCCTTTTCTGTGAAAATATTTATATTGCAGATATATTAACCCTTCTTATATTTTGTGTATCTTTAATGATCTGTTCAGCTGGTATCATGATTTTATAACTTTTCCATTTCTTCTGGTCCCTATGAATGAAGTAAAACAACACCTGAAGTTAAGAATTCATATTAAAAAACAAAGTATACCTAATTTTGGTTTCTGATTGCTTTGGTTTCATGAGTCTTGGATAAATTATCACTTCTTCATCATGAGAAAGATTTTTTTTTTATATAGTAACTGGAATGTTACTTTCACCACAGTATAATTTGAGGTGCATTTAAAAAAAAAAGTGTATGAGAACACCACAAAGCATAATTAATAAATTTTTATCAAATGATCACTAATATCATTCTGCTGGTATTCAAAAACTTTCATCAAACAAGCTATAAATTATTTCAATTCTTGACTATGATAAGCTAAAAATGCAATTATTCAGAAATTAGAAGAGTTAATTACATATCATAGAAGCTTATTTCTGTGTAATATTTGGATTTTTTTAAATTTCTTCAACTGCATGTGTTGAACAATTCAACCTATGAATTGTTAGAAAGTTGGTTCATTGGACATTAAAATGTTCTTTAGACTTCAAGCTAATAAACAAAGTGATTAGTTCTATAACAAGATATTTATTGTATCAGAAGCTATATTTAAACCTACATACCAGCTAAGACTCCATACATTTTTGTCATTTATAAATTTTATTCATATATGAAAACTGATAGTGAACACTTTTGTTTTCTTCAAAATGGGAATTCTAGGATTGAAGTCCACTACATCTAGGTTTGCTGTAAGAGCAAATACAATTTTATATTTTTGTTAAATTATCATGTACTGTGTTCTACACTGTTATTTTATGTATGCTGAAAATTTAAATTGCCACACACTTGAATTGATAACATTTAAAATGTTTGAGAAGCAAGAGTTTTAGCAGTCACTGACGTATTTCCATTTGCATTATATACATATTTAGCAGTATTCATGTGGCTTACTATGTAGGATTCTTGATAGTTTTGAAATGAAGCTGTTTCATATTGTTGTATTTCCTTCTCATTTGCAGTTGTTATACTCAAAACTAAAACATCCATCTATAATTTATGGTTCTGTAGAATTCCAGAGAAGTGTTGAATTAAAATTATAGAAATATTAGTCAAAATTTTTAAAATGACAACATTTAAATATATTATATTTGTTCTTGGGATTCTAAACAAATTAATGTGTGCTAAAGTAGATTAGATGTAAAAACTGTGGGTCTTTCAGACTAAGTATTCCAAACTCATACAAACCCTTAGTTTGTTTTTTCCATAACTGTCTTCAGTAGGTATAATGCTTACTTTCCTAAATTAATCTTTAAAAACTTAAAACATAAACTGAAAACTAAAATAAAGTATTAATAAAATGATTAATCAAGAAAATTTTATATTTTTTGGTAGTTTGAAATCTTTACTCTGTTGTATAATCATACATTTATGATTTTTCTGTTATTAACTTTTACTTATAAAGATGTTTGTGACCATCAGTTAGAGGTTGCACTGCCAAGCTCCCTAAATCCTGGTATTTATATAAAAAAAAAATCCCAGGAGTTGGAAGATCCTGTTAATTCTTTCTGAGCTTGAATGGATATCACCTATGTTGTATTTTTTTTCTAACAGTAGTGATAGTTAACCAGATTGCAGGGAAAATAATAACCAGTGCATTTTCTTGATTAAATTTCATTAAAAACTAATAAAAAGGTGTCTATACTCAAGTGTAACTGTTTACCCTTTGGATACTAAATGACCCTTCTTGCTAGGTGATGGTGATTCATTCAGATATACACATACAAAGGGAACTTGATGCAAGTTTTCATAAGGTAGGATAAAAGTTTGAATAACAAAGCAATTTGTGGAAATTCTTAAACATTTACAACCTCTTGTGTATGGCTTATTTTTTAATCAATTAAATTATATAAGGAACATACAGAGAGTTTTATCTACTTTTGATTAAGGTAAAGTAAATTGTAATTAAATAAAACTAAGAATTTTGAAATTTGGATCACAAAAATCTTAAGATTGAAGACCTTACAAACTCCAACAACTACCCCTAGTACAAAACCTGTGGTAAGGGAAAGTACAGCATAAAATTGTTCATACAATATTTACATAAGTTTTAAATGAAAAATATTTTATGCTTATTTATGAGTATCAGAGTTAGGGAATGATGTCTGATATTATCTTAGAGTGCTAAATAATTAAGATATTGGAGGTATTTGAAAACATTAGAAATATAGAGAGTGAAAACTAGGTTGGTGATCAGAGAAATTAAATTGTAAAACTATTAGTTTAATTATGCAATAAATGCAAATGAATACATATAGGCTGTAATATCAAAAAGGAAATAGAAGACTGTGTAACTCCTTATAGATTTATAGCCATAATAGTAAGTTGCTTTTGTTTTTATTTTAAATACTGAAAGGTTTATTTTTATGATAGTTATTCAGTCAGTGTAGTAATTTTGTTTCTCATGCATTTTTGAAATTTCAAGGTTGTGAAAGAAGGTATTAAAAGCAGTTGTTCTTGGTTTGTTCGTTTTCAAACAACTATTGAATAATAAAACACCGTGTATTATCAGTTCTCTTAGTTGTTCATCTATGCTGGGTTACACAGTAGAACAGATAAAATTATGTTTATCTGTCCTCCTTCAACCAGTCTTCAAACTGTTCAGCCATGTTGTGGGTTTCTGTAACTTAACTACACTCAAATAAATAAATAAATAAAATAATACTGTTTTGCTGTGACAGTGTTGATTTGTTATTTATCTATATTTTTTGATAATTTATAGTGAATAACATTCACAAAAGTTTGTAAATCCTAATAATGTAAACTTGGATTACACATATTGATCAACAAAGACAAAAGCAACAAAATGTTGGGTAGCATATACAGTTTTTTTTACATTTCATTAATGTACAGTACTTTGCTATTAAGAGTGTAACATTGTATCATTGTCATCTGTTTTGTGAGGATTATGATATAAATCATGGAAATCATTGTAATAGACACTAAAAATATGTGTAATCAGTATTCTTTACAAAGTTATTTAGTGTAGTAAAATGCAGAGCTAAACATGCTCCATTGCATTTTCTGGAAATATTTCATGAATGCTATAGCTACTGAGAATAATAGTGGTTAGAATACTTGACCTTACAATCTGTGGATTCCATCATCAAAATTCTAATGTGATGGTCATTCTCACTATACACTAATTAAAGAATAGCTCAGAAGTCAATGGTTAGTGTTGTTGACTAGCTGTCTTCCCATTAGACAACAAGAGCCACCAAGTAATGGACATTATATATATTTTTTTACATTTAGTATTTCTTGATCTTTTGATTATTTCAAAACCACTATATACTTGAGTCTAATATAAATATGACTTGTCATATGCCACAGTCTGTACAATGTAAATGTAACTCCAGTTATATTGTAAATATGAATAAGTGTAGTTTTGATGTTCAACAGTGCAATTTCGGGTACAAATACTATTTCTCCTAATGGAAGATTACTTACGATCAATGACATAATGATGGTAGAAAATTGTTTTACAGTAGAATCAGGCCCCTCAGTGGCACAGCGGTGTGTCTGCAGACTTACAAGGCCAAAGTCTGGGTTTTGTTTCCATGGTTGGCAGAGCACAGGTAGCTTAATGTGTAGCTTTGTGCTTAATTGCAAACAAAGAAATGGTATAAATGGTACTTACTTACTTTCTAATCTATGATATCTAAAAATATTTTTCCTCTTTTGTTGAATAAAATGGTCTGTTTGAAAGAATCGTTGTGTGAAACATTAGCTTTTTTCTACAAGTTACTGTGACCAAAATGAAAAGTTGGTTTCGCCAAATTAATTTGGGGAATAGTTGGTTTTATTTGGGACTAAACCCTTAGCATTTCGTTCTATTTGAATTATAAAGTATAGTAAATATAAGTGAGTGAGAACAGGGGATATATTTGAAATACTAAACAGAACCTTTCATTACATATATTATTGAACCTAGTATTGAAAGCAGATTGAGCTACTCGAAAAGCCTGTTTGCAGGAAACAAGAAAAATGCATTCTACACTCGGGTAAGTAAACATGTAAAGGTTTTGTTTTGGTTTAATGTTGCCTCAGTTTCGGTAACGTTTATGTTGAATAAAGCAATTCGAAGTATAGAATATTGTTGTAACTTGCTCTATCATTAGACAGGTTCTGTTGGGTTATTTAGTAAAAATACTGACACTTGTAGGCATAACTTCATAGTGTTGCAAAAGAAATTCTGATACAAATGTGTGCCTAACCTATAGACACTTAAAGAATGTCCTCACTAATGCATCGATAACAAACATGCTAACTAGCAGAAGAAAATACGCAATAACCTTCGCAGTTTACTGCTAAAAACTTCAAAGTCATTATGTAGTCATCATGATTAGTTCCTTCTAGCAAACAAAAACTGTATTAGAAATATTGTTAACACAATATTTATGTGCAGAAAAGAGTGTTATATGTTCACACTAGTCTTCATACCTGAAACTTACTAATATTATAAAGAAATAGACAAAATGGTAATGGAATTCCTGATTTTTAGCGTTGTAAATCTGAAGACTTGTTCTCCCACTGGATGACAGCAAACTTTTTTAATCAAAACATTTTAAAGATGTTCTTGAATAAGTTATTAGATTAATTCATAATCCTTTCTATTCTGCTCCCTAGAATCAATGTGGCATTCAGACATTGAATAACATCAAAAGAAAGTTCACAGAAGAATAATGTAACAAGAAATTGAAGAGGGAAAACTGTTTAAAAATATATACTACATCTCACGCGCTTATGCTAAGAGCATAATATATATAAATAAAAATGAAAAAAGAACATATAGTAAATACGCATACTATATCACAGAGTAGTTTTTTTATTAAAATTTTAAGCATGATCAACCTTGTAATCGAGCAATACTTATTAGAAAAATACGACGTAGTAAGTAAAAAGCTGTATACTATATGCATCTCGTAATTAGGACGTATTGCAACGATAATATAATATCATGAAATGTAAAACTGGTGCAATTGTAAACAAATGTAATTGGTTGAATGCAGTTAACAACCGTGAACATAAATGTATAGAAAGAAGTTACTTGTAGTAACTGTTACAATATGGTTTTTCAACTTTCTAATATAGATAATGTTTTATCTAGATGATATGCTTCTCTTCAGTAATATTTGTGCTGTTGATCCTTCCCTTTAAAGACATCTTTCCTACATTCAGATATATCTTATGAAACATCATATCGTTGTGTTGCCCTTTTTTACTTGAAAAAGTTTACTTGAATTTCATGACGAGGGCTCTACTTTGAGGCAATAACGTTTGAAGGCGAGTTGAACGGGTAATAAATTTTTTGTAGTAACCCATTCAACCTGTCGTGAAACTTTGAAAGGTGTCCCTGGTAAATTACACAACATAATTGCAAAAACTCTTCAATTTATTGTGAAATAAATGGACATTTTAGAATATTCTAGAATAACAAGATTTCCAGCTATGATAAGTCACCTGAATATCTTTTAGGCACCAGTATTTGAAGTGATAAGTTAAACACCATTAAACAGGTCGTCTGGCAGTGAAGGTACTTCAACTCGTGTAAAGTCGAGTAAGGAATATGACGAACCTTTTACTGTTGACCTTCTGTTACATCTTCGTATTATTGCCTCCATGTTTTGCAACTGCTAGAAGGTATGAAATTTTCAACAATATTATAAAGTTAACTTTTTAACTATAACATACTTGTCTCATTTCTAACATTAAACAATGAATTTTAACAGTTATTCGTTTCATAAAAACACTAAAAATTCGCTATAGTAAAAGCAGCTTTAATGGCGCATATAGAAAGACTATATTTCTTTTACAAATATACGAGGTAATACTACATGAGAGTCAAAAATAGCGTGCAGAAATTTCGAAAAACATACAATACTTTATAGCATTTTAAAATTGTAATAACCATTACATTAAAGGTTTTGAAATATATATATATATACATATATAGAATAGCCAAAATTTCTTTCCGCCGTTCTCTTCATCTCGTGAACACTTAATCAGAGAAGATATATGATCACTGTATATAATGTTTGTTTCAAATGCACAATTACAGGAAAATTATTTTTTCTATTCCCAAAATTTCAATTCGATATCAGTCAGTCTGAAAAAACAAACAATTTAAGAGCAAAAAGATTTCTTTCTATGGAAAATTTCACGATAAAAAATCGGGTCTTCGGCCTTCGAGTGATTTATAAAGAAATGGATATTGTTGTTCTCTTTATATATACACGCGCGTATATATTTTAATGTCGATTAAACTGATTAGTACTGAATTTAATATCTCCCCTTTGATACTTGTAGAAATAACTGTCGAAAAGCATTCACTTCCATAGTTGTCTTTCACAAGCTCACTATAATGACAAACAATAGTCGCATCTTTATTTAAATATAATAAATAACGCATACTATATCACACAGTAGTGTTTTATTTTGAAATTTTAAACACTGTCATATCACCGAGTACGCTCTTATATTTAAAATTACTGTTTATTCGAAAAATACGACGCAGTAAGTAAAAGCTATATAATATATATATATGTCTCGCAACTGGGAACGTATGGTAACTGTAGTATAATATCATAATTTAAAATAAAATGTTTGTAACTATTGGCAAACATAATCGGTTGTATGTAGTAACAACCGTGGAAGTAAATACATAGAAATAATGTTTTTGAACTTCCTAATTTCATAGATGATTTTTTGTTAAGTAAACTTTTCTCTGGACGATAGGCTTTTCTTCAGTGAGATCTGTGGTGTTTGCTTTCCTGCTTTAAAAATATTCTTCCTACTTTAACCTAGTTCTTATTAACATCATATGCTTCGGTTTGCCTTCGTTACATAAAAAAACGGTTGTTTGAAGTTGATGACGAAGAACCCACTTTGAGGTTATAACGTTTGAAAGCAGCATGGTTGAGTAACGAAAAAAACTACTATTACAAGGTTTTGTTGAATTTATATTCATTTATTACTTCTTTAAATTTGTAATAATAACGTATTCTTGATTACCCATTTAAACCGTCATTAAGATTTTAAATGTATTCCTGGTGTATTAGAATACGTGATGGCAAAAATTCTTTAATTTATTGTGTAACACCTGTATAAATAGCGCCAAGTCTTCAACAACAGGATCTAAAAGTTAAGGTTTTTGTTTGTTTGATCATATTAGTTTATGAGAGTTTAGTCTTAGAACACGAAATTTCATTTCTGAAAGCTGTGCAATCACTTGGAAATCTGGTCTCATGAATAACCTCTAAGCACCAGTGTTTGAAAGAAGAAATAAAACACCATTAAACAGTTCGTCAGACAGTGAAAGTACTTCAACTCGCATCCAACGTATAATAAAAACAGTGACGAACCTTTTGCTGTTGACTTTCTGGTACATCTCTAATTTTTTGCCTGCATGTTTTGCCGTTACGAAAAGGTATGAAATCTTCATCAACAATATTATAAAGTTTCACTTTTATCTACAACTGACTTATTAGCGTATTTCTAACATTAAACTGTGAATTTTAGCAGATATTCATTCAACAAAAACAGGATACCAAACTCGCTACAGTAAAAGCAGCTTTAATATTGTTTTTAGACGACTATATTTGTACACGAAAATGTGTTAATACTGAGGGAATAATTTATTTATTACGATGCTTTATAGATATATAGACTGCTGGCCAAAATCTTAAGGCCAATAAACATAAAGAAAAACTATACATTTCATTTTGCGTTGTTAGACTCAACCACTTATTTGAGTAGAGCTTCGAAAAATAAAAATAAAAAACTTCTTTAGCATTTAATAGGGAAAACGTGAACACTACGAAAGTAGCTTAAATACTTTGGCATGGTCGATATAAGCGTTTGCAGAAGGGTGGCTGGAATGTTATTCCAAGTGGTGAAGATAGCTTCACTAAGATCATGCGCTGTTTGGAATTGACGTCCAATAGACTTCCATTGCCATTCACCCCCAAACATTCAGTTTGGGTGAACAAGCTGGATGCTCCAAAAGAATCATGTTCTTCGCCATGAAAACGCCCTTGTCTTGCGGGCATAGTGGATTGCAACGTTGTCTTGCTGAAAGATCCAGTCATTTCCACACAAGCGAGAGCCTTCAGTCAATAAAGATGCTCTCTCCAACATGACAATGTAGCCAGCTGATATTTGACGTCCCTGTATAACCTGAAACTCCATTGTTTTATGGAAAGAGAAAGCACCCCAGATCATGATGGAACCTCCTCCACTGTGTCGTGTAGAAAATGTCTCCGGTGGGATATTCTTATCGTGCCATTAACGTTGGAAGCCATCTGGACCATCCAGGTTAATTTATTTCTCATCAGAGAACAAAACCTTCCTCTACTTTTCTACGTCCCATGTTTGATGCTTTTCAGCAAAGTTTAACCGAGCTGTTTAGTGGTGTGGAAGGAGGTGTGGCCTTTGAAGACGTTTACGGTTTTTAAAGTCTTTCTCTCGTATATGCCGTCTTATTGTTCTTGAGTTGCATTCTGCATCCATAAGGTCCTTAATCTGGTTCGACGACGGGCTGGTGTCTTGCCGGACAACCCGTCAAATCCTCTTGCTCAATGCCGGCGAAATTTTCTTGGGCCGACCTCTTGAAATTTTCGTTCTGTATCCCTCAGGGTCTTTTAAGAAAGTTGCAACAGCAGTTTTACTACGCCCAATCTCACCAGCGAAGGCACATTGAGAGAGACCTTGCTTTTGCAGCTCAACAATTCTACCACTTTCAAACTCTGTCAACTTTTTAGCCTTTCCCATGTTTTTATCCAATGTAACACAGTAGATGTCAGTGAGAGATGTTGACAACGCTAATGCTTGAACACAAATGACAGAATTTCGTTACGTGTTTACCGATTAACGCTTCGTTTCAGTGTGGTCTTAAACTTTTGACAAGCTAGTATTTAGGCTAATTTAATAGTGTTCACATTTTCCCTATTAAATGCTAAAAAAGTTTATTTTTATTTTCCATTTTCTTATTTTCATCTTTCGAAGCTCTACTCAAATACGTGGTTGAGTCTAACAACGCAAAATGCATATTTTTTCTTCATGTTCATTGGCCTTAAGATTTTGGCCAGTAGTGTATGTAAGTAAAGAACAGCATACAGAATTTTCTCAATATATAAAACATTTTATAGGATTTGAAAATTGTTCACACAGTGGTATAACCATTAAATTAGAGGTTCAGCTAAAAGTATTTATCCATAATAACAAAATTTCTGTCTGCCATGCTCTGTTTTTCCTGAATGATTAAACGTTATACCATTTCTTGCCAATAATAAACAACTTGTAATGCGTATATCTCTTTATGAATTATTTTAAAACAGTAAGATTGAATAATGGTTAATATATACCCAAACTGATTAGAAACAGCTTTTCGAATAGGTTCGACGACAAGGAGAGGCAGTAGGTTATATTTATCATCACTCTTAATTAAGAACAGGTAATTCAATATAATGCGTCATTTTTTAAAAATATTTTTGCTTATTTAGTAAAAGTAATATTGTCTAATAAAAAATGTAATAAAACTCTTGGCCGATACAAACTTAAATTTTCAACAGGTTCCACTGATGTGAAATAACCATTATTTACGTTTACCGAGCAATTAATATCAAACAAATCTCGCAAATTCTCCTAGCCAACCCTAGCGTCTTCTCTGAAGAATATCTAAATTAAACATTACTTTCATATCAGAAACCATATGCAAAATATATAAACATGGTAAATATTCGTCCCTGTATACTTTCAACTAAAATCCGTGTATTAGTACACGCAACAATGTGAAAATAAGGTTCCGTTACCTGTTGTTTAAAATTATTATACCAGAAGGAACTTGGTTGTTTCTTTAGTCTCATTCTCTAACTATATATGCGAATTAAAATTGGAAATGTTGGTTTTCAACAAAATAAATTCTTCGTATCTGATATGAATCTGAGTAATATGTAGACACACTACTGAAATTACGCAAGTCAAATATTCACGCTTCTTAGCCGTAGGGAATGTTTTGTCCAACTTGAATAATATTTTAACAAGTATAGTTTGTGATCTCGTGATGATATGTATATGCCTGGGTATCTAGCTTAATAATGAAGAATCCTAAATACAGACAGGAAATTTGGCTACCATTCAGTTACCAGTGATTTTCATCAGTGGATAAAAGGGCCAATTCGGTGCTTATGTTTGACTGAATATGTTAATTCCTTTAAAGTAGATATTCTCAAAGGCCTTTGAAGTTTGTTTTCAACGGCTTTTTTTCGTATTTTTGTGTGTGTATGTTTAATAAACGTGAAAAGAATATACAGTTGATTACCTTTATACCTGATCTTTTAACAATAAGTAAAATATAAGCTGATCTTACTTGTAATTTGTAATGTTTGTACATTATAAACCTAAATTTAATTATTTCATGCAGTAAATTTTGCAATAATAAGAGCATCTACTGTTTCTGTTGAAATAAAGACTAGAGACGAGAAATATACATACTATTCAGAAAAACAAGGACACGCTACGAAAACGCGTGAGCAAAGCTTGTTATTCTTCTCTGAAGTGCTTGCACAACAACAAATTCTACAAACAAATCGTGTGTTACATTTAAAACATATTTTATTTCCAAGTTTGTTAAATTTTCTAAAACTTTTCACCCATAAACCTCTTCTGACTACTGAACATTAAGTTCATTAAAGATAAGGGGCCTGGCATGGCCTAGCGCGTTAAGGCGTGCGCTTCGTAATTTGAGGATCGCGGGTTCGCGCCCGAGTCGCGCCAAAACATGCTCGCCCTTTCAGTCGTGGGGGCGTTATAATGTGACGATCAATCCCACTATTCATTGGTAAAAGAGCAGCCCAAGAGTTGGCGGTGGGTGGTGATGACTAGCTGCCTTCCCTCTAGTCTTACACTGCTAAATTAGGGACGGCTAGCACAGATAGCCCTCGAGTTGCTTTGTGCGAAATTCCAAAAAAAAAAAAAAAACATTAAAGATAAAATATGATTTGGTGTGAACTAGTGAATGAATGCGATACATAAGTAAACAATTAAAAATGATACTAGAACAAAACGAAATAAAGATATTTTCATTTACTAAATTATGCAATTATTTACATGTTACAGCGTTATTTAAAGTCCACAATGTTTGTTGTTTGAAATTTTTCAACTAACATTAATTAAAGTGTATATAACATACAGCCTGATATTAACACGAAGGTGAGATAAGCAAATACCTATGGTAGCAAAACGAAGTCTATTTACCCTAGGGCCTAGGCTTTCTTGATTTAGAAGAGATACACAAGAATGAAGTTTTTAGCTTATAACTTCTCAAATTTAAATAACCTTTAGGAGGCCAATACTGACCTGGAATTACTGATTAAAGAAGCCCTCCACATCAAACAACTTTCACCAAACCAATAATTAGCATGTAGTCTTCTTTGTAATTGCACACTTTTTAATATATACGTATTTTTGTTGTTACTACTTTATTTACGACGTGTTTTAGTTTTGATTACATTATTCTTATTTCATTAATGTGTTTTAGTTATTTTCTTAAGAATAACCTGATTATTTTATTTTGCTTTAGATATTTAAGATATAATCTCTAGGTTTCCAAACACTTATCTGTGTTCCTTCTATTGTGAATAAACAATGTTGTTCATCTTAAATATTGTTATTCTTTTTGTTGTGAAACTTCGTTTTTTCCTTCAAACACATCCATTACATTTCTGCTTCTTATAAAAACAATAGCCGTACTAATGTCTTTATCATTGTTTAAATTCTTGTTTTCCTTAACCTATGATAGACATAACTCACTTTAATATAGTATATCATTTTGAATTAATTAAAAATAATTTCGTATATCAAATGGTATTCAAATCTCACTTTAAAGAGAAGTTATCAAGACATTAGCAGAATCTTAGAATTCTACGTTTTATTTTTAAGCCACGAATAGCTCTGAGTTTTTCAAGTACAAACTTTTAGCTCATAGCTACATCATTCCTTCATCGAGTTGAGATCTAATTACGGTTTTGAATTCAGGAGGTAAAATTATTTACATTGACGTTTTTTATCATGCTCACAATCTTATGGATTAATTTAATATGATCCTACCTAAAAGAATTTCAACCTGAGATTCTGGTGATAGAGATCCTGATGAGTAAAAAAAAAAAAAAATGAATGGGGTGTGCGCTTGCCCTACGCTTGTTTTTGCTAACGCATAAAAGTATATCTAATAAAAATGAAAGAAAAAATGTTTCAGAGATTAATTTACACTAATCCTGCCTGAAAGAATTTTAAATGTGGCGGCTATTGAGGATTCCATCTTATTTATTTAAGACTGTATGCGCCCTAAGCTCTTAAGTCAACGGTTATAACCTTATAACTGTGGTAAACAATTCACCTCAACCTTTAAAAAAATATATTAATATATTTTATATACGAGCTACAGTAAAGGAAAATTTTCCGTTGAGATAGTGTCTATTGTTGTGTTTTGTTTTGAACCGCTACATATTACCTCAAAAAATCCAAAGGAGGAAATAACAACAATTTCACTATTTTTAAACTGCTTAGACCTTTTAATCAAAAAATGATGGAAGTGTTTAGTTCTGTCCATAATCACGAGAACATTTTCATATTAAACATTTGGAAAAGATGTGGGAATACCTCATATTTCACTAAACTTTTATTCTTATGTGTTATCCACCCTCTAATTTTGAGTCAGTACCTCATAACTCTTTTTAGGTTCAGTATCACTTATACTGTGGAGTGATTTGTCACGTATAGTAATAGTTAACGACTTCTCTCTGAGTATGAGAAAAGCATATTGGTGACAAGTGCTCGTATTGACTTTATTGTTTCTGTACCTATACATATATATTTCATCCTTCATTGAAATAAATAATAGTGTGGCTGAACTTTCTTTTTTTTATCAATGTACGTTATAACTGCTGTAATCGGTGTATCAAACCAGACTTCATTATATGTCAGGGTTACAGCCATCCAATCCACAATGTCCGAATTTCACACTTAAAATGGAGTAAAGTGATTTTCTACTTCATCTCATCAGCTTTTTCACTTCATTTCTCATACAACAATTTTCTCAGAAATAGGTGCTCAAATTTGCTGTGTATTCCAACTACTTTAATTTCATGAATCCTGAGATTAAATAATTGTGCACTTATGCTTTTGTATACAACATAAAGACCATAAGTGTTTGGTTAGTAAAAATTTAAAACAAAAAATAGTTACAATGTCAAACACTTTTACTGCAATACTTAAAAGGCTGGGCAGTTTATCATAAATTGTCTTCTATAGACATCTAACTAGCAACACAAGTATATATATATATATATTGCACTAAAACATTTCAAGAGAGAGAATATTTTAAATTCATACTGTGACTCTCAGTTTTATTCTATTGGAAAATCCTTTGTAGTTTATTTTGATACTATGAGAGATGTGAAAGATAGTTACAACTATCACTCTCTTTATGTATGTAAATGCTATAAAGTCTTGTAGGTAATTATGTCTCTAACTTATCAACATTTTTAGCACATGAAACAAAACAAAATCTTAACATACTAAGAAACCAAATAAATACAGCCATAAAACTATGCTCACCAGATAAAATTAACGACAAATTAGACAAAATAAAACAATACTTCATCAACTTCAATAAGTTTCCTCCACAAACCGTACAAAACATTATACGCACACACCTAGACAAAAAGCAAAATCAAATAACAAAAGTAAATATACCCCACGATTTATAAAATCACGAAACCATATACGGCTGCATATCACATATTCCCAATATCAGCATAAAAATAACCAACACTTGACAAAAACTAGTAACAAAATATGACATTGCAGTTAATACCGAATTTATTCAAAAACTAGGCACACAACTAAGATCTATATTGTGTAAAAACTACACTGACAAACACAACACCAATATTATTAATAAAATACAATGTGATAACTGCCACGACTTCTATATTGGAGAAACAAGTAGAAAAATGGAAACCAGATTCAAAGAACACAGAAAGTCACCTTCACACGTTTTTGAACACTGCAAATCAAATAAACACAACATAACCATAGAAAACACTCAGATACTAATTAAAGAAACAAACATAAATAAACGCAAAATTAAAGAAGCCTTACTCATACAACAACTCAGGCCCAAAATAAACTAATACAAAGGAACACCTTTATACCTGTATTAATAAATATATCCAGTATCTAAGCACGCCCTCTACATTCCTACATTCAATTACACAACCGCCTTCAAACATGTTGTCAGCTACCGGTCAGTAACCCTTTCTTTCTTTGTGAACCTGATGATGACCGAAGATGATCGAAACGTTGTTCCCTCCTCTATTAGTGCTTTCTCTATCCATACCAGCCGTTTTTAAATATATAATTTTCTCTACAAGTAGATTTTCTCGTCATCACTGATTTGACATACATGTTCATCTACACTAATCAATATGTACACCAACCATTTCATGCTCAAACATCAAAATGTTTAGAGAACATTTGGCAGTCTACTACTCTACTCTACTGTATAGTATGTCTTTATTAAGTAGGGCAGACTGGTTTAATCTTACAAAGTATACAGTTTATGATTTGTACAAATCAATCAGCAACAACATCAGACTGAATATGATAAGGTGAAGCACGAGTTTCTACTATATCCTGGAACCTACAGAATTTGACAAAGAGTGATGCCAGAATGTGGCCAGTAAAACGGTTTCCATAGATGGGCTTAATCCATACTGCTCCAATATTTATATTGTGTAAATTTTTGTGGAATCTTAGTTCACCAAATTCTTTTGGTAACTAGCTGCAGTATGGAACAGGTACTATACATGTATGAGGTTTAATTTAACAATAATAAAGTACTCTCTTCCATACCACAGATTGACCAAACGTTTGCCAGATACTACATGCTTCTATCCAACTTTCACTTATCTGTGAAAATCGTGCTCTGCCTTGTTGCATGGCAAAAAGCATCTAAGATAACTCCAAGGCTGCAACTGCTATTTTCGCAATTTCTATTTTGTCATATTTTGTTTCTATTCATTAGCAGAATCTTGACTAACACATGAGATTTTAAAGCAGCATTAAACCTGGGAACTGAACATTGTACGAATGAACAGATTTTCTCCTACAAGTGAGAAAGTCTCTCTGCAATTTTATGCTGTTGGATTATTTGATGTTTTATAGTGATATTGTTCTTCTACAAAATTTTGATAAAGTTTCCAAAGTTTCATAACACCCTGAGTTCTCTAAAGTTCATCAACTACTTTATTAATACTTTATTTATCCAGACTATATGCTTATGACCATTTAAATAGTAATAAAAGTGCTTAGCGAATTGTAAATAGTTTTTCTCCCTCTTAAAGTAATGGCAATCATCATAAATGAGCCGTATTGCTTGTATACACTGCAACATATTTCAAACCATTCTGTAATTTTTATAGATCCTTTCCAATTCTGCTATCACAATTAACAATATCTAGGATAAATGGGTTGTGTCTTTCATACAGAGCATTGCCCAAACCACACTTTAAATACTGAAAGGCCCGAAATGGCCAGGTGGTTAAGACGCTCGACTCGTAATCTGAGGGTCGCGGGTTCGAATCCCCGTCGCGCTTGTTTTCACGTTGCTCACTCCAAGTAAACTGACAAATTGCACGGAGCCAAGCCTTGAATACAGGACCGTAGTCTATGTATGGAATAGGCACAGCAACGATAGCACCAGAGCAGACAGACTTAGCCGCAGTGTCAACGAGCTAGTTCCCGCGAATACCAACGTAGCTTAGTATCCAAAAGAATGGGATAGAAGCAGATGTTTAAGAGAAATGGGCCGATCGGTTTTAAATATCGGCGAAAACAGGGTGAGAACCAACATAAAGCGATTCCAGAGCCAGTAGAGAAATAAGCAAGTTGGTATAAATAGTACAATTCGAGTACTGCTTATTTTCTATGTGATCAAGGGCAAGAAAAATGGTGTACGGTTCAACAGTGAGCAAAGAAACTGTAGAGAGGATTCTGTGTGCAACCACAACAAACTACGGCAAAGCCCACAGTGGTACCTGGTTTAAAACCATCCATATAAATCGAAATGGAAGGATGGTTCGATAAATGTTCAGCAAATAAAGAACGGTACTTCCAATTGGGAGTATATGCTTTTCTCAAATGACTCAAAAAAGATCACGTTTAGAGATGGTAATAAGCCACGGTGGAATGGGCTGACCAGTGGATGCAGCAATGTCATCTAAGAGCAGACCCAATTCATCCAACTGCAACTGGATGTGAAGGCCAAAAGGAACCTGAACAATGGCAGATTGTCTGTTCTAAAAAAGCTTGACCCACTAAGGAAAGAAAACACAATCCCAGGTAGACTGCTGAAGTTTTGAAACATACAGTAAAAACAGTTGCAAATGGTGGAGGTGTAGAGGAGGTTCATGAGACTCTGTGTACAAACTATGGACTAAGTAAATGTGGAAAGCCCTTGTGCAGAGCCAAAGCCTTTGATGACAAACGGAGTCCAGCATCTTCAAAGCCGAAGTACTGGCAGAGCATAGACCAAAGACTCTTAATCCAGTTTCGATCGAATGATAGCACAATATATCTTTAGCATAAATATCGATCCACTCCCGAAGAGGTGGAAGAGAAGACACGGAGGACGTTCAGTGTTCTTGTACATTTGAATAATAACTGCTTGATGTGTGGTATAAAGGTCAGCTTACGGTGAATGATAAATCCCAAAAATTCCTCTCAGGGACCACAGAGAGCACAACTTCACTAACACAGAGTTCAGGATCAGGGTTAATACCCCGTTGGCGACAAAAGTACAGGCAAAAGGTTTTAAAGGGAGAAAAGTTAAAGCCGTTTGTTGTGATCTACGTCAGTAAACGATTGAGGGCAGTCTATACCTGCCTCTCAATAAACTTCATGTTCCACAACTGACAAGAGAAGTGGAAATCGTCGATATAGAACCTGTTTGCAACAGTAAAAGGGAGTTGTCCAGCTATGGCGTTAAACTTTATACTGAAAAGGGTGACACTCACGACACAGCCCTGAGGAACTACAAGTTCCAGTAGGAAAGAACTGGAAAGTGTCGAACCCAAAAAATCTTAGAATCGCCTGCCCATTAAAAATTTAATAAAAATGAACAAATAGCCATGCAACCCATATATTGTTTGTTGTTTTTTAATTTCGCACAAAGCTACTTGAGGGCTATCTGTGCTAGCCGTCCATAATTTAGCAGTGGAAGACTAGAGGGAAGGCAGCTAGTCATCACTACCCACCGCCAACTCTTGGGCTTCTCTTTTACCAACGAATAGTGGGATTGACCGTCACATTATAACGCCCCCACGGCTGAAAGGGCGAGCATGTTTGGCGCGACCGGGATGCGAACCCGCGACCCTCAGATTACGAGTCGCACGGCAACCCATATAAGTGGAGGTCTCGCAAAATGCCATACCTCAAGATGGTATCATAAGCCTTCTCAAGGTCAAAGAATACTGACACAAGACGTTGTCGCTTGAGAAAGGCTTCTCTGATCATTGTTGCAAGTCATATCAGGTGGTTCACAGTGGAGCGCTGTCGTTGGAACTCACGCTGGGCGAGCAAGAAGAGGGGTTGTTGATTCCAGGAACCAAACAAGACGAGCATTAATCATTCTTTCTAAGGTCTTCCGAAGACAGATTGTCAAAGCAACTGGACGGTAGTTTGAATGAATATTGTGATCCTTCCCAGGCTTAGCGAAAGATAGGACAATAGCCTGGTGCCACGCACTACTTTCCTCTTTCACATCCAGTTAAAGAGAACCAGAAGAATAACAAGAGAGAGATGGCGCAAGATCTTGTAGTGTATATTATCAGGTCCGACCAACACACTGCCAGACCAATGAAAAGCCAGCTATAATAAGTGCCAGATACCTAGCAAAAGCTTTCGCCGAGAGTAGCGGCGATGCTCTGGGCATCAGCAATCTCCTGGGCATTGGAGAGCAAGATCGAAATTGGGACAGAGTTATGCTGCCCACTGACCTTTCAAATCTTGTCCAATATGACTTCGGAACTGGTGGTAGAAGAAATGCTGGTTGTGAATTTAATCGAAGATTCCTTCTGGTTTTGACGTCTTACCTGCCAACCACGTCCACGGGCCTGCTGAAGAGCAATGCAGTTTGAAAGTGTCGGATACCAATGAAAAGGATCCCAAGCCTGTTTTTAGCTTTATGTGCCATGTGGCAGGTAAGATACTGTGGGAGACGTGTCGTAGTTTTAGAAAATACATTTAGCAGATTCCTGGATAATACAGTCGATCACTGCTACCACGCAGTCCTCTATTGATGGCTTACAGACGATGGCAGGATCACGTTCCGCGAAGGCAAGTTGGCTTGATCCAGTTTCCACCAGAACATATGGGTCTGGTGACATCGACCACGGCTAGTCTCTCTCAAAATGACATAAAAATTATCACTGCTCTGCGGGTTACTGTCAACCCTCCATGAATACTGAGATAATAGTGAAGGGGAGCAGACTGAGAGATCAATAGCAGTAAAAGACTGACTAGGTGCATGAAAATAACTATAAAAACCAGTGTTGAAGAGAGAAAGTTGTAATCTAAGAGCATACACTTTGCGAAGTAACCTCTCCCATGAATATCAGCATCTCTCCAGAAGGAATTATGTACATTAAAGTCCCCCAGGGTTAAAAAGGAAAATGGCAACTGTTCAACGAGAGCATCAAGGTCTGATTGATCATAAGTCTCTTCTGGAGACAGGTAGAGAGAACAAACAGTGATAGTACGATCAAAGGGAACATGAACTGCATCCAAGGGTGTGTCGAATGGCAAAGACTTGATGGGCACATGCTGATCAACCAGCAGTGCCAACTCTCCATGCATTCGTCCATCACACAACCTGTCATTTCTGTACAAAGAAAGCTGCCAAAAGGTAACTGTATGGTGAGAATCAATCAGTGTTTTGATGTCATCCAGATTAGAATGTAAATCTCGATAGTTTTACTGTATCAAAGTGGCCATTTTTACTTATTTGTAGGCTAACTGGGTGGAGAGCCTTTCTGTTTTTTGGTAGGACTCTGTCGTTGGAAGAAGATTACAGCGAATGAGGGTGTGAACAATTGATTGTTCTGCATCTCGGAGCCAGAGACGTAGATGTACCCGAGAAAACGGCTGTACCCAGAACCAAAGAAAGTGGATCTAGGGGATCTGCCAGAAGGAATGGTAGGGACAGAGGTGGGTGTTGAAGCTGATTCATCAATTTTCTTAACCAATGGAAGGCAAAAGACTCTACACATGGTTTGAATACGATTATTTCGGAGGCACGAAAAGATCCGTCTGCACTCCCAGTGTAGCAGTGGTGGACAGTAACTTCCGAGTCTCGGATAGGAAATGTTGTGAACCATTTTCAAATGCTTTACCTCTTCTTCTTCCACCCATATACGGCACGAATGAAATAAAGATGAGTAAAAGCCACTGCAATTAACACAATAAGGGTCTTTTTCACACTCATAGGCATCGTGAGCCTTAATACTACTACAAGCATACGTCAAGGAACCACGACATGATGTCTTTGAGTGACCAAATCGCTGACGTTCGGAATAAATATGCTTGGAAATTACACGTGCATCTTCATAGATTATTTTGTCTGCTTTCGTTGTAACTCAGTGAGATAACGGTAAGGTTACAGACTGAACTCCAGTGTTTAATTCACTGCAATGTACTCAGTTTTTCTGAGTTCTAAATTAACTAATTAACGTTTTTCTGGCCTAGTACGGCCTGCTTTTTAGAGCACCCAATTAGCAATCTGCCAATGTCTGGCTCAAATCGTTGTTACAGAACATCTTTGCCATTCCACTCAGGAAGGCGTTATATTATGACTGTAAATCTCACTATCCGTTAGAAAAGGAACAGTCCAAGAGGTAACGATAGGCGGTATTCAGTAACGGATGTCAGTCTCGTATAACAATGATAAACTAGCAATGATTATTAGATAGGCCTTGAGTAACTTTACGCGAATTTCGAAATAACCCAAGGCAATTGTTTTCGTTAGATTTATGCATATCTTTTAAAGAGCTATCGGGTAAAAATTATAAACAGCTAGCGCTTTTAACCCTTGAGCAGTTTTGCGCGACTTTCCAAAAGAAAAGAAATCCAATACTCTGAGAAATTCTAAATGTTTATGTGGTTATGAATCAGATAGATGGTGTCTTATTGGAAAATTAGAAAACAATTACTCTTTCAACCACTTTGAGCCCAGTTGTACCATCCTACATCCACCAGTTATAACTTTTTAGCTATTGCTTTCACAATGAAGGCATTGTATTGAATGCTACAGCTCAACCTGCTGAATGAGCTCAAAACTTATGAAAATAAGGTGTATAACTTTAAGATGCTTCGTTGAATAATAAATGAAGTGCTCAACATATATCTTATTAAAAGAATAAGAATTAGAATGCGTGCTTTCTCTTTTGATTATCTATAGTTTCTGATAAGACATATCCATCTTTATAAGTTAAACTGGAGGATAACAAGATTAAGTTTACTCAGAACGCTTATAAGACTGAACTCATGGTTCTTTCCAAGTAGTAGCTACATCCATCCAAGTTGGTCCTTGGTGGAGTCCTTTAAAGTGTGGAAAATCTGAAAACATTACTTTTATGTTCGCAGCTCCGAAAAATGTAGAAGAAATAACGTTTAATTACCAAGTAAAGTACATCGTATGCGAATGTGTGATTCCTGAGTATTAAATCATGAACGCATGGTTAAGGATTATATCAATTATGAAAAATAATACAAAGCAATGCTTCACGGATTTTATCACTGTTTCGCCTTTTCTATTGGAGGGACGTTTCAAGCTGCTAATGCAAATGTTCTTTATAAAATTAAAACACTTACTACACACAAGCTCTCGCTAAATGGATTAATCAGATTCTTACACATAAAACCCATTTTAAAAACAACATCCATAAGGTTCAGGTTTCGAGTTTGTTCGTAATTTTTCCAAATAAATTTCAATATCTTTAATTTTTAGTAATTTGCTACTTTTACACCTTAAAGTTTAACTAAACGTTTTACTTAAATTTAAGTAATTCTATATTTGTAATTAAACTACATAAGGGACAATTTGTGCTATGTCCATCACGAGTATCGAAACCGCCATTGTTGCATCCTAAATCCGCAGACATTCCTCTGTGCCACCGAAGGTGAGCTCTTTGTAAAGGTAAATCTTTCCGAAAATAGACCGAAGGCTGCTTGTAGAAGATATATGCTTTAACCAATCTGACCATTACACAATGGTGTGTTCGTTGTCAGTTAGTCAGTGCACACTAAAATAACGTAACATAAGAGACACTTAACTTTGCAGATTATACTGTCGTGATATCAGTAAAAGGTATTGTTTGTTTTTGAAGCTCGCGCAAAGCCAATTAAAGGCTATCTGCGCTAGTCGTCCCTAATTTAGCAGTGTAAGACTAGAGGACCTCAGTAAGTCATCTCCACCCACCACCAACTCTTGGGCTACTCTTTTACCAACGAATAGTGGTATTAACTGTCACATTATAACGTCTCTGCGGCTGAAAGGGCGAGCATGTTTGGTGTAACGGGAATTCGAACCCGCGACCCTCGGATTACGAGTCGAGTGTCTTAGCCACCTAGCCTTGCCGGGTCCTCAAGAAAAGGTAAGCATACCACTAATCACGAGAAGAATTATGCACTCTGTGGATTACATTGCAGCGTAACAACTTGAAAAGCAAGAAATGAAATTATTTGTTAATGTTAAGTTTGTTTCTATTTACACTTGAGACAGAGCAAGTTGAAAAATTTAGTGCACCTCCCTTTCGAAGATTTGTCGTTACCATTAGAAGATACAATGGTTTACAATTTCAAATTCTTGCACTTCTTTCATTTAAATATTGATTTTGTGGTAAACTGGCTTATAAGTTTCAAAATAATAAATATTAGCATAACTTGTTAAAATAGTCTATTTTATCGGCTCTGTCTTGTTTTATCGCAATTTTTCCTCCAGATATTTTTGATCGAGATTGGTTGTATTCTGTTTCACTTGTCTCTTTTTGAGAAATGATGGAAAAGTTTTCTTTGTTTAGAAAGTGAAGGTAGACTTGATAATAACTGAAATTTTATTTGCTGTTTTTCTCTATGACTAATCGCACTGCACATGAAGTTCTAAATTATGATAAAATGATAACTTAGTTAATAGAAACATTGCCTTAGTATTTTGGTTTTTGGTAAACTTTCCTAAAATAAATCTATGCAGTTTATTTATAATTGTGTATGAATAATCACAAACTCCAAAGAAAATTCAAATAAAAAAATTAGACTTTTATGACAGCATGTTTCATTTGTTTTAACTGTAAAAACAACAACAAAATCTTGCGTATTTACTACCTTAGGCTAAATTAAAACATTTTGTGATAAAGGCACACTTGCTGAATGTATATTGGTTTTCTACAATTGTTCGTGAATAGCAAATAATAAATAAAGTATTAAAAAGTGACGTTATATGTGAACAACTATATACTAAAATGTACGTATACCATAAAAGATGTGTATGTAGCGCATAAAATGAAATCAGTCTCTCCCAGTGGCACAGCGGAAAGTCTGCTGATGTATATTGCTAAAAATCAGGTTTCAGTACTCGTGGTAGGCACAGTTAACCCATATTTTAGCTTTGTACTGAAACACAAAATATATGTATGTAAATTGTAATTTAGATTTGGAAATTAATTAAAACACAGTTTTAGGCTATTCTAACTCGTAATACATAACACAATGAATTGGATGCTGGTCTGAGATAAATTAAAATTAGCAATTACCCGTGGCGCAAGTGCATTAGATCCGCGTGTGACGTACTTATGACATCATATCATCATCCTGAGAAAGGAGAAAAATAAAATTCTCCGTGAGGAGAAACGGAGGCAAAACGGGAACATCGAGTTATCAAAAGTTTTTCTAGTATCATATATATAAGCAAGAGTTCCATTATAGTATAGCGTGTGACGTATTCATATCTGCACCCTGAGAATGAAGACAAATAAAATTCTCCGTGATAAAAAACCGGGGCGAAACGATAAAATCATGATCACTATTACAAATCTACTTACACACGGGATACAAATTTCGCAAAGTTAGGGGTTGCACATTGTGTAATGAAAAGTTTTTTTCCAGTATCATATAAGCAAGAGTTCCACTGTATTATGATACGTAATATCCGTTAAAACATTAGAGATAAGGAATGGAAAGTCTGCCGTGTTAAATCAGTAGTTTATAAAACCTTAGAGCGTAAACCATAGTATTTTCTGTTACAGTTCTCTCTTTGAAACAACCGTTTACTGAACTTAGTTTAGCAGGACACAATTAATCAACAACAATACAAGGCAAATAACCTTTCATCATAAGTATTTATGTTCTAAACAGATTGTGAGCAGTCGTGGCGTACAAAGAATAAGTAAAATAAGACACATCATCTCCAGTGACTTCATTTCTGAAGAAATCGTACCAGAATGGAATGAAAAGCTTATCTTTGAAGATAAACCGCAAGTTGGGAATTGAACATTACTGTTACTCCAGATGCAAACAACAATTACTCTCCTGAGATACCTATTTTATAATATTATATTCATTCTGACGGAGAAGTCGTATCTGAAAGTCAGAAATTTAAAGTTGAAACTTGTAAAAAAAAACAGGTAAAATGATCTATACTATTCTGAAGGAAGAAAATATTTGTATCTTATGTCGATTAGTTTTATAAAATACTTTAGTTAATAGCATTTCTAAATTATTTTTCTTTTACAGAATTCCTCCTGAAAAATTGTATGTTAATATTCAGAAACAATTATTAGCGTAAGGAATCAACGGTAATATTTTCATGTATTCATACAATATCATAATTTCATAGAACAATACCAGAGATACTTCTTTCTTATAATGGATTTATGAAAAGACGTTATTATGCATTGCGTATCTATTTAACTAAAAAGCATAAGAATTTTAATAAGTCTAAAACAAATTATGTTTAATTTCAGTGTCTTCCTCTTTGACTTATATGCTTGGAAAGTTTTCATGAACCAGTAACGATGCACTAATACAATACGTTACACATTTTTTATTTCTTTTTTTTTTTGGATGTCAGATTCGTAAATTTGTTTCAAACTGTAGTAATGTTTCAAGATATTAAATCTGAATAACTACACCGTTAGCCAGTTAAAATGTGTGAATGTGCCCTAGTTAACGATCCACCTGATTTCATTTCTTCTAGTAAGAAGTATGCCCAATTTAACGGTATAGTTGTATGTAAATTTTCCGTTTGTTATATAAAACAAACATTTATAGATTATTAATTTAAGTTTCTTTCTACTTCTCTTTTTCGCACATGGATTAAATTAGTTCTATTCTGAATTTGTTAACGATATTCGAATGTGAAGTCTTTATAAACCAATATACATATAAGTGGTGGTTGATAAGCAGCTACTATGTATAAGTCTGTTTGATAGCTATAGTCATTGAGACACGTTAGGGCAATAATTATTTAATATAAACTTTTTGTATTTTCAACCAAATCTAATTGATAACTTTCAAGAAGATACTTTGAATTAACAATAAATTAAAGTAGTTTTTATATTATATTTTCCTCTCCACAGAGCCCAGATAAGTTACCAATGTGTCTGAAAATCAAATACTTATTAAAGTTTCTTGTACTGGTTTTAAAAACAAGATTATTTAGAAAACCGCTCTTGATAGAACATGACATTCACATATTGATATTACATCACTTTATCTTAAAACAATTTCTGTTCGTTTTTATCTTTCTAGTTTACGCCACTAAACTATTTTTTTTTATTTTCGTTGTTTCTTAAACCTATTCTCCTGTTTATAAAAATTTTGAATCTTAGGCCTTAGACTTGTAATTAACAAGAGGAAATGAGAAGAGAACTCTGATATCATAAGATATTGAAACAGTATCAATGACATTGAGTATGTGATAAAAAAATCTCAGAATCAGACTCATCAAACTTAAGAAGGATTTACACCCAGAACCTTAAAATGTTTATACCATTCACTATCGCTGAAGTCCTCGAGTTGTATTATATCAAGTAATTTCATATTTTTGCTTGTTACAACTCTCAATATACAAAAATGACTAATAATTTGTGAATAATAACTTTTTATACGTAAGATAAAGAGAGAAACCTAATAATGGTTGGTGATATTTTTCATACTTTTTTGTGTTATTCATTACCAACATTTGTGACATTATTAAATACCCATTTATCAGATACTCTTGTAAATGGACTATTAGCAATAACTTTATTCAAAAAACAGTGTTAAATAACGTAATCACTGAAGAGTTAATTTTATCCCCTAATACGAATATTGATTTATCCACTTACATTTATTCTCTCATCGACAACCTAGTGGATGGGATACTCGACTATCAATCTGTATATATCCATAGCTAACTTCTTGGTGGTTTTACCTCCAACATTTTTCTTATAGCGATCTGTGGATCTCTGGTTCGAATTCCATCATCAAATATGCTCGACCTTTGTGTTGTAGACGCATTATGACGCTTTTGTAATACCACCTTTAGATTGTAGTAGTATAAAAGATGGCAATGGGTGGTGTCAACTGACTATCTTCCTTCTATCATTTCTAAATTAGAGACTGTTAGAGTAGATTTGTCCTCGAATAGCTTTGGGCGAAATCCTATCAACAAACATTGATTACATTCTCACTGTAACCTAGATGTTGTGACTAAATTTGTTTTCAATTGTAAAAAGTATTTTAATTTTAATACACTAAAACCTTCGGATAACGAGATCTATAAATATTAGAAACGAAATAAAGTATTTCTTATTAAAATATCATGTCCCCCCCATTGGATAAGCAGTAAGTCTATAAGATTGCAGTACTAAAAATTTGAGTTTATATTACCTGTTAGTTTGGATTCCCTGATTACGTAACCCATCGTACAAATATAAGTTTATTGCCAAGACAAACTAATAATCAATTGTGACAGCCAATGGTATAGAATACATTAAAGAACACTGAGGAAAACGTTGTAAGGTTAAAATTTAAATAAACATTATTAGTATCTTTATTATCAATAGTTACTCCTTTAAATGATAAAATTAAAAGATTTTAAACTATAATAACAAGATCGTTTTATTTCATTAATCGTACACTATTCTTCTTATTAATGAAATTAAAAAGGCATTTTATTAGTAATTTCGGGTAAATTACTACTCTGAGTAAGTAAACATAAACTTTCTATGATAACTTTCACACACAAAATTACCATTGTTTTGTGTTCAGTAAATTTTTGCTGGTCATATGTTGTTGTTTTTTTGCTTTATAATAAGTTTGCATATTTTGTACTTCATGTCATACAGAAAATTCCAATTAAAGGTAACTTCAGCTCGAAATTTGCAGATTTATCTTTATTCAGATTAAACTGTTAATACATTACAACCTTTACTGAGTAAGACTATCCCACGACTTTATACATCAGTTGCATTTGCAGATATATAAATAATATTCTTACACCGAATTGCTAAGGTTTTGTACATACGTTTAAAGTGTTTTTTTCAGTAAAATAAACCACAGTGTTTGAATTGACATATAAACACACTGATTGAATATTCAAATTTAAAGTTTTCAATAAAACGGATACTTTCATATTTTATATCATAAATTTCCATTCCCAAATACAAATATTTGAAACACACTATATTACATTACAATATTTACTGATCTCAGATTATTAGATGGGGGGAGCGTTAATTTAAGTTAGTTATGTATATAATTATATTAACAATATACCACTTCATATGCAGTATAATAGATTACGTAATTAGGTTACTTATATTAGTATTTGATGATTCATTTCTTTGTCGTATTACCTACTGTTGTAGCTTTCTTTCTCTTAGTATTATGGTTTTAATTCCATATTTACTTTCTAAAGGATTATTATATTTTCTTTAGGGTTTTTAGACAATTTAACGTAATTTATTACTTCCTGTATCCAGCCTTAGGTGTTTGTCACAGGTAATAATTGAAGTAAGAATCCAAGATACTTGGGCATGTTTAGCAGGCTGTTTTCTACGTATTACATTTAGCGTTGTTACTTCTTCATGGACAGTAAGACATTATTTGAATTTATTGTTTGGTATCTTTATAAGTACCAGTTTCTAGTTCACTAGACAGGTAGCGGTTCATTACTGTGTATTTTTCTTTATTTTAAAGTGCTAAAACTACATGTGCTCCATTTTAATATTCAATATTTAAGGGCTTGGCTACTTGATCTCAAATAGATATACGAGTTCATATACTAATTCGTTCACTTTTCGCGTTTTATGTGTTACGCCTCTACATCTCTGGGTTGAAAAAATTAATTAGTATTCGCCAGATCACACAAAAATGCTCATCTTAATAATAAAAGGACTGAAATGTCTAGGTATTAAATATGAATAGAATGAGCCCTGAATACTTACCGATGTCCTATCTGCAGACACTAGGAAAGAAAAGTTTAAAAATAAATAATTTAACATCAGTATTCTGTACATCTTTTACGTCGTAGCAAAACTCTCACTTTTGGCCACCCATTAAAACAACGGTATGCATACGGACTTACAACGCTAAAATCAAAGGTTCGACTGCCCTCGGTAGACTCAGCAGATAGTCCGATGTGGCTTTGTTATAAGAAAACACACACGCTCACTCCTGATTTGGTAAAGTTTCAAAATAAACTTATTAAATTCGCTAAATCATTTTAAACTTAGACATCTTAAACTGAAGCAGGCAAGTGCTTCAAAACTAATTGGAATTGTTGTTGATAAATATAATTTAATATATTGATTATTTAGATATCAACATGTGTGTTAAAGTATTAACTAAATAGGATTTTTGAATTTATAGTTTCTGAATTTTTCCGTCATTCGCTGACGTGCTCTAATGGTCAGCGTAACAACTCAGGAACCTGAAGGTACATAGTTCAAAAATTATTCTTCACAATTTATGGCCATGGGTGTATTATAAGAGTGACTGTAAAACCCACTATTCGATTACAGTATCTGACAGTTTGTAATGGTGCTCTCGACTAATAGTGTTCTCTACAATTTATCGATTCTAAATTAAAAATTAGATTATGCAAACCTTTATTAGCTTTGCGTGAATATTCCCAACAAACGGGCATTCCTTCTTGACAGTGAAATCACTTCATTATACTTGCGTAGAGCTTTATTCTCTGTAAGCAAGATGTTGAAAGTACTTCTTCTCTTTATGTATGTCCATGAAATAGATTCTTATTATTCCTAGTTTTCATAGGTAATTGAGACATTATTTTAATTTATTGTTTGTTATCTTCATAAATGCTAGTTTTTGGTTCACTAGACAGATGATGTTGATTACTGTATGTTTTTTCTTCCCTTTTTATCATATTTGGAAGTACTTCTTTTCTTTACATATATCCATTAAAATAGATTCTTATTATTTTAGGTTTTGCAGCTTTTTCGTCAAAACAACAAACCTCCAATTACGCTGGATCAGTCAACTCCAAAGTACATGTTTTAAGTTTTTTGTTACTTTTCTGTACGCTCAATTACATGATAAAAAGTCGTAATGATTTACGAAATGAGTATAAAAACGATGCTTATTTTTTAATCTGGTATTTATATATCACCAAAACTTCAACAAGAGAATCGTTTTACAGATTGTTGTGTACATTATATATAAACGAATTTGAAATTGAGATCAAAACTTCACTAGCAACCACAGACGAGATAAAAATGTGATGGAACGAGATATATCAAAACTACATTTTTACATTGTATATATGGTAGTTTGAATTGTCCTTTATTCAACACAGTAAACCTATACTTGTATGGAATTTCAATAATAGATAGCATTAATGCTATTAATATATCCTTATTGGGAAAATTACCTTATGGCCGTTTACCATGCAGAATATTCATATTCTCAAAACATAAAGATGAATTCTGATGACGGATTTAGATCTTCTAAGAGGTGAGTGCCCTTTGTTCTTTATGATACTAAAAACAAAGAAATGTGAATTAGTTTAGGAAACTAGGACCAACCAAAAAGACATATGCAAAAAAGACTCACTTCAGACATAGTTGGCAAAGTACCACTATCATAAAAGTCAATGGGAAAAGCTTTCCACGTTTTTAAGACAAATTACGAGTCATACGCAAAAAAGAGGAACTTATGTCACATCAAATAATGCAAAAAGTATCAAAATGCAATCTCCATACTGTTTCATCACCATACGATGTTGGATATACTAGCCACATGATTTAATAATTTGTACATTCGAAACCATTTTAATGTAACATACTCAACCCCCTATACCACTTATTCAGGAACTATGTTTTTTGCATTAGAAAATTCGGGAAGTAAGAGCCAAGAGCTCTCTTCAATATAAATCAGTTCAGAAAATAGTTCTTTTAAAATACTCTGATACAAAACGAAGTTAACATTACATACTTAATTGGTAATTCTTGGCCAAAAATATAAGTTGACATACAAAGAGGAAAATTTAAACCACTTCAAGTATCACTAATACACTACATACGAGTGTTTTAAAAGGCATTTTTAAGGATACATTTACTTGTTCTTCTGCTCAAAGTTTGGTGCGACAATCCAGTCACTAAGTATTTGTAATATGGTTTGGTTTTGAATTTCGCACAAAGCTACTCGAGGGCTATCTGTGCTAGCCGTCTCTAATTTAGCAGTGTAAGACTAGAGAGAAGGCAGCTAGTCATCACCACCCACCGCCAACTCTTGGGCTACTCTTTTACCAACGAATAGTGGGATTGACCGTTACATTATAACGCCCCCACGGCTAAAAGGGCAAGCATGTTTGGTGCGACCGGGATTCGAACCGGCGACCCTCAGATTACGAGTCGAACGCCTTAACACACTTGGCCATGTCGGGGCCATTTGTAATATAGCCCTCGTATAGTTTATTTTTATTATATTATTTCCTAATGGGGCCCGTAATTTCGTAAATTCAAAAACAAAACAAACAAACAAATCGTAGGCAGAACAGAATATAGGAGAATGAAGCGTCGCTAAGAAAACGTATAAGTCTGTTGATTAATGATCTTCAACAAGTTTTGGAAGGTATTAAATTTTTCTAAGTTTTAAGATGTAGTTTTAAGATCAGTTATTAAAGTTTCAATTAACTATCGTAATGTTCTTTCAGCCGAAAATATAAATGCCAATTTTATAACTCGTATCTTTCGCAAAGTGTTTGTTTGCAAAGTTTTCTTTTTCTGTGAAACTAATAGAAGACGGTTGGAACACAAAATATAACACCATGCTAACTTCAAATAAATAAGTATTGCTGAAGAAAGTTGTTTTACTTACAGCGGTGGATTCAGATCCACGTCCGTTTGTATTTGAAGAATTTTCAGTTACTCGCCGATCTATCCTCCCTTGGGACATCACATATAAAACATACCATCAAGATGCTATTAAAGCATTTGGAGTAAGTTTAGCAAACAAATCATTTCATCTCTATTACTTGAGTTAAGTTTTGTAAGTTACGCATTTATTATAACGTTTATTGAAGAATAAAGAAGTTTGGAATTTTATATAGTATGTATCATGTTATTTTTAAGGTATTTTGGGTAACATACGGGTGGCAGACATTCTTTTTTTTTATAAATTTTAACAACAGTTGCTGATTTAAGTACAAATATTGAGAAGAAGTAGATAGTTTTATTATATATTCTAAGAAACATTGTTACGTGTGTCATCAATTTTCACGTTTCTATCTTGAAATTACTTTGAAATGAATTGTAAACGTAAGAAAGTAACGTTCTATTGTTATTGAAATTCGTCTTTCATTTCCGGCTGGGCATGGCCAAGCGTATAAGGCGTGCGACTCGTAATCCGAGGGTCGCGGGTTCGCGCCCGCGTCGCGCTAAACATGCTCGCCCTCCCAGCCGTGGGAGCGTATAATGTGATGGTCAATCCCACTATTCGTTTGTAAAAGAGTAGCCCAAGAGTTGGCGGTGGGTGGTTATGACTAGCTGCCTTCCCTCTAGTCTTACACTGCAAAATTAGGGATGGCTAGCACAGATAGCCCTCGAATAGCTTTGTGCGAAATTCCAAAACAACAACAACAACGTAATCTGAGGAGCGTGGGTTTGCATCCCCGTCACGCCAAACATGCTCGCCCTTTCAGTCGTGGGGGCGTTATAATTTTACGGTCAATCCCACTATTTGTTAGTAAAAGAGTAGCCCAAGAGTTAGCGGTGGGTGGTGATGACTAGCTGCAGTTCTTCTAGTCTTATACTACTAAATTAGGGACGGCTAGCACAGATCGCCCTCGAGTAGCTTTGTGAAAAATTCAAAAAACAAACAAACTTTCATTTCTAGCATTTGAGTTCGAAACCGTGCCCAAAATAGTGTAATTTAATATTATTTTCTTTCCTTTTTAGAGTACTGGCACTCTAGTGCACATGGTAATCATACTATAACTTGATAGAGATTTTTTTGTTTATCCTTTGACTCCTAGAACAAAAATAAAATGTTATTAAATAATCAAGCCCAGTAGACATGAATAATTTTACCCTTATGTACTTTTAATCTCCATATTATCATTGGAATCTTCCAGAAGAAAATAAAAACTAAACTTGTCATCGGACATTCACATCTGCTAGAGTATCTAATTCCTGTCTTCAATCCATCTAATCCATGTTACTTACGTCAGCCAATCCATTAACATAAAATATTCCAAACATAATTGTTCTTGATAATTTAGGCCTGGCATGGCCAGGTGGTTAAGGCACTCGACTCGTAATCCGAGGGTTGCAGATTCGATTAGCTACCTTCCCTCTAGTCTTACACTGCTAAATTAGGGACGGCTAGCGCAGATAGTCCTCGTGTAGCTATACGCAAAATTCAAATCAAACCAAATCTTCAGAATTTTATCGCCAGCTGAAATTTCTATCAACGCAACCAAGAAAATGGGCTTGTAGTATGTTCAATTCTTAATTAAGCGGGCATTAGTTTCTAACCTTTTGTGCTGATTTTGGTACGTCCCCCGCTTTTACAGCGATAAGTTTACGGATTTACAACGCTAAAATCAAGGGTTCGATTCCCCTCGGTGGACACAGCAGATAACTCGATGTGACTTTGCTGTGAGAAAACACACAAACTTGTTTCGGTACAGCTATAGTTTATTTATAAATCCGAATTAACATATTTATTAAATTTTATACAGGCAAGTAAGGATTAATATGTAATCTGGCTAGCTATAGTAATATAAATAGATTGATTGCTATAAAAATTATTGAAACAACTACAAAAACTGAGTTACTTAAAGAAAATCCGAATTTGGCAAGTCATTGTAATTATGTTAGTCTGATCCAAACTGGCACGGCCTGGCCAGAAGATTAGGGCACTCTACTCTTAATCTGAGATCGCGGGTTCGAATCTTTGTCACACGAAACATGCTTACCCTTTCAGCCGTGGGGGTGTTATAATGATACGATCAATCCCACTATTCGCTGGTAAAAGAGTAGTCGAAGAGTTGGCAGTGGGTAGTGATGACTAGCTTCCTTCCCTCTAGTCTTACATTGCAAAATTAGGGACAGCTAGCGCAGATAGTCCTCGAGTAGCTTTGGACGAAATTAAAAAACAAACTATGTGCTAAACATTCCAAAATAATTTATTTTCTATTCTTACAAAATATATTTGTTTTTAATTTTTAGTACTAATTGATTTATAAAACTTCAAATAACGATAAAATAGAGGTAATCAACCTAAATTGAAAGTAAATGTAGTCTGACAAAGCTGTAAGTCTAATAGAAGCAAAGAGCTTCTTATTAAATATGTAAGAAGTATCATTTATAGCCATGTTCGTAAGTAACTATTTTATCTATTGCGAAAAGGTTTAGCTCACGGGGTATTCGTGGGTTGCAGGCATAACTGCACATCATAAATTACTATTTTCTAACAAGGAGTTCGAAAATTTATTTGAAAGACACTGTTTCGATAAATACAAGTCAAGTGGACAATATAAAATATTTTAGTTATTTTTTTAACACATTCGATAGCTCAGAAGTCAAGTGTCGCAAATTCCTTTGAACTATCAAATAATCTCCAGTAGTACAAAGTGTCTGAGCATTAAATGTATTAATATTAGCTAGAATAGTTTCTAGTGAATTTTAATATACAAAGTAATATACATATAATAAGTACGCGTACAAACAACGGAAGTGTCAAAATGATACAATGCAGTATAGTATATAACCATGTAAGAAGAGTATATTTGATTAACTATACTCATTATTGGGTTGATTTTTTTCCAACATGTCGCTTCCTTTGGTCGAAAGATTAATATTGATACACAAATGTATATCTTATATAAGCTCTTCCTGGTCGAGAATATCCTGTACAATACGCTCACTAAGTATAGAGGCATTGTCTTCCAGGAACGCACAGTTATTGTCAGACCATGCCTTAGCACATAACAGTCTTCATGTGATGCCTGTAGGAGTTCCCATTGACATTTCCCTGGAAGATACGAAGATTAGTTTTTCCGCCATAAAGCTTCCCAAATCACCACCTTCTGTGTGTTCCCTGTTGGAAGGACAGTCTTCCCTCAGCTGTTCTCCAGGTAAACGACAAACATAAATCCTATCATTAGCTTTATCAAGTCGGAAATAACACTCACCTGAAAAGATGAATTTTGCCCAGTATACTAACTGTATGTAACATGGAATAATAATCAGTATGTCGAGAAACCAACTTGTTGAGAAATTTATATGCAAAAACGGCTCGTTTGGGTTGAGAAAACATTTTACATAGAAGAGCGAACAACGTTTCGACCTTCTTCGGTCATCGTCTGAACCTGACAAATCTCTGTATTGATTGAATGTTAATGAACTTTGTTGATGGGATGTTTGTTTGTTTTTTTTAATTTCGCACAAAGCTACTCGAGGGCTATCTGTGCTAGCCGTCCCTAATTTAGCAGTGTAAGACTAGAGGGAAGGCAGCTAGTCATCACCACCCACCGCCAACTCTTGGGGTACTCTTTTACCAACGAATAGTGGGATTGACCGTTACATTATAACGCCCCCACAGCTGAAAGGACGAGCATGTTTGGCGCGACGGGGATGCGAACCCGCGACCCTCAGATTACGAGTCGCACGCCTTAACACGCTTGGCCATGCCGGGCCTTATTGATGGGAACGTTAGCAGACACCTCTCACTCACATTATAAAGGCAATATGAGTTATGTGTAAGAACTGAATAACTGGCATTTTTATTGTCACGCACCAGATGATGCTTATTCTTTTAAAAGAAATTAGGTAACATAAGATGTAAATAATTACTGTAGATGGATCCAATTTAAAATATTGTTGTGATGAAAAAATGTTCAACCTCTTATTTCACTCTTTCAGAAATCAACTGCTTTGGCAATACCTCAGAAAACACAATCATAAACACATTTCATTTTCTACATTCATAGAAGAATTTAAGTAAAAATAACATGTTTTGATTATACAACATCTAAATACACAAATTATTCGAGAAAAAACATTCAAACAAGTTATTTAAAATACTGTCAGTGATCGTAAACCAAGAATTATCATGACTTCTTTAAATATAATGACATTATTTGGCGTAATATAATGATGTTTTGTTTTTAAGTAAATACTATTTGCTGGTAAATAGACTGTTTTGAATTTAGCGCAAAGCTACACGAGAATCGTCTGCAACACCCGTCCCTAATTTACCAATGAAAGTCCAGAGAGAAGGTAGATATTCGTGGGCTCATTTTTACCAGTAAATAGTGGGATTGACCATCGACAGCATTTACAATAACATCTACTTTGCCATTAAAGATAAAGAAATATTATACTTGCATCAGTAGGAAATTGACTGGATGTGCCATTGTGTTTAGGAAGTAAACCAATTCACTTGGAATAATGTGTTGATACGAAATCCGCACAACATTCCATAACTAAACCTTGGACAATTAACTTTATAACCCAAATGGTACTTCACATATGTACCTTCAACAACTTAAGCAAACAATTAAGGAAAATATCTGAGGTTTTAATTTGTAAGATTGGTCGTCTCGAAAGACAGGTTAAAAAGAACAATCAGTTCAGTCAAAACATAAACATCACACATGAAATAAAACTTTATCTTAACTATTATCCATTTACTGAATATTACAGCGACAACCATGTCGAAATATATCAACACATCATCAAAAATATAAAACGTTAAAATGAAATAGTTAGTTATATAAAAAACACCAATAACAATAAAGAATATCGTTGGACAATATTATGTACCACTAAACAAAATCACTTGAACCGTATATGAAATAAATTGCGACACTTGGTGATTGATTTTATTTGGATGAAACAGTGAGAGTATTAAACACAAAAAAGAAACATCCTATGTTTTTCAACATTTAAAAGAAAATTAAAAATTTGTCTACGAAAAGCGCATTAAACTATATACTTTGAAACATATCCTACGATTACTCTTAAAAAATTTACTTTGGAAAAGATTAAATTAATGATATTTGATTAATTAATGACAGGAACATAAACTTTCACTTTATATTGACTATATAAAGATATTTTCAGGCGCTCTTAGATTTAAATATGAAGTACTGTGAAACGGGAGTCTTTAACATATTTTGAGGAGAACTCATTATGTATTTTAATGAATTGGAAGACTACAAATATAAACCGGTTTCATTGTATGAGGTTAAACAGCCATACCTGGGTCCTACCATAATTACCTTTGTCATAAATTTATTCCTCTTAAGACACTGTTTCCTTGTCCTGGGACAGGTAACTCACCTTCTTTTCACTACTTACTGACATTACTTATTCACTACAATCAATAAAATATAGTCTGGTATTGAGATAGAGTATTTGTTCCCCATCTGTCCTAAATCCATGAAGAATTATAAAGTTTTCTATTCTTGTCTCTTTATAAATTACCGACGTTCCGCCAAAGAGCATTATTCCATCCATTTGATATCTGAAATCTGTAAGAAATAACATCCGGCAGTTCCAACACATAATGCTGGTACCGAAGCTGTAAGCATATTTTGAATCTATTATGCTCAATAAGAAAAGGACATTAGCTGGTATGCTATTTTACTATTTCTTTAGTTTTTCTATGAGAATTTCAGGCCTTTTCTCAGTTTACTCTGGTATCGTTATCGTACGTTACCATTCTTCCTTAGCATCCATTACAACATTCTTGAACTAACTCTCTACCTTCATTATTGTTTCTTTATTCCTGTGTTCGTTATAACCAGGTTCTAAATACTGCTCAGAAGAACATTTACTTGCAGGATTATAAAATACTGTACTAGCATTACACGTATATCTGCATTGTGGAGGTTCTAAGACAAACGTATTATTTTAGTGTTGCAATTTATTGTGTTATCATCCTTTTTATAATATGAGACTAAGTCACAACTAGTTTGACGCTTAAAATACACCGAATATTCCTCTCCAGTTTTTATAAACAACCAATGCATTGATATTTGTAATTACCTGTACTCAATGGCTGAAAACGCACAGCGCTGTATTTATCAAAATACCAAAAGTTATACGAATTTTATTAGAACTTTGGTTGAAATACTGTGTAATGTCTTAAAGAAAAAAGAATTACAGATATATAGGCAAATTACACAACATCGAAGAAAGTTATAGTATTACTAATGAGCTAACAATTACATTAAATTTCTAAAACACAAATGTGGGTTATTATCTCACTCACAGATTAAACGAAATAGAACCAACAACATTCTGAAGATGAGAATCACAAAAGCAAAATATCTTTGGTTATATAATAAATGTTATGCTCGCAAAACTAGTTACTTATTGATTAATATTTGTGAATAGATTATACATTAAGAGAACGTTTAATTAAAATATTTTATTAGAAGTTAAGCTTTTCAGTAAGATTTATTTTTAGAACAGATGCAACATTTCGATTACTGTTGCGATCATTCTCAAGTACACAAGTTTTGACAGTAAAGAACTTTTTTAGTTTTTTAATGTATTTAAATTCTAGAATTGGTAGTGATTGCTCATTTACGTACACATCAAAATATGTAAATTGACAGATTATTTATTTATAGATAAATTTTGAAAATTGAATAAATCGAAAAATTATAGAACATTTTAGGAAATAACGATCAAAAACGTACATAAATATGTCTGCGCATTTGTTGGATTGTTTAATTCCATAAACAAAACTTTTCTTGTTTTCTTCTGTTAGTGTCACTCTCAAATCTTAGTACTATGATATTTTGTTCAAGAAAACTGTGTTTTTAATTGTATACTCATAAACCTTGAAAAGAAGATTTTGTTGTTGTTTTTTGTTGTTTTTTTCTACCTAAACTTCAAGTTACGTATTATTTCACCTGTGTGAAAGGCTGGACAACTCTTACACTTTACTTTGTAAATGTTTTTAAGTTGGGTGGGTATATTACATAACTTTCTTAACATTCCAGCTGTAAAAACTAATCCAGATGTAATATTAAGGTTATATTTACGTGCTAGTCTTTTAGAAATTTCTCATAGACTAATACTAATATTCTGAATATAGAGAATAGTGAAAATGATTGGGTTTCCTCTGCTTTGTTTATTAGACGCCTCTTTATGTGTTTTACACTTGTTAAAGTTCCGTATGTATTTTAGTAACAAACTGATTAACGTTAGTAAAATCATTGTTAAGCGCGCAACTTCTTTATTGCTTTCTACGATGAATGTAATGTATGCTAAATTTAAGATACATTTTAGAGTGCCTAAATCATGGTGAATTATATCATTACAAAACTTGTTTGAATAATTTCCGCTGTATGTGAATTTTAATGGTGAAGCCGCGGAAGGTTTGTGTGGGGTCAACGTTTAAAGAATTTATCCTGCTAGTTGTTTATATTTTTAACTGTTAATTTTTTGTTGTTGTAATTTTTTTTTCTCATCTCAACAAGTAAAGGCAAAAAGATTGTCGTCTACATATCTAAACCAAAAGGAAGGCTTATGTATGGAAGTTACTACGACCTACTGTTCTGTGCGATGTAAGAAAAATAATGGCAAAAGTACGTGATAATGGATTTCCCATGGTAAGACAGCATAACTGAAGGAAGTAATTATCTTGTATTGAAATCAAATATATATTTATAATTATAACAATTCGATCTGGTGTCCCTTCTTAATGTTGATTCTCTTTTAGGGCTTGTAAAATAATGTGTGCAGTAAGTTATATTACCTCATGAGAAAAGGTTTGAGGAAATATGTTTACGACATCAAAGCTCGATATAATGGCGTAATAATATAAATATTGAAGAAAATGTGAAGTGTTTTTAATTGGGTTCTTGTTTCGGAAAAATAAAGTTCTAAAGTATATATGTAAAAACGGCTGGTTTTGGTTGAGAAAATTTTTTATGTAGAGGAACGAACAACGTTTCGACTTTCTCCGATCATCGTCAGGTTCACAAAGAAAGAAAGAGGAAACTTACCGATAACTGACCGCATGTTTGAAGGGGGTTGTGTAACTGAGTGTGGGGATGTAGAGGGCGTGCTTAGATGTTTGATTATATTTATTAATATAGGTTAAAGGTGTTTCTTTGTATTGGTCTATTTTGGGCTTGAGTTGTTGTATAAGTAAGGCTTCTTTAATTTTGCGTTTGTTTATGTTTGTTTCTTTATTTAGTATCTGGGTGTTTTCAATGGTTAAGTTGTGTTTATTTGATTTGCAGTGTTCGAAAACGTGTGAAGGTGACTTTTTGTGTTCTTTGAATCTGGTTTCCATTTTTCTACTTGTTTCTCCAATATAGAAGTCGTGGCAGTTATCACATTGTATTTTATAATATAATGTTGGTGTTGTGTTTGTAACTGTAGTTTTTACACAATATAGATCTTAGTTGTGTGCCTAGTTTTTGAATAAATTCGGTATTAACTGCGATGTCATATTTTGTTACTAGCTTTTTCCAAATGTTGGTTATTTTTCTGCTGATGTCAGGAATATATTGTATGCAGCATTATATGGTTTCGCGATTTTTTAATTCGTGGGATATATTTACTTTGGTTGGTTGATTTTGCTTTTTGTCTAGGTATGTGCGTATAATGTTTTCTACGTTTTGTGGAAGAAACTTATTGATGTTGATGAAGTATTGTTTTATTTTGTCTAATTCGTCGTTAATTTTATCTGGTGAGCATAGTTTTATGGCTGTGTTTATTTGGTTTCTTAGTATGCTGAGTTTTTGTTTTGTTTCATGTGCTGAGTCCCAAGGAATGTATAGTCCAGTATGTCTCATGATTTTTCCGTGTCCTGACGAGGATTCTTCTTATGGTCTTTAAGTAAATTGTTGGCCATTCCTTCAGCTATATCACTGATGTAAATAAAAGAGGGCAAACATCCTAAGACTGAACCCAGACATACCCCACTGGTAATATTAATATAGTTAAACTGAAGATCACTTGTAATAACCCTGTGCTTTCTTCCATACAATCACTATTCTACCCACTTTGCTAAACCATCCCCAACAACAATAGAGATCATTCTTACAAGCCTATTATATGGCACTTTGTCAAACACTTCCTTAAAATCTATGTACACTAAATCTACATCCTTATCCTTATTTAAATAAGCAGTATCCTTTTCAAAGAATATCAGAAGATTTGTAAAGCAAAATTTTCCCTTAGTAAAACCATGTTGACTATCCAATTATATTACAAGCTTTGTTAAGAGGCTTTAAAAACCATCTTTTGTCAGACTTTCCAAAACGTTTCCCACAAATGATGTAAAACTAATGGACCTATAATTACCAGGACTATTTCTATCACCTCCCTTGAAAAGAGGAATATTATTTGTTGATTTTCAATGTGCCCATTATTTAAGAACTTATAAAAAATAACAAATGGCTGACATATTTAATCCTTAACCTTCTGTTTGTTTATTTTTTGAATTTCGCACAAAGCTACACGAGGGCTATCTGTGCTAGCCGTCCCTAATTTAGCATTGTAAGACTAAAAGGAAGACAGCTAGTCATCATCACCCACCGCCAACTCTTGGGCTACTCTTTTACCAACGAATAGTGGGATTGACCGTTACATTATAACGCCCCCACGGCTGAAAGGGCGAGCATGTTTGGCGCTACGGGGATGCGAACCCGCGACCCTCGGATTACGAGTCGCACGCCTTAACGCGCTTGGCCATGCCAGGCCTGTTTAACCTTCTTCAAGATCCTTAGTAAAGTATTATCTGGTCCAGGAGCTTTATCATTCCTTAGACTTCCTAACTATTTTTCATTACAAGCTCAGAATTAGCACTGTTTGAACTTGTATCCATCTATTAACTGTTCAAGATCTGGTATAATGCTTAAATGTTCGTCAGAAAGGCCTGAAGAAAGAATAACATCGGATTTTCTAGCCATCTCATAATAATCAAATACCAACCTTACTTTATCACCCCTCAATGGTTCTATCCCCATCCTAACATTTGGATTAGTTTTAATGCAGTTAAAGAAATACTTACTCTTAAATTATACATTTTTAGTCAACGTTTTCTCATACATCCTTTTTGACGTCCTACTTTCATATTTCGATAACTTTCTTGTTCTTTTATAATATTCTAAAACTCTGGTAATACCAGTCAATTAAAAATTCTTAAATTTATGACGCTTTTCTTTAATTTCATCTGTTGTGAACTTCGTGAGCCAACCTAGATTTTATTTCCAGCTGCTCTTTTCTTTCTGTAAGGAACATGTTTACCTTAAATATTTTAAAATTTACCTTAAAATTTTTCCTCATTTGATTAGTGCCTTCATGTAACTTAGCTGTTCAATTCACAAAAGATAATTCTTGTCGTATTCCTTCAAAATTTGCTTTTTGACATTTGTGAGCAAAATACCATTATTCCTTATCTCCATATGCAGCAAAATATTGAGCCTAATAAAGCAATGATCACATCCACCCAGATAAGCCTTAATTTACATCCTCTCAATCATTTCTGTATTTGAAGTTAACATTAAATCTAAAATAGTAATTTCTAGTAGGTTTTCGGCTGATTGGTGAAGAAAGTATTATTGAACAGTTTCAAAAAAGCCTTTCACACTCATAGTTTGACACGAGAATTTCCTAATCTATATATCTGAATTAAAATCGCCCATAATTATGACTTTATGGCATTAACAGCTGCAATCTTAGTATCATTGTAAGGTTTCTTACTTATTTCATCTGGTGGTCTGTAACAAATTTTTACTAAAAACCCTTTCCCTTTAAACCCACTAATAGATACCCAAATGGATTCAGTCTCCTTGCTATTATTTTTAACATCCTCAGCTTCAAAACTTTTTTGCATACAGAGCCACTCTTTCCCGTCACTTTAGTTCCGTATCCCTATTAAAGATTCTATATTTCAAAGATATTGCTGTCATGAAAATCGTCTACATTTAACCACGTTTCAGTTTTTCCCATTATATCAAAATCCTTGGTCATTTTCTTTATTTCTTTTACTTCTAGTGTTGCAATAAAATTGGAAATGACGATAAAAGTAGTTATAAAGGTAGGTTTAAATGTTACTATTGTAACACTGTAGTCGTTTTTTTATTTTTTCATTTCTAGTGTTACAATAGTGACATTTACACATATCTTTATAACGACTTCTATCGTCATTTCCTATGCTAAAAATTTTCTCAGCTTCTTATTCTTCATGCGTTTAGAATATTCTGACCCTCAACATTGTCTAATCATACTTTAAAACTTCCCTTATAGCTCAGTTAACAGCCCTAGCAGACAAGCTAGCCCTATCTCATTTAAATGTAAACCATTCGTTCCAAAATGCTCCTTTCTTTCCTTGAACTGATCTCACAAGTGCAAACAACCAATTTGCTCAGGCCCGGCATGGCAAGGTAGTTAAGGCACTTGACTCGTAATCTGAGGGTCGCGGGTTCGAATCCACATAACACCAAATATGCTCACCATTTCAGTCATGGAGGCGTTATAATGTGACGATCAATCCCATTATTCGTTTGTAAAAAGAGTAGCCCAAGAGTTGGCGGTGGGTGGTGATAACTAGCTGCCTTTCCTCTAGTCTTATACTACAAAATTAGGGACAGCTAGCACAGATAGCCCTCATGTAGCTGTGCGCAAAATTCAAAACAAGCCAAACCAATTTGCTCATCCTTACATATTAATCTAAGCCTAGCAGTTAGCCCTACTAGCCTACTTACACTTAATTAAGTTAAGGTAAAAAGAAAACCAAAACTCCTTAAGTAAATGAGTATATGAACAAAAACATCCACAGTTTTTTTCAACAAAATGTGCCAGTACTAAAACTTGAGCCTGACGCAAATGGAAAAAAAATCAGAGAAGCTTTATTAATTAAATCAAACAATTCCACAATTAATAAATACTCAAGCCTCTCTCTCTATGTCTTTGATCGTCATTTCCCTACACATTCCTAACCTTATGCAAATATTTTGCATAAAATACTATATAACTTTTGTATTTATTATATTTATCAATAAATTGAGAACCTGAGCACTGACAACAATTGGTCTGTATATGAACAAGGAACCACCATCGATTTAAGAATTTTAATATTTTGTTAAATTGTCGAATGTTAATTTAAGTACCAAAACGTCATAACTGTTATAAAAACAGATGCTACTCGCTGTTTACAGTTTTAAGTTGTAATAAAACTCAAAACGAAACTATTATTTTAAAGTACAATATAAAGGGAATTTTGTTTGTATACTGAGACGCATTAAAAATGCAACAACGTATATACAGTTAAACATTTTAATATGCTAGGTAAAACATAAGTTTTGAATGTACATATCATGAAATCATCATGTCTTTGCACTACACAATATTCAAATTTGATTGGAAACTGCACACAAACAGTTTAATCAGGATTTTAAGATCCAGAACACTAATAACGGTTATGTCCTCCATTCGCTGCCAAAAAGCTGTCACAAGATTGTCAATCTGCCTCTGGGGGATGTTGTCCCACTCAGCCAAAAGTGCTGCACGTAGTTCAGCGAGAGAACTGGTAGCAGAATCCTGATGACGGATCCGCTGGCCCAGAATGTTCCAGAGATGCTCGATGAGATTCATATCGGGCGAATATGGAGGCCAGTCCAGAACATTCACATTGTTCTCATTCAAACAATTTGTACAAACTCTTACCGTGTGCGGACGTGCATGAAGGTGCACCACAAAGTGTGCCGCGACCCTGACTGGTATCATCCCGACCCCCTGATCTCTGCTTTCTTGCGTCAGCCGTGGCATCTTTCTTTGTGGTGAAATTAAACTTTTAAAACCCGGCATTTTGTAGACTGAAAGAACAGTGTGTACTGCATACAAAAGTTTTTCCATACTCTCACATTGTGTACAACAGGAAGGGATTGGGTAAGTTTTGACCGGTTTAAATACTGACAAGTGATGACGCTGATTAGAATGATCTGAACTACTAATTTGTTTTCAGAGATTACTCATGATTAAAACTCAGGCGTGATTGTACTGTTATTGCTCAACCTGTTTGAAACAACTCATTTTATTACTTGTTGCGCTTTTAATGCCGCTCAGTAGACAATTCTATGTTCTTTGCGCCTAATGTCCAACTTTCCTATTATGTTAATCTTATGTGATTACGTATCTATATACGTTTAACCTTATTCCCTAACACCGAAAACTAACATTTCGGAAAATACGCTTAAACCACAAGAAGATATCTAAAACTCGCATGATAATTTATTTTTATGTTTACTAGAAAAAAGCGCCGACTTCAAACGCTTAAAATGGAATAGGAAAACTTCTCCTGTCAGCACAATAATAGTAATAAAACAGAAAAAAAAATTAAAGAATAATATAATCAACCGCGTGAACTTTCAACTCAGTCAATCTCAAACCACAGCTCTAAATAAAGGTGTCAACTACTATACTTACAAACCATCCTTGAAGATCTTTGCAGGAATGTAATAATAGAATCAAGTCGCAAACCCAATGAACAGTAACTAATCAGAAGTCAAAGTCCAGAAAAAAATCCGCGTCTCATTCATCTAAGAACAAACAATAATCATCAGAAATAGTCAACATTGAAGAAAACAAAAATAATTTAATGAGCAATCGCCCTACCAAACCGAAATCTGGTCCATTTAAAACTTCCTAAATGAATTTAATGAAAAATCTTCAAAAATACTAAAGAAAAAAAGCTTATAAAATAAAATTTAGTGTTATCAGAAAGAAAAGACATACAACTTCTTGGGAACAATGAATACGTTGCTATTCAAAAGCCGATGGAAGAAAATCAGTCATGATTTTAACATCCAAACAATATGATTCCTTACCAATAAATATATTGAATTATTTGTCTAAATTCACTCAGTCGAATACTAACCTTAACGCAACATAGAACAAAAAAATTCAGCAAACTATTCAAAATACTATGAAGAACAATCTATTGCCTTTAAATTTTAAAAATGTTGGATATAAACATCTAAATCACCGAAAATCTACGGTTTACCAAAAACAAAAGCTCTGAAAACCCAATAAACTTACGTCATATTGGGTCATCTTATAACTCTTGTAACCCGCTGTACAGAGGTAAGTAAGTCTACCGCTTTAGAACGCTAAATTAGAAATTCGATTCCCTTCTGTAGACACAGCAAATAGCCCGTTGTGGCTTTGCTTTTAAATATTTAAACTAAAACAGCAGTAAATACTTGAACTAGATTTTAGAACATAAATCGTATTCACTGGACTAATAATAGCTAAGAAAATTGTTTAACAGTCCAGTTCATATCAGGTCACAGTATGCGTTTTCTATAACTAATTGAGAGTGATATTGTCGTTTAAAGAAGAATCACAAAAAATTGTAACAATGAAAGAAACACGTCTATCACAAACTAAAAATATCTTACCCAACATTACTACTTTACAAATCTTTCAATTTTATAAATCACACAACATTTCCATTAAAAATATTCATAAAAAGCTGTTCACTTTGGGAAATTTTGTAATGCAACTGAATAATTAAAACTATCTCTTCACAGTGAATTGTAATTTTCAACCAAAACAGAAAAACAACTTACATTTCGTTTGGTACAAAAAACTGACATTTTTGCAGACTTCATAGCGTCGAATTTATGTTGTTTTTTGTTAACACACTTTTAAATAGTAGTTTTAAGTCTTGTTTAGGTAAACTTGAACTACATAAGTGCTTTAAGATAGAGAAAAACTTTGTACGTGGATTTACAAGTTATCTAACCAACATTCTGATAGTATTGTTATTATAACATTTATTCTTATTTCTGTTGGCAGCAGTTTTTTTCATTAAGCCTGTAATATTCGTGTGAAATTCAGCAAAACTTTCTAATATTTTTCTACATAATTGATTAAAGTAGCAAATATCTCCAGCTTCATAATTTTTAAGTACATAAAAATACTCTAAATAATTTAGGAATTCCATATAAGTACATACATATTATGTATAGAAAAATGTTTACCTATTATATTAAAATAGTTGGTTGTTGTTCTGTTCTCTCCTGCATCTGCCTTTGATCTAAAAGTTTTAATTCAGCATTGGACCGAACTTAGGGTATATTTTTCCCCTCCACACGTTTATATCTCGTGTATCTAGAAACATTTAATGGATTTCCTTAGCAAATAAACCTATGTTTTGACAGCCTTAATCCTTTGTTGCTGTCTTTCAGCTGGCTAGCAAGGTGTACTACTATGTGTGTGCGTGTTTTTTTCTTATAGCAAAGCCACATCGAGCTATCTGCTGAGCCCACCGAGGGAAATTGAACCACTGATTTTAGAGATGTAAATCCGTAGACTTACCGCTTACTAGCGGGGGGCATACTACTATGAAAGGCTGCCATGAGGAGCTGTACGTTTGCACACTGTAGGTTATTTAATGTTTTGTTTGTTTATTTTTTGAATTTCGCGGAAAGCTACTCGAGAGCTATCTACGCTAGCCGTCCCTAATTTAGCAGTGTAAGACTAGAGGAAAGGCAGCTAGTCATCACCACCCACCGCCACCTCTTGGGCTACTCTTTTACCAACGAATAGTGGAATTGACCGTCACATTATAATGCCCCCACGACTGAAAGTGCAAGCGTCTTTGGTGCAACCGGCATTCAAACCCGTGACCCTCAGATTACGAGTCGAACGCCTTAACCCACCTGGCCATGCCGGGCCTTTATTTAAATGTTACTTGGTCCTAATTGTAGGCCTAATGCTAGCCCAACTTGCATGACGACCTCAACATTTTCAATTCTACGTCTTTGCTCCATGAATAACAATCTCTCCTATAAGCTCTTCACTTGTTTTATTTAACACGCTAGTTTATGCTTCTACTTTCCTTACCTTCCGCTATAAATTCACACATGGTGTTTTCAATTGGTCCAAAGTTAAGAAATCATCAAGTAGTCAAGAAAACATTTGTTCTCAATTTCAAATTCCAAAAACTTTGTCCATGTTTGCTATTGTTGCCTTTATATGTTTAACTCCCACCACCATATCTTGAAAATCTTTATAAGTTACAGCATGATATTCCTTCTTATACATTTGGCAAATCTAGTTAACTTCCTTATACCATTGTTGAATAAATTCTCCAATGTTTTGATTTGAGTATATTTTTCACGGACCCGGCATGGCCAGGTGGGTAAAGCACTCGACTCGTAATCCGACGATTGCGGGATCGAATCTCCGTCGCATCAAACATGCTCGCCCTCAAAGCCGTGTGGGCGTTATAATGTGGCGATCAAACCCACTATTCGTTGGTAAAAGAGTAGTTCAAGAGTTGGCGGTGGGTGGTGATGACTAGCTGTCTTTCCTCTAGTCTTATACTGCAAACTTTGGGACGGCTTGTGCAGATAGCCTTCGTGTATCTTTGCGCAAAATTCAAAACAAACCGAGCATTTTGCACGAAAGTAATCAAAATTGTCCATCCGATCTATTTTTCCTTTTAAGGTTTGGTTTGTTTTAAATTTCGCGCAAAACTACACGAGAGCTATCAGCGCTAGCCATTTCAAATTAGAGGGAAGACAGCTAGTCATCACCACCCATCGCCAACTCTTACACCAACGAATAGTGAAATTCACCGTAACATTGTAACTCCCTCACGGCTGAAAGGGCGAGCATGTTTGGCGTGACAGGGATTCAAACCCACAACCCTCAGATGACGAGTCAAGTGCCTTAACCACTTGGCTATGGCGGGCCCTGCTTTTAAGGTTTCAAATTCATTTTCACACGAAAAACACTTTGACATACTATTTACAGTAAATTTAATTTTAAAAAGTACACTATCGTTATCAGAAGCAATCAAGTTAAATAAATAACTGTTCAGAATTAAACACAAAGCTATACAGTGAACTATCTGTGTTCTGTTCACCACGAATACGAAAACCAATTAAAAAGATATGCATGCACGCTCGAACGTGCGCATGTGTTTTCTACGTGTTTTGCACAAAAACAAAGATGCTAATAAACGTACGTATATAGTCAAGTAATAATAATCAAGTACAAACCCTTGGAATTCATCTAGCATTGAAGTTACAGTGGTCACACCCACATCCAGAATCACAGACAAACTTTTTTATTGTCATAAATAAAAAATAATAGACACAGTATGCTTTCATAGTTATTAGAAAAAGTCGTAACAATAATCTCTAACAAATCAGTCGAATTCTGTATATAACATTATGATTGTAGTATACACATAAACCGAAGACAGTGAGCTTTTATAATAACTCTTTGTGTATTGCATTTGAGGAAATTTTATAAATTAATAACAAATGAATGAGAATATTTTGATTTAGAAAAATGTGTTACTTTCAAAGATGATTGATAAAGATTTATCTATAAGACTACGTATTAAGTATTCTGATTTTTTAAAGGTTCGAACATCTCTGGATAACATCCAAAATTTTACGATTATTAATGCCTCCTCACAGAAAGAATTTTGGGTTTGTGGAAAAGACAGCTACACGTATCCTTTCAAAATTCAAGCGAAATCCCTGGGATTTGTCAATCTTACCGTACGAACACGGAGCATAGATAACAGCGTCCGCTGTGAGAACGAAATTACAACATCTCTCAAAGCCGTCGATGCCACAACAAGGCCTTTACTGGTCGAAGAAAATTTATCTTCTAGTCTATTAAAATTTCACCCTAATATTTTATATTTATAGACTGTGTTGTTTTTTGTTAATTACATTACTCTTACAATAAAAGTTTGTGTTATAATATGCAAACGACAAATGTTAGTTTATGCCAGAATCGAAAATATTTTCCTTCTATGAGAAATTTGTCTTTTTTCTAGAAATCCGTTTTTCTCGGTGCTCAAATATTCACCATTTGTTTACTTTACTTACTAAAATAGCCTAAAACTGAATTAAATTGTAATTTAGACTTAGAAGTTAAATGTCGATATATATCCAATTTATGATACATAATAACAAGATTGATGCACACGGTTTCTTTCGTTTTTAATACAAATATATTCTAATATAAAAACAGTAACATATCATTGGCCAAATTGAATAATGATCTGACTACAAACTATCACAAACTTACAAATAATATTGAATCTTCTATTTAATCTATAATTTCACTAATATATTATCGATAGTCACAATGAGCTACTTAATTCTGCGTTGATATAAATACAATTCACTCAAGATAGAGCTGGCCATCTGTGCGTTCTTCATTGGCCACACGCTGAGTGTTCTATTGCTGAAGATCGGCCCGGCATGTTCAAGTGGGTTAAGACCTTCGACTCGTAATCCGAGGGTCGCGGGTTCGAATCCCGGTCGCACCAAACATGTTCTCTCCCTTTCAGCCGTGGGGGAGTTATAATGTTCGGTCAATCCCACTATTCGTTGGTAAAACAGTAGCCCAAGAGTTGGCGATGGGTAGCTGCCTTCCCTCTAGTCTTACACTGCTAAATGAGGGACGGCTAGCGCAGATAGCCTTCGAGTAGCTTTACGCGAAATTAAAAAAAAATGCTGTCTAGCATTTTACTTTAGAGCTACTTCCACTAGTTCAGCAGTAAGTCTGGAGACTTATAACGCCAAAAAAACGGGGTTCAATACCTGTGTATTATTTTGTATTTAATAACGACAAGGTTTTCGAATTTTTCTCCATAAGAGAACTGTAACTAAATCATGAAATAACAAGAATATTGAAAATTGGATGCAATCTTGGATTTACGATGTATGGAAAAGTCTTAATTTACACCACTACGTACAATTAGAAAGAAATGGCACAAAGAAAGGTGGAGATACATACGACTTATAAAAGAATTATTCATATACAGGATTTCCTTTCGACGTTAACGACGCATATTTACACTTTATTTTCCAAAATTAAGACTTTTCTGTATATCATATTATCAGTTTAACATTGCTTTGATCAAACATAGCAAGGATTCTCGTGCAACTCTAAACTAGTTAACGTACTCTGTTAATCTTTAAGGCAAGTTGCTGCTCTTTTAAAAAATAAATTAAATATCACCACTTATTTATTATTGCATTTCAAATATCGAGCTTGCGTAGCTTTAATGTTAAGCCTTTCTCCATGGTCTGTTTGTTATAGAATATCTTGTTAAAATGCATTTTGTAGTAAAAAGTATTCACAACAAAGAGAATGAGACATGCAATTCATCTTTGATACACAGAGCTACTGCATCTAGGTATATAAGATTTTACGGAAACAAATACTGCTCAAAAATATTTCAGTATATTTTTGTCATAACTAGATTTATGTATGAAAAACATATCCGTTCGTCTACAAGTGTATATTTTAAGCTTGTGAGTTACGTTTGAAGCAACTCAAACGAAACTCACCTCCCTCAAGAAGAATACAACTCAATGTGACCTATATAAGACTGTTACATGAAACTATGCATTCCTCACTAATTCTTGAAACAAACACCAACACGGATCTTTTGTGGCTCGTTTTGTCAGCGTGTACCTTCATCTTGTGTACCTAAGCAATCAGGCGCCGTCTGACAGAGAACGAGGTGGCTAGAGCAGTCCAGATGCTGGAGGTTGGCCAGACCCAAAGGAGGGTGGCACAGCGCATCGGTGTGTCACCAAGCATCATCAATCGACTTTGGCGACGCTACCAAGAGATGAACTATTATGGCAGGAGACCAGGTCAAGGCGGCATCGCTGCACTACAGCCAGAGAGGACCGCTACTTCGTGACTGCCGCTCTGCAGGATAGGTTAACTACGGCTTGGTCACTGCGAAATGACCTTCAGCATTCCACTGGAACCCATGTGTCGACCCAAACAGTTCACAATCGTCTGCACGAAGGACGCCTTAGGGCCAGACGGCCTGCAAGAGGCGTTATTCTGACAGCGTGACACCATGCAGGTTGGAGTTTGCTCGTCAACACCTGAACTGGACACTTCGTCAATGGGCCACTGTGCTGTGAACAGATGATAGCAAATTCACTGTGTGTCGTGATGATTGACGTGCGAGTGTGTAGAGACGCCGAGGAGAACGATTTTCCGCCTGTAACATTGTGCAAGTCGACGCTTATGGAGGAGATTCTGTAATGGTCTAGGCAGGCATATGCTTGAGTGGCCACACGGACATATTCATACTCGACAAAGGTGCTATGAACGCACGACGATATAGAAACGAAATTCTGAAACCCATTGTGAGTCCTTTTGCTGGTTCTGTCGGTGATGGGTTCACTTACATAAAGGTTAATGCGTGAGCACACGTCGCCAGCCTGTGTATGGGCTTCCTTGACGAGGAAGGAATAGAGACTTTTAAATGGCCCGCCAGATCTCTGGATTTAAATCCGATTGAATATTGTTGGGATATGTTGTCGAGGCGTGTTAGTGAACGCCAGCACCCTCCTCAGAATGAACAGGAAATCCGACAAGCCCTGGTAGACGAGTGGGCTGCTATACCCCAAGATAACATTGATAGACTGATTCGAAGTGTGCCAAATCGGTGTCAGGAGTATGTCACAGCTCGTGGAGGTCACACTAGATATTGAATGTTTCAAACATTTCTTAAGTAAACGCATGTAAACTGTTTAAAGTATTGTTTCATATGGGATATCAGTTTTGGTGATATTGGTCATTTTTTTAAATTTTATTTCTCCATGTTTTACCGTTCATCACACATTAGAAAATAAATACAGATGGAACTGAAATGAGGAAAATTACCTAAACAATAAAATATTATCACACTGAGATAAATTAAATAAAAAACGGAACGTACTTGTTTAATTTTTTGAGCAGTTTATAAATGGATTTGAGAATTTTAATTTTGAAAGGTGTAATAAGATGGATGTAGACTGTTGCTCTTCAGCTCAAATCCCTTTGCAGGAAAGTGGTATTGTGGGAAATTTTCAATAATATATAACTATTAGAGAAGACTTTTGTGTTATGCACCGAGATCAGTACTTTTTTACTTTTTTTTCCCAATTCAATTATAACCACGTAAATAGATACAGTACAGAAGTTTGATGCGAGTGACTGGGAATAGTCAAACGTGGAATAACGTTTGTACTTTCATCGTGTAAACACAACGGCATGTAGCTGGACACTCTGTGTTGCCAGAAACCAGTCTCATTGATATTAAGTTTGTACACAAATGGTATTCCCTCATGGTGTACTGGTGTCAACACGTTAACCTCACAGTACGGAGAGATAACTTTGTATTTTTTCATACTCTACGAATGTTTAGCTTACGTTTATATCCATAAATTGCGGCCATAAAATAACTGAAAACACTTTTGTGACATATTCTATATTTTATTGCAATATTATATCATACAAGCAAAAACGGTTAAAGATCTTTTATGAAACAACAGTGTTCTCGTTCTTTTCAGTGAAATGTTGTTGCAAAGAATCGGTGTCTTCACATGAAATACATTGAAAGCTGAGTGGCCAAATTCTTACGATACTAACTGGCATTTCAAAATTGATTTTGATAAATTCAAACACATCTGTATATGTTGGTTAAAAAGTTTATCAGGAGTGTAAAATAAAGAAGTACGTAATTTTAGTTTAGCAATTATGATTCTATGGAATATTTTACTTTGATTAATTAACACGTTATGCCATTCTAAAAAATACTACTCTATATTTTTGTTTTAATGATTTTGTAGTTTGCTTTCTGATCATCAGCTTGGTTGAACTTATTCGTTGAAAATGGTTTGAGTTTCCTTTGCTAGAAAGGTGTTGTGGTTTCTAAAAGTAAGGAAATGGGCTTGTGTATTTTTTTATCAGGCTATCAGAGAGAACTGAAATATCGTCCTCAGAACGGGTCTTATAGCGCATTTGGTGAAAGAGACAAAGAATATAGTCTTGGGTTGACGGTTTTTGTAGCTAAATCTTTTGTTCAAGCAAAGTAATTCATCACTATCGATGATTCGGACTTAGATAAAACGTACAATTGGATCGTCAAACAGAGACGAGAGAATGGCTGCTTTCATTCCGTAGGAAAAGTGATACATCAAGCTATAAAGATTTACTTCCTTTCTTCTCACAGCTTATTTTAAGAGATGTCAATTGTGACAATATTTACACAGCTTAAAAAATATTTGTTAACCCATGTGTCCTACAGGTTTAACTATTCTAACCACATGTTCTATTTGTGTAATAATACAAAAACTTATTTTTCATCCTTTAAGCTGCAAACGTCGTGAGTATTTGGGTTTTCAAGAAAATCTAGCTCAAAATATTTTATATTAGCATAATTTCATTAAAGTAGAGTCCCCTGGTGGAGCGGTTGTATTTTTTATGGATCTACTGCGCTACAATCTTAAGTTCGATTTCTCGCGATAAAGCGATGGACACACCAAGTAACCCAAAGAGCTTTGCTCTAAAGCGAGTGTAAACCATACAAACATTAAATTATATAATTCGTGAATTACCTTTAATTCTTTTCTGGTTATGGAATTCACTCAAGCTTTTTTAATAAGTTGCAAGGTCAGAATTTTTAGTGGTTTTAAAAATCACACCATCCACTGCACCAGTTACAATAAAGTAAAACGAAATTTGTGAATGTGCGAAGCGATAAATGTCGTTTATTTCTATACCTTTCTTTTTAACCTCAATATATTATATAAAATATACAACATCTGCTATGATTTAACTGTTTAAGACAAGTAAGTATTCGAATTTACAACGCTCAATTACCACATCTGATTGGCCGATGTAGCTTTTTTTTTAATACGAAAACATACACATCAAGTCGAACTTTTTTTTAAAAGTTCAGTTCGAACATCGTAGTAAACTGTTTTTAATTGAAAATTCTAAACCACACATGTTTACAATTTACCTTTGTATATACTTTATTGATACCTTTCATTAACGTCATGTAGAATAAATTTTTACTTTAAAATTTGATCTGGAAAAATGATAAGTTTTATAATGTAAATAAACACCAGTTTTAAATATTTCATAAAGTGATGTTTTGCTTACGACTTGTATTACTGAAAACGAAGAAACTAATTAAATATGAAATTAAGTTAAAGTTTCAATGTTTTACCTAAAGTAAATATACCTGTATTGTAATTTAAATGTAGCGATTCATATAAAGGACTTTAGAAAAAAAAAATTATTTCTTTATTTTACAAAATGTTAACTAATAACAAAGACGCTTTTTAAATATTTCTACAGGGTGGAGTCAAAGACAGCGATCAGCTTATGTTTTGACTTCTTCATTGGAATATGGATAATCTAAGAACGATCCTATCATCTTGGCTGTATAAGCAATGAATCTTCTTACCTACCTATCTTGCAGCTTTGATGGCTTATGCTGTTTCTCTGGCAAACTTACCACAGAATGAATACTTGGAGCAGCTCAAAGAAAGAGCCGAAATTAGAGGTTGATAAACATAAGATACTTTCGTTTCCGTAAGTCATGTTTCCCTCGTGAACAGTAAGAAGCATGTTCCTTTTTATCTTCCTTACCCCTATAGTATCGTATACAAAAATATGCAAAGGGTAAGTAATTTATAAAAACAACAAAAATTTGGATCTGAAATCACAACCTCGCACGTACTGTAGCTTAAATATATCACAGAATACAACTTTAGCACAACATTTCTCAGATTCAAACGTTAGCATCTTATAATGTTCGCTCATGTGATAATTTTGAAAGACAAATATGAAAGTCTGTTTGGATGTTTTACATTATGAAGTATTTGTGAATTTCACCATGTTCTTCACATCTGATATTATAATTAATTTGCGCTTATCGTTATCAATTAAAATTTACAAATACAAAATATTATGCAAGTAATTGGTTTGGTTGGAATTTTGCGCAAAGCTATACGAGGGCTATCAGTGCTAGCCGTCCCTAATTTACCAGTGTAAGATTAGAGAGAAGGCAACTAGTTACCACCACCCACCGCCAACTCTTGGGCTACTCGTTTACCAACGAATAGTGGGAATGGCCGTCACATTATAATGGCCTTACGGCTAAAAGGGCGAGCATATTTGGTGTGACGGGGATTCGAACCCGCGACCCTCGGCTTACGAATCGAGTGCCTTAACCCCATGGCCATGCCAGGCCATATAAGTAATATTAAACGAAATTTCACTGGTTGTTGACATCTATTTACTTACTCCTAAGGTCACATGAAAATTTGGAAAACCAACAAGAATTCTAAACCTAACTCTATTGACACTGAAATTGCAAGTGATGCTTTGTTAGCCTCAATGACTTCAAAAAGACAGAATACTGTGGGAAACGCTCAACCTATATTTCTTTGGTTAACAATGCAAATTAATTCTCAAGGAGGATTTATGTCAACCGAAGTTTGTGTAGTTTAGGTGAACTTGGAGAAGGAATATTTAAACTCGGATCTATAATAATATCTTGAAAGAGCTGTTGGCTTGAGATTTCAGGAATTATTTTTTTAATTCTTGTTTTCTTTCAATAAATACAAAATAAAACTATATAGCAGCCATAAAATGTCTATTGGATGTATTGGTTCCCTTATTTGATCGACATTGTAGTATTATTCTATTCATCACGGTTTCAGCTATTATAATCAGCACCAGTTTATAGTTTCAACAACAATACACGTAATGCAGCGTTCTTCTTAAGGAGTTGTAATTAAAAAAATTATTATATTTTCGTTTCAAAATACGTTTCCAAATTTTAAAAGAGACTTGACAACCCAATTACATTTGTGTTTGTGCAACTTGCAGGTATAAAAACAGTCCACAATTGAAACGTAACAACAAGTTAAACTTTAAAGAGATAAAAGAATATTAGATGTTAGATCTCTAGTGCTACATAGCCGAGCGCCATTTGGAATTGTCGAAGTTGTTATTTTCAACGGAGATATACATTTGTAACACTATTGTAATGAAAACAATGTTTTAAGTGCAACAGTTACAATGTTGTCTTTTTATATCTCTAAGGGTACAGTTGTTTTACTTCATGCCCTTTCGTTGTATGCTATGTTTGTCGATTCTAGCCCCATTAATATTCAACTTAAACTAGAGAACTGCGATAAGAAAATGAATTTCTTAGTGGACAATGACAACAGATTTGTCTCACAGAAGATGGCGGTAAAGGAGGTTCCCAATGTTCTGAAAGTGACTGCAGAAAGCCATGGATGTGTGCTTAACCAGGCTTGTTTAATAAAAAACTCTTTAGGTCTATTAATATTGAAGAAACTTCACATTATTACTCAGTACATAATTCTTTTACATCAGTTTCTTATATACTGCAAGCTATAAAAAGTATAGCACAAGCATTTCAAATTATTTACCCTATTCTACAAAGTTGCTCTTGAGAGGATCATTCGTTTAATATCAAGATTTGTCATTTGAAGGAACAAATTCCATGACTGAAACACCGTAATCTAAGGTTAATGTACTATTCTAAGTTTTGATTTACAAATCACTCATAATTGTTTGTTTTGGAATTTCGCACAAAGCTACTCGAGGGCTATCTGTGCTAGCCGTCCCTAAAATAGCAGTGTAAGACTAGAGGGAAAGCAGCTAGTCATCGCCACCCACCGCCAACTCTTAGGCTACTCTTTTACCAACGAATAGTGGGATTGACCGTCACATTATACGCCCCCACGGCTGGGAGGGCGAGCATGTTTAGCGCGACGCGGGCGCGAACTCGCGACCCTCGGATTACGAGTCGCACGCCTTACGCGCTTGGCCATGCCAGGCCCACTCATAATTACAATATCCTTTTGCTATACTGTTCACGTGATTTTCAGCCAAACGAATTACCTATATCGAAGTTTCTAAGATCTGTATAAATTATGTTATAGTTTATATTATGAATACTTACACTAAACTACATATGCGCTAAATTCATAAAGAACCACGAATAATTTCATCAATGAAATGATTCACTTTTCTGCTAAATCAACTCCAAGATAAGCATCAAGAAATTTCTACAACTCTCGATGACGAGAAATTCACTTCAAATAAAAATATATCTCAAAACGGCTGGAATGGGTATTAATACTTATTGATAAGCAGAGAACAATCAACTTTCCTAGGTTTATAATGTCGTCCCTAATACACGCGCCCGGCAAACGGTCAGTTGCAAACTCTCTCTTTATTAACCTGAAGATGGCCTCGGAAGGTCGAAATGTTGTTCTCTACTTATCAGTAAAAGTGTTAATACCCACACCAGTCGTTCTGTGATAAAGTTCTACAACACGTTCCAAACAGGAAGAAATTTGACATACGGTAGCAAACGAATAAAACATAAATGTTTAAATTATTAATAGCAGACAGTATTTGAGTTTTATACATCTACAACTTATCATATCATGCTTTCATCGACTATTTATAACCATTAAATAAGTAAATAAAATTAAGTATGTTTCATAATTATACATTTTTTCAACTATATTTATAACCTATCGGTATATAGTTGTCGTACGATAAATGTACCAGCGGATATTAATTATCAAATGGTCTAGATTCTAGAATGTTTGACACATATTTAGGTTTGAATAGTTTCTTAAAGTAAAAAAACTGTATTTACTTCTGTCTTTGTTGGATGCCATTTATCTAAATGAAATAATATTCTTAATTAATTAAAGATTGTATCAAATATCAACACAAAACGTTGTTAAATCTGTTTTATCTTAGTAATGTTATTAAAGCAACATTATTTGATTACATACGTCTAGGTTAAACGGAAATACAACATTCTGAATTCCAATACATTTGACAGCGAAGATTTTACCCTCACTGGTTCGAACTCCACTTCTGATTGCAAAGAAAGTACTCTTCACTTTTGCGTCAGGTAAGTTTAACATGGGAATAGTCCTGAGTACACAAAATTATCCTGATTGTGAAAGATAAGAGTGAGTAATGTGACTTATAAAGAAACACATTTCAAACGTCAAGTTAGTGAAAATGTTTTACGATGTTATATGATAGAAGCTGTCAGAAATCTTGAATATGGTTGGTAATTGCTAATAACATCGTTTAAGGGACGCTTCGAAAATGGTTTTAGCTTTTAATTATCTGTTACAATGTATTTTCAACTAATTAGTCAAATTAGTAATTTGGGTCTCAGTTTTTAACCTCATCTTTATATTAAAAGTTATCTAAAATAATACCATGTATGTTAATTAACAACTTATTGAATTGAAACATGTTCATGCAATGCAAATTGTGAAACAAAGTATTTACATTTTTATTTAAGTTTCTGTTTTCCAGTGAAATTAACTTTATTCTATTTGAAATTTTATGTTGCACTGAAATGCGTTTGATTTCTTTCTTTGCCACAATTTTTTTTTTATTTTTACAGACAACCACAATCTTAGAACTCCCAGGATGTCTGTTGTTTATATTAGTATGGTCTCTGGTTATGTTCCAGAAAAGCCTTCTTTACAAAAGGTAAATTACTGGAATAGGGGTTGAATGCATCAATTATTTTGAATAAATCAATTGGAAGATCTTATGTTTTAACATTGAAGTTTGTATTTACTAAGAACAAAATCATTATTAAAATATGTTCATGATACTTGAAAACTTTCTAAGGTTTCAAATTGTAACAAATTTGCTTGCATCTTTATGGGATTATCTACTTTGAATTTTTAAGGAAACATTTTTAATTAAAGCAGTGGTAAATATAAAGGGGCTTAGGTGTTTAAACTTAGTACAACTGGTACCCTGTATGCCATTTATTAGTCATTACTATTGAGAGTGAAAACATAAGAAAATAGCATACACTTTTAAAATCAAAAATAATAAAACATTAATAATTAACACATATATAATTGTATCAATCACAATTACTTAAACTGATTTAAATGCTATTACCTGGAACCTAATAGTTTTAAATAGAAATATACGTAAAAAGACTACTAGAAACAATACATAGACAATTAATAGCCTTAAAACAGACTGAAAAAAAAAGAAAAAAAGCATCAAAATAACTACATATACATAAACCAGAGAACATTTTACTGAGAAATGTTTTACATGTAATTAGCATTAACTTCCAATCAAAGCAAGCTATATACTTATAGCAAAACTACAAATCAACCTGGAAATCAGTATAGCTAATTAAGAATACTTTTCTTATGTTTCAACTTATAAAGATTGCAATGTACCATTTCATCAAGTGGGTGTCCTTGCTTTTACCAATATTTTTGGCCATAATCCCACATCTCTTTAGATTTAACCAGCTAAGGGGATTTAGGTTAGTATTAAATACATGTCTATTATGCTAATAATGCACAACAATTTCTATAATAAAAGTATGATATTAGAAAGTAATGACCTTATATATATATTAAATTGTATAATCAATATTATTAAAGAAAGTAAGAATAAACAAATAGTACACCTTATTTAGAGAATACAGAAACACGCTATTTGTCTGAACCATTGCTGTAGTGCTAAATTTATTTAATTTCTCAATATATCTATGTTCTCCCTAATACATCTTATGATCAATGAAAACTTATTAAACCATTAATACTGTCTAAATTAAAGGAGTGTTATCTGTGACAAATTTATGACAATGCATTACTATTTAAACTGCTTAAATCAGTAACACTTATTCTCCTATAGCACAACCAAAATTTAATGGTTATGAAAGTGCAAACTAATAGTTACAAAAATAAAATAACACTTGAACTGTCCATTAACATTGTTAAATACAACACAAAAAAACAACATGCTACAATCACTTTAACTAATTTCTGATCCAAAACTGAGAATAAACAAGACATTTTTAGGTTCAAAAATACATAATTTATTCATGATTGTGGCAAAATCATGACCATCAATAAATTATGTATTTCTGAAAAACACAATTGTTGTGTTTTCTTCTCCAGTCATGTAATTATAGAGTTACACAAAGAACTGAAGGTTTTAAGTATCAATTAAGTAATCTGATGCTTAACACAGAGATGGATATAGGTAATAGTAAACAATGTTAAGTCACTTGTAAAAACTGAAAAGGAAACATGATAAGCCCCTAGAAAGTTCAATAAAAATAATAACATTCAATAATTGTTGAAAGTGTATAAGAAAGTAATTATCAAAACTAATATAGCAAATGTTGTAATGATATACTACATACAGGACTGTTATATAGCTAATATTAACTGTATATAATGAGCATAAACTAATGGGACGTAAAATCAATGATGGCCAGTATACTAAAATGATTCACAATTATCCTAAATACTATCTCAACAAATTTCGGTGTAGGTGTCAAACTTTTCAAAAGGTTGTGATATTCTGTGAAACCTCAAAACTTATAATCTGTTGGAAAAGTGTTATAATTCCCACAGCAAAGTGTGTTCAAATTGTGTAATGGGAAATTTTGTTTGTGAAAAATGAGAGTGAGTTTAGAAGCTCTCGCCACAAAGTTTTGTCATGATTAACAATTTTTATTGTACCTAATAAACTGGGAGTAATAAACATTATAACATTGCTTGTTTCAAATATTTGGACTTGGAAATGGAAGATTTACTACTTGAAAGTTTAAAAGAGTCCATTTTATTGGAATCTTTGGATATAAATGTTTGATTAATGACACAGATATCTAAATTCAAATATTGTGCTCAACATTTAGTGATAAAGCTTTTTCATAGATTGAGCTCCAGTGAATAAATTTGTTTGGCTGTGTCTAAAAAGCCTTGATAAACACTGACAAAAAGAACATAAATTAAATAAATAAATAAGTATAATTTATAGCACATATTTAAAAAAATTCTCTCAATGACAGAGCTTTAACATGGGCACCTACTACCAATGTCAACTCATTCCAACTTTGGTTCACCTCAAGTCCAACATTCAGTATCTTCATTATTTGAGTGATGAGTAGGTTGACCATTAGCTTCACTGTTTTGGCCAGCATCTCCTCATGACAGTCTTCAATCATGCTGATGGTTCATAAAATAATGGTAAATGATTTGGAAACACTCAGTAACAAGTTCCTGGCAACTTCAGGAATAGGGTAGCCAGAAGCATCCAGGATTTGAACCTTCATTTAAACAAGAAAAAAAGTAGTAGTAGTCTGCATTCCAATGTTAGGTTGAGCAAATACCAGTAAGGTTTGGACAGGAAGCTCTTGGGTACTTGGAGTGCATGTTCTACTGGAGATATGGTGCTTGAGTATACTCAGAGTTTATAGACATGCCACTTGACCATTACTTTATGCTGTCATGGTTCACCGTCATAACTTTGCATTATTAGACAACTTTAACATACTCCAGCCTCATTCATCTTTATACCATCTAGTTATTACCCAAACAATGCCCAGTACCAATAGGAAAGAATGAATGTCAACACCACAACTCGTTCCTATGTACTCAAGTTAAGCAACAATAACTATTTACTTTGATCCTTCACTTTTGCAAACACTTCATTGCCTTTTCATAGGGACTTCCTTCAACTCACAAGTCATGTACTAGTTTTTGTTACAAATTACAAAGTTTCACCATTGAGGTGTTACTTTTCATCTCTCTCTGTTAAACTTGCAGTCTGAATTTTCCCCCTTTAATAATGAAATGTTTAAAAAAACATTTAGGTTATGCTCGTTAAAAATATTACTATCAGAACCAAATAAAACATTTGATACATCACATACATGTATATTTATTTTGATATCTTAGTAACTTTATGTGAATTTAATTTATTAATGATAATTTCACTTAATCATGAGCATTTCAGCACAATCCAGTTGAAATATCTTTTGCACTACTGTTTATGTGAAAGAACTAATAAAACTGTTATTAGAGCCAAGGGGTGAAACCCAAGTAGAATTGTTTTCTTCTTTCTCTCAATCACAGTTTGATTTTCTTTGTTACTTTTACCTCTTCTATGAAAAATCACTATCCGCCATATATTTCAACATCAAAATTAAAACAGTCTTATCAGTATCAATGCAACTGACAAGAAAATTGAATTTTCTAATAAAACTTTAGGTCAATTATTACAGTTAACCTCATATTCATTAATTCTTAATGTCAAGATCAAGTCCTTTGTTTCTATACCTATGCTGTTTATTGTGGTGATATCTGTATAATTGATTCATTCATGTTTTAAAACACTCATGAATGATACTGTAGTATTCATACTCATGCATGTGACCAAACTATTTATGCCCTTATTCATATGCATATCTTGCTATATAATATTATAAACTATGTTTTCAATGTTTTAATTGGGATGTTTATCAAGGGAGATACTAATCATAATGATGTAATATCTAGAAAATTCAGCATAAAATAATGATTGAGAGGCTTTGTGAAGTTCCTATAATATAATAAATATATCAAAATCTCTGAAGCACTGAATTAACTGAAAAGTTAAATGGTTTCAGTGAATGATTTCTGTGTGTTAGTAGTAAGAGTTAGCATATTTATCCAGTAATTCAATTAATAGCTTTGAAATTCTAATAAGTAAGTTTATTAGTTAGTTAGGCTTACCATTGATGTGAAATTTTCTGTTGAAGTATTGTGTTTGAATTTAAGTAAATATAGCCTGTAGAAACATTGAAAAAAAAAATTCATTATCACTAAAAGGGATTGTCTAAGTACTATTTTTTCAAATAGTCCAAAACCAGTGAAATGATATATTATGTTACAATTACACTCATAAAATACTCTAGTAGTTTACAACAGATTGCCATTAGTTATTGCATAAATCACTGAAGTAATGCTTGGGTTATTTTCTGAAGCTACCCTCAGTAGGGTGTCTAGGAGCCATCAAACTCTACTTGTTTATGTTTAAAGCTTCAAAAAGAATAATCACAGGCAGAATTCCAAAATATTTAAGACTATTTAGTAAACATTAAAATCTGTGTTTTTACTGTTGCACCTCAGTATAAACTAAGAGGAAAAACAACTCTCTCACAGCTTGTGAATCTGGTGTATTCCCCAGATAACTAGTTGAAAAATCTTGTGATTAAAGGGTGGAATACTTTAGAGGTTTTTCACTATTCACCTATATTATGGGAGTAATCTTTTCAAAATATCAGATGACACTTCACTTCAAAATTATTCACTCAGGAGCTCAGAAAAAATGGTCACTACATCCTTTTAGTTAGTGACTTTTTAATTAAACAAACTTTCTAGATTTTGCAGTAAATCAGGTGGTAAATATAAAAATGTAGAGCTTACACTGTTCTGTGAAATACCACCTGATACTCACAAAGAAAGAGTTGCAAAGCACTTTCAAGTGAATTTTTGGGATGTTAGTTACCATCTTTAAGTTTTACAAATTGTTAATAGACTAAGCATTATGTCTATCCTCTCCAGCTGTCTTAGCTTCTGTTATCTGAGTAGTAACCATATGGCATAGTGCATACAAAGTATTTCTTGTTACCATTCTGGAGTTCACAATGTAATGTTTACAACAAATTTTCAGTCACGTTTATCCTGGCTGTTAATGATAAATTAATAATTCTACAATCATACATCATATTTCAGTACCACATGACAGCTCAGAAAGCAAAGGTCACAAAAACCTTTTTCAGTTCAGCAAACTATCCTAACTACCAATAATCAAGTAACTGTCATCTGACATTCAGTGGAAATCTTTAGTGAGACTCTACTCAATAGCTTTGAAAGCAAGGCTGGCTAAGCCCTTTCAGTCTTAAGTTCATGATCAACAAACCATCCTAACTGGATTATCAAGTTTAAATTACGTAATATATTACAAAAAACATACAGTGTCAATGACTTGATGGAACATAAATCAAAGAATGCCAGTTCCTTTCAATTATTGGTTGTTTGATCTAATGACTGTTTTAGCTTATGATGAAGTGATAACCCTACAATGTAGTGCTCATGGAAAGATCACTGGAAGTACAAAGGGATTTATATCGAAGTTTTATCAATTATTCTAAAGCCTTTGACAAAGTGAGACATGGTGACCTATTCGACATGTTGTCAGACCTGAACATCGATGCTAAAGATCTAAGAATCCTTAGAAACCTTTACTGGCAGCAAATGGCAGCTATCAAAATTGAAAATTAATTGAGTGAATATAGACCAATTGAAAGAGGGGTGAGGCAGGGATGTGTATTTTCACCAGATCTTTTTTTAACTTATACAGCAAAATAATCCTACGAAACATCAATGAACATCAGGGAGTCAAAGTAGGCGGATGCAATATCAACAACTTGCGCTACGCTGATGACACAGTCCTCATTGCGGACTCCGAACGAAATCTACAGACTCTCCTCACAACAACAGTAGACGAGAGTGAAGAAAAAGGCTTGCAGTTAAACGCAAAGAAAACAGAGTGCATGGTTATCTCAAAACAATCAATTACACCCACATGTAGCATAACCAGCAAGGACGTGAGAATAAAACAAGTCGAAAGCTTCAAATATCTTGGATATACTATAACATCAAATGCAAAGAGTGACACAGAAATAAAGAAAAGAATTGCAATGTCCAAGGATACTTTCAATAAAATGAAGTCCATATTCACAAACAGGAACATAACAAATGTCACTAAAATTAACACCTTGAAATCATATGTATGGTTTGTTCTCTTATATGGCTGTGAGAGCTGGACACTGACAAAGATACAGAGAAGAGATTAGAAGCTGCTGAAATGTGGTTCCTTAGAAGGATGCTAAAAATATCATGGACTGAAAGAAAAACAAATGTGGAAGTCATGGAATTGGCAGGATACAAAAGGTCCCTCATGAAAACTATACGAAAGAGACAAATGGAATTTCTAGGACACATCTGTAGGAAGAATGGGAAAGAGAAACAGATGCTATGTGGAAAAATAGAAGGGAGGAAAAGCAGAGGGTGTCAAAGAACTGAATATATCGACAGCCTCAATAACTATGTCACCAAGAACTCAATGAGCAACATCGAGTTGATAAGGGGGATTGACAACAGAGAAGTCTGGCATGCCATAGTCGTCGATGTCTGCTGCAGATATGACACATGAAGAAGAAGAAGTGCATAATTGTATCTTACAATATCACTCAGTGGCTCAGGAAGTAGCAGTTACAACAACCTTTTAGTCAACAATATTTCAACTACCTAACCATCATAGTTTATGATGATTGACTAGCAGTCACAAAATGTAATAAATACATTGTGCTGGATAATACTATCCAACAGTTAAGGAAACAAGGATTACCACTTCTTTTCAATCATCAAGTAATTGACCCCATGATTACCCTGGATTTTGGTTGAGTGGTAACCCTACAACATAGTGCATACACTAAATGGCTGGCTCACTTGAAAATAAAATGAAATAAAGGTCATATGACCCTTTCAGTCACCAATCTTCTCACAACTTGACCAATTTAGATGAATAAACAAGTGGAAGTCACATAAATGTATTGTATACAATGTATATAGATCACTTGATATCTTGGAAAGCAGTAACTGCCACTTCCTTTCAAACACTGGGTGTCCAACTCCAGAATTGCTCTAACTTTGAAGTCAATTAGTTCGACAAATATATTGATTAGGAGGTAGACTTTGGTCTTTGTCTGATGATCAGAGCTGTTTTTTTTTTCATGATCAACAAACTGTGATCACTGCTAATTTTCATGACAGAAAACAATGTACCTTTGTACTTGCTTCATCTGGCTTGTCATGAATCATCAAATAAGTGTCTTCAGCTCTTTCTCTCTTAGGTGAGAGAGCATAATTTAAGATGACATCCTTGCCTAGATGCTCAGTGGTGTCCAGACTAAGATGTTCAAGCTCAGAATGAGGCATTTGGTTGCCTGTTCCTGAGTCCACCTATTCCAGCCAACTACTTACCTATACGAAAAAATGGATAGCCAGGTCTTCATCTGTCACACCTTTGAACACTGAGGGTTAATGTGCTTTGCTTCACTAATAGAAACATTCTTGTGGTGCTGGCTAAAGCTTCTGTCTCATGGGTTATTGGCCAGTTACTGGTTGAAATGTTGCCAAGGCCATAGGCATACTCAGGAAACAACTGTGTAATGAGTAATCAATCCCTAATGCCCTGGAATTTACTCATGACAACTCTTTATGCAGTCCTGCTCAACCTCAAGTATCATTGCAAGTCACTGGGTGCTTCTCAGTTCACAGATTCACTATTCCATGATTTATAGTGTTTTATCCATGAGTGCTTACTGTCTCACCTGCCAAGGAAACAGTTATAACTAGCAAAGGTCATTCCATCAGTGGCATCATTCAGCTGGTCATCTGTGGTCTAGACAAGAAAAATTTAGTGCACTGCCTGGTAACAACCTATGAATCTTACAGAAACTAGCCTGCCCAAGTGATCTCACACTTATCAGGCACCAATCAAAATTAATGACCTTCAGTCATTCTCCCCTTCTTTTCACTGAGACCAGTTCTCAGGAGGCGAGATTTAATCTATCAATCTGGGTCCTTCAGACATCAAAAGATCTTCCTGAGTCTATAGTTATATGCTGATTGATATCATGGACCTTCCCAACATAGACAAAAGTCCTGTGTCCATGAGATACCTTCTCCTAGGTTCAACATTTCTCTCATACAACTGTCTCTTTTGGTCATGGTAAAAACATTATTTTAAACTCCTGTCAACACAAGAGCTCAAACAAAGGCCTGTACTCACATTAAACAAAAACAGGAACTTTTCAATAAATCCTATGGTCACATTATCCACATTTTACATTCCTATCTACTTGTGGTATTCTCAGATCAACTGATTTTTTTGCAAATACCAGATAAATTCAATAAATAATGGGATAATTGAACAGGAAACCTGTGGAATAGTTTGAATTTGAAAACACAATTAAGTTTTACACTATGTTAGAAACAGACAGATTGGATACTTTTGTTATTAAGTGAAACAATCTTTATTTATTGCACACTAAAAAAAAGTGCATGCACTTGCAAGGACATTTAGTCATCTCTAATGGAACTACGAATAGAAATTCACCTTTTTCTTCTCTCAAAATGAACCTCTGCAAAATGAGTTAGGATGTTAACCAAGTAGAACTGAGAAAGGGTCAAAGTTTTAGTCTTGCAAGAAACCTCATGTTCTTTCTCTTACAACAGCATCATTGTGTGATTAGTTCTTTTCTCATTACATTTGCTGGCTCGAATATACATACTTCATCTATTTGGCCAGTGATAGAACACATCTGGATTTTCTCAGACAAAATAGGTGTTATTCACTTTGAGAACAACAATAGCAATAGCTTTTATGTCAAAACTGTATAGAAACAAACTAAATGAAAAAATTTAGAAGTTACTAGATAACAAATGATGATGGATAAACATATATCTATATTGTCCTTCCCATTATTTTAGTATCTAAAAAATTAAATAGTTGAGATAGGTACTGCAATTAACAATACCTTTCAGAACAGACCCCTAAAGAACTGTAATGTTAAAGTTATCAGGTAAATTTGCTTTCATCACATGAAACTAAAAATTTTGTTGACGTAGTGAGAAATTGTTTCAATATTCAACATTAGAAAGACCTTATATTATAAATAAGAGTGCTGCTACTTTTGTTTCTTTTTCTTATTATAATTATTATAGAAGACATAGTTAAAAATTTAGTTTCACAATAGCATTAAGATTATCTTTGATATTTAAACTAATTGTCGAGTTAATAAGTTTCATGCATAGATTTTATGAAAGGTAATTTTCCAAAATTGCAAGATGTTTTGAGAAAAAAGATTGTGCAAATAATCTGAAAGAAAACGATGATAATGAAGCTTGAATTGTTTTGTTAGTTTGATCACACTAACTGAAAAACTCAATTTGAGATCAGGAAGGCTATTATGGTTTTGTACAAGAATCTGGCAAGACCTCATTTGGTATAGTGTGTCAATTTGGGTTTCTTTAATATAGGAAGGATGTCAGCATGTTGAAAAAAGTGCAGGAATAGGCTAATAAAATGATGTTTAAAGTCTTTTTAAGCTATGGAAAGAGGCTTAGAAATTTGCATTTCATTTCTCTAATACAGGACCCAAGATGGCCAGGTGGTTAAGACACTCAACTCATAATCTGAGAGTTGCAGGTTTGAATCCTTGTCACACCAAACATGTTTGCCTTTTCAGCCATGGGGGCATTATAATGTGATGGTCAATTCCAGTATTCATTGGTAAAAGAGTAGCCCAAGAGTTGGCAGTGGGTGGTGATAACTAGCTGCCTTTCTTATACTACTAAATTAAGAATGGCTAGCACAGATAGCCCTCAAGTAGCTTTGTGTGAAATTCAAAACAAATCAATTCTCTAAAGCACAGAATTAGAGATAGATGTAATTCAGATGTAAGTAAATAAAATAACAAAACTCAATTCACTTTTAAAATAAAGGCTATCACACACTCACTTGAAATTTTTACATGAGATGAATGCTGGTTCTTGAGCCACATATCAATCTCATCACAGCAATCACATATTCCATCATAACCTCTATTAGATACAATAAAAATAGGTTCTTCACGATGCTGAGGTTTGAAAGTGCAATAAAACCTAAGGAAATTAAACAGTATTAATGTCTTTGTAGAATGAAAAATAGACTGAATGTGTACAGCTATTGAATAAAGCAGAAAATAAAAGAAACAGTACTTCTAATTACCATAAAGCAATGAATATCTAGAAATGTTAGTAGAAAAAGAAAATTTACTTAGTAAAATTACTTCTGTAGTATAAAATTGTTGAACAGATATTACAAAAATGTTAAAAATAAGAGGACCTTTAAAGTGGAAATATTAAAATACCCAATCTAACAACCCTTTCCATATTGATTAAAAAATCTTAAAATATTGGAAACAAGACACTTGAGTAGCAATTCTAAAAATTCTGGAATTAAGACCTTTATTGCAGAGTGAAACAGTTACAAATGTTATAAATCAAAACCTGTCACTGAAGAGTGGAAGATCTTACATCATTATATTGATGTACTATTAACATTAAACTGCTTCTTAAAAGAGAAATATTCACAACCATTAGAAGTATTACTTATGAATACTTTGTACTTAAATGTAAAAAACAATTGTTTATCCAATTTGCCTACTTTATAATATTGTTATTTATCAGTCTTCATAATCAATGTATTTATTTTTTGTAGAAAGGTTTCTAAATAGAAGTCATACTCCTTTCACTTCACAACAAATTCCTTCATTATTTTTGTAAATAATTTGGAAATCATATAAGATATATTGCAAAGAACAGCCCTGCAACATTATAATCATTTTGAATTTTTAACTCACAAAGATTTTAAGAAACAGAAAATACTTCAAAGCTAGAAACCTAAATGTTTTGTAAAGACGAGAACTAGGGATCATAAAAATGAAGAATAGAAAAATCAAGCACATCTTTAGTTGAAACAGTTTTACTCCTTCAATATGGAGGTAAAACTGAAAAAATAAAATTCCAATCTAGAGTTATAGAAACTGCAACATTTGAGAAGTTTATAAAAAAAAGTTGATGAGTATTTAGGGAGTCATAGCCAAGCTTGTTTATTAATTTTTGTGTTTGTTGAGGGAGGTTAGAAGTCAGGATATATTTGATGTTCTACAGTACTAAATAAATTTTTGAATTTTAACAACTGCATAAAAGTTACACAAAACTACCATAAAACAGCTCTAATCAAGTTACATTTTTATCCTTAAAATTGCAATTAATTATTTAGAATTAGCTATGGCTTAATGACTTAGATTATGCAGTTTACTTTGTTCATCATAAAATCAGTCTTTTCTAAACTTTTCACAATAAATAATAAAAATCATAGAACTACTGAGCTTATGATATCACTATACAATTAAATATCTTGAAAATAAATGTACAGATATATTATAAATCTATTCAATTTACTACCAAAACTTTTTTTTTTTGCAAAGATTTGTATCTAGCTCTTGAAATTAAATGGATTTTTTTAAACAAAAGTTGATTTGTTACTAACCTGCCATTCATACAAGCTGAAGTGCTTGGTTCATCTGAACCATCCAAACAATCATAAAAAATTATCATTAATCTGGTTAGGAGGAAATCTGGGTCTTGTCCTTGATACACTCAAACATTCCTTGTTGATTTGGTAAATTCAGCTTTTGCTTGCTTTTACACCCAGAACAAATGGAATTTTCATTTTATTTACATTTTGAGCTTGATTCAGATCTTTACTATATTTCTTTTTAAACTCCACAGAGTAAGGAGATAACTAGGAGACTTGGATTTGTAAAGTTGGTTTATGGTATTTCTTCTGTCCAATTGTAAAGCCACTATCAATTACATCAATAACAGCATCAGCTTTTTGGTATGATTTAGTGCTTCCAGTATTTTGAAATTTTAAAACTTGATGTCTTCGTCTTGACAATTCAATACTTAGCCAAACGTAGTATACTAGAAACATTAATCCAATGACAATGATTAATCCACAAAACCTCTTTCGTCGAAATAGGTGATGAATTAAATATGGTAGTGCCATTAGACAAGCATAACTTATACAAATATCTCACCTTTTTGCTTGTCTTCTCTCTGATTTCAGAATCTAGGAGAAATACTAGATGAAAATTTTGAAAGCATAATAGAAATTTAGAAAAAAAAATTATTTAACTGCAGTCTCATAATATTCTTAACCACAATGTATGAGGCAATTTTAAATTCTATGCTGTTTTTAATATCTAACAAATGACTAAACTTATCCTAGAGAGAAAATATTTTGTGATCCAATCAATAGATTGTGCTTATGACACTAAAGTTTAAAAAAAAAAGAACAAAAGAGTATATATTATTTACTATGTGCCTACTTGGAACATAATTTGGGCTCTCTCAAACACTAAAATTCTAAGGTTATGCTAAAAAAAATTCATCCATGACTTTCACATTGCCTACAGTGCAAGCAATATTTTAATAAAAATTGCATTTCTGGAATTGCATAAAATTCACTCACTAACCCCAATGCCTGAAACAAAGTCATACATATAGTTATCTATGTTCTTCATTGGTATTTCTAATAAAAGAAATACTATTATACAAGCTTAATAGTATTTATCAGCTACAGTTTGGTGCTAAGCAAGCACTATAACTTTAGTAAAAACATTAAAACTGTAATTTGTGTAGTAAAATAACTTTATTTTTAATCAGAAATTCACTGGTTCTAAAATGTTCTTCCACAAAACTTAGGATGTAAAAAACGCCTCAACTAGTTGATCATGCTAAGTACTAATAATATCAGACAAGTTTTACATAGTACTAAATAAAATCAATTTCAGCTGATGAAGCAGTAAAATATAAGTCAATAAGAATTTTAATTTATATAAATTACATAATATATGTCACATTTGAAACTGAACATTTAAATCACCTACTATAAATGGAAAAGTATTTTACTAAAACTTTAAATGCTTATGTTTAAAAATATTGTTACAGTAAATTGAGTAATACAAGTTATATAGTTGCACTACTATTAAAGTAAGTGGTACTAATTAATAGTATAATTTAAAAACTGCTACTGTGTCAAATCTATTTTTAAATTATGTTGAAATATCTTGAAGTAAACTGTTGTCGTAAAGAATATACACGTATTTCCACAAACTAAAAATGAGAAGAAACAGCATAAGTTATCTTACAAGACTTAATTACTGACCTTGTATTGTTGTAAATACAAACTAAAAAAAAAAATTAAATGACTTACCGCACACACAACATTCGTCGTATCCTTTGTTTGTAGCGCCATCTTTAAAGTACAATAATGTTTAACGTCACGTCCTGTTAGCGAGAATGTAGCGTGATACCGTTAATAATAATCTTTGAATATGTGTTAGGTTGGTGCAATGTTTTAATTATTTGGAGGGGATTGATACTCTGATTGCTTAAGACGCAAATGTTGAACATTTATTTATAAGAAATTAGGCTTACAGAAGGTGAGTTTAACTTTTTTTTTCCTTTTCGGCCCTTTTAATTTAATCGTACCTGCGTAGCCTATATTACAGTTAGTTTGGTTTATCAGTATAATTATTCTTATCTTGCCCAAGTTAATAGTAACAGTATTACTACAACGTACCAAACTACTAGAAATTACCATTGTCATTGTACCATACTACCGTACTTATTATGTTCTGAAGTAATGGTAGGAACATTATTGCGTACTCTTCTGGAGAATTCGACAGCCGTCAGTTTCAATAACAACAAAATTATCATGAGAAAACACAAAATCACGATCTCATCAAGATCATTCCCTTTGCCCTCACTTGAATCACCAAAACGTACGGCTTAGTTATTTACAATGTATGTATATTTGTATAAACTAAATTGCAAGGCATCATAAAAATTCTTGGGAGGTCACTGTGGTCATGCCCACCACTACTGCATTTACTGCTTGAGGATGATTTTGTACAATTTGGAGAGAGACAATGTTTTCCAAAAACAAGCAGTTCTAACATATAGTAACATATAACTCTAGGTCATTTCAGGACTTATGTCTAATCACAAGTATACAAGAAATTGAATAATGTTTATTCATTATTTCAGTTTTAAATTAAGCATTATTGTGTGCCTGTGTGAATAATACCAGAAAATGCACTGTTAAAATAAATAATTTTTTGCAATTCATTAAATTAATGATATGTTATTTGTTATGCATACAAAATCAGTTATTTTGGAACTCATTAAGTGGGTCAGGTGTTTAAATCCATGATTAAAACTGCAAAGCTTAGTAATAAAATGCTGCAGTCATTTTTCTAAGAGGTTTTTGGTGCATGTTCTTCCAAGCAATATATGCCACCTGGTTCATTCCTCTACCCTGGAGCTAACTAGTCACAATACATTGTAGATAGCATCTACTTTAACCAAAACCTTAAATGATTTTTACTAATGAATTTGAGCATGAGAATGGACCCAGATATGCAAGCCTCTCACTCAGTAGGTGAGAATTTGTAGCTTTGAAAATGACAAAATAACAGTGATTATCAGTGTGTTATCAAAGACCATATGGTTTATCCTTATCACCCAGTTATTAAGCTTTTCACATATATAAATTTGGCCAACAAAATCTTAAAGGTATTAAAACTTGGCATACACCACATCATGTGGCAAATCATTCCACAAGCTAATAACTGTAACAGGGAAAAAGATATTGCCTAATAATGAGTGGGCCTAGTTTTTTAATAGGTTATGCTTGTATATATTAATATTCAGGACTTCATTTCTATTCTTATCATTAATATTTTGCCATTTCAATAAACCTTTCATAAGAAGTTCATTCAACATCCTAATTTTAAGTGAATAGGGTTACATATAGTTTTCCACACTCTAGAAAAAACACATACAGATTTTTCAGTCACTTTTTTAATTGTTTGAATCTTTCAAAATATTTTCTTAGTCTCTTTATTTTTTTATTTAAATAAATCAGTATGTATTTTATAGTTTGGGGACCAGCATTAAGCACTAACATTAAGATTTTATGAGAGTTTTATGAAACGTGGTTATAACCTCTGAACCCAGATCTCCTAATCTTGGAATTTCTGTCAACAAATCTTAGAATCCCCTTTGTTCCTTTGATTAGTTACAAATATTCTAAAGACCTAAGGCTTTTATCTGTCACTGTACTAAAATCTGGTTTCTCCCACGTAAAGAGTAAGGTCTTGCTTAAGTACATCATTCTGTGTGTTGAAAGTTGTTTTCTACACATAAGCCTGTTTGACAAAATTCTTCTCATTAAGGAATTTGTCTCAAAGAACAGATAATATTATCAGTAAATATAAAACTCTTATTGTATTTAAGAGCCAGCTGTAATGAGTTCTAATGTTTTTAAATTCATCAGTATCTAGTTTTGTCCAATATGATTCTAACAAATATTTTCAAAAATGGTAATTCAATGTAACTGAATATCAATCATTGTGAAATATGTTGAATGTAGAGGATAAAGGCAATTATCATATCAGCTATTCTTTAATGTTAACATTAGTAATCTTGATATCAGTATTGTGTAAACAGTGTTATTCCCACAAAACTACATGAGTATTTTGCCAACCTTAAAATGAACTATGACATGAGTAAGAGTTCTCTACCAGGATTAGATGTGGGTGAGTAGTGGTGTTTGCTAATCATTTAATAAATGGCCTTTTTAATCCACTTATACAACATTCCTGACATGTTATGCATTTCATGTACAAGGTTGATCATATTTGACTCTCAAAAATTATGAAGATATGTCTGTATGTCCAACATCATCAATTGACATACCATTTTTGGTATGAAAATGATTAATTTTTACACATTTCTACCAAGTTTCATCAAACTGATAATTTTTGAGTGAATTATAGTGCAACAGTAGTGTGAAAAATTGGTTCCTATATTAAGAGATGAAGATTTTTTTTATTTTCATTACCTAACTGTGACCTTGACCTTCCAGATACTAATTATTTCTCAGTTTGGTTATAGTTTGCACTGTTTATGTCAAAAAATTGAGACGGTGGACTAACAGTAAGAAAAAAATCTTTGCCTTTTAGAATTTCAGTGGTCTGGTGTGAGCCTAAAAACCATGAAGATGACTGCAATTTTTGCTTATGTAACGTGCAAGGCTACAACGCTCGAAATGAAAAGGAAGTTTCCTATCCAAAATTTCAATCTGATGTAAGACCTGATGTACCTGTACCTACTCCACCAAAGACATGTTACAGTTAACTTGATACAGTTTCCTGTATTTATTTCTCCTTTTGATCTGTGAGCAGCATCAGTTAGATCTGTTGAGTGTTGATTTCACACACTGTACCACCACATCTATTTTTTCCATTATCCAGATCATTCCTACCTTTCCAAGACCTTGGTGGCTTGCAAAGATAACTCCTCCTTTTCCCTCACATTCCTTCCCTTTATTTCTTTTCTCTACTCTCTTCCTAATCTGAACAGATTTCTGTGCCTTTTGTATGTACTTCATTGTTTTCTTGCCGGTACAGCTTCCTTCAGGGTTTCCCTTCTTGTCTATTGATACTGTAGCAACCCTCTTCCTCTTGGGATCTTTCTCTCTTAACTCTTTACCGATTGGGTTTGTCATTTAATACAATTTACTTATTCCTATTTGTCCTCTTCCCAATATGCTTCATTCCATGTTATCTCGCATCAATCCCAACATCTTGCTTCTGATCATCAGTAAAATTTTGAAGGTGATTTTGCAGTTGAGAATGTGGATCATCTCTTGATTGTTCATCTCCCATTACTCTAGTTACATTGTAGTTTCTGCTTCCTCAGGGTATTGCCTACCACCTGCAGCTATAATTCAGACTTCGATACAGCTAAGATGCTAGATTAGTCTTTATTAATGCTTTCTTTTCTTTCAGAGGCCTTTGCTTGGATTTTGTCTCTTGGATTCTGCTCTGTGGTGAGTGGTGCCTGACTAGGTATTCTTTACACAAGCAAAATAATCTGCACTGTACATAAGGTTTATGTACTCTTTCCATGGCTTCACCTGCTCAGTTTTGAGATGGAGTTTTTCACAAGCTCACTGGATGGTCATTAACCTCATGATATTTGCTTCATAAGTAGGCCCATACCACCCATGAATGATGTATGAAACAGAAGGGGATAGCTGCTCATCCCTGCCTAGATTGAATAAATTGGTATGATCTACTTTTCAAAATAGGGTTTTATTATCATCCATTGCACTGTTTAAAACATTGCCATTCCTCCAGACTCTCCAGTATATATTCAGTATAAGAAAATCATAATTTCCAATCTAGTTCATAGCAGATTCCACTTCCTCTGATATCAGCTTCCCTGATTGCATGGTAAGTGCTTGTTCTTGATGGTTGAAAAATTTGTTGGGACTTCAGTGTTTATTAGTTCCAGAAAATGAATTTTTCATACTTCTACAGTGTCAGCAGTAGTACTTCAATTATGTTGAACTCTATCTAAGACAATAAAGATGGACTTGAATCTATTTAGTAAATCTTCATAGTTTTTTGTTGATGTTTTTTTGAGACCCATATACATTACCAGTTTTTAAATGTTATTGTCTGTTCTATCGTGATTTTCTTCACATAGCATCTTTAATGCAATGGGCAAAAACTAGTGTTAAAACTTGGCCTGTATGTTGGGAGATATGAACTTAATACTTGCAGCTATAATATAAAAGCTTCTATCAGTTTGACCGTGTATCTTTGTCCATCTCCTGAGATGGATCAAGCTCTTCTGAGGAGTGCCTCAGATGGTTGTCGAAGTTGGTATGATTTGAGGGGTTCTTTCTCATATGTATGTTATCTGGAATAATCTTTGACACAGTTAATCTTAGGATTTGGGGTACCACACTAGAACCCCTTTATCTGATATGAAAGTGGTATTTTATTATTTCTGTTCTTATCCTGTGCATACATGTTTGAAAAGCTTTTCCTATTCCAGCAGTCATGGAGAAGTCACAGTGAAAGTAAGAAACTGGCCAGTTAAAATATGTAATACAAATGTAAAAAAGTTTTTTGTTTCTTATTTGTGTTTTGCTTATCTTTGTGTGCTTTAAATTCTTCCTACATTGTGAATGCTACTGGTATGAAATTTTAATGTTTTTGTTGTTGTTTTTCCAATGTTTAGGGTATACATACTGCATAACTTGAACTGAATGAAGTAATGCAGTCAGGTTAGACAGATGTCAGTTTAATGAAATAGCATTAGACTGCCTCAAAGCTGTGCAAGGAGAACATGAAGTAATTTTGAGTTGTTTACAGCTAAAAGAATAATTAGATGCTTCTTAAAAGCAAAAAACTATTTATTTTGTATTTAATAATGCTTGATCACTATTCTGATACCACAAACTAACTTCTTGTCCTCCTTCTGGCTACTCTTTTCCCTAGATAAAAAATATCCTGGTAATTATGCTGCATGTACATAATAAAAAATTGTCCTTTCTGTAAGTTTTGCCAGTTTATAACTGTTCTGTCTCATTATATTGTTATAGTACATTAATACACTAGTGGAATTCAGGAAACCCTTAGGCCTTGATGATTATATATGACTAGATAGATGTATACAGAACACCAACCTTGGCCGACATACAACTTTAAGTAGTCGGTTTTTATTATGGTGACTGTTGTATTCAGTTATATTTCATACAGATTATATGTATGTGTGTATATATATATATATAATAAAAGAATGAGTGAAGTAACGGGTGCAGAAACGTTTTTTAGATTGCAAGTTATGAAGAAAACTCAAATGTGCACAAGTATGCCATGAACTTATTACTGCATTTGACATTTACATGCACATTACTTATCATTTTTGAAACACTGAAAGTATGTTTAGTGTATATTTTTAGTTGTATTTTCGTATCATATTAGTTTTCCTGTAACTGTTGTATAAAATAATCCCTAGTAGTATCAATTTTTGTGGTGGCAGGAATCGTTTTAAATTAAACATCTTTACCAGATAGAAAATTTAAATTTCCATTGTAAGATTTATATAAATGATAGCAGAGGATATTCATTACGTATGATAACGGTTAATTAACTGCCGGTGCAGTATAACTCGGATATATTCAACGTCTATTACAACATGCCTAAAATAATTATGTACGATTCACAACTATTTCACCAGTTTTTAGAATGTGATGAAGTGTCTTTATGATGTTTTGTGGTATAATGATGCATTTTTCTCTTAGCTTTCTAGTTTAATTCAGTAGACCACTTTTTCCAGGTCACTAAGCAGTTTCATACAGCTCTAGTGAGGCTGCCACCAGTTCGTGATTTCCACCCAGTTAATAACGACATTTTTATTCTCTGTAGCGGGAACTGTTGATGATGTGTGAGTTGGCGATTTATGGTTGCAGTTGAACAAACACATTGTTTAATATTCTGAACTCTCTGTGTGTCTCCTAACGTATAATTCTGTAATACTATTAAACAAATTAAAAGGAAGTGGTCCTGTGAAACAAACAACTTTTTTTGTTTCATCATGATTGGGATCGGGCATGCCCTGTTTGTTAGCATGTCGGCTGCAAAACAAGAAGCCCAAGATTCGAAGTATGGTGCCACTGAGTACATAGGGCTGGCGCGACCGGGAATGTAGCAGCACAGGTATTTGCATAGGGCGGTAGGTTTGGGGGCCGTAATTATGTAAATTCCTACAATGGCGGAAGAGCGGGAATGAGATGTGGGCAGTGCAGTCAGCATTTGGGTTAGCCTTGTGGGCACCTTATGAAAGTGGAGGTCAGTGCTGTTATTAAGCTAGTGAAAGTTGATTTTCTCTGGATTCTCCCATTTTCATCCCCCAGCTAGTTTTAGTATTTATAGATCTTCCGCGGCACTGAAGGAATACAAGTCCTATATCAGCTGTTGATTTTGCTTTGCCTGACCTTTGGTTGTAGCCACTTCAAATCATCAGTTTTCTTTTGTTTCAACATGCATCTTTACGATTAAACCTCTCCAAGTTCCTTTAAAACGTGACCGGGGCAAGGAAAAAATTTTAGAACATCCACGGTTATATTTGTCTCAAACCTTTGTTTGGAGTCAAATAATTTTAAACCAAAATTCCTGCCATGATATTATTATTCGGTTCGAAACAGCTAAACAAAACATTTTTGGTGGTGGGCACTATTAACGTCTACCAACACTGATCAGAAGTTCAAGGTTGTGGATGGTTATCTTCCAAATCGAGGGGTCTTCCACTTGACCATGTGGCGAAAGTGTTCGCGTAACGATCGTTTAGTTCCTACCATAACTGAGACATTATTCGCATAGAAATAATAAATAGCAGTATTATTTTGTTAATACCTTTAGACAGTAGTAATGAAAATATTAGTTATTTCCATGACTGTTAGAGGAAGTCGTCTTTATGGAAATTGTTTTTCTGTTATGTGGGCTAGGGGAGCTACGTCCGTGACCAATTACGTGGTTACTAATGCAGTATCACAATAATGGCCGAGAAAGCAACGTGAAGAATTTCTAAATTTATGTAATAGACGTGTTTGTAGAACTGTACGCATGTCTATTCATGGAACCTCCAAGAAGGTAAACAAACTACAGAAAATACTAGATTATATACTAACTAACGCATGCAGATTCGAGTTTTGGTTACGGATAAAACAAGTAATGGAGTTTTTTATCTCGTACTTGTTTCATCCATAACAAAACTTTACTTTTCATGTTACAAGTTATTTCTGTATTTTAATAAAGCATAGTTTCACGTTCAATAACATTATATTTCTCCACAACTATTTAAACCCACTGTTCCTGGGTACTGGATTTCTAAACAACTCGCTTCAGTACTAAGAGAAATGATAGATGAAAACGAACTGATGAGCAACTTAGTTACATATACAGTCATGTGAAAAAGTTAAGACACCCTATGAAAGCCTGTGTATTTTTGTAACAGTTTTGTATATACAGTTATTTAATCTCAATTTCAACATTATTGAGAGATTATAGGAATATAACTAAACAATTAAAACTGAAGAAAAGACTTTTCAGGACCTTCTGTAAATGTAGTTCTACAAAAATGCTTATTCTAACTGATGAAAAAGTCAGGACACCCCCACATTTATTCCCACTTAAAATGGCTCAACTCACACATAGATGCATCACACCAGGTGCACATGATTAGAAGATCGTTACTCAGCATTTTGAATGAGGCTTGCTCTATTTAAACCTCAGACATTTAGTTTGGTGTGCTCCTGACTGTTGAAGTGAGAGTGAGCACCATGGTGAGAGCAAAAGAGCTCTCTGAGGCCTTCAGAAAGAAAATTGTAGCAACTTATGAGTCTGGTAAGGGATTAAAAAGATCCCAAAAGATTTTGAAATCAGCCATTCCACTGTCCAAAAAATAGTCAACAAGTGTAGGGCTTTCAAAACAACTGCCAACATGCCCAGGTCTGGTCGTCCTAGCAAGATAACCCCCAGAACAGACCGCAAGATGCTAAAAGAGATCTCCAAACACCCTAACATGTCATCACGGGACCTACAGCAGACTCTGGCTACTGTTGATGTGAAAGTGCATGCCTCTACAATCAGAAAGAGACTGCACAAGTTTAACTTTCATGGGAGGTGTGCAAGGAGGAAACCTTTGCTGTCTAAGAGAAACATCAAGGCCAGACTGAAGTTTGCCAGAGAGAATGTAGCCCCAAAGAATGTAGCAAAGCAGCCCCAGGATCTGGACAGCTCACAATCATAGAATCCATCATGAATTCTACTGTGTATAAGAGGGTGCTTGAGAATTATGTGAGACCATTTGTATGAAAATTAAAGCTGAAGCAGAACTGGAACCTACAACATGACAGTGACTCAAACATATCAGTAAATCCACCAAAGACTGGCTGAAAACTAAGAAATGGAGAGTCCTGGAATGGCCAAGTCAAAGCCCACATTTTAATCCCATTGAGATGCTGTGGGATGACTTGAAACGGGCTGTACATGCAAGCCCCTCAAATATCTCGCAGCTGAAAGAATTTGCATTGAGGAGTGGGGCAAACTTTCTTCAGACCGATGTCAGAGACTGGTAGATGGTTACAAGAAGCGTCTCACTGCAGTTATTTCAGCCAAAGGGGGTAACACTAGCTATTAGGGGGTAGGGTGTCCTAACTTTTTCCTCAGTTCAAATATGCATTTTTGTAGCATTACATTTACAGAAGATCTTGAAAAGTCTTTTCTTCAGTTTTAATTGTTTAGTTATATTCCTATAATCACTCAGTATTGTTGAAATTGAGATTAAATATCTATATATATCCAAAAATGTTACACAAATACACAGGCTTTCATAGGGTGTCCTAACTTTTTCACACGACTGTATAAGTACCCCCTCCCCGAATATTATTAAGCAATTTAACAGGCCATGTAGTGCTAGACAAACTGATTCTTATATACAAAGAAAATTATTTTAATAAACTAAAACTATAGCATACATTCATCAATATATCAATCCAATATACATTTAAAAAAAAATGGGAATTTTAAAAATCTGCATGTAGGGATTGTAAAAGAAGTAAGCAAACAAAGATGGATACTGTAGACATTTACACAAACTACAAATCCCTATTTTGGCTCAATACTTGAATTGCATTTGGTGGAGTTTGTAGTTTGAGTAAATAATGTCTGCAGTGTAAAGTTTTATTTGTTTACCTTTTTATGATCCCCATTTGCAGGTCTTTAAATTTTCGATATTTTTTCTTGTACGCTGGCTTTTTGATGCTCGGCTATGGGCAAAGAATTACTTGATATAATGTATAAAGTACACTACCATTTATAGTCATAATAAACATAGTTAGTAACTAGCTGATACTGTTCATGATGACTTACTGAAGCTATTGACTATTTGATTCATTAGTTGTTTGAGATCTAAAATGTTAACCTGCAACTGGAGATTCTGAATGTTTGTTTGAGAATATAGTGAGCATGTGCAGTTTCTATGTAATTAAACTATGGATAAATGTATACTTTAGACTAAGGGATAACTCCCTTCAGGCAAGTATAAAATTTTACTTGTAGAAAAGCAGTCTTTTCAGATAAAACATGTACGTCTAAAACATGGCTTTAAATAAACCTTTGTCTTTTAAGTTAATAACTGTGTGAATGTGGCTAACAAAATTTAATATCATGTATTTCTTTTAACTCCTTCACTTCATGCATAATACAGGGGTTGACTCCCTAAAGACACCGATTGTATATACAAAGCGTTGAGTATCTTCATGTTATAATCATGTAATGTTCATCTGTTATTGGCAGGTAATACCTGTTTCATTTTTTACTTGAGCATTTTAAAGGAACACCATATATTTGTAAATAAGCTAACTTCAAGAGGTAGCGATAACATCGGTTACACAAGAATTATCGTGTTTTACAGATTATGTAAAGTACAGAAGAAATAAATCCACTTTTTGATACTTCTGTGACCTTCGCAGTACCTTATTTAGTATACTATAAAAGGTTTGGGTGCAATATATCAGGCAGGTTTTATTGTAGGCTAGCAAGAAAGTAATAATAACAATAAGAATTACATTCGGGCCGTTTTAAGCGCATTGTCTTTTTCTAAGTCTAACATGAGTGCTTTGTGTGTGTTTAAGTTTACATATGTACAGACTTAGCTATCAATAGTGGATGTTTTAAAGTATTGTTTCAACCGAATCTTTAGTGTTTTTTGCCGAAATGTTCTATTCGTGTTTTGTGTAATACCTTGCGATCTCTATTATGGACCACGATAGCGGTTCATGATACCGTGTGTGATGAAATAAAATAAAGGGATGTTATCTGAAAAACAGACAAAAGAATAAAGTAACATGGTATACACAAACGCTCCGGTAGGGAGGAAGACGTCTTCAAAGCATTATGAATTTCTACTCAAATCTGTGTTTTTGTCCACCTTGTGTCGTACCCCCGAAAGTCATTCGTTCAATACCGCGAGAAAGCTGCAGTCTTAATTTTTAACACCAACAATACAATTGCGATATTCTTTTACATGTAGCCATACTGTTGACGTTTAACTGAATCCGTAAACTACGGTCTCCACTCAAATGTCATCTCATTTCTCCCTTTGTTTTTGTAACATACAACGAATAAAAATCTTTTTGTTAAATATTTGCAAAGTTATTTTTGTGAAATAAACGAATATCTCATGGGAAGCTTTCCATTTCATTTGTGAAGACCAACGTGAAAAGTTAACATGCATAAATTCTACAAAATTAGCAAGCGGAAAAACGAACTTGAGTCCAATGCATTTGCATCCTTTTCACACCCTTATGTCGTCCCTGATAACTACACTTTATGAATCATCTGTAAGCAACTCACATAGCAAGTTTTAGGCGAACATATATTGATGACCTACTTTTTGTACCTAAACGCAAGATGAATATAACTTTTAGCATACTCCAGCAGGACCGATGAGTTAGTATGGTGGGATGTGCATTTAGGATCTTGTACCGTAAGTAGGTTGTCAGACTACGTGAAATACTCCGCGATCCTTATCGTAGGTGGTTTAGTTAAGTACAAAGTTTCTTTTCAGTTATATTAGCTGTGATCAAAAAAACAACTTATGAGCAAAGTTTGTAATTACTTTAAATTCTGAATTGTACAGGTTATTGCAGTGGTTGAAACATGAAAATTTGGCAGCACAACTGTTTACTTAGAAATAAATGCAAAAATTATACACTAATAAGTTATTGTGAACTGTTAACATAAAGTGTAGGAATACCTCTGTTATTGTTTGCAGTGTTTTTAGATAAAGCTGAAATTTTCGAGAGTCGGAGCCATGTAGTCTGCCTGAAGTTTTATGATCTATTCTGTTTAATTTGAGACAATTTTTCTATGGATTATTGGATAACAGTTTAAAATAAATTGCCAAAATAGTTTGCCTGTGTGAAGCTCAAGGTAATATTTTGGTATTATAAGTTAGCTATTTTCATATCCTTGAAGAGTTTTGTTAACATTTTTAGGTGTTTACATTATTTCTACAGTCTCTATTTACTTTTTTTTTCTTACTATTTAACGTTACTCTTTGCTTTGGTTCAAGCTCAAGTAAATTACTATTATTTTGGCCCTGTTATCTATTCTAATGGCTTCTTTAGCTAAGAGAAACTGGAACTGAGTATGTTAAACAGCACATGTAAGTTCAAAGTTAATTTTACACACACACACACAAACCACTGCATGTGATTGAACAACAGATATATCTACAAGAGAATTAGACCTCACAAGTCAACGAAATGCTAAGTGCAGTTTTTCCGTGTTTAGTACTTATATACTTGTTTTATTATATAATCAATTTGTAGATGGTTAACTATAAACTAGCTTTTCATTATTTCACTAGGAAATACATCTGAACATTTAAAAACATGTGTAGAATTTTACTTTTACACAGATTTGGAGCAGTACTATTACTATTGTTATAATTACACACACACACATTATTTTCTTTAAAGTGATATTAAATGTTTCAACAAAATTAATTAGAATGCATAACTTCTTCCTTTATCAGTGTAAGGAAATCTACATTTTAATATTCATTAGAAAGATTGTAAACAGTGTCTGATTTCTATTTTAAAATACTTTTATTCACAAAGGGAAGTGTCCCTTTTCATAATGTACATTTAGTAATAAGAAAACATTTTTGTTAATAGTACCTGTTGGATTCTTCAAGTTTAGTGTTACAAAATGATCTTCTACTACATATGAAGAAGTAAAAATGGACTCTCAGTTTGTAATACTTCTTGATTACTTTGAGTATGTAGGAAAAATGTGCATATGCTTTTATGCTGTTTATACTACATACTACAGTGAAATTCTATAAAAAGGTACTGGTTTCATAGTCTGTGTAGCATTTTGTGTTTTGAAGTAAGAAGGATACTTCTAATAGTGTTATAAGAAATATTTTATTGTTGTGTGTTCTTTTATGCAAAAGTTAAAAGGAGTCTATTTTTACAGTGTTATAGATTGATGCAAATTAACTCTGTTCCTCTGTTTTATCTAAGTAGCTAAAAAAATAATCTTATATCTACAGTGATTTGATGATTTCTATGAGGAATAAGGAAAGGATAAAAATTAACTGTGATCCTCTGCTTTTTTGTCTGCATTGAGTGAAAGGAGTCTTGTTTTCATGCTATTGAGATGCTAGGCTTCTTACGTGAATAATAGGAAAACTTTTATATAGTTCATATACTATTATGTCTAGAACCGAAACAGGATCTAGTTTGACAACTTGCTGTTTTCTCATGTGTTAATTATAAATTTATAATGTTTTAGCAAATACATTTTTGGTGTCATTGTTTAATTAATCATGTATCACTAAATACATTTTTAATTTTTCTAGATGCAAGCTTTATCATCTGAGGGGTAAGAAAATATAGTGTGTACTACCAGGAGTCATTTACTTTGGTTTAACCCTGGAGGTTAATCTGTAAAAAAAAATGGCCAGTGCCTCATCCACCACATTTACTAATGGAATTTCTCCAGGATCTCGCAAACATGGCTTTAGTCATCTCTCTCTTGGGCGCATTTTTACCAGTGCCTCTTTTGGCCGTCGTGGAAATGGACGGCATAGATCTGTTCCAGCAGAAACTGATAACTGTTCAGAAATTAGTGTTGTGGGTGGTAACCCAGTCAATAGAAAAGTAAGCTTTGTAATTACGTGAAACTTGTAGAAAATGTCTGTTTTTGTAAAGTAAAATCTTGTTTTTAAGCTCAGCCAATATATACATACATCTAAAGAACTGAAAGGCTGAAAACAAAATATTTCTATAGCAGCAAGTTGAACATGAATTTAAATAATTAGAATATCTTTTGAGAAGCAAGTTAAGTATTATAATATTTATTTGCAGTTAGTTAAACATACAGTTTATGTACTGTACTTGCAGTCCAAAACAAGTAGAGTATAGTGTGAGTTAAATCTTGAACTATTGTATAGCCTGCTTTGGGTTCTAGATGTATTGGAGTCATTTTGGAACATACAACAAATGTGTTAGACTTAGCATTCCACATGCTATCACATCTGTGTTTAACTTTGTCAGGTTTTTAGGTATGTGTGGCCTAGTTTATTTACAGTAGCTGAAACTTGTTGACAGTAAATTTCAGTAATAAACAAACAGTTCACAGTTCACTTATTTTAAAATAATATACTAAAATAAGTGAAATGCTTGTACAAATGCTCTTTATACAGTTAATTACCATAGTTGTACCCATATCTTTAAATTATTGTCTGTCCAGTTACTTTAGAACACAACTGACGAGACGAATTGTTTCTCTGTACTCTGTTTTAAATCCAATGACAATATCAACCATAGCATGTGCAATCATATATTTCAGAACGTAGTATTAAGCAGATATTTCCACTCAGAGCTGCTGCTTAATTTAATTGTCAGTAGTTTTATTTATGTAATGTCTATATGATAAAATATTGTTTTAAACGTCTCCTTACATTTGGGGTAAGACATTAAATAGTAACAGCTAAATGTATTTTTAAATGCTGATTTTCTTTATTTATTCCCTTAGGTTTTTCTGAAAAGAATAATGAATAATAGTATTTCAACTACATCATGTTCACCTTATCATCTGCCAATGGTTATTATATTTGTAACTCAGCCTGCAAGTTAAATTCTGTATTAAGTGTATATCGCAGGTAATAGATATGGCAAACATAGTGTGGCTGAAATACTATAATACACTGTTTGTTACAGAAGACCATAAGGAACCAAATAAAAAAAGGTAGTGTTTAAAAAATAGTAAGCCTAAATCTATTGTCTTATGACAAAAATAACTTAATACAATCATGCTACACCATAACAACTGAAACCTTAAAATGTTTCATGTAAAAATTGAGAATAATTCTTCCTAAACTTCTCTCTCTCTCTCTTAAGTGAACTAAAACTTATTTTACAAATCTTTTTGTCATTTAAATTAAAAGTTACTCTCTATAAGCTATTATCAGCTGTGGTTTCTTTGACTGGTTTGTTTACTCCAAAATTAAAAAACTTGAGTTATAGTATATGTTTTAATGTTCTCTTTATTAGTCACAAGATCCAACAAGTGTTAAAGAATTTTTCAAGCAATCAGCAGTGAGTCAGTTTTCAGACTCAGAGTCAAATTCTTTGTGTAGTGCACGCAGTGAGGCACTTGCTGATTCTTCCCAGAATGGAGGGATAGACCAATTAGAATGCCCCTTTTGTCTGCTTGAACTACCAATTCAGTGCTTCCCTGTGTTAAGCTCATGCTCACATCGTGCCTGCTTTAACTGTTTACAGACTTATTTCAAAATTGAAATTTTTGAAAGCAGGTAGGAGCCCTTGGTATATTTTTAACACTCCTACGAAAAGACGTTTCTAGTCCTGATTTCTCCAAGCCCGTTCCCCTGGCTGTGGTTTCGCTAGATAGTAGATAGGGACAGTGGGAATCTCGTTAATCCATTCATTAATGGATTTAAATGGCAATTTCATTTAAATACAAAATTATTAGCCTAATATTAATAACCTTTCAAGTTGCTCTGGGGCCTATTAGGCCCCACTTTTCGTAGGAGTGTTAAATTTCTTTGTACCTTTATGTAATATTTGATTTCAAATTTTATGGCAAGGAATTCACTTTCAGCAAATAAAGTTTCAAGATGGCTTGAATGGGTAGTGAAAACTTTAGTACAAGAAACAAATGTATAATATTTTGAAAAGCTTTTGTCATTTTCAGGTACAAATAGTTTAAATAAACTCAGGTGTTTGTTTATTTTGATTTTTAATTTTTTATTACTCCTTTGTCAGCTATAGTCCAAAGAATACATCACCTATACAGAGGTGTTACTAATGTTTAGAGTAGGAGGGGATTAGATGGATGTAGAGGGGTCTATCATACCACAATTTTTTTCAAGCTATAATGGTCAGCTTTTTAAATAATCTTTGTTCTGTGTTTTTTATTTGTTTTTATATGTGTGTGAATAATTTATGTATTGCTACAGATACATGCTACTGATTTCTGGAGAAAAGTTATAGAATGTATGTTGTGCAAAAAGTAAAGAATTTTTACTTTTATTCCCACTGAAAATAACTGTAAAATTGTTAATATTGTAATTGTTTTTTTAGGCACTTAATAGGACAATTATGTATAGAATATTAATTTTAAATGTTATTATTTAAAATTATTTTTGACAAGTCAGTTGTTGTGTACTACTCTTAAAAGGTTCATTCAGTCTTTTTTTCTTTTTTCTTTTCATCATACTAAGCAACCTTTATTGAACAACCAAATGAATATACTATCTTTGTGAAAAGGAAAAAAGATAAGACTTTTGTATAGCTTTTTAGAATCTGAAGCTGGTCAGTATTTCATTATATATCTTACTGTACCATATATATGAAAACTTTAAGAGCCCTAGGTTTTTCAAAATTTCTGTTATATAGTATGTTTTAATTCTGATTGTTGGCCACATTCCAGGTAAAGTATAACTGGGCTAGTTGCAAGAAAATGAGTTCAGTAGTGCTATTTTAAACTGTAAACCCCACTGGCTAGAAATTATATCAAATTATATCCTGTTTCTCTCTTTTTGGAAAAAGGGTTTTAAGTGTTGAATTCTAGGAATAATGTAATAATAACATCAGATGGTTGTGTTTTTATCATTAGGTTAAATCTGAAAGGAGATTTAAATACTTTAAAGTTCTGTGATATGGATATATTTTTATGTTGAAACTCTAAGTACTGTTTTCAAATGACGCATATTAGTAAGGTATTCACGAAACATATAATCCAAGTTTGACTGGGTAATAAGAGTGTAATGATTACTGGCATATATCTAATAAAGTAAAATGAGTTGTTAGTCCAGTATTTATGGATAATCAGTGAAGTTATAGTGTTCTTTAATAATACAGAATTCATGAAAAACATTTCATGTATATTAGATGACTGTTGAAAGGAAACATTAAACACGATTTTCATAATAAAAGAATTGAAGATCACAAATTGTTTGTGGTATTTGTGTTGATATATCATTTGATTTTTTTTTTTTTTTACAACAAGAAAATAAATTAGGTAACTGTGTCAGTAAACCATTACTGATTAAAATTATTTGAAGTAGACTTGTGCAATTAGAAACAAGTTGATGTGTTAATTAGTTGTTACTTTTTTTAATAGGGTAGACATCTCATGTCCAGAGTGTACTGAACCTCTTCATCCAAATGACATCCGAATGATCTTGAATGATGAATCTGTTATTGGTAAATATGAAGATTTCACAATTCGACGTGTATTAGTGACAGAACCAGATGCTAGATGGTGTCCAGCCCCTGATTGTGGGTAAGTTCTCAAGGTTTAAGTGTATAAATTACAGTATATTTTTCATTACACTTATTAACTCTTTACTAAGCTGAAAATTAAAATTCTTGCTTTTCTTCCTTAGTTATGTTGTGATAGCAACTGGTTGTGCAAGTTGCCCAAAGCTAAAATGTGAACGGCCTGGATGTGATACATATTTTTGTTACCATTGTAAGCAGGAGTGGCATCCTAATCAGACATGTGATGCTGCACGAGCTCAGAGGGCTCGCCATTCTCCTCACCCACGTTCTGCTTCAGTATCTTTCAGTCAGGACTCGGTCGTGCAGAGTAAGTGATAAGTGTCTGTAATTATACAACTATAATAAAAAATTAATTTTATAAAGACAAGTAGGGAACAGTATATACATAACCTCATTAGCTATATTAATATAAAAATTGTTATTTTATAAAAAGTATTGAAACAAGAAAGTACAAACTACAAAAATTGAGGTACTTAAAATTTATAAAAACTTGTTCACACTTTGGCAAATCATTGTAATTATGTTAGTCTAATCCAAAGCAGGGATAAAATATTTCTTCTAATGGAGTCTGGGAGTCCTTATCATTTTCCCCCTCAGTGGGTTCTGTAGATGGCCTGATGTGGCTTTGCTATATGAAAACAAACAAACACCATTGTCCTGCTGTAAGCTACAGAGGTAGTGGATCATATAGGCATTCCCTTGAATGTGATAATTATAGAATGATAAAACCCTTCAGTGTAGCATAGGGCAGTGGTGTTCTGCTAGTGTAGATGATGTCCTCCACTGTGTCTAAGTGGTACGAGCTGTCAAACCTGCACTTCACTCCTTTGATTGGGATTCCTCATTCTACCCCAGGTGGATGTCAGTTTCCTGTGGCTGAGTTTACAATGTGGAACTGAACCAATCAACATTAGTTATCACACATGTATTACATGTTTCTCTGTTTCCTCCTTTAGTTGTATTTTTGTTCCTCCTTCTGTGTTACGAGTCTTTATGGAGATACTTGCAGATTAATAAATTTCATTCTCTTATGCTATTCCTCAGTAATTATATTATAATGAGCGTGTTATTACACTAGAGGTGGTTCCTGTGGCTTTGGTTTTGAGTGAGATGGTTAACATTACCAAAACATCTTTATCAATACTGAAAGCCAAGTTTCCTTACCTGTCAATCAATTTTTCTCATTGCTATCATATGTCCAGTTATAGATCAAGAGTCACAAGATTCCCTTTAGTTTGATGAAGTGAACACAGCATTATGCTTTTTCTCACTCCTGCCAGATTGAATTTTGGACTATAGATGACTTGTTACCAGTATTATCCTCTCTCCTACTCCCCAGGTGGATGTTAGTTCCCTGTGGCCTGGGTTTTGGATGCAGTTGACTTGCCATGTATGGTGTGTTGCGTCCTCCTAGTCACTCTACACCTGAAGGCACATCCCTTTTCTCCCACATATGTTAATGTACTCTAACAAATTGAGATTACAATATCCTATAGTTTAGATCAATATCCAACCATTGTTCTCTCCCTTTTGGAAGTGCTCCTCCCAATTTCTGCCCATGTCTGTGATGCCTGGGCAAAAAGTATTCCTGGTACAGAAGTGATACAGTCTCCCATGTTATTGCAAGAATCTACTCCTTTAGGGTGTTCTTCGGATATTTTTTTGAAGGATGCTTTTTTTCTTTCATTCACACTGGTCCATCTGCCTATTCAACATGGGATTCTAGCTATTTATGTAAGAAGAGGTAATGTACTGTATTGAAAGTTATAATTTTCCTATAGTTAAAATGTACTTCCAATAGGTTCTTATCTCCTTTCACCCATCACATCTTCTTTCCCACTGAAAAAATTTTGTCAATCGAATGGAGAGTCACATGCATCAGGTGTTTTTTACACTCTTATTGATGAAGGATTGTTGCATGATGATTTGCATACAAGACCCATTTGAATCAGGTTGTTGTAAGATATATGGAAGTTCAAGGCTTGTGGCATGCAAAAACTTTTATATAGATGGCAGCACTGAACCAAACTATCTGTTTATGTTAAGAGAAAATAAGTGTCTATTGAAAACATATTTTCAGCATAGGAAAATTATAACATTTGATATTTATTTTTTATAGGTTACTGAAATCAAATTTGAAAATTTTCAGGGAAAATCACTTTTCTCCCAAGGCATTCAACATTCTGAATCACTACACAAAATGTATTAAAAGTTATAGTATGGACACTAAGGGTTACTTTGTGATTACATGCTTCATCATATTAACCAACTCCATAGAGAAAGAGTTAGTCAATTTAATTGTAATTTCAGTTATTTTATATAACTGAATGTGATGTTAATGAGGCTCATAGATAATTGAGTTAATTGCCTAATTTAAAGTAAAGAGTAAATTTTTATTGTGGAGTCTAGACTTCATATGCAGAATGGGTTGTAAACGTCTGAGGTTTGTTTTGTTAATGTGATTTGTTTTAGTACTACTGTTTTTATGAACAACACAACTATCATTAATGTTGCCATATACATTGTATCATTTTACTACTTTTTATAATATTGAAATAAACAACTGTCTTGCATCATGGCATGCAATATTTTAGTACTTCTGTGGTGCATTGGCAAGTATGTTATATAATTACTTCAACATTTATCTGCTGTTTGTAGGAGAAGACATTAAGTTGTGTCCATGTTGCAAGGTATTAATTGTTAAAATGGATGATGGCTCCTGTAATCATATGACATGCAGTGTTTGTGGTACAGAATTTTGTTGGTTGTGTATGAATGAAATCACAGACCTGCACTACCTGAGGTAAGGAAGAAATTGAATGGTTAGCTTTTATAATAAAAGAACTCTGAAGTTTATTATTTATTCATTCTTTTTTTCTTCACCTGCAAATACTATGATATTTTCCATTTTTAAAATAATGTATTCCAACTTGTCCTCATTTTGTTCTCAATAACAGGATAAAAATTGACCTAAAAATGAACTAAGAACCAAATATATGTAAAGAGTAATATTGAACACTTTAAGAATGAAATAAAAATGGAATAACAGCAGAAAAAAAATTGAAAAATTGTGGATTCTAAAATAATCTACATGTAGATACAAATGTACAAAAATATAATTAATCTTAATAAATAATTTGAAATAGTACTAAGCTAAGAAATAATTTGTATATACATATAAAATTTGTATGAAAATATTGTGATTTCTATTCCATCTTGTGCTCCTAATCTTATAGCCCATCAGGCTGTACATTTTGGGGAAAAAAACCATGGAGTCGAAAGAAAAAGATCATCTGGCAGTTGGGTATGCTAGTGGGTGCACCTGTTGGCATTGCTTTGATTGCTGTTATTGCTGTTCCTGCTATTATTATTGGTATCCCTGTATGGGTGGGGAGGAAGGTGAGGAGATTTTAGAGCATATTTCTAAGTGGTCTTTGTAACTGTTTTATTGTTTAGAAAGAACGTGTAGCACAAAATTACTCTTGCTTTGTAGGTGTACAAATGAATACATTTGTAAATCTGAGGGTAAAACTGCCTTGTAGCTGTGGTGGAATAGTATATTATTTATGTTCATACTTTTCAATTAATTTTTAAATTTAAAGTGTAGTGAAGTAAGTAGATCAAACAATTTGAGTGTAAAAATAGTTTCCTAATTTTTCATAATATTTGTTTTATAAATAAATGTTAATGTTTAAGTACAAAGTTTTAGTACATTAAATAATAATTCATTATTGACTATCTCTTATACTCCATATAAGAATATATTTCAAAGTAATGTCTGGGTTTTAGATTATTACATCATAAATAGTACATTATAATTCAGTTTAATATTAGTTTACTAGGGTAAATACCTGCACACTGCACCATTGTAATATTTTAGTTAGTTATAATCCATTATTTCTTCATTGATCTATTGTTTTAAAAAATTATAGTGCAGTTTTCAGCAAATTAATCTGCCAGTATTTAATGTTAGTATAGTATATATGTGATGATTAATATGCAAATGTTGGATAACATTATTTTTATTGTGTGATGACTAATGTGCAAATACTGAGTTAGGTATAGTTTTATCTGTGATGGTTAATGTGCAAATGTTGGTCAACATTTAGCTTTTTTCTATGATGACTAATGCAAATTTTGAGTAACATTTAATTTTCTCGTGATGATTGATATGTAGGTTTTGGATAACATTTGGCTCTATCATATGTAATGATTAATATGTTGATATTGGGTAACATTTATTTCTTTTGTGTGATTAACATGCAGATGTTGGTTTCAGTTTAGCTGTATTGTGATGATCGAATATAGTTTTTTGTGTGACATTTAGCTCTATCATGTGATGGTTAGTATACAGATATTGGATAATGTTTAGCTATAACATGTAATGATTAATATGCAGGGTTTGATTATATTTAGCTCTATCGATACCATACAAGCAAAAAGAGTGGCAAACACATAAGAAAACTTGCTGTCTCCAGTGGAGTAATGGCCTCAGTCCTAGTGTCTCCTGTATTAGCAGGAATTACTGTTGGTAAGTTGTATGTGTGGTCAGAATAAACTGTTTAACTTGAATATATTTTATGATAATTTCAAATGTATTTGAAAAAAGAAGAGGAAAATAGTACAGTAGAAATAGCATTGTCTGAACACCTATGAAATATTTGTAAAATGCAACAAAAAATGTCTAAATTAGATTTTGTTGAATACCTTGAAGAAAAGTGCTTGATTTAGTATTTGGGAATAATGAGTTATGTGGGTAGATTGTAGTGTTGTAAAACGTTTATAAATGTAACATTAGTATTTTCTAGACACAGGCAAAGGAACCTGCTTGAGGTAAATGTGTAGAATTGATAAATTATTTGGGCTCAGTATAATACTGTGTACAATTTAGAAATGTTACTGTTGTTAGGCACAGAGTACCACTTGAGGTGTGTGTGTATGTAATATTAAAGCTAAGTAATCAATTACAGGCAAAAAAAGAAATTCTTTGATAGATTGTTTAAGCAGAGTATTTATGATGATGTCCATTCTACAAAGTTTCATCAAGGAAGGAAATCTTTTTTTATTAAAGATAAAAGCGAAAGCAAGAATAAATTGTTTTATAATTAATTATGTATAGGGTACTGTGCTTAAATTATTTACATATAATCTTGATTTTAAAGTTTATTACCAAGGAATAAATATCCAAAGGTAGTCTATCCCATTTTCATGACTAGCAAGTAAAGTGGTATGGAAATTTACTAAAACTTTGTTTTACAAGTGTGATGGTACAGGCACTAAAATCTTGTGTACTGTGTGCAGTTTGGGTTTGATTTTTCTCTGGCTTTATTTATAAATGTTCTGAATATTTGTATACATATTTAGTATCTGTACTTAAAGTAGTAATCATTATATTAGAATATCACAGCTGTCAGTTCTCAACTGCTTCCTCTTGTGCATAGCTGGTACATGTCTGTTGAATGTAAAAATAAAATATTATTTTTTATTAGTCTCTAACATTATTCCAAAATAAGTCTTAATTTATTATGAATAATAGGCATTGGAGTACCCATCTTATTAGCTTACGTTTATGGAGTAGTCCCTATTTCTCTATGTCGTTCTGGTGGCTGTGGGGTTACTACTTCAGGATCTGGAGTGAGGTTTGAATTTGATGAAGAAAATGACATTTGTGTTGCAACAGGTAAGATGATGTTTTTATATTGTTCATGTTTTAATTTCTACCATAAGTAAACTTGATAGCTGTGAAGTAGTTCTTTGTATTCTTCAGTATAGATCAAACATTTTTATGAGTTCATAATTCTGAATTAGTAGTTTGTATATTTTGGGTAAAAGAGACCGTTTTATGTGAATAATGTTGAAAGTAATAATATATATGTATGAGACTAAATGTCAATTCATGGAAAACAAAAATGCAACAACAGTATAAACATCTGACACCTGAACACAAATTATAAGGTGGGTCATCAAGAAATGTGTCCTGGTTTTTAGAGATACTGGTAGAATTAAGACCATAACTGTATTGGTATACACTGTCTACCCAGTTTAACCTCAGTTTTGCTGGCCTCACATGACTAAGAAAAAGATTTTTTTTATTTTAGCAAATGTCTTTCTTTTCCTATTAGCACCCAGATGTGGAAAGGTGATTGTTCACAAGAAAAGATAGAAAACAAAAATAATAATAAAAAGCAGCTAGAAATAATACATCAATAGGAGAAATAGCAAAGTTGTTAGTATTCCAGCCCCAATATACAGTTTGATTATAACTGAGGCCTGGAATACTAACTTCAAAGACATTATGTGTTAGAACACCCACATCTGCTCAAAGTTATAGCATAAAAACTGTAACAAGCACAAAATGGTTATGAGGTTGGTCTCTTTGACTGAGCCTGTGGGGAATGAGTTAATGGTAATAGTTTGTATGTATTATGGCAAGTAAGATCTTTTATTTGATGGTTAGTGATAATAGTGTTTATATTTGCTGGTAAGCTAGTAAATACAGTTTGTTATGGCAGGTAAGACTGTCTTAAGTTGTAAATTTCTATACTTCACTGTGTATAAGTATGTTTTTAGCATTTGGTTAAAGGTACACAGAATACTGCAGAAATTTACTACTTTTATTTCTTTGAATAATGATGATTAAACATAAAACTAATGAACTACCTCACACTTTAATGTTTATATGACTGGTAATTAGATGGCATGAGCATGGACACAGCAATGAGCCAAAGAGGAGTCAACCCCAGTATTGGAGAAGTTTCTTTTGGCATGTCCACCAGTATCAGTATGGGCAGTGGTAGCCACCTGGAGAGGGTAGATTTGATTCGAGAGAGTGATAGGGAGAGTGCCAGTAATACTGCTTTAGCTGGCAGTATAGCAAGTGCCACCTTAGCAACAAATGCATCCCAAAAGTAAATACAGTAATTTTTCTGTTGTTTAAAGTTGTATATTTTCTTTTTTTAATTTAATCTTTTAGTTAAAAGTTGTGATAAATAATTTCCACTGATATGTTATGCACACTTATTATTTATAAAGATTCTTTAGAGTTAAATTAATAGTGTAATAGTTATAGATATTTTCCCCAGATTATGTTCAGATATATGTGAAAAAGCTGTTTTAATATTTGTAAATTTTAAAGTTATCCTAGACTGCATTTCTTTCTTCAAGATTCAGTTTGGAATTTTTTTTTAAGGTACTTAACTCTTCGATCTTCTTAAGTTGTGCTGTGTTTCGACTCTATACCCAACCACCAACACAACTGACATGTACTGAAGGAGGTTGTTGGTACTTGGTACTATAATAAAATAAAGATTTTGTAGATAACATAAACATTAGTTTCACATTACTAAATAGTGTAACGTACTTTGCCCTTGATGTGATATATCTTGGCCATTAACAACCACCACATCAGTTAGATAATCTGGTTGTTAAATTAGTACTCATGGATGAATTTCAAACTGTAAAAATAAATAGATATGCAAGATTTTTCTGTATGAAGCATAATTTGATTTTATAGTTAATATTTCATATTTTTTACCATTATAAAAAAAAATAATAATAAATAGAAACATGCCAAATGCTGCAGTTTAAACTAAAATATACTAAATTACTAATATATTAAGTCTTACACAAGTTATTTATATCTAGTACAGTAGAGACTGAAAGGCCAATTATTATTTTAAATAGATAAACATTTTCAAAATGACTTCTAAGTTCTAATTACATTCCCCTGTGTTTTGAGTTAAACCAGCAGCAAATGCAGTAATTGTGGGTGACTAGTTTCTTTATTGCAAATTAACCATGTATTGAGGTTACATTGAAAATAGTCAAGAAACTTGGTATTTCACTTTTTCAAATAAAATACCATTCTAGTGTAAATGCTGGTATATGTTATATAAAATGTAAATGTAGGAATTCAAGTATGTTGCACGTAACAAATGGTACATGTAGAATAACTTCACATCTCTGTATTTTATACTTCCAAATCATATGGATTTAACGTTTGGCACACGACAAACTACGCTACAAAAATACAACAGGTTCATTTCTACATATATTTGTTATTTTTATAACTCAAAAAGTTAAATTTGTATTCTATCACATATTCCAAAATATAGAAGGAAATTTATTCCTCCTTTACTCAAATCCTTTATCCAAGCTCGAATATTTTTGTTCTAAATCATTTAATTTGACCACTTCAATGGCCTCAGAGTATGAAACACTTTTATTATCTTTCTTAGTTTTTTCTTTTATCTAAATTGTGATAATCCGTTAAGTTTTAGCAACTTGGGGAATTCCAAATTTGTCTTGTGTTCTAAACAATGTTGAGCAACACAGTCTTTTCATAAATTATGGGTGGATACATTCCTGTAAAGTTTCAGTCCATTTTCAAATAACTTTTTAGGAATGTAACATGTTATTTTATATTTACAGTGTACAATGTAAATAACATGCATTTAAGAATATTAAAGGACTAAACTGTTTAGTGCCAAATTAATTGTTTTCCTGGGCTTCTTGGCAAGGAGTACTTTATCACTAGAGTGACCACTTTGGAGCCATGTTGGAAGGGTGGAAACAGGCTTTTCTACAGCAGAAAAAACAACATACTCAGACAATGATGCATATATTGCTGACCCAGTGTACATATTAGGATTACTATTAAATAGTGTGTTATAAGCAATAATTTCTATTTATTTTTTTTTTGCTATCCAAGCTCTCATCTCTTGGTGTGGATTTCTGTACGTGGTGAGGGGACCTACCAGGTAAAGACCTGTTTTTTCAGTTTACCCCCTCTGGAATCTAAACATCCACCCATGTGTTTGCCATGTGTGATGACTTGTGAAGAGGAGGAGAAGGATTTGTAGGGTCAATCAGCTGGTCCATTTGCTCTAGGATCAACCAGGTACTAATGTTAGATGTTCTCAACAGGTATTGTGGACATTGTGTCTGATGCTAGTGTTTGGGTAAAGTGTTCATGAAACCCTGGTGTTGCTGCAATGTCCTTGTATAGCATTGTAGTGGGTCCACTCGTAGGGCTCCATGGTGGGTGCCGAAACATTCTTTTTTTTATTGTGGATCCCCCAAATAAAAACTTATATAAAATAGTGAAAAAACAGTCCATAGGTAAAAGACCATTGAAGATTCTGAGCAGCAATCCTTAACATCTGTAATGCCTGTACATCAGTTTCTTATAGTGCATTCTTTTTCAGACAAAGCTTTAGGGCAAATGTCTCCCTTTTTTATTCAGAAGAGACCAGAGGGACTTGCTGGCTCTCTAAAGTCTGTGACATATTGGTAGAAACATCCACATCTCAACACAGTGAACTCTTCTTACATTCAAAGGCAATTGAGAATATACTCATTGATGTATTGCCCCATACTACTTTGAATTCGTCACGAGGAGCTATTGTTGAAAGGGATATGAAAAAAATCCCTGAGTCAGAGATCCTTATTGGTTTCACTACCCAAGGAGTTTCTGCAGTGAGGCATATCTCCACTTGCAAAGATGGAATTATGATGCAGACCAATGTCCTCATTTTAACATTTACATCACCATGTCCACCTGCCACCATCATGGCAGGATATCTTAATTGCAAGGTATGGCCATACATTCCAAACCCTCTCGGATGTTTCCAGTGTCAGTGGTTTGGTCACTTGGAAACATCATGTTGTGGTTTCTTAACATGTGCTCGTTGCAGTGGCAAGGATCACAGTGCCTATGAGTGTAAAACAGATCTTCATTGCATTAATTGCAATGGCTCCCACTCATTCTACTTTTGTTCTTGCTGGAAGAAAAAGAGGTGCAGCATTTAAAGACGTTTCAAAACATTACTTACCCTGAGGCTCGAAAGTTATTGTCCACCACATTATTTCTGATGTATGCTACTGCACTTCGTTCTACTACTACAGTGGGAGTGCAGATGGATCTCTCTCTGCATTCAAAAGAATCATTCTCAAACTATATGAAAGGTCTTTTTATCTACATGATTGAAAAAGTTGATGAATCAGCTTCAACACCCATCTCTATCCCTAACATTCATTCCAGCAAATCCCAAGATCCATTTCCTTTGGTGTATCTTCTCCTACCCAAAAATGCAAAATGATCATTTGTTCACATCATCAATCAGTGGAATCCTCTTCCAGTGATAAAGACCTGTCCAATTGACCCACAGCAGGATTCATGGAGGTCAACAGACCTTCCTCTAATAAAGAAAAAATATGTGGTCATAAACAGAAGGGCTCTCCACCCAGTTCACCTACACATAAATAAATATGGCTACCTTGATACAATGGAATTGTCAAGGTTTATGTTCAAATCTGGATAACATCAAAGTGCTGATTGCTTTCTACCTTTCTGTATGTCTTTCCTCACAGGAAACATTTCGAAAACCTGCCAATTCAGTCACCTTTTCTGCAGTTTTCTTTGTACAGAAGTGACAGGTTGTGTGATGGACGAGTATATGGAGGTGTGACACTGTTGGTTGATGAGCATGTTCCCACCCTGTCTTTGCCACTCGACACATCCTTGAAGGCTGTAGCCATCCATATTTCCTTTGGTCATACCATCACTGTTTGTTCTTCCTACCTATCTCCAGAAGAGATTTATGATCAATCAGACTTTGATCCTCTCATTGAACAGTTGCCATTTTCCTTTTTAATCCTGGGAGACTTTAATGGACATAATTCTCTCTGGGGAGGTATTGATACTGATGGGTGTGGTCGCTCTTTAGAGAATATGCCCTCAGATCACAACCTTTTTCTTTTCAGTACTTGTTCTTATACTTATTTTCATGCACTTAGTCACTCCTTTACTGCTAGTGATCTCTCAATTTGCTCTCCTTCACTATTCTCCCACTTTTCATGGAGGATTCACAATAACCCACGAGGTAGTGACCATTTTTCTATAATTTTGAGAGAGACTGGCCATGGTCAGTGTCACCCGACCTGCATGCCCAAGTGGAAGCTGAATCAAGCCAACTGGCCCCTTTCACTGTTCTTGCAGAACTTGATCCTACCATCAATAGATCAATGCATGGCAACAGTGACTGACTGTATTATACTGGCAGCTAGCTGCTCAGTATATTCCTAAAACCTCAACACATTTTCCACGATATCCTCACCTGTGGTAGAATTCTGCCTGTCACATGGCACAAAGGGCTCAAAAATGGGCCTGAGATACTTTCCATAGGTATCACACACTCTTGAATTGCATTGCTTTCCAGCAGGCTCGTGCACATGCTCAGTGGGTAAGTTTTCAAAGCCAGAATGAATCTTGGATGAAGTTCACAACCAGCACAGCATATCTTCTACCACCAATTCCAAAGTCATATGAGACAAGAATTGATAGGTCAGTGAGCAATATAATTCTGTCCCTCTCTCGATCTTGCTCTCTGATGGTCATGAAGTAGCTGATACCAGGAGCATTGCCGATACTCTGTGAAAGCTTTTGCTGGGTATCTGGCACTTCTGCTTCATCCTCTACCTTCTTAACAGTCAAGACATAGGCAGAGTGATCACCTCTTTCCATATGAGCTGATCATCTTTATGATTATAATGGCCCCCTTTATGCTGGCAGAACTCAAACTGGCCCTTTACTGGTCTGGCAGTACATTGGTTGGACCTGATGATGTACATTAAGGAATACTGTGCCATCTATTTCTTGCTTCTTTTGCTATTCTTCTGATTGTTTTTAGCTGGATCTGGCAGAAGAATGCTCTTCCTGATTCTTGGCACCAGGCTATTGTCCTACCTTTCTCTAAGCCTGGGAAAAATCCCAAGATTCCTTCAAACTACTGTCCAATTGCTTTGATGAGCTGTCTCTGTGAGATCTTTGAGAGGATGGTTAATCCTTGTATTGTTTGGTTCCTCAAATCAAACAACTTCTTCTTGCCCACACAGTGTGGGTTCTGCTTCACTATGGACCACCTGATTCGACTTGAAACATCAGTCAGAGAAGTCTTTCTCAAATGACATCTTGTATCAATATTCTTTGACCTTGAGAAGGCTTTTGTTACTACATGGATGTAAGGCATTTTGTGAGACTTCTATTCATGTGGGTTACGTTGTCATTAGCCCATTTTTATTAAGTTTTTTATGGACAGGCGATCCCAAGTTCATGTGGGTTAGACAGACACATTCCCATTTTTTTTTCTCCAGGCACTTGGAATCCCTCAGGTCTGTGTTTTGAGTGTCATGCTTTTCAGTATAAAGATTAATGCCATCACTGAATAACTCCCTTTTACTATTGCAAATGGGCTCTATGTCAATGACTTTCATATCTCAAGTCAGTTGTCGAACATGAGATATATTGAGAGGCAGCTACAGACTTCCCTCAATCATTTACTGAAGTGGACCACAGCACACAGTTTCAACTTCTCTCTGCATGCATTTTTGCCACCAATGGGGTATTCACCATGATCCTGAACTCCGTTTCAGTGAAGTTGTGCTACCTGTGGTCCCTAAGACAAAGTTCTTGGGGCTTATCTTCGACCATAAGCTGAACTTTATACCACACATCAATGAGCTATGAGTCAAATGTACAAGAGCACTGAACATCCCCCCATGTTCTCTCTTCCACCACTTGGGGAGCAGGTCAATGTTCTATGCTAAAGATATATTGTGCTCTTATTTCATCAAAACTAGACTATGGATCATGGTCTATGGCTCTGCCAGGACCTTTGCCTTGAAGATGTTGGACCCCATTCATCATCAGGGACTTCAGCTCTGCACTGGAATTTTCTGCACTTCTCCACTCTAAAACTTGTACACCGAACCTCATGAACGTCCTCTACGCCTCTGCTGTTTACAACTGTCTTTACTGTATGCTTCAAATTTCAATCCTTACCACAGCATCCTGCCTTGGATTGTTTTTTTTTCCTCGGTAGGCCATGCTTTTTCAGAACAGACAGTCTGCCATTGTTCAGGTTAGTGTGAGGGAGGGTGGGTGGGTGGGTGTTGTTGGTCTTTTGAAGATGAAAGGTAGAAAACTTTTAAAACATCATCCTCTACACTCATGTCTCCACAACAGGCAGTTGCTATCCATTCTGCAAATTTTCATCATGAATACTCTGCCTAAATAATATATCAAAGAATACCTGAACAGCTGTTATAGACTAACCTCTATCAAGAAGATCAATGACTACAATAAGAACCTTACAAAGCTTGCACACTGCTCTAATCACCTGACCTTCCTACTATGCTGCAGGGATTCCAAAATCATTTCAGAGTTTCTGAGATTCAAAGAAACTACTTTCACCAGAACTACTAAGAGAAAAAACACCTCCTAAGACTGCATGTAGAAGAATAGAGATGGAAGAAGCACTATCTAACCAACACAACTGGAATACAGTATCCTGAGCTTCAACAACTTTTCTCCACAAACACTAGAGCACTAGACATTCTAAACCTCTACATCAAATGCTATACATCCAACCTAGAAAACAGCAAGAAGGAACAAGTTAAAAAATTCAACAGACTGATCAAGATGGATAATCCTACATCTATAAACATAGTTCACAATTACAGTTCAAGAGCACTAAGTGCTACAGAAAATAAGATTTTTAACCTAGGTCTAAGCTTTGCCATCCAACCTAGTACAGTTCCCACTGTTGACAAAGCTGAAACCTTAGAATCTTTTGCACAAAGCCTCCTGAACCATATGGCTGAACAATACCAACATCAAACTTACACCATCCTCAGGAAGGCCAAGAAAGCAAAACCGAACATCACTAAACACGAATGTAGTGCACTGAACTGTCTAAAATGAAACAACAATATCAAGATTCTAGCAGCAGACAAAGGTAACAGTATAGTCATCCTAGACGTCAACGATTATAACACAAAGATCAAACATTTATTAGACAAACACCAACATAAAAAGATCACCAATGATCCTACAGAAAAGACAGAGAGACTCATCAATAGAATGCTGAACAAACCAAAGAAACAAGACTTAATGAACAAAAAACTAGCCAAAGATTTAAGATCCAAAGGAAATTTTCCTCCTTAATGCTATGGACTACCTAAGGTACACAAACCTAATATACCTCTAAGGCTTATCATCAGTGCTCAAAACTCGCCTTGCCATCAACTGACTACTTTCCTAGTACCTATCTTATCTCCACTATGAGGAAACACTGAACATCACATTCAAAACTCGACAGATTTCATAGGACAACTCAGAAAGCTACACATCAAATCCCAGGATATTATGGTCAGTTTCAACATCTCAGATCTACTTATTATTGTTCCATCCTCAGAAACCCTTCACATCACCAGACAATGACTGCTGAATGACAACTCTCTACCACACAGAACAGATATGAAAATAGACGCCATAATGAAACTAGCAACCATTTACCAACAATGAACCTATTTCCAATACAATGAGGAATTCTATGAACAAACAGATAGTCTAGCCATGGGATCACCACTCCAATTTTAGCAGATATTTTCATGGAAAGCTTTGAAGAAAGAGCACTTTCATCCACTCCTATAAAACCAAGTTTCTACAGATGTAATGTCGACAACACTTTCGTTATTTGGCCCCATGGTCATGAAAACTTACCAGCCTTCTTAGAACATCTCAATTCCATAGACAAAATAATCCACTTTACTATGGAAACTAGAGGAATGAAACAGTTTATTGTTTCTTGACATACTCATCAGCAAACAAGCAAGACAAATAATCACATCTGTATACAGAAAACCCACCCACAAGGATAGATACCTACATTTCCAGTCTTATCACCCATCCTCAATAAAATGTGATGTAATCCAATGTCTAAACAAGAGAGCAGAAAACATCTGCAATAAGACATCAATCGAAGCAGAATGCCAAAAGATCGTAGAGAGTTTTAAACAGAGTGGTTACACCTCCTCCTTCATCAAAAACTCCTTGATGAAGACCACAACAAAAAGAAAATATCAGAAAGTCACCACCACTTCCACCATTTACCTACCATACCTACAACATTTCAGTGAAAAACTCAAACACATAGCCAAGAAATTCAACATAGAAATCTGGTGGAAATCCTACAATACCTTAAGGTCAGTTCTGGTAAAAAACAAACAGCGACCTATCAAAGAGAATCTTGGAAACATCATTTATGAAATTCCGTGTTCCTGCAATGATACGTACATTGGAGAAACGGGAATAAAACTTGCAACAAGAATAAAAGAACATAAAGATAGTGCAAGATTCATAAAAACACAACATTCAGCCATTGCAGAGCACATCACATCAACTGGACACAGAATAAACTGGGAGAAAACTAGAATCATTGACGCAGACAAATTCTGGAAGATGAAAAACCAAAGAATCATTTTATGCTAACACTATAAACCTTCACTAAACAGAGATTCCAGATTAGAGGTGAGTAACCTGTGGCTGCCATTGGTTAAATCTACAGGAAATCTTTCCTCCAATCAGAAACAGTGATAATCCAACCAATCATAACACGCTCTCCACAATCCACCAGGACACTATAAAAGACCAACAAAACACACACACACACACTGGCATGAAGACGAAATGCGGAAGACTTTCAAAACATCATCTTCTACACTTGTGTCTCCACAACATGCAGTTACCATCCATTCTACAAAGTTTCATTATGAATACTCTGCCTAAAAAATCTATCAAAGAACCAACTAATCTAGCTCTCAATCTTCCTATGTGATGTTGAAATTCTCATGTCAATTTGCCTGAAATTCTAAGTGCTGAGTGTTTAGTTTCTTCTGGTATAGTTTTCAACTTTGATGTTTTAGGATTAGATTCATCTCAAATAAAAACAGCGTTTTTGTTTGGGTAATCAAATCAAGGAATGTTGGGTTTTGAATATACTATTGATAAAGTCAATTCATTTTTAACGTTTAACAACCATGTTTCTGGTGTTTGTGATTTTATAAAAATAAAAGAGCTTTGGGATGATAGCTCTCTTTTCACATAATTCTGATATTCTTTATCCCTGCAAAACTTGCATAATTACATAACACTGCTATAGAATATATTCTCGAACATGTATTGCTTACACAGATTAAATTCTCTATACATTTAATATATCTTCCTCTGTCATTTCTATCTGGGTGTTGATCATTTGAAACTTATATATTGGGTTTTTCCACGCTTAAAGCCAGGGAACTTTTTAGTGCTGTGAGGTTAGGGATATTTTCATGTACAATTTAAACATTCCGTCAGTAGCTTTTAGTAGTATTTCTGGAAAATGTTCTGAGTGTGTTCTCTACAGCTGTGGTCTGATTACTGTATGTATGATTACAAATTGTAAATGTTGGCAATAGTTGTCTTTCAATTTCATTTAATATTCTCATTTGGTCACTGAAGGGTAATAAATATAATCTTCCTCTCTCCTCTCCTTAAATTATTTAATAGATCACTTATTTCATCATAGTACCTTCCACTTTTCATAGTTTTCTGCTAGTTTGGTTTCCATTATTCTTAATAATTTCATTATAGTCATTCTGGCAATAGTGAATGTAACCATTTTGTACCTCCCTATCATTAAGTTTGAAATTTATGGTACTTTTTTTTTATTAAGAGTTTTTCTCAAACACAAGTAGTTATTTGCATAATTTTGTTAGTAACTAACATACTACAGGAATGGTATGTCTTCAACAAATACTATAACTGCTTTACTTTCTTCTGGAACTACACTTTTGTTCTGCTGCCGTGGTCAATGTAAATGTCAAGAGTTCCTGTACATCTGAAAAAATATTTATTACTACTTTACATATGGCTATAACTTTCCTTATTATTGCTCTTTACTATCATTTGTTATTATTTGATCAGTTATCTCTATTACTTTTTCTCAAATAGTCTAGCATATTACTGAAAGCTCTGCATGGTTCATTCATTTATTTACAGTTTGTGCTATTATTTAGTACATGATATCTCTTTGTGGCTTATAGGTAATAACCTGCATGCTAAATCTTACATGCCTGGTTCTTGAGAATAAAGGTTAAACCTTCTGCTCATCTTGAACTGGTTGCATGACCGTAAGTTATAATTATGCATTAATGTGCTTGCACTAGCCTGCAATGCTGCTGGTGTGCTTTGTACCTCTGATATGTATGATTTAGTTGTGCTGTTTCATACTGTGCTCTTGCTGCTGCCAGTAGTTGGTTCACTAACACGTGTGTTGTCTAATGCTAATATTTCAGCATTTATGATTGGATCATCATACTCTAATAAAGGGTCTGTGCTTTCATCTTGTAAGGGCTCAGCTTCACTACTTTGTAATTTTATCTTGCTTTTATTGTTAATTTTCTTATGCCCCAACTGTTTTGTCCATTAATTGTTGATGCTTGTATGGTTTAGATTCTTTTACTTTTTATAAGTGGTTAACATGTACTTACTGATTATTTTAACCATAAATATTTTGTATTTCAGAATTCAACAGATTGTTATATTTAACAATTCTGAATAGTCTTTTCCAAGGTTTTGGTAACTTGTTAGTGTTTCCTTTTTTAACAGTAGCCATGTACACTGACACCTTATCCCATAATTTAATTTTGCTAATCTGTGTTGTTGTATCTGCCTGATTTTTCCCTCTTCTCAGCAGCTTTAGTCAAGTATTCATTTGCTATTTCAAATACAATTTTCATGCTGTACATCATTAGTGCTTTATAGCCCTTGTCAAAAGCCCAATTCACTATTCTATATGCTAATAACTTCTGCATAGGTAGCATTATATCTCTACTGTGTAACAAAAGAAAGGAGCCTTCTTGTATATACTGATTTTCTGCAATTTTATATTCTAATAATACTGAAGGAATCCATTCATCTTGGATGCTGTTCACAGTACTTTTATATCACATCTAATAGAGTTCTGTTAAGCTTTTCTAATAACCTATTATGAGCTGAGTAATAACCAGTAGTTTCAATTTTTGTTACACTTAACAATTCACAGACTTCTTGAAATATTGAAATAAAGTTTGTACCAATATCTCTTTAACAAATATTATTATAAACCATGCTTTGCTACAAAATGGTTTACAAATTCCTTTTCAGTAGTTTCTGCTTTTTGACTTAATAGACATTTTGCTTCTGGAAATCGAGACAAGTAATAGAAGAGATAGCACTTGCCTATTTTCTGTGTGTGAAGTTAGTTGGTAATGGTCTTAGAATATTCATAGCTAGAATTTGAAATGGCATTATTAAAATTGGCATTCTCTCTAAAGAAACATTTCTTGATTGCAGACTGGTTTCTAATTTTGACAATCTATGTACAATTTAGATAGTTTTTAATTTATCTTGGTTAAAATAACTTTTTTGACTGAGTGGGCTGCAAGCAGTGTGGTCTTCTATGTATCTTTCCTTTACTTTCCAATGTTTTGCATAATATGTCAGTTTAACATACATTGTGTCTTCTTCCTGTAATATTTTGTTTCTTAACTTGTTTACTGTGGCATCTTTCTTTTCTCATTAATAACATGATGCAAGTCCCAAACTACCTCATAAGTATCTTCACAATCAGTGTTTCATTTCATAATAACCTGTTAATGAATTTTCTCCATTTTTTTTTTTTACTTTAATTTGATTCAGTGTACCAAAGCTAGTGTTTTTCTACCTGGTCATTATATAACCTGCAAATTATAATCCTGTAGTAATAATGACCATCTTGCTAACCTCAACAATAGATCCTTCAAAGTCATTAGCCACTTTTGGGGCACATGATATATAATAATGAAAAACTTTTTTACTGTACAGATAATAAAATTTCATAATGCCATGCAGTACTGTAAACACACTTTCATTGTTACAAAACAATTCAGTTCAACTTTTCCTAACTGTTTACTTGAATAAGCTGTTGGGTGTTCTTTCATTTTTTTTCTAACTGTGATAATACTGCTTCTGTAGCTAAACCTGAAGCATTCAAAGTTAGCTGAAATCAGAATAACTGAAAATTTATTACTTTAATAGTGTATTTCAAATGTTTTCTGCCTTTTGTTTGTCTACTGAAAACTTTCTTAGTTAACTCAGTCAAAGGTCTTGCTAGCATTGCAAAATATGAAATAAATCTGCCAGAAAATTCTACATATCCAAATAATGTACATATATTTATTATTGTTTTTGGTACTCTGTAAATTTTACAAGCATCTAATTTTTTGGATCTGGTTTTACACCTTCTGCAGTTACTGTGCGACCAAAATGATCTACTTCTTTTTGTAGCAACTTAAGTTTACTTGGTTTCAGCTTTAAGTTTGCCTAATCAACCAAGCACATCTTAACATCTCAAAGTAGTATTCTTCAAACCTTGCAGAAAAACCTACAACATCATCTAAGTAACAGAAATATTCTGAGTATTGTAACTTTGATAATACTACACCCATCAACCTTATATTTCTGACACTCTAGTGTTTCTTTACTATAGGTTTGCTACTGTATAACAATGTCTTGTGATTTACCTTGTTCATGCAACCATTAGTCACTTTCTCCAATAAATATATCTCTATACTCCTAGTAAATTCACTAAACCTTGTTTATGTATCTTCTCTACATTTCCTAAGATAGAATCCCAGTCTATCTTGCTTTGATGCACATGTTTCGTATTATTTTCTGCATTATGTTTCCCTACTGCAACTATTTTTTCTTTACTTTTAGCCTTACCTACTAGCTTTACATTAAGAGTAAACAAAATGTTAGGATTGAGTTATGACCCTTGAGAGATAAGAAAGGAAGGTATGTTTATGAAATGGCTGGGTTATTAAATACTGTTTTTTTTGCTTCCGTTTTTACTAATGAAGATTTAAGCAGTATTCCTCATCTTGAACAGCTGATAGATGGAAACAAGACTGAAAAAGATTACTACATTAATTCTGTTCTGGTTAAGAAAAAATTGGGAAGTTTGAAATTTCTAAGGCTCCTGGGCCAGAAAATATTTCTTTAAGGGTTTTTGAAGGAGGTTAAGGATTGGATATGTCAGCCACTTCATACTTTTTTTTTGTACATCCTTGAATAGTGGGCAGGTGCCAAAGAATTGGAAGATAATGTCACTCTTTTCAAGAGAGGTAATGAAAGTTGTCTCAGTAATTATAGACTCATTAGTCATGCATCAGTTGTAGGAAAAGTTTTGGAAAGTCTGTTAAGGTTGCTTTGCAAAGTCATTGAACAATGTTTAGAATTTGTTAGATAATCAACAAGGTTTCACTAAAGGAAAATCTTGCCTTACAGACCTTTCAACATGCTTTGAAAATGTTACTGCTTATACAGATGATGGTAAAGGTGTAAATTAGGTGTATATAGATTTTCAGAAAGTATCTGATAAAGTGCAACATAAAAGGCTTGTAAGAAATGATTTCGTTAGGCTTGGGGAATAAGTTAGCAAATTGGATAAAAGTGTGGCTTGATGAAAGAAAGCAGTTTATTGCAAATGGAGTTCAGTCAAATTGGATTAATGTTACAAATGGGGGTACCTCATGGCTTAGTCTTGGGACCTTTGCACTTTTGTTGATTTACATCAGTGATATAGATAAAGAAATAATCAATAAAATTACTTAGTTGCTTATGATATCAAGGTCTTGGTTATTGTAAAGAGAATGCCGATGCTTTACAAAAGAATTTAGATCATTTAGTAAGTTGAACAAATAAATGGCAACTGGGTTTTATTTATAATAAGTACAAGATATTGCATGTGGGTCATCATAATGTGAATTATATGTATAATGTGGAAGGAAATAACCTTAGCAGTATCATGAAAGAAAGGGTTCTTGGCATAATAATTGATAAGTATGCTGTTTCTAGTGGTAGGACAAAAGGGAATTTGAGTTATATCTACAGAAATATTGAATACAAATATAAGGAGGTTATTATTTAATTGTAAGAGTTGCTAATTATGCTACAAATAGAATATTATATTCAGTCTTGGGCTCTTACCATAAGAGGAACACTGAATTGTTGGAAAAGGGTTCAGAGGATTTTTACTAGAATGGTGCCTGGAATGAAAGGATTTATCATATAATGAGAGATTAAGATATCTATAATTATTTCTTCTAAAAATTAAGAGCCAGATGGGATCTGATTGATGTGTTTAAGATTATACAAGAAATTGATATTAACTGATGTATCCTTTTTTGTTTTTTATACTTAACCATGATAATAGTAGGAATAAGGAGCACAAATATTAATTTTGATAAGATAGAAGTCACCTTTAGCTAAGACAGTTTTGTTTTTCTCACAGTAGTTGACTTTTAGAATGGGTTGCCTTTCTATGTTGTAGGGGTAATAAATTTAAGTGATTTTAAAATAAAGTTTAACTATTTTGGTGATAAGGGGTGACTTTAAGTTTTTTGTGTGTGTGTTTTTACATTATATATCTAATGGCTTTTTAGTTTGCATCTAATGGTTATGAGATGGACCACTAGATTCCTTGTTGTCTCTAAATATTGCTATGTAACCATATGCCCAGGTAGCTCTAACTTATTTACATTTACAAACTTTTTGTAGGCATTGTCTTTCTTGGACACCTACTAATGCAGGTATTGATATAAATTCTTGCTACATCTATTAATATTAGCTCAGTAAACTTCTTCATTTTACCTAAAGTCCTCTACTTTAACTACAATTATAATTTGATTTCTCTTACTTCTGTTACTTGAAAGGTCTTAGTTATTTTTCCTATCAAACTCTCATTTTTCAATGCACTGCTGCCTGATGTAACTGCAGAGTCATCTTAAAGTGGTCTGTATAATTATTTACCCATCTGAAGCTTGTTTTTCTGCTCTTATTTTGCCTTGATTTACTACTGTCTGCTTCATTTTTATTGTTTCTTGCTATTTAACTACTGTAACAAACGCTACTGATATTTCTGCTGGTACTCTTACAATAGGCTTAAGAAAGTTTTTTTTTTATGAGCACTAGTCCTATTGTCATTCTTACGTGTGACAGTTCCTAGATTATGCTTTTTCATTCAGATTTTTTACCCTTAGCCTCACTACTTTGCTTATTGATTGTGTGAGGTGTCTATTGTTTTGAATCAGAGAGAAGGTGTCATATGTGTCTACTTTCACATACAAGTCTAAAGATATTATTCCTTCAGAATTAGAAATCTCCATTTCTATTTGCAGTTTACCTAGGGTAATGGATATTTCAATGTCATAATCTCGTAAAACGTACTGCTGTAATATACCATCTATTTCTAAATCTATCTGTTTAGAGATTATAAAGTGAGTGTTCAAGCTCTAAGCTTCCTACTTCTATTTAAACACTACTTGCCTAGTGTTTTAACAAGATACATTGTTATGGAAGTTAAAAGGCCTTTGAAACTACTTTTCATGCATTATCTAGTAATAAGATTTTTCTTTACTAGCCTATGGAGATGAGATAATATCTACTGGGTGTGGAGAATGATACACAGTGCAACAATATTTATAACTCTCAGCTTTATTAATATATCTTCACAATAATTAGGCAGATTTTGTTAAATATTACAAGTAATTTTTAATAAAATATTTATTTTTTACTCTAGTTATTTATGCTCAGACTGACTATTTTGACTATTATCATCAATGTATTTAGCAGTGAAATATTTAAAATGAAAAATAGAAAAAAATGTACCTACCTTTTAATTTTTTGTCAAGTAATCTTTTTAGTTATATTCTTAATTGTAAATTTTTACTTTTTCACATATTGTTTATTTTCATTTCCTATCATTTTGCATTACTTCTTATAGCAACATGTCAACAGGTGTTCTCTGAGTGCCCTGATCAATGACTCTTTGCTCCCTTATGAGAATGTTGAGACATTTGCCTACTATGCTAAGTTTGACAAACTAAAGCAGTTTAGCTTTGTAATATACATCTTAAAACATAATTAACATATAAATAACTAAAACTTACATAAAATTTAATTGTCTCTCTAACTAACATATTTATAAGTGAGAAACAATGTTAAAGCATCAACAAGGATAAAAGCAGCAATAAAGCTAAAGCAATAAAGGTTCACCTTGAAAGTTGTTGGCCAATTTTAAAATAACTGTTAAGAAGTAGTATTTCAAAATGTGGTCTTTTTATTGGTTACAAACATACCCCAGAATTACATTTTGGGTATTGTTTTCATTTACATCTCATCGCATTATGTTATTTATCAAATCTCTCTTATAATTTGACATTTATGTATCTTGTATAATTAATTCATTAGGGTTTCTGTGTGCATTAAGAAGTTTGTTACTTAGCCCTAACTTTGACCAAACACACTTAATTTGTTCTTCTCTTTGTTAAGTTCAGCTATGAATTTGTGTTGGTATAGCATTTGACACTTATCACTTTCTATACTCTTTTTCTCAGTCTGTGTGCTTTAAACTAAAAACCAGTAGTATGTTTAAACTCATTATGTGCTCTAATATAGTGCTTTACATTTTCCACTGTTCTTAATCTGAAGATATTTGTTTTTTGTGATCTATCCAACCTGATATTCTAGTTGCTTCATTAACTGCATCAATAAAACTTTCAATATCTTCACACATTTTACCTTAAAACAATGATATAGTGCTTGTCAAATATAAGATATTGCATTGTCTTATCAACTCAGTAAATCTAGTTGGCTGCTGCAAAACCCCCTCTTAATTTCTTTAGTAGCTATATTTACTTCTTGTACTACTTACTTTATTTAATTATTCTCTACTTTCACTAACTGTATTAACTTATTTCTTCTTTTTCATTATTCTTTACAACCTGTTGTTGGTTAACCAAATATTCTACTGCCAATCTGCAACAGGTGAGGTTAGTCATAAGTTCAACTTACACTCATTACAAATACATTTATTTATTACAAGGATATTTTATGCAGATGTGACTAAGGCTCACAAACTACAAATTTAAAGACGTTTTGTAACTAGTAAAGAAATTACTCAGAGGGGGAGGTAACAAAAACATATTTAAGTTGAACACATTCATATATTGTATGTGTAAACTTAAAGTTTCATTTCTAGTACTTTGGTACTCCAGTAATTCATCTAAAACACTCAGTAACTCCTCAACCACTTTTAATAGTTTATCAATTAGTTCAGTTCTGACTAACACTTCAGCAATAATTCAGTATGTATGTTAATAGATTAGTCAGAAATGTCAATTTAACTTTCACAAAGTTTTCTACAACTGTCAATAAGGACATCTTATTTACTGGTGCTCTTTTCCTACCATAACTTTAGTTGCTGTTATTGGTATCATTCCAAGTTAAGCAAAACCATAACCACAGTACATGATTATAATTGGGTGTGATATTTTGCACACATTACTAGGATGCCTTGTTGGTTTTGTCTACATTACTGAAGTTCTAATTTTTCTTTCACTTCTTAGAATTTGGCACATCTTTCTGTGTATTATCTGATGTGCTCTGACTGCAGGCCACTTAACCACCCACCTGCATAAAATTTCCTTTTATAAATCTGTGCTCTGTAGATTTTGAATTTATTGCTTGGAAACCTCTGAACTTTTTCTTGATTACATGATGCAATATTTCATTCACATTTGGAAATTATGACTTAAATTTCATAAACATTCTGCTGCTGAGTTAATAATGCCTTTTTTCTATCAGTAAAATGGCCTGCTGTTTTTTTTTTAATCTAATCTTACAGGCTTAGAATGTTATTTGTAATTAAACATGTCATTGTTGATCTGAATTTCTTTGTTGTCTTGGTTATCCAGCACACTTATTGATGTCAGCATTAAAAACTAACATTGCTTTATTTGATTAATTACCACATATTATACTTTCTGTGACATTCAGTTTACCATGATATTGCTAGCTGATTATCCTTCCATAAAATTCTAAAAATTTGCTATCAACAGTTGTTTTAGAGCAGTACTCCTATAGGGTCCTATTAAATATGACTAACATCCTAAAATACTAATGGTTTTGGGTTTCCATGCTCCACTAGCAGGAGGTTACTATAATTGCTAAAACATAACAATATATGTTACATTGTCACCCTGAAAGTGGAGGCAGGGGTGCAGATGTGGAAATACACATGCTGGACCACAGTGAATTGAAAAACACACACACACACACGTGTGCATGAAAAAGCATTTATTATTTGCATTATTGTTGACCACACTTGAAAATTTGCATTTGTTAATTCAGCCTGTGTTTTATGAATAACTCACAGTTCATCATTGTTTATTCATGTCAAACAAGAAAATTAGCATTAATTATGCATGCTGTGGCTGTATTGTATCGAATACATAACTCATATTTCTATTTGTAAAATTAAAGCTTGTACTGTGTACTAACTCTAGCTCAGTGGGTTGCATGCCACACTGTGGAGCTGGTGTTCCTTGAATAGTATCACCTTATAATCAAAAAGCAAAATTTCACTTTATATTTTTGGGCTATAGTTGCATTATAAAAAAAAAGGGAAGGTATAGTCAAAACTCACTGTTTTGGTTTGACAAAAGTAGCTCAGAAGTTAGTGGCTAGCTAGCTGTCTTCTCTCTAAGATATCAATTCAAAATTAGGGATAGCTAGTGCAGATAGCTCTTATCTAGCTTTAGACAAAACCCAGCAAAAATTTGATTTTTATTACTGTCTGTGAAACATGGGTTTGTTCTTTTAGTATACAATTACTTGTGCATTTCTAACTGAATTAAATTGTAAATTCGGTACTAGAAAAACTTTTCCTAGTAAATCTGTTGTATTTCTAGATTAGAAGTCCAAGCTGACATTTCCTCCAACAATAGACTCAGTTTGAGCAGTCACAGTGAAACAGCCTCAGCTACAGTAAGTCTCAGTGAACGATCTGCTAACCTGTCTCTTGCTGATGATGCTAGTATCAAAGCACTTGCTGGATCTCTTCTTGGTCATAGGTAAACATGCTTGGTTAAAGCTATTTTTATGAAAGTCTGAAATTTTAAGCTGATCTGTATTTCTTACAAGTGAATGTGATTACTTCTTTAGTCTTCAGATAAAAATCAACTACCTTATAAAATTCATTTTGTACTGAATTAAAAAACATACAGTTTAGTAGCTTTGATGTCATAAGCTTCTATATAAAAACATTATTGTATATTGAACTTACAGATATTTAGTTAAATCCCATAAATTTATTCTTCAGGTAGTATTAATTACTACGTAAACATTTTATCCTGAAATAACAGACAAGTTGTTTCGCTTAATAGATGTAACCCTCAGATTTTATCAGTCACTGTAGCAGCAAGTATAATGTTAGATTTAGCAGATGTAGTTTCAGGGTATTAGTTGTTACTATGGAGTCTTTGAACTAAATTTCTTATTCACTAATATAGAAACTTTTCTCCATTAAATATACTTATTAGAGCATAAAGTACCAGCTTGGAATAAAGTTACTTTCATAAAGTAAACCTGTGATTTCTGTCTTCTGCAATTGAGGTTTATGACTTGTGTTTTAAATAGATTGGGGGAATTTTTTTTACACAAAAAGGTAAGAAAAATTAATATTATGGCACTGTATACTTTTAATAGTTATTTGTTCTTGCCTTACTCTGTTAGTGTTTTTAAATGACTGAAATCCCATATATTCAAACCATATTTTATAATATTAATTGTTAATTTTTCTGAATACTTATATTTGCAGGAATCTGCTCTGAAACAGAAACAATATTCTCTTCTACAATATGATGAATTGCCTTTAGCTACATTTTTTTGAATAAGACATAGAGTAGTAAATACAAGATCTCATTAAAATGTGTACTATCAATGGTATTTTAACATTCCTTCACATTAATTTCTAAAATTTTAGTAACCACAGGTGACAGCTAACTGCTTTTAAAAGAGAAACATTTGTTCTTAACATAATAATGCTATTATGAATATATGTCTGGTTTTCAGTCTTGCATCTCTTTTACATGGCAAGCTTTTGAAACATATATTTTGTACATAGAAAAATGAACTTAAGTTTTAATTCATCACTTGTATTCTTTAATATATCATGTTTTCAACAGTAAAGCAGAAGGGATTTGCCATCCATTTCTGCCATGCCTATAGTGGATAGCTTGGTATGGTCTCCTTTTGAAAGTCCTCACACACGCTTCAAGTTGTCTACCTTCCTCCCTTGATTTCCTCTATGTTTTACAGATCACAGACCTGGTACATGGAATTGTTGTGGTCCTGTCCTTCTGGCTCTCCTCATCCTATCTTAATACAGGGATGTTATCGTCATTTGGATAGTTCCCATAAATTCCTGGTTGGGAGAGTTGATTGCATGCAGTGCTAATAGTTATGACATACCTGGTAGACTGCATGATTCTTAATCCCTCAGTTTCGTGGGTTTGACGTGAAGACAATATGATCCTCATCATACCCCTGCATGGATGTCAGTTCCAAAAGGTATGGTCTTTAGATGTAGTTGACTTACCAAGTATGGTCCATCTCACTCTAGCCACTCTACACCTGAGGGCATGTTCCATTGTTTTACCCATTTTTCTTTTCATCTGATTGAGTTGTGTTTATTTTATATGGTTTGGAACACAATCGTGATACAATTCTCTTTCACTTAGCTGTGTTCCTCTCCTTTACCACCATTATCTTCTTCACATTTCACTAGGGGGTAAAGAGCTTACCTGTTTCAGAAGTGATGTGGTTTGCTTTGTTGGATCTTTGGGTGTGACTCTCTCATTTTCAAAGGTATTAACATATCGATGTGCTCAGCTGAATTTTTAATGGCTTTTATCACATGGTTGGAAAGTTGCATAGATTACACGACATTGTCTGCTTTTTATGTGGTATTATTCTGTGTTCGTAGGTTCCTTTTTAATTAAGTAGGAATTACTAAGTGCCAAAGTACCACTGGTATAAAAAAAACAGTAAGGTCAAGTTTCATTGACAGTCAACAAAAAAAAAAGAAAAAAGTTCCATGTAAGTACTGTATGTCATTTTTTCATGTGTATTGTTTATTTATTATTACAAAATTAACTAAAATGTAAAAATTAGAAACTTATTAGTTTAGATTTAGTAAAATAGTTTTTTCTTTTCTTTGTGAGGTATATTCACAAGTAGTCCAGGTGTTATTTAATTTGATAGGGTAAGGGGAGGTAATTATTTCCTGAGTGATTTACAACTTGTATTATTAATAGCTCAGGCTACAATAAAACAATAACATTTAAGTGGAAACAAGTGTGTACTGTTACAAGCCCTAAACTATTTAACATGAACAAATGTAGTTTCATGTTAGAATTTGAAGTCATACTAGAAAGAAAACAGGGGTAATTTAGATTTATTTCATATTTTTTATTATGTGTGTGTGTGTGTGTGTGTGTGTGTATGAGGTTGGTCAAATTGAGTAACCTCAAGTAGAGTTAAATTAGAGAAAATAACAGATAAAAAACAAGTTTTACAGAAGAAAAATATTTGGAATTTATTTAAAGTGTTTTATATATACAAATGAAATTTGACAAGTTTCCGATAAAAAAAAAAGCATGATATAAAACACTTTGCACTCATAGCTATCAACATTCTAACTTCACATATTCACAGAGTAATGTTTAGTAAAAATACTTTATTAAAATTTTGATTTTTTTTGGAAACAAAAGGCTTTTAATGTTTACTGAAAACTTTCAAGTTTTATGAAGATGCATTAAGTACTTTCACAGTTGTGTAAAATAGAAGAGCTTGTTGCAATAGGGTGGAACTTAAAATTCAATAGTCGACAGTAGAATCATGTTTGCAGTTAGTAATATTAATTTTCAGAGCTTTAGAATTACAATTTTTTATTGAATCAAACTGAAACATACAAAACAGAGTACAATGTTGATTGTAATCAACAAAATAATGTTTCGTTCTTAAAGTGTGTAAATTGTCCTGTCATCAAATATTTTTATTGTTTTCTGTGACTTGTGGTAAGAAGGTTTGATGAATTTTTGCTTTTTATCTTTGTTTCCTGTATTGTCAGTGGGAAAGTTTCTCACAATATTGATGGTTGAGGGAATCCACTAGTGGATCTATCGTGGTTGATACTGTGTAAATGATCTTGCAGTTGGTCAGCTTACATCTGGTGAAACCTTTACTTAAGTTAAGCAATTGGCTGTTCTCTAGTTGATGTCTTTCCAGAGACAGTCAAAATGAATAACCATTGATTTAAACCACCTGTATTCTGGCTTCTGCTTCATTACATTCCAGTCACTGTCATCATTACTTTCTATACTTGTCTTTGTTATCACTTGATGTCTTAATGTTGATGGTGTAATTGTTGTATATTAGATGGAAAGTTTATGCTTTTAGTCTGTATACCTAGTGAAGCATTCTAACTTTGCATCTGTGTTTCCATATGAAATAAATTCCCAACATGTACTCTTTCTGGATGTAAATTACCCACATATGCTGTGCAGAGAAGCTTCCTGTGGTGAAGAAAATTTCTAACTTTTCTCTTGCTGTAACTGTGTTTATTTGCAATTGACGTTAATCCATCTTCTCTCTCCATGTTGGGGAGTAATTTCCCTTCTTTAGTTACCTGATTGGATCAAGTCTGTCACCATGGTTTAATATCAATGATTGTGTTGTCACAATCTTGAATGTGATGTTCATGTTTTATACACTTACTAAAGTGTGATTCTATGGGAACAGTTTCTAGGAATTTGTACTTTTAGGTTACAGATGAAATGCCATCTGTCCTGTGGCTTACTTCATCCACCTAGGGTAAATGGCTCTCAAATTAATTCTGTGTTAATGTCATTGGTGCATTTCATGGTTTTCAGTAGTTAATAAGTAAATGGCCAGACAATCTTACACTACTATATATTATCATAAAGAAATGTAAAGTGTCAGTGTTTTTATTTGATTGGGATATTAATTACCATAAAAGATTTTTAAAGTTTCTTGGAATAAACATAGCTGAAGTCTACAGAAATCCATTTAACGTTTCAGCTAATAACTAATATTGAAACAGGTAATAAATTAAAGTAAGTTAAAGCTATCACAATGTTAATTAGAAGAATGTGTATTTCCTTTCAATTTTAGAGATACAGTGGAAGTTCATGTTGATGCTCAAAGTATGGGTGAAGATACTCCTCATTCTCAAGGGATACTGAAAAGTGGGGAATATGGCTGTGATAACACAGCATCTGAAACAAATGATGGTATTTCTATAAAAACTGAAGACTCTTGTAATTCTTGTTGTTGCAGCGAGGATGGGGCTTCCCACAATAGTTACAGGAGCAGTGGAGGACAGAAATCTCAGTCATGGAAAGCATCTGGTCGGTGGCAGCAAGGGGGATTGAGTTGTACTACTATATCTTCCAGTATCCCAGAAAGCCAGCCTGAACCACAGAAATTTTTCAAAGAATGTTATGTCACTTTCATTGATGAAAACTGTAGCATAGGCAAGGGGCCAGGAATAGGAAAACGTGTTGATGAGAGGAGAGGTGTAAAGCCAAAATCTTCAGTTTCATCCAGAGGTTATGGTGTTGATAACTCTCTTGGGGAAACAGAACATGTGTGCTTTGGTGAATTGAAGAAACTAACTACAGTGTGGAATGATCACCACCCTAGAGCTAGACAAAATTCAAGATCAAGTTTCTCCTATAGAAACAGTTCCCAGTCTGTTCCAGAAACTCATCTTGATTGTATAGAAACTCAATGTGCCAAATCAATCAGAACAAAGTCCTGTAATTTTGAACAGGAAGGATTAGTTCAGTGTGAAAATGGATCTGCTATATTCATTCACAAAATATATGATAATTTCAATGGCAAAATGTCTAGAGACCTTCCACAAAATTTCAATGGTAGATCTGTTTCAGTCCTTCCTCACATTGAGGAACCAGAGCATAACAGCTGGAATAACTGTCCAATTCGACCACGTAGTGCCCCTTATTCTTTGCTTTGGCTAGATGATTCTTCAGTAAATGATGATAGTGGTGATCTTAGTAAAGGTTCAGACACATAAATAAGAGGTAGGGTTAATAATGTAGATTTTTTTAAAGGAGTAACAGATTCAAAACGTCATTAATTTTTCTACTTTTCAAAAGAAAATTAGAAATTAAATGGTTTAAGATTGATAAAGTAAGCACTTTAAGTACACATCTTTAAAAGTGAATGACACAGATAAATATTGAAACTCCAGGTTAAATATGTCATATGTTAAAGAATTGTACAAGTATTCTCAGAAGAAATGTAACAAAATGTTGGATGTAACTTACTCCAACTTAGTTAGCTACTCTGTATTCAATGCAGTTGTGTATATTTCATAGTAAGCTGTGTTTTGGGGCATCTGGAATAATTTTCCTTCAAGCCTCTATGAAACTGTGTAATTCAGGTATTCCTAATATTATTTGGTACAATTATTCTTGCTTTTGTTGCTCATAAAAAAAAAAACTTCCTAGTCCATGCAACAAATTATGAAAAATGTCTACTGTCTTCTTTTTCTTTCTTTTTTTCAACAAAAGATTACATTTGTTAAATCATCAGATATTGAGAGAAACACTAAGCTTGTTTGTTTCTTGACACATTTTTAAGATGTTATTTCAGTACTGGGTAGTTTTGTACAAATGTTACTGAATGATTACTAATAAACAACTCTGTAATAAAATTAAGGAGAATTAGAGTAAACCATGTGAAAAAGAAAGCAAAATGTACATGATTTACAGAACACAAAATTTTATAATCTTGGATTGTGTAAGGAGTACAAATTAAATGTGAAGCATGGTTTGATCTATACTGCTGCGGGTATTATAAATTGTACTCAAAGCAGCCACCAGCATGTGTAATTTACTAAGTTTTATACATGTTAAGTCAAGTTCTGGCTAATAATGTATCATGTATTGTTCCCAGACAAATATTTCAACATTTTATAACAAGCTTTCAGTGCTATGCTCAAAGTTACAGCTAAACTATTTGAATGTAACTGATGTGTACCTTTATCTTATTGTAGCAAACATAAAATTTGTATAAAGTGTTTATAAAAACTTTTAGACTGTGCTGGTGATAGTATAACTGTAGTGTTAATATGATATTCCTGTACCACCTAGTGGTTGGATTTTGATATAAAATAGAAAGGATTTTCCATTATCTGTTTCTTTTATATTCTTAATTAACAGGTTATAGTTTTCTCTTTTTGTTGTTTTCATCATATGGTGGAGTTTTTTTGAAAGAGAATCAAAATAGTTTTGAATTTATTGAGATCTGAGCTACAATTAATTGGATATACTGTAAGAATCAAGAAGTATTCTAAACTTTATGAAGTGTAGAATAATGTAACAAAGATTTGCCACTTTTGTTGTGGTATAACATTATTGTTGGATAATCTAAACTTGCAGTATTATTTAACACTGGAACAATGTTATATGTGTATGTTTTTATTGTGATGTTTAGTAAATTTAATGTTTATTGTACTGTATGCATATGTAATGTCTCAAAAATTAAATCAAGGAAATTTAGAAACTAGATTTATAAAGTGATGGCATGAAAACAAATTCAGCCAAATTGTAATTCTATCTTTTGTCTTGGCAGTGGTATTACAAGATGGTGACAAAGGATATTCCAATGTAGTGATGTACATGTAATCCAATTTTGGTAAATGTTATGTCATCCAAGTATGTTTGTTTAATATTTGACAACTTATCAGTTCTTGCACTTTATTATTATATGTTGGATAAGGTGTCCATTATCCCAACTTATTGTGTTTAATACCATGTCATTATGTAAAAATTATTATTCTGAGTTAATCATGGTAGACTTTACTTGATGATACATTATCCTGTACACATTATCATTATTAGATAAAGGCATATTATCACATCAATTTACCTGTTTAATGATAACTACCTTATAATTCTGGATAGGATGAAGTGTCATTTAAACTTGCCCTGCATCTTGCACTCATAGTTGCCATCCCAGCTTACTATGCTTTAAGTTTCATAATTTATCATCACATACTCATTATCATTTTTTGACAGTATTTCTTTTCTTTTCTTCTTTTTTTTTTACTTTTGTCAAAACTAATACTGTGCCTGTCATATCCCATTGTTCTTGATGAGCCCTGATATTGGGTACAAGACCTTGTCAGCACTGAAACTGGCAGATATAGTATGGTTGATGTATTGTTATACATTCTTCTTTACTTTTTACTCTCAAGTTCTTAGAATTTGAACATTTTCATATTTGCATTGTTATTATGACTAGGGTAGAATAATTTTTCATTTTAATTTACTGTATTTGACATTTTATAAAACATCTTAACATGCTTAGCATTTTTTGTGTGAAAATTGTCATTCCAGTAAAAAGGAATCTGTAACTTTTTCTGAATAATAATTAATGACTTCAACAAATGCAAAATTGTTTGGTAAAATCGTACTTTGTACTTATGGTATTCTTAGATGCACCCTCACATTAAATAGGTAGGAAACAATAAAATGACTTAGAAGTTCAATAAAAACTGCATGATGGAGTAAAGATGTGTCTCTGAGTTTCATACAAGAGACTGAATGCAAAATTGTACAAAGCAACTACCTTTCTTTTAACATAAAACAAAGTTAACAATTAAAAACAAGCAGATGTTTAAAGTACTTTGTATGGTGAAAACTGAAAAGAGCAATTCAGCTTCACAGCTAAGAATTTTGAAGTAAGAATATCTTTGATTTTTAAACAAAGAATATATTTAAAAGCTCAAAGCTTACAAATGTATCAGCAGAAAATCTATCTAAAATAATAAAAGCAGAAATATATACAGTACACTTTCTTCTCTCTACTAATGTACTACTATGACTGAGAGCCACCTCAAGTCAACAAAACAATGTCTAGCTTTTCACACATCGCCTTGATTACCTCAAGAAATTACCACTGTCAATATCTAAAGCATGTTACGAAAACCCTTCCTAATGGGGAAAACTCATGTCATTCTGGGTAAATTATTTACTTCCAAGAATAACTGTCAGAGAAACTTTATAGATATCTTGACCACTTCTATGTATTAAAATCAACACAAAGTACCTGAAATTTTTAAAAACATATGAAGTACCTGAGAGAACAGAAAAAAAAAAAATAGCTTTGCATATCACACACTCCTTTGTGATTTAGTTTTTAATTTTTTGTTATTAAGCCTGCAACACTAATTAGTAAAGAAAGGTGTTTCAGTATAGATGAAGTCTTCAAAAATTTGCTAATTATCAAGCTTCAAGTTTTACTTAACACAATGTTTTGTCTACTGAATTGAATATGAAATCATTTGGCATAAACTGCAGTTACTTATGTTGAATTATGTTACTTAGCATTTCTTAATCAATTAAGTACTTATTCTTTATTCATTTGCTGAAAAAAACTGAAATAAGTGTTTGTTAATTTTCCTTAAGTTCCCAGTCACTTCAGCTAAAGGTGCATTATATAAAAACATTCTGTAAGATGAAACTTATGAAAGCAAGATTTTAACTGAATTTCTTGATTAAGACTTACAAACAGGCCGCCACTGCAAGTATTTGCTCTAACGATATTTTAACTAAATGGTTGCAAGCTTAGAAAAGACATGTAGATCTTGGTCATCTAGATAACTGTACATAATAGTTTCAAAATTGATTCTTACATAAATTAAAGATTCAGCCACAAGACCTAGATTTGTTTCATTTTGCATACATCACATTTTATAAATGCATTAATTTAAGATTTTCATTGTTTGTACTGAATGAGACAATGTTTTATGTAAAAGCTTTCAGTTGCAATTAGAGTTTTTATTATCTTTTTTTATTGTATTTCATTCAGTGAAATGCATGATTTGCCTTAATCCGTAAAGGGTTTGTGATGCCATTGATTCCAAGTAACCTCATCTGACATTGGATACTGCACATTCAGGTATGCGTTATTCTGAATAGGCTAAGGAACATCATCACATCATCTCACCTTGATTAACATTTAACAGTGCATCATCATCTATTTTATTTTTATTGATAGAATAATATATCTCAGTTTTCTCATGTTGAATTTTCTAATGCTGTATTATTGTATACACACTGTTATTACTGGTGAAATACTACCACACAAACATTAATGATCTGAGTTGGATGTAATCTGTTTTCTTGAAACTTTTGATTGATGTTCTTCATTAAGTCATTGTTGTTTATTTTAGCAAAAAGTATAATTATTATGACATATAATTCCTTATGTCAATAAAGCATAGTCTGTAGCTTAGTAACAAATATTTCTTTATTTGCCATCCTATGTTGCTTTCAAGTAAGAAGAATGTAATGGCATCTTGACCACACCCATTATGTCACATGCCACTGCCAGTGAGGCCTTTTACTATATAACAGTTGCTATATAAAATGTTGTTATCCTAGCTTTTCAGATAAGATGTTGATGTGCTAGAGATTACAGGTTTTGTGTGAGAGTAAATGAAGTGAGTGCTCCAGCTGAACTTTTGCTCTTTTGAAGCTACCAATTATCCATCAGTTTTGTTGGTTTCATTATATGACAATTTCACTGAAGAATAAAACCTAAATTTTTTTACTAAAAACGTTTTTAAACCTAAAATAATTCACTATAGGCTACTCTATACTAAAGCTTATTTGTTAGTAACCTTTGACAAAAGATGTTTCCTTGACCCTTGTTCATTAAGTAATGTACCTTTGCTACAATACCTGTACTGATAAGAAGAAAACTAGAAAGTTTTTGTTATTCAGTGTAAACTAGAGGAAGTAATTGACTTTCAGTGTGTGTATGTGTTTTTATGTTGTACAGATTCTAGTAATGGAAACTTCTCACACATTGCTTATGTGTCACCTACAACAGTCAACACCAGTTCTGGTTTTCTGTAAATAATTTCTTTTTTTTTTTATGTATAAGATCTCATTGTGTTCTTTTATATATATATATATATATATATATATATATATATATATATATATAAAAAAAAACAGTTAGAGGTGGAGATGTTTTTGTCTGATTATTAAATATAATCTCACAACTTAAACTACTTATACCAATTGTATATTATTGCTTCTTATCTTGATTATTAGTTTATTCATTCATAATTCCATTATTTTCTGTTTTCTTAGCATCTTTTGCCAATATCTTAAGAATGTTGGAAACATAATACAAATATTCTTGTACAATGTAGAGTTAACCCTTGATATTTAATTTGTTTGCAGCTATATTCTGCCCCTAATTTTACTAAGTATAATATTTGTGCTTTATTGCAATGGAAATGTATTTTTGCATAAAGTGAGCTTGTAATAAAATTTTGATTGAATTGATAAATGTGTCACTTTTAAGATTTTTTACATGATTTTTCTTCTTCAATATAGTATTTAAAATTGCAAATGAATTATTTTCCAGTCTCTAGATGATATTGTTAATTAAAATACATTTACTGACTATGTGATCATCTCTTAATTGTAAGTTATATTTACAATGTAACTTTTTTCTTTTTTTATTTCAGTAAACAAACTGTCCCAAGTATTGCTTGATTATTTTGCTAGATAAAAACTAAGTAACTGTAAAAACTGAATCTTATTTCATCTTAAAATTGAGTTTTCAGTTTTTCCATAGCATTCAAGTATTGAATATAAAATCAGTACTGACTATTCTTTAATTATTACGGAAATTACCATGAAAGTTCAATGTGAATAATTCATGTGAGGTTTTCATCAACAAATTTCGTGAAACTTGGCTTAACATCTATGCTCAGTGAACTTGAGAAAATCTAGCACAGAAAATGTTGACTCACACACCCATGTGGATCCAGACATGGGAATTCATTTTGAAATTGCTATCTTTAAACTAAGAAGACTCTTATTTATCAGAATAGTGAGCCACATCTCTCTGATAAGACATTTTTGTTTACCTTTTATGTGTTCTACACTTTGCATGGTAAGCATCTCGTCTTCAAATCCACACTCATCCAAAGACAAAAAAAGATGTAATTTCCTTACTGAAATTTCCTGAGTCAAATTGAAATGGATCATGCAAAAATTCAAATATCAATTTCACATTTTTAAATTTGGACAAACGTGATTCATTTTTTAGATAGGTTTTTGATCCAGTTTACATAGAGATCATCTTTAGCATCAGAAAATTCATAGTCATTATTATTTTCTAGAACACTATTCAACTTTGCAAAATATGCCAAATCATTTTTTGTAATTGTTTTGCAAGGAAGGTTAGCTTTAATTGAAATTCATGAGTAGACTGTGATTGCTCGCTTATTATTTTACCTCTTGCCTGAAGCTTTGTATTCAAATTATTCAAGTGAGTCATCATGTCGCTCAGAAAGTGCAAATCACACTGCCATGACAAAGTTTCAGTTTCACAGAAATTTTCAATATTACCTTTATCAACAAAATACTCTTTTATTTGAGGAAATAAGGAAGTAAATCGTTCAAAGACTTTTCGTTTACTTAACCATCTTACATTTGCAAAATCAATAAGATCATCAAAAGTACAGTCACTGCTTTTCTTCAAAGACTGAACAAATTGTTGATGGATGAGAGAGCTTCCACTTCTAATATAAATCACAATTTTTACAACAATGCTCATCAAATTTTTAAATTCATCATTTAGACATCTGAGCACATAAATTTTCTTGATACAATGAAAAGATGGCAATGCAGTGAAAAGATGGCAGCGTGGACTTCACATTATTTTCAATTAAATGCTGCTTCAAAAGAGAAACTCATACTAATTTTGCCCCAGTCATGGCAGGAGAACCATCTGTTATGACAAAGTTTTTTAAAATCGAATTTGAATTTTTTTGACATTTCAAGAACTTTTTCAAAGATGTTTTTTTTTTCACATGTTCAATCTCGTAATCCACTTGAACATGATACCTGGATTTGTCTCGAGTTCTTGGAGCACTTAATGTTTATGTTGAAAATTTAGTTTTAAAAAGGCGGGTAGGTTAATAACTGTAGTCTGATATGTTAGATTACTTACGGAAAGTTAATAGAGTATAATACTATATAATTAACGCCTTTCACAATTTTCAGCAATACAGAGCAGATATATTTACAGACAGATATAAGTTAATATTCTGTATAATTTAGGTACAGTCTTCGTATCATGGATGTGAAATCTAAGGATATTCATACTATTAATTAAATAAGCATTAGAGTTTGAAAACATTTTGTATGGTCTGTGAGAATCTCTAATGTAACTAGATTCTGTATGAAAATTGTGCTATTGTTATTGACCTATAATTTTTATTCAACTGATTATAAAAATTAAGTATTAGTGTTATTCGGATATGCGTTAAATATATATATATTACCTTAACTGACCCAGACCAAACTTGGCAAGCTAACTTTGTAGTTCAAAAGGAAATCAAATTTGTATAAAACGTTTCCTTAGAATGAAAAATAAAAATATTTTATAGAATAACCTCTATATCGTTATAGCAGTAACTGGTTTAAATAGTTCAGTTTGAACAAAACTTTCACCACAACAAAATTCTATAAGTCAACAACTGTAGATAAAATTTTCAGCATTTTCATTTGTTTTCCATAATATTTGAAATATCCAGTTACAATACAGAGACTAAAATATTGCTGCTGTTTCACTCCTTTTGGGCCAGCATGGCCAGATTATTAGGGTACTCGACTTGTAATTCCGTCCCACCAAACATGCTATCCCTTTCAGCTGTGGGGAAGTTATAATATGATGATCAATCCTATTATTTTTTGATAAAAGAGTAGCTTAAGAGTTGGTAGTGGGTAGTAATGCCTAGCTGTCTCTTCTCTGGTTTTCCATTGCTAAATTAGGGACGGCTAATGCAAATAGACCTCGTGTAGCTTTGCATAAAATTCAAAGCAAACCCATTCCTTTATTATTTACACTATTTAGGCCAGGTGGTTAGGGTGCTTGACTTGTAATCTGAGGGTCGCGATTTCTAATCCCCATTACACCAAACATGCTCGCCCTTTTTAGACGTGGGGATGTTATAATGTGACAGTCAGTTCCACTGTTCGTTGGTAAAAGAGTTGGCTCTCTAGCCTTACACTGCTAAACTAGGAATGGCTAGCGCAGATAGCCCTTGTTTAGCTTCGCAAAATTCAAAACAAACATACAATTTAACTTCTGGTTTATACCAGGGTTATAATAATCATTTAAGCTTGAATTAGATAATTATTTGATAAGTAAACTATTGTAGGATATTTCTCACTTCTTGATGTAGAATATAGTTTTCCACAGCATCAGATTTAAGATTATATTAATCACTGAATGTACTAAATTAAGAAAGTAGAAATTAGACAACATCTGTACAATGAAATGGGCTACTTTGAGCAAGAAGTAACATAAAATTCTTTATCATTTCTGCCAATTTTCTCGAATCATTTACTACACTTCCTCTCTTCTAAACTACTTTCTCTGTCTTACAAAATTTTCTTCAAGAATAAACGCTACTGAATATTCTCACAGAGAATTTGCTCATTTTAAGCAACTTTGTAGTTTCGACGTTTTCAAGAGAAAAAACAACATGGGAATGGAGACTTCTTAAAGTAACGGACATCTCTTAAGGTTAGAAATTTAAAGTACATAATAAGACCTTCAAAAAGAAAGCCCATTATGAAGTAAGAGTTCACTTTTACTTGTATATTTTACTGAATCTGTTTGACTTACATTAAAGACAGAAATGGGTATGCAATTTGCCACTCCAAATATTAGCCAAATTGCACATCTATTTAATTACATTGGCAGTTAGTTCCGTTGTATTTTTTTCAAATCGCATGAATATGTTGCAACACCTAATACAGAAAGTATTGGTATATTCTAAGTTCATTTCATTTAGTACACATTATTTGTACACCAAGTAATCAAAAACCAAGAAACTAAAATATTTTGTAGTTTACATTATACATCCGAAAAAGAAATTTAATTCAACCTAAATGAATTTAAATTTGGATGACCTGTATAGAAATAGAATTACAGTTTAAAAATTCAAATATGGTGATCACAAAATGGGGTGTGTGTACATATGTGAAGAGGAGCCTTTTCTAGTCAAGATGGAAATGAATGTAACACACTGATACGCAGTTTTTACCGAAGCTTCGTTCTAGGCCAATTGGTTAGTTAATGATTTTAACGCAAGATTACGTGTTGGTCAAAATCTTATGTATGCAGTGCTATCATTTGTAGCTGTATTGATACTCCGAAACATACTAAAAACAAAACATTTTCAGTATTGTATCCCAGAGCAAAACTCAACCATACTTTTAGGGAGTGGACTAGAACATCTTTTCCCTTCAGCTTACGAATTTGAGCTTATATTTCACAAATTGAAGTAATAACATCAGTCATGTTCAGCTGTTCACTGAAGTATAGACAGTACCTTTATAACTTGGATATATTTAATTATTTATTATCCCATTTCAATGTATTTTCCAAAAACATTACTAGTAATGGTGTAGTGGATCAAATTTCGGACTGTGAACCTGAGGGCTCATGGTTTATATTTCGTTACCACAAAAATGCTCTCCACGCTTTGGAATAGTGGGTGTATTATAAGAATTGTGGTCAAATTCCACTATTCGGTTAGAGTAGCCAAAACGTTGGTCGTGGATGATGTAGATTAGCTAGAAACAAACTAAAAAATGAGGAGATAGAATACGTTAGTGAGTTTTTATATATTTTTTGTTCATAGTGCTAATTACTGATAGATGTAATTACTTGTGTGAAAACCATTTAGTGTTCTCTCTTTCAGTGCTGTCACAGGTACGTTTATACCAGCGATAGTTTCTGGATTACGTAATTTTCTAAAGATGCTGAAGGCTATGGCTGTTTAAGTCACCTTTCTTATATGATTGAATTGGAATCGTAACTACATCGAAAGTTAAATAATTTTACGTTTTTATCTACATCTCCAATATTACTTTATGTTAGTTAAGGCAAAATGTAAGCATTCCAAATTTCATGTTTGGGAGAATGTACAATTCCACTGAATTATCTTCTTCCATCTTCTCGTTGAACGTAGTGGTTAATTTTCTTTCAAAAGTATAAGTTGCATTATGATTCACTTATTATATTCCTGTATGCTGGTGAATTGATTAAACATGCAGAATGGTTTTCCAATACTTAGTTCATAATACATTAACTAAATGCTAACAGTGGAAAAGAGCACTGGTTTATTCATTTGATCTCTTTCATGAAAGATGATTGATGTGATATGTGTCTATGTTTCAACGTTTCTCATACATTTAGTTACTCCGGTGAACATTTCATGCTCACCTAGAATTGGCAACATTTGTACACATGAACGTGCGTAGTTTTAACACTATAACTGGTCAAGGAATGAGGCTCACTTCCTTTCGTTCTATCTATCTATTGTTCGGGGTCATTATCCTAAAATGTCTTGTGCGCTTTATTGCGCGAAAGATGTTGTAAAATGGAACACTACTATATAAAAGTGAACAGCGCTATTTTCCAACAGTGGGTCAGTTCATAATTTGAGGCTATTTATCCTCCTTAGTTCCTTTTGAAATGACCATAAATGATGTAGGTTACACATTTTCACTGAGATGGTAAGTATTAAAGAATCCAGTACATATGGTTACGCTCTCTTAATCTTGAACAACGTTAAATTCAAGATCTTCAGTCAGATGAATCTTGGGTGCATTTTTCTTTTTGTTTCTCTCTTTAAGCAGAGGTCTTCTTTTTTTTTTATTAACTGGCTTCTTCCTTTATTGGGATATCTGTGCCTATTTCATACAGACTTCAAAAGACACAGATGCCTAATAGTTGTGTATCAGTACAATAAAAGAGTGAAACTCTTTTGTTTACTAATTACTGCTATTTCCAAAAATATGCATATATAAACACTACAATGAAGCTTTACAAATTAAATTCGCCAATTAAAGTTTAACGGCTTACCTCACTGTTTCATATAGTTGAAGTACGCTATTTCCATGTTAATCTCTACAGAGAAATTTTTATAATCTTCTCTGCCAGTTGAAGCATTATTCTTCTAGGAAGACTTGGTAGAGAACAAAAATCGCAACCTTGATCTACAGTAAAAGTGCTGCCTATTGTCCAACACACTCATTAATTGTTTACATGAGTTAAAAAGTATTGTATTACACCTTGCCACTCAATGTGCTTCTTTCTTTCGTCAACGTCAATTCTGAATCAACTAATTCAGATTAAACTTCATAATAGGTTTCTTTGTCTTTCGTCCTATTCTTTTGAAATGTAAATCAATGAACCTGAAAATGTCATACCACATGACAAAACCTCTGTAATTAAGTTGGGAAAAGTTTTGAACAATGGTTTCAGCTTTCAGTGATGCAAGCTCAGTTTCTATGAGTTTGCTGAATTTATACTCTAGTGGTAAGCTACAGCAGCATCATGCAAGTTATGACGTTTTAGTAGGTATTCGAGAAGCTATTGAAGTTTGAAAATTACATTAATTACAAAATTAGAATAAGAAGTGTACCACAAGTAACTTATTTTCCAGATGCATGTGACAAGAACATTGTCCGTAGTATGCATATATGCAGTATATATGTAAATATAAGAACTATCTTTTGTATGTCCACATAACTACCTTTCAGCGTATGGATCAATCTTTACCAATATTGTTATGGATGTTCGTTGAAAATACAAATTTTCTGTTTTGCATGTTGTGGTTTTTAGTAACGTTTTTGCGTTTTCTACAATTACTTCGCCCCATGCAGATGGACGCTCACCAGACTTTATTTTTTTTAAATAAAGATTTGTCCGCAAATATTTTATTTTAAACAGTCCATATAGGAATTTATATTTAAATCAAAAATACTTTTTCTCGTCTGAAGATATTTTCAAATTTCCTTTGTGCAATCGTTTTTTGTTTTAATAAACCTTTATAACTTATGTGTTGTTTTTCTCTATTATATCTCAAAACGGAATTGGTCAATTTGGTCGAGTTCGTAACCACCACAAAATCGAAATAAATCTAAATTACCCCTTTTTTGCTTCTTAGAATGACTTCAAATTGTAACATGAAACTACATTAGTTTACCCTAAGTTGTTTTACGTTCGTAAAAGTATACATATAATTATAATTAGATTTTATAGCACTTTGAGCCATGTCTAACTACTGTCCACGCCATTATAAGTTGTAAATCACTCAGTGCATGTGTAATTCACATTGCGCTATCGAATTATGTTACCTACGAGCTGCTCACGTGAGTTCCATGTGAAACACTTTTATTATTATTTATTTTACTTAATCTAATATTAACTATCATAATAAAATCACTATTTTTACATTTTAGTTCTTTTTATAATTATACATAAAGAATAAACATGGGAAATAAAAAATAAAATACTTAACTAATCTTCTTTTTCTAGTTCTTAATTGTCAAAAACAGTTAACCTCCATTTTTATAATAATCGTAGTATTGCAATTAATAATTTTTATTTAATTAAATAATGCAAACAACAATGTATATTAACAACATGCAAATTCCCTTATGTCTTACATTTTTTCTGGCTTTCTAACTATGCGACAAGAGGAGTTACAAGTTCATCCAAGATAGTCGTTAACTTCTCCCACGGGAAAGATCTTGGTAATCTGAGTGAAACTTACAATTCACCTTTCAAAACGTAACGTTATACACTACGTCATTTGATAGATGAAAATCTTTACTTTCTATTGGTTATAGGTAACATATTTAAACGTAACAGAGAAATATTAACGAATTATAACAGAGAGAGAGTGTGTGTGGCAGGAGAAGTCTGATTTTTATTCGATAGCTCTGTATATATGTTTTTTTTCTTGCAGCAAAGCCACAGGGAGCTATATGATATTTCCACCAAAGAGAATCGAACGTCTGATTTTAACGTTGTAAATCGGAAGACTTACCTCTATGCCAGCAGGGGACCGATAGCTCTGTAAACAAGCAATATTAAAGACGATAATAAATTTGGTTTGTCTGACCAATGACGATTTTATATAGACAGTAATGTACGTTTAATTTTGTACTTTTTCGAAGAGTGGTGGATAAACTAGGGAAGATTACAAGCAAAGTGAAAATGTATCATGAGTGTCACACTAGGGAAAATTCAGGATTTTAAAAAAATATTTCCCTATAGAATTGAAAACTTAAAACTTACATACTATCAAAATATGAATTATTAGTTAAGATTTTATGCTATTTTGATGGGTATAACATAAAAAGTAGTTTAATACAATTTTGAATTTAAAACATCAAAACATTGTGTCATGCGCAGTAAAGGATACCCATGACGATAGAGTTCACGGAGAGATGTGTACAAATTTTCATTTTTGCATGTTGTTTTTTGCGATTTTTATCGGCTTCTTTTTACTGTTATTTAACCCCCTGTTGATGGAACTTCACCAAATTTGGCATGGAGGTTTGATATATGAGGAGATACATATAAATTTTCAATTGTTATGGATAATTTTTTTTTTTTTCATCTGATTAATCGCTTGTCTACATGTTATGTCTCACTTTCTATCAGATCTGTAGTAGATGCTTCCTAAGAAAGCTGAGTTGGCAAGGTAGCATAAACGAATCCCCCGCTGATATAGCAGTAAGTCTACGAATTTACAACGCTAAACTCAGGTATTCGATTCCTTGATGGACACAGCAGACAGTCAACATACACGAATGACAATTATTTCGATACATTTCTCTCACAAATAGTGAATAAACACAATAACACATATTTCATTACGATTTGATATCATCGTCAAAGATTAGATGGATCGTTTTCATTGACAACCATTTATGTTAGATGTTTACTGTTATGACACATAACATAATGGGTCTTGGAACTGAACAAGAGATTTTGTCAAAGAAACAGTCGAGATGAAATTCTATTGTCATGTTAGTCTACGTTTAGAACCTTACAAATGTGAGTTCTATTATTTTCTTTATATATGCAAATCGCATAAGGTTTATGACCTCCGACACTGGAGGCGGACTGAAGTTATGTTTCACCCCTGTTTGTTTCTAAACAAGAAATCTCGAAAGCAGCTAAATGAATTTGGACAAAAGTTGGTATACATTTGGATTATGACCCAACTTAGATGTAATTAATTTCTGAAGGGTCAAGGTCACGAAAATCCAAAATATTCCCCTTTGTTAATATGAGGACTGATTTTTCACACTATTGCCGCTATATAACACAGTCAAAATAGATCGGATTTTGAAGAAACTTGTGGACATATGTATAATATTATTCCTCACTGTCCTGCAAATAGTGGTCCGTCTCCTTTGATAACGACGGGAATACGAACACATATTCGTATACTTTGAAAGAGAATATGATCAATGCTGCGTGGTGGAAGTACGTGTTTTACTGAGTGCCCCTCTAGTCAAAGTTCTCACTCCATTATTTATCACGCTAGTTTCTTTTGTTTTTTTCGTAATAAAGAGAGTTCTGTTGGACAACATGCTTCTCCAACCTGGTTACTGTGTTATTCTGCCTTGTAGCAGAATCTAGGCCTGAAGGAATAACCACTGGTTTACTACAACGTATTGTTTTCTGTTGTTGTTGATTTTGTTTTTCAATTTTTACAATACTTTAGTCTGTAAATGAAGGTCTTACTTTTACACCGCTAACTGAGAGTTTCTTTTATGTTTTTATTCCATCCATTTCATCTCTGTAATTACACCATATACCAAAGGTAGAAATAAAACTGATCACAAAACGTGTTTTATTCTTTCGCTCTATTCTTAGTTTGTTTAATTACTCACAGATTCCGAAATAGAAACAATAGAGTTGAACAGACATTAAAACTTTGTGTCATGCGCAGTAAAGGATACTTTTGGTGATAGTGTGCATGAGGAGATGCGTACAAATTCTCAGTTTTCATTTACCTCTCACTTTCCCTTTGGGCTATCTGCTATGTCGACCGCGGGTAATCGAACCCCAGATTTTAGCATTGTAAGTCCTGGAATTTACCGCGGTTCCGCCAAAGGATCACCACCAAAGTTCTTGAACAGCTTTGGAACAATGTAACTATAGAATTGTAAGGAAGAATTCTATTTAGTATTTAAAACTTAAAGTAAGATACTTATATATGATTAATCTATCCATTTCTCAGCTTTATAACTTAAATAGTTCCCAAATGTTGTAAAAGTAATTTTGTATATGGGTAACATCTTGTATCTCTCCCAAAACACTTTTACGTGTATTTCGCAGTGCATGAACAGCTCCATTATCATAACTGGTCAAATTTATTTACAGCTTTTGATAGAAGTAGTAGTGTTCCCTTAAACTGTACTTTAGTCCCTGAGTAGGCAATGCCTATTACAGTTTATTTGTGAAATCATAAAATCATTGTTTTAGCTGATTTAAAAGAAAAAAAATAGTTCTTACTTGATTATAATTTCAAAATTGTGATAAGTATCTCATTTTTAACTAGATGGGCAGTCAGTAGAGCGAACACTTCCGCCATGTATGGTTGACCATATTTTTATCTCAAAAATATGAAAATGTCCGTCATTATCAGCGGACCCAAAACATTTTCGACTGAACAATGAGGAATAATATTCTACATGTTTTCATCAAGCTTCATCAAAATCCAATAAATTTTGACAGAGTTATAGAACAATAATAATGTGAAAAAGAGGCCTCTATATTAACAGATAGGAATTTTTGGATTCTCGTGATCTTGACCCTTCAAAACCTAATGATTTCTATGTTGGACCGTAATCCAAATGTATACCAACTTTTCTTCAACTCCATTCAGCCGTTGACAATTCTTGCTGACAAACACACACACACAGAGGTGAAAACATAACCTTCGTTTACCTTCGGTGACAGAGATAATAAAATAGCTATTGTTTCCAGGATTATGAGTATGGTTATAACAAAAATCTATTATATAATTACTTCTTATGCAATAATGTACATTTTCTGAGATTATATATCTCACTGTGTCTGTGTGTCTATATATATAATACTTGTATATGCATTTGAAAAATCTTTGGTTCTTAATTTTTTGACACAACCACAACTAGTACTATTTGGAATGATCTCGAGAAGAATATTTGCTTCAATACGAAAACTTTTGGAAGCATTTCTTTCATCTTCTCATCCCATTTAGCTAGTAAAATGGAAACATTAAGGTCTGTTTTGGCTTTTGACAACGTATTTTTGAGCAGAAATATAGGCTCGTTTCATTTTATTAAGTTAAAACATATAATATATAACTTTAAAATATTGTCCTTCAACAAAACACTTTGACGTGTGTGGTATTCCATTACTTACCGGTTCACCACGAAAGACTTGTTTGTTTTTCTAGCAAACCCTCATTTGTCTATCTGCTATGTCCACTGCAGGGAGTCGAGCCCCAGATTTTAGCGTTTAAGTCCAGGAATTTAGCGTTTTCCTACCTGGGTACCACCACCAATAGACTCAAAGTAAATCTCGACTAATGTTTTGCGCAGAAATCTACTAAAGTAATTTAACAATTAAGATCATTTTCTAACATCAATTCCATTCTAATACTTGACTGTTTTCTATATAATGGTAAGTGAATCCAAAGACAAACTAAACTGTAAGGAAGCATCTGAAAATATTTACCATAATGTTCAAATGAACAATGCTTCTTTCAGTTTGTGCCCATCGTTTAGTTAGGTAAGTTGGCTTCGAAAGAGTTTGCTTTCTTGTCGAATTCTCTCACAGAGTTACTGCAGGGCTACCTGTGCTAGCTACCCTCATTTTTAAATTGATAGATTAGAGGAAATATAGCATCTCAACAACATCCACCGCCCACTATTGGGCTACTTCTTTTTTGTGGGTAGTGATGACTAGCTGCCTTCCCAATAGTGTTTCTCTGCTAAATTAGGAATGACTCCACAGATAGCCTTCGTGTGAAATACGTGAAATTCAAACAAATTCAAACCTCTTCTCGCCGATTCTCATATTTGTAATGCAGCCTTGTATCTAGACACTTCGCAAAATCTCTCGATCACTGCATTCCTTAACATTTTATACAATCTAGGCCTAATTTAACGTCATCCGCCCTCTATCTAATATCTAAATTAAAATATTTAACACTAGTTATAGTATTCGCCCATGGACCAAAGTTATGTAAATTCATGCTTAATGAAAAATTATGTTAGGACATGAAAAGTTGCTTCCCTTATATGTAATCGTAAAAATACGCAAAAACACCCATAAAACCTGCAATACATACACTGTGAAACGACAAATTTGCCTGTATATTTGCATAGACCCAATGAACTTCCTTGACAAAGATCCATGGTGAAGATCCATAATTTGGGCGACATAGTGGTAAAAAACGCCCACAAAAACCGCAAAATTCATAACTGAAAATCTGTGTGTACCACCGTATGGACCTAATGTGCCTCTATATCAATTTTGGTGAAAATCCATCCTAACCCTAAGAAGAAGTTACATGCACATACAACAGACAACTTGGTACTGCTATATTTATATACATATATCTTACAATAACATTCATATTTCATTATTGTCATACCTCTTCCAGTATTGTTCATTATTGACTCTTATAGAGGAAAACAAACCAGCAACAAATTAAAAATTTAATTGCGATGAGTTGTAAGCATTAGGCCCATTATTTTTTTAAGCTCTACGTACTTTATCTAGTTCCCTAGGGATTTTCAATATTTAGAACATTGTTTAATAAAATTATTCTAAACGCATTATATTTTTCATATCTATTACCGACGATTGTGTTTGTTGTATCCCAGCGAGCCTGAAGAGCTCCAGATTGACGGATACTTGTCGTTGGCAATGGATATGTCAGCTTTAGTGTACTCGGAAAAACTATTTTAATTTTTGAAGATTCCTAAAAAACTAGATTAAGAATGTAATGTTTAAAAATGTAATCAGCCTAATATTAATGTCTTGTAACACGTAAGATTGTAATCATTGTTCGCTGGCTTGTAAAAGGTGTATACATTAATAAGTAAGAAATTGAAACAGATATTACGCTAAGTCAAACTATTAGTGAGGAGTACTGGCAAGTAGCATCTTTCATAATATTGTCAAAAATTGTATTCTAGGTTAAAAAACTTTAAACAGAATATTAAGTTCCGTTTCTTATTTTGTAAACTAAAATGTATTAAAGTAAAAAGAACTGAGTACTGTTGGAAGAGACTGAGTACTTTTGTGAGAAAACATTCTTTTCTCTCTATGTTGTTTATTCTAATCTGCTTTGTCTATATATGCATATATATATGTATATACATACACACACACACACAAATTATATATATCTGATTGGTACGTATATGTACATACCAATCAGATATAAAAACCTAAAAATGGGCTAGAAGTAGGCATTTATTATAAGGCATTCCATGCTGAAACTATCATCCACGAAAGTTGTTGGTATAATTCTAAATATTGCACCAAGGTGGAGCAATAAGAAATTACGAGAAACCCACTTGAAGTGAAAGTGTCTCAAAACGGCTGGTATGGGTATTAAAACTTTTATTAAAATAAGGTAGAAAACAGCGTTTCGACCTGAGGATGGCCTAAGAATGTCGAAACGTTGTTCTATGCTTTATTTTAATAAAAGTTTTAATACCCATATCAGCCGTCTTTAAATACAAGGTGGAGCACTTTCGAATTTGTCCTTACCTGGGGCTCTGACCTTTTCAGAAGAATTATATTACCCTATCGTGCATGTTAAACGCAACGACTGTAACGGTGAAGTATAAAATAATGTTCAACATGCATTGTACTTGTGCATTAGACCACTTCGGCATTGGTATTTTATGAAAACAACAAGGGCCGTTTACATAATCACATCATACAATACTTTATACATGTCGTAACTGTGTAATTAATTTTCATGTTACATTGTTAGAAATAGATAGTTACCTTCGCAGACGGAACAGGTCAAATGGAACACTACAGCAGTTTTACAAACCTAAACATTCTCACTCTTTCGTTATTATTTTTATTTTAGTCACCCTCCCTCCACCACACGTTCAATTCCTAACGACAATTTATCACACCACTTATACAATGGTGACCTAGTCAATGTAATAAAGGGTGTCTAGTAAAAGGGTGTCTTTTTATATATATTTTATAGGAAATTTGGTTAGTTTGAAAAAGTTTCGAGTTTCTTAGCATTGAACATATTTCATTCATTGTTGAGCATGTAATATGAATAATTGTTTTGATTTCTTAATAATGACTATAAAAAGTCATTTATGTGAGCTGAGAACTGTCTATGCCCAAGCTTTAATTATGATAATATTCATTAAATCACATCTATTTTCCTTGTAAGCGATTGAACTGTGTTACTTGAAAGAAAGTGGATAATCGTACTTTCATTGTTGGACATGGTCGTTTTCACATTAAATGTATTTCACATGTATGTCTATGTATGCTATCTACTGCATAATATATATCTTTGCAACATTTATATATTGATAAAACAATTGATAACGTTACCCACAGATTTCTTGAATATAGAAGATATAGTATTAATGATAATATTAATGACCCTGTCTCATGACATTTTTACGATGACAAACACGATCTCTCACATCTCAAACTTGTTGTTTTAAGGTCTGCTCCATTTGAAATTTCCCCGCGTAAAAACGAGAAAAAGTGCCATATCTATATCCTAGGAACCCTTTTCATTATGAAAATTAAATGAAAAATCTTCTTTCACAATATGCTTCCTTCTAATAGCTTTTATTTCTGTCGTTTACCGTGACTTAAAATTTTAGTCTCCTGGTGAGACATTTGTAAGTTACGGATTTACATCACTAAAATTTGGGACTCGATTCCCCGCAGTAGACACAGTAGGTAGCATAATAGGGCTTTGTTCTAAAACAAAGAAAGAAGCCCTAGAATTTCATGCTGCATACTATGTTCTCTCTTTCTAACGCCAGTAGTTTAGTACTTGTATAAAAAAGAAACGTTTATTGTATTTTCTTCCTTTATTTCGAATTATATTAACGTACTTTTTCATTTATTCACGCTTACTTTATTCTCTCAATTAATTACGTATCATATGTTTAATTCTTAATTTAATTTATTCACCAAAACGTAAATTCAGAACCAAACAAAACGTATCGTTTGTCTGTATTTTGCTGTATTGTTTGTTTCACCTAAACAAATGAATTTTCCTTATAAATTAATACACGCTCGAGTCGATGTATATGTTCCTTTATATAAATATATTGCTATTCGATATTGTTTCCCGTTTAATTTTTTAACAATTTAAGTAAATTTAGTGTTTTGTAATCTGTTTAGTTTTTAACAAGTACCGTCATTTCAATTATAAAGTGCTATCTATACAGGCCTTTTCCGTTTTGTATTTGTTCACATTCCGAGTTCAACAAATTTTAAACGGAGAATAAAGTTCCATTTTAATTTTATAAATTAAAATTAATAAAAACAACAATGAATACTGCTGGAAACGATATTAAAATATTCGTTAATCGACTTTCATGTTACATGATTATCAATGGTTACACTATATTGCAGTTACCTTCACAAACAGACTAGGTCAAATAAAACATCAGCCCAGCTAGGACACAACAAAAACACGAGTGGTCAGGACACTAATTTTTTAACAAATAGAGAATTATTATGGTGCGAGTGCCTTTCTTAAGCTAGCGAAACACTACATTATTTATTCATTGCCTCCAGAGGTGAGAGAGCATTAAGAGTGTATAATAGTATTTGAACCTTACTGTATCCTTTACATCCAAACAATACAGCAATTTTGTTATTTTGTTTAATTGTTTAACATAATCACAATTCTTTCTTCCTTGATGAATTTATATTAAACAATATTCTTAAATCAATGGTTCTTTAAACACAGTAAAACTTGTCTGAAGCGGAAACCTGTACAAGCTGGAAATATTATAATTTTGCAGCATTATCTTTAGATTTCTCTTATAAAAGGCCTTCTATATGGCGGAACCTGAGTAACACGGACAGAAAACTGCCTTTCATCTACCTCATTTATCACCAAGTAGGATTAGAACTTGTGTAAGGCGGAAAAATGTTCTTGATTAAATATTAATTTCTTATGTAATTAATAATTTATTTAAATATTGATAAATTCTCGGACATTTTGTTACAATAAGTCTTGGTTAAATATATTCTATTTATTTTTCTGCCGTCATTATTTTTGCAGTTAAATTAAACAAAAAAATGGAACAAGAAAATAGGAATATTCTACTTTTCCCAGGTTATGCAACTTGTCATCCAAAAGTTCAACTTTCAAATATTCGTTTAGTCCTTCTACCTCCATGTACAACATCAATTCTACAGCCACTAGATAATGGAATTATACAGTGTATAAAATTGAAAAACAGAAAATTGATGCTTCAGCATATTATTACAAACATGGACGACTGTAAGAGAGCATCAAAAATGACCCTGAAAATTTAAGTGTCAGATGTATTTGCATTTGTAAGTCATTCAATCAAATATGTAAAAGATGAATGCAAAATAAATTGCTTTCGAAATTGTATATTTATTTTTGAAAATGGCGAAGATTGTGGGGAAGTTGTTCGTTATGACGATTCTAGTGAAATCCAAACTCTGAGAAGATTGATGCAGATGATTCTGTGAATGTGAAAGGTTTTGTGAACGTTGACAAGAATGTTTTAACAGAAACTGATGAAATTGACTTAAAATTTATAATATAATAACAAAATGGTGACAGTGTGAGAGATTCAGAAGATGAACAAAATGGAAAAGGTAGTGAGGAAGTAGAAATTCCTACTTCATCGCAAGTGTTAAGTTATATTAACGCTGTCAAATTAAATGCAAAAATGAAGGGGGAAAATGAACTTCATGAAGAGACCGTAGAATTGGCCTTCTCTTTTAACCGCATGAGAAAGCCCATTAAAAAAAAAAGTTGAAATTTGACACTTTCTCCAATAAATTTGATTAAAATTTTGTGTACTTATATATATTTTGAATGTCTATTTTTGTTCTTATTCTAATAAATATAGTATAAACAGTATAATAACTTTATTCACAAACCTTTTACTTCCCTTGAGTCAAGCAAGTATAACGTTCCACTCAAAAATTATATATAAAAGGAAATACATGTTCCTTATGTCTAAGCTGGAACTTTTATTCTGTCCTGTGCGATTCCGCCTTAGACAAATTTTACTGCATTTACAATTTGAACACAGTCTGTCTTCAGATGCACTTCACATACTCGTCCAACTGCTATTACCTTCTCCTGGCGTAAAGGTTTACCAGAGTAAAGAACGTGTTCTCAGTAGATTCACCGTCATATTACCTTGTGGAATATCGTAACTTGAGCGTAATTGTGATGAAAATAATCTTAATAGTGTTATGGAAATCAATACTGCATTCTTAATTCATCCAAGCATTGTGTTAGTGATAATGCCAAGGTAAATAGGATATTAATTAATATCTACTAAAATGACGAATACAAGTCTAAAATCATTTTATGAGTCATTAGTTCGGCCACATTTTAAGTATTGTATTCATTTTTGAGCTCCTTACTTCATTGCGTTGTAGAAATAGTTCAGGGAAGGCAATTATGATAATACCTGGGATGAAAAGATTGTTATACGAGGATAGTTTAAGATCCTTATTTTTTTCGTCTTGAAAACAAAGTGTTCTGATTGAGGCATTTAAGATTGTTCATGGAATTAACGTTGTTGATTAATCATCTTTTTTCGTAATTATTGGTATGGTTGGTAAGACTAGGGGGTACAAATACAAATTCTGGCAAAGTAGAAGTCATCTTCAGGTGAAAAAGCTTTTTTTTAACAAAGTGGTTGGCTTTTGGATTGAGTTACCTTCATATAGCCCCCCCCTTCCCCGCTAGTACAGCAGTAAGTCGACTGAATTACAACGCTAAAATCAAGGGTTCGATTCCCCTCGGTGGGCTCAGCAGATAGCCCGATGTGGCTTTGCTATAAGAAAAACACACATACCTTCAGATATGGCCATCTTATTTACATTACGAACTTAGAGCTAAAAGGAAAATAAAAATACATATTAATAAATAATAATAATAAATAAAAGTGGTTGCTACCGGCTGGTTACTTTCCTATGGCTGATAGATCGGAACTGAGGACAGCGACATGCTACCTCGTCAACCAACTGGCAGATGTTTTACAACGGAGCTTCATAATTAGAATCAGAAGAAAACTTGTTCTTTGGACTGTGCTGAACTTCTCTAGGGTGTAAATAAAGTCTCGCACTCACTGAAAATTTTTATATATTTCTAACATTTTCGTCGGTTCTTTTTAACGTATTATTATACTTATAACTGTCGTACCTCCTGAGAACTCCCTGTAAGTGCTCAGGGTTATACTAATAACTAACGTACCTCCTGAAAACTTCCTGTATGCACTCAAGGTTATACTTGTAACTGCTGTACCTCCTGTGAACTCCCAGTTTGTGCTCAAGGTTATATTTGTAACTGCTTTACCTCCTGAGAACTCCCAGTATGCGCACAAGGTTATACTTGTAACTTACTCCTACACCAATGTATCATAAAACATCAATTTGAAATCCTATAGTTGCGAATCTTATGGTGTATTTAAATCATCCATTTTTTTACACTCCCATTTAGGATGTATACTGCTTGTTGAGAGAGAATTAACCTATTGTTGAATAGGTTCAACATACCGATAATCTTGCTCAAATTTAAGAATGACGTAGGTACACGTAACCATCATAACGAGTGAGATGCAATTTGTCGTAATTGGATTGGAATCACTTCACTCGAATTTTACACTTCAACAATAACTTGTAATAACGAAGTTGACACCAAGTTTTTATCTACGTTCTTCTCTTCTAAACGATAATAAGTCAGGCAAGATTCTTTACATTTGATCCTACTCGGTTCTGTGTAGCAGGTAGTAACAGCACTCAACCTATAAGTGAGTGGTTAGTTTTTCTAAACACTTAAGTTTCATTTTCCAATCTTTCATTCTACCTTAACAATCCCCTAGTTACAATTTAAAATTCTTAATGTATTAGTTCATCCCTCAAATATCCTTTCGATATTAAGTGTTTTCAAAGTTTATACAAAATTAACATCGATTGCTTCTAACACCTTGTCCCACCATTGTTTGCTTTTCACAATAAAACCATACTGAGGTTAAATTGATGTTTTATATATTCTTTAAGGTGTTTCTTTAAAGTTTTTCATACAAATGTTGTCACATATTTCCAGCCAATAATTCACACCCATATACTGAAATGTAAATCTTTACATTCTTGGTAATAACATATGTTTTTTCAATTATAAAATACTATAATTTTGTTACTAATATGTAATCACAATTATGCTCTGTCATTTCTTGCTTTGGTATCCTGCCGTTCACCACATATTGCAATACTTGATGTCTTTCTTCCAACCAATGAGTAGTCTCAAAGTTCCCTTGTTGTTAGCGTGTCACACTTTCAGCTGTGGGTGCATTATAAGAATAGAGTGTAGTCGCTTTAGGCAGCAGGTGCTGTAAACTGATTGCCTATCCTTTAATCCGCATTTCAAAATTACAGACAACTATGCACGTCTATGGCTGTTTACTTCATAATTTACGGACGGTGTTATTCAAGCTAATGAATTAACTATGATAATAACTAATATTAAAAAATAATAATAATTTTCTGCACTTGGACGACAGTACTTTTCCCACAGTTCCAAACTATGATTTAATATTAATAAAATTTATGTATCAGAAAACGTTTACAGTGATTTTTATGTTTGTTCTTCCTGCACCGAACTACGTAAAAATTGTTTAATCCATTTGTTTAACGATAGTTAATTGAACATCGGTATTATGGCCAGGTAGGTTAAGGCGTTCGTCTCGTAATCTGAGGGTTGCGGGTTCGAATACCAGTCGCAAAGAACATGCTCGCCCAGCCGTGGGGGCGTTATAATGTTACTGTCAATCCCACTATTCGTTGGTAAAAGGGTGGCTCAAGAGTTGACGGTTGGTGGTGATGACTAGCTCCCTTCCTTCTAGTCTTACACTACTAAATTAGGGACGGCTAGCGCAGATAGCCCTCGTGTAGCTTTGCGCGAAAATCAAAGCAAACCAAACCCTTCACGAAAACTAAAGACGTAAACAATTATAACATAATATGATTGAGTGATACGAACAACTCTTTTTTTTGTTGTTGTTGTTTCTTATCTTATCTTTTTGTTTCTTAAATCTAGTTATTCTTATTTTGAAACTAAATCTGTTGTTGTAAAATAATTCCTTCCTCATTAATGGCCAGGCATGGCCAGGTGGTTAAGGCACTTGACTGGTAATTCGCGGGTTCGAATCCCCGTCACACCAAACATGCTCGCCCTTTCATCCGTGGGGGCGTTTAATGTTTGGTCAATCCCATTATTCATTAAGAGAAGAGTAGCTGAGTAGCTTAAGAGTGGTGGGTGGTGATGACTAGCTGCCTTCCCTCTAGTCGCGCACTGCTATATTTTGTAAATAAACCGTCAGGGAATATCAAAGAATTGAAGTTTGTAAAATTCGCAAAGCATGATTACCAGACGAAATTCAATTTTCCAAATCATTATCATGGACAAGCAAGCGTCGAGGAACAGATCTGTCTTTAACATCCTTTTGTAATTTTAAATAAATCGGATGACGTTCCTAGCCCTGAAACGTGCGCTCTAACTAGCTTATAATGGTTTTAAAAACCCTCAATTGTATTATTCTACTTCCTATGTTGTTTAATGATCTTATTAATATACCTCTTTCTACTAAATTAAATGCTTTACAAAGATCTATAAAACATAAAAATAATCTTTCTTTTTTAATGAACCAGAAAATATACACCTGTTTAAACCACTTTCACTACAATACATTAGTGTGTTGTCTGTCTTTCAGTCAGTAGACACTTGAATGGCGTCACCTGAGGGATATTTAACACTAAAATTTGTACTGTCGTGACGTCAGTAAACGTGCGCATGCCATGAATCAATCACCAGAAGAATTATGTACTCCGTAGGTTACATCACAGCATCACATACGAATTAAAAAGGGAAGAAATAAAAATATTTTAAACTCTTAATTTTAGTTTTATTTATGCTTGAAGCAGAGCATCGTTGGGGACCTTGTGGAGGTACAACGGTACGATTTACCGTCTGATTTGTTATAGTGCTGATAGAACCTCTGAATTTAGCGTAATAAGTCTTAAACATGCTGCAACACCAGTGGAGAAGTGAAAACTTTTACACTTTCCATCACGGCGAATTAAACATTGATTTGTTTCGAATTGTAAGTCTAAACTAACTGCTGATCCACTGGATAATGTTAACTAGTAAACCATATATTTAAATTTTAGATTACAAATTTTGCACAAATATTTTTGAAGCCAAGAGAAAAGTGAAATTCTACTTTAGTAAAACGAGTCTTTCCTAATAGTATTCTGAGATATATGAACTATCATACTAGTAGATTACATTACTGAGAAAACACCAATAATTTTTGTTTAAGTAATATAAGTAAACTGGTTAGTTTGTTTTAGTGGGAAGCTTTACAGTGGCTATCTACACTGTATTCGTCGCAGGGACTCAAAATGAAGTGTTTTTGTTTGTTTGTTTTATAAGTAATACCTCTATTTATTGTTTGCAAACATTATTGTAACAATAATAACACAACAAAGACTACATCAACCATTTCTCAACTTAAGTTCGTAATATACGTTCTTTCTGTCTCAGGTTTATGTGTTCTCCATTATTTAACTTGCTATATCGATTACAGTTCCAAAATACATTAGCTTGCCCTAATACCTAAACTGATCCACAATTCATTTCATGATCAACTAACATATACAGTTACATACCTGTGATAATTTACTGATCCGGTCGTGTAAGTACTTGAGCTCTTCAAGCGCTATAGAAAATAACTTTTTTTTTTTATTGTAAGCATATATATCCGTTTCCATAAATTATTGCAACTTCGTTAGACACACTACAAAGACGTCACGGATCATGCAATACATCAGGTTAATCATATATGTTAGAAGACAGTGAAGAAGTTGTTAAATTAAACAGAGATCCAGACTTATAACAAATAAATAAAAATTGAAAAATAGCTTTCACACTTTAAAATATGAAATTTCATCAGAAAATGTTTTAAAGAAATTAGATGAATAAGCCTTCATGCGTAAAGTTCGTAATCAAATAGTAATCAAACACTAAATACTGATGCATATAACCATAGTTTGTTTGGAAATTACTTAGACTTTTGTTGAAAACACATAAGTAATGCATTTCCTTTATTTATTTATTGTTTAAGGAAATCGGACCAGTTGGTTCCAGTATCTTGAATCAACTTGTTATCAAATACACAGTACTGTTTAATTTTATTGCGAGAGTATGATTTAGATAGTTTTAGTTATTTTCAGGAAAGATAGTTTATCGCAGATTAGTTTACGAATCATATGTTCTGTAGTTATGAACTGGAGATTGTTGTAGAGCGTCAGTAAAATAAAAAAAGGGGGGAATTTTCTGTGCGTGACTATTTGGACAGGATTTTTCCCAGAAGATGGATTGTAGAGATGATCCTCTGAGATAGCCTGCCTGTTCACTAGATTTAACACCGTGTGATTTTTGGTTGCAGGGTATGGTTAAAAAACGTAAAGCCACGGAATGTACCTGATCTTCGGGAAATCATTACAGAAGTCATACAATCAATACCACCTTGAACGTGCTCAAGAGCTCTCGATATAACGTTTGACTGCTTTAAAACGTGCATAGATATTTGAGGAGAGTAAGTTGAAACTGTATGAAACATGATCACAAAGAAGAAAACTATTGACAAACGTTTCCGAAATTCTTAATTTATCAATTTAATGATAGAATAATTGAGTTTTAAGTTAAGTCAAACAAGTTCCACAAATTTACTAATTGTGCAATGTTGTCATGTCAATAACTTTTCTAGTTGACGAGAAACCCACTGGAAATAAAAATGTATCTCAGAACGGCTGGTATTTCGACCCTCCTAGGACATCTTCAGCTTAAGAAGATGACCTAGGAAAGTCGATACGTTGTTCTCTCCTTATCAATAAAAGTTTTAATACCCATACCAGCCGTTCTGAGATACATCAATAACTCTTTGTTATTATTAGTCAAACAATTTTTAAACAGTATGTATCATGATCACCATAGAAATTGTACATTTTTAACTGAATAACCTTTGAAGATATTGACACTCGTCTGTTTGGTGATTTGTTAAGAAAATGTATTTTGTGACGCAACTTTATGATACTACGTACTTTCAAAGTGTTATTTACCATTGTACGTGACTACCAAAAGGTAGAACCCAATCAATGTCTTGTTCTATTCCGCTGAGCATCTACTGGTATTATGGAACTTCAAGTATCTAATGCACGCTGTACTAAAGGGAGAGAGATAGAAAACGGAACTCAGGCATGTGTTGCCAAAGTCTTGACTCTTGGCGAACTTAATATATATCGAACTCGCTCAATACTGAAAGGAATACGAAGAAAAAATAACAATTCACGCGCTCTCTCTCTTTTTACAAGTTTATAACCGTTTAGAACAGGGGTCACCAAACTACGGCCCTCGAAGTAATTTTGTCCGGCCCGCCAGCAGCTTGCCGCTTGGAAATAAAAAGTGACATTTCATCAAATGTCCGACTGTCATAACAAAATAAGTCACACCGATGGTCGCTTTAAGCTGGCAAACACAAGACGTTATGATAAATTGAAACAAGGCTGTCACGCGCATTTTTAACCAATAGGAAAATTCTTTTGTCTTTGCTGCCCGTTTATTCATATCGAGGCACGTATCTATGAAAGCATTAGGATTTCAAAAACAAGTACAGACTTAACCCTCGTACCTATCGACTCGTCTTGTAAATTCAGCGGCCGAGGGTTACCGCTTCAGCAAGCTCATTTCTCTTAGTAGTCGGGTTATGCGCTTTTCATAACTCGTTCTTAGGTAAGTGTCGTGGCAAACGTACGTTTCAATATATTTTGTTTGTGCGTTCTTGGACCAGTACAATACTTTTCTCACAGCGTTCTGTATTTTTCATTTTCAGATCCTGTTGTTTTTTCACCCATCGTTATGGCTGCTTTTAAAAGAAGAAAAGTGGATTCTGAGTGTCGTGCTTTCAATGAAGAATGGGGAGAAAAGTACTTCTTTGTGGAAATAAAAAACCAGAAAGCTACTTGTGTGATATGCACCGAAAGTGTTGCCGTTTTGAAAGAGTACAATCTTCGGCATCACTATAAAACAAAACATCTATCAACATATTTGAAATTTTCAGGAAAGTTCCGTTCTGAGAAATTTGAATCCATCAAACGTGTTTTTGAATCTCAAAAGAATCTCTTCACGAGAAAGTTTGCTGAAAATGAATCTGCTACTCGTACAAGTTACAAAATAGTGCAAAGGATGGCAGAGCGAGGAAAATCTTTTACTGACGGCAACTTCATCAAAGAGTGTATGATGGAAGCAGCAAATAAGCTGTGTCCTGAAAAACCCAATTTCTTTGAAAGTATCAGCCTTTCAGCAACTTCAGTTGTACGGAGAGCAGAAGAACTTGGAGAGAACATCGCATTACAGATACACCAAAAAGCTAGAACTTCCTATGGTATTCTCTGGCACGGGATGAGTCTACTGATCTCTCGAGTACGTCACAACTTCTTGTGTTCATTCGTGGAGTTAATTTGGACTTTCAGATCACGAAAGAGTTGGCATCAGTTTGCAGCATGCATGGAAGATAAACTGGAGAAGACATTTTCATGGAAGTGCATAAATCCTTGCAAGACTATAACCTTCAGTGGAATCAGCTTAGAGGTGTAACAGTTGATGGAGGAAAAATCATAGCTGGAGTAAAGAAGGGTCTGGTGGGGCTGATCAGGAAGCAGTTGGAAGATCTTCAACTCCCAAGCGCTATATTCATACACTGCATCACACATCAGCAAGAACTTTTTATAAACTAAGAAGAGAAATAGATATATTTCTTATCGAGAAATAGAGAGCCAATCCACTTTTGTCGGATCCAACCTGGTTGTCAAAGTTGTCATTTTTGGTTGACATCACATCCCACATGAATGAATTGAACTTGCAACTTCAGGGGAAGAATAACCTTGCCTGTGATCTCTATAGAATCATTAAAGGATTTAGGAGAAAGCTGTCATTGTTTGAAGCACATTTGGAAGGAGAAAACCTCTCTCATTTTTAGTGTTTCAATGAGTTTCATGCTGGAAACACAAAAGATGTCAACCTGGAGTTTCAGAAAAAGATTATTGGTGATTTAAATAAGCATTTTTAAAGAGATTTTCAGATCTCGACAGAATCGAAAGTGGCATTCTCCTTTTTCAGAATCCTTTTGATTGTGTCATTGATGACGTGCCAGTGGAACTTCAGCTTGAGGTAATCGATTTGCAAGGAAATGACTTGTTGAAAGAGAAACACAGAGAGGGGCAACTTATTGAATTTTACAGCTGCATACATAAGATGGTTTTCCAAAGCTGAAGCAGTTCGCATCTGGTATGGCATCAGTATTCGGAACAACTTATGTCTGTGAACAAGCATTTTCAAAAATGAAGTATCGGTACATCGATCAAGGTTGACTGATGAACATTTGAAAGCAATTCTAATGATTAGATGCAGCAATTCAAAACCAAATATTGAAGATATTTTAAAAGCCAAACGCCAATTTCATAAACCTTACTAACTTTTTTGCGGCTTAGTTAAATTCAGATATGTAGTCACTATGTGCGATGTGACAATTGTTTTTGCTAATGTCACTTTCTTTGATAACCTTTTGGTGAATAAAAATGTTGGTTGTATTTCTGTTTGTTTTTTATTATATGTGTGTATTGCATGCTACTCCCACATGGCTAATGTGGCATCCTTAACTTAGTGTTAAAGTCTTTTACAGAGAGCTTTCGTTCTAGTTTATGAGTATTGAACATAATGATCATGCGGCCCGTGCTTCTCATTCTCCAAGTAATCTGGCCCCATGTGAAAAAAATGTTTGGTGACTCCTGGTTTAGAAGGTTGTAAACCTAGTTGTAAAGCTAGGTAATGAAATTGTATGATCTTGTTTACTGGTGTATTTAGCACTATGCTACCACCTACTAACAATGCTTCTTTCTCTGTGAAGGTTGAAGCTATTCCTTTTTCATTCTTATAAATATAAAAGCTTTTTTTACTTATTACTAGTGTGGTAACTTTGTTTCTTTTCTTGTCGATTGGTGATAACTGTTTCATTCTTATACCTCTACATCATTCATGAATTATTTCTTCACTTCACTCAAATTATACATTTTATTGACGAGAAGAAAAATTCACAACTAATTTACCAGCTAATCCGTTTAACAATTGTTATATAATCGCATATTATTCAAATATCTAAAATATTTTAGATTATTACAGATGAGTAAAGGACTTTGTACCTCAAGACAGTTGGTATGGGTATTAAAACTTTTAATAAAATAAAATGAAGAAAAGTTTCGACTTTCCGAGGCCATCTTCAGGTTAACAATACCCATACCGGTCGTCTTAAGATAGATTTTTACTTCAAGTGGGTTTCTCGTCATCGTGAAGTAAATGACTTTATATGAAACCCTGAAAATAAAATATTCTGTCTTAAACAAGTTCTAACCCTATTTATTTTACTTTTATGAATCTCGTAGCCGTAGTATCTCTGTCTTTCTTTCTTTGCGAAATGATATAATGTTTAAATTAGTAGCTTTGACGTTTTTGTATTTTTCTGAAGCAATATGCTATTTATTTCAGTAGCTATGTTATCTCTGTCGTTTCTTCTGTTTGTTGTAGTGGAATTTTTGTAGTCTTGTTTTCTTTTGTTGTGATAGCTCTGATTTTCTTTCTCTGTTGTAGGTGATAATTGTTTTTTGCACAGTATGTGTCGTATTTGTATTTTTATTTTTTTTATAACGCGGTAACTTTATTTTCCAACGATAGCTGTGGTGATTCCTCTTTACTTTCCCTGTCACTGTGGGAACTAGACAGGTTTAACTGAAAATGAGAACTATTCTGCCAATATTTTATTTGTTTTTAATAATGATAAAAAAGAAGAAGCTATAGTACAGTTATTATTATTCTACATTTCTCAAAAGATGGATTACAAATAAAGCCGGAAATGTCTTTGTTGAGGGGAGAAGTCTATAACTTTTTACCAAAAAGTACGGGCCCGAAATTTTGAAAATTTACGTGAAAACTTTGTTGACTGAGTGAAGTGGCACATGGGTATCACGTGATTAATTTATTTGACCTTGTAACTCGTACCGACACTCTCGGTCTGGAAATGTTGTACAAGAGAAATCTAAAATGTGATCAAATTAACCTATATTTAAAACACGACAAAGGTTCGCCCTCAGTCTACATATTTATATCAGTCTATCCGCTAACGATATATTCACAAGTTTATTTGCTTATCTATATCCATTTCTCATTGAATATTTTCCGCTTTGCGTTATATATAATAGTCATTTCAAAACTGTAAAACAATTTTCCAAACGCCATTCCCACCTGAGTTGTAGTTTCACTAATCTTAAACTTTGTTTTGACGTATGCGATTGAGATACGTTTTTTGAGCCATCATATGTGAAGTTTGTTGACACTATAATGTTCATATCGAAGGCATAATTAACGTTATGATCGTGTGTTAAAGTTCAAATGGAAAATTACTTTTTAGCGAATGAAACAAAATAAAACATGCTTACAAAAATATTTTATGATAAACGGTTCAAAGTAAGCATAAATCAAATTACAAAACTTTGATATCCTTCTCATGAAAATTAACTTCTCTAGTATTATACACACACATACAATAATAAAACATTTAATTTACACACATTAGTACTCCATTTGTGAAATTGCATACACATGCTGTTTTATATATATATTTCTCTGCCTAGAAGCCAAAATTTGTCACTTTAAGACTTCAGTACTCTGCCTAGAATACGACAAGCATTTGCCACTTTAACACTTTTGGTAGTTAGCCAACAAACATTTGTTACATTAACACTTCAGTACTCTATCTAGAAGACAATAAAAATACGTCACATTAACATTTTAGTACTCTACCTAGAAAACAACAAACATTTGTTACATTAACACTTTAGTACTCTACCAACAAGACAACAAACATTTGTTATATTAACACTTTAGTACTCTGTGTATAAGACAACAAACATTTTAGTATTCTGTCAAGAAGACAACAAACATTTGTCACATTAACACTGTGGTTCTCTATCTACGATAATACTTTAATAGTATATTTACAAAGCATTGAGCGTTTCCAAATATTAATTTTCTACCAACAAAACTATGAACAATGACACAAAGATTTGCAGACACTTCATTGCTAAACTACGAATATTTATGAAACAATTTAATATTGTAACTATAAACACTCAAAGTAGTAATTAAGAAATATATATACAAAGGGTAAGACTTATTATCTTGAATTAACTCACAGATAATGCCTCAGTGGGTAGAGAAAAGAACTCAAGTTCAAGCGGGATGTCGTATTTGTAAAATAAAAACAACAAGGGAAAAAGTACAGTTAACGTATTAAAGCAGTTGAATTGGATTTTGTATTTAATTCATTTCGTTGACTGTACTTTCATATTGACTTTATTTTTCAGTTTAAAGGTTTTGTTTAAACTCTGATTATTCTATGGATATCAAACAACCAGAGTTGTTTGAATATTATTTCTCCAATATGTTCTGGCACTGAAACCTCTGATGGTTTAAATATTTAACTGACATTTAAAAGTAAAGATCAAGGCGTTCACAACCTATGACCCTGCCTTTTAGCGGTGAAAAGCTGAAGGATTTTGATCAGTCCATATATTAACTATAGTTTCAGTATCGACCCGACCTCCAACTTTGTAGTTGTATCAGACAGAAGTGAGTATGCGGCAAAACTAACATTGGTTTATGGTCAGTCTAAGTGAGCTTCAAACTTAACAGTCAGCTACTAATAAATTATACGGCTGAATTGTCATTGGTAGCAAAAATTCTTGATTTGTACATGTGACATCCCTTGTACAAATTAAATTTATGAGATGCTTTATACTAAGTATTAGGTCTGACCTTTAGCTTTGTAAGTATTTCAAGAATTTTAAATATATATATTTCTCAAGTAATTTAGATATAAGATTACTTATTAATGTATATATAAAAAATGAATGACTCGATAAATGTTATGCCTGTCTTAGAGATCTGTTTAGTGTTTATAAGACTATAAACATTCAAATCTACTTTATATGCTAAATTATCGGTTTTTATTAGATCGAAGTCTAGATACCAATGGCTAAATAATGCAAAACGTATTTTCTTAAGGTCGCGATGATGATTTTTTCATTGTGCATGAAATTGTTATGAAAACTTTCCTTTTATATTTCATTAAGACTTAAAAACCAAAAGGAATCCACATCATTTTAGATGACAAGTGAGGAGAGTTAGAAGCACATTTCAGAAGAGAAAATGCAATAGAAACAGATATTAAATTGAAGGCTATTGAGATATGTGATATTGAAATAAAAGTAATACGTTAAAGACGGACGAAGGTCTGAATGGAGAGATTTTGAATAAGGTTAAACAGAAAATTAACAATGGTGAGGTTGTATGTTTTATACACGAATAAGTATCAACTACACACATTTCGGTTATACGTGTACACAAGGCTGCCTTTGTTCTCTCCTCTAATATAACCTTCTTTAACTTTTGTAAGTTGCCTTTCCTCGTCTTTACTGAAAACCGGTTTCGACATAAGTTTGCTGTTACTGCTCCGGGCCCTTGAGTGGGACAAATATGTCTGTTTGCAAGTTGACTTAATGTAATACATAATATGGATATGTTTGGTGACAATACAGAAATATTGAAATTATTGCATCTACTGAAATATAAATATGTTAAATTATTTCAGTGTTTGTTTAATTTTCATTATAACAAAAACGTTTATTTATAAGTTTTTGAATGATAAGGTTCAATTTAATAAAATGGCCCAAACAGTTCTCACTTCTATCTTTCTTCGGTTTGAGAGAAACGCGGGAAAATCGACTAGCTCATAATTTGGCGCATGCGTGATAGACAAACATAGCAAGTGAAGATAACTGTGGTTCGAATGTTTAGACTCTAAGGAACCAACAAGTGTATCTAATGGGACAATTTGAGAGCTCGCCTGTTGGAAACTATCTTCTCAACTCCCAACAAATCCTGTTTTTGGTTAGGGGAGGGCCCTATTGTAGCCTAAGGGAAACATGCCATATAGCTTTACGGTGTGCCGATTCTGAGCGAGGATTGGTCCTTTGCTTCTTACTTCTCGCGTAATAAGCCTGTAGGGTTGGTACTCATTCAGGGTCGTCCCGGCCCGCATGTGCTCGTGAAGCGCCATATTGGTAGCGGTACAAGTATGGCTTCACAGGCACTATGCATTTTATCTGTTGTTATAGTAAATTAATGTTTTTAGAAAATATGTTATCAAGTTACATCTAACTAACCATAAAACTCAAGTTGAATTTGCAAGCTGTTGTGGTAGTGAGTGATACTTCTGTTATTAGCAGTAACACTAAAGTCCGAGTCACCACTCTTTGTCCAGCGTGTGGTAAACGATTTCAGCGTCATTAATGGCGGCGTATCGCGGAGCTACCTGCAAGAAGAAGAGACTACCTGTTATATTTTCTACTGTGGATGGATGACTGTGCGTCTGGTACATGTGATTCTGATAGCATGACTAGATCCACACTCATCCATTCCTGTGGATTTTAGCATCGACCCATCTCCGTTATCATTCTGGTTTAATACACGTGCATGTTTTTAATAATAAGGCTTGTAAACCTTATTATTAAAGTGTATTTCTCTCTTGGTTCGCCAGTGATTCTTCAGCTTTATTATCTCTTACATAACAATAGTGATAACATCGGAACTGATGTGAAAATCGCATAACTTAGTGTTTTGTGTCTCAGGTTGAAAGTCCATAGCTTAATCACATGTTGATATGAAAACGTCCGAGTTTAAGATTGGAATGTCACAAAAGAACGTTATTTATACTGTGCTGCTACTGGAGAAGTTACAATATTTTAAAGGAAAACATATCCGAAATGTGTACGTACAGTCACTTCCCAGTTTTTGTTTTGCAAAAAGTATTTGATTTGTTATTTTCTACTTCAACGAACACAATTCATGTAACAGTGCACTGAAAATAAATATTTAAGTTCATGAATATATCAATCATCCTGTTTACCTATAATAATAATAAAAGAGAATTGCGAGATTACATAAATTTGAACACACATAGGCTATTTTAAGTAACAGTCTGGACCATCTTTCTCTTCCTTAATGCATAATATTTCCAATGAGCGTATTCCGAATGTAGTAACTATTTCTTTATAAGCTAGTTTGGTCTAAATTGTGCTTACGAGTACTTAAAACAACACTCCGAGGACTATAATGCTGCCATCTACTACTACCATGAGCAAATGAATTATACTCGTCTTAAAATTTCGTATTACTATTAGGCCTTAAATCATTTTGACACTGCAATTTTTAATTAATCACTTAATTATTTTTCTAAGATAATATGCCTAATATTTTTATGACTCGTATGATTAATTATAATCAGGTATTACCATCTTAAAAAAAAAATCTATAAACATAATTCTTGTAACAAATGTGTTTCACGATAGATCTGATGAACACTATTGAGCGAAACGCGTCTAGGAAATGAACCTTTTGTGATGGTAATTTTATTATACAATTCTCTTCTTGAAAAATTTCTAAGAATATAATAGGCCTTATAACAAGCTTAGAAAAAGTATTCACAGTATCGTACCTGTACTAAAACTTAAGAACACATTTTAATCAAGAAAGTCAATTATGCAAACATTGCTTAAACACTTACCCATTCATTTAAATGAGTAAACGTTACAGTTATAATTATAGCTTCATGAGAAATTTAAACAAAATAATGGCGTTGTTATCACTTTTAATTAACATTCGCTGAAACTCATATAGTAGATTATCATTAATAAAACTAATAATTAAACCCCAATGCGTGTATCAAATTTGGGAAAATGTAAATTTCGAACCAATGGATTTATTTCACTATAGTGTTATTAATGATAGTTTGCTTAATGTATTTTATGCTAATCAACAAAAATTATTTCCTTAAATATCGGCATTAAAATATGGTTTTAGAAATTATCTTTACGTCGTATTTCTTGAAAAACACTTTGTTTGCTTTTTAAAACATTACTCACGATCTTCTGGAATACCTTGGCTTTTCATTAATATTGAACCGTGGAAGATCTAGCATTTCAATATTTCAAACTCTTAATTGATGTTACTCTAGTTTTTAATAGAACATTCAGCCAGCCATGTTCGCACAACTCGCCACCTTTTGAGATAAAATCCAACTACGCTTTAAAAAAAGCTGTTGTACGAGCGTTTGTAAATTCTGACAGATGCTTTCTTTTCGGTCATCTCTTCACATATTTTTGTACTTCACCTTATAATTTTCCAGGGTACAGTATTTGCAATATGAAAATCATACTACCGAAAATACACTGGCCATGATTAATTCACGAAACCTTTTTTGACTAACTGATGTACACATTTTTTACCATTCCATAAAAACATTAAAATCGACAACTATAAACAAAACAATTAGACCTATCACTAAACTGGTGTATGAATAACTACACAATTTTTGCATGTCTATATAACAAACTGGAGATTAACAATAAAATTTTATTTTTATATTTTAGGCTGGTATTTTATTCGGATTGTTTCGTTTTATACACCGCCTTAAGAAATACATGCGATAGGCAGTTTATTTCAATTTGATATAACAAAAGAATGTATAATAAAAAGTTGCCCGGTCCAATTAAGGGTAAATGTTAGAACGAGGTTGGACCCTAAAAGGATTATAAAGAAAGGCTAGCATCTGATGATTATGTAGACGATTGGGTTATTAAAATTTTATTTCGGTTTTCACGAACGAAAAATTACGAACAGCATTCTACATCTTTAATAATTGATAAATGAAAATAAAATAAAATAACTGCATTAATTCTGAACTGGTTAAGAAACAGATTGTGAAGTTTAAAAACGATAAGGCTCCTCCCATGAGTTTTGAGACTAAAAAATTGGATATGCAAACCACTTGCGTGTTTTTAACCCTCAACTTTGAATTGGAAGTTAGCTGATGCCACTCCTATCTTCAAGAGAGGCAGAAGTTGTCTCCTTAACTATAGGCCATTATTTGGAAGAAGAGTTTTGGAAAGTCTGCTAAAAGATACTTTACAAAGTAACTTAACAAAGTAGAGGATTTTATCGGTTAGTCAAACTGTTTTTTTACCAAAAGGAAAATTGTTTTGCATGCTCCGAAAAATGTTACTGCTCACGCAATTGAAGATAAGGATGTAAATTTGGTGTATCTGGATTTTTTCAGCATGCCTCTGACAAGGTGCAACATAAAAGGCTTGTAAAAATAAAATTAAGTTTGGGGTAAGTTAGTTAATTGGATAGAAGAAACCAGAGTTGTTATAAATGGAGTTCATTCAAAAGATTAATTTCGTAAGTGGGGTACCTCAGGGCTCAAGTCTTATAAACATTGCTTTTTTATTATTTAAATCAATTATATAAAGGAATGAATGGTCAATAAATCTGCATATGACTAAGGTATTGTTAGCTGTAAAGAGAATGCTGATACTTTACAAATTGGACAAATAAATGGCAGCTGGGTTTTATTCATGATAAATGCAGGTGGGTTACCACAATGTGAATTACAAATATTGCATAGTAATAATCTTAACGTTCTCATGAAAGAAAAAAAATCGTGGTGTAATGGCTGAGTAGTCTCTTAAGCTATCCAAGCAGTATGTTGTTGTTAGTGATAGGGCAAATAGTATTTCAGGTTTATCTACAGATATACCGAATAAAAAATCTAAAAAGGTTATAACTCAGTTGTACAAATCACTGGTCATAATCACATTTGAAATAGTGTTCAGTCTTGCTCTCCTTACCTTAACAAAGTATTCAAAATCTTGGAAAGGTTACTATAATGTCGCCTGGGATGGAGAGGTCTTATGAGAAGAGACTAAAATATCTTATTTTTTTTCCCTTAGAAAAAGGTTCGGTGTGTGTGTGTGTGTGTGTGTGTGATTGAGATGTTTAAGATTGTAAAGGGAAATGATGACGTATCTTTCCTCCTACGCAACACAGTGAGAAGAGTAGGACCAAGATATACAAGTGTAAGATTTGGCAGGATAGAAGTCACCTTTAACTAAGGCCATTTTTAACAGGGTGGTTGGCCTATGGAATGGATTGCCTCAAGATGGTGTAAAGGAAGTAAATTTAAACGAGTTTAATAAAAAGCTATAAAAGTATATGAATGATAAGTGCTTACTTTAAGTTCTTTTGTTTAAGGTAATTTGAAGTGTGGAACAGCCAAGATAGATTAGAAAGTCCCATGTCTCAAAACGTTTGGTTTTGTTTTAATTTAAAGTTTGTATTTATTAGTTCATTCTGTTTAACTAAATGATTGTGTTCACGTTACAGTGGTGTTAAAAACAATGTGCATCATAAAAAGTAATTTTTATAACAACACGTTCCCTTAACACCAACATCAAGACATTTAAATTATTTTACTCACTTAGGATTATCCTTACATCAACAAATAAAACTGAAAATGGCATAGAATGCGAGGTAAAAAAATCACCTATATTCTAAATAGTCCAACAGGTTCACCATCTTCCAATTTAGCTTTTTTTTCCAATAAAACTATTTCCATGTAACTCATTGCTTGTGTAGTTTTTAAGAATACTACTTAAGTGGCTGTGATAATAAGAAAACAAAGAGAACCAGTTAGTTACAGTTCTGTTTATTTCTATACAACTTTGTTATTATAGTAAATTATAAAACAGGCATGCACAAAAGACAGGTGACTTTTGTATGACGTTTCTCTTTTTAAACAAGAAAAAAGACAACTGAAATAGAAGGAAAGAGAAAAGCACACTAAGAAGCTAAATTCAAAAGGCTGTCACCTGCCTGAAAAAGTTTTACTGTCTAGAAGGTAAGAGGCTGTCAGGAAAAAGACGTTCTTGTGTTGATTGTGCACAGCAGACAGACACAGTGTCCCAGAAATGAAACATTCAAACACAAAACAAGTTAATGATATTATGCAAGCCAACTTTAAAAACATACTAGTTTAGAAAAATTACTACAAGCAACCAGGACCAAAAGAAATTACATTTTGGAAATGTTGGCTCTCTTGATAAATCCCATCTTTCAACATATTTTAATAACTTAGCTATACTTTATACAGATTGACAAACACAAAGAAACAAGAATTAGGCAGAGAACTGTTTTGGCATATCAATGATCTGAAATGAATTGATTAGCATAAGACTACAACAGCTATCTGAAATGGTACTTTCCCTGTGGTTTCATGCTGATGTAGTAGTTTACAAGAAAGGATAAGCTGATGTTCAACTGTTGAAATAATACAATGTACAAGCACAAGCAAAAGTTCTTATGATAGGACCAACAACACATGCTTGGTTGAAATCACCCGATATTAAAAATAACAACCACAGGGAAATTTTAGTCGAAGAACTTATGATTTCCAACACTACTAAATCTGAACAGTATTTCAGAAATTGTGGTGTACAAGTTTTAACAATGAAAGGCTTTGTCTCTGAGGCTTAAGATGTAGCAGTGGTGGGAATGCTCACAGACCAACTGTGATTAATTATCTTGTGTCTCTGTCGGTTCTTCTCCATCACCTTGCGTGTCTGACGTCCACAACTACGTAGAGAAAACAGTAAATAAAATTTCCACGTTTAAAATAAAAAAAATTTTTCAAAAGTTATATTTTAAGCATTTAAGATTAATTTCACCCTTCATATATTAAGTTAAAAGATTTGAATTTCTACTAACATCTTCACACATTTCATGTTGCTCTCTAAAACTACTTCTGTTAATCATGCCCAACTGATTATAATTGTTAAACATTTATGCACAGAAACAAGCTTCTGCTAAGAAAATATTTTAATCTTAGATCACACACATTCCACAATCCTCCAAATGCATAAAATGAAATTGGGTGTACTTAAAACCTACAAGAATAGGTCAGTTTACTGTCACCTATATCATAAGACTATTTGTCTGTTGTCACAACCTCAAATTTGTTGCAGAATTTGCAGCAAAGGCAAGCTAGTGTAGTAAAACATGTATTACAGAAAATGAAAATATAAAATTCCCACAATTTATAACAAGCATCAAGAATTTATAGCAATTTCCAAATAAAATGCTAAAGATCTTTTACGTTCATAATAATGTTCCTCTTCTCATTGGAAAGCGAAATGTGTTTATTATATATTCTGCCATATCTCTAAACTCAGATATTCTGTGCATTTAGTTCATGTAATTATCTGTGAAGCTGGTATCTATATCAAATCCACCCAGATCTCGTTTTAATATTACTATTTTTTGTGCATGCAAGGTATATCATTTCTTTTTCAAGTTGTCTGAGAAACAGCTCGTCTCCTTTATAAGAGTAAAGATCTTTCTAAAGTTAATACAATGTGTAGCTCATTAGTAATAACTTTCTGGGTGGCTAAGGATTCACGTACAACTAGGTATGCAAACTTTGGCAACAGGAATAGCAGTCCTGCATACAGTGGGATGCTGCTGAGATGGTCTTTATATTTCCATGTGTTTACTGATATTCATTTTCAGAAAACTATTCAATGTGTTACACTCAGCTTTTGAAATGTTGTGCAACAGTTATCTCTTTGCTATTTCATTGCTTGAATCCTCCTCCTTCAGAAAATGACATTAAATGCCCTTTTAGCCTAAGGCTACCCATGTAGCCATGTACTGAATAGTCAAGATTTCACTAAGAACAAAAATATTCAACTAAAACAACACATCATAGCATTACTATATATAAAAAAAAAAAATTTACAAGATGTGATTAACCTTCTGTAGTAGCCTATAAAAGTAAAATGCAGACAAGAACACTTACCACTTCATCACAAAAATACTATGATACTAAGATGTCCAGAACCATACTCGCCAAATACTGGAGGTAATACAAGAACACAACTGCTCATAATACTTACTGTCAAGTTGTCCCTCAGAAGCTGCATGATTAATGTACTGTCTTTGTAAGAATCTTCATTCAGTGTGTCTAATTCTGCAATAGCATCATCAAAAGCCTGAAAACATTAAAATCACTCTTATAGTGCCATGTTAGTCCTGTAAAACAATCCTCCACAAGATTTCAAAAAGTTTCAAAAAGTGTACCATACACTCATACCTTGATATTTTGCCATAGATTGCAAGCTATTTGTATGAAACAGTAATAAGTTAACTATATTTGCCACCAAAGACTTAAAAATATGCATCACTGATTAGTTATATCAACATACTTAAAACGTTTACTGCAAGCTTTTAGCCCTTAAAGAGCCTAATCAAACAACTATACTCATAGCTCATATATCAATATAATTTACTTTTAACAAACAACCTTTCTCTATTGAAGGCAAATTACTCATTAAGTAAAATCCTACTGAAGTTATGCAAAATAAGAATGTTTAAGACAATGGTTTTGTTGTTTTCTTAAATTATTTCTTACTATATTTATCAGATTGAAATTTCTAGCAAAAATATACAAAAAAAGGAAAAAGTTCAAAACTAATGTAACGTGGCTATGAGACAGTTTGCCACTGTTAGGGTTCGTTTTCCCAGTATGTACAGTTTTAGCTAAAGTTCACCACGTGGTTGCTTTCTTGAAATTATAAATCACTGGTGGGGTACGAAACTGGTTTTAAATGTTGAATTATATAAGAAATAAAATCCCATGTTAAGGATCCAAAAAAAATTGTCTACACAAATGTCAGAGTCTTTGAAAGAACACTATATTTAGCAAAATATCTCAAAAGCTTTTAGAAGACAGGAATAATATATAAAATATAATGAGAATCATGTTATGCAAGAAAGAATCCTCAGTAGCTATGATATGATATTTGAAATTTTTTTAGACAGGAATAGAGTAAATTAATCTATAAGGCCTTTGGTGTGGTCAAATATAAAGCGTTTGACCTCCTGCAACTAGATCAAGATATGAACTAAATGTTTGGACTTAAAAAAAAACAACAAAAAAACACTTGTACAAATCACTATGCAACAACTAAAATTTTTCATACAACTAAGAAATACAATTTCTCATCTTGTTCGATGTCATTTCATGGAAACTCAAGAGTATTTCCTTGTATTAAAACAATTTAATTTCATACAACTAATTTTGGCATTCCTGTTCTTAAAAGAAACTTGCATTCAGTTAGCACCTTGAGTATATATAATTTTTAGTTGTAAATTAACATTTGCAAATGTTTTACAAAAACAAGACATCATAACAAAATTTATTGCTAATTTTAGCAGAAAGCAGGAAAATGGACTTAATCAAAATCACACTTCTGCTAATTTTATTCTCTGTAAATCAGTTTTATAAAACAGAAATCACTTCTTACCAGGACTCAATGCATAATTAGTAGCCAAGGGATTTTATTGTCAGGTATGCTACTTCATGAAATATTAACACAGTGGTCGTACAATTTTGTAAGCAATACAAAACCAAGTCAAATCCTGTGCCACTCACTTGTGGTAAATACTGTACAAACTTACTTTAAATATAAAACAAAAGTAAGATTACATATAGATATACATCATTTCACACTAATAAAAATGAAACATAAGATCCATCCATGCCTGCATGAAAGCATTATGTTTATAGCAAACTTAATTAGATTATGCAAAACCAACTGGACTTAAAAAACAAACATACTAAGCTGTACATTATTAGAATCTATTCAATTTTATTATAATAAAGTGACTATCGTATAACAAGAACTTTCTTGAAAATGGGTATTAATAAATGTAAGCCTGTTGCTTGTCCATAATTTATTACTGGTTTTTATCAGTATCTTTGCACTCTTTAATAACCCATATCATTTCAAGAAACTACCTTTTTACAACTACAAAGATTAATTCTTTGACTACGAGCCAGATGTAATGTTGTTACTATAAAGATGCTTCAACATTCCACTGTAATTTATCAATCTTCATAACTACACTGTATTTGGGTCTAAAAATCCCATTTCTAATCTGCATATCACTTCCGTCAACTTTTTACACTGCTTCAGTAATGAAAGATTCACCACCAATACTTTAGGAAGACTGGCAGAATTACACAGTTCAAAATGAGCATTTTTAAAAGAGGAACAGGTAGGCAGATTTAATAAATATCTCAGCAAATTGAAAATGTAGGATATTATTTTGTATTTAGCTTTTCATTATTGGTAATCTGAGTTTCTAATTCACAAGAAGCTATAAACATTGTGTTGTAGGAAATATAAAATATAATCTGACCAGAAGCCAATGTATCATGACACAAAAATCAATATTTAGCAATTTTTTTGCTACATTTGTTTTTAAATGGAAAAATTAATGAATACTAAGAAGAGCTGAATTATAAACTAATTCAACACCAAAATTACTGACATACATTCATAAACATGACATGCCCTTTGACCCCTATCCATATGGAAAGGGTTAAATGACATTAGCACAGAATATTGGTAACTAAGGAACTCAATTTAAATTAATTCCACACACACACTAACAAGGATGTATAAATATGCATGAAAGCATAACTTTAGGAAAATATTTTACACAAAGATTTTCTGTTTACAACTGAAATACCTTTTCAACAAACAGCTTCATTTAAATAGTTTTTCTAATTACAAAAGAAATTAATTTTGAACTCAATACAATATTTTCCTTGTTAAAGCTCCAACTATGTTACAAACTTTACTATTTTAAAACTGCATAGCACCTAAGCAAAATACATTGTTTCATGTTTAGCTGTGTGCAACTGGGAAAATGGTGGGCTTTAGTAACGAACAGCAGCAATTTTGGGGAATATCCTTCAAATACCATGCATTTAGCAAGCTGCAGTTATTTAATGGTTAGTATCAAACCAAATGGGCTTTACTTTACCTGTTTTGCCAAATGACAGGCTCAATCAGGGGCATTCAGAATTTCATAATAAAATACTGAAAAATTCAATGCCAGGCCCAGACAAATAGGATGTGTTGGCTGCATTTTACTCTTTGCAATATCAAAAGCCTCCTGGTAAGCTTTCTGTGACTCTTCAATCACACCTAGAGGTCAAGAAAGAAGGAAAAATACCCTTAGAATGTTTTACCTGTTTTGCTAACTGGCAAGCCTTGTCAGGAGAGTTCAGTATTTCATAATAAAACACTGAGAAGTTCAAAGCAAGACCCAACCGAATAGGATGTGTTGGCTGCATTTTTGTCTTACTAATATCAAATGCTTCTTGGTAGGCTTTCTGAGACTCCTCCACAACACCTGCAAGTTAAGAATAAATGTGATCATTTCAGTTTTAAGTCTTAAAAGTTACCAAGTGTAGACAGGTTTAAGAAAAGCTCCATGAAAACGTTTCACATTTCTAACCTGCAGTATGATCAATCGACAAATTGAACAAGAGACACCTAGTTTAAGTATAAAGAAATTTAATTATAATTAGTGTTTAATTGTGCACATAAAACTCATTGACTAACCTTATAACCAGCCTTTTAATAAAATTATTCCCACTATATCTAAATTGCATGCATTGTAATGGAATTTAGTAAAGATTGTCTTATCAGTCAACCCAAGTGAAAGAATTTTCATTGAAAGAAATACTTTTAGAGATGCCAACCATTACGATTTGAGCATAATCATTACAACTATATGCTCATACAGACAAATATTAGGACTTGTTGCAACTCCCAAATTATATATTATATAGGCCTATACAGTAAAGTGATAACTTGTTCCCCCAGGGCTTGAAAGGGGTGAAAAGTTCTTGCGATATAAATAAATTCTGATAATAAATAAAAGACAGTCCAAATGGCTACTTGCGATAATCATGTTTGTGCTTGAAATAAAAATATTTGCATCTCCAACGGCTACCAATAGCTTGAGTGCAGTGCTTCTCCAAACTGGATACGTGGGGGAATCCATAGTTACGTCAGTGCTTGTCAGCCAATCAGCGATCTCATAGATGGTATTTCTCGTTTTCTAAGCGGCATAGAAACACCAATGCGATTGTTCACAAGATGGAAAAAAGAAAAGAAAAAAAGAGGCCTCGTTCACCAGATTGTCTTGTTTATGGCAAATCTCAAAGAACTAAAACTGTGAAAGGGCTGTCTACAATCATTATGCTCAGTCATTTGAAATAGTTGGCATCTCTGTACTTTATCTTACATAAACTCTAGAATCTCCTAAATGAACAGTTTTGTTTTGTGAAACTTCATCTTATTTTCTTTATGCTTAACACTAATTGTACCAAAATATATTGAAAAACATACTGAATGAAACCACAAGTACCTTTTTTCTTTCTAAAATGACTGCAGACTACAAAATACAAATACAATTATTTATCTTAACAGCTAACATTTTCAAACTTTCTTCACTTTCATCGTAAAACTTGGAGAGTTTAGGTTCAAGCTAAATCATGTAACCTCAAAGTACATGAATTATGTGAACCAAGTGACCATGAAAATTATCTTAAAGTACTATAATTGTGATGGAAAAATTAATTTTTCTTGTACAAGTAATTACTGTGAATGATTAGCTTGTAATGCTCTCAATGATTAAACCTTAGATGAAATGCTTATTCACATCTTAAGATATTTAAGTTAGAATATACTTTTAAAAATATTACAATGCAAAAGATAGTAACACTTTGCTCTAGCTCAATTATATACAATAAGGTTAAAAATTATTAGCAGTTTTATGTATAACAATGTCAATCATGACATTCAAAGCTTTATTTTCTTCATTTATACTGCTCAAATTACCACATTTAACTGAAACTTAAGCTTAACATTTGTAGTCAAGGTTCACCTGTGACTAAAATGAACAGCCTTAACAGTTATGAATAGTTGAAAAATTAACGTATTAGAATTATAGACATTTCAGCTGTTCAAAATGATAGGCATCAACCCTTTCCCAAAAGGCTCAGTTTAATTTTTGAGTTAAATATTTGTGCTACAAGTTTTAATAGAGATTGCAAGTCTTTTGTATACCAAAATTGATTTTAAAAAATATTGTTACTAGAAATTTTTGTGAAAAGTGTTTTGTTACAAAAGTGCAAAGTGACTTGTTACAATTATTCTTTGTCTGAAAAATCTTTAATATTTGTTTAATCTGTAAAACCTAAATACCTTTTCAAACATTTCAATTAAAATATATTTTGTCTCTTATTTTCTGTATCCTAATTGTCTTAAGTCTACCAATTTAACAAACCTTGTAACTGCCATAAAAAAAGACATACAAAAATTTTTTTCATTCTAGAATGATTACAAATTAGAAGAAAATAGAAGAAATGTTTAGTGTAAATCTTATAACATTATACATTTATATATATATATTTTTCAATATATATACCATTCAGCTGTGTCTGGCTAATACAGATGCTACGCTGATAGTGCACATGCACTCACGTTACTGTATACAATACAAAAACAAGACCTTTAGAATTTAAAACCTGATTTGTCTTGGCTGTGCCTTAGTAGTCACATTTTAGCTATGATACATAACATATGTATGTACATTACTATTTACAAAAGTTCTTAAACTTTTCTGAAAACATAGAAATTTTAAGTAAACAAGTACAGTAAACAATTACAAATTCTAGTTACAACAACCTTTGCACTCATTTGCTGTTTGCCACAGGTTGCCAGGCTTTTTCAAAATTTGCACATGGAGGATGCTAAACAATACACTAAGTTTGATCAAATATATACAACTTAAAGCAACTAAAAAATTATAAACAATATTGATACCACAGAATTACACCATAATTTATCAAGCTTAGTAACCAAGCTGCATTTTGTCTGAAAAATATGTAGCTTTAAACAAACTAAAGACAATCTACCAGCTAGAAATCTTGGTTTTAAAGAACAAGGTGATTTTCAAGCACTTTAAAATAGCAACTAAGAAAGCATTCCCAGCTTTTGCATGGTTATTCGTACATCATTTATTGAACTGTGTATACGTAAGAGGCCATTTCCAAAAACAGAAAGGGCAAGCAAGGTCAGTTTGATTCAGTACACAAGCCATATCTCAATGAATAAAAAAGCTATTTTATGTTCTAGCTTATCAATATTGCTTATTTAAGTCCTTGATTCATACAAAACTATGGACTTAGTATTCCAACATCATAAAAATTTAATATGAATCAGTAATGCATTCAACATAGCAAGTGACTAAAACAAAAAAGTATTTAGATATGTCCTTTTAATATTTACTATTAAATTGGGAAATTAACTGACATAATAAAATTTGAATTATCTACAATCTGATTCCAAACTTACTAACATTTATAAAACAGTTAAGCAAAATTCTGAAGGCAAGTCCAACTCGATGATACAGCCTTCGACATGTCATAATAGGCTATGTCAAACTGATATTCCCCCAATGGCATACAGTTAAGATGTAACGCATGTTTAAGGTAAATTGGTTTATATTTATTTTTTTGTTTGTTTGAAGACTGACAATAGCCATGTTTAAAAGAATGTCCAGGCATCAACACTACATACTTGTTAGAGGGCAATACTAAACAGATCCTGGAGTCGTGCTAAGTTTTTTACCAGGCTACAAAGAATGCACAAAGTAGTACACACACACACACACACACAGCATGTTCAAGAACTTTGAAAACACTTGGAACACACGAGTTGTTGCATGTACAAGAATAATGTTTATAAATTTTTGTAGCATACAATCACTAGAGCTGAATGTGTGTGCCAGACGTTACAAAATTTCCAGTGTATATAATCTCTTACCAAGTGTTTTGTAATATTGTAGAGACCTTCCTAGAAGGATCTTGGATATACAAAAACAATTCATCTGTACCTGCAACCTTATTAAATAAAAACAAATTTTTTGTGAGGTTTTATAAAGAACCTGTATAATATCTGAAGAACTGTAAAGCTTCCCTGACGAATTCATTGACTGTCTGGGAAATGTTTCAAGTGTTCTGTATGTGTTTTTCTTATAGCAAAGCCACATCGGGCTATCTGCTCAGCCCACCGAGGGGAATCGAACCCCTGATTTTAGCATTGTAAATCCAGAGACATACCGCTGTACTAGCGGGGGCATTCAAGTGTTCCAGAGACTAATTCTAGTGTCGATGGGTATCATCCTGCTGAAATAACATGTTAAATGACATTTATCAGTAGCTTTTAAAGTTACTTTTACACATGCAACAAATGTCTATACATATTTTCCTAGTATGATTTCAAAAAGTATTTTTAAAATTCCTGGACATCCTATATACACGACATATGCATTAAAATAAGTTACTTAATGTTAAGCAAATTTCTCACTGAGAAGTTAATACTCCTTTTATTTTAACATTGTCATAAATGCCAAAAGTATCCTGCTGACTATTCTCCTTCACTACCTGTAAAGTCTTCTGAATTAATGACAAAGCCCTTAGACAGGAAATACAAGTACTAAAACTGAATACAATTTTTATATACAATTAAGACTAAAAACTTCTTTTGACATTTACTTTGATTTATGAAACTGACCATATAAAAAATACATAGCACACCACACAAGTATTTTCTACATTTATCACAAATAACATTAAAAAGGTCAACTATTTTTGCTTGAAAGTCAAAATTATACCAGAGAATTATTTTAATAGATAACAAGATAGTTATCTATTCCATCAAGTATTCAGGCAAAAAAGTTTAATTTACATCTAATGTAACTGTGAAATCAATCATACAGTAGTCTTAACTTACTATTTCTCTGATCCCCTGTAGCAACTTCAGCCAGGTACCTGTAATAGTCTCCCTTCATCTTTAGATAAAACACTTTGCTTTCTGCATTACTAGCCTTAGGAATCAAGAACTTGTCTAAAAGACCCTGAAACACAAAGGGTGTATCAAATACTTGATGAATGAAAATTAAATTGAATTAATCGTTATTTCAGAGTTTGTGCAATTCTTTAAACACTGCCAAATAATGAAATTTACAGAAGAAACATTGGTACTGTGTACAAGGACATCAAGAATTTTGTTGGAATCTCAATACTTGTGATAAAAAAAGTTTAGTTCTTTTTATATTTTTTAAATTTAACAAAAACATTGTAGCATTATACAAAATTCAAGTGGGGCCTCATATGGAGTAGTTTGGGGTTGGTCCTTTTAAAACAGTAAAATATAGTAAAATGTTTAAAGTGCAAAGATAAACCACAAAAATGATACTTGGCTCAAGCCTTTTATCTATGCAAATTAAGCATTCCGAGTACCTAAAGGGAAAAATAATGATATCAAGATTTTAAATGTTATCTAAAATGTTCAGATTTCACAAGAGTTTGATGTAACTTTATAACATTTGTCTAAATAAAGCAACTAGTCTTCACTGCTGAAGTTTGGCCTTCTATTATTATGGTGGAAGTAGTTAAATCTTTCATACACACAGAAATAACTTGTCAGTTGAAAAATAAAAGCCTCAAACATGAAATCCTTCCATCAATTTGAGGTTTACTGTAGCTCAAACAGTGAACATTGTGTGTTAATAACTGTCAAAATCAACTATCTTATACAAAAGTTTAGGCAGCTGATGAAACTAAAAATACACAATCTTAAACTTACTATTTTGTTCCTCTACTTTTTGTTGTAGAGTTTACTTTGTTATTTAGCTATACAACCAAGTAAAACTTATGGCACTTTAAGGTACCCTGACAAAGTTCGACACTATCAAGAATTCTTGGTCTCTTAGTCATTTAGTTATGACATTATTGATGAGTACTTGTATTGGTTGTAGGCTTTATTAGCATTTACTAATAATGCACAAAATATTAAGAGTTACCGATATGGAATGAACTTCTCTGCAACTAGTATAACCCAATATACACACACACACACACACTGATAGAAATGTAGAGAGAAATAGACCACCCTTGATACTGAAATTAAACAACTTTCACAATACTAGGTTCATTTATAAATGTACAAGATAATTTCATGTTTTGTATTACTTATTAATTAATTTTTTAAATTTCTTGAAATATTAAATAGTATTTTTTGCAATGGCCTGTTAAATGTGAATAGGATACATATAGGGTTAAATTTCATATAATTACCCAACACTATGCAACTATTAACAAAAGTACTACAAGTTGTATGACATAATATTGATAATATTTACATCTCAAGCCTTAACAGCAGTTGTTCATGTAATTTAATCATGTAATTAGTGCCTAGATAACTGTTATTACTACTAATATACCATGTGATATTTCATATTCATACAGGCTTAGTATTCAGCAAAAGAACTCGTTCAGTCATTGCCACTGGATATAGCAGATGTGCGATTGACACATGACATTATTCTTAAGTTTCAGTTGCAAATTCTTAGAATACATTATATACAATTATAATATTTAAGAGTAGTAGTACTAGTACTTACTTGGCGAGTACTAATAGTAATATAGTATTACGACAAGTTCTAGATCTTAACCCTTACCAACACATCGTAACATATTTCCTTTAGTTCTTTTTCAACCTTTTCGCGGTATTCTTTGGCCATTTGCTGCTTCCTTTCACTTCCTTCAGTTTTCTGCTCTATACTTGAAATAACCCTCCATGAACTTCGCCTTGCTCCAACAACGTTCTTATAAGCTACCGACAGCAAATTCCTTTCTTCATTGCTCAGTTCCACGCCCATTTCTGTAACTTGTTTCATAGCTGCTGCCATATCATCATACCTCTCGGCCTGCTCTGCAAGTTTAGCCCGCTGTACCAGCTCGTCTTTATCCATTTTGAAAAAAATTTTATGCTGAAATCATAGAGGACATAACCTATAAAACGAAGAAATACTACTCTACGAAAAAATTTAACCTGCAAAATGGCGGCAAAAGAAATATTAAGCTAAATAAATCTGAAGTTTAACTTCAAAAATTAATAAAACATTAACAAAACACACAAGAGTAAATCTAAAGCATAAAAGCAAACAAATTTCGAAGTTTATTAAAACAGTTAAGTATACAAATACTAAGATTAAATACTTTTAATGCACATACTTTTATGAACCAATTACCTATTCCTACTCCACACAGCGTAAGCCGGCCAGTTAGGTTATGCCCCTTTGTACGGGGTTACAAAACTACTGACAGAATTACTGACGTCATAAGTTGCTTAGTTACAGAGACATCGTACAAAAATTAAGTGTAATCTACTCTACTTAAATAAAAATAATATGTGCTTTTTTTCTCGTTTTCTGTCTTTAATTTTTATTTAACTAAATCGTGAGAATTTGTACTGAGAAGATCTTTTTAGGTTCAAAAGTTACTGGTCTATGATAAGATGAATGAGCCAATATTTCAAACAGTACATCATGTTCCGTTGAATAACGTAATAATAGAGTGAGGTTTATTGCTCATAGTCGTTATTTTATGTATGCATTATGCAAACAAAGGTACGAATTTCAAAATAACTTTTGTCAGATTAAAATACTATCTTACCCAGTTTATGAAATATTTACCTGCTGTAGTGCATTGTGTTAAAAGTTGACAGTTACAGAATTTTTATTTATTTATTTGTGTAATAATCTTAAAACACTGGATTGTTTCGTAACTTAAGCATTCGTTGACTATATTTTAATTACATGTTGAAAATTTAATTAACACAGTAATAGGCATCACTGCCTGATATTTTTTATTTTATTGGTAGACATTTCTAATTAGGTTGTTCGAGAACTTTACTAGAACTTCTAGTTAAGGTTTTCGAAAATACCCATTAAAACCACAGTATGATATAAGTAAGTTTCTAAAATAATTGTACAAGACCAGAACTCACTGAGGAGTCTCAGTGTCCAAAGATGAAAGCTATAGTTGAGTTAAGTTGGAAGATATAATGCATTTGCCAGCTGGAGGTAGAGCTTGTTAGGAAGTTAGTTACTGAGTTCAATGTCTAGTCTTTTAAATATTTGTTCCATATGTTCCATAACCTGACCGTTATAAAATCACATTTGATTTGGTTTTAATAAGTTACCTCTAATGTGTTACTCGGGAGCGGGATAATGCAATGACATAAAAACGTGAAATTTTATATCTTTAAGCAGCCATTCATTCATAATCATAAAAATGACCTCTATTTGTCCAAAGGCTAGTCTTCTTGTGACTTGAGTATGATTTGTGTATAATATGTAGGAAATATTTTGTGGATTAGTTTATACGACCTGATTTATTTTTATTATCCTAGTAAATTACAATTTCTAATTTTAAAAAAATACAGTTAATCTAATGTTTCAAAATAATCCAGAAAAAATGTTATATTTGATTTATGAATATTTAATACCGTTAAATGAGAACGCATCACAGTAGTCAATTTAAGAACTGAGAAAATAGTGAGGACTCTAAGATCATAAGAAAAAAGTTTTAAACATAATGAAGAAATGTATAATTCACGTTTAGCATAAAACTAGGAAATGGGATAACTGTGCTCTGCCCACCACAAGTATCAAAATCCGGTTTCTAATATTTTAAATCCGCAGACATACCGCTGTCTCACTGAAGGGCGATAACTCTAGAAGATATTGTAAGTTTCTGATACACTATTATTAAAGTAATTACAAATGATTACGTTTATTAAATTTCGCGCCAAGTTACTTGAGAATTTTCTTTGCTAGCAGTCACTACTTTAGAAATGATAACTACAAGGAAGGAAGTTAGTCAACATCACCCACAGCCAACTCTTAGGCTACTCTTTATCAATGAAACGTAGTATTGAAATGGCGAGCATGTTTTGCGATGAGATTCAAACTCTGCAATTGACAGATTGTGAGTTAAGCGCCCTAACTACCAGGCCATGCTAGGTCCAGAAGATCAGTAATAACACATCATACCAAGAGAAGACCGGAGTTATTGCTAGCCATTGGCACTGATAGATATTTCTAAGATTTTTAAAATGACTCATCTGAAGATGTGGACGTTTCCCATAGTAATCCTTTCCAAAAATATTCCTAAAATTACTAGATTTGATTGTGCATGGTCAGTTCATTTACTTTTCTCGAAATGAGAATACGCATATCTGATTAGTGGAAGCGAAAAACATACTTTCAGAGAAGCTGCTAACTTTCTGTTTATACAAGATTTACACAATGATTTCTCAAGAAAATACATCTAAAGCTGTAGTGTGTTTCAATTTATTTTGTAAGTAACTTAAATGATTATGCTTTATTGTTTAATACCAGCTTTCTTGAAGACAACTCAGTGAAATTTGTCATCATTATGGTCAGTGAGAACAACATATCCTAGAAAGTGATAAAAAATATAGAAGATCGCTCTGGACAAAACCATAATGAAGGCTTACAGGAAAAGTCGTAGGTAAGGTATTGTAAGTAAAGGATTCTTTTTCTGTTTAAGCTGAGCTGGTGAAAATTCGTTTCATATTGTTCCAAATATAATACCCACACACAACCACAAGTAGCATTTGACACCCAAAGCTGATGGTTACGTAAAACCTTTTGGCTTACAAAAAGTACACTATTATATATATTACTACTATGTACCTATACATATATAGTAGTAATAAATATATAATTGTAAAACGATATTTTAACATCATTATGTGTTATGTGTAAGTTAGCAAAAGTTGTCAGCGACCACAAAAGAATGAAGTGAAAATATCTCAAAGTCTAATTTACAAAACGTACAAAAACAAAAAACAGAACAAAAAGTAGTTATACGTATATAAGTATACGTATTTTGTCATGAATAGCGTTCAATTAGCGTTGAGGGCAGTCAGTTTCTTCTATTATACACCAATGCATGTAGGAATATGATGTTCAACAACAGATGAACACATGTGATATTATTAGAGGGCCACATCTAAGTACTTGGACCCATAATGTCCTGAACCAAACTTTACACACACAATTTATGAGAAGGTAACGAAATCAAATAAATAATTCATAATTCAAACATAGATATATTTAAATAATTCAGAATACTAACAGCATAATAATCTTAAAACATTGGATTGTTTTGCAACTTAAGCATTCGTTGACTATTTTTTAATTACATGTTGAAAATTTAATTAACACAGTAATAGGTATCACTGTCTAATATTTTTTATTTTATTGGTAGACATTTCTAATTAGGTTGATCGAGAACTTCAATAGAACTTCTAGTTAAGGTTTTCGAAAATACCCATACTAACAGCATAAAGTAACGTATAAGATATGAAAGTAAAAGGTAAATAAATAAAAATAATTATATTTCTCAACGATAAGTAATCAAAAGCAAAACTTCACTTTTTCTTAAATCGAAGTGTTAAGAAAGACGCCCAAGAAAAGGTATTATGACACTTATTATAGGAATAAAATTAATTAAAACAGTGTAAATTTAAAGACGTTTAAAAATTTTTGGGCAGCCTGAAGTAACCTACAGTCATCTCTCCGGTACTATTTCACTTGAATTATAATTAATCATTTCAAAACAAATATAAGTAGATATAAGATTCACACCTGTTCTTAAGACTATAGAAGTTACAGAATGAAATGAGAAAGTAGTGTAGACTAGGAGATAAAAGTCAATTTGGCTTTCGGCCTGGGCTTGGAACGGAGGTTGCTGTTGCTAAACTTGTGGGAAGTATTACAGAAGCTTTGGATTCTGATCTTCATCCAATTGCTGTTTTTCTTGACTTAGCCAAAGCTTTTGATTCTGTTAATCATAAAATATTGTTAAATAAATTATCTTATTATGGTTTTAGAGGCATTGTTTTTGATTGGTTTTTTTCTTACTTTCACAATAGAAAGCAATCGGTTTGTATCCATAATAATTATAGTGATTGGCTTACAATTAATGTTGGAGTACCACAAGGTTCTGTTCTGGGCCCTTTATTATTTCTCATTTATATAAATGATATTCTTTACCAACAGTTTTTTGGAGATATCCAAGCCTATGCCGATGATATTGCTGTTGTTTATAGTAAGCCAAATCTAATTAATGAAGCCATTATTTCTAGTGATCTTAATAAAATTAAAATTGGCTTTTCTGTAATGACTTATCCTTAAATATATCTAAATCTTGTCTTCTTCAGTTTAACCTTTATGGTGTCATTCCAGCTTTTCCTTCTATTTTTTATCATTCTAGTGATTGTTATACTTACCCTGATTGTAAGTGTCCCAAATTGACTCAAGTTTCCTCTGTTAAATATTTAGGAATTATTTTAGATCGAAAATTAAATTGGCAATTTCATATTAATTCTTTAGTTAATAAATTAAAATATAGTTCTATGCTAATTTTTGAACTTAGTCATTGTGCTCCTTATCATATTTTGTTAAGTGTATATTATGCTCTCTTTCAATCTTTCTTACAATATTGTATTTCAATTTGGGGTGGCACATATAAGACTTTTTTAATTCCTATTCACAAGTTGCAAAAAAGTGTTTTCTCTCTTATTTTACTCATAGGCTTGATACCGATTTCAGTAAATTTAACTCCCTCTTTCATATGATAAACTTTATTTATATTTTTTAGCTTTATCTACATTGCATGTTTCTTTTAATAGGCCTTTTAAAGTCACTTCATATTTTACACGACTTCAATCTTTTTTTCCAATTAATGTACCCACACCACGTAAAACAGTTACACTTCATCAATATCTTTATTTGGCACCTCGTATTCATAATTTTATTCCTTATAGTATAAGATCTTCTATTAATCGTGTTAATCAAAAGAAATACTTAAAACAATGGATCTTAAATACTGATGATAATATTCTGGGAACTTTATATTGATTTTGTAAGTTTTGATTTTACTTTATTATGTGTTTAACCATCACAGGACGAGTTAACTCTTTGTTGATGGTTTTATATTGATATTTGATTTTTTGTGTCTAATTTATTGCTTAATAAATTTATTTATTATTATTATTATTATTATTATAAGATGCCTAATCATTCTTGAATGTGACCAATACCAATCAAGGTGGCAAAAGGTCAACAAACTCAATACCCAGAACAACTGTCTTTACAAGTAAAAATCATATCCTCTAGAATATAATTGCAACTATATTTATTTAGTGTATTAACGTATTTATTCAAAAATAATCACTGTATTGTGATTTGAATTGGAAAGCCATAACCATTAAATTTGAGTTTTCCAGTTGATAGTTTGATGTGGAGTAAAGAATATTCAATTTTATTACAAGCAACCATAAATAATTTAAGTTGTGAAATAATTATATCTTTGATTAAGGTATTAAGGATTACACTTTAAACAAAAAGAAGGCCGCATATATGAAATTTGAAGTAATTTCTTTTATCATAAAAGTTTAAGAACAAACTCCCATTAGCAAATTATATATGTAAGTCAAGAAAATGACAAGAAGTTGTCTATCATTTCATTGGTGATCTCAAGTTCCAGTTCACCTGTTAAAAGGAAGAAATCGTTAGCTTAAAGCCTAGATCGTTGATAGAATTAACCTCTCTAGTAAAGCTTAAAACCTACTACAAATGTAACAAATAAACTTATGGAGGAGGATCACAATATCCCTGACCACCCCAGTTGAGGAAAGTTTATTTCCTTTAAAACCTTAACTCCTGTCACGAAATGTTTCATTTTTAGATTGTTGAAAGAAATTATATCATTAATGCTTGAAAGTTACTCTACACTGACGCAACTTTTGTGATTGTGAGATGAATAATTGTTTGCAATAATAATAAAATAAATATATATATATTAGATATGTTCTACGAGTGACTAGAATACATTGGAAGGCCTGTTTATTGTTTATAAATATCATGGTTAAATTAGATGTAGTTATTAAACATACATCAACTAAAATCATTTTTGCAACCTTTCTTATTTAAAAGCCGATGGGAAATTTTACGATTATCATACAAATAATAATCAAATAGTACAATATTTATCTGGAATAAAAAACAATTCCTTTTTACTTTATGAAATGAAATTTAAAACAAAATTCGTTTTGCATGCAGTAAAAGTTGGTGTTCTTAATAGTCAGTTATTTCATGTTATTTGTTGGTCAGTTAGCTCGTCTTCATTACTTCTAAGTTCAAGCTTAAAATTCGCCCACTATATCTTGAATGCTGACAATTGGCTAACGTGGAGACTTTTACACCCTGCTGATGCTATCGCTGTTTGATCCACGCCCGCTCATTCGTCAATTTTATCCCACGCTTATTTCACAGCTAACCTTCATTAAAGGTCATTCCACTACCCATGATGACGAGAAACCCACTTGAAGTAAAAACGTATTCTAAAGACGGTTGGTATGGGTATTAAAAATTTAATTAAAATAAAGTACAAAACAAATTTTCGACCTTCATAGGTCATCTTCAGGTTAACAAAGAGAGTTTGTAACTGACAGTTGCCGGACACATGTCTTAGGGACGAGAGTGTGAAAACATGTGCCCGGTAACGGTCAGTTGCAAACACTTTTTGTTAACCTGAAAGTGACCCAAGAAGATCGAAACGTTATCTTGTACTTTGTTTTCATTAAAGTTTTAATACCCATTACAGCAGTCTTTAGAATATATTCCACTACCCACTTCTCTGGATGTGCTGGGTAAAAAATATAGCTCTGCCTCCAGATCCAGGGTTTAAGAAATACCAGATAGTAAACCACAAGAGTACAAGAAAGTGTATTTATAGATTGTTACATGGTCTTAGATATAAATTATGATTCTCAAGGAAATGAGTCAATCTTTATTAATAAGAAGTGAAGGAGTAAGTCTATATTTGCAAACAGTAACTCTCTACACTACCCAGGATAAGATGGGTTTTTATAAATTAATTGCTATGAAACATCCTGTACAGAATATGTGAGGATTCAACGAACTACAATTAAGAGGTGTAGTGGATAATTTTAATTCGACTCTGGTCAAAGACACCTCAGCTTTGCCAAAATTGCAGAGGTTGTAGAATAAACGTTACTAGGCATCAAGATCATCCGCTTTCGAAACTATATTAAATAAAACCACATTAAATTACACGTTATGTTAATAACTGTAGTATTTCTCATGTCTGGTCGATAAATGAAAGTGCCACGGATCTTCTCTGTATTCCCCCGGGAACATGAATCTCACCTCCTGGATCACTTCAGACACATACATATATATGTTGCATAAACATGGGTTCTAGGAGCTGTTTTTGTTAAGAATAAATTAAAAGCTTAATGCGTTATAAAATCTGTGTAAATCAAAGCACATACTAGTTGTAATTGAAAATATCATGAAAAACTATAACATCATAACACTTTATAATTTGCTAAACCTTAAATTATGTATATATACATAATTGAAATATTTATTTTAAAGCAATTTAGCATTTTTTGTTGTTTTTTTTTAAAAAAAGGAACAGGATACAAGTTACAAAATTAAGATTGTAGCTGCTGGTCATGAATCTTGTTGAAGAAAAATATTAATTTTAAAGCGTCTATCGAATATTATACTTTAAACATATAAATGGAATATTTCAATTTCTAAAGCAACAGAAAGTTATAAATAATCAATTACTGAAAGTGATTTATGCAAATAAATAGCAAATGTAAACAGTTTATGTGTTCTGTTCAAAATACCAAATTAGCAATCTAAGATATTGCCATTAGGGATGCAAACATAGTAGCTAAGGTTTGAACAAAGCCAACGCTAATGGAAACGTAATATTTTACTCAAATTGACCTCAACACGAAGAAGAAGTGAATTATGACTGGTCTCTATTGGAATTAATTATTATTGAAATTAAACATCTTTAGGCAACTTGTTTATTTCGATGTGAATTATTAAAAAAATTAGAGTTATATCTGTTTGTATGATTAAATGGTTACAAAAACGTATTAATAACATTATTTATATTGGACACGATTGTAATATTAATTGTTGAATTATTACAACCAAATCCTGTTATTTTAAAGTAACTGAAAGAGTAAAACGACGATACAATTAGTGAAAAAGAAGAGGAAAATTGATCAATAAGTATAAACAATCAGAAGTACAAACGTGTTCGAATAAAGAAAAATGACAAAACTCACTGATAATAAATAATTAGTTGTTTTATGGCTAGTAGTAAATCACATTCCCGTCAGTGACATAGCTGTGAGTGTGAAGGCTTAAAACCCTAAAAACTGGGTTTCGGCAACTGTGGTGGCACAGCACACATAGTTCATTTGCAGCTTTGAGTTCAACAACAAACAAACACGTGAATTGCATTGATTATTCCGATTGTTTTCAATATATGTTTTGGAGATCTTACAGTGTTTGATGGTTTAAACGCGGAAAATCAAGGTTCGATACCCGTGATGAATAGCTTTGAGCTTAAATACAAAATAAACCAATTTTTTAAAAGAAAATCTGAGCGATTGGTTCCAGAGGAGAAGTACTGCAATATGCTAATGAACATATGACAGTGTGAGATATTTTTTGAAAACGTATGTGTTTTTCTTACAGCAAAGCCACATCGAGCTATCTTCTGAGCCCACCGAGGGGAATAGACCCCTGATTTTAACGTTGACATACCGCTGTACTAATGGAGGGCGTTTTTGAAAACATATAGAATACTTCACGAAGAGTGTTCAGTTCCTCAAAGTACTAAAATATAAATATTGTCTTGTTTTGCTGTTCATAAATCGCTATCCGTTGATATGAGTTCCGTATTCTTATTACATGCGCACGATAACACATTTGTGTAGCAGTAGCATGGGTGCAGTGCCTACAGAATAAAAAAGTCGTAAAAAGCACGTAGACACCTGGTATGAACGGTGTTGGATTACGTCATTCATTTTCCGCACTGCTGACACAAAAATCAAGAAGCTACGGACTATTTTCCAGCCAGCCTTATACAGCGTCGGGCACGCCTTGACTGTGCTAACACAGTTAAGCAATTTAATACTTATTAACAGTATGATAACCCTGGATTATTTTATGTATAGTGTTTCGAATTATATCTTACTCACTGCTGCGATCCTATATTTATATGTGATTTGAAGCACATGCAGTACTGATGTTATTAATTTATGTAACGTTTGTTTTGCTCGACTGTGATATGTCGTGCCATTGAAATAATAAAACTTTCCAGAACAGCAGTATTATTGATTGGTGTTATGCAGTGGTTGCTACATTAATGTATTTTCATCCACAGACTCATAAAAGTCAATCATTTGACTACACGAGTAATATGTGAAATCATAATATTATAAAAACAATGCAACATTTTAGTTTTTAACGATAAAAATTTAGAGGCAAAACGTACTTGCAATTTTCACAAACAAATAAACTTCATTAAATATTTGTGGTATACATAATGAGCTAAAAACTGAGACAAAAAAGAACAAACTTCCTCGATCAATTTTTTGTATTTTATAAATTTAATATGCAAGATACATTAATTAAATACTGTCAAGGTTACACTACTATGCAATTAATTTTACCATACATCAATTATTTTTAAGATTATCTCTCAAAAAGCAAAAAAACAAAAATGGAATAAATATTTGGAGCTGAGGTAAAATATGTATTCCTTTCATCACTTTTATAAAGTTTGAAACTTTACAGTTTTTTTAAATTACACCTAGAAATTATTCATTTACATCATCAGAAAAAACAACAGTCATGAATAATTAGAACTTTTATTTTAAAATGGAAAACTTGCAATCATACATATATTTATGTTTGATCTTCACTCTCACGTATTTAGATAAACAACAACTTTTCCAGCTTAATTTTTAGACACTCAGTGAAAAACAACGTTTTCAGTTGAAACTGGTAAACGTTGAGCTGTTTGTAGGAGAGCAACTTTTCTCCATGGTGGTAGAAAAATTGAAAACTACCGTAGCAGTTCTATAGAGCAGTTTCTTAATCTTTTTGACACCATGTCCCCTATCCCTAGAAGCTCAGTTGCGAGTCTGAGGGTTCATATTAGTAAAAATCGGATTTTGATACTGGTGGTTGACACAGCCAGACATTGTGTAGCTCTGGGCTTAACATCAAACTTACAAAAAATCAATACCATGGAACAATTTAGTGTCTTGTCACTCTCTAAATTATCGCGGACTACTAGAATGCAAGTGCAACGAAAAATCATTAAGATTACTAATGAAAATTCTTTTATTTTTTTGTTGTATTAGTATAATCTTCCAGACCGGCAAGGTTGTGACGGACAATCGGCGGAGCAGTGGTTGAGAAACAATGCTCTCCAGTTTAAAGCAGTGTTCTTTAATATGTGATTCTTGAGGTTCTGGAGGTGCTCGGGCTCCCTCTTCTTAGGTGGTCTGTCGAATGGTTTCATAACAACGGAAAGGAAGCAGCAGCGTAATGTATAAATCCCAATGTAGTTCACCCAAATAATAAAAAAGCTAGGTGGTCCCCAAACAAAAAGTCTGAGCCCCACTGCTCTATAGAAGCAGTTTTTAATCTTTTCATGCCGCGTACCTCCAGTCAGACATTTCAACCAGCATGTAACTTGTTAAAAAAGCTTAAGAATGGCTTATATTAACATAAAAGAATAATAAAAGAAATTATTCATAGGTGAGTCAACAATACGCGACTGTTGAGTTCTGGCCGATGGAATGCTTGTGCCACTCACCTAGACTTTTCTCTAATTTTGAGGTGGGGTTTAGTTTATTATTAATGTTTTTCAAAGGTTCACACGTACCATCTGAGGTTGCGTACCACAAGTTCGTCGTTGCATATCTGAAGAAGTTTAACATGCATGTTAAATTACAAAAGTACTGATTTAGGTAAAATTATGGTAAAACGATTCAGGATTTTGTGCACTATACCTTGTAATACTATATTGTTGAGTGGAGCTTATTGTGGACCCAGTGAACTCGAACGATGATTATAGCATATTTTTCAACGCTCTACTTTATTTTTATTACCTTATACTAGAAGTAAAAATCTTTACAGTGATCTACGCATTATGAAAAGGTGAAGATGGGAAAAGAAACTAGCCATATGTTTCAAGAAAAGTTGAGAGTGAAATAAATCATTCGTAATCGATAACTAGTAAATTACTTTGTAGCAACAAGATAAAAATTAAGTTTAGTATTCTAAATACTAAGCGGCCAAATCGGAATTTTTGTTAAGAGCAGTAAATAATAAAGTTTCATCTACAACAACACTGTGTTTGGTGTACACTGATAAAGTTTTCGATCGATCTCTAATTATTTCTCTTTTGATTTACCTTTTAATAAAAGAAACATAATCTTAAAATTACTAAGATGCGAAACAAACTTGTTGATACAATAGATAATTAAATGTATTCGCAAAAAGAAAAGCTCTTTCTTGTTAGCATACATTTGTATATACCGTAGAGCTATTTTAATCCAGCTTTTATTGTTCAATAGTTGTAAATCGTGTGTGTTAAAAATCTTGGCAAGTTGTTTCATAATTAATTCCTGACAGTTTTTTTTTTTACTTCTTCACTTAAACTGTAAAGAAGATTGCACAATTCTAAGAATGATGCTACATCTCACGATGACGAGAAACACAATGACATTACCAGGGCTCATCTCTAAACAATTATAGCATGACTTTACAATGCTCCCTTCAATTTCATGATTCTCTTTCTCTAAATGTATCATACTAATGAGGTAAAACGTATAATCGAGTACTAAAAATATCACACAACTTTCTTCTAGAAGGGTTCATACAGTATGGTTTGATATCGCACCTTTAAGACACATACCATTATTACATTATCAAATAATAATTAATTATCATCAAGCCAGTTTGTAATAAAACGTACAAAATTTTAAATGTAAGATATTCTAGTTAGAGAATACGTGGTACTCTAGTGGGTCAGCGGTACATTTACAGAGTTACAAAACTAAAATTCGGGGCTCAATTCCCCGTGGTAGATAGAACACAAACAGCTTATTGTGAATCTTGTCATTAAAACAGATCGTGAAGCCACGAGTACGCAAATAATATGAAATTTAAAGCTAAAAACTTCACAATAAATAAAAATGAATTTAGACTAAATGAAACTGATTAAGTGAAATTAAACTAGACTAAATGCTTAATTACAACTATCAATTAGAAAGAAAGAAAATGAAAACTTGATGTAGTTAGTGGTATCATGAACATTGCTCTGCTACTCTTCTATTCAGTGTTTTAGTTTGAAAATAACAGAAAAACTTAATATGGTTAAGAAACGTCGAACAAGAGTGTAGTAGTGTTTGTATTATAGTTGAACGAATCAGAAAGTGGTATCCTGAGCATAGACATGTCTTACCCTCTTGTTATAATTGTAGAGGTGGACTCATACCTTCAATGACGTAGGAACTTAATATACAATTAACTAGAGCATTACACAGAAAATGCAGTCTAGACTGGGATCCACTATAAAAACTATCTTCTAGAACTAAGTTTTTCGTGGTATTAGTAGTACTGTGGTGAGGAGAATGGGTTAATAATGACTTTCTTTAGCTTGGTGATCATTCTGGTTTAAGTGACAGGAGGTTGTGGAATTAAAGCGGTTTTCACAGCAGTTATTACCTTATTCTCATTTTATTTGTTTTTCACTGTTGGAATTTCAGTAGGTAGTTTTTGACGGTTCAGTTTATTTAGTGTAAATAGTCTAAGTAACAAATTATCATAGGCTATTGGTCTTGGGATTTGAGGTGGCGTAGCTGTTCGTTTTAAACTGTATGTTGTTAGCTATTCCAGCATAACAACTATATTAGTAATGGCTGTTGGAAGGAAAAACATAACAACAGCTGACAGATGAAAATCAAACTTGTCAAGTGTCACAAGCACCGTTAATCATATATAACTCAAAAGGTCTATCTTTGCCTGTAATTGGTCAGAAGTAAAAAACTTCGACATTGCGCACTAACCAGTTATGTCATCATGTGTCACAACAGGGGATCTTTTCATAAGAATGTAAGTATAACAAAATAAGCTATGCATAACCTATTGATGAATATTATCCACTACAGACCATTAGCACCACCCTCATACGCATACCCCTATTGACTAGACCAAGCATAGTGGAGAGCAGAGGGTGGCAATAACCAAACAACACTTCCTATAGAAAAAGCCAAAGTAAAACAGTTTTCACTTGTAAGAGTTAAGCTTCACATATTAGCGCCATAACAGAGGGCTGGTTCTGTGGGCTGTTACTGCACTGAAACTTGAACACAGTAACATCTACACTGACTCTGTGATTTCACATTATGCTAGCTACCATCTCTTTTTCCTGGCCCCTAAAGGTATACGAATTACAAGCGCTGTCTCTCTTTTTGGTTTACAAGAGTTATCACAATATATCATTTAACTTATAATTGATCTTTTCAGAACAAAATAGTAACATTGCTAGTGTACTGCTGCTCAGTATACAGTGGCAGTGGATAGTAATATCATTATCACATGATAATATTTAAAAACAAAATAAAACTACAATACTTTTGGCACCTTGCTTTCAAATACTTTCCTACACTTTCAGTGGTGAAATATATTTGTTATGTGCTTAGATATGCACTTACTAATCTATATATGTATGAGAAAAGAGAGTTTAGCGCCCCAGTCAGCTATTGTCACTGCGGCCACATATAGCTAGCCAACTATGTCTATATCTATCTTTTAATGGGCCCAACAATGTAATCAACATTTACAAATACTATGAACAATAATGCACAAACATTTTGTCAGTTACCTTGTTTTTCTTTAGCGCTTTCTTGCAGTGAAAAATATTAGTACTCTATTTATCTATATTTGCGGAAGATGTTTCTGGTTTGTTGTTGGCCATGTGTTCAGTCAGCTAAATTAGAATGAATAGTAAATTATATCAAACCTAAAAGTTGTCAAAAAGTTATGTTGCCTAGATTTGTATTTTTTTTTTTTTTCAGAAATATAAAATATCACGACATTTTATCACATTAGTCTAGCCTCGTCAAAGCAAAATGTCTCAAGTTGGTATATCGGTCTGTTAAAAAATAATTAACCCTACAATCTTACTTATTTATTTCCAGTTTTAACTACTTTAATTAAGGTGACTTCTTTAGTTCTGTGGTATATTCATTCTATTTTCACCTCTATTATTGAAATAGTAAATAAACAAATCAGATATTGATGGAAAAGTCCTTCCCAGAATTAAATTTTCTTCTAGTTTCACCACTATAAGAAGCTATTACAATTAAGTCAGTTGAGTTTATAAACTAAATACTTTTCTTAATGTTTCCTTTCTCGGGCAATAATGTTGTTGTTGTTTCTTTTTAATTAAACACAAAGCTACACAATGGGCTATCTGTGCTTTCCCCACAAGGGGTATCGAAACCTGGTTTTAGCGTTGTAAGTCCGCAGACATGCCGCTGTGCCCCTGAGGGACTCGTGAATTAATAATGTTAGGTAATGGTCATCTAGCATATAAACTTTATACTTCATATTGTGGTATGTAAAAATACAACGTGTTTCTGTTATAGTATTTATTGTGTACATGTGCAGATTTCACATAACACGCGGTTAATAAAGTCATTACGTTCACCTTGTTCTGACTGTTTTTTTTTTGTTTTCTTGTTATTAACTAGAGATTATACATGTTCTGTCCATGGAAGTATCGGTGTAATGCTGCACGTAATCTGAAACGTTTAACAGCAGTGTCCTTCACTTGTAGAGCAGGAGATAATTCGAAATTACGACCTTACGTATGCTTGAATAAACATTACCAGTTATGTAAGTAGCATAGCACTAGGTGCTTCAGGTAATTGTGATGTTTCTTACAAAGTAAGGAACATTGTAACAGTTTAGTAGATAATTTCTGTCTGATCGGTTGAAAATACCTAATCTAGTAGAAGCGAACACCCCAAGTTCACAAAATTAAGTATACACACTTTGTTTGTGTTTGTAAATAAGTAAAGCTTGTTTACTTGAAATTTTACATTGTGCCCAGTCTCTTTAATTTAATTTTCGTGCACTATGCTACTCATAGACTAGGTAATACTTTGTAATAAATATTTTGTATAACCTTGTATCAGTAAGCTTAGCTATTCCATTGCTCTAACTTTAACCCTATTTTATCTTAATACATTACAACACCATTTTGAACTGGCACTAGAAATATCATTTTTCCGATGACAATGTATCAAGAATCTGTATGTAGGACGAATGCACAGTTTTCAAATGCTAATACAGGTGCGTCAAAAAAAAGACATGGTTCACAAGTAATAAAAATTAGAAGGTAAAAACGTGGACACTTAACACAAAATAGAAAATATCTATTTTTCCTGTTCTTATGCAAACCAAGTCAAAGATATGGCTGCTAAGAGTGGATATGAAAGGGAAAAATAGTGAGAGAAAAGAAGACAATTTAACTTTCACAAATAAAATTGACATTTTACTGAACGACTATTACACAAATACAGAAATCACGCAACTTTGGTATATAAAGTAAAAACTGAATCAATAATAAGTTATTACAAAATTAGATTAATTGAAATTATGCAGAAATTAATTAAATAAAAGCTAAACAAAAAGTGAGCCTGAAATGAGAAATTAAAATATAAAAGAGAAAACTTAGAAATAATGCTTGTTACCTGAAAGTATTGAAATTAAGCTATTTTCCCACCACTAATAACCTAAAGTAGTAGGGTATCAAATAATAGATCAATGTTTTACGCCATCTTTTTTTTCTCTGAAGTTCACATGTTGGTGGAGAAAAGAAATTCACAAAAAATATATTTGTTGAATCAACAGGTAGTTGTAAAAAGACAGTTTCTGATAGAAACCAGAAGTTGAACAGACAGCTTAGAGTGATTGAGACTCATTGCAGATGCTACATAAGCCTGTGTTTGGTTTCATAAAGGATTTATGGGTTCCCAAGCAACATACAAAATATTTTCTTTAACTTTACTAGATTCTATTGAAATGAAAACTTTATGGCTTGTTTATTATTAAACACAAAGGTGAACAATGTGCTACCTGTTTTATGTTCACCACAGGAACCAAATTCCTAATTTAGCTTTATAATATAGTCTCAAACTTATTGCTAAGCCACCAGAGGGGGACGCAAAGTTTGTGGTGTAAAACTTCGAGGTCTAAAGTACGTTTTATTTCAGCTGTTTACAAAATATCAAGTACAAAGGAAAGCTGGCAGAACATTCTGTTTGCTTTTTTCAGACAAACCAGGAAATGTTCTGAGATGTTTCCTTGCAGTTCCTTGCGTATCCTTTTGAGTAACTGATGTTACACAGATTGTTGTTGTTGTTAGGAATTAAGCACAAAGCTACACAATGGACTATCTGTTCTCTACCCACCATGGGTATAGAAACCTGGTTTTTAGCGTTGTAAGTCCGGAGATATACCGTTGTGCCACTGGGATACTGTTACATAGAAAGAGCTTCAAGTGTTACAGAAATGAGGCAATCCAGGAATATTTTATTAAATTGTCCAGTCACTTCGGTATTAAGTGTAATGCTACAATCCCGTACGTCAGCGCAATTTATAATCTTGATAAATACATAGCATGGGCATTCTCCAGATATGTTACATCAGCCAGCTCATTCATCAAAGACTCCTTTAATTTCAAATCTAACCTTAATCAACATAATCATAAAGCCTTAATGGCCAGTTTCGATGTCATATCTCTCTTTACAGAGGTCCCAACCACTGAAGCCTGCAAGATAGCCTTAAAACTCTATATCCGAGACCCTAACCCATCAATATACATTCCCAGCAACCAATTAGGAACACTCATAAAATTCACCACGATGAAGACAAACTTCATGTTCAACAACCACAACTAAATACAAACATATGGCCTAAGCATGGGTAATCCATTATCACCAGTTCTAGCCAATATTTTTATGACACACGTTGAAACACAAGCAATTAACACAGCATTATATCCACCACTATATTGATACAGATATGCAGACGACACGATTGTGGGATTCACATCTACAGAACACACACTTAATTTTTTCAGTTATATTAACTCTATACATCCCAACATTTATTTCACACTACGTATTCTATTGTACGAAACGTACTTTACTGAAATCGCGCGGTGATTTCAAAAGAAATATTTTCTTTGGCCTACAAGAATTACTTTATTTACGTATAAGACATTTATCTTTTTTAGCTGGGCGCCATTTTGACGCACACGAAACAGTTTCAGTACTTGTGTTTGAATATTTTAGATGTAACTTATCACGCACAAAACAGTGTCTGAAGTTAGTAACGTTACAGCATTGTAATGATCTTTTAGTTTCTAAAAATATGTCTACATTTTACATAAAACCATTGTGGGCTTTCGGAAAGTAAACCATCCTAACTCCTATCTGGTAGTGAAGGGTTTACAGGCTCAATTTATTGGGTTTTACGGGTTATAAAACATAATTCATTAGATATGTATATTTTGAAATACTTGGTCAATATTTCGATGTATTTATTTAGCTTGGATTTAGTATAACTGTTATAATAGAGAAGTGTAGCTTTGAATGAAATATTGTTTCGTACTTGAATATTCCGGGATATTCAATAAATACATTCAGGTTTTTAAATTTGTTGTTGTTGTATAGGCAAGACCTATATGTGTAATACCGCGACGCTTCATAATTGTTTGCACATATAAGGTTGAATAAGTTGAGTACGTGAAGCTGAATATAACACTTTATCAGTTATCCCATTTCGTCGCCTCACAGTAACATGACATACAGGAAATACTGAATTAACAGGAAGCTAACTACAGTCACTTCGCATCCAGCCGCTAAGAATGAATGAATTGCCAGGCACTGCGCCATAAAGAAAAGGAAGCCTCTAGTATGTAACTTAAGTTTGCTTATTCATACATATATTTTCGCGTGTCATTGACGAAATATCGTAGGGCCCATGGAGGAAAATTATGTTAGGAGGACCTCGGGGTACGTGAACTTGACCCTACAATTAAGATAGGTAGTTTCGCCTGCGGAAAAATATTTAAAAGCTGGACTCTAGATATTATATGTGTATTTCGACTGAAACATTTTGGTAATTTTCATTTAATAAAATAATAGAGTAACTGTCATGTGTGTAGCAACAAACTATTACTAAAATTAAAAGATTCGTTAGTCAACGTTTCATGCGAGGTTAACGCATTCAAAACTGTGCCGAATGTTTTTTTAGCGCAAAACTACTCAACAGGCGAACATCAAGTTTTAGCATTTAAAGCGTATGCGTGTGTTTTCTTATTGCAAAACCACATCGGACTATCTGATGAATCAACCAGGGGAATCGAACAGCTGATTTTAGCGAGGTAAATCCGTAGATTTACCGCTGTACCAGAGGGGTACAGCATTTAAAGACTTTATTACTAAGCCATTCTAAAAAAAATAGGTTCACCGTTAAGAGTTAATTGCACTATTCTTTTTTCTAATCCGTATTTTACAATTATATGTTTACAAGTATATAAATATATATATAGTATTTGTCTTAACTTAAAATCCACCATAATACACGGGAGCGTCCATTAATAACTTGACGAAAGTTCTTAGCGAAAAGGGCCAACGTGGCCCAACATTAGTGTGTCCAACTGTGAACTTAAAGATTTGTGGTTTGTGACCCGTTGCAGCGAGGAAACGTTCTACAATTTAGTACTTTGAGTACTTAATGACACTGGGAAACTAAAACATACAGATCAACTTAAGACACTAGGATCATTCAGAAAGAAATTTACAACAACTGACGTGGTAAACAAAGAATCCATGAACACAGAGTTCAGTACGCAACGTAATAAATAAAAGATTTCCATCTGGAATGTAGACAGAAATCGTGTATACACAAGTTGCTTACGCAGCATATCCGTTCAGCTTTCGCATACTCCATGCAATGGAGAATAAATGGATATTTATGTTTTTCCACCCAAAGAGAAAACGATCAAATCACCTATGTGTTCAGACTGACAAAGCGGCCATTGGAAAACCATCGTTTTTATATCCAATGATTATGGAGAGCCTATAGATAGAAGTGGTGTGCTTTGGTCATGATATCCTTATGACAGTCTTTTGTAATTGAAACTACTATGCAGGATTATTTTCAACATGCAGAACCATCGGATGAAGAGTGATCGGACATGATGAAATTAATTGCAACGATGTGGTGACGCTCTTAAATCGTTTCAATATAGTGTACTAAACTTCTGAACGTAAATGTACAATCACATAATAGAAACCTAAGCACAACAAAATGACTTGTCTTATTTGGCTTGGCTTTGTGTTAAACAAAAGCATTTAAGTGAATCAATTAAACTCGAAGTTGACTAATTGGTTGTTTTTAGAGAAAAACCACATTGGGCTATATGTTGTGTCTCTAGCAGGAAATCGAACCCCGGATTTAAGCATTGTAAATCGTAAATTTACCGTTTTCCCACCGGGAGAGAATTCGAAGTCCCATAATGTCGTTTTGAGAAGTTACTTGTCGCAACAAGTACAGTTGTCATGTCATCTTATAAATAAACATTTGTTAGTTATTTATAAATCTATGTATGTTTTATTTCTCTTTCCAAGCTTTATTTATTAAAAAACTGGTTTGCCTGTCTGGTGATCCTCGAACTAAGATTTATTTCTTATGTGTTGGAGGCTTTTGGATCAGACAGGTACCGTATAACGTAATATATCCTGTTTTATTTAAAAATGTTTTTAAAACATTTAAAACCCACTTAAAACATAAGTGGGTAAATAATTAACACATATTTTAACCTTGCACAAACAAGCCTCAAGAACACTTGGTTTCAGGGATACTGAAGAAGAAAAGTCCAACTTTCGAAAACGTTCGGGTTGTTGGGTTCTTATTGTTTTATGTTAAGTTTATAGTCATTGACCAATGCTTGATTTTTTAAAATCCTCATTAAAATATTTTCTGGAAACATAAGTGGGTAAAGAATTAACACATTGATTTAGTATACTTAAAACAGAAACTAGAATAATTTTAAATATCAATACAAAACTAAAGTTATCAGCACTTAAATACTGATATAGTTTCTTTTATTAAATTTCAAGAATATCATTACATGAGTCTTTCGCTAGAGAAAGTTACAAAATACACAAGTTTTGTATTATTGCTAACATTCAATGTCCACGATTTAATACATATGTATGCACATAGAAGAACATTTGAGAATAAATAATATTGAATAATAGGTTAATATTTTATTTAAAAACATCTCTAATAGCTCATCGAAGTTACCATCCCATTTATGATATGGGACATAAACAATATTATGAACTAAACGGAAATTTCCTCTGTTAAAGATAGAATTAGGGCTTTCTATATATTGTTTGTATACACCTGTGATTGCAATACACAGAAATTTAGCTCAAACAAGTACGTGTATATAAATACAGGTTGTATATCCATTACCATAATTTATCATCAAGGACCTACTATCATTATTTTAGGTTCCAATGTATCAGAGCCCATAGAACTTGGTACAGTTATTTACAGCTTATAATGTCACTGCCATCAACATTACACTTATTTAGACAGGTTTGTCGCGACCTTAGTTTACAACATTCTTTGAGACCGTTAAGTATTAACATAGCTATTTTTGTAACTGTGAAGAAGAGAATAGTTAAATAATTTATATTAGGGTAGTTTATTTGTTTTTTCTTTTGTGTTGATAGACTAGTTTCCGAAAGATGGTAGCTAACACTACTGAATTACTCTTGTCTAGTCATATTGTGGGATATGACCGTCTCTTGAAGCGCACCTACAGGCTTGAAGTGTGAAACGCTTTTTATTGCACCGGCCAGGAATCACGAACTCTCGGTTACACAGTTCGAACAGACTAATCAACTAAGCCACGCCACGTCCAATATTTAGTGTAAAGGAGGGTACGTGTTTTTGTATGCAAATAGTTGGAATCGCAGAGTGTGTGTGTCACAGGAAGTAGACGATTTGTAATAGGAATCGGTTGAAAATACACTTACACAAAATAATGAAACTTGAAAATACATTCTTCAAGTAAAAAATGGTATAATTAGTGGAATATGACTCTCGATTAATATTAGTAACATAATAAGTCACATCATATCCTTAAAACAATTCGTAATGAGTACAAAAAGCATACTTGTTCTAGTAATCATACAATTCTACGCTTTCATTAAAGTTTGTTTATTTCAGAATTTTGTGGAAAGCTGCACAAGGAGATTTGTCCATACCCGTCTCTAAGAAGATACACAGTTTTTATGGTATGAATACTTTTATACGATTTTATTTTTGGAAAACTTCTAAGCATCTAAAGGACCAAATAAATACTACATTACTAAAAATACTACATGAAAATATAATTAACTATAGAGGAAGACATCTTGATATTCAAGATCACTCTTGTTGTTTAGTAGGATTTGATAGTTGCTTTCAAATCGCTTTGAAAATTTTAAATTCCTAATCTTTTTCTTAATCTTAATTCCTAATGAACACATCTTTATAATCCGAGTGTATAAATATCTTGCATCAGAAAGAGGTGTTACAGAGCGTCCCCAAAGGCGACCAATTTTCGATGGAATCACTCTCCTTACGAAACGCCAATGTTATATTGTAGTTCTGATACATGACATTTCAATGTGATTTTTCTTGGCTGTGCTTAAAGGAAAAAGGTTGAAGAGCCCTCTAATGTCTAAAACTGTAATTTCACAATATAGCTAAATTATTTTGTAGCAAAGCCAATTAGAACGAGAATTTAAATTGCAAGGTAATTCAAGAGTAAACAAAGAAATTATTCTCTTACCATTGTTACCTGAACATTTGATGAGGAAAGACCATATGACTTATGGCTATAGGTGTAAATTATAATGGTATGATATTCAAACAAACCAAAGTTCGGCAAATGATTTAAAGGTTTCCAACGATCAAATTTAGTTAGGACGTAAAACCTAAGTTAGCCTCCCACTTCCCACCACTGGTTCAGCGGTAAGTTTGAAGGCTTCTTATACTAATCACTAGGTTTAGATACTCGTAGTGGACAAAGCATAAATAACACAGGCCTGCGAATTCAAATTTATAAGAGTTGTTTTGGTTTTTATAATGGAATTTCCATAATTCATCTAAGCAGGTTTCGAAAATAGTATTATTTATTTTGTATCATGCAAGGATTTTGCTTTACAAATCCGAAAGAAAAAAACACCTCTTACTTATATCAAATCTATGACAAATATAACAGAATATGTTTGGGTCATTTACATAACCTTTTGTTGCCAGAGAGATAAATAAATAATATTGAAGAGAAAATATAATGTCAAAGTGTATGCACAAATAAATATTATCGTTAAACATTTATATACTAGCGGTGTGTTTCTCGTGGATTCTAGAACGAACAATAAAATGTTCATGTCGCGATTGATCTAAAGAAATCTATAGCTAGTTATTGTCAACATTGTAAGCATAACAAAATGTAACCCGATTTCAATGAAAGTGATTCATCTATATAAAAGTACACATGATGTTTTCCGAAAAAAATCTGTACGTGATAAAGAAAAAGCAGTATCACTTTAGGAGTTAGCGTACAGAAATTACAGTAGAACATTAAATATTTCAAGACAATAAAACCATTGTAGATCTATGTAATCTTTGCGCGAAATTAAACAAACAGACAATAAAGAACGTTTTATCATGTATAATTATACTGAAATATCCAATTGTTTGAGTGTAAAGGTAGACAATGGGCTATCTGGGCTCTATTCACTAAGGGAATTAGAATCCTGGATTCTGGCAAGTACTCACGTGAAAAGAATCCTGGTACTACGAATCCAATACAAAAACAAACAATCAGAACGAGTGCACACCCTCGCCCCGTCGCTCCTTTTCGAGATTGCATGCGTTTACATAGGATAATATAAAATTTCACTTTCTAAAACTTAGATAATCTGATTCTGAACGATCTGGAACATTTTTGTAGTGTGATGAGGAGTATCAAACTTGATGTGAAATCCGTTCACACTTTACGGAGATGTTTAACTGAATACCGCGAAAATGCTATATCTCCACATTATAAAACTACTTAAAAGTGATCCAGAATCTGGATTTTAATACAGACCATATTTAGGGAGAACTGTTCTATGAGGACTTTCCATCTTGTGTAGAATTTTCATGTACGTTGATGTATCAATTTTCGAGATTTGAGCGCATAAACACAGACAAACACACACGCGAACTCGATTGAAATGCCTCGCAAGACAAAGGTAATTATGCAACTAAGCAGAGAAAATTCAAAGACCAAAGTTAAACAGACATTTCACAATAAATCCAATTACACATAAGAACGTTCACGAACCTTCACCCTGAATGGTCCTAGGATTCAGGGTATACCCGTCTCTAAGTTTCAGGTATTTATCAGAGAGAAAGCAGTCAGTCAACAATAACTGCCCCTAAGTCTTTTGTCCAGCTTTTGAAAACGAATAGTAAAACTAACGGTTATTGTTAAAAAGCGTCAACAACTATAAATATGAAGCCTGTTTGACAGAATTACATCTTGAAACGGACTCGTTCATCCCGTAGCCCAGAGTTTTCCATTGCGCTCCCCTCCACATTATGATAATTTTCGCAAATGATAACAACAAAACCAATATTTTCTTTCCTTGTTTTCAATATTTTTATGAATAAATGCGAGAACAAAAAGAAGCTTTGAAAGCAAAATGATAGTTTTGTTAGATTATCATCGTCTCTAACTCTTTTGTTTCTTCCGTCATTTCGTTTGGACTCTCCCTTTATAAGGTGCATCTCACAGTTTTAGAAATATTACCATAATACGATACGCTAAGTATTAGGCCACTCCTGGCTCAAGTACGTTCGTGAATACGTTGGTAGTAGGTTTAAGAGCTTTAATCTGTTAAGGAATAAACGGCTTTCTCTCCAGTCATCGTCTTTTGTAAAAATATCATATCATCTGCATTCTCTTATAGGTTAAGCTAGATATCCCTACAGCTTCTGGTTTGGTATCCATCCGCTAAGTCTTCGTTAGGCAAGTTAACTTACGATAAGGTCAAATGACCTTACCGGTGTCACATTTTGAAATTGGAAGGCTATTGTTCCTCGATGTTGGTTGAAACTAGATCAGGACACTATATATATAACTTTACTATTTCCTGAGGTAGTAACGAGATAAATTATTAAACGCTGATTCACATAGTTAGTATCTTTACAAAACTGAGCATTACCTATATTCTTTCAATTCTGTCTTTAAGACAACGATTGTGCTCTAGTATAAAATCATTATCAGGCCTAACAATGTCATAAAAAGAAATGTTAAACTCTACACAGAAACACGTAAAAATTTTAATTACTCATCATCGTGCATGTATCTTGTAAAGTAGGGTTTATAAAGGCATACGTTTTGATATAAATTAGAACATTATCGAGCTATTAATATTAGATAAAAGTTAGAAAATTTTGCGCTGCTAAAATAATTCTAATGATAATAAAGCAAAGAAATAAACTGGTCAATTGCCGAAATAAACGTAAAAGATGATCAGTATATGTTTTGAGTCAATAATCTTTGTCACCTTATGTAATCCAAAATAAAATAAACTTAGTAAATACAGATGTATTTGAAAAATCTACATTATATACAGGTATAAAAATGGTCTATAATGCTTAGTATTGCCATCTGTGAACAATGGTTGAAAACATATTAAAACAATATTTTCTTCGTTGACATCTGGTCCATGGAGAAATGCTTGTAAATAATATTTAACAAAATTTCGCATGAAGCGATACCCAACCAAATATTAAAATTAATTTCAAAGCTTCTTGACAAATAAAATTAAGAAGGCAGTTATTATTACCGATATAATATTTGATATTGATAGTTTCAACCTCAATAACACCTTAGGCGACACAAGATCCACACTATAAGCTTCATACACAATCATCCCTGATTCACAACTGTTTTTAATAAGAATGACTACGCTTAACCGAATAGTGGGTTTCACAATCACAATTATATCACCGTCACAGCTTAAAGTGCGATTGTATTCAGAAGCATACTGAAACTCAAATCTCGGACGTTTCGAGACAGACGCCATCTGTAGCTATGATCGGACAAAAATGAAAATAAATAATTGGAATTTCAACGTGCTAATAATGCTGAGAGGTATCGTACATATTTATTCAGTAATATATACACACATATATATCTACATACACTATAGTTTCATAGGCTAATATTCATAAAAATTACACAATTAGGACAGATTAATCATTAAGCCACACCTGGCTCTATATTTAATGTAGAGGATGCGTGTGTGTGCGTAGATAGCTCGTTCATAGGCTAGAGTCATGAAATGGAGAATGTAAGAGAGGATACTCGAATATTATTTAGCTACATAGTTAGATAAATATCCTCACTTTAGGCAGGTATTGTTGATTTGAAGCATTACAGAATATGTGTTGAAATTATCTCTTTTAAGCGTTTAGGATGTTGCGTCTGTAACATAGCTTATTTATGTTCTGGATAATGGAAACCATGGGTGTCATTGAATAAGTTATTGTTTAATCGTTTCACTACGTTTGTGCCTGCAGCTTTAGCTATGGATGACTTGTTTGTTTGAAGTTAAACACAAAGGTATGCATTGAAAACCCGGTTTCTAGCGTTGTAAGTCCGCAGACATACTACTGTGGCACTGGGGAGCAGCAATAAATGAAATAACCAGAGACGATCATGCTTTAAAAATAGACACAGATTGACATATTGGTGTTTGTTCGAGTATATAATAGAGTTGCTACTTCCTCTTGGCTGGTCTAGCAAGGCCAGATGGTTGGGGTGCTCGACTCACAAATTGTGAGCTCGAATTCCCGTTCTACAAGCATACTCAACCTTTCAGTCGTGGAGATATTACAATGTGACTATGGGTGATGATGAATATTCTAGTCTTTCACTGCTAAATTAGATAGAGCTAGCGAATATAGCCCTGATGTAGCTTTGCGCGAACTTCAAAACAACTAAATTCTCTTGGTTTCTGATATTAACCATTCATACCCGTCTAATGGATATTCAGAAATGTGCTTGATATTTGATAACCATAACCTTTAAACATTATTATTTTACTCATCATCTTTCTCATAATAAACATCTACTCTCCATCTTCTTCGTTAAAACTTAACTCCAAGATGAAGTAAAAATTTATTGTCGTTAATAACTCTCAGTAAGCAGTTTTCTGTTGAGCCTTCGTCTTAGTGACTCGTTGTCCTGTTGATATCATGTTAACTTTAGTGAAACATTGAACCTCTCTATATATTTTCTTTTATATTACATATTTAAACTGTTTTCTTTTTGTTTACTTTATTTAGCTTTCTGTCTTTTTTTTTTTTGGAATTGATCTATTTATTTAGTGACGCTCTCTCTCTCTCTCTTTAGCTCTGTACGCGCATTGAAGTTTGAAATTCAGTAGCGTGATCGGTTACATGATCAAGTTTGAAATAATATAACAGTGGCTGTCTGGAGGAAACCAAAGGATTACACAGCTTTGATGACATAAATCTCGCGTCACCATTTTCCAGTTACAGAGCAACATTTTCTATTTATTGGTATTCATAGTTATATGAGTCATGTTATGTTTCAAGATCATTTAGCGTTTTCTTTTGAATAAATATCCTGAGCTGTATTAGGTGACTAGTCCTAGAATATATTCACTTGGAGACTTAACTTCTTTTCCGAACATATTCATATATATGTTAAAGCTGGTGGAATACCTGTCATTACAGGTTTGCATGAAAACAGTATGATGTAAGGGAACTCGACTGTTCCACTCATAGTAGTAAACTTGGGAAGTACGTTTTAGATGGTTTTGTCCTGGCTCTCTAAAAATCTGGTTGTAAATGACATATTACACAGCTCTTCGTTCAAGAGTTCGTCACATTCGGTTCTTTGATCAGTGTGTATTATATTCAGCACTTGTCAAGAAGAGTTTAAGCTAATCACAAATTTCCAGCACATGTTATATATCTCATTCTCTCTCGGGTAGTGGCCAATTAAGCCTATTATTCTTAGCAAAGGACGTCCTTTGGGGGCAAAGTAATTTTTCCTACATGGATGAGACTTTCTCCTAGCTGTACAAACCATATAGTTTCTACACTGTCTCTAAATATCATGACATGCTCATGGAAGATTAAAATGTGTAACATCCTTAGACATTCATCCCAATATTATGAAGTGTCTTTATTGTTTTCTTTTACATAGGTATAAGATGCTTGTTAGTGTGTTCATTTGGATTGAATCTATGATATCGTACTCGTCCCGTCATTTTTAACTCTTTATACCAAAATCAATGCTATGTGGTTCATCAATGATGATAGAACTTTTTTTATTTCTCGATGTTAATTAACCATCTACATTCCTCATGTTTTCTTGTTTTATAAGGAAACCAATTTCCCTACAACCTGCTCTGTTAGCTCTGCCATACAATGGTCACTTCGTTTTATACACACAAAACCCAGGTAATGGATTAAAGGGCAATCTGTGAGTTTTGTTTCCAAAGATTATCAGAATGGTTATGTTGTTTTCTGATCAAGGTTTAATGACATATGGGTTGCTCTCTAGTGTGTGCTCCATTTCCTTCTGTATGTTCAAAGGTCAACGGTCACTAAAGTGATGTTTATCCGTTGCCTTTATAGATAAGTTATGCATATTGTACTCAATATACAAGCCTGCAGCTTGTTTGTTGTTCTGCAAGCCAGGTAAAATTAAGAGATAAGGTAGCTTGTAAGTAAGCACTCTAGTTGTGAGCTAGAAATGTTCGGTCCTATAAACTTCCGTGAAATGCTATCAGGAATAGTCAAGAAGCTGTAATTCCTAAAATTATGAAATAAAATGGATACATTTGTTATTGTAATAAGGGTTTAATTAGAAATACATTTGAAGACAACCTTACCCTCTATTGCAAACCAAGATCCATTATCACCACGATATATGAAAGCTGTAGGAATATGAATTTATATTAGTGGCGATCCTGACAAAAAGTAGATGTGTGAATTGAAAAATTTATTCAAATATTAACTATCTTAAACGAATACTTGCTTAATAAAAAGAGAGTGAGATCATGAAGTTATATTTATTGTTGCATATACAGTGGAGATAAATTAGGTATGAGGCCTTAGTTACAAACTTTGTACCTCGTGGTTGTTAACTTAATGTTAACCTAAATAATTCACGATTAAGGTCGTTATTATTACAGATAAAGCGTCAGAATACGCATGAGTGAGCCTTCCCAGTTGCGGGTATATTTAACAGGCTACAGGATTCGTATGATATATAACTGTTATATGACAATAATTATAACAACATAGGCTGTTTGCTGATTTATTATGTTTTTTGACAATATGTACATAGAACAGGTCTGTTTATTTTAATGAAAGCTCTGGATGAAAACAGATTGTTGTTTCATAAACTAGCTGCATCTGCCTGAAGTTTCAGATCTTACCACGACTTAAAATGCTTTTGCTTAGCTCATCACCTATTAAAGACGAGTGTGTTGTAGTAACACTCAACTACTGGTTTAGTTTATTGTCATCTAGCAAGTTCCAAAGTGTAGCCATAATAGGTGGTAATAGGAACAACTGTTACGTCACTGAAGATTTTACCTTGTTTTAATTAACAATGCTTAGTTGCATTAACTAAATCAAGATATCAATGTTATTAGCTTAAAATCAAAGATTGTACTGTATATTACTTCAACATTTAGTTTATAATTCATGAAAGTATAGTTAATCATATTAAGAAGAATGCTGTTAAATAACAGATATCTTCAAGTAATAAAAAATGACCTTTGACACAAGAAAATGTTTTAAAAAAGTTGTATTATATAATCATTTTACCTCATGACAAACACATTATCGAGCTAAATAACTGTGTGATTAACTTTATTTTATACTTATTTCGGTAATTACAAAAATAGGAGGTTCAGAAACGGTAAAAACAAATAAAAGTACAAATTCAAAATATTTGTACAGTGGACCTGTAACTTACACTACAAGCAGATAGAAGTTTTCTATGTTTAATAATTAATTGAGGTCTTAGCCAAATATTTATGATAAATATAGTTTACCAAAACCTTTTAAAATGTTCTAAGATTTTAACAAATAGCATGATATAGTTTACAAAGACATAATGTAATAACCAGATATTAAAAAATAAATTGGCTTTTTTAAACATACATTTTAGTATACAAATATTGGTTGTTTGTTTTGAATTTTGCGCGAGAGCTGGTGTTGCTACAGTTAATGTATCTTATTGTATGAAGCATTATGAAATAAGTATATGATACAAGATGACTAAATGGTATACGCATCATAATACAAAATCTGAAACTTTATAGGAGCATGGAATATATTGTTGTTGGGTTTTAAAGATAACTGTAGAAGTGTGTACAAAACCACCGAGAGGGCGGGGATACCAGGGAATATACCCAAGGCTCAAAATAGAGAAGAGTTAAAATAAAAAAGTAACTGATTAAATAATAGAGACATAGTACACGTAATAAATATAAATATTTTAAGGATTGTCGTTCGTTGCCGATTGTTAAAATACGCAATGCCACAGCTGACATCAGTCAGAGGTTAAAGGTGCAGTGTATGATAAAATATATCTATTGCGCTACGCTGTTTCAGTGTTATGCTGTTTAATTTACCTTATGCTTTCCACAAGCTTGTAGAAACAATTATCAATGTCAGGTTTTGTAAGGCAGGTTTCTTTACAGTAAATATCTGTAACTTGTTGACCATAAATTTCACCTATAAACAAACAGCAACACGATCCAGTTGTTCTAATTCAAATAATACATTAAAAAACAAATGAAACATATATACAAATGTTTATTACACTGTTAGTTTCCACAGTTGTAACCAGTTTCAAGTAATTATTTCCTTTTCGTCAAAGTCCACACAGGATGGTTCAATTATTTTATAAACACAATTGACAAGTGGAATTATTCTTCACTTCTCTGTTACTATAATATAGTCTGTGATAATCTCACTTTAAAAATCATCATCATGCACTCTTTATCGCTAAACTCGCGATCTCAAAGCCTATAGCTCAATAATGATATATTAATGATGTTTATATTCAGAGAGAAGTCTAAAACATTTTACGTAATACTAGAAATTCTGATACAATAATATTCTATTAAACGAGCGAGAAAGTTCTAGCAACATAACGCAATAATTTCACAATCGCTTGTTTATAACAACTGAACTACACAACCTATTATTGGTAAATAAAATTACAAAATATGACTTCTAAAAATATCTAAATATGACATCCTCGCTATGTAAACAACCTGAATCGTAACGACCGCATTAAGCTGAAACAATTGTATCTATCCAGCCTTTGCCGGGCACATGTTTTTACACTCACACCCGTAAGGCATGTGCCCTGCAACAGTCAGTTCCAAACTCTCTTTGTTAACCTGAAGATGACTTAAGAAGGTCGAAACGTTGTTCTGTACTTTATTTTAATTAGAATTTTAAAACTCTTAAAGTATCTATTTTTTTCTTTTATAGAATGGCTGCAGATTGTAAATCAAAGTTACATTTGTTTATATTGAATAGTTTGCGGCTTGTAAGATTTGGTTTTTCTCCCTAGTTTTACTGCCCTCTTCAACCACGTATAACTAAAACACTAGACGAGTAGTCAGCCCAATATTCCTTATTGTGTAATTCAAGGGGTAGCATATGTGTAGCGTTAGTCCTCGGAGAAATTTAAGCCATAAATGTTCAGTAATAATTCTGTTACATTAAACATTTTTTATTTATCTAAAAAATGTGCCTAAGACACAGAATAATAACAAGCAAAAACAATATCCTAAAACTATTGTAATTTAATTGGCTTTCTAACTATTGCATAGTACCTTTAAAAAACCTGTTAGGGACTTTGCCTGAACCGTTCCACTAAACACTTCAAACTGAGTGAGCTATGGTTTTCAAACCACAGCAAAAAAAAGTAAAACAAGGCACAAATTCATATACCATTCATATGCTGAAATACAGCACGTGAACTGCTGGTGACAAGTGCATCTAATTTTCTAACTGATAGTTCCATAGATAAAGAAATTTCAAGCCTCGGCAAAGTGCATTTCTCAGGAGAATATCATAGTACAGTATTACCAACTTTAAACTTTGTACTTCAAAAAAGGGGTGATAGGTAAATTATCAAAGACAAAGTATTTTGAGAACTTACGTCATGATTCTCATATACAATGAGTTTAAGATTTTATTTAAATATTTTTTAGAACATTAAGACATTAAAACTTGTATAAAATTTGATTTATTATCTACGTTTTGATTCCAAATTTATTCACACAAGTCGGTGATAATAAGCTTTATTTTAATTTTGAATGCATGTCTTGAAAAGGTGATAACATGTGCTCTGCACTCTAACCAAAGCGAGGGGGTTAAGATTGTTCATTGGCAAGTTTCCAATAGTAGGCCAATTGTCACGTAGACAGTAGAAGCTGGTTGAGCTGTATATTAAAGTGACTTGCTCTTTATTAGTAGGTTTTAGATATTCTTGTTAAAATAGCCAGAATGAAAGATTTGCTATATATGAAAAAATACGTACAAGAATAAATATACATATACAATATTGTTTTCATTATTTTTGGCAACAAGAAGAGTGACAATGCTTTAATCATTATTTTACTAATGTTCACTTGCAAAAACTTTATAGTTTCTAGATATATAAATCTAGAATTCAGTTTGCTGTTTCAAGATATATATTGATAACGTAAAGATACCAAAGATTGTTTTATTTTAAAATCCCTTTCCAACTGAGTAATGTTTATACAGTATAAGCATAAATCTGGTGCAGAAAAGAGGAAATTCAAACAGCCAAATATGATGGAAGAAGAGAAAGGCAAACTCTTTTTATCATTGGTTTTGAAAAGAAAAGTGAAGATCAGCTCAAAGCTTTCGAATCATGGGCTGTTGTCAGTAATTACCATGAATCAGTGGCTGTTACTTGGAACAAATCAACTAGGCATGATGAAATGTCACATGAAACTAATATGAACGATAGTGAAAATCTCACAGCAAAGTGACTACCTGCATTGGCTGTAATCATTACTGGAGGATCACTTTCAAAAATGTTTCTGAAAAGCCACAACAGCTCAGTGGTCTTGATGTTGGTATCTTAACCAATGAGAGTATATCACTTGAAAACCTTGAGTTATGTTAAAGTTTGGATTCTACAACAGTAAAGATTTCCTACAATCTCTTCTAAAGTTTTTGCTGCAAAATGAATACAATAAATGTTGCTGGTTAATATATAGTAAAATTAAGCAAAATTTTTACTGTTTTCCATATTGACTTCTTGCCAACGTTCCAGTTTGATCATGCCCTACAATTACAACTGTAATATACTAGCCATTAAAAACAGGATGAAAGAAACTTTACAATAGGCTTCCAGAGCATAAGAGGTATTCATCATAAGAAATATTATTCCAAGTGGCTTGAGCTTGAGAGACATTTTGGAGCAAACTACCGTGCTGATTTCCAGCTTGAGCAGCCAAATGGAAGGATATCATAAATATGATTGTATATGTTATTCTTTACTGTGATAGGTTGGGAAGATTTAGCCTTTCATGGATCTTTACAAAGGATTGATGCACATGATAATGGTATTTTTTTTATGAATAATTGGGGACTCAGTCATTACAATCTAGCTTTACAAGGAGCATGCAAAGAGCTGTAGGACAACGTAGATGCAATGTTAAAAGTTCTTCAACTGTCTTAGTTCTCAAACAATAAATGAAGTCAAATGTATAACTAACTATGTGCAGTTATTTTCTTGAATCTTGACAGCAAAATATGACTGATCACTAATAAGCACAAGCAAGTACTGCAGGCCCATAAAACTACCATTGATATTGAAGTAAGCATACACTTAAAGTCTATTGGTTGATTTAAAAACACTGAACAAATATTGTAGTTCAATTCTTAATAAATCTTCTGCCATAACTGCCAGCAAAATGGAAAACAGTTTTCAGTTATTTTCATGATGAAAATAAAAATGAACCTGTAGAAGATACAAATTTCAGACAAAACATCTTTTATAAGGTCTTTTGTTATTGCTGGACTCACTACAAAATATAGAGCAGCCATAGATATTAATCATCTTTCTTTTTTTTCTAAGGCAATACTGAGATATATAAGAGCATGATTTGCATTCAAACACTAGAGAGTATTGCCAAATGTAGACCTGTTGTGTCAGAAGATTTAGTGAAAGAAATGAAACATCTAAAGACCATCCATAAAGGTAATTTTGGTGATACTACATTAAACCCTTTAGACCTTCTAAACAAACTACACTAATTCAAGTGCATACACTTTTACCAAATGGTTCTGTAGTTTCTGCACAATTACAGTGGAATTGTAGAGGAGAATAGACATATTTTATTAAGTTGAAACTGAAAAAAAAATTACCTGCACTCCACCATTGCCCAAGATAAACTGATAAATCTGAGAACCCTTACAACTGAAAACTAGTTAGCCCATACTTTGGATTTCAGCAGAATCATTGATAAATATCTCATACAGAAGGTAAGGAGAGTTTGTTTGTTTTTTGAATTTCACACAAAGCTACTCAAGGGCTAGCCGTCCCTAATTTAGTAGTGTAAGACTAGAGGGAAGGCACCTAGTCATCACCACCCACCACCAACTCTTGGGCTACTCTTTTACCAACAAATAGTGGGATTGACCGTCACATTATAATGCCCCCATGGCTGAAAGGGTGAGCGTGTTTGGCGCGACAGGGATGCGAACCAACGACCCTCAGATTACGAGTCGCATGCCTTAACACGCTTGGCCATGGCGGGCCTGGTAAGGAGAACACACTTTCAATAATGAATATCATACAGTAAGCAATTATCTTGCCCAGTGATGATAAACTTACTCCATTATTAAAGAATAAAAAAGAAAACCATAGAACTGATTTATATTCAACCAGTTCTATCTTATTAAGTATTGCTTTCATATATTCACCATATTATGCAAACATGAAACTCATTGTATAAGCATTTTCTTTTTCTCTATTAATTTTATTCATTTATTTAATAAAATTATTTAATCAATGGGTTTTGTTATTTCCTTTTGGGCAGCAATGTGGTTGTGTGTTAGTGCATTTGTAAACTGTATGGTGATAGAATTAATGACTGGTCCCTAAAAATTTTGAGCCCATTTTCATCTGAGTAGTTTGTTGAAATATTAATAGACTTGGGCATATATATATATATATTCAGTTTGCTTGTTATGCATACAATGAACAAAAACACAAAACAAAATATTGACTAAATACATCTTGTATTATAAAATATGCCTAAAGCTTTATAATTACTCATAAATTGCTGTTGGTTTGGTGTTTTATGGCACAAAGCAACTAGGCTACCTGCACCAAACATCCAGTAAAAAGTTAAAATTAAAGTAAACTTATTGGTTTGGTTTGAATTTCACGCAAAGTTACATGAGGGCTATCTGTGCTGGTGTCCCTAATTTAGCAGTGTAAGACTAGAGGAAAGGCAGCTAGTCATCACCACCAACTACCAACTCTCGAGCTACTCCTTTACCCATGAATAGTGGGATTGACAGCCACATTATAATGCTCCCACAGCAAAAAGAGTAAGCATGTTTAGTGTGACATGGATTCGAACCCGTGAACGTCTTATTACGAGTCCAGTGCCTTAACCAGCTGGCCATAAAATTATTAAAATTTGTAAAAAGGACTCAAGGTAGAACAAACTTTTGAATTAAAAATTTAAATAGCGTGAAATTCATTTTTTATATTTAGAGTACAGGAGTAAAAGAGAAACTACAGTAAAACACATTTTAAACAGCTTTCTGTAACATAAATTTAATTATCATAACTCGCCAGGATGACTAACGGATAAGTTCAAACATCAGCATTAGTCACCTGAAGTTGGCCTTTCTAGTCCTGGTTTTGAATTATTTGACATTATGGCCATATTCTAATTTCATATCAAACTAGTTGCACTTTAAATTCTTAAAAAGGAATCATATTAAAAAAAAAGGTTTAATTTATAAATTAAAGGCTTATATAGTGTTAAAAAGGTCAATGGCCTTTAAAAACTAAAAACATTTGTAAGACAGACAGTGTCACCATCACCAAAGACACTGAACAACATTAAAGATAAACTTTCGGAAAAAACATGTTTAAAATGGTGCTGTCGTTGAAAGTCGTAAAGAGGACAAGACAGTAAATTGTGGCTTATTGTGATCTGAGTGTCACACAAACAACACACTTGTGCATCAGTCACAGATAAAAGAAAACGATGAGTTAAAAAATTGTGACCAATGTGTAGTCCAGTTAAGCAATTTCCTCTTTCCAATCCTTACAGAAGCAACACAGCCAAAGTCCAATAGAGAGTTTTAGTTGGAAAAGCTTGTTTTCACATTTCTCACTCCAAGCCGACTGTCAACTGGCACAGAGCTGAGCCTTGAATACAGGACCATAGTCTGTGTATGGAACTGGCACAGCAGTGATAGTGCCAGAGCATACAGATTTAGTTGCAATGTCAGTGAGCTTGTTACTGCAAATGCCAACATGGCCTGGTATCCATAAAAACTGGATAGAAGTAGATGGTAAACAGAAATGGGCCAATCAGTTTTGAATATTGGCAAGAACAGGGCGAGAACTAACGTGAAGCAATTTCAGGGCCAGTAGGGAACTAAGCGAGTCAGTATAAAGAGTGCAGTTTGAGTACTGCTTAGCTTCTATGTGGTCCAGGGCAAGAAAATAGTGTACAGTTCAGCAGTAAACACAGAAGCTGTAGAGGGAATTCTGCACACAATCACCGAACCACAACAAACCATGGCGAGCCCACAGAGTCACCTGATTTTAAACCATCCAAATAAATAGGAATGGAAACATGGTTCAAAAGATGTTCAGTAAATAAAAGATGGTACTTTCAATCAGGAGTATCTGCTTTTGTCAGATGACTCAAAGAAAAGTCACATTTGGGGATTGTAATAAGCCATGGTGGGATGGACTGACCAATGGATACAGCAGTGTTATCCAAGGAGAGACTCAATTAATCCATCTGCACCTGGATACGAAGGCCAAAAGGAATAATGGCAGATTGTCTGTTCTGAAAAAGCATGGCCCACTGAGGAAGGAAAACACAACCCCAGGTGGGATGCTGTGGTAAGGATCGAAGTTTTGAAGCATACAGTAAAGACAGTTGCAGAGCCAAAGCCCTTGATGATGAATGGGGTCAAGCATTTTTAAGACAGAGGTCCTTGCAGAGCCAGAGACCCATAGTCTAATTTTGACCAAATAAAGCACAATTTATCTTTAGTTTACAACACTAATCTGCTTCCCAAGTGGTGGAAGAGAGGTCATGGAGGGTGCTCAGTGCTCTTGTACATTTGACTCATAGCTGCTTGATCTGTGGTATAAAGGTCAGCTTACAGTCAATGATAAGCCCAAGAACTTTGCCTCAGGGAACACAGAAAGCACAACTTCATGAACACAAAGTTCAAGATTGGGATAAATACCCTGTTGGCAGCAAAAGTGCATACAAACAGTTTTAGAGAGAGAAAAGTTAAAAGTTTCCTGTGGTCCACTTCGATAAACGTCTGAGGGCAGTCTGTAGCTGATGCTCAATATACCTTATGTTAGATGACTTACATGAGATGTGAAAATTGTCAACATAGAGTCCGTTTGCAACAGTGAGAGGGAGTTGTTCAGTGATGGCATTAATTTTTAAACTGAGAAGTGTGACACTCAAAACACAGCCCTGAGGAACTCCGAGTTCCTGTATAAAAGAACAGGAAAGTGTTGAACCCACATGAACTTGGAATCTTCTGTCCATTAAAAATCTTTTAATAAAAATGGGCAAATGATCATGTAACCTGTATAAGTGGAGGTCTCGCAAAATGCCATACCTCCATGTAGTATCATAAGCCTTCTCAAGGCCAAAGAATATTGATGTTGTCATCTGAGAAAGGCTTCTCTGATTGATGTTTAAAGTCATTGGAACCCACACTGGGTGGGTGAGAGGACGTTGTTTGATTCGAGGACTCAAACAAGACAAGCATTAACCATCCTTTCTAAGATCTTACAGAGACATCTCATCAAAGCAATTGGACAGTAGTTTGAAGGAATCTTGGTATTCTTCCCAGGCTTAGAGAAAGGCAGGACAATAGCCTGGTGCCAGGTATCAGAAAAACATTCTCCTGCCAAATTTGGTTAAAAACAATCAGATCAGAGAATAACAAGAGAAGCAGGAGATAGATGGTGCAGCATCTTGTAGTGTATATCATCAGGTCTGATTGATGAAGGACCAGTTTGAGTTCCACAAGTGTAAAGGGGCCATCATAGTCATAGAGACAATCAGCTTGAAAGGAAAGATGTGATCGCTCTGCTCAAGTCTTGACTGCTAAGAAAGTGGAGTATGAAGCAGAAGTGCTAGATACCTGGCAAAAGGACTATTGGCTATGCTACAGGTATCAGCTACTTTCTGACCATCAGAGAGCAAGATCAAAAGGGAGACAAAATTATATTGACCACTGACCTTTCAAATTTTGTCCCACATGACTTTCAAACTGGTGATAGAAGAGATGCTGGTTGTGAACTTAATCCAAAATTCCTTCTGGTTTGACATCTTACCTGTCAAGCATGTGCCTGCTGTAAAGCAATGCAGTTTGAGAGTGTGGGATACCTGTGAAAAGTATCCCAGGCCCATTTTTGAGCCTTCCATGCCATGTGGTAGGCAGGATTCCACCACGGATAAGAATATCGTGGAAAACATGTTGAAGTTTTAGGAATACACTGAGCAGCTGCCTGTATAATACAGTCAGTCACTGCTGCCACAGTCATCTACTGATGGCTTACAGACAATGGCAGGATCAAGATCTGTGAGAGCAGTGAATGAGGGCTAGTTGGCTTGATCCCACTTCCAATGAGGTGTATAGGTCAAAAGGCAACAACCATAGCAAGTGTTTCTAAACATTATAGGAAAATGATCACTACTTCTTAAGTTATCGTCAACCCTCCATGAAAAGTTGGAAAATAGCAGAGGGGAGCAAATTGAGAGATCAACAGCAGTAAAGGACTGACAAAGTATGAAAATAAGTACAAGAACTGGTATTGAAAAGAGAAAGGTTGTGATCTGAGAGCATACACTCTATAAAGCAACCCCTCCCATCAATATCAGTACCACCCCAGTGGACATTAAAGTCCTCCAGGATTAAAAAGGGAGATGGCAACTGTTCAACAAGATCATCAAGGTCTGATTGATCATAGGTCTTTAGGAGACAGGTAGAGAGAAGAAACAGTGATGGTATGACCCAAGGAAAGACGAATGGCTACAGCCTCCGAGGATGTGTTGAGTGGCAAAGACAGGGTGAGCACATGTGCTGATCAACAACAGTGACACCCCTCCATGCACTTGTCTGTCACACAGCCTGTCATTTCTGTACAAAGAAAACTGCCAAAGGTGACTATATCGGCAGGTTTCAGAAATGTTTCCTGTAGGGAAAGACACACAGGATGGTAGGAAGCAATCAATACTTTGATGTTATCCAGATTAGGACATAAACCTTGATGGTTCCATTGTATCAGAGTTGCTGTTTTTATTTATGTGTAAGCAAATTTGGTGGAGAGCACTCCTATTTTTGACCATGTCTGTTTTCTTTATTTGAGGGAGGTCTGACGACCTCCATAGATCCTGCCTTAGGTCGATTGGGCAGGTCTCCATCATTTGAAAAGTATTCCAGTGACTGAGGACGTGAAAGAATGAAAGTTTTGCATCTTGGGGCAGAAAAAGATGTACCCAAGGAAATGGCTGTACCCAGAACCAAAAGAAGTAAATTTTAGTGTTTGCTGGAATGAATGTTAGGGACACAGATGGGTATTGACATTGATTCATCAACTTTTTTAACCATGCATGTCAAAAGACTTTTCATATGGTTTGAGAATGATTCTTTTGGATGCATACAGAGTTCCATCTGCACTCCCACTGTAGTAGTGGAATAACGTGCAGCAACATACATTCAAGATGAAGTGATGGGCAGTAACTTCAAACCTCAGGGTAAGTAATGTTTTGAGTTGTCTTCAAATGCTGCACCTCTTTTTCTTCCAACCACTTAGGGCAAGAACGAAAGTAGGATGGTTGAAAGCCATTGCAATTAATGCAACGATGGTCTGTTTCACACAATGAGCACATGTCAAGACACGGTGTATTCGAGTGACTGAACCACTGACACTGGAAACATCCGAGAAAGTTTGGAATATATGGCTCTACCTTGCAATTAAGATAACCTGCTTTGATGGTGGCAGGTGATGTAAATGTTAAAATGAGGAAGTCAATTGGCATCATAATTTCATCTTTGTGAGTGGAGATGTGCCTCACTGCAGAAACTCCTTGGGTGGAGAAACCAGCGAGAATATTTGAGTCTGGGATGTTCTTCAAATCCCTCTCAACAGTAACTCCTCATGACAAATTAAAAGTATCATGAGGCATAACCTTAATGGGTATATCCCCAATTGCCTTTGAATGTAAGAGGAGTTCACTGTGTTTTGACTAGCTTTGGAGAGCCAGCAGGTCCCTCTGAATGAAAAAGGGAGACATGTACCCTAAAAGTTTGTATGAAAGAGAATGTAATGTAAGGAAGTGTGGTATAAGTGTTACAGATGTTGAAGACTGCTGCTCAGAATCTTCAAAACATGGTTATTTATCTATGGACTTTTTTTTCACTATTTAAGTTTTTATTTGGGGGGATCCACAATAAAAAAGAATGTTTTGGCACTCACTGACCCTACCCACCAAGGATCCCTATGAGTAGATGCACTACAATGCCAAAGAAGAACACTGCAGTAATGCCAGGGTTTTGTGAGCACTATACCCAAACTCTAGCATCAGATATAATGTCCACAACACCTTTTGAGAACATTCAACACTGGTACTTGGTTGACCCTAGCCTAAGTGGACCAGCCAACTCCAAGGTTGCCCATCTACAAAAATTGTAGGCCAAAGTTGTGTGTTAGGGTTGGACCCCTCAACCACCAGTATCCTCTCCTCCAATTTACAGGTTACTATGCCCCATAAACATATGGATGGATTAAAAAATGGATCCCAGAGGAGGTAAACTGAAAAAACAGAATCTTCTCTGGGAAGTCTCCTCACCATGTATAGGAATCCACACTGAGGGAATTTAACTATGGAAAACTAGCAAATCCCAAATTCACACTAATACTGCTCTTACAAAACCTTAAAATATATATTCAAATTGGAAATTCTATAACAAAAACACAGGAGGTTAGTAGTATACATATACAATGGCAAGTATATTAATATGATATGCAACTGTGCACTTTTAATCCAATAATGGATAAAGTATCCCATTAAGGAATCACAGATTTAGGTTTGTTGATATACAGTTACACGTATCTGGGCCCAGGGTATGGTACGCTGCATACAACAAGCCTTCCCTGCAGTTATAGTTTAATTTTTTATAAAATCATTTATCTTATTAATTTACAAAGTCAGTATTTTTTCCAATAAATTCTGAAAGAAAAAAGGAACAGGTATACATTGACAAAGTACATTTAGAATGGAGGGGAAAAAAAGAAAGCTTATACAAATTACTGACTGATACTGACTACAGCTGTGCAAAAATATAGTTTATGAATGGTAACATTGAAAAGAAGACTTTAAAACGAAGGATAACGGAAGACGGTATTAATGAAATCAACAAAATAAAACACTTCATCGACATCAACAAATTTCCTTAAAAACTTAATAACCCATCAGTTATTGGCTAATATTATTTTTTTAATATTAACTGCATAGCAGCTGGGAGTATAATTTCTTGAGAAGATGGACATCTACGTTACTCAGTTTTTAAATTCTTGTTATTTTAAGCACAATCACCAGTAAACCATACATTTACAATAAACTTTAAGGTTAAAATTGTTTTATTTAAATACTTGTCAAAGTTAAGCAGTTACAAGGGTCTTATACTGTTGAATATGTGGTAATTTATTTAACAATGTTTACAAAGATTTATATATTGAAGTTGAAAAAAAAGGTGTTTATTATTGTTAGTTGGAAAAACAGTACAAATTATTACAATGTTTGCAATCATAGAGAACAATGAATTCCTTTCAAATTAAAATTACTAGGTTATAAATATACAACAACACTGGATAATAATGTCAATAAAGAAAACAGAATTAATATTTTTCTACCATTACCGATGGTTTAGTACACAAAGTCTAACAAGGCATTGTTTTATTGAGTTAATATTTCTGGAAAACATTTAGCAAATTGAGCTTTAGTGTATCAGAAAGTACTATAAGCATGGCTATTTGCATCATACATTATAAGAGCTTAACTTGCAAAGAAGAAACTGAAAGCTAAATCTTTTAATCTTGTTAATAAATGCTTTATTTAACATTCTTTATTATTTTAAAAATAAATCAAAGTTCCTAAAACAGTAGTAAGACAAACCTTAATCACTGAAAACTTATGACAATATTTGTTTTAATAGTGTGACTTTCGTATCAGTTTGAAACAAAAAATGTAGTTTAAATAAATAAATTAATGAACAAATCCTAAATTACAGCTTATTATATCAATAAGTGTTATAAATTATTATACACAAATAGACATACTTCAACAGCTGATTTTCATGAGATATATAACACAGATGACAAACTGAATATTACAAAAATGTATTTTCATAATTTTCTAATCAAGTAAGGAATACTGTCAATAACAATGTAAGTGGCTATAAATATACAAGTTTTACACATTTTAAAATATTTCTATTTTCAAACTGATTCTATGCATATATAAGACATCAAAATGTAATGTTATTTACTGGTATGTGCATACCTTGAACATACATATGTAAAAAGGTAAATTATGAATCTGTTTAGTTCACTGAATAATTTGCATAATGAAATAAATAACTATAAAAACTTACATCAAATAATACATTATATACATACTAATAATATTACAGAAATTTCAGTAGTTAGGGTTTCATTTTCATGGTCAAACACACATGCATGTTTTAAATATATTTATAAAAATAATGGTTTAGGTAACTAAATTTACAATGCAATTTCTCTTACTTTACAAATCTTGAATAATTAACAGACTCTAAAATTTCTTAACCTTATGTAAATGTCCCCTAAATCCTCATACTTTTCAACTTGAACAAAACTAATCTATTCACCCTTAAGTAAGCCAAACATTGGTTTCTCATTTTCATGTTTCCCACCTTCAACAAACAGCCTCTTAACAGCTATACAGCTATCTAAATATAAACTATGTACTTTCATGTCATAGCTGCTAATTTAAAGTTATTAAAGCACTTGATTAAAAATCAATCACAGATTGCCTGGAAACTTAACAGGAAAAACTATGGAAAACTAAGTATGCACTTAAAGATAAAATACTCATTACAGAACCTAAATAATGATTCTAAACATAGCAGGTAATAATTTAAAAAGAACAAAGCTACCATAGCATGTACTTTTCATTAAAATGTTTAAGCCAACTGCAGTATAAAAAATTTTTTAAAACAAGATTACATATGCATTTCACTGACAATGCAAGTTTTGTATCTACTAAACAGGACAACTTAGAAATTACAGTAAAATGTATTATTGAGAAGTTTTCTCTGATAACATATTATAGTTTTTAGAACATTAACTTCCCTTTCTCAATAAATCCTCTACATATCAACAATACCAAAAACTGTGTTATGCTTGTAAACATTAAATACATTTTAAAACAAAATTTTTTTTGATGTGTTGTTCTGGTGAAAATTTCAGGGCTTCAACATTCCATTTTCACCTGTAACATTCTTCACTTCCTTTTTCTCTGTATCAATTTTTGTTTCATCTTTCCATTTTCTTTCAGCTTGAAGTTTATGGGATCTAACTTTTTTTTTCACAGAATCTTTCAGAGATATTCGTTTGCTAAGAATTTCATAGCAGTGATCTTCTCCTGACATACTTGGTGATGCCTTATCAACTTGAAACCCTAGTGATTGTGTGTAAAAGAAGAAGGCTGATTCATTATGTTTAAAAACAGTCAGCATTGTTTTCTTTAACTTGAATGCATGCCCAATTAAATGAATGATCTCCATTAGAAACTTCCCCACGCCCCTACGTTGCACATCACTTTCTACTTGTATCTCATAACAATACACAACAGGCTTATCTTCTTCAACTTCAAATCGAAAATGTACAAATGCCTTCAGGTTATCATCTAAATCTCGAGCAACCAAGTACCAAGCCGCATCATTCCACAATTCATTCTGCTTTGCTGAAGGATTCCAACCCCATTCACTTTCTTCATAATACTTCTTCATGTTCTCTTCAGTAAGCTTAAATGCCCAATCCTTCACATCTTGGTCTAGATCTGTTACTCGAGACAAGGCGATGTTTAATTTCATTCCATTTCTCTCAAAAACTTTAAACCTTGAAAGATTATCTAAAGATTCCACCTGCATGCTGTTTGCTTGACTAATGAGTAACTGGGCTTTACTAATGCGAGATTTGGCACTGTTCTTTCTCAGAGTAAGTCTAGGTCTTGAATTTTTCCTTCCCATATTTTTAGACCTTTAAGTTGTAAGTTACTTCAAGGCATCAAATGAGTCCAAAATCAGAGGTGCTCCTTAATTACACATGCCTCACACTTGAATTTAAAAGCCATAAGAATTCAGCAAGATCTCCACATACTTCACATCAAGTTAACAAATGTCTATTTCCATACAGCATGCCTAAAAGAAAAAAGTAACAGCTTAAAACAGTCCACAAGTTATCAAGAACACTTCATTAATCAGTTTTAATTCTAGCCAAAAATCTTTTATAGTTTCTTGTTAATTCTAATTATTATACAAGATGCATCTAACAATATCTTCTTCCAACACTATTTTTGTTAAAAGTGCCTCATGCAGCATATCTATTATCATAATTTTTGTATTGTAACCCCTTGAAAACTCTTTTCCAGCTTTGTTTTCCTATAACACTGTAAATACTTCCTAAGATGTTCCAGAAAAATAGTTTTCATTTACATGTATTAACCTGACTAACAAAATTTTCTTCTCCACATTTTGTGAGAAAATATTTACTCAGTGACATCTACCATGTCTTGAAACTATGCTAATGTTTGAATTTAAGAAAGGATGACTTCTCCATAGCTATGGTGTTTGCTATAAGATAGATGGCAGAAAAATTATGCCAAATTATTTTTATTATATCAATAAAATTTGCTAGAATAAGAAATATTTTGCAAAATGTGAAATTGGTGTCTTAAGTATTGTAGATGGGGCATAAGCATTAAGTTACTTATTTATCTACATATGACAGCAATTACAAGTAAAACTATAAGAAGTGTAGACCAGTATTTCCATGAGGAACTGATAAATATGTAAATGTAATTGCACATTTGTAAGAAAAAATTAACATTAATGCAAATAATGAAGTATAAACTTTGGAAGAAAGAGGTAGGTATCTTTAATAAAAAAAATACAATTTTGACAAGCCATAAGATGCTGCTGTAAAGAACTAAAATAAAATCACAAAAGCTGCATATGTCAATTCCAGTAAAACTATTGGATGAAGAGACTGAGTTTACACAATCATTTCATTGAAAGATATGTAAAAAACAGACCTTCAATACTTTTATATATAATGACTGCACTTTGTTGAATGTGGATCTTGTTAGAAAGCACAGAAAGCCTACAAGTAAAATAACACTAAGTAACAATAAAAGTGTTGATTTCATATGAAATTTTGAAACTTAACATAAATGTAATACGAATCCATAATACACAAAATTCATCTGAAGGGCATAAAAATACAATATCTTAATACTCTTATTTTATTTTTACACTGTAATTTAATGTGCTACAGACAGGTAGTGAATTCAATAGTCAGAAGTGATCAAGTTACATCAATCAGTTGAATGCATGTTATTACTTTAAGAGTGTGAGCATTTGTAATAAAGGAAATTCAGTTGTGGTACATTATGTGAAAAAAAAAATCTCATGTATGACTAAAATCACTCAAACAAATTGAAATTTGCCAATATCTTATTGTCAAAATAAATAACAATAAGCATCTGAAGCAAGCATTAATATATCATGGAATTTTTCCCTTATCTTAGAAGGATATTGACTTATTGAGAATAAAAAAAAGCTGTTTTATACTCCTAACAGGGTGATTGACTTATGACCAAGTTACAATCACAAGTATTGGAAGCTGGTAATTTACAAGAGTTTAAAAGTGAGAATTGATAATTTCATGAAAAATAAAATGTGGGTGCTTAGGGATAATCTTGGAAGACCAAATGGTCCCTTATTTGTCATCATATTATGTTAAACATTGAACAATGTATCTGAAAAACCCCTAACAAATTGATGGGACACAGAAAACCTTATGGGATTATATTTTCAAAAATTTGAATTATGTACTTTTTCCCAGAGATCATATGACTCCTACAATGCAATGGCTAAAAATTCCATAACCTTCTTACTTAACTTTTGTTTTCCTTAACAAGTTCTACATTTTGTCAGATTTAAGTGGTTTACTCTAAAAGTAGTTTGTTAAATTTTTCTAAAGCTGTTTTTCTTTATTTTTTAACAAAATTATAATTTGAAAATAGCATTCCCACTCTTTTAAAAAATTTATTCACTATAGGATCTTGTTTCACCCTTAATTAACGAAAACATGAGAAAAAAAATTGTAACACTTGAGGGATACAGTTTATACTTGAAAAATTCAGAACCATTCTATGAACTTTTTCCTGCAGTTAAATATGACAAAGTTTGGAAAAATTGTACCTTTATCAATTAAAACTGTTAACTATAAACTAAAACACAATAGTTATTAATCAAGAAAATCAGTTTGAAAAAGTATCTTAATAATTGAGAGTTGAAATATTATTTTTGCATCTGAAAATGTTTCATTTCATTTTAACATTCATGTATTAGTTGAACCTCAACATTAATGGTATCCTTCTGACTGCATCCAAATGCCCTCTATAGTAAGGTGCCTTTAAGGTAACAAATGAGCCCTGTAAATGCAAAGATACAAAATGAGACTGAATACACTGTCCTTAATTTGGAATAGTGAGGTGCCTGTTACTGCAAGATTTCTTTTGGTTATAAATAATAAATGAAAAAAAACTGCAAAAAAGACTGTCTGTTAATTGATATTCCATTGTACTTTGAAAAGCCACAAGGTAAAGACCTAAAACTATATTACTTCACTAAAAGCAATGAAAAAATATTCTCTAGAAACTCACAAATAAATTATTTGCAGAAAGTGAATGGTAGTTTGAGTTATTCTTAGTTAAAGGAATAAGTACATCAAAGGCTTTAAAAGTTCAAAGTTACTCACAAAAATAAAAGCAGTTATAAAAGGAACTCAGAGTTATTTCTCTAAGGAAATGCCTAGGTATGTATACTGTCAGGTTTATTCACAGTAGACTAAAGAATAATTAAACTGCTTGATTATTAACACACAAATATCACACACCTACAGCACAGTCCATTGCACAAGTTCATATTTTAACATTGGAGTATTTTAATTCATAATCTTGTAACAAGTAAAAGGTAATAATTTACTTTTTTCATGTATCAATTCACATATATAAATAAAAAATGAGAGGCACATGAAGATACCACATAAAAACATGTACCTGTTTAATGTATTCATAACTGGACAGTTACAGTTTGAAAAATAAAATAAAAAACCCAACAACTATTACCCTTTTCATTATATACAAAAATATTTTCTTTGCATGTTTTATGGAAAAAAAGAAAAAGACATTATTTGTAAAACAGAAGAATGAAAATAAAACTCTATTTTATTTTCCAAGAACTTGTATTCTAAAAAGCTGTACATATTGTACTTTCATCTAGTAGAAATTACAACTATTTAAAAATATTTGCAAAAAAATTTTGCAAAATATTTTATGGCACAAAATTTGTGTATTAACTCTTGAATGATTAACTATATATAATTTGATAGACATTTATCATAAATATTTAAAATCCAAAATATTACTTCCATTAAAGTGAGACCTTACTGTTGTTATCTCATTGGTTGATTAAAATTCTCAAATTTTATAAACATGCATCAAATCATAATACATAACATCATCTATGGCAGTGGTTCCCAACCAGGAATGCAAGATAACATTTGTTTTGGCCACCTTCACCTTTATTCTTAAATAAATAATTACTGTGAGGGGTGTGAGAACATATTAAATTTTTTTTAGGGGTGCAGGGCATAAAAAAGGTTGGGAACCACTGATCTATGGAGTATATTCTGAATGGTTCAACATCCCATCAAAGCTTAATTTGCCAGCATTCATATTTATACCATTTTAATCTTCATAAAAGTTTTCAACTCTATATTTTGTCTATGTTAAAGCGTTTCAGTTTAGTTGTTTCACTTATTTTAGTAGTTCAAAGTTCTGTTAATATTTATAATTAAAAACTTTGCAACTACAACTTTTGTTATTTGCTTTTAGTTTTAATAATAAATAATACTATCATCATTGTTATTTTTAAAATATTTCTACAAAATGTTTTGGAATTTCCTAAAACACAGCCTGTTAATGTTATAACTTAGTTATATTTCAAACACTCGCAGTATACAGTACTCAGATTATTTCAAATCTCAGAATTGTTAAACCACTTCATTAAAACTGTAACAATATTACTAATATTAATTATGGGTAATAAAGGTTTGATTAGGTTTTAGATTATCATATTTTCGAACTTAATGTTAAACTTACCAGATCGACATTACATTTACGTCGGAAAAAAAAAAAAAGTGACGTAGTAACAGTGAATTAGGAATATTAATGATAATAACTTAAGTAAGCATGGTAACAGTTTACAATATTTTAACAATATTATTATTATTGACAGGCCTATTCAGAACCCGAAATTTCAAAATCCAAGACTCCAGATCCAGTGACAATACTAGTAACAACTATTAACAACAGCATTATCACTAATGCAAACAATTGCAGTACCGGTATTATAATATTCCTAATACTAGTAGTATAAGGGTACGTAAAAATAAACAAACATTAAATTACAATATAATAAACAAACATATGTCCTACGTATTTGTACTCAATTGAGTTCATAAAATCAAATAAATATATATAATAACACTATTACCTCACTAAGTTAAAATGATAATGGGGTAAATGAGAATATCTAACAATCCACATTTATATACCTCCTGTCTTCTAAGATCGGATTATATGCAACAACAAGAATCATATTACGGAAATTTACCGTTGGATAGATAGTTAAATAAAAATATGGAAATAAATAAAAAATAAGTTGTATAAAAATAACAAGTTTTAATCGGTCAGCGGTTCAGCAACTTTTTAATAGTGAATACTATAATGTTATTCGCCAACAGATATTTTCTCATAATTATATGCAATACAATACACATATAATTCCTCCATTCTACAGGGTGGCCCGTAAGTCCCAAACCATCCATATGTTATTATGTTATATTTAATTACGCATGTATTATAAATTTGTTTCTTTCTTTTTTTTCCAGAGAAATATGGCCGATGTAAGCACATTTACACTTGAAGAGCGTATTGCGACAAGTACGTGGGTACATGAGCGCAAGAATACTGGTGACACCCTGGATACAATAACTGGCAAATTTAGAGAAAGATTCAATAAGGATTCACCAACACGAAAAACGATGTCAAATTGGGAGAGCAAATTATTTGAAACTAGCAATATTAAGGATGAACCTCGTTCAGGAAGACCAGTTAAACGTAGAGAGTCATGTGCTGGTGTGGAAGAGTCAGTAATTAACTCACCATTAAACTCGACAAGGAAAAGATCAGCTGAAGTTGGTATCCCGCGAGCAACCATGCAGACCTTTATGAAAAAGGACATGGGAGTTAAAGCATGGCGACCTACATTTGTCAATGAACTAAGTGATGTCGATAGAGAAAATAGGAAATTGGCGCGTGATGAGTTACTGCGAATCTTCAATACGATCTCTTCTCGAGGAAAGGTGATGTTTACGGACGAGTGCCCAATTTACCGTTCGAGTCGAGCACGAAATGTTTACTTCTTAGCAAAGGAAAATTCTCAATATCATGAAAAAATTGAATACAACACACCGCATGTCATGATGTGGGCAGCACTTAATGCGCGTCATGTTATTGGACCATACTTCTTTGACGGGCCAGTAAACCATACCTCATATCTAAACATGTTAGAACAATGGTTTATACCGAAACTCGATGAACTTGGAATCAGAGAGGAGGCTTGGTTTCAACAAGATGGAGCTCCAGCTCATTATGCCCTCACTGTGCGAGATTATCTTAATGACACTTTTCCAGACAAATGGATAGGTCGTGGTTCTGTAACATCCCCAGCACCCATGAAATGGACCACAAGAAGTCCTGGCTTGACAACATGTGATAACTCTCTTTGCGGATACATAAAGGACATTGTGTCTAAACAACGTTATGATACCAATGATGAGTTGAAGGCAGTTTTTACAGAGGCATTTGAAACAATAACCCCTGCTATGTTGAGAAAAATGTCTCACAGAACATGGCGTCGCGAATGTTGGGAATAGCGAATGTTCTACAGATAATGTACTACAACGATACTATGACCATTGTCTGAATTATGGTGTACAAATAGTTACATCAGCAAAATTTCTTGGTGTAACGTATGATTAGAAATTAACTTGCAAAACCATATCACTCAAATTAGAAATAAAATATGGCAACAAGCAAGCTATATCAAGAGATTGACTTATAAAATTACAGGAGCCACATCAGAAAATATTATTAAAAATTGTAAAAAAAAAAAAAAACATACGACTACTAGTAGAACACACCTATTCTGCTTGGACTAATGTAGTATCAACACATATTAAGGAACTACAGACTATGCAAAATGCAGTAATCACCACAGCATTTAGAGTGCCCAGATCAACAAACCTAAAATTCATGCTTAGATATAAAACCGATTTACTGCAGATTCATTGTTGCTTGTTCAAATATTTTGATAAAAATCTACGTTTACACGACTTATTAACCTCATTAGATTGCTCATTAGCTGATGGTAGTCTTAAGTATCCCTCTTCACCCAATTTTTACTATATGAAAAAATCCACCTGCACTATACCGTAAAGTACAGCTTAGATTTAAGTATGACAAGTATATTTTAGTGAGAAAGTGACATTTTACTGCGGAACTATTTATGAGTGTAAAGGACCAAATCAACAAAAGTAGTGAAATTGAACTAAATGCAATAACACTCTACTCATGAATATGAACCTGAAGAGGGAAATAGAATCAATGGTTCCACTCGGTATTTTACGTAGTCTTCAAGCTCTGATTTTATGAGTACTTTATAGCATTTGGCATTTTAATATTACAATAGTAAAGGAGGATTTGTTTGTTTGTTTTGTTTTGAATTTCGCGCAAAGCTACTCGAGAGCTATCTGCGCTAGCCGTCCCTAATTTAGCAGTGTAAGACTAGAGGGAAGGCAGCTAGTCATCACCACTCACCACCAACTCTTGGGCTACTCTTTTACCAACGAATATTGGGATTGACCGTTACTTTATAACGCCCCCACAGCTGAAAGGGGAGCATGTTTAGTGCGACCGGGATTCAAACCCGCAACCTTCGAGTTACGAGTTGAACGTCTTAACACAATTGGCCATGCCGGGCCCCGTAAAGGAGGAAGGAAGAGTTCTGAATAGAACTTGACAACGACCAAATACCGATCCAGACAGATTTCCAAACCTTACAATACAGTGGAGTGCCATTAAGCCGCGAACCAGTAAACCGCGAAATCGCTTAAGCCGCTGTAGCAAGTCTTGTGAGCGATGTGAGCGAGGATTATCGCGGCTCAACGCTATTTAAGAACGTGTAAAAACGCGGCTTACGAATTTAATTCTGGCTTTATAACTTCAAGGGGATATTTAAAAAAGGATTTGCTTTAATTTGGGAAATAAATAAAATATATTACAATAGAAATCGACCGTTAATCTACCTTATCCGCTCTCTATGTCAGCTTTATGGAGGCCGCCATTGTTACCGAATCACACCTCTCCATACATTAAAGTTAATCCGCGGTAAATCCGTGAAAAAGTGATCAATAGTTAAAGTATTATTTTTAATTCGATAACCCGATATAATGATCACGCAATGGCCCGGATGAGGCTCCTCGGCGGAGCTGTTGGCGACTTCGGCTTTTCAGTCACAAAGGTTTAAGCCGCGGTTAAGCAGGTTGACCCCCCCCCCCCCAAATACCGCGGCTTAACAGAGCTCCACTGTACCTGGGTAAATTGGTATTTTAAAACTTATCCAGAGTGACTAGCGCAAATTACATGACTGGTAATTTTGTAATCTCAAGACATCACCTCATCTACAATTTGAAGACACTGCTGTTTACTTCCACACAATAAAGATAACTGTATGGCTATATTTTTACGGGAATATACGCTACTGGCCAAAATCTTAAGGCCAATGAACATAAAGAAAAAATATGCATTTTGCGTTGTTAGATTCAACCATTTATTTGAGTAGAGCTTCGAAAGATGAAAATAAGAAAAGGAAAAAAAAAACTTTTTTAGCATTTAATAGGGAAAATATGAACACTATGAAATTAGCCTAAATACTAGCTGGTCAAAAGTTTAAAACCTTACCAAAAAAGAAGTCCTAAACAGGGTAGGAAATGCCAAACAAGAGGTCTCAGTAGTAAGTTGCACGGCTGTCATTGCGAATAACTTCAAACATTCGCTTTGGCATGGTCAATATAAGTGGTGAAGATGGCTTTACGAAGATCATGCACTGTTTGGAATTGACGTCCATTTCTATATAGACTTCCCTTGCCATCCAACCTCAAACATTTTCAATGGAGTTCAGTTCGGGTGAACCCGCTAGATGGTTCAAAAGAATCACGTTATTTGCCATGAAAAAGTCCTTTGTCCTGGGGCATTATGGATTGCAACGTTGTCCTGCTGAAAGATCCAGTCATTTCCACACAAGCGAGGGCCTTCAGTCAATAAGGATACTCTCTCCAACATGCCAATGTAGCCAGTTGCTGTTTGACGTCCCTGTATAACCTGAAGCTCCATTGGTACATGGAAGGAGAAAGCACTCCAGATCATGATGGAACCTCCTCCACTGTGTCGTGTAGAAAATGTCTCCGCTGGGATATCCTTATTGTGCCAGTAACGTTGGAAGCCATCTGGACCATCCAGGTGAAATTTTTTCTCATCAGAGAACAAAGCCTTCGTCCACTTTTCTACGTCTCATGTTTGGTGCTTTTCAGCAAAGTTTAACCGAGCTGTTTAGTGGTGTGGAAGGAGGTGTGGCCTTTGAAGACGTTTAAGGTTTTTAAAGCCTTTCTCTCGTAGTTGCCGTCTTATTATTCTTGAGCTGTATTCTGCGTCCGTAAGGGCCTTAATCTAGTTCGACGATCGGCGAAATTTTCTTGGGCCGACCACTTGAAATTCTCGTTCCGTATCCCTCAGGGTCTTTTAAGAAATTTGCAACAGCAGTTTTACTACGCCCAAACTCACCAGTGATGGCACGTTGAGAGTGACCTTGCTTTTGCAGCTCGACAATTCTGCCACGTTAAAACACTGTCAACTTTTTAGCCTTTGCCATGTTTTTACCCAAGGTAATACAGGAAATGTAAATGGGCGATTTTGACAACGCTAATGCTTGAACACAAATGACTAAATTTCGTTACGTGTTTACCGATTAACGCTTCGTTTCAGTGTAGTCTTAAACTTTTGGGCCCGGCATGGCCAAGCGCGTTAAGGCGTGCGACTCGTAATCTGAGGGTCGCGGGTTCGCATCCCCGTCGCGCCAAACATACTCGCCCTTTCAGCCGTGGGGGCGTTATAATGTTACGGTCAATCCCACTATTCGTTGGTAAAAGAGTAGCCCAAGAGTTGGTGGTGGTGGTGATGACTAGCTGCCTTCCCTCTAGTCTTACACTGCTAAATTAGGGACGGCTAGCACAGATAGCCCTCGAGTAGCTTTGTGCGAAAATCAAAAACAAACAAACAATCTTAAACTTTTGACCAGCTAGTGTTTAGGCTAATTTCATAGTGTTCACATTTTCCCTATTAAGTGCTAATTTGTTTTTAATTTTTATTTTCCCTTTTGCTATTTTCTTCTTTTGAAGCTCTACTCAAATAAGTGGTTGAGTCGAACAACGCAAAATGCATATTTTTTTCTTAATGTTCATTGGCCTTAAGATTTTGGCTAGCAGTGTATACATTTTATTCGAAATAAATGACAAATAATAGCTATGGATAGCGGAAAGGCAACTTAAAGACTTCTTGACCACTTTTTTTTTTGTGAAAAGTAAACACCCCTTTATTTAAGTTTTAATTATAGTTTTTAAATTCCCCGTTATTCATAAATTTATATTTGTGATTTGAAAAATCATATTTATTCTGAATTTGTTAGCTAAAACTGGATAAAGATGGGAATGAAATGGATTTGTTTGGTTGTTAGTAAACGCAAAGTTACATAAAGGGCTGTCTGTGCATTGCCAACCACAAGCATCAAAACCAAATTTTAACATTTTAAACCCTGAGGTTTACTAGTGAGCTACCAAATGACAGTTGAAATTGAAATTTGCAGGTCAAAGTAGATATATATTCACTGATGCAGCAACACATGTATCAGTCTTTTCCTCTTGAACGATTATGCTTAAACACTGATTCTAAACATATAAAAAAGTGCTGTCCTAAAGTTTTTCAATGAAACTGTATAAGATGTCAAAGATATAAACATTTTTACCATGATTTGCTAGTACTTTATTAAACAAATTGTTTTAAACCTGACCACTTAATGCCAAATGAAACTAAGTGTATCACCTTCTGTATCTTACAGCAGAAGACAGTTTTCGTGAAAATCAAATTTTAAATGAACATTACATTCGTTTTCAATTTCTGGAGAATAAAGTCAACGATATATATTTAATTTAATTTTTTAAATAAAAGACATGATGTTTCTAGTTATTGATGTAGCGTTTTGTTACTAGGGGGTAAGAAGTCAGAGGGAACAATTAATACAATAATTAAATAACAGTATTAGGTGTTTCAAAGTCTTTTAATGCCTGTGCTGTACGAAGACCGTGGAAATGAAACAGGAGAGTTGTATTTACCAAAGTAAAATATTTGAGGATTAAATACTGAAGTAGACCAGTGTAATGTAATTCAACTCTGAATACGATTCTTTTGCAAACTCATTCTGTTAAGACAACTGTTTTCGTAAACATTAAGGAGACCTGATAACTTTAATGTTAAAATACAGTAGATCAAATGACTAATGTTCAGAAAAATGTATAATGAAATTACAGAAAAGACAGGTCTAATTTTTAGAAAAAAAATAGAAAGGCTTAATAAAAAAGTGTTTGATTAAAACACAATTGCACATAATGTTTTAAAATTTTATCAACGTTGATAGTAATATAAATTTAAAAGGTGGAATATACTATTGTTTGTTTTGTTTTTTGGAATTTCGCACAAAGCTACTCGAGGGCTATCTGTGCTAGCCGTCCCTAATTTAGCAGTGTAAAACTAGAGGGAAGGCAGCTAGTCATCACCACACACCGCCAACTCTTGGGCTACTCTTTTACCAACGAAAAATGGGATTGACCGTAACATTATAATGCCCCCACGGCTGGGAGGGCGAGCATGTTTGGCGCGACGCGAACCCGCGACCCTCGGATTACGGAATATACTATTGAAAGATTGGAATCAAATGAGATTAAGTGATATCATTATTAGGGAGGGCTAGGCTCGGTATGGCCAGATGGTTAAGGCACTTAACTCGTAATCCGAGGGTGGCAGATTCGAATCCACCTCACACAAAACATGCTTGCCCTTTCAGCAGCTGAGATTATAATGTGACGGTCAATCCCACTATTCGGTGGTAAAAGTGTAGGTCAAAAATTGACGGTGGGTGGTAATGACTAGCTGCCTTCCCGGAAATTGTAAAAATCGAGGTCTAAAAGGCAATAAACTATATAATTTAATTATAAATAGTTGTACAAGGTTAAGAAGTTTTAAACTATTTAGTGTAATGAAATATTTCCTGTTACAATTTGAATTCTATAAAAAAAATTGCGGTTTTATTTTGTTTACATGTGGTTACGAGGTTAGTCAAATTTATCTACTCTGTATTAAGCAAGAAGAGAACAAATAACGGACAAAGATATGAAGTTTTATCGTAAATAAGAGAGAATTAAACTGACTGTCCGGATCGTCAGTAAGTGTTCCTCATCGTTTGGGGCCCTGGCGCAACTGTGCCGCAGTTAATGTGGCTCCACTAAATGCATCTGATAGCACTAATAAAACTACATCCCTATATCACACAGCATTTACAATGTTATATTACAGACATAGTCAGTCAATTTGAAAACAAAAATAATTGTCTCTTCTCAAAACAGCGTGCCACGACACTTATATGCTTGCTTCTCTTTCATCAGTGACACTTTGATTGGTTCTGGTCACATGCATTCTCCAAATGTATACGTGCCTTGTACCTGAGCTGAAATTTTAAGTGAAATTAATATGTCACGAAATATTCGCTAAGATGTCATTTGACTAATCCACTTTTTGACACTACTGAAAAAAAAAGGCGTTTTGTGACAATACGTTTCGGGAAAACATCTGGCAAAAATATCTCCGACCATTTCTATGTTGACTTGTCATTCAGGTTCTGCTGTGAATTATTGGTTCAGTTGAAAGCTGAGATATACTGGTTGCTTTTAGCCCATGTTGTCAAAGGGTGGTCTTGTAGGCCTAATCCACCCAGATGATATCTCAAGACAATTGGTGATTAGAAAGCAGTAATACTTTGCGAGGCTTACAGCTACTCTGCAGTGACTCATTATAGTCAATCTACTACTATAAACACCATAGACATTGCCCCAAATCAACTCTCTCTCTCTGAACTAGAGAAACAAGAGTAAGCTAAAATAACTGATCTGTCAACGATTGAAGTGAAAATAGAGGACATGAAAGAGTGCTATATAGCAGATCAGTTATTTTAGCTTACTCTTGTTATTATATTTCCAACTGATAAACTATGAAATCCAAATCTAGATAATTTACGATAAACTCCAGAGTTTTAGTATTAGAATCTCCAAGTTCACTGCTGAGTGATGAGAAGATATTAAAAAAGATTGAATAATGTTTGAATAAAATAACTGATCTGTCAATGATTGAAGTGAAATTAGAGGGCATGAAAGAGTGCTATATGGCAGTGTCGCCCATATCTTTTGAAAACTTTCAAGTAAAAGGATACAGACTAATAACTATACGAAATGGACAGGTAAAGCTCATCAAAAATAAAGTAGCATAAAAACTTGTGAAAGAGCTCTAGAATTAAGATTCTCTGCCTACCAAGGAGGGATGGGGCAATGACCACAGTGTCTCTAATATTCCCAAATAATAGATATCGGTTGCGTAAGACATCAGATGCAATCAGTTGAAATAGAGTAAAACGAAATATGAAAATTTCGAAACTAGCTTTGGCTTGCCACAAATATTCCTAATATGTTCTGACCAGTTCAGTGTACACACAACTGAAATGGTTAGTACACTAGAAAACCCTTAAGTAGATACCAAATACATATGTTGATGATATAATTTCTGCATCTCACACACACCAATGGAAGTGGTGAAGGCCTACAATAAACCAGCTAAAGTTTCTGTCAGAGGAATATCAATAACAAAATGTGTATTTAACAATATGAAGCTTATGGATGTTGACTACCAGATTTCATACAGATACATCTCTCTTCACACTAGCATATTCAAACAGAAGAGTTCATATAAAATCACTATCAATTTTCTGGGTGATGTGATGAGTACATGCAGGCAGACATTTTGACCACATGAGAGAGAAAAATATCACCAAAACCTTTTCCTTCTCAAGCATTCTGCACTCCAGAAAGTGTAACAAAAGAGCCTCGGTGATCTAATGAAAGCCACAGTCATGACAAGAATGGAATAAGGAATTCATCTGTGTGCATCAGCAGCAGTTAGGAAGATAGAAACAATGTAGTCATGAGAAGAACAAAAGGGATAGTCAATACCCTGCACTTTTAGCTGAGTTTGAGCAGTATTACTATACAACAAATTATTCTAGTCAGTCAAGTGTTACCCAGAGAAACTGAAGTACATGTCATTCACTATATCAAGTATCAGCATATGGGAGACAGGGCAGAAGAAGCAGTAATGAAGAGTCTAAAGTTAGTTGCATCATGGATTACTAAGGCCAAAAATAATGCAGATCAGAAACCTTCATAGGAAACATCAAGATTAATGACTGACTCCAGGTATGTGGCATTAACTTTAAACAGATTAGAGGCAGAATGTGGAGGAAAAGATCATGGCTGGTCAAAACAGATGAATCCATATGTAAGAATGGTTGCATGAACAGAAACTGATGCTGACCATACTAATGGATAGCTTAGTAAAAATGTAACTACTTGGGCAGGACCCATATGGAGAGACAGACATCTAGTATTTGAGTGATTAATGGTTAAAAACGAGTTAAGTCAAAAATTCTAAGCAAAGTGTAATTCATATGAACATAAACTTGTGTAGCTGATCAGTAACAGTAATGATCATAGCAAAATAATACTCCTAACATTCACTAAACTGTATTGCAAAATTGAAAAGATGTTTTGTCTAAGAAACATGGACAAAAGCTTCGAAAGACTCATTTGATAATGACCTATATTTCTGGACACAGTGGCACATCATTAATAAGAAAGCAAACAACCTAGCTGGCAAGGGTAGCTCCTAGGGAACCTGGTTAGATTTCAGAATAATGTCATCAATGAAATAACATGTAGACTGAGAGAATAAAGGTCACACTGACCAACTAAGAAAAAGAAGGTGGAAATACAGAAAAGTATGTGGAAAAAGACACATGCTACTTAAATAAAAACTGAACTAAGTATACTACTAGAAGAACCTAAAGAAAATTATTAGGAAGAGGTGAACCTGTGGCAAGGCAGCTGTCAAAATTGTTGAGCAATAAATAGTAGTGGAAAATCACCTATATTTGTTTTTAAAGGTATACTCAACAATAATAAGGTATAAAGTAAAAGTGTTTGCTGCCAGCCAGTTGTCTTCCTGTGGTCGATGATTCTGAATTAAGGATAGTACCTAAAACTGAGCACTGAAACAAAGCTCCACAACTGAATGGATGAGAGCCTGTCCTAAACTTCTATGGTGCATAAGTAAATAATAGACTTAAAAGTGCTGTCATTAATGTTATTCAATAACTAAAAATGCACCTTATCATAGGTAGAATATAAAAAAAAACTGTTCTTTCGATTGATATTGCAACTCTCAGCTGATTATGGTACAAGCTTAATGTATTTATGAGTTAGTCAAGAACTAAGTGTACTGAATATGCCTGGCACTACATAAAAAAACAACAACAATTATCATATCACAGTTACTAGATAATGGGTTTGACTACACCTAAGAAGTAAATTATAATACTTGATGAAAGTATTGGTAAGCACTACCATGTGGCTAAAGTATTATATCAAAATACTTCAGAAATTCTATATGGCATTGTGGATTACCATGGTTCACCTACAGCAATCAATAGTTTCATGCTAAAAATGACAAAAATGTAACTATACCAAATGTTGTACCAACTATCATTTATTAAAATACATCAATTACAGTTGAGATTACAATCTTCTGAACTTTGCATCAATCTATATCCAGCATAACAAGTGGCACATACAGTAAGTATTGGGAAAATCTTATAAGCCTTTATGAAGATTGATGATGTAAATAAATAGGCCACTGTAGGAGTCATACTTAAGGTGGTGAAAATTTCTCTCTTTTGGTTGAAAGAGAATGAATATTAGGGAAATAAAAGGTCACTTTTATTGTACACAACTGGGAATATAACAACATGCTGTACACATATCATCATCACAAAAGAAAAAAGAGAAATACCCCAAAATCTAATTTGTTTAGCTACTTATTTTTAACCATACAGTCACAAGTCTATTATTAAATCTAATGAATTTATTCCAATTTTCTCTTTCTGAAAACTTTCAAAACTCTGTCAAGCTACAGATTTTACAGAAACAATATTAATTAGATTTTCAAGAAATCACAAGAGCACCAAAAAAATTCATAAAGCAAATGCATGTGAATTCTGTCAGAGTACAAAAGAATAATAATTTAACAGCCTTTTGATATTGCAAAATCCAAAAAACTAATTAGGATACAAGGACACTAAACAAATAAATCCATTCACTGACTGTCGGTTTTATTTCTTTTAGTCTGTCAGGTTCTTCTTATAAGAGGGTAATAATTAGTTACATAATTTAATTACATATTAAAAACAAAACTATTAACATTAAATAAAAAACATAATAATAAAGTTCTGGTGAAGAGTTTGAAAATGTTGTTATAAAATAATTTTTACTTGTATCTTTCTCCCTAAGTTTTTTATTTACCTGGAAATATTCAAGACATCAAGAGCAATGTATACCTGTAACACAACTCAATTAATGATTTTTTTCACAACTACTTTTTAAAACCAATAATTGCAAGTTTAACATAATTACAGTTCATTTGCATTACAAAACACCTAAACTAATTATTTCTCGCATTAGAATTCTATAAGTATGATCATTTGCTCTTGATACCACTTTTTTTTTGAAATATTAAATTCACTTTGCAAAACTGACCATTGGTAAGACTGAGAAATTATCTGTTTTAGTAAGTGTTTTAGAATACCTAGTCATTAAACAAGCAGCAAATGAAAGGTAAAACTGTTATATCCAATATAATTCTGTAAAGGGTTAAAATAATAAGAATCACTGATTAGATGTAAAATGCCTATTTGGATGCACAATACTGTGGAGCACATGAAGCTGCAAAACACAATTGCTTTGAGTATTACTGCACTTTCTGAACAAAGTGAAACAATAAACTCTAAAAACTAGGAATTAAGTACTATTGTTTAGGGAAAATATATTCACATTTAATACATTTATCCAGAGACACTTCACTGGACATATAATAAAAACACACTCATAAGTGAGAGAAATAACCAAGTTTCAGAACTATATTAAAATATCCAAGACCAAATCTTAAACAAAAAATGAAGTTGCACTATGCTACCTAATTTTTACTTGTTCATTTTTAATTACCATCAACTTTATAACTGTTATGCAATTGAAAAAAGTTATAAATGTAAATTGATGATGATGCATACTATGTTTAACATTTAACATAAAATAAATAATTTTTGCTAATCTTAGAAGCATCTTGAACATAAATTCACTGATGAATATCATTAAAAATGACCCAACTTATTTTAGAAAAATATTATTCCCTAGGTAAAAAGTTACAGCTGGACTACACAGGCAACTCCAGTTCTTAGGAGTATCACAGCAATTTACTATTTTTGCATGACCAATTTTGAATTTTTCTGTGCATAAAATATATTTTCACTCAATTATAAATAAGCTATAAATTAAACCTTGGCAATCTTGATTTTACATAAATTTCAATACAGTTACCATGAAGAAGTCACTTAAACACCAGTATCAGTGCATGACACCAGATGTTTTAAACAGTCAGTATCTTTCTTATAATTTGTGACAACTTGTACTCTCTACAAGAAATAGTGGTTTGGACAGTCATAGTTTCACATTAAAACCAGTTTACACATAAAAATAAGGATTTCAGTTACACAAGTCAGCAGCTGGAGGAAGAGACAGTAAGAGAATAAAAATGTTTTACAGAAAACAATTTCAACTGGATGGCTGTATTTAATCTAAAAAGTGCAAAATACAACAGGAATGTTTCACAATACTTAAGAGATGTAATACATGTGACACTCCTGTAGGAAGCAGATGGGGATGTAGCATCAAATTACAGAGAGACATGTGCCTATTACTGTGCCATGTCTCAACAAAGACACAAATTCCATTACAACAATGTCCAAAGTCAGTGTTAAAACCTATTCAAAACTTTCTGGAAGTTAAGAAGATTCTTATTTCACTGAAGACAGCAAGGCCTATGTCCATTTTTCATTTTCAGTCGTGACTTAGGACGGTACTTTTCCAAGTAGGATAGTTGTTTAGAGTTGATAGCTCCTCGCCGTTTTCTGAAGAAAAAATAACAACTCATCAGAAACTGCAAAAAATATTTCGAGTTGCTATTATTATTTGGAAATATGCAGTTTTTATTCTCACAAAGTTTAACCTCTTACTTCATTTCTAAATTAATCTAGATATCATTAAATAGTTTCAAGCTGAATTACATGGATTGCACCAAATTAAAATGCCCTAATACAACTTGTATTGGATCTCAATTCTGGTTTATGAAACTCTGCACTGAAAAATATCAATTACTTTGCAAAAGTTTTTATTGCACAGTAATTTCAAATATGTTATTGTTGTTTTAGTGTGTTAAAGTGATATTCTTAAAATTACTTTTTCAAATACTCTTAGGTTTTAGCTTTCTTGTATACTGATATATAAAATCACGTCCGCTTGGTATACAAAAATTAGTTTCATTGACCTATAACGCACCTTTCAGTCCTGAAAATAGAGTAATATCATAACTAATTTCTAAAATGATACAACTAACCAAACAATAATTCTTTTACATGCTGAACTAAGTATAAAACTGAGTTTTATGGTATTCAAAACATCAAGAAATTTCAAACTAATATTTTTCAGTTTGGGGTTGGGTTTATTAGCTTTTAAAATACATAAACGATATAATAGCCATACAGCACATTCTTCAAAATTTGTGTAGCATAATACATTACTGTATATTTAGGGGAACCTAGGTGAAGTTTATTATTTGATATTGTTTTTAAAATACTTACATTACACTTTTAGAAATATTTTGTACCATTTTTTCCTCTATTTTTCTATTATTCTCTTCTCTGTGTATTTATGAAAAGTTTTGCATTAAACCAAAATGTGATTGATTGTATTTCAAGTGCACTATTTTGTAAAGAAACAGAAAAACATAACTAGTCTGACCTGTTAACAATGTAACAGACTTAATGATAAAGTATGAACACTATTACAGAATAACTCATTCATAACCACCTATGCAACAATACATGTTACTCACTGCCTAATGTGTTCAACAGCATCTTCGTACTTCATGCCCAGTTCTATTAGTGCTAAAGCAACTAATACTGGTGCCCTGCAAAGTAAGAATTAGTTTAAATAAAATATTATTACTGATAACAGCATTAAGGTTATACTAATATACTCTGCAAAACAGCCAAACAGAAAAAATAAAGTATTTATAAATTATGCTAACAATAGTCACCTTCTTTTGCTGAACATACATGTTAGATACACAAAACAGCCAGCTAATACCTTATAACATTGTGATAAAGGTTTTGTGCACATGCCAAGTCTTTGAACAAAACTCTCACCTATTATGTTCAACATCCTAGTCTATGATGTTATCAGCAATAGACTATAGCCTTGTACCAACAGGAGGGTTACACATCCACTAAACACAGTACTCACTTTGAACACTTAATATGTATCAGAACCTCACCATTCTTGATGAGGAAAATGAAATTTCAGAAGTAGAGAGGAAGGGTGGGCGTTTCTTTGGAGAATCCCACATAAAGAGAATGGTGATGGTGTGAGGGAGCTTATGCAGATAAAAAGAAAATAACAAGGAATAAATCCTTTGTGAGAATAAAGTAATAGGAAGAGAAAAGTTCATAGAATGTGTCATTGACTAAGGTGTATTTGTGTGTATCCACTAGGAGCATCACTTGGGAGACCAGCAGGGAATACTTTTCAACCAATACAACTAGTAATGCAGAAAAACACTGTCTAAAAAAACCTCACCCATGTAGATGAACTGTTATAAAGATAGTTGAATTGTAGAAGCTGCTCAACTGCTTTAATATGTGCAAAGCATATATGTGACGTGGATGCTGTTGATTTACAAAAGGATTTAGACAATTCAATGAGTTGGACAAATAAATGGCAAATGGGTTATCATAATTCAAACTAAAATATAACTTGGATGGGAATAACTAACAGTGTCATGATGGAAAGGGATTCTCATGTAACAGATGATCAGTATCTAAAGCCATCTAAGTTATGTGCCATTACTAGTAGTAAAGAAAATAAGATTTTAGGTTTTTACCTACAGAAATACTGAATACAAGTCTAAAGAGGTTATAGTTTCATTGTATGGTCACTGGTTATGCCACACTTTGAATACTGTGTTCAGTCTTGGGCTTCTTACCTTAGAAAAGACATTGCATTGTTGAAAAGCATTCAGAGAAGGATTAATAAAATGATGTCTGGAATAAAGGAGTTGTCATACAAGGAGAGGTTGAAATCTTTCAAATTGCTTTCTCTTGAAAAAAAGAGAGTTAGGAGGAATCTAATTAAAGTGTTTAAGACTGTTAAGGGAATATACATTTGTTTTTTTTCATGCTTAATGGCAAAATAGTAGCACTAAGAGACAAATTTAAATGTTGGTCAGTAAAAGATATTTTGAACTAAGACAGTTTTATTTCTTTGAGTGGTTGGCCTTTGGAACAGGGTTGCCTTCAGATGTGGTGGATGCAATAACTGAGTTTAAAGAAATGCTTGATAAGTGTTGGCTTTACAAAAAAAATAAACAGTTTTACTTTAGAGAAAGGAATAGCCAATAGGTCCCATGTTGCCCAGAACTTTGCAACATGTTAACAATGATATAGTTAAAGAAGCTTAATAAGATTTATGAATGAAAATATTTTCAAAACTTAATATTTTTAAATATTAATATAAATAAACATATCTAAACTGTCTTGAGGCATAATAAAGTAAATATATTTCTGCACAGGTAGTTTAACCACTGCATGTAAATAGTGATCCAGTATGGAGTTCATAATATGGTTTCAAAGATGAATATTATGTTATTGTTGAATATTTGCTACTTGTTCTTTAATATTTGATCACAGACAGACATATATATTTATATATATATCATAAATTTTATTACAAATATTTTGTTTCTTATTGAATTTCATACAGATTACTTAAGGGCTATCTGTGCTAACCATCCTTAATTTCAAAGTGATACACTACAGAAAAGGCAGCTAATCAACACTACCCACCACCAACATTTGAGATACTCTTTACCAACAAATAGTGGAACTGACCATTACCTTATAGATGTCTTTACTGCTGAAAAGGTAAATGAGTTCAATGATGGAATTTAATCGTCTGACCACAATATTATGAATCAAGTGCCCTAACCCCCAGGCTATGTTGGGCCCCAGTTATAACAAGTATGGTTTATTCTGACTGAGGAGATAATTGTCATAGCTCAGTGACTTAACTGTGTACAACTCTTCATAAATGTCAGTGATGTTGGTGCCAACTGCCAAGACACAAGTGCACCCTAACAGAACAACTACAGAGTAACAATGTTGGCACAGTCTTAAACTTGTACATATTTTCAAAGCTTTATCACCATAAAAAACTAGGTACAAGCTACAAAGGAAAAACCTTTCATGAAGGGTGACGTGACAAGTGGCTGATGAGAATGTAACAACTAGGCTATCTGTGCCAGACATCCAGTATAAAGTTAAAATTAAAGTAAATTTAGTAAAATTCATTAAAGGAAATTAAGGTAAAACAAAGTTTATAAAACAAAAACCAATGTTCATATCTAGTTTACAGCATTAAGAGAAAAACTTCAGTAAAACAAGTTGTAGAGAACTTTCTGTAGCATAACTGTAATTATCATAACTCACCAGAAAGACTAACAGGTAAGTACAAAAACCACCATCAGTCACCTGAAGTTGACCTTTCCAGTCCTGGTTCAGAGTTATTTGACATTATGGCCATTTTCAAAAAGTAAAATAATAAAAGTTTTAAAAGACTTGTAGCAAAATTTTAATAACAGTTTGCCAGGAAGACTAACAGGTAGTTCAAACAGCAGCGTTAATCACCTGAAGATGGCCTTTCCAGTCCTGGTTTCGAGTTATTTGACATTACAGCCATTTTCTAATTTCAAATCAAACCAGATGGATTGTAATACTTGAAAGGGAATCACATTTAAAAAGGTCTAATGTATAAATTAAAAACTTAAATGGCATTAAAAAGACTGATGGCCTTTACAAAACTAAAAACATTTCCAAGGTGGATAGTATCACCATCACCAATAACACTGTCTAACATTATAGACAAAAAATGTTTAAAATGGTGCTGTCATTATCCATTAAAAATTTTAATAAAAATGGGCAAGTGGCAACATAACCCATATATATGGAGGCCTTGCAAAATGCCATACCTCCATGTTATATCATAAGCCTTCTCAATGCCAAAGAATATTGATACAAGATGTTGTCGTTTGAGAAAGGCTTCTCTGATTGGCATTTCAAGTTCAACGAGGTGATCCACGGTGGAGCGCTGTCATCAGAACCCACACTAGGTGGGCGAGAGGAGATTGTTTGATTCGAGGAAGCAAACAAAACAAGCACTAACCATCCTTTCTAAGGTCTTACAGAGACAGTTTGTCAAAGCAACTGGACGGAAGTTTGAAGGAATCTTGGGATCATTCCCAGGCTTAGAGACAGGTAGGACAGTAGCCTGGCGTCAGGCATCAGGAAAAACATTCTCTTGCCAGATCCAGTTAAAAACAATCAGATCAGAAGAATAACAAAAGAAGCAGGAGATAGATGGCACAGCATTTCATAGTGTACATCATCAGGTCCAACCGATGTATTGCCAGACAGATGAAGGGCCAGTTTGAATTCCACCACTGTAAAGAGACGATTATAGTGATAAAGACAATCAGCTCAAAGGGAAAGAGATGATCACTTTGCCCAAGTCTTGATGGCTAAGAAGATGGAGGAAGAAGCAGAAGTACTTGATACCCGGCAAAAGCTTTCACCTACAGTATCGGCGATTCCTGGCCATCACAGAGTAAGATCGAGAGGGGGACGGAATTATATTGCCCACTGACCTTTCGAATCTTGTCCCACATGACTTTGGAACTGGTGGTAGAAGATATGCTGGTTGTGATCTTAATCCAAGATTCCTTCTGGCTTTGACATCTTACCCACCAAGTAAGTGCACAGGCCTGCAGGAAAGCAATGCAGTGCAAGAGTGTGGGATACCTATGAAAAGTATCCCAGGCCTGTTTTTGAGTCTTCCGTGCCATGTGACAGGCAGAATTCCACCACAGATGAGGATATTGTCGAAAATGTGTCGAAGTTTTAGGAATACATTGAGCAGCTGCTTGTATAATACAGCCATTTACTACTGCCACACAGTCATCTATTGATGGCAGGACCAAGTTCTGCGAGAGCAGCAAATGAGGGCTAGTTGGCTTGATCCCACTTCCACTGAGGTATGCAGATTAGGTGGCATCGACCATGACCACTCTCTCTCAAAATTACAGGAAAATGATCACTTCCTCGTGGGTTATTGTTAACCCTCCAAGAAAAATGGAAGAATAGTGAAGGGGAGCAAATTGAGAGATCAAGAGCAGTAAATGACTGACTAGGTGCATGAAAATAAGTAGAAGAACCAGTATTGAAAAGAAAAAAGTTGTGATCTGAGAGCATACGCTCTATGACGCAACCCCTCCTATCAATATCAGCACTTCTCCAGAGGGGATAATGTCCATTAAAGTCCTCCAAGATTAAAAAGGAAGACAGCAACTGTTCAATGAGAACATCAAGGCCTGATTGATCATAGGTCTCTCCAGGTGACAGGTAAAGAGGGTTTTGGTATGTATGACTGTACTCTGCAATTAAGATTGCCTGCCTTGATAGTGGCAGGTGGACATGGTGATGTAAATGTCAGAATGAGGACATTGGTCATCATCGTAATTCCATCTATGTGAATGGAGATACACCTCACTGCAGAAACCTCTTGGGTGGAGAAACCAGCGAGAATCTCTGACTCGGGGATTTTTCCAAATCCCTCTCAACAATAATTGCTCATGATGAATTCAAAGTAACATGAGGTGTAACCTCTAGATGGTATATCCCTAATTGCCTTTGAATGTAAGAAGAGTTCACTGTGTTGAGATGTGGATGTTTCCACCAGTACGTCACCAGATCAAAGCTTTACTGACTTTGGAGAGCCAGCAAGTCCCTCTAGTCCCTTCTGAATGAAAAAGGGAGACATCTGCTTTAAAGGTTTGTCTAAAAGATAATGTAGTATAAGAAAATAAGGAACAACAGGTGTTAAAGATATTGAACCTTGCTACTCAGAATCTTCAAAACATGGTCGTTTATCTATGGACTGTTTTTTTACTACTTTATTTAAGTTTTTATTTGGAGGATCCATTGTAAGAAAAGGAATATTTCGGTGACCCCACCCACCATGAAGCCCTACGAGGGGACACACTACAATGTCAAACAAGGAAGCTGCAGTAATGCTAGGGTTTTGTGAGCACTATACCTAAACACCAGCATCAGATACAATAACCATAATACCTGTTGAGAACATCCATCACTGGTATTTGGTTGACCCTAGCCCACACTGGACCAGCCGACTGACCCAAGGGGGGCTAACCTAAGGCTGCCTGTCTACAGGCATTCAAGGCCAAAGTGGTGTGTTAGGGTTTGACCCCTCAACCATCAGAATCCTCTTCTCTCCTTCACAGGTCACCACTCATGACAAACACGTGGATAGATGTTCAGATCCCAGAGGAGGTAAACTGAAAGAACAGAACCTTCCCTGGGAGGTCCCCTCACCACATACAGGAATCCACACTGAGGGGATGTAATGTGTTACTGGTAATGTTATAACAGCTTGTGCTGTACAAAACAATGGAGTGCAGAATAAATAATATGAAACCAAGAAACAGGATGATCTGACACATTAACACATGTAATAGGTTCAACTGTGGATTAAAATATAGTTTATAATCCATTTATATTAATGCTGCATATGAGGTATACTGTAAAATCAGGCCTAAACATTTTTTCAAATACAATTACACCAAAGCACATTAAAATATATACCAAAACATAACCTGAAGGTCAGTGTTAGAAAATCAAAAGGGAAACTGACAAGGGTCAAGCAGATATACAGAACACTTTCAAATCTGGTTTAAATTTGACCATGTGCTAAAATATATCTTCTTGGACCCATGTTGTAAAATCTTTGCAGTAAAACACACTAATCTAGGCAACTTAATCTGTACCATATAGTAAAATAGCCTAATACAGCTGTTTAAGACAGTGCTTAGTAAAGAAACAATGGTATCAAAAATACATTCAGGTGAACACAAACACAAGTAGCACTATTCTTTTTACATGAGTCATGCTTTACTCTGAAATAAAGAAGTATATACTCATATGAAAACAACCTAAAACATAACTGCTATATAGAAACTCATTACTATGTAGAAAAGTAATGCATACAACAGCAATGGATACAGCAGGAATACACATTCATTACAAATTTAACATCATGTGGAATAGTGCATTAATGCCACACACTGTGGAGACCACATTTTGAGACAATCTTTGCTATTATCTGTTAAATGAAATTAGTCCTGGCTTCAGATTAGTGGTTCATAACATCTGCTTCCAATATACTAAACTGACCAACAACATTCCTTGAGGAACAGACTACTGAATGGAATGGCTACTTGCTCATTCAATTTCAGTTCCATCAAGTATGTAAAGAATTATTATAGGGCATACATAATATACCATCAAGCTATTCCATGTACTAATAACATTCTGCTAAAACTTCTCTCAAAGGAATGGTCAAAGATACACTTTAATTTAAGCAGGCAGTATTAGTGACAACTACTCTTTCTACTTCTGGTCACTGTCACCATATTCCATACTGAAGAGTAATATTTGTAAAGATGTAAAGACTCTTTTAATTCAGTTCATTTACCAACCAAAACCAAACCTGCATTTCAGATACCATTATTATGAGATGTTCAATTGAATAAAAACAAGATGAGAGTAAACTTGAGATTATTCTGAACTTACAGTTTTGTCTTGTTATAAAAAAAAACTTATGAATTCCAATTATCAGCTGTTTTGTGCAATGTTTTCAGTCAAAGGTCTACATGCTAAAACATTTTGTGAGCATACTGCCATAAACGTTTTTTTAATGTGTGGGATACAACTAATGGAGAGATGTGTGGATAAATTAGACAATCACATATAACTTCATAATATCACTTGTTTTTGTTATTTGATAGTGAAGCAACAGTCACTAGATAAAAGAATAGCCTTCCCATGTGATTTCTGACACTCCCATATTTGTTTTATTGCTACTGTATAGGGTTAATGCAACTCTCTAATAAAAATGGTTTATTTGTAGGCAACATATTTTTGTGTATTTATACTCAGAGAAAATAAGCCTGTGGTAATATCTGTTGCATTAGAACAAAAATGTAGGAATAATTTGCATTCAAAAAATAGCATAATACATGCATGGTACTGTGAAATTGTTATGTACTGTTGTTTATTTCAGTACATTGCTACACTAAGAAATATTCAATTTGTTGACATAGAAACATTTATCATAGCAAGAAATAAAAATCTAAGATTTGTCATTGAATGCATGAAAAATAACCTCTATGGATGTGTATTTAGCTGCAGTGCTAATGTTTGGCAAATACAACTATTTATTACTCATGTAATTAATTTAGAAAACAAGTATGTCAGAAATTTTAAGTGAAAAGTTAAAATAATATCATATTAGGCTTAAATTTAAATTATATTTGTCCCTCTTTACCAACCAACTTGCATCATCTGTGCAATTCCTAAAATGTTCTTACTTATCTATTGGTATTTTTTTTTTTATCCAGCCTATTTTTGGATCCAAATTTTGCTGATCATTTTCAGTTTTCAAACTTTTTTCTTCTTTTTTTTCTGTTCAATACTGCTCTTAAAATTGTCATTTAGTAAAATCCAATTTATAAAATATCTGACCAACTTAGAAACAACTCAAGAGTCAAAGTGGATGCTATATTTTGCATATCTGTAAGAACTATAAGGTGTGGGGAAATTAAAAAAAAAAACTGTGTTAGCTGTGAATACCTGAAAGACCTATATGCAAGGATGTAAAGTTTGACATAATACTAGAAGAGGAAGATTACATTCTAGATCAAGGAGCCAATGTTGCAGTTTTCTCAGATAAACTTAACTGATTATTTCTGCTTAGATTCATACATGAATGTTGTCAACTTCAACAAAAGTATCAAATGTTAAATTTCAGGCACGTCTCAGTGAGATAAAAAGTAGCACTTTGAGAGGAGACCAAAATGGACATTTTTGTTCTCTGTGTTAGTGTTGGACCTGAAAAAGATAAGGAAACATAGGATATTCTGAATCATTCCACCAGCTTAGTATTCAAGTGGGAACAGAGTTCAAAATAAAACCTGATCAAATGACTTTAGAAAGTCACAGGTGTATAAATATAATAAAAACATTTTTTGGTTTTTAATTTCATTAAACGTTTGCTTTACCTATGTGACTGAAATTCTGTATCATAGTAGTTTTTTTTGTAACATTACAGTTTAATAAACTAAAAGACTTATAACAACTGATATACAACTTTATTATTTACAGTGATTATTTGTTTGTCATTACACAATCATTGCAAAATTCAAAGATTGATAAATGGTCCTCTAATTCTTCTCTTAAATACTACTGAGTTTAATTCATTATACATGGAAATTACCTAATAAAGCTTTTTATTCCTGCCTATAAACACCCAACAGGACAAGGTCAGTAAATGAGAAAGAATTGTTTTTAATGTTGGCTTAATTTACTTTTATTGATACAAGAAAATCATTCTTACACTTGTAAATACATTTAGTTAAACCCAATTTAGAGCACAGATATTTGTGTGTACAGTTATTTATAGTTGTAATTAGAAGATAGAATGTCTAAATAAATCTCAATAAATTTATATAATGCTATACATAAACTTAACATTAATTAGATTTGAACTGATACAAAAATGAAGTATTCTGAATGTTATGTAGACACCCAAGAAAGTAAGAAACATTCAAACACAGTATTTACAGTTTTTAGCCAGATGTTCTTCATCATTTGTTTTATAATTATAGATTTCATAATTGGTTGCTGCTGCCATGTTTGGGACCCAAAGTATGTTTCATTATTGAAGAACAAAATGTAGTAACTTTTCATTAAAAAAAAAAGAAATTCTCTTAACCTTGGCACTGTCAGCCTAAGTTTTCTTTTTTCTCTATGACCTGTGGTTGTTTTGTCTGATTTACTTGAAACTGTCCTGAAGGTTATTTCTGTATCCCTTGTACCTCAACTACAGTAGGTATAGATGTTACATTTGAATTCTATAATCAACATTTCCCATGAAGCTGTGATTAGAGTAGGTTGCTTGCTTCATCTAGGCTTTTTATTTTTAAGTAACTGTAACCTTCTCATACTTGAAACCTTCATATTTCTGGTTTTATTACACATCCTTTTATAATGACTAATGGGCCTTTGTTGTAAGCCAATTGATTTCAAAGTGTGGAGTAACTCTTACAATCTTGGTTGATAACTAGGAAACTCCACAGCACTAACAGTATTAACAACTTCATTAAGCTTTACTAATCTAGTTACCACTGTCAAAATTTGCAATGATATGTACAGACTACCAGAGGAACTGGTTTACAAGTTTGATGGTATTACCTGCTTTCCCATTTGTTAATAACGTAAGTTTCAACACTGTTGTATAAATATGAGTTATGCAGATTTTAGATTCAAATGCAAGTGTCTCTGAAGACAGTCAATCAATTCACTGTTTCCTCTTTTAGCTCCCAAAATGACAAACGGCAGTAGAAAGCCACCAGCTATACAACCCTGAGAGTAATAGATCGAGGAAGTTAACGTGCCAATGCTATAACATTCTTACCTTCCTAAACCAGCTACGCAATGAACAGCTACACATCCTTCTGGATCATCTTTGAACCTTGTCTTCAATAAATCAAACCAGTCTTCCACTATCTTACCTGGTGGAGGTGAGCCATCATCAAATGGCCAATCCTACAAGAATAAACACTAATTTCTATAATTCATAGTCATAAGAAAATAATATTAAAAGCAATTACTACTCAATTACAAATAATAAAATGAAAATATGATATATACATAATGAACGTATGAAAACAAGTTTAATATTGCATCCTTTTCTTAGAGCCAAAGGCTTCAATGGTAAATTTTATCTCAGATATTCAATGGTCAGCTAGTTTCTTGCAATTTCATCAACTGAACTTTACAGGGCTTCCTACTGTAAACTTGTAACATTAATTTCAAAACACATTATTTTTATCGCTTAAGTGTGTTATACAGAAAGCAGGTGAATGTATATATGCATCAACCTAACAGAAGATTTTTACATTCTATGATCTGATAACCATAAACAATTTTGTTAAAGAACTTACTATGATTTATGAAATGAGTATTTTTACAAGATTTAATTATAATGGCTTGTTTTAATTTTTCTAAAATGTATACCAAATGCTTTCTAACATATTCCTATATCATACTGTTAAATGATTTTAAAAATAAAAAAAAAACTCATCAATATGTCAACTTATTGCCCTTTGAGAGGGTCTTCATCTTTGTTTTTGTGCCAGTTGAATATATAACTATCACAGAATGTACATGGGAGAAAACATTCCTGCAAAACTAGAAAAAGAGAAAACATTTTAACATTTTGTAGAAAAACAATGTTTATGTTCTTATTACATTTAAACTGACATGTATATGTCTTGAAAAGACTCCGATGGATGAATTAATGAATCAATTTTCATTTATTTGAACTTGATGAATACATCCACCTCTTATTTCTATACTTAAGCTGCACATAACATTCTCAACAGCCTATGGCAGTGAACACTCCCATTTTTGCCAGCTACAGTAAATAAATGTACCTGAAAGTAAATTATCACTTAACAAGCTACTCTGTACTTTACTGGTATAAAATACTTCACAGCAGTAACTCTGAAGATAGACAAAATGGTTTTCTATTAAGAATATATAACTGAATTGAGTCAACTGGACAAAAAGTTTAAGTTTACAACCATTTATTTTAATTTTTATTACATGAACCTGATGTCATGTGAGGTTTAATGCTGTGCACTTGCTGATTATCTGTATTCAGCAGACCTGTATGGCTAGTGATTCACACATACACACAAAAGCTACCCATATATACCCACAAAGCCAATGAAATAAATGCCATACGAGGTAAGAGTACATTTGCTAGTACATGTATAAAGTAAAAACATTTAATGGCATTAAGTTTATATCAGCTATAATAAATCACTACATGATAATTATGGCATTGTATTAGGCAACAGTAATTTAATTAGAATGTTAAAATAAAACTTACACTAACAGTAACTATAGAATATATAACTATTAAATATGTACCATAAACAGTATATGGATATAAACACAAACATGGAACAGATCTGATTTTCAGTGTTGCACTGAGAGAAAGGAAATGTGGAAAATGCATTGATTTTAAGTACATGTCACTTTGAAAATGGTACACTGTAGACTTGGTAGTATGTCTGCCATTTTTACCAATATTTTACCCCAAAAAAAGTATTTCTAACATGCATGTTTTAAATAATAAACATGAGTATTTAAATTCCACTTATGAACAATCATAGGCCCAGAAGCAATGTGAGCAGTTGAAGTGTCAGCCACACTGACTGTGAACAAGTGTATGACTATTTTTAAACATCCTTGTATTGTTTATGGTTCATTATTGTAAGTTTATGCATAAAAGAAAATAAAGATTTTTTGTTTCAAGTTTTTTTGCACAAAGAAACCAGGCTATCTGTGTCAAACAATCAGCAAAAGGAAAAGTACTATAAAAAAAATTAAAGCAAAACAATGTCCAAAATTTGGATAAAAGATCTAAATAAAATTAAAAAGGCCAACAGCCCATAAAAAGTTAAAGCACAGCTGGTTTGACACTACAGTCATTTCCTACTACCACACAGTTCTCTATTAATGACAGACAGATAATGAGTGGTGAAAGATGGCCAATTGGCTTGGTCCAACTTCCACAGAGAGGCACGTGGGTCAGGTAAAAACAACCATAGAAATCTCCTTCAAAACAATAGTAAAATAATCACTTCCCCTTGAGTCACTGTCAACTCTCCAAGAAAATTGAGAGAAAAGTGAAGGGGAACAGAGAGAAAGATCAATGGCAGTAAGAGATTGACTAGATGCATGAAAATAAATATAAGAACCAGTATTGAAGAGAGAAAGGATGTAATCCAAAAACATATGCTCAATGAAGTGATCACTTCCATCAAAATCAGCACCATCCAAGAGAAGATTGTGACCTTTAAAGTCTTCCAGGGTTAAAAAGGGAAATGGCATCAAAGTCTGATTGATCATAGGTCTCTTTAGAAGACAGGTAGAGAGAACAAAGAATAAAGTTATGACCCAAGGAAACACAGATGGTATCTGGCACTAAAGGTGTTTTGAGTGGCAAAGACAGGAGTGGAATGTGCTGGTTGACAAGCAGTAAAACCCCTCAATGCATGCTTTTCATCACACAGCCTGTCTTTTTGGCATAAAAAAAACTGATGAAAGGTGGCTACATCAGTATGTTTCAGAAATGTATCATGTAAGGAAAAATAAACAGGATGATAGAAATTAATCAAGGCCTTAATGTCATTCCAATTATAATGGAAACTTCAACAATTCCACTATATCAGAGTGGCCATTTTTATTTAGGTGGAAAAGAATTGGGTAGAGAGCCCCTTGGTTTATGACCATGCCATTTTTTTTCTCTATTAGAAGAAGGTCTTGTCAACCTCCAAGGATTTTGCCCTGGGTCAAGTGAGCAGGTCTGTGTCAGTAGATGGAGATTCCACCAATTCAGGGCATGAACAAATGATCATTCTATATCTCATGAGTGAAGATGGTGGATCCCAGCAGATATCAGATCCAGGGGCAAAGGAAGTGAACCCAGGATGTCAATGAAAGGAATTATGGAAAAAGAGACTTGTCAACTCACTTATCTATTGAGGGCAAACAACTCTTCATGGAAGGACCTGTCTGCATATCCACTGTAGCAGTGGAATGTAGTGAAGTAACATATGCCTAAGATGAAGATGGGAACAATAACTTTTAAGCCTTGGGATAAGAAATATTGATGAATTATTTTCAAATGCTGTATCTCTTTCTCTTCTCTCAAAGTAAGACAAGAATGAAAGTAAGAGGGGTCAGAGCCATTAGAAGTAACACAGTGAAGTGCTAGTTCACATTCACAGGCCTCATGGTCTTTGCCACCACAACAAGCACATCAAATAACTATGACATGATGCTTTCAAGTGACCCAATTGCTAACACTGGAAACATCTGGCCCCACCTTTACACTTCAGATAACCCACTGTGACAACAGTGAGTGGACCTGGTGATGTAAACATCAGAATTAGAATATCAGCAGGCAGAATAATTCTGTCCTTGCGAGTGGAGACACGCCTCCCTACAGAAACTGTATGGTTGGAGAAGCCGGTGAGAATCTCTGACTTGAAGATGTTCTCAATAATAACTCCTTATGAGGAATTCAAATTAGCATGGGGAGTAACTTCAACAGATATATCCTCAATGGATATTGAATTCAAGAAAAGCTCACTGTGTGTGTGAGGTTAGATGTTTCAACCAAAATATCCCTGGAACATAGCTTCTTGACTGACTTAGGAATGCCAGCAAGCCCCTCCAATCCCTTCTCAATAAAAAAAAAAAAGGAAGACATTTATCATAAATGTTTGTCTGATAAAAAATGAGGTACAGGTGTAGGAGATGAAGACTTCTGTCTAGTCTTCAAAAAATGGTTGTTTACCAATGATGTTTTAATATTATAATTTTAGTTGGGTTTAGGGATCCATAATGAAAGACGAAAGATTCAGTATCCACTAACTTCACCCACCATGGAATCCTATGGGAGATGCACTACAATGCTACCGGTCTACAGGAATTCAAGGCCAAAGTGGTGTGCTGGTGTTGGACTCATTAACTACCAGGATTCTCTCCTCCCCTTCACAAGTCACAATTCACAACAAACACATGGGTGGACAATCAGATTCAAGTGGAGGTAAATTGCAAAATAGAGCCTTCTCTGAGAGATCCACTCACCAAGTACAGACATCCACACTGAGGAGGTTAATAAATGATAAGCACATTTGTAGAGTGATTTGACAACCCACACCAAAATAGTTACTGTAATAGTAATGGTACAATCAAGCAAAACCTCTAAACTACTACTTACAATATTAATACTCTAGTGATGTTACAGATTAAATGTGGATAATTTTTAAAGTCATTAGTAATTTAGATGTGGAAAGTTTACTTGATTAATTTATCACCCCAGCATTTCTGTAAAACAGTAAATATCAGTCAGAGACTGTTTAAAAGGCAGTTGACTATCAGAGAAAGATGCTAGTCAGTCTGACATACATAAAAACATCAATCTTTTTTTTTTTTTAAATCTGTGGGTCAGCATTTGAACAGAGGTAACAGGCTGCAGGTTCTTCCTATTTTATTATAAAAAATGAAAGACATGCCTAAGCATAATATTATGATGGTGGTAACATCGATCACAGTGGTTTTGAATTAATGTGCTAGAATGTCAAAAAATTTAAAAACATTTTTCACAGTAAAGTATGCATTAAGAAAAAGTGTCTGTTATATAAAATACTTTTGTTGGATGGAATCTGAAATGCTATAAGTGATGTTATACTATTAGCTTGTAAGTACCAAGTTCAAACCAAATGATGCTGCTGTTGTACTGAAAAAGTGACAATTTACCATGTCCTATATAATTATTTCTAAGATTATGTTCAAAGTAAATAAAAATTACTAGCATCAAAAGCATCACAGTACAGTACCACTCTTCTGCAGTTGATGATTAACAAATAATTTTATAAATCACTTAAATGAAATTGTTGCAAAACTATCATACTAATTACAATAATGTAAATGATATTCATGTAGATGGCAATTGAATTATCTTTTCAACACAACTATATATGTGGAAATAATGGCCATTAAATAAAGATTATTTCTCACATGCAATTTTTCTTCTCAATAATGACTGTGCTTATATTGGTTTATTAAGAGTTAAAAGTGAACAGGTATCAGGAAATAAATATTTCATCTTGTGTTGACTGGTAAAATTAGTAATCTTCCACTGTAATAACAAGTGATTTTTCCTGGTGCAAAGGCTGTACCTATGAACATCAATTACTCTTATGTAAAAACAATTTAATCAAATATATGAGTGATTGATATTGCTAAAATAGCCAATCAAAATTACTGTTTCCATTTATTTCAACCATTTAAATAATCAAAATGTTGTCATTGATTTCCCACTATTTTAATCAATTATAGGCTGTTCAGCTTAACTGGTTAGTCACTCCTAATAAAAAATAAAATAATCCTAATTAGTTTTTGTTTGTTCTTAAGCAGAAAGTTACACAATGGAATACCTCTGTTATGCCCACCATAGTACTGCAACTCAGTTTTTAGTGTTGTAAGCCTTCAGACTTACAGCTAAGCCAAGAGGGAGCACAGTGTTTCTAATTACTACTACTAGCTGGAATACCTATCCTTTGGACAGAAGTTGTGTAAATTCATGATTAATGAAAGGTTATCTTAGGACATAAAGTTGCTCTCTTATATGTAATTGTGATAAAAATGAGAAATAGTTCACAAAAACAGCAAAACACACAAAACATACCAAATATGGTGAAAATACACTTACAGGATGGGGGTGTGATTAGAAAACAAATGCCCATACAAAAACATGCAAAATGTAAAATGCTAAACTGAAAAATTTTGTGTAACGCCACATGGACCAATGAACCTCCATACCAATTTGGGTTAAGATCTATCCAAACTCTATGAAGTAGGCACATGGTTATACTATAGACAGTACTATTGTGTGTGTCTATATAAGAAAATATTATGTTATATTCTTAGAACTTTTTGTTTTATAGGCTTATCTTAATAATCCACACCTCCATCTAATGAACATTTAAATAACATAAATAATATTTGAATGTAAAAGAATAGTTTTATGTGATGGGAAATGGAAGCAAAACAGAAAAATCATGACCCCTATTGGAAGTTTACATGCACTCAGAACAAAAATTTCATGAAGTTTGGGGTTGCACATCTCATAATAATAAAGTTCTTCCCCATATCATATAAGCAAAAGTTTCATTTCATTACTGTATGATTACGATTACTCCAACTATCCAAATCTTGTGTGAGAATAATTAATTAGTTGAATGTAACTGATTATAAAGCCCGAAGATCAATTATCAAATACTACTTATCACATAACTCTAATTCAGGGGTTCCCAACCCGTGGGTCATGACCCCCCAAGGGGTCGCAAAGCATTGGCAGGGGAGTCGCGTAGCCTTGTTAGAAGTAGCTTGGGATAACATTAATTTTATTTCATCAATTACATTTTCATGTCGCGAGTGCCAAAAGGTTGGGAACCCCTGCTCTAATTAATATATGCATCTAGCAGCAGAAAGTACGTGAAATTATACCTCCTATCTCTCTGGTTATACAAGTAATCAAATGTAAACTCCATAAATAAACAACCAAGAAAACAAATCTACCAATCAGAATGTAGCAAATAGCTGATAAGCTTTCCTGAGAATGTAAACAATGTTTTAAAATTAGTCTACAAAGTATTTTAAATTTCAAAACAAATATCAAACACAAGTTTGTTAAGCAGATAAATTTATGCATGTTTGACATACAAATAAACATTAAAATGGTTTAAACCATTGTGTTACAGTAACTATCAAATTTGAGTTAGCTTACCTTTATTTTCACTTACAACCAACAGCTTAACTCAGTTTGGTAGTTCTAAACTATGTGATATAATTATTCGTTTACTCTTTCCAGTACATTTGGATCTCTTTACACTTTATCTCTGAAGTAATGTCCTTTGCCTTCTTTCTGTTTTCCTTTTGAAAAGACTTAATTCTGGTTATTAGAAAATTTTAAAACTTGAGTTCAGCTAAATTAGCTTGTAAGTAAAAATCTGTTACTAACTAGACTCGGACATCATAAAATACACTAATTTCTTAAGGGAGGAATATAAAGTTGTTGAGTAGCTATATTTCATTTTGTTTTTAGGTGAAATACTAATAGGCCAGCTCCTTCAATAAGGCTGTAGGAAAGAAGTAATGGCTTGGACAGAAGTATATGGCTCAGTTGCACATGAAGTATTTATTTCAAGAGATATTTGGAAAAGAATAAATTACATACTACATGGATTGTTTGAACAGGGAACCTCAAAATAATGAACTCTCTAGAGAACATTACATATGGGTGCAGGATGTCATGCTGAACAGCTCCCAAAAGTTCATCCAAAGAGTAATTTACAAATTAAAATTATCCTATGGAACTGTTTTCCAAATTTTGCACAATGATCTGAACATGTCAGCTTAGTGTATTCAGGTTCTGAATCAACTCAATGATACAAATTTCCTTGAGATGATTGCCATGTTAGAATTTGAAGAGATGGAGCTGCTGCTACTCTGTAAAGATGAGGCAACATTTCAACTGTCCATCAGTATCAGCCAATATAGCTGCATAATATGAGAAACAGAGATCACTTCCTGAGTGTGGGCATACAGGGGAATCCTCTACAATTAGTTCATATTATCTGCTTGAGAGACAGTAGATTTCCATTATTCTTTCCACATAACACTGTCAATAGTGAGGATTACCTCATACTTTTGCTAAAGTTCTCTATTCCAACCACTTTTTTTTTTATTGGAATACCTTTTCATAAGGTTCAGTTCCAGCAAAACAAACACCCTCACCTATGTTGAGGGTGGACCAGGAATGTTTAAGTGACATATGCAAGTTAGATAGGAAGAGATGGCACAATGAAGTGGTCTCCTTTTACTCCTACTGAATGTTATCTTATTGTGTTATATTAAGGACAAATTTGTGCCAAAACAATATGGACTATCAAAGAAATAATGGATAGAATTACCTAGTGTTTCAAGCAGATAACCACTGAGATCTTGGGACAGAGTAACACAAGGCATTTAAGAGAACTGAAAAGTTCAATGAAGTTGTTGTAAGACACATGGTAGCTTAAAACACTGTTAATAGCCAAATGCTTTAACTGACATTACTGATGAGCTAAGTGTTCTGTTACAGTAATTATGTTTGTGTTAATAGTTATATTCGTCTCATATAAAATTAGCAAGGTATCTTAGGATTACTCTGTACTATAACAAATTTTTAAGAACTTGTAATGGGTAATCATCAAAAATTCTTTTCTTGCAAAATGTAAATAACAAAAATAAAACAAGGAAAAATGAGACTCATTTTAGAATACAAACCACACTGGTGTTTTAAATTTATAGCTCTGAATTATCTTTACAGTTGCTTTACACTAACAGATTTTTCTAGAAGTAAAGAAGGCTTACAGAGTTATAAAGTTGGTTGGTTGATTTAGTGTTTTATGGCACAAACTAGGCTATCTGTGCCAAACATCCGGGAAAAAGTTAAAAGTAAATTTAGTAAAATTCATAAAAGGAAATTAAGATAAAACAAAAAAGTTTAAAAAAAGACACAACTTAAATAGCATAAAACCAATGTTCACATCTAGTCTACAACATTAAGAAAAAAACTACAGTAATACAAGTTGTAAAGGACTTTCTGTAGCATAATTGTTAATTATCATAACTTGCCAGGAAGACTAACAGGTAAATACAAAAACCACTGAAGTTGGCCCTTTCCAGTCCTGGAGAGCTATAAAGATCATCACTGTTACATTTAAAAAGATATGCATATATATAACATAAATAAATTTGTGAATGAGCTGCTGTACTGTTTTGTGTTTTCTTTGCTTTTCTTACACTAGCATTCTGTACAAAATCCAAAGATGGAACTTGAGATGATCTTTATAGGGATTATGTAGGTTCTGCTGATCACATATCTTGTTTCTCGATTATCATGATGTCAAGAAAGTACATAGGTTAAAAAAATCAATAAAAAGAAAAATGAGAAATCCTACAACCAAAACACCTTTAAAAGGTAGGTCATTCTTCATCAAGGATAAGTTTTGTGTCTGTGTGTATATTTGTATAAATTTGTAGCTTTGAAGAGATTTTATTATGTCTATTTTAAAGAAGCAGTTTAAAAGTCTTACCTTTTTGACAAATTTTAGTTACTAATTTATTGTTGTCCTACATTCTTTTATCTGTTTAGGAAGCTGAATTTGACACATACTGCATGCAGTTTCACAGTGCTTATGATTACTAGTGCACAATAAATAGTTTCACTATAACACAACTATAATCAAGTTTTTTTTTCAGAACTGTTAGCCAGGTTTTAATATATTTACAAGCTTTAAACACCTTTAACATTCATTTATATACATTTTTTAATTTCTTTTTTTAATATTATCTTTGCTCATTCAAGCAGTTACTTAGGCCAGTAAGGCCTATATAAAAATAGCCTTACCAGCAAAAGGAACTTTCACATGAATAATTTTAAAATTATCCAACTAATCTTACTTCAGCTTGTTCCACACAAAAAAAATTCTTTCTGTAAAACACCACACCATCAAAATTTAACTCATGTATACAATTATAAAGAAAGTTTCTTACAAGCCTTTACAAAAAATTCAGATGTTTTCAAACATCTCTTCTAGTAGCATCTTATCACCAGCCTAAGCTTTTATAACTCTGTTGCAACCTTTATGCAGTTGTTTGTACTGTTTTAAGTTTTGTGCACAGCTGACTCTGCTAGTTGTTCCTAAGTTTAAAGTGACAGACTAGTCAGGGCAAACTAGTTAATGCCACCCACTGCCAACTCTTGAGCTATTCTCAGTAAATAGTAGGATTAACCACAACATTAAATTGCTCACACAGCTAGAAGGGCAAGAACATTCAAAAATGAAATTCACACCTGTGACTCTCAGAGTGCAATTTCAGTGTCTTAACTTTTATCTGTATGTAAGTCTCTGCTGAAATGGAAACTTTATCAGATAATACAGCTGAACAGAAAACAGCTTTCGTTACAGGTTTAGATCACTAATCTATAATTTCTCAAACCTGAAATGAAAGCAATTATATTATAACATGGCAACTGAGAAGTGGAAAAGAGTGGTTAGTTAAAATCAATAAATCTTGTATTGAAATTACAAGGATCACATCAGTTCTATTTCATTCTTCTTTCTTCTTAGGAGGATACAAGTACCATATTATATTTTCAAAAAAATCACTAATTTTTTTATTTAAAGTACACTGAAGTCAACCCAAATTTAAAATATTTGATTTTTAAATATATTTTATGTATAAAATAGATCAAATATCTGTATTAAATAAATTTCAATCATTATTTTGAAAACATTTGCCTCTTCTGTATTTTTTAAAATTCAATGTTAGAATTTTACTCTCAGGGAATGTTAAATGCTTTGATGTTTTGTTTTTCTAATAGTTACGTGTATTACTAATCCAATCATCTTTCGTTTTGTGCAACTTATGTATACTGTTGAAGGAACTGATGGCACAAAATGCCTATATACTTATTCAAAAAACTTCAGATAAAAGACTTTAAATAACAAGTTTTAAAGTTATACACATGTATGATGTCTAAGGATGATTTTATTTTGAAAAGTAATGGTGTTAATAATATTATACGATGACATGGTGAAAGAACAAAATACTGAAATTCCAGAAGGGATAGCTCAAAACAGACAACTGATTCTTTCTTTCTCAGAAAATCTTTTTATCATGTGTAACCTTAAAGGTTTGACTGAATTATATTCAAAACCACAGAATCTTTTAATACATATTATACAGTATTTTACACTAAGACTTGAAAGAGAATAAAAAGCACTGCAATTACAAAGCAAATGATCAATTGGGCATATACTATTTCTAAACTAAGTATATTTAACTTACATGCACTTTAATACCCTCCTGTTCTAATAAATCAGTCTCATAGGTGGCTTCACAAACCCTCACAACATCCTTAACATTATGCTTCTTCAATTCCTGGAAAATGAAAAAAGAAAACACATAAGCTGAATTCCAAAATACCTTTAACCACTTCTAGAATTTGTAAAACAAGATTAAAAATCAATTACAGAATAATATTATAAATATATTCTTATTGTTGGTATAATACTGAAGAAAAAGAAGTGAAAAAAGGAATCAAAGATTTTTCACTGTTTTCTTAAACCTTTTCCTCAACCTTTAATCTACAGTTCATCTTCTGAGAAAAAAAACAAAATTTCAAAGTTGAAAGGAGTGAATAGAAATAACTGAGATACTAACATAGTGAAGAATGAAAAACCAGGTAAATTAGTTTACTTAGCACACAACATTATTTGATTTGCATGTACAAGTAAATTTTATTCTATCCAAAATTTAATAACAGTTTTCTCTAAGATAAAATATAAGAGCTTTTATTCAAGAAAAATCCTTATAAAAAACAAAACAATGAATGTGAATACCTAAATCAAAGACAACACACACTACATAGTAGTGTGGAAATTTTTTTATATGTACTATACTTCTATTAGGCACTTGCATTAATAAAACCTATAGTTAATCTGTTTACTTTTTTGAAGTTGTATGTTCAGACTAATTTTATTTATCAAAAATATACTTTCAGATATTATCCTTCAGAAAGGAAAAATAATAAGTTCAAGCATGTAACTTTACATGAAAGGTGGGTTTTTCAAAATACACTGAAGACTTGAATAATTTAAAGAAAGTATTAAATCCGCGATGACGAGAAAACCTACTTGTAGAGAAAATTATACATTTAATAATGGCTGATATAGGTAGAGAAAGCACTAATAGAGGAGCATACAACATTTCGACCTTCTTTGGTCATCACCAGATATATATTTTAAATATATAATTATATATAAATAAATAATTTAAAGAAATTTAATGAATGTGTAATTCATGGTGATTTTTAAGCTATTTGAATTATACAGGATCAGTATACATATAAAAATAGTTAACAACATGCAGTGTAAATAAAAAAAGAGAGGCAAGGTAACAGGAAAACACAATTTATTAGAATAAAAAAAAACTACCCAAAGCACCAAGTTAAAGGGTATCTGTCAAATACACATAATGTACTGAATCAAAACAAATCTACAACATATCTACCAACAACAAAAACCATATCAGAAAAACCTACAGACCTAATGATAAAAATAATTTCTGGAAAAAAAAAGCATTTTGGTTATTAAACTGAAATATCTTACCATAATGTTCAAGCTAGTAAAATCTTAGCCTTATTTTGCTACTCTAACAGACTAGTTATAAACAGCTTGTATGAGCCCTAACAATTATAAACATATTAACCTAGAATAAATAATGAGGGTTTATATGCACCACACCATACTTACAAACACATTTTTATAAATTATTTATAAACTACATTGCTTTTGGGTTCCAAGATTTTGTTGGTTACAGGTCCTTAATAGCATATACAAGTTGCATAAAAAAATTTTAAAAATACCATTAATATTGCCAACAATCCTAAGTATGTGAAATCAATCATTTCCTATATATTTTACAAAAAACATGTGTATTAACCCCATCCTCTTGAGTCAATTTGTTATACTAAGTGCTGTACCATTAAAAAACAAAATTAATGACTGATTCAGTAAATGAACTCTTAAGTTCTGAACAGTACAAGTTACTAATATGAGGGCTGATCAAGCCAACTCTGTACTGCAGTGAAATTAGGTTCAAGACATTATGCTTCTTCATGGTGCTATTTTTTTTTAACTCAGGTATAATCACAGAAGTCCAATTCTGCACTATCTTGTACATTAATATTATTCCTGTTATATGGAGACCAAAACAATACAGAATAATGCCTTAAATGATGTCTTACCTATCTTAATATTGTACAAGATTGATATTAATGAATGACCACAAATTTGGGCATGTAAAATTAGTGAGCTACTTGCTCAACAAGTATAACTTACTGAACATGTTTATGCATGAAAATTGGACTCATTTTCAAAAATTGTTTTTCCAAAGCTTTTTTCAACCTTCTGCTACTGAAGACATGGTGGCTAAGTTGACAATTATTATTTTTTTGTTTTATTTAACAAGTCATTGTTATTATTTATATTCTTTTCATCACTCATTCAGTGATAATTTTTCTATCACATTAAGTAACATACTGTTGTCTACACAAAACCAAAAAAATAATACACAGTAATTTTATTATAAAGACAAAACAACAACTGTTATTTTATCTATTAAACATTATGGTGTATTACATTAACATTTATTAAAAACTCTTAAAATAAGTTATCTGAATATATAAAAAAAAAACATGTTATCATTTCCAGGTGACCAAAACACATACTATGTACAGGTATATTAAATATATATATGAATAAATAAATAATGCCTTAATATCTGTAATATTCTGTGCTTTCTAACAGTGAGTGATAGAAAAAAATTATACACCAGAATCCTTCTCTTCAAGAGTACATTGTAGGAAAAACCACCTTTTTTGAAATTTCCATACTGATAAACATAGATCTTTCAGTCTTCACACATTCAATCTTGAAAACAAATGTAGGAACAAAAATGTTTCTTTATGTGATAGAATTTCATGAAAAATAAATTATACTTCCTCTATCAACTGATCAGAAAAAATATTTTGAAGAAAGCAGCAGGAATATAAAGAATGCACATGAAAAAGAGGAATGTATGTGAATATACGCTTGTTGTTGTTCAGTTTATACATACACACACACACTTTTTTCTTGTTGTCATCACATATGTGCATGATTGTATTGTACTACATCAAATAAATCAATTTTGAACCAAGTGTTTCCCATTTGACACTTCATACAGGAATGACAACTGTGAAAAAGCACTCACTTTGGCAGTAGTCTTTTCTTGCATTCAGAACAATGAAAGGAATGATGGCATCCAGCAAAAAAAATCTCTGTAGCAATTTAGCAAACCTGAGCTTCATTTTTTTGCTAGATGCACCCATTGCTGTCAGTCTCCTTTGCTTACAAACAAAAGAAATACAACTTCCCATATTAACACATGGAAGAACAAAATATGATTTCAAACAGTGCACAAACAAATCATATTTGCACATATGCTCTGATCCAAGAAACTGACTTGACAACACATTATATATTTATCCAACACTATTTTTAATAATTACCATTTAACTGTTTTACTTGGATTATTTCTCATTTACAGAAAATAGTGGGCTATAGTTATTGGAAGTTGAAAAGTGTAAACACACTCTTCATTCTGAAAAAAGCACGTATTTTCCTGAAAGAAAACAACTTGACTATCAAAGTTGATGACCTTGCAGAAAAAATTTCACATTTTATTTAAAATTGTCACTTACTATCTGCAGCTAGTCATGAAAAGGTAGACACCTAATGAATATATAAACAATAATGGTGTAATTAGTTAGAAAAATCACAGTATTAATAACCATATTACTATGTTATATGTATACTTACAAAAACATGAAATTCTATGATATATGATACACCACTGCATACTTTAGGATAAAAAGTTTTACTATATCAACTGTAAAATAAGAAAGTTTACAAACAACAAAAATTATCAGTGCAGGTTATTTCTTACTAAACTGTGTCAGTGGCCCTATTGACATCAACAAAAGTTGTTTGAATTTATTCACCTAGCTTTCAAGTACCTGCTTGACCAGATCTGGCCTTTTCTTTGTCTTATAAACCTGTTGTAAATTTCACTGCTGACATGTGATAACATTTCTATATATTATACTCCTTTGCCTCTTATTTCTGTATACAGTAATTTTGAATATATATCCTTAATGAAAAAAAAAAACCAATGTTAAGTTGAAAGACACAGTATGTTCTTTCCGTTAATAAAATTTAATTATTCTTACATGCTGCTGTTTGTCAGTATACAGTTGGTTTGGTCAGACAAACAAACTGTTTAATTGAAATAAATATCTTTGATAAATCTACAAAATTTAGTTACCAAATTTATGGATTTCCTTTGCTTAATAGTACCATTCATCTACATGCAAAACTATGTCAATTTCTCACAGCCTGTAATAAACAGTAATATTTTCTTTGTAACATAATCCTTTTAATCATATAATTTAAGCAAACATTTTTCAAAAATATTTTTAGAATACTCAGTAGCAAAGTTAATAAAATAAAAAAGGAGCTTTATATAAAAGTATTAATGGCTGTTATAGTAATTAATAAAAAATTCATTTTATTTTAAATATAGGTTACTTAAATTACAACTGTGGTAATTAGCACACAAATATTAGATTACTTGGATATTAAATTATTCTAAATTAGAGTTCGAATTTTTTTAACTTGAAGAAGGGGTTCATTTATTATTTTTAAAAGATATTTAAAATTTTATTATGTCTGTTAAATATTATGTAATCATAATAAAATAATAATGGAGCAGAAAAAATATACATTTGTTTTACTTTTTTTATTCCCTTTCTGTTTCACTAACAACTACATTTACACAACTGTTTGAAAATGGAAGTTATAAATGTGGGACACTAGACTTTTACCACTCATATCTGTTTTTATTAATTCCCCCTCCTTCCACATATCCTTTCATTTTAAGACTATGAACATGTATTTGGATATGACAGTCTTAAAAAAATAAAATGAAATACCTATTTGTAACTAACACGAATTAGACACTAAATCTAGTGTGTGTGTGTATACTGATATGATTCAGTGATTTTGAAAACTTTGTGCGCTTCATAACATCATAAGAAAATAACTGCTGAGTTAAATCATTTTTTCCTCCCAATGGTTCCAATAATATCCAAAACCATACAAAAAAATTCTTAAACTAGTTTATTTTTAAGTAATAGACTACAGTGAATGCCCTTCACCACCAACTCTTGTCACACCAAATAGAGGAATCTGCTTATCACTTTTATAATGTAACCACAGCACGAATGGCAGAGTACTATTTCAGGTTTCGTAAGACGGTAGAATGACCATTTACTTTGGAAAAGTCAAAAACTAGTAATAAAATTAATTTTTTTTAAATATCACATATACTGAAGTAATAACCAAGATTATTTTCTTTTTTATCAATTTTTAGGCCAAACAGTCTCCATTTCATTTACAGTCAAGTTTCCACCATATTAAAAGATTTTAAAATCACTGTGTGTTCAGTTATAAAAACAAAAACTATTGATTGTTTTGTATATCTTTGTATATCAAAGAACAAGATTTTAATTATGTCTTTTTAATAAAACCATTATTCATTTTTTGGATGCTTTTGTTAAAATAGTTAAATTGTAAGATGATTTTCATTTCAAGTATAAAAATGCTTCATATTACACTAGCATAATCTCTAGCACATCCTGAAAGGATAAAAAGTATTTTACAGTAAATATTTATATTTTTCATTTTTTCTATTATATCATAAATTTAATAGAAAATTAGTTTTTTAATTATCTAAAAAAACTTAGATAATTAAAGTTATTATTTAATCCTTTTAAATTATAAAATTTAAATTTTATACTTTATAATTTTATAAACCATTCATGGTTTCAGAAAAACAAATTCTTAAAAATTTTTACACATTTTTAACCTGAAATCTAATAATAATTCACAATTATTATTGTGTATCATAAGGATGATAGCTATTATCATCAACATACAAAATGTCATAATTAAAATTAGGAAATAGAATAAAAATATACACATCTTTTTTTTCAATTTTTTGTAAAATATCTAAAGATTTTCCTTCTGTCAAATTTATAATTTCAAGCCTCTTCCTTTTCAATTTAATTGTTTTAATTTTTAAAGCTTTCTTTTCTTTTCCTTTATTGCGTACTAAATTTGACAAAAGTAAATGGTGCCCTAGAAGCATTTTACAGTTTCTTTGGAAGACCTGTGTTACATTTTAGTAAATTTTCTTTCAGCACGTAATGTCGTAAGCCTTGAGAATGGATGCAAGGTATGATGTATATTTAAAAATATGTTTAAACCTTTTAATTATGGATTTTAAACCAAAAATAATACATAATTAATTAAACTATAATAATAAAATCTAAATACAATTTAAACAGCCTCTCTAACATATTTAGATAAGAAACAACCATAAGTGCTATAATTCATCAAGCAGTCAACAATATCACAATCAATTACATGTACTCCATGATAACAAACTTGGCACAAAATTCAAAATTATCACTGTTAGATTACAGTGTAAAATGAACTAATTTGTATACATGTGTGTATGAAACATCTATATGGAGGCTAAAAAGTTTCAACAAATCTGTTAAAAGCTGGTGTGGCATATGCCTGGGGTTAAAATTATCCATTACTTGTCTAAACTGTATTCATTCAGAGAACCCTGAAATCAACGAGTCAAAACATTTAATGTATATATGAAGGTAAGGTAAAAAAACAAATATATTTAACCAATTTTTTTGATTAATCAAATGTTCAAACCTACACAATTTAATTCTGGTCATAATGAGGTATGAGCCACAAGACCTCAAATCTATACCACACAAACCAACGGGCTATGTTCAGCCCTTTTAATACTGAGGAAGATCCACACCTATCTAATGCTCTTATAGGTGGAGAAGAGAATTATTTAACTGTTATTGTTAAAGATGTTATTGCTAGAAAAAATGGCATTTTAAAAAAGTAAGGTTTAAGACTCTGGTAATTATAACCCTACAATAATAAAAATTACTAAAGAGTTGATGGCTATCATTTAAACATTACTGACATGAGGAGAAATTCCTAATAACTGAAGCACTGCTTACATGAACTCTTGTTTAATATAATAAAAAGTAGCACACGAAGAAGGATTTAGAAAAGAATTTTCTGTACAGACTTAGTAATGTGACTATTGTGAGCATAGTGTAGATATTGTTATGAAAAGTAACTTTGAAAAAAACTTTTCAAGCTGATATTTAATAATTAATAATTCTTAAATTTTCTGAAAGAGTGTTTAGAAAAGCTTCATGAACTGGTTTAAGATTATTTTGGTAAAGTCTCTGTTTTGCCTCACTGTTTTAGAAAAACAAATTCTAAGTGATATTTTTTTTCCAGAGAACCTACAAAAATCTTTGCATAAAATATTAATTATTTTAACTGCATAAACAGTTTCTAAATGAGTATTTAAAAAAAATGTTTTTGTAATTCAGTATATTTATCAGTATTTGAGCATGTTTTCCAACTTTGACACTAGGAAGCTACGTATGGCTAATTATTAAATTTTCTACTTCACACCATTACTTTTTAATTGTTAGAGCTTTATATTTTGTAATATTAAAACACGTTTAATTTACTGTTTTAAACGTTTTCATAAATATATTTACCCTGTTTAATTGAATTAATGCACATTCCATTTGGCATTAGTGCTTTTTACACATTATATCCTATTTGTTCCTTTGTTATTTGTCAGAAATCAGTTACCTAAACAGCATCTATGGTTTGCTTAACATCATTATACTGTATGCTGCTTATAATGTATACTACATTATGAATCCTTAAAGGTATTAATGTTTAGGCAATGAAACTTTTACATTAATTTTATTTTCATACAGTTTTTTTCTTACATCATTTTCAGGGTATTTATTTTTCCATTTTAACCTGAATTATTATTAAACATTTGAGCATGGTAGTATTCACATACCTCATTAAGCTTATAAAATGAGAAATAGTATTTTAAAATTTTTTATACACATTTTTATGGTTTCAGTAATTAATCTGCAAGAAATTTTCAAAGTAGTGTAACATTTTCAAATGCACTGCAATTTGTTAGCCTACATGTAAGATGCAGGAACAATTTCATGTATGATTGATGCAATTGTTTAAAACATACAGTATGAGATGTTGTGCTCAAGTATTTTACACCTTCCAGAGAAAATGTTTTCTTTCAAATGTTTAAATTTCTTCGTTTCACTAAAACACAGATTCCTTTAATAGCATTCATATATTCATTGTGGTTATAAAAGAATGTATAGCATGTTGAAAAGCAATGAATGACAAGGCATTATGTTATTTATGACAGAATTGTTAGTAAATGATTTTTTAGTACTGTTTAAGAAGTATTGTTTTGTTATCTATTGCCACATTTTTGATCAGGCACATTTCCATTTCAATCTTAACTTTCAACTTCAAAAGCAGACTTATTCTGTAAAAAATTTATTATTAGGAATCATGTCTACAATATCAACAGTAAATATTCATGTTTTATTCTTCAAATATTAGTAATATTTAAATTTTTTTTACCATTTAAATCAAGGCCTCCATTGTTCTAAACTCCATAGAAAATTGGTTCTCTAAGTGTTAACTGGATACCTTTCCATTATACCTTTCACAAATTAATGAAATGCATATTTATACATTTTTAAAAGTTAATAAAATTGTGTATGGTTTAATGGAAAAGTTATTAACATTGCAGAGATAACAAAAAAGTACTAATAAGTGATCTCATGAATGAAAAAGAGATAACAATAAAGTACTGTTAAGTGGTCTCATGAATGAAAAAGAAGTTAATTTGTTTATCTAGTTTTTTAACCTTCTTATTGCCACCTTTAGCATTTAGGTTGGGCTAACTCACTATTCTCTAACACCATAACATCTATTCACCCTTACCCCCTTCCTTCATAAGAAATATTTAGAGGGAGGGAGGGATATAAGTAGGAGTTTGTGAAGTGCATTTCTATACTGAGGCAAATAAGTATTGTTGAACATTTTACAAAATGCCTTGAATAAATACATTGCACTGTACTTTAATAATTTACATTATTTATAAATAAGAATTACTCATACTTTATCAAGCCTCACTTTCAAAATAAATAATACCCATAGTGTATAATTCTTTTCATATAATAGTTGTTACAAGCACAATTCTTAAAAAAATAAATATAAATGAATAAACTATATCACTACAAATGTTAAACTGTACTTTTCTATGGAAAAAAATTATTTCTAACATTCCAAATCTTTGACAACATAATACAAACAATACTGTTTTGCTTTTATAGTCAAAGACAAACAGTCATTTAGTAGGTGTCTTATAAAATTAGAGTGGTGCACATGTTTATTTGTATATAAAAAAACTTACCTCCAAGAAACTGGGAACAGTTGAGTCTGTTGGTCGGTCCGTAATAAGAAACCGCATGTTTTTGAAAGTAATTTCTGATGGAGCTGGTCGCATTGTTTTTTGTTTCATAATGTCCATTACACAATAGAAAACAAAGAAACTCTGTTTCTTAGGGTTTAAAAAAGAAAAATGAAGACAATCAAAACAATAGCAAATGTCAATTTGCCACCTCAAGTAATAAAATACTAAGCACGAGAAATCAAGAGCTCTCAAGTTACTCTCTCAATGCTTACAGCTTTCCTCTTTCAGTATCTGATGTCTTCGTTGCTGCTGGTGTGCCGAAGCTTTAGTCACTATTTACCCCATACAGCTACCACAAGCAGAATGGACTAGTTGTCTATACAAAACTAGCATAGGCAGAAGGTTTACTTGTGTTGTGCCTGGCAATACTCTCCTTCCACCCTTAAAAACAACTCCATCAACAGGTGATGTATTCTCTTTCTAACCTTACAACAAAATAAAAATATACTAATGTAAATCTATGAGGCATTTTTACTATTCACTGTCTATATAAAACTTTTTTTCATTTTATAATTACATTTTTAAACATTTATACATCTTTCTACTAGTTTATTCTATATGCAGCATAAGTTGCCAATCAAGTATTTTAAAATTAAAACCTAACTTAAAATGGTGATCAATATAAATTATATGAAAACAATTATTCACCTATCTTTAGCATTACTAACACTGAGAACAGATGTTAGTTCCTTGTATTTATCCCATATTCAACATTTCTACAGTTCCTTTCAAAAAGATCATATCAAATAAACATGCTGAATTATATTATTATATAAAATATGAAAAAGGTGAATATAAGTTCAACCAGATAAATACAGATGTACATCACAAAAAATTATAACATAATTGATTCTTGCAAGTCATACCTGCACAGAAATGTAACCATTTCCAATTTTATACTTTCACACCTATTAACTGAACTACATAATAAAATTTAAAATATCATTTCAATTCATTTTAAGAGTATAACTGATTATATAAGCAGCATAACAGTGAAAACACAAGTTATTTTTCTTGATACAGTAATTTTTTAAAGTTACTTCTTCCTTTCCTTAACCAGTCAAAATGTAAAATGCACATTTGTGATATTGCTTAAGCCTCACAAATATGCCCATACATGTTCATTTCATAACACAATTTCTGGAAACTAGGTATTAATTATTCAGTATCACTTAACATTAAGAAATCTTGCTAATTCCTTGACTATTTATAAAAACTACTCAAGCTACACTGAACAGGTATAAGATTTTCTTCACAAACAGGGAAGTATCATAATGGTCATCACTTTCTCTGATTAATACATACTATTAGAGAGAGAATAAGGTAATAAGGGGCTTCTAGAGAAAAAAAGGTATTTATCAAAACATTAGAAAGTGAAATATCCTACATGTATTTAGAATACACTAATGACATAGTTAAAAAAAAAAACACCTAATAAGGCTACTCAACAAATATACTGAAAACAGAATATTACTGTTAGTTTGGGAAAGTTAAAAATAAATCAACTGCTGAAATACTGAAATTAACAAAGAGAAAAATATCATAGCTATCAAAAGCTAATAATTCAACTGTTTCTTATTTTAATTACAAATGTTTGTAGTTTTTTAACACCTCTCATTTACAATCTTTAATCATGAGCATTGTCTTACATAAATAAAACAGTCTCAAATTGTTTCACTATATTTTTTTAAATCTACAGTATTTACATACTTTGTTTAGGCATCTTATCTAACAATATTTCCTTTGCTCTGAATAAATCTCTAACATGTCAGATCTCAACAAAAAAAATAGCCTGCTGATTATTAATTAATTCAATGGATGCATTTGGCTATGTTTCAACAAATGCTCAGAAATTTAAACTCAATTTTTTATAATGCTTACATTCAAATCAAGGAAAAGTTAGCTTGTTTTGTTTTCAATTTGAGTTTACAGTCTACAACTGTAAATGAATACCTGAACATATATTTAAAACTACAGAACTGTCCAACGCCATTTTTGATAACATTACAATTTACTGTTAAGCCTAAACAGATATCCTACATTTAACCATGTAGTACATATACATTTAATGATAATTATATAGGCACTATTGTGTTCATTTTTTACACTTTTATTTTTACTCATTTAATGGTAGATTTAAGTTGACCTAAAAATTAAAAAAACGACATGCTAATTACAAACAAAAGATTTTGCTCTAGACACTCCCAAGCTTAAATCATACAAGTGTTTCTTGGATTTTGAATCACAATTACTGCATCAGTATCACACACTAATTCTAGTACTAAGAGTATTACTAAAACGAAATTAAGGATCTTAGATTAGGGTTTAGACTAGTGGAGTAAACATAACTACTGAATCGAATATTACTGTTACTATTTTGGATTCCTTAATTATACATTTGTAACATTACTTAGAACCGACAGTGACAGGGTATCGTGTTGTATTTTTAAAAATATTTGAGAAAGTAACATCACACATAATTTATCAATATAACAATAACATTTAACATCATATTCACACACGGTATACATTACACTGACAGTATAACTCTAGACAGCAAAGTCATCGACAAGTTGTTTTTGTCTAAAACACTAAAATTTATAAACTTGTACTGCAAACACAAATTTCATTATACTTTACCTTTAATTTTTCTTTAACATAACTTATTTCAATTTTCAGTATTGTCTTGTTCAAGTTGTTGAGCTTCTAAATTTATTTCGTTTGTAGTAGTACTTAGTAAAATATAGGGAAAACGAAACTACTAATAGTCTAATATGTTTATAATATATGTAAAAGTTAATATTAGTTACTTACTTCTGTAATGAAACTCATTGAAGCAAAAAATGCTCCCGTTAATTACCTTACAGGCGGAAACTGGTAAACAAAAATAACAGCCTCAACCAAACTTAAAAACTATGAAGTCTCAACTGATCGATTCCGAACAAAATGGCAACCGCTGCAGACGTTATGACGTCAGAATGAAAATACATTCTAAAAAGAAGACAAATATTTTTTTTGACAGAAACGTGAACAAAATTTTTCTCTTGCATGTCAAATTAAAACACTGTTTACCTGAATAGGTATTGATTAGTGTTGTCTTAAGTTTGAGCTAACTCTTTTAACTTCTGTGGTACAGAAATATACCTCCTTTTTGTAGTACTGCTGTTTATTCTGTTCTAAATATGTATATGTTTTCGTATAATATGTGGCCAAGAAAACCGTTGAGTTCATTGTTTTTGGTTTTTTGGAATTTCGCGCAAAGCTATACGAGGGCTATCTGCGCTAGCCGTCCCTAATTTAGCAGTGTAAGACTGGAGGGAAGGCAGCTGGTCATCACCACCCTACCGACAACTCTTGGGCTACTTTTTACCAACGAATAGTGGGATTGACCGTTACATTATAATACCCCCACGAGTCGAGTGTCTTTTACACCTGGCCATGCCGGGCCTGTACGTAAGTGAACTTCACCATAATATAGTCACGTGTGGGTAGTTTACACATCAAACCAGTCAAACAGTATAATTCCAATAAAAGTATAGACAGGCATACTCTTTCTAGCAATAGTGTGGTGACTGTACTCAGGGTTCTGAAAACAGAAATGCCACATGAAAAACATAGAAATCAGGATTTTGCTTGATGAATACTACTCTATAGTGACAAACTGAAGTGAAATTTTATGTTTAGTTACCTGTACAGAAACTTGGAAGAGGAAATGTGAAATTAGTACTGCTTAAAATAAAAGAGGTCAGTGTAGGAGATCCAAATTCTAAGCAAGTAATGTTAAGTAACTCAGAGTATGAACTTTACATAATTCATAACAATTTTGTTGAAATCTTTTCAGTGACTCAGATGTGTATAAAGATGTGAATGTTACTCCTTGAACAGTGAGATACACATTAACACAAAAGTGCCTTAATGAATGTGTAGCTGCCAATAAATCACTGTACAAGAGAAATAATCAAGACAAAAGGTTAAAATAGTTATCATACTTCAAACAGTTGAATGAACAATGCTGGAGGAGGAAAATCTTTACAGATAAATCAAAACTCAAATTGTTTATCAACAATTAATAATAATCTGTCAAATAGAAGGGATGAAAACAGTATCATTAGTGGTCAACACATGGCATCTACACTAAAGCATGCTGGGCACCTTGGCCACTGATGCTGGAGACCTATACAAAATTGATGGCAACCTGAAGGCTGAAAGTTACAAGCTATTTCTTATCCATCATATCATCTTCTTTGGAACAAAATATCTGGATATGGATTCATCTTTTAACAAGACAGTAAGTTCAAGAATGCAGAAAATTTGAAATGATGCCCGGTGCGAAAAGATGTTGATGGAATACTCCCAACCATAAGACTTTGACTCTACAACACCCTGATGCTACCAGAACATACCTTAATCAAGATATATTCATATTATAATCATGGAAGGTTAAAATGCTGTCATTTCACATTGCAGCACTTCTCCCTTACTTTTATATATGAAAATTAACATTAAAGGCAAACAAGAGACTATTTGAGGTAAGACTTTTGTAAATCACTTTCTTCAATGAAACAAAGATGTCATAGAGAGAAACAAAGGAATCTTTATTAGACATATATTTATAAGATAGAGACTCCAACAGTCAAACTTATATAAATTAATTCAAAACAAAGTAACATAAATTAGATATTACTAAATGTAATATGAAAATAAATGATGCAATAATAAAAAATAAACATGATAAGGTAAAAACTATAGGTAGAATAATCATTACATAAGTAAATATAGCCTTCACTCGAGGTAGGTATACAGAGAATTAAAGAAAATCTTACTGACAGACCTGATGACTTTTATTAGTATTGAAAATTAAATGTAATCAGATAATGTGAAATTGTAAAATGAATAAATAACATGATAATTGATATACATATGTTGAATGTATGTTTATCATTTTCCAGGTTATCAAAGAATGAAAAACATCAGGAGGAAAAAAGAGACAACAGCTGCAACAGTTTTGGAAAATAAATAAGATAATGAAAAATATTATAAAAAACCATGTTGTCAGAGATTTTTTTTTCTGATGTGCATATATTTTGTTTTATATATCGAATATATTTTTTTCCATCTGTCAGACGTTTTAAACATCAAATAAACAAACTTATGTGAAAAATTTAAAATGTTTTGCATTTATAGCATGCAGCTTACTTAGGATCTGTGCCTCCACCTCACAGCTCTGGAGTCTGTAGGGCACTTCTGTAACCAGCATACCCAACCAATGTCTACCTAATAGCACATGCAAAAGACATTAAGATATTTGTAGCACCAGAAAGAAATCAGTGCTAATTATTGCATTCTTTAACCTAAAGCTCACATATAACTTTACATCTTTTTTTGTCAATAATTATTTTAGAAACCAAGTACACTCCAAAAGTTTTGTTACTCTGGTCTTTAACACCTGCTTTATCTTGGCACTGGTGTTATCCATAGTGTTCCAGAAAAGTCTACACAGTGATTGTTTTATAGGATATGGGTCACCCATGTCTATGTGGCAGCATATGACTAACATACCATTAAAATGGCACGAACACACCAACATATGTGATTGAGTGCTTCTGCTTGAACACATATAGCTTCTGGTCAGATGTGCAAGGAGCTTGATATGAATAACTTACAACTTGGCTTTGTTATTGTTATCTGGTAGTTAATGCAAATTTCGTAAATAATTGGATTTTCAAGACATTTTTTTTAGATTTAATTACACCTAATGTTAATGAAAGATATTACTGACATCAGCATAATGCTTCTTTGTTTTAAGGTTAGCTTTGTTTTACTTGAACCTTTAACTTCATTTTTAAGATTTTCTTTCAGCTTACAGGTAGCCCAAATAGGTATGATGAGAGAAAAACAGTAAAGGTTTATATTTCACACTGCTCTCTCATTGGTTCAACATAATCACAGCAAAGACTTGCTTTTGTTTTATTTCTATGTACTGTATTTGTTTTTTTTTTATTTAATAAGTTTTTTTACTGTACATCTTGTATATTGTTAACGTACTCAGTCAGGGTTTGAAGTGAGAGGAATAAACACATACTCTGTTGTATTCTGTTACTAGGTCCAAACTGACTGCTTTGTGGGAAATCCAGGCACTAGAGTAAACCACAGTGTGATGTGGAAGAGAAACCTTGGCACCATGATAAAAAATATTATTGTTAGGAGGATAAATTATTTCTCTGACTGTTCAATACCTCAACATGTAACTCAAGTTTATGTAAAAATGTTTTTCTTTCTTAGGTGTAGGGTATAAAACCTGAATGGGGGAAGTTTAGTTGGGAATTGAGGAAGGGCACTTAGGTCAAGAATACATTCTCTTTTGCATCTCAGAATTTTGCCAATGCTGCATAACTCCCTAGAGGCCACTGTTTTGCAGCCAAAAACACAAGAAGGGAAATGCTAGAGTCAAAGCATGAGGTAGATAGGTTTCTGAAAACTGTTCAAGACGAATTTTTTTTTATAAATTCCTCAAGAAACCCCCTAGAAATAATGCTCTTTAGATTTATTGCTAACTTCTAATGCAGAAATGGTTGAGATGGTGAAAATTGAGGAACACCTAAGTACAAGTCAGCACTGCTATATTATGCTTGATATTTTGTTGCATATGGGAATCGCTAATAATGATATTTTGGTTGAAAATTTGAAAGGAATGTGCCTAAAATGCCTGAGCCTTGGAAATAGTGAAGTATAAATGATTGAGTACTGACAAGGTATCATGTAGTCTAAGATATCTGAGACTACATTGAGCAGCCTCTATAAGACCCGTAAGTACTTGCCAAACAGAGTCAGAGTCTCATCTGTGGTCAGTGAAAAGTCAGAAGACGTGAAAAGGTGCAGTTTGTGGATGAATTTCAACATAATGAGATGTTTTTCTTTTGGCAGGTAAGGCAGCAGTATTTAAAAGCAAGCTAGCAATTGGTTCAATATGCAAAACTTCTTTGAATGAGAAGACCTTCTATCAAGCCAAGCACCAGTGTAAAATGCCACTGGTGAATAATAAATACAACAGATAACAGGCACCTGTGCAAGAAGATGATAATCACTGGAGCAGAAGGGAGATGCATAGCCCTACCATGAGTTAGAAGCAAGGTATCATTAGTAGATGACCTTCAACAGCAGGAGATGGTTTTTCCAGAAGATCAAATGAAAAGCTCTTGGGGTGGTGATGATAATCCGATGCAAGGTGGGGAACCTCTTGATAAAGAGAGATCACCAGGTATTGAACCCAAAATCAAGGCTAAGAGGCCATTAATTGATAAAGCCATCAACAGAAACTACATTTCATGCAGAAAAAGCAGGGAGAAATAATTGATAATGATGCAGTTATCGGGTAAGAAGGGAAGTACACATCCATTTGAAGGGTAACTCATAGCTCTATCAGCACAAGCTGCATTGCCATCAGGTGAGGCAGTGTGCATTTGTAGATAAGAATGAAAATCTGTGAAACCACAGAGTACATATCCATGGAAAGGGAGGCAAGTTAATGAAGCAACCACAACATATGGGGTTCCATAGCTTTCATGGAGGAGATGCAACCAATATCTTATTGCTTAGTGATCCTAGGTTAAAGAGCTAACACTCGATAGAATATGGCTCTCAGAGCTCGTTTACTTGGTAGCACTTTCTTCATACAAGACTGTAGGGTCACTAGGAAAATATTTATATGTAGTAGGAGCAAAGCAGATCTCTCTTCCAGTGCTTAAAGGGATAATAAAGAAGAACTTGAACCACTTTTCTTAAGACCTTGCAAACAAGACACTTGTCTCAGAAATAGGAAAATGCAGTGCTTGATCCCGTGTTTAAATGGTTCGACCCTTAACAACTTCAAGCATCTAAAGAAAGGACTCCTAAGCTTGGAACATAGTTGTAGCTGAGCTGTGTCATCGATTAAATTTGGAAGAAAATCAAGCTGTTCACCAGAACAAGTTCAAAGCTCAAAGAAATAGCTCTTCTAAGAAGTTAGGTGCCAATGTAAACGATATATCTTGTTTTCATGGGAACCTACTCTTTAATGATGCTGGCAGATTGAGAGGATATCCTTGTTAATAATTATATATGGTACTACCTGAGAGTATAAGGCATTTATGTCTCAATGAAAGCAGTTCCTATGGTAATGAAGTTTGAGGTGGTTACACCAGACACGTTGTCAGAGAGGAGGAAACTGACAGCAAAAGCTGATATGACAACTCTCAGCATGAAGTAGGCGCTTCACGTTAAGCTTTAACCACACCAAGAGGGGGACCACAACCAATGTCGCCTGGCGTAAATAATAATTTATATAAATATAATAGTACTGTCTTTTGTATAACCATGTAACTAATTCGCAGGGTGCGGATGGATCTTCACCATAATTGGTATGGTGGCTCATTAGGCCCATGCAAAGGTACATAAAAATTTCCAGTTTTACATTTTTCGGTTTTATAGGCGTTTTTATCAATACTTTGCCCTTATAGTCGGAGCTTCACCAAATTTGGTATGGTTCACTGAGTTAATGGGGAGATCCATACAAATTTTCAGTTTTGTAGTGGTTATGGACATTTTACGTTTTTATCACTATTTCGCTCCTGTTGGCGAATCTTCAACAAATTTAGTATGGATATTTATTGGGCTCATGAGGAGATACATACAAATTCTCAAATTTGCATTTTGAGGTTGGTGATTTTTATTGGCGTTTTATATTCGTTACAAATACATATAAGGAAAGCAATTTTTCATGTCCTAAGATTACCTTTCATTAATCATGAATTTATATGACTTCTGTCTAGGAGACGGGCACTCCAGCTATTAATTAATAAAATTTATTTATTTTACAAAATTTATAATTTTATAAGAAAAGAATTTTTACATTATTCAATAAAATAATTCATTATTTCAACATATTTGTGCTACAACACCATGAAGGGTTTAAATTAGTAAACACCTCTTGGTGTTGTACTACAAACGGGCTTGGCTACAGCAAATACACATGGTTACATAGGATATCTCGTAATGTTTGTGCTGCTGATGCTTCTGCCAGGAAACTGTTCCAGAACGAAGAACCAGAGTATATTATATGGTTGTAGAATGTAGGAGCATTTCTGAACGAATTGCACTTACCTTGCATCACAACAAAATAGAAAGATCCTCTGTTTTCCCTACTGCACAGTAAGTGCAGGAGGGCTGAAAACAAGTATTATTTTCCATTTCTCAGGCTTAAGAAAACTAATGGAAGGGAACATCCGAAAAGTGTATTGGTCAGCTCGCCTCTTTTAAAACTGCATAGTGCTTAAAACATTAACAATATATAGTGGAAAAATGGAGTTTCTGATTGCTACAGAAGTTGCAAGTATCCTGCTAAATATCTCTGAGTGTCGGGCTCTTCAAGTAAAACCACTACTTGGGGCAGCAGACATTCACTTTGTATTAATAATTGATGTCACACTAAGTTTGAATGAAGAAGTACATCCACAGAGAGATCTAGGCCATGAGAACCATAGGAAAAAAGGCGGTTGTTGCAGACATTGTTTCTACCATCAACATTTTTAAAACATATACTACAGAAATACTCTGCCAATTTTGTGTCTGTATCATTTAAACTGTGTTTTGGTGGAAAAGTCATCAAGTGCTGTCCATAGTGAATATAGGAATAGTGGACTGTTTTTATGTTTTTGCCGAGTGGATAATAGTATTTCTCTGTATGTAAGTAGTGTAATATGGTTTACTAAAAATCAGGTATAATGCATTGACATTTTTCAATTAGGCTATCAAGTAAACATCCAAAACTTTGTTTAAAATCGAAGCCCATGATATATGTGCTGATGTGCATACAAGTAAAATGTCTTGACCATGTCTTGGGAAGAAAAGGCATTTCAGTGGCTTCTTTGAAGATCACTACAGTTTGTTAATGACCCCAAAATGACCATAGAAGAAGTTTGACAATTCTTTGAATTTGTGTCATATTATTATGTTTTCCATCCAGTTTCTTCAAGATTGACACATTGATGCCAGCAATTGCTATTACTGATTTGAAATTGAAGTGGAAGGAGAAGTGTAAGCAATAATTTATGTTCTTGAAGCATGATTTAGTGGAACCTTTTATGCTGAAATATTCTTAACAGGATTATTAGTTCTTGTTGGATACCAATGACAATGACGGTGGAATTGGGATAGTGCTGTCAAAGATGTAGGATGAAGCAGTATAAATGACAGATTATATGCATCATACACTAATAGCTTCTGATTTCAAATATTGTATGGCAAAGAACTTATTGGAGCTGTAGTTTTTGTTAAACACTACCAACGTTATTTTTATGTCAAAAAGTTCACTTTAAAGTTGGATAATCATGGCTAAAGTGATTCATGAAATCCAAAAGAGATGACTGTGTATTGATTCACATTGTTGAAATTGTAAGGAAAGGTCAAACAGTATCATCCAGGAGTAAAGAAATTTGGACAGACAGTCTTACTGCACAATGAGACCATATCCATTCATTGATATGTTGAAGCAAAAGATATTTCAGCTGTTTCAAAACAGAAATATTGTAGTGGACGATTTCGCCGTTGACTGGATTTCAAAATACATACTTCAAAACTTCTCCAAAGAGAAACTGAGAGACTCAGAACCAGCATACTAGTGTAGGTACTCCTTGATGTACAACAAGGTAACACATGGCCATTACAGGTTGACAAATGTGGTGTGGGCACACACAGTCTGTTGCACTCGTACAGCGTTACAGCACATGCACGATGACATGCTCTGCCAACTTTATCAACTATCTATATGTGGTTTCAGTCTGTATTGCAGCTAATGATGCTGATAGTTTTGAATCTGCAAATTCTCAAGACTCACTAGGTTAAGAGAGGTTGTCCCCCACTGGTACAGCGGTAAGTCTACCGATTTACAACGCCAAAATCAGGGGTTCGATTTCCCTCGGTGGACTCAGCAGATAGCCCGATGTAGCTTTGCTATAAGAAAACAAACACACACACACACTGACAGGGTACTACAAGTGCATCTCACGGAAATATTACTCAAAAAGGTAAATTCCAACACATAATTATTGGCTCTCCTATCAGGAAAGTAGTCGTTGTTATTGCCAGTGACTGATTTTGTGAATAAGCAAGGTAATCAATAAGTGCTGGCCATTATTGATTATTTTACAAAGGAGGTTGAGGCATTCCTAATTGTAAACACTTTGGCGTAATCTGTTGCTAATAGAGCATTGGAGATTAGTGCATTTTGGTGCCACTAAAGAGATTCCTGTTAATTAGGAATCTAACATTAATAGCCAGTTGTTCTTAGAGTTGTGCACAGTACTAGGGTGATGAGTTTATTATTGTGGTTTCTTATATTTACTTTTCTGTGATGTCAACTAACATGAGTGAATTGATTCGTATAGGGAAATAAAATGTATCTATTGTCTATAGTTATGGCTGTTTCTGCCAGTTAAGCCCATTTACTGTGGACAGTTCTATTTAGCCAAATTTAATTTGTACATGTATTGATGTACAAGCTAGCAACAAAGTAGATATTTATTTCAGAAACGTTAAGTTTGGTAGAATAGTCCAGTTTAGCTGAATTTCACCAGTATATATTTATTTCATTAAACTTTCACTGTTAAGTTTCATTATCCAAAGACGGTGTCATGTTACCAAAATGTAACTGCAAATAAGTAGTTGATGAAAGAAGTCTATGTGACAATAGAATACACGCCTGAGGCAGCCTGTCAATAGCTCTTAGTATATGTTGTAATAAATTAAAGTTGGAAACAAATATATAACATGTATTTGTAACTATATGTATGTGAAGATGTTAAACATATATGAAAACTTATACCTTTGCAAGTGCTGGATAACACATAATGAATAAATTACTGAGAATGCAACCAATAGACAACCTGTGAATGTGCATATGAGAAATGAATAAGGATGTGAATACCTCGAGTTCTGAACTATAGGAACTGGTCTGTCAGGCATTATTCGAAGAAAGAAAATACCTGTTGTAGGAACATGTTTCAGTTTTGACTTTAAAACATTTGACAGTCCATTTTATGAAAAGAGATTAAAGTAGCAATTAGACTCCCGTCACAAGTGCGGAAAAACAGAGTTTTACCTGGGTTCTGTATGTGTAAGTCAGAAACATTTCAATTTGACTGAATTCATAATAGCTGAAAAATGATCTAAAGTCTGTACCGGACAAGGTGTGCAGGAAGAAGGGATCATGTTCTGCAGATAGGTTGGGCATGAGAACATACAAGCCTATTGATGTAAAGCTTTAATGCAAGTTTAGTTTTTAAAATTTTAATGGTCTGGTCCTGAAGGGAATTTTAGGACAGAGCATTTTTGTAATCAGGATATCACAACTTTAGCTTACACTATTTATGAAGTTTTCTGATAGTTAGGTTTTATTTTGACCCCATATTTCCAATTTAGAGATTTTTTTAAAATTTAAGATAAAAAATTCTTAGCCATTCTAGCCACTCTTTGTTTTCAATCTGCTAGTTGGAGTGAAATATTTTGTTGGGAGGCACTTGTGAGAACCGCCATTTTTTTGTAAGGCCACCATGGTACACTACAAATTCTTGGTTATATTGGAAAACTTGCTGTCGGAAATCCTATAGGTAAGCAATTCCAGCTTTCTTGTAAAGTATATAGTGTGATAATATAATTTTATGTATCTATGTTTATTTTAATTCATGAAGTACATAAATGCATAATTTGTGTAATATAAAAGGTTTAGTTTACAGTGGATATATTTATTCTCACTTTTATTGAGGACTATTATTTTTTATTTTTCATCCAAGTGTAATATGTTAGACTGTCCCTTTCTATAGAGACAGTTTGTGATGACGAGAAAACCAACTTCTAGAGAAAAATATATATGTAACCTGCAAAATATATTTCTGAACCTGACGATAACCGAAGAAGGTCGCAACGTTTTTCGCTCCTCTACATAGAGTTTTTTCTATCCATACCAGCCGTTTTTACATATATATAAAAAAAAATTTATTTCATTGCCTTGTTTTGCAAAGTTGTTTATACTGTAGTACTTAATAATGTTGTTGAGCAAGTGAATTTACTGGGACAAAGTTGAGTTATTTGATATTTTGAGCAACAGACACAGCTTAAATTTAACTCCGGATTTTTTTTTGTACTTTTATAATTATGGATGCTCAGATCAGCCTAGAAATAAAATGGGGGACAAAATTTGCGGTACAGGATGGTATCTCATGTTAGCCACTCTATTAATTAATATGTAAGTTTTTAAAAATTTTCATTTTTCTTTCAGTGGAGTTTGGACGTAGAGAGTTGTTCAGGTAAACAATTCAACTTTTCTTGCTCCGGCGTATACGAAATTAATATGTCCTAATTGGCCATTAAGTGTGTTTTCTTACAGGGAAAGGAAGCTGTTAATACACTATAACGTCAAGAGAAAAATGACTGTTGTTTCTGTCAACAAGTAGAGTAATGGCCCAGGGCTTTCAGGCCCCTACTCTTAAGTGTATGTGATTCCAGGTCTCGTAATCTAAGAGCATAGTGTGATCAACTTAGTTTTATTATTGTTATTTCGTATTTAAAGCTATGTTCTACCCTGTTAAGCAAGTTTCATACAGATTTAAATTTTGTAGAAATCTCCTGGAGATTTAGACTACAATTAACTCTATCTAGATTTAGCGAGTTAATTTCAGAATTTTACCTTTTCTTTTTCTTTTTTCTGTCATCTTACAGAGAAGCATACTTGTATGGTAAAATAGAACCAATAAAAGTTTATTTTTCATATCTCTTTCTCGCTGGCTCAGCATACCTGCAGTAGACATTTGCTTTTGTTTTGTATATTTGTATTGTACTTGTTTCTGATTGTGTTGTTCTTTTTAATAAAAAGTTTACACTGTTAGTTTTATGTATTATTTCCTTCTTGTTGATGAACTCGTTTACAGTCCGCAGAGACACAAGTCCATATTCTTCGGCATTGTATCATTTGAACTTCTTTTAGCTGGACCTAAGTAACTTAAGTAGAAATAATCTAATAAATTTGTTTAAATTTTGTTCCATGCATTTTTAGTTTTATAATGTAACTGTTGTTAATAGGCAGCACTGTTGTTTTATTTAATAGAAGTTTACGTTTTATAGTAACTTTAGTTCAGTTTGCTTTCAATGCTTAATTTCGGTTGAAAATGATTTTAGTTGTATTTTCCTTTGTGAATTAAGATTAATTTGTTATGATTTAATTGAATCCTTAGTTAATTCGATTTAATATATATTAGGTTTTATTTATTTTTTCTGTCACAAATAGAAGTCCTATTTTTTAATTGCTGTATACGTGTACTCTAAGCAAGGGCGTATATTTTTTACACCCGATGGGGGGGATGATTTTTGCAATCACTTATGTGGACTGTTCAATTTGCAAATTGGTAATGACTGAGTACGTGAACCTGAAAGCTGTAAACATGCAGTCACAGAGTAATCTTGTTGCCACGATACTTGGATGTATGCTTAGGTCTACTTACGAAGTTACGAACTATAACTTAGATCGAAAAGCTTAGTAGCACGCCTATATTAAAGATGTACATTTCGGCTTCTGAAAAAGCCTACATCTAGGCCTAATTATGTAATTCGATTGGTAAGAACACGAGAATCACAAGAACAAACTGTAGGCCTGTGATGCAATAAAACAATTCAACAGACCGAACTGTAGGGGGGATGATTGTATGCACTAAACCCCCCATCTAAAATGAAGGGGGGATGTATACTCTCCCCCCCCCGGATCTACGCCCCTGACTCTAAGACATGTTCTCGAGTCTTTGAGTTTCGCGTTCTCTGTTATTACTTTTAAACAATTTAGCTTCTAAAGGTAGATTTCTTTTTACTGGAAACTCGAGATGGGCTGTTGCTCGAAACATTGTTTTCGTATTCATTAATAAACAAATTTTAGTTTGTCGAGTGGTTAACCTTATCTTCTACATTTTGTCTCTTTAAACCAATGTTACGTATATGGTGATAACATACCAAAAATGCTAGTTATTTAGGCTTAGAAGAAAAATAAAACTTGACACAATAAGTAACAAAATTTCTGTTATTTCAAGCTTATGTTTTACGCTTGAAGTTGATAAAAATAAACTGTGAAAGAGAAAAACAATTTTTTTGTTCTTATACTTTTTACAACAATAGTAGGAAAACTCTTTTTGAGGGAAAAAGTTTTTGTTTTTTTTTGTTTTTGGAATTTCGCACAAAGCTACTCGAGGGCTATCTGTGCTAGCCGTCCCTAATTTAGCAGTGTAAGACTAGAGGGAAGGCAGCTAGTCATCACCACCCACCGCCAACTCTTGGGCTACTCTTTTACCAACGAATAGTGGGATTGACCGTAACATTATACACCCCCACGGCTGGGAGGGTGAGCATGTTTAGCGCGACGCGGGCGATAAATAATGCAGCTCATCTCACACACGATTCTTAATCGGGGTATGCACCACCAACAAATTAAGAACCGATAATGATTATACCGATACATTAATTGAGTATACTCACTGTTAACGATATATTCGGTAGTGTATTTCTGGGGCTAATACTTGTTAATATTATCTGTAGTTGTGAAAACTGAAGCCTACATTGACCAAACGGAAGAATATGTCTTTAAATAAATACATTACACGTATATGTAGAAAAAAACATAATTACACGAAACCAATAGTAACAATAAGAATGTATACAGAAGCCTCCATGATACGAGCTCTGTAAATTGAGCGAAAAATTGTAGCCGAACTGGTGGAGCGTAAGAGAACCAGAACATTCACGGCTTGAGCTTATATGAGCTACAGAACAATTTTGCTTGAATACACTCATAAATTGCCTAATGGAGAAGTGAGAAAGAAGTTGTATAGAGAATTTACGGATGAAACATACATTAATCTCAGTTGAAATTTAGACGTGGGGGTGTTATAATGTGATAGCCAATCCCACTATTCCTTGGTAAGAGAGTAGCCCAAAAGTTGGCGGTGGGTAGTAATGATTATCTGCCTTTTCCCTAGTCTTACACTACTGAATTAGGAACGGTTGGCGCAGATAATCCTCGTGTAGCTTTGCGCGAAACTAAAACAAACAAACAAACAAAAAAATTTAAATGTTTGCCCCATTCAACAAATGATGCGCAAAGGACAGTAAAAAGGCAGGATCTCATTAACAAAAAAAGGGGAGAAAATTTTCAATCATTGTAAGGCAAGTCTTTTAGGTTGATGTATGTGTGTGTATGTTAGAGGAAGCCATTAGAACTGTGAATTGTTTCTAGTACACGAAAGTAAAAATTGATTTTAAAACAGATATTATTTTTATTACCATTCAATTAGTCTTATAAATACTTTTATAATCTAAGACAAAACAGTTACTATTGGACTGTAAAGTCTTAAAAGACCCTGTGATTCATTTATTTGGTAGCTGAATTCCTTTTTTTTTTACCAAATACATATCACTCACAGCAAGCTTGGTGTGGAATCAGGTATATTTTTCCATAGTTATTGATAGTTTGTATGAGAGAGAAGAAAAATAAAAAGACTTAACGGGAAGAAAGACAGGGGTTTGAGCCCACTCAGTAGTCTGTGCACGTCACTTTAACTTATTTAAGGCTGTGCTTGGGAATCCACACTTTCTGGCTGTGTAGTGTGAAGTTGTAAATTCTTCCTTTAAATACTCGGATGCCTCTTTTTGTTTCACTTTCTGACCTTTCTAGATTACAAGAATTGTACGTTTCTGGTAGACTTTCTTCATATATCAGGTTATATTCTTCCACTAACTTGCATTTAATAAATTTTAAGGATGCATTTTAGATAATTTCAGACACATTTTCATGTAATTCTTTAGATGTCAACGTTTTTCGAGAAATTTGGTTTATCTTATGTTAAAACCAAAACAAACAAGAGCAACAAGTATCAAGTACAAACCCTTAGTGAATATATTCTCGCTTCATGTTCAAATGAGACTTGCGAAGAAATTTATAAATTAATGAACAAAGATGATCACTTTCTAAAAATCAGTGAAGCATTAATAAAAGAAGGTATCTTTGTTTGGCCACAGATTCAGGAAGCGTTATTGGATGATGATCTTGAAACAGTACCCAATCCGAAAGAACTCGCTACCTGGAAATCATTCAATCTGGTCATCAAAGATTTCTCAGGAAATCACAGAAATGAAGTTATCCTGTGATAATATTCTGAAGAACTACAGGAAAATGATGTCTTGGATGTCACTAATGACACATTCTTTACACATCCACACATTCTATTTTGACATCTTTCCAAAAGGTATATGTGCAGTCACTGATGAACATGGTGAACGCTTCCATCAAGATATTCCTACAATGGAACAGTGATATCAAGGACAATGGAATCAGGTGATGATGGGAGATAACTGTTAAATCTTGCAGCGTGAAAATGAAAACATACATAAAAGATGCAAAAAATTAACAGGTATTTTATGACAAAAATAATACCATGATGAAAGCTTTGAACATATTAAACATAGCCTGAAACATGTATTCAATATATAATCTCATTACATTCCTTTCTTTTTAAAATTGGTATTGCTATTACATATTGTTTTTGAGCATGTATAAGAATGTTTTGAATGAGTATATCATAATTAGAAAACCTGAGGCGATCCATAATTTTCAACATGATTTTTATAATCAGCATCACCAAGTTACTAAGAAACAGTTTCAAGTTTTCTAGTAGCAGACAGATTGTTTTGTTGTTTGGTGTTATAGGAGAAATAAATTATTGAGTGTTTTTTTTTCTTATAGCAAAGCCACATGGGGTTATTTGCTGTACGTACCGAGGGCAATCAAACCCCTGATTTTAGTAGTGTAAATACGAAGACTTACCGCTGTCCCAGCGGGAACAAATAAATTATTACTGACTCACGAAAAAGTACTTTTCAACATTATCTTCTCAGTTGAATTAATAGAAATGTCATGAATAGGCAGTTCCAATGAGCTTCCGCAGGTTCAACCCTTGAACTACACTTAGTAACTTTTCATATATACTTGAGAATATATGGCATAATGCAACCTATCTACGGATTATGAAAAATCAAGGTTAGCACAATTAAAAATGTTCTCATAGTGTCATTACAAGATACAGCTTGATAGCATTAAAAAAGAACTCATGTTCAAGTAAGTATTTAGTTTTCATATATCATTTTCACTATTCATCTGGATGGTCTTTATAAAGGTAGTCTCTGAATTTGATACTTGGTAGAAGAGACTCTACTGTACATTATTATAAGTAGAGGGAATCTCTCAAAATATTTTAAATAGTTTAGTAACAAGTGATATTAGAAGCTGGCACACAAAGAAGAATAAACACAACTGGTGACCAGTTACGATGATACATAACGATTTATCGCGGCAAAACTTGATCTGTTGATTAATAATTTGTGTGATATTTTGTCACAATAAGATTGATAATAATATTTACGAGTAATTATTTGCTGTCTCTGTATGACAAGTTTCCAATAAAAGAAACGTAATAGCATCCTACTCGCTCTGTATGGTGCACGCCACCGCTGAGAAGGCTTAAAGTTCATTTTGTTTTCAATTTCGAGTAAAACTACAAGAGAGCTATCTGCTCTACCTGTCCCTAACGTAATAAAGAAAGACTAGATGGAAGGCAGTTAGTCATCACCACCGACCGCCAATTCTTGGGCTACTCTTTTACCAACGAATAGTGGGATTGATCGTCACATTATAACGCCTTTAGAACTGAAAGGGAGAGCACGTTTGGTGAGACTGGGATTTGAACCTGCGACCCTCAAATTGCGAGTCAAGCGCCCTAACCACGACAAGGCTTTAAACTTAATACCAGAGATAAACTGGTCGGCTGTGAATGCAACACGTAAGGTTTTGGTTGAAATGCTATTTATATCAATCATTTATAATTTATCAATTTCATAATGTCTTATGTTGGAGAATCGGGAATTATTGATTAATAACCTACGTGAAATTAGACTAAAATAAGGCTGATAATAAATTTTTACAAATCTTTCTTTGCTGGTCTTTTAATACGGAGTTCCAATAAGAAGAAATATATTCACTTCTCTACGGTACACCTTTCAATCCTATAGATGTGTCACTGAGCTACCTTTAAACTATTTTTAATTTATCTGATCAATGAAAATGGTTTCTGTAAGTCAATAAATCTATTTGTTCTGGTAGTTATATATAGATATTGTGTAGAAAATCATACAACTTTGCAGAGCATTATGGTATTTGCTAGACTATACAGATATGATGTTTCATGCATACAATTCATCATTTTAGCTAAGGTGTAACTCGTGCTATATACCAAAGTTCAATCTCATTCGATACAGACGTATTTATACACTACATAGGGTTGATTGTATTATTTTAAAACAAATTTGAATATACAGGCCACTAAATTATGTAAAAAACCCAAGCCAATATGAAGCTGTGGTGAAATGGGATATACCAGAATTGCATTTTGACTTTATTTGATATTTCATAGATAGTGTAATGCCAATGAAATTCCATCCTTTTTTGGAAGAGTACGTAACTTTTCAATACAAAATATTCATTTACTTAGGTCACAGATGTACTCAGATCGGGGACTTAGAATTTTCGAGACAGTAAAAGCCATTTTATTTAATACGACTGAAAAAAAAGATTAACTTAAGGAACTGGACCACCAAAAAAGAGAGTTGTAACAACTGAGCCATAATAAATGTATTGCAGCATTTTGTCGCAAGCGAGAATCAATTATCACAAATATCAGCGACAAAAGCTGTCCACATGCTTTACACAACAGTATCTGACATAATCAAAAAGAATCTCTTTCTGGAAAAGTGACACAAATCAGATGAAAATGATGGTTGTTATACATATTCTTTCTTTGATATATTGTGGTCAGTTAGTAAAAATATCCAAAACAGGTTCATTCCATGCTGAAAAATTATTTCTTAGGATTTCATGGTCGTTGTCGAATATTATGTCACAGGTAAGTTAGGAAGCAGAAGAATGGGTAAAATGATCAGGTAAATTCTGCTTATTATTAGATCTATGTTTTGAGCATCTGTATTACAAAGAAATACCAGCACTGTATGTAAATGAAGCTAAAGTAAAACTTCCAGTCATAACAGACATTCAGTGATAGCACCCCTAAGACAACTGCAAAATCAAGTGGGTATTTATATTACTCTATATGAAGACATACCAGTCAAGTTAGTGTGTTTATGTGAGAACTAAGAAATTATCACCTTCATGCACTAAATTGATTACATAAATATGCAGGGAATAACAATGGGAAAATAAAGAAAAAAAATTGTCATTATGGTAAGTTATACAAGTAAATGAAGCCTGTTTCTTCTTCAGAAGTAAATATAATAATCTACTAAATTTTATTATTTAATTTAAAAATGTTCTTTTTTTAAAGAAAAACTACCATAATATTATCTACATATTTCCCATGATATATGTTTTGAAATCTGAAAACAAATAAATGTACTTACTCAGGATGAGAATAGAAATAATTTCACTAAAACATGTCTACTAAACATATAAGTTCAGTTATGATTAAATTTTTAAAATTTGTTACGCATGGTCCAACACCACGTCTGTTTTTGTGTATACATTTCATACACTATTACATATGGCATGGCCAGATGGTTAGGGACGCTCCATTTGTAATCTGAAAGTCGCGGGATCAAATCCCTGTCACACCAAACATGCTCGCCCTTTTAGTCGTGGGGTATTATAATGTGACGCCAACCCTACTATTCGTTTGTAAAAGAGTAGCCCTCTAGTCTTACACCGCAAAATTAAGAACAGCTAGCGCAGATAGCCCTCATGTATCTTTGCGCGAAATTAAAAACAAAACAAAACAATATTTATATGACTATTCTGCGAAAGTAATTCTAATTGCCACTGATAGTGAAGAATTATAGTACCATTTTACACAATGACATTTTATTACGTAATTATGAACAGCTGAATTAACAATAACTCTTGTATCGGAGAATTGTATTTCTTGTTTTCAACCTTTTATTAAAATACAGAACATACTATCAAAGCAATGTAAAAAGCAAACTCATATGATTGTTGGTTTAGAATTAAGTACAAAGCTACACAATGGGCTATCTGTGCTCTGCCTACCACGGCTATCGAAACCCAATATGAGGGAAGGAATATGCTGTGTAAAGTAAACTAATCTAACAGATCAATATGGTGAAAGGTATGTCAGAAGTAAACTAATCTGACAGATCAATATAGTGGAAAATATGTCAAAAGTAAACTAACCTGACAGATCAATATGATGAAAGGTATGTTAAAAGTAAACCAATCTAACAGACCAGCATGGTAGAAGGTATGTCTAAAGTAAACTAATATAACGGACAAATATGATGGAAGGGGTATTGTGCCAAAAATATTTGTTTACAAGTAGTTACTGGAAAAGAAATGTGTCAGTATCTGAAATTGTAATATTTTATTTGTTCAGTGGGCTATAGGAAACGATGTTACCATAAATTACTTGATATTTTGTTACTACTTCTTATTGACCTATCAGTGGAACCTCCTGACCTAGACATTAGTAAGTTATATATTGAACTTTTAACTATTGCCAGGGTTAACAAAAGACAAACAATTGATTACAAAACGATCAATATACACTGACTATAAACAAACATACGCTTACATTAGAAATGTAAAACTACTTATTAATCTCGCACTAATTGCAAAATAACTGGTAAACCAATAATGTTTGTTTTAACCGATGATTTATTGCAACGAATGGTGAATTTAAACAGTTATTTCTAAAACACTAATACCTTTTGTATTGGCTGAATTATATGACCATCAAACTGCTGGTAATTTAAGAATAAGTAAATTAACAGATAAACCAGTAAAACTTGGTTATCGGCCTAGAATGATAAAATACTTTAAAAGTTATGTTTCTTCTTGTCATATGTATCAGATTACAAAGTTTGATCAATAATGATTAACTAAAAAGTACTAAACCATCTGAATCAGATACGATTGAAACATTTTATACCTGTTGTTTTTAACAAGTTTATTAAGTAGGTTGAGGTATGTCCAATAAAACAGATTAACACAGAAACTGTTGTAAAGATGTTAGTAAATGAGCACTTTTATAGATATAATATTCTCACGACTCCAGACTGACAATTATTACAATGAGAATTAATCATGTCTTTAATGTTCATTATTATTCACTGTCAAACAAGAACGGAAGAGTATTTGTTTGTTTGTTCGTTTTTTAAATTTCTCACAAAGCTACACGAGGTCTATCTGCGGTAGCATTCCCTAATTTAGCAGTGTAAGACTAGAGGGAGGGCAGCTAGTCATTACCATTCACTGTCATTTCTTGGGCTACTCTTTTATCAAAGAACAGTAATATTGACCGTCATACTATAATGCACCTATGACTGAAAGGGTGAGCATGTTTGATGTGGCGGGGATTCGAACCCATGACCCTTATATTAAGAGTCGATCGCCCTAACCACCAGGCCATACGGGGCCACTGAGCGAAAGAGTCAAAAGGAACGCCAGGAAAATAATATTTGTATATATTTACAAGTGATAATTATTTACCTGACTTTTATTTTGGTATTAAAACTTTTATTCACGAATTGGCGAGTTTTAACGAACTAAACCACATTTTAGACATGAAATAACCTTGCCTGGGAATTACCTTAGTCTTCAATCAGACCAAAACCTCTCAAAGAATGCATTATTGAACTAAAGAACATAATGAAGAACGCAAGACAAAATATAGAAGTCATCAGAGACGATAAAGACATCCCTACAATTGCAGAACACAGCCAGTTGTACTTTGAGTAGGTGAGTGATACGGTTTTATTAAAATTATATTCGGTACCCCATGCTTTAAACAAGTACTCTGTTAAAATTGATCTTACGGTGCCTTATTTTATATAATAAAGTCGAAGATATGTTTTAAATAACCAACTTAATCGGTGTCATATAACTGCTTTAATACGTATATTTTACACGTGCTTCACTAGTAACACAGGCATTAAAAATTTACTTGATGTAATGCACAACTATAATTTCTTTCTCCTTCAACGTTTGGTTTTTGTATATGTGTCCTTAAACTAAAGACGTGAACTTCAGTTTTTATATTAAAATAAAATATATTATCTGTATGTTTCTTATAAGGCTATTATTCTAGTAGTTGTAGTGTATTTGCACGACTTAAATGTCACAGGTTCTTTCGTCTAGATTGATTAGTTGCAACATAGATAATCAATATATGATTTAAACTAGGCTATCATCAAGTGGTTGGTACGAACAGTACTTGTGGCTTACTGACTGTGTTGTGTTTCCAGGTATGAGGTTTTCGATCTTTCCTGATAAATAGTACGAAAAAAACTCCATCTCATCCTCTCTATATATACTGAGAATAGTTTATGACATTTGAAATTTTACAAACATTGTAACTTCAAGACATCAGTTGTTACACACACACACACACACACACACACACACACACACACAAACACTAGTTTTCCAAATCATGAATAGCGTGCAAGATAATTAGTTTTATTTAAACGAGAATACTTTTGCAAATGAATTACCCCTCCCCTAGTGCCACAGCGGTATATTTGCGGACTCACACCGCTAGAAACCGGGTTTCGATACCTGTTGTGGGCAGAGCACAAATAGCCCATTTTATAGCTTTGTGCTTAATTTTAAACAAACAAACAAATAAATTGTTATGTGCATATTTTTGTTCATTTTGTTTCATAAAGTTAATGGATGCCCAAACTCAGTTAAGAACATATTATATAATGTTACACTATCTCAGAATTAACAGTACATCATCGCGTTCACAATCCAACTAGCCATGTACGAGTACAATACACAACTACATTTGCAGTACAATACATGGAGTAGTGTCGTCACGCAGAAATGTTTCCAAAATAATGAATTCTTCATAATTATTCTTAATTGATCAATGTATACGCAAATTTTACCCATGATGGGAAGAAGTAAGTATGGACAATTCTCCCCAGCTTTGAGGAGAATCCGGATTCTGCGTCATTTTGAAGCATTTTTATAATGGAGAGATAAGGGATTTTTGCAATTTGGGTTAATACCTCTCTACAGTGTGATCGGATTTGTAACAAATTTCTTAAGCTCATCAAATACATAATGTTCGCTTACTATGTATACATATTTTTAATCTAGAAAGTGAGCTTATGTTTACTTTTAATGTAAGAGCAAAAACCAGATGACTGAATGTACATAATTGGGTTAATTAATTGATTGGAATTAACCATAAAGCTACACAATGGATTATCTGTGCTCTACCCACTACGGCTATCGAAACTCGGTTTCTAGCGGTTTGGGTCCGTAGACATACTGCTGTGCCCCGGGAGAGACGCACTGTTGGAGTTTAATACGACAGGTTTTTAAAAACGAGATGAGTAGACACTGTTACCTGCACTGATTATATATCATTCACGATAAAAACACACTACAAGGGCAGACGTGGGCTTGTCGTTAATGTTTGAAGCTACAGATTAGAAGGTTTAATCTACAATATTCAGTTGAGGGCGTTCTGCACGTTAAGATATAAGGAGTCTTATAAATATGACAACCAATACCGTTATTCCTTTAAGAGGGGAAACGTTGGCGGCAGGTGCTGCTGACTGTTTGCCATCTCTTTAGTTAACACTTATAAATTAGGGCTAGTTATTCCTAAGCCTTAAGAGTCTTTGATTTAGTTGCTTAGTCCATATGTCTATGTTGAAAATTCCAAATACCTAAACATGTTTATTATATTATTTAGTTATGTTTGTTTGTTTTTGAATTTCGCACAAAGCTACAAGAGGGTTATCTGTGCTAGTTGTCCTTAATTTAGCAGTGTAAGACTTGAGGAAAGACAGCTTGCCATTACCACCCACCGCCAACTCTTGAGCTACTCTTTTACCAATGAATAGTGGGATTGACCGTTACATTATAACACCCCAACCGGCTGAAAGGTCGAGTATATTTGATGTGACGGGGATTCAAACCCGTTACCCTCAGATTATGAGTCGAGTGCCCTAATCACTTGGTCATGCCGAGCCTATTTTAGATATGAAGACTGTATATGGAAATGTAAATATTTATTAGTTTCTAAACGACAGAGAATAATTAAACAGTAATTAGGGGAATAAGAGTACAAGTGATAAATATCTGTCTGAATAACCTGAGTATTGAGGAAAGTTCTGTTTGACCAAAGTGCACTTAGCCCCTAACATAGATGGACTCTGACCTCCGGGATAAAAAGAGGTACTTCAACGGGATTCAAGAAGCAAGTATATATGACAGTAAGAACTTTCTAAATTAACAATAAATATACACGTCTATCACATATTTATGTTTTAAAATGACTAGTGCTTTCTCAGCTTATTTCGTAATTCAACATCTTTAGGGTGCAGCAATTAAAAAAAAACTATATTATTATTAGAATACGAATAGAAACTTTGTATGTTTTCTGCTGAGAAATATTTATTTCTGTTGTTATTATTAATGTATGTAAACGCTTTGATTTTTAAAGCTGCATATTGTAAGTTCTATGTTAGTCTGAAGGACATACAATCTCCATGGTACACAAGGCATACCTCTCTTCGCCGTTGTCAATGTCGTCCTCTGTTTAAGAAAGAAAACGTTAGATGCTTTTGTAACAAAGTTGGTACATTAAGCTAACTTACGTATGACGTTCTGTAAATATCACTCTCAGGTATTAAGATATGTTAGTCGCATTAGAACAATTTCTAAGAAGACAGACTTCCTCAGAACAGCTAGAATACAAGACAGTTAGTAGTTTGTTTTAATTTTGATATCACTAGAATTCAAGACAACAAATCTTGGAACTAATTTAAATTCAAATATCAATCACAATTTTACATCTAGAGCGTGTAATTTATCCATTGAAACCTAACATCAGAGCGCGTGACAACGTTAGATCCCATGTTATATGGTGTGTGACGTCATAGTTGCATGATGCGCCACAACGCGATATCTATGTTAAACGAAACTCTAACGTAATATTACAGACAGTACGAGACAAAGCAAACATCGAATACAAAGCCACCATACGTTTTCAAAACGAAAAAGTCACATCGGGCTATCTGCTGTGTCTACCGAGGGGAATCGAACCCATGATATTCGCGTTGTAAATGCGTAGACTTACTGCTGTACAAGCGGAGGACAGTAAAAAGAGGAAAAAAATTGTGACGTTTTTGTCATGAACCCTAGCTCACTTTAACACTCAGTAAGCTGTACATCACATCCTGAGTCATAAACATACAATTTATAAAGTAAAGACCAGGTAGATGAAGGATATAAATGAACAAGTACTACTTCTTGCTAGTAAATATCTTAGAAATTTGATGAAACGATAGCAGAGAAGATCCTACTGTGATATAGGAAGTAATAAAAATACTTCTCTGCGGATATTGATAAAAATATTGCAGGTATGAACAGAGATTTTCATTTCATACACACACACGCATATATCACATTATAAAGCTGGTCATGATACAAAAGACTGTTTAGTGTAGACATGATTAATTTACTTATATTGTGAGTGAATATTTTATGATTGTTTGGTTTTGTTCATAGTAAGAAAGTTAGAAATAATAATTTTAAAGTAAATGTATGATAAGTTTAGTTATGTAAGTCGGTAAGTTTTTTGCTTGTTTGTTTTGGAATTTCGTGCAAAGCTACACGAGGGCTATCTGTCCCTGATTTAGCAGTGTAAGACTAGAGGGAAGGCAGCTAGTCATCACCACCCACCGCCAACTCTTGGGCTGCTCTTTCACCAACGAATAGTGGGATTTACCGTCACATTATAACGCCCCTACGGCTGAAAGTGCGAGCATGTTTGGTGCGAGGAGGATTCAAATACGTGACCCTCGGATTACGAGTCGAACGCCTTAACCCACCTTGCCATGCCGGGCCAAGTTGGTAAGAGTTGTACTCTTTGATGTCGAGATTATAGAACGTCACGTGAAATTTATTGACGTCGAGGATATATAGCGAGCAGACAATTTAGTAATAAACATATAAATAGTATCAGATGAGAGAATAGACAAACAAAGATGAAAAATAAAGACTGGTGAAAGAGACGTTCGGAAATAGAAGAACGGCCTAAAAAACTAATGTAGGCCTAACTGTTGATATATATTGCAGTGAGATTAGCTGTTTTGAAAGAGATAATCAGAATAATTTATCCCGTCAAAAAGAGTTTGAAAGTAACTGAACCTGCCTATGTGAACTTTGACAAAAGGTAGACGTTTATTGGAAGTAGGCCTAAATACGAAAAGGAGCAGGCAGTTTCAGACGTATAAGACACAACCTTGGTAACTCGACGAAACTTAAGTGACCTATGCTCGGACAGTTTGGCGACAATAATAGATAAAAATTATACGTCTTGTCAGCCGAAGAAATTGAGTAGGCCCAACTGGGCTTTTGACAAAAAGAAGAGAATTATATAGTGTTTATGATATGCCTATGATCGTCTATATTGTAAAGAATTTGTTGTACATTTTAACTAGTTCCAACCGGATATATTGTTTTAAGAATAAATAAAGTGAATGCTGTTCGTTTTTGTTGTTTTTTAATTTACCGTCAACATTTCATAGAAACTGACTGTAGATGAATCTTTAGCCCAATCAACAACACCCATATTATTCAATCTACTTACTAAATACTACTGCTATATATAGTATTAAGATATTGTTAAAGTTCTTCAACTGCTTAGTTAGTATGATATGTACAGTGCTACAGTTAGTAATAAAATATTAGACCACTTGTCCGTAAGGTGCAATTCAAATTAAAACAAAACTCAGTCTGACGCATTAATATTTGAAATGGTTCGTGTAATAAGTGAACAATAATGTTATACGTACGTACACACATGCATAAACACACAATGAACTAGATTTGTTATATTATTTAATGTGTCAGAATATTCTAGTGTAATAAGGAAATTTTCCAAGAAAACAGTTCCAATGCCATTAGAACAACTAAAATAAAGAATCTTACTTAAAGCACCACTTTCAAAGGTGAAGTACAAGATTTTGACATTACGGAGTTTTGCTATAACGTTGCTAACTTGTTATATCAACACATGTTGGAAATAATACATGTGTATCACTTATATAGATACGAAGTTGAAAGTAGTAAGGCATTAAAAGGCTGCACAAAACTGTTTATGAGATGTTATCATTGATTATACGATGTTATCATGCACTTACTAATAACAAACGAATGTAATGACTCGACTGCTTCATTACTTGACACTACAATTAGGTATCATCACACACTAAAAACAGACGAATATAATATCAGTTAGCTTTCTCTCTATTTCAAGACTCGATACTAAAAATTCATTAACTCATTCATTTTCTGTACAAATATATAAGTACATTAATGATAATTCATCAGAAAAGTTGTACATATGTATAATGAAATTATGATTCATGTATTAGAAGGCTGTACATTTACTACCTTTAAAGACGTTAAGAAAAGCTCATACAGGTTGCTTAAAACTTATACCGTGGAACCCCTCTAAAGCAGCCACCTTCGGGACTGAGACAACCTGGCTTGATTAGAGGGGTCCACTGTACATAATTAGGGATTATGTAAACAAAAAAAGGGACTGTGATTGAATGACCGCTTTCGAGGGGTGACCGAATCTGAGGGGTGGCCGCTTAGAGGGGTTGCACTGTAGATCATGTTTCTGTTACGAAGTAACTCTCAGTATCGTAACAGTACACGTTAGATCAAATGAGAAATGGCTTTACCTGAATCCTAAATGTCACTGACCAGAAAGCTTAGCCAACTTGCTCATAAAGTGTCATTTAAGTTAAAAACTCCAGCTGCATTCGTTAAAGTACTTATACCTATAATAATCCTCAGTGAAAAGGGGCAAGTGTATGTAGTACTTCTCTTTTATTGGATGAATTCATAAAAAGTATTGTTGGTAAGAAACCTAGTATATATGGAAAGTATACAAACACATCGAGTACTATTATGAAAAGTTGCCATCATTTCGTGAAGTATGATTTTTCTGACTGTAAACACAGTTGTTACAAGGAGCTGCAAATAAACAAGACTGTATACGCATGCACCACTAAATAAAGAAATGTGATTTAGCTGGTAATCACCAAGTAGGTAAGATAAATTACCAAGCATTAGATAAGAGCAGTTTACTCTAAGATCAGCCTTCATCATCAATGTATTATAAACTATGCTCAAACTAATAATTTACCAAAAAGATCGTCCTGAACTGTAATGTATTTTATCAAGCACTTGATAAAAGTTAATGAAATAAAAAAAGAAATATTGCTATGCTATATGTGAACAATATTAAATATAGTTTTCCCCAAGTTAAAATGAATTGAAAGTAAGATGTAGTAGCTTTCTTAATCGCACCATAAATTCTGTAAATATTGTGACACCAATGTCTTCACGAGACTGAGCGACAGCAGATTTGTGATGACGCATGGATATATTAGAAAACTTCTGTGTTGGAGAAGGTAACTTATGGTTATGCCTTTCCTGAGTGAGATAAAGCTCAATGAATACCTACACACGAACTTACCTATTCAACCTTGACGTAGGAGCTCCAAAGTTGCAGTGAATTAGGATGATAGAAGCCATCGTCTACCCTGCTCAGGATCTAGAAGCAGATTGAAATTCTGCTAATGACACATCGAAACACTTATGGTTAAATGGAAACAGTCTGCTAGGATAAAAAAGTTTCTGTTTGTTCGATATCACCAAACATGAGTAAAATATCTAAATGTATTCTATCAGGCTTAGCCATGGTTGGTAGAAAAGTTGGAGCACATTTAACTCTGTCACTCGTTTCAAAGTGACAAATGAAATACTACATATAGAATAGGGTAAATTGCTAATTAATTTTCATTATTAATCACACGAGTTAGGCATCAGCTGCCTGATTTACATAAGAATGAATGATGAGGTGATTAGGGTTTATTTTGTATCATGAATTTTAACTTACCAGAACTATAATCTTATAATAAAAAATTATTTTGTACTCGGTAACTATATGCCCAAGTACACAAACTGCAGTTACAAAATACTATTATTAATGTTTACAATGAACTATATTATAGACAAAAGAAAAGTCACACATATAAATCCAAATTTCATACAATAGTTATAAAGCTTTGCAACCGATTAGTTTCTCAAAGTAACTGTTTGAAAAATTTCGCTCAAAGCTACATAAGAACTACTTGCACATACTTGTCCTTAACTTTAATCTGATAAACTATTTACCAAATAATAGTGGGCTTGATCGTCACATTATAACGCATCCTCGACCATAAAGCACGAGATATTCTTGCAGCAATGGTTCGCTGAACATAAATTTTCGAATTCACAGACTAAGCATGCTAATTATTAGGCTATACCCAAGCGAAAAATAACTAAAACAGACGAAACGTTTTATTATCAATAAGTGCTCTCCCCTTACTCTCTCTCTTTATATATATGTGTGTGTGTGTGTGTGAATTTACTTTTTGAAATTAGAGAATGTAAATTACAAGTTTAGGACTAAATATAAATAAAAATGTACCCTCAGTGTTTAATTACTCAAACTGTAGGCTACCTTTTTCTCGAGTGCCCTTCAAATAAAAGAACACGACTCCCACTGAGTGAAAAATTAAACTGTTGAGTAACCTTTTTTAAAGTTATGTTGTATATCTAACAACGACCTAGTGATGCTGTGTTAATGACTTCCCGGAGACAAGCGATTGAAACTAACGTAATTCGAAAACGTTTTGGAAGAAAACATAAACCTACAAAGCTACCCTAGTCATGGTAATCGCTTTACAGTATTGTTTAAAATATATTAAAAAACTAAATATAGCGTAGAATATCATGTATAAAGCATTTTATTATATCCTAACATATTTCCCAGTACCTCTAAAGAACGTGATTGTTTATTTTAATGAGATCCCTTGTGGTTTATTTCGTAAGTTGTACCGCTGGCCATTTTGGGATCATTCAGCAAGCATGTAGCTGAAAATAACTCGTGATGGTTGAGTCAGGCCTACCAGATTTTATTGAACCGTCACCGACTTATTAGGGAATGTAGCCATGTTAGCCAACTTCATTGTGAACCATTAAATACAATGATAGCGTACAAGGTTGTTTCTAAAGTCAGATCCTTAACAAACCATAAAACAAAGTTTGACATGTCAGAGAAATATGATTGCTCGTGAACTTTAAAATAGTATTTTAGCTTTATTGTTCCCGTAAGTAAAGTCAAAGAATAATTAAAACTTTCCTTTTTCTTAGTACCTCGCGTGCTTTAATGTAGTAATAAACTTTATATTTTATTTATGAATTTAAAGTCTCAAATATAGTAGAAATAACCACTAGTTTACACACTATCAAGGTGGACAATGACGAGTGTTGTATTTAACACCGCGTCGAAGTATAAAAGTAGAAAGGAGAATAGACATCAAAGAAGTGCACAAGCAGTGTTAAGAAAAATCAAAGCGATTTTACATTCTTTACATTGGTATTTGAATTGCGTCATGGTACACTACTTGTTAAATATTTTGTACTTTGGTTTTCGGAAATTGATAGTCCTCAGTATGACTTTCAAAATACACTAGCTAGTTCTATACAAAATGCATACGCATTCTGTTTTCCATTGCCAGGAATATCTCGCCATTTCATCGTATAGATAGTGACAATTAAACAGAAATACGTAGGTATGGCGCTGACGCCAGGTGTACCAACTGTTAGTGCTCAGGTAATAGTCATTTATGAAAAACAAGATCTATAGAGGTTTTCAAATTACTTTCTTCCTTTTTTCTATTACGAGTGATTGATTTTTTCGTTGTATAACTGAAATTATCGACTTTATCTCATGATAAAACTCACTAGATTATACAATTTCAAGTACTGATTTGTTGGAACAGAGTCACGCAACATAGCAAATTTAGATTTAAACATTCATTTACTTATTTAAGTATTGGTTACCATAGTAGCAAAAATTTGTTTGGCTGTTCTAGGATGATGTTTTTCAATTTAGTTTAGGCAAAAATCTATATTTATCTATATACATATAAATTTACAAAAGTATAAGATCGTTCCATATCTGTGAACCTTGATACTTTTTATGAGTATTCAGACTTAACGAAAAGTGAAAAAAAGGTTGGACATATTTTGTAAAAGTGTAATTACCTTTGTAAGTTTGAGATGGTGGTTTTAAAAATATCCTTCGCTTCCTGCTTGTGAAGACAGGGATGGGACATTCCTCCTTGTTTGAAGTTTGGACAACGTTAATCATATTCAAAAAGCCCCCCGCTAGTGCGGGAGATAAGTCTATGGATTTATAATGCTAAAATGAGGGGTTCGCTTCGCCTCGGTGGACTCAGCAGATAGCCTGAGGTGGATTTGCAATAAGAAAACAAAACACACATATTCAAAAACTTGGAGATTATGTAAATCGCACTTAAAACGAACACCGTATTTGAAATCTAAAATGAAATTTTGTACACCACATAAAAAAATCTCATTTTTTTCAAGAGAAAGCTGATTTTCTAGAGTTTCTGCCTTTCAAACTAGCAAGCAGTGCCTTACGTAAAACAATTTCAAATAAGATAAGAGTTAGCGCTGTTAGTCCCCTCCACTAAAAAAGTTTTTATTCTATGCCCCCCCCAGTGGCTCAGCGGCATGTGTGCGGACTTGCAACGCTAAGAACCGGGTTTCGACACCCGTGGTGGGCAGAGCACAGATAGCCCATTGTGTAGCTTTGTGCTTAATTCAAAACAACAACAACAAAAAAACAATTTTATTCTATATAACTAGACAATACGAATATACGAGTTTTCCAGACTCATCTGCCATCAAACAACATTTTATCATTTTAGTGTTTGTATTATTTGTATTCCGATTTTAAATGTTTGTCCTATGTAAATGAGATTCACTATGAACTTAATTGTTGAAACAATATCAAATGTTTGTGTACACAAAATACTTATTTTATATTTCCTGTCACTTACTTACCTACTAATGTATAAAATTAGGCATCATCAATGCATATATCTCTACTCTTTAATAATAATAAGTTAAACAACTACTATTTTCAAACTACTATTTCGGTGAATTTTCTTATTTCAAATAACGCTATTATACGCTTTGTTTGTACTATCATGTCTAAAATACAGTGTATTGTGTATTTTGAATGTGAAATAGAAAATATTATATGGCCTGGCATGGCCAAGCGCGTAAGGCGTGCGACTCGTAATTCGAGGGTCGCGGGTTTGCACCCGCGTCGCGCTAAACATGCTCGCCCTCCCAGTCGTGGGGGTGTATAATGTGACGGTCAATCCCACTATTCGTTGGTAAAAGAGTAGCCCAAGAGTTGGCGGTGGGTGGTGATGACTAGCTGCCTTCCTTCTAGTCTTACACTGCTAAATTAGGGACGGCTAGCACAAATAGCCCTCGAGTAGTTTTGTGCGAAATTCCAAAACAAACAAACAAACAAACACATCGTGATTTGTATTCTTTGCATATACTTAGAGATAAAAACAAGTGAAACGAAACTAGTCATTACGTCTGAAGTCATTATAAAACCAGTTGTGTAGCTCTGTACTTAACAACAAGCAAAAAAGAATTTTGCTATCAGTTTAGAGAAGTAGAAGCCATATCTCAGTAGATATAACCTATTAAACTGGACTCCAATATGTGTTTTGAACCAGTTTATATATTTGCCAAACCCAAACGCTACGATTGATTTGGTTTGACAAGGTAATTACCATTCTATGTAGTTACCATGTGTGCTAGCGCTTTATCGAGTCGAGATGTGCTGGTACAAGAGGCTCCCATTGTCAATAACATCAAATCACTATTGATCTGGATTGGAACAAATATGGATAACGTTTATAAGTAGAAAACTTTATCTACAAATTCACTTTACAAAAACATATCTCTCTACACGAGTAAATATTTTGTTTTCATTTGATTTCCCGCCGCGTTAGTGGTGATTACGAAAATACGATAGAAGCGCCACCAACATTTATGTGAACGAAAGTCTTTCCTTTGCGCATTCGTTTTCTGACTGAAGACGATTCTCATAACACCTAAACAACTCCCGCCAAGTTAAGAGGCATTGGATGAGATGAGAGACGAAGTGCGAGTTTAAGTAGTGGAATCGCTTGAATAAATAACAGGGTTAATGGCTGGATGTATGAAATAGTTTTATTACTAATAGTCTAGCATAAAAAGGGAGAAGTGTCTTGAAGTTAATGAAAAGACCATCAACCAACACACACAAACAACAACAACTGAAGTAGTGTCAGTTGGAGTGGTAATTCAGAGATGCGGATGTTATGTGAACTTGATAACTGTTAAAACATTTCAAATAGTTAAAGAAAACAAAGTGCGCTGGACAGCGGAATGTAAAAAAATACATTAAAAACTTTGGGATTATCAACGCTGAGAATCTGCAGAGAGTATGAATTGTTTTATTTTTAAAATTATTGAAAAGATCACGAATTGTGAAAACAAGAACAAAAAACAACTGTTTTACTTGCACAGAGAAAATCAGTTTCGACAAAGAAACTTTAGCGCCGGTTTTGTCACCACAACGCTGCAGCACCATGTTAGTGCTGTTAGGGAGAGTTAGTGGGTGGATCGCGCGCTGGTTTTGTGGAGAGATTAGAGCTCGGAAAGTTAGACTGTGAACCCACAATCACCTTTTCAAATGTCCCGCACCAACTTACTGGGTAAACCAATTAAATCCATTAGTCGCTGCCGTGATCCCCGCTATAGGAAGAAACAAGTAATAATATACAATTTCCTGGAGAGACCACATGGCCTTAAACCAGCTCTTTACCATCTTAATATGTAAGTTAACCATACGAATTGTCTTGAAATAAGGTGTAAGCTAATGCTGCAACATAGTCTACTTGCCAAAATGTAAATGTAATGTACATTTTGAGAAAAATAAGAAAGAAAATTGTATCTTAATAAACAACAACGAGTGCAAAAAATAATAATGAAACCAAATGAAAAAAGCATATAGCTAATGAAAATGGTCACTGTATTTTCGTAGGGATTTTGTTTAATGTATACAGTTATATGATAGCTTTGCACAGTATATCAAAATGACATAAGCAAATACATGGTTCTAAGATATTTTGTGATGATTAATCGTATTTTACAGACGTTATAAATAAGTAATTCCCAAATTTATATTAGCTTACATTATAAAAATTCAGCTGTGTAGTTTTTGCTCATAAAATGATATGTTTTTCTAGTTTATTAGTTGTAGTGGAAATTTAGTATTTGTGATATGTTTAAGCAATTGCCTGACTTTTGACTTCAGATGAAATAAACCTTTATTTTTAATGTTTAGACACCTTTATCACAAGGCTCTAACACAAAAACAAACATAGAAAATTTACCTTTTGACTTTAGTGTGAAGTAATAATAAACATGTGAGTTTGTTTTGGACTATTTACCAGGTTTTAAACTGTTTAGTCTATTTACTCAAGCAGATATGTAGTTTATAACATCTAATTGTACCATAAAAATCTTTCTCAACATTCGAAAGGTTATACTGCTTCCTTTATAGCCTTCAGTATTTATTCAAATGTATTAAAATTGCTTTAAATTTAAGCTAAAACGTTAATCTTAAAGTAGACTTCGTTTTTATCCTTGTTATTTAGACAAACTAGGTAAAGTTTAGTTCCACTTTTAAAACGGTTACTATTTAGACATAAACGTAGTTGAAATAAGATCAATGCTGCTGATTAAAACTATTTTAATAACATTAAAGAAATGAATAACTTTGAAAAAAGAAACTAATACATTTTGTTTTGGGTGAGATTATTTTCATACTCTAACTCTATATGAATTTTACGGTGTGAAATCAAGGCAGTATTTGTTTTTTGTTTAAACAACATTCTTATTATCAGTTACCTCACCGACAAGGAGGCATAGCGGTTGTTTTGAGAATGATACTTAGAACGGTTAAAATTAAAACAAATTGTTGATCGGCCTCAAAACCTAATTTCGTCAAAATAGTCCACAAATAAAACAAATAAATGGTTTTAAATATTTTGGAAACGACGTATTTAAAACCATCACTCTCTAATGATTCGCTTATGGCAAATATTCAAGTAACCCTCATTAATTTATTCAGATAGAAATTAAAGTGTTGTACTAACAGCTTAAAAGTACCAGGTTAAGAAATCAAACTTAGGCCTTTTTTTCCATAACAAGCTACTGACGTACGGATGAACTTCTAGTGTATGCAGCTAATTAAAAGATTGTCTTTTGTGAATTTTTTTCGAAACTTCACTTTAACTATACTCTTATCATTTACTCACAGGTTTTTTTAAGGAAAGCTCTGGGGGTTTTCCCTATAAGATTGCGTTTCAAATCAAGTAACATGCAACAGTTCTTCATGACAGTGGTGCACTGTTCTCAGTTAATTATGTTAAGAACATTCATTTGATTTCGTGTTGCAAAGCATTTTATGTAACCCATTGTATTAATTAGCTACTGAGAAAATAAAATAAAACCTCTGAGGAAAAGATTTACACTTTCAATAATAGTAGCTATGACTGTACAAATTTGGTCTTTATCGTTCATTTATATAAAACATTCTTAGCTTTCGATTTCCCCACAAATCATCATTAGGCAAATTCTTAAGGTTCTAATCACGTGCAGTTGATAATAATTAGCCAGGAACTATTACAGTTGAAACTTAGATCGTTTCCTGGAAATTCTTATAGACGTAACTTACACATTCTTAAGAAATAAAAAAATGTTTAGCATTTGCAAACTTCAAATGCATAATTGTTGTTTTTGACAACACATTATAAACTGTAATAAGATAAACATACATCTACAAAACTAAATGACTATGAGAAGTTCAAGTTTAGCTATATGAAGGACGCATTAAGAACTGAGCATCCAAATAACGATATATTTTCATGGCATACCGGAGTTCAGAAAACTTATATCAACGAAAAGTCTACTAATCGGAACGAAACGAACTAAACTAAAAAATATTTATTCTGTGCATATTTTGTTGCTATAAGTTTGTTGACAATATGTTATAAGTTGAAACCTTTAAGCCTTAAGTTAGGGAAGCTAAGGAATTGTTAAGGCATAGTAAACAAACACACGAATTAGGAAAATCACAATCTAAAAACTGATATGGACAACGAGAAAGTGTGTATTACATAGTCGTTTGAATGAATCTATTAATCGCAACTTCAGTAAAAACTGTTTAGGTTTATTTCTTGTGGAAAACATGTTACGTGATTTTCACCATCCTTTTACTAATTTTTGTGTTAATCGTGAGAGACATTCGTCCTATGTCTCAATGCTTCTTACCTGCTTTTTTAGTTTTGATTTATCTTAAAAACTTTAATATAATATCTCATATTCTCTACCTATGCTCCATTCTTCTGGTTACTCACGAAAATAGTTATTTCTCTTAATTATCGTCTCTCTAAATGTTTCATCTAATTCAACCTCAGAAATTATTATAATTATATTTATTGACCAATAAACAGCATTTTTGTTTGCGTGTTTATCTAAAGTATCTATAGAAAGATAATATACATATTCCTCATAGTGTTGTATAACCTCCGCTGTTCTAGACAATTTAGGTCATACGATATTCTAGAAGTAATTTTTGATTGAATTAAGTGTGTTATTTCCTAAACACTGTTTTATTGTACAGAAGTAACACTTTTTTTTTTTCATTTTCTACTGCTAAGAAAATTTGTTTAAATTTCTATAGATGTTTTTGAAATATTTTCAACAGCCACAGAACTTTTTCCACAGTATTTGTGTTTTTCTTATAGCAAATCCACATCGGGCTAACTGCTGAGCCTACCGAGGGGAATCGAACCCCTGATTTTAGCGTTGTAAATTTGTAGACTTACCGCTGTACTAGAGGGGGCTTTTCACAGTATACTTAGTTGTTTAATTTTTAGTTTTTATTTGTCAATTTTGTCACAGTTTTCTCTCTCAAGTTTCTTTAGTAAACAAGGGATAATCTCCAATAGCCGCAGCACTTGAAATTCTTTAATCCAGGGTTAGAGTAAATTAAATTAAGAGACCTTGGGCATGGTCAAATGCGTCAATCAAAATGGCTTGACCTCCTAAATTAAAAACTAGAATTATTTCTCAAATCGGACAAGAGATGATGGAGATATGGGTTAAAAGTTTGTACCTAGAAAAACAAAAAAACCGGGGCCATTTTATGAGCTGTCCAGCCGCGACTAAAAATATTGTTATATCCAATACCTATATTCTTTTATCAACTACCTCACTTTCACACTAGCAATAATTGAACCATTGAACAATATGCCTATGATTATCACTGAGTTAATTCATGAATTAATTTTAATGAAGATACTGCTTACGATGTGAACGACTTTTACAAGCCAGCGAGTCATGATTATAGTTAATTGTATTTGTTATAAGACACTATATTAGGCTTTTATATTTTTAAACTCAGCATTGTTTATCTAGCCCCTTAGAGAAATTCACTAATTGGAAGATTGTATAATTATAGTGTTTCAACTATACTATATTTGTCGTATCAATTATATATGTAGAAACGGCTGGTATGGATACAGAAAACTCTAGGTAGAGGAGCGAACAACGTTTCTACTTTCTTCGGTCATCGACAACACGATTCGCTCAGTTCAGAGCTCTTCAGACTAACTGGATTAAAAAGAATATAGCATTGATTAGAATATATAAAAATCCCTGAGTAGCTGTATTAAGAAATTTGTGTTAAAAATAAAATATGTGTAGCATAATGTCTCATTAGAAGTACAGTTAATTATAACCATGCTTGTCCAGCTTGTAAATGGTTTTCACACCATAACACTTGTTGTTGTAGTAAAGATTTTTCACTTTTCCAAAGTGCGATATTCAGGGATGGATTATCCTCCTTATCTATAACACATCCGCGTGTGGGACAAAGGGGGATAATTATATGTCTAAACACCTCAGTTTAGGAAAGTGAAAAACCTGCCATTGTTGTTGTTGTTGTAATAAATGGCTTATATTCCATCTAGGAACATAGGGCCGCAATCGCTTGCGGATTCTTCAACAAGTATTTAAGTGAGTAGGTTGTTAGCCCACTGCACCGAGCCGTTACTAATTTAGCAGTGTAAGACCAGAGGGGAGGCAGCTAGTCATCACCATCCACCGCCAACTCTTGGGTTACTCTTTTACCAACGAATAGTGGGATTGACCGTCACATTATAACACCCCCAGGGCTGGGAGGGTGAGCATGTTTGGCGCGAACCCGCGACCCTCGGATTACGAGTCGCACGCCTTACGCGCTTGGCCATGCCAGGCCAATGTTTAGCAGTGTGCTGAGAAAAGGTTAAAAGATGTAGCAGTTAACAAATGAAAGCGGGAAATAAAACATTTTACACACGTATGTTTTTAGACATTAGAAATATGTTTTCCAACCATTTCGATGAGAGATTGTTTCGCCTTTCTACTAATAACTATAACTAATTAATATACCTCCAAAACTAGACTTTAAACTATTTTTAATGGGTGAAATACCATAGGAATTAGAATGTATACTGCAATAGCGATGCGCCATTTACCAGATAGAATTTTTATTTAACTGTATATAATTTTCAATGTGTAATATTACAATCAGTGAGAGTAATTTGTTGCAAAAATAAAAAGTTTTGAAATATTATTTTTTATCTAATTGTAGTGTTTGATATAGGCAAATAAAACAAATTTTAGTGAAATATTTCAATTGGAGTTTTCACTAAGTGCTTGCACTACTTGTATTTCATGACTGTGGATAAATGATGCCTGGATTGCACAGTGACAGATGTGCTGTGACGATACTTCACACTTGGAAAGAGAAGAATGTGTAGGTGCTATACTCCTCTAGCGTGTAGTTAAGTAAATGATTATACAGTTAAACTATCGAGAAAACTAAAAAACACATTCGGCGAAAACAATATATAGAAGAATCGGTAATTTAATCGAGAACTATCAACCTGTTTCAATACTGATATGAGTCACTCAAGTATCGCTAATCCATAATCCGTTGTTTTATCTTGTATATTTATGAAATTAGCTAGTTTATAAGTTAGAGCAATATAGTGTGTTTTGTAAAAGGTTCAGTGATTTCTCTAAAATCATTACTAATTCTGACATTTTTTTTCATGTCAGCAACTCTTTACATGAGGATAGTTTTCTCACAATAGTTCTCATAAGAAAGGAGCTCCAAATGTATAACGATTGTATTATTATTAGCTTACTCATCAGGTAAGTCAATTTCTTGCAGAATTTTCATTGATTAATAGACATAGGGAACTCTTCATGACGTCGCTGTCATTTTATTATCAATTCATTCTGCCATACCGCTTCCCAGGAAACAGGTTGGATCCCTGAGACAGTTAAAAGTCTGATTATTTGGTAAACACTGTTAAAGAGGAGATGTATGGACATTCATTGTTGACAGTTTACAGTGGCGGCGCCAAGGGGGGCATGGTCAGGTGGTTAAGGCGCTCGATTCGTAATCTGAGGGTCACGGATACGAATCCCAGTCTCATCTAACATGCTCGCTCTTTCAGCAATGTGGGTGTTATAATGTACGGTCAATCCCACTTTTCTTTGGTAAAAGAGAATGCCAACAGTTGGCAGTAGATGGTGATTACTAGCTGCCTTCTCTTTAGCCTTAAAACCACTAAACTTGAGACGGCTAAATTTTCGTACAACTTGTTACTGACGTCTTTGTAAAAGGAATATACGAAGTTAATTAATTTGCGCTTTATGCTAATATTTTAGCTTAGACGAATGGCAATTCCAACTGTTGTTCTTTCCCATATGCCGGAAGATACAATTACAAACACGGATTACTGATATGATGCTTGCTCATTCAAATAACTACTGGAGTCGTCTGTATTGGAATCATAGTCATTTGTTAACTATCCCAAGCATTGGCGAGTACTAGTTTTAATTGTGTATGGCCAAGGAAAATGGTCCCATGGAAGAGGTGAACAAACTTTTGCCACAAAACACTGAAAGACTAGTAGTCTTATGGATATTATAGATGGTTGAAAGGCTTTCAAGCCAGAAAGGCACTGTAATGATACTACGAAATAGCACCCAGTAACTAAGTTGGACACAAAATGTAATGATAATATATTTTAATATTGCGATGTTTTGCTCTGGAAGTTTTTCAATGACACCACTTTCATTAGGATGTACATCTCTCCTGATGTTTGAAGAAGGATGAAGACCATCCACAACACTTACAGCACCTCGTATGCAAAGAAGTAGAGAACGTGGTACCATCATTCAGATGTAATGGTGATGTAAGATAGGTGAGTCCACCTGTATTTAACATGAAGATTTGGACTGTTTTCTCAAGCATTTCACACAAGTGTGGTTGGAATGGAGGGGTTCAAGAACATTTGTCGCAAAATCCAATGCTTGACATCTTAGAGCATTTAAATGAGACATTATTATCAAGGAGTTTTTTCCATAGATTGGACACTTTTGATAATCAAGTGATTCATAAACAAAGCTTAAAACCTTAAAAAAGGTCCAGACTCCTTAATAACGTAGCTACTTATATAAACAATCTAAGGAGACTGCAAGGAAATATATTCCTGAATAGGTCTCCTTGTTATTGTGGTTAAATGCTCATTAACACGCTTATCGAGAAGTTGTTAAATAACTCACTGTGATACCTCATAGATTTCATGAAATATTATTACAGAGGCCATTGCTTTAATGACACTGTTTAATGCTGTCATACTGAACCTTTTGTTGAAGCACACGAAACTAGTAGCACTTGCAATTCCACATACATAATCTTTTGTAAAAGCTATCCATAGTCCCGGCCCGGCATGGCCTAGCGCGTAAGGCGTGCGACTCGTAATCCGAGGGTCGCGGGTTCGCGCCTGCGTCGCGCTAAACATGCTCGCCCTCCCAGCCGTGGGGGTGTATAATGTGACGGTCAATCCCACTATTCGTTGGTAAAGAGTAGCCCAAGACTTGGCGGTGGGTGGTGATGACTAGCTTCCTTCCCTCTAGTCTTACACTGCTAAATTAGGGACGGCTAGCAGAGATAGCCCTCGAGTAGCTTTGTGCGAAATTTCCAAACAAACAAAACAATCCATAGTCCCTAATGGCCTCAAGGCTACCAGATCCATCGTAAAAAATCAGTGGCGGCGCCAATAGGGGGGCTTGATCCTCCAAAATGAACTAGCCCCCCTCAGCCCCCCAAATATTGTTACCTACATATATTCATAAAATATGGAAAACACAATCGTCGTTGTTGCTTAACAATTAACTTCAAAGAGACATAGATCTGTAGAACTCAACGTCTTCACTACGATGAAAGATAGTTAGCCTGATAGTGACCTTACTTTTCCTCAGAGTGTATTAACTTCACATGGGATAATTCGTTTCTTCTATGTAAACTATGTATTTATGTTATATTTCTTTTGATTTGTAGCTTTACTCTTAATGGTATATTAAATGTTCAATCTAAGCTAATCTTGATTTTCTTTATTATTATATATTACCTTGGGTGGAATTTAGGTGAGCTTCCTCTTTTACATATACGCATATTTTCATAAACAGATTATTTATAATGTGTATTAAAGAATTATTAATCAGAGTATGAGTTTCCAATGAAAACTGCATTGAAAACGCAGTTCAAAATAGCACACCTTTCTGAAATGTACCTTGGTATTTACATTATTATAATTTACCATCTATACTTCATATTGATGGCATTTTGGGAAACCCCTTCACAGTTTACCTCATCCCCCCCAGCTGATAAGTACTTTGTAGGTTTTGATGCACAGCCCTTTATTCTAATAATGTAGAATAATTTAGGTATTAGCATATATTTCAAAGGTTTTTAAACACCTCTAACTGCTCTATCAAGCCAAACATTAAATGTCTTTTAGCACGCTGCAAGATGTTTTAAATCAGATTTTTTTTTGTGATTTCGAAACTCTAAAATATTTTACAGAAAGTATGATAGCCATATGATACATTTCATACTTCAAGTATCTAGTAAAATCTTTAGTGAGGTTGAAATTTCAGAAATATTATCAACATCAACTGCACCTGTGTGTTTAACAGTGATATAAAATGTACAAGTATTTCGTGTAGTGAATTTCACAAACCAACATATGTATTTCATCTAGCAGAGCTCTTCAACTCTATTAACTTTCAAGTATTAGGAAACGAATCTTTAATAAAATAATTGAAATATAGATAAGACGTAGAAACACCTGCATATATTTTAATTTTGTTTCTTTTTAAGCGCAAAGCTATGCAATAAGCTATCTGATTTCTGCCAACTAAAGGGTATTGAAACTTGATTTTCAACTTAAAAAGCACTCAACTGCGCTGTTTCAAACACAACATGAAAACTCTTATATATGATTTAGTAGCTATCATGAGAACTATTTAGATGTTGAATAAAACAAATTACAAATATTTCATTAATTGCCTATATTATTATTAATTAACATGATTAGGTTTATGTGATTTGTTATGTAAGTCGAGAAAATTTAGCTTTGACTGCATATGTACGCAGATTAGAAGTTGAATACAACTTTAATATTTCTCAGGATTTTATTTTTTACCACTTGGGTTAAAATACACAACTTTAGGAATGGAGCATTTACTACGCCTATCTATCTATTCGAACTTTACGAGATAATTTTGGGATGACGTCGAAAATATCGTTAACGGCGAGGATACCCAGCTGATGAAATAATGAATTCTTACTCTTATAAGAAAAAGTATATTTAATTAGCTCTACTTATGGCCAGACTGATATTTATTTTCACTATAAGTACGGAGTTTACTTAGTGGATTTTGTTTAATGCTCTCGGGCCGATTGTGACTAATCGTTAGCTGCTTGACCGGTGAGCCTGAGAGTCCACTGCCGCGAAAATGCGATAGAAAAGTGACAGTAAAATCTCACTATTCGGTCAGACAAGACTATCCCTGAAGTTGGCGGTGGGCGTTGTTCACTACCTGACCTCTCGCTCTAGTCTGTCTATTCAATATTGGAGATTGATTTTTTTAAGACTTAGCGCGAAACGCTTGAAAGAAACAAACATACTTATGCTTTCAGTAGTAATAACGTGCTTCAGTGTATGGGTATTCGATTTGTTTATAAAAACGGATTTTCATTATTTTTCAAACAGTATGGTCAAAAGGCACCAATACCTATTGGTACTCCAAATTCAAAATCAGAGGTTCGAAAGAATTGTAATTGTTTCTTTGTTTTGAGTTTTGCACAAAGTTACATGAGGGCTATCTACACTAGCAGTGTAAGACTAGAGGGAAGGCGGCTAGCCATCACCACCCACCGCCAACTCTTTTACGAACGAATAGTGGGATTGACCGTAACGTTATAACGCCTCCCACAGCTGAAAGGGTGAGCATGTTTGGTGTGACAGGGATTCGAACCCGCGACGCTCAGATTACGAGTCGAGTGCCTTAACAATCTGGCTCTGCCAGGCCTCCAAAGACATGCTACTATTGTTAACTGTAAGGTGATTTATTATCATGTTTGTGTTTCCATAGATTAAGATTAAAATATCCAAACTACGAGAAGAATATTTACGTACACTTCATTTCCATTACCACTTAAGTTAGTTTTGAAATTAACTATTTAAAAACTTCAGGATGTTGTTCTAAACGTCATCTACAGATTTATATTGATAAGGGGTAATATTAACTTGTTATAATTGCAAAAATCTTGTGAGATTTTTTTTTTTACGTTACAGTCTTTGGTGTTCCGACAAAACTTATTTCCATTTGTGGTTTGTTTCAGTGCAACCGTCCCTTCTTTGCAATGTAATGGAAAATAACATTTCTTTTTATTGCAGTGTAATCTATTGCAAGTTGATATTTCGTATATCCTAACAGTTGAATGTAATTTAGGTTAACCTAGTGGGCCTGGCATGGGCAAGTATCTATGGTGTTTGACTCGTAATCTGAGGGTCGTGGGTTTGAATTCCCATCTTAACAAATCTCTCGTCCTTTGAAACTCGGGGATATTGTAAAGTTACGGTCAATCGCATTATTCGTAAAGAGTAGCCCAAGAGTTGGGCGGTGATGATTAGCTGTCTTCCCTGTAGTCTTACAATACTAAATTAGGGACGGAAAGCGCAGATAATTCTCGTGTAGTTTTTTGGACGAAATTAAAAAACAAACAAACAAGTTACCCTTGTGTTTTTACTTATTCAAAATAGTAATACACACTTCATATTGTACACAAATAAACACGAGCAGCATCCTTAATTAGGATGAGGTGTCACAATTCGATTACAATGTTTGAACTAATTTGATTATAACTAGGAAAATATTCATTTTCACTTTTTAAAAACCTAATACAACCAATGATATTGAAATTCGAAATAAGAAAGAAACTTCGGTTAATAACAATCTTAAATTATGGCTGCTTGATTTCACGGTGTATTCAGGCAGCAGAAATACAAATATGCCATACCGTACAGCTTGAAGCACGCATTTCTCATTGTTATGGCGAAAGTTCACAGACACTCAAAATAATTCGAAACCATCTTACTGTAAATCGATCTATCATTCGAGAGCTTGTTTCGGAGAAATCAAGTTGTCTGTCACCATAGCAACTATTATCATATCTTTTTCTAAGTATGTAGGAGTACCTTATGGAAACTAATAAAGAAATATTAATAATCGCTCCAAGAATCTCTGTTATCATAACCTCTTTATTTAAAATAAAGCGTCTTTTCTCATAGAAATAATTTACTATCGCAATAACTCTGATATTACTATAACTTCATTTGTGGTGTAAAGGCTGTCGCCGTGGCAACTTTAGATTTTTATTTTTCCATAATGCCTTTGTTGAACATGTCTAAACTTATCACAGTTACAACCAAAATAACTAAATTGAAACAATATTGTCATATGCACATCTACTGTCCTGGCATAACCTTGGTGATTAAGTTGCTCAGTTGTTAAGCTGCGTGTTGTGGTTTCGAAGCCCAGCGCTGAGCATGAACCTCCTTTCAGCCGTGAAGCCATTAGGATTGTAATGTGATGATAAATTCCATTATTAGTTGGAAAAAGAGCACTTCAAAAGTTGGCTGTAGGTGTTGCCTGTCAGTTCCGTTCTCTCTGGTCGACAGTTTAGAATTAGAGTCAGCGACAAATAGTCTTAATAGCTTTACTAGAAATAGAGAAAAGAAATAAATAAGAACTGCTAGTTTTGTAACAGCAACAGTACGTAAAACAAGTAAATATTAATTGTAATGTATACTAATATATCAATGGAAAGACAGAACCACTGTAATAAAATAATTTTAATCGTCCCTCAATTAATTGACGGTCACTCATAGGTTATAAAATGCTTATTAGTTATTAAGCCATATATAGTAAGTACCATTACATTATAATATTGTTTCGGTTATCTTTACAAAGTGAATCACAGAGTCCAAAAGTCTTCAAATTGTTCACGAACCATGAATTGGCCTCGAAGAATACATTTGGATGTTTCATTCAAGTAAAGAGTCATCAGACGAAAGGAAGCTATCCAACTATAACAGGCTAATAGGTATTAGCTACAAGTATCTCGATGCGTTCTAAGCTGAGATGAATTTTTGTTATTATTATCCTGAATTCAATTCCAGTTCTTTTTAGAATTTTGAATGGAGTCTGTTTGTTTTGAATTTCGCTCAAAGCTACTCGAGGGCTATCTGTGCTAGCCGTCCCTAATTTAGCAGTGTAAGACTAGAGGGAAGGCAGCTAGTCATCACCACCCACCGCCAACTCTTGGGCTACTCTTTTACCAACGAATAGTGAGATTATCCGTCACATTATAACGCCCTCACGGCTGAAAGGGCGAGCATGTTTGGCGCGAAGAGGATGCGAACCTGCGACCCTCAGATTACGAGTCGCACGCCTTAACACGCTTGGCCATGCCGGGCCCCGAATTGAGTCACATTTGTTTTGAAAGCCGATACTAAGTTTCTTTTATTATTATTATTATTTCTTGACAGTTAAAACTGGTTAGTGTACGAAGACGTACCTTTAAAATGTCGAAAAAATAAATACTCTAAACACTGTGAGGCCAAATTATGATACATTCGAGTATCTGTAATTCTTTAAAGATGATTGTACCGCTACTTGTGAGCAGAACGAGAAATGACTTCGAAACCAACAATGTAGGTATTCAGTTACCAGATGAAGTAGATTGGTTTGGTTTGTTTTGAATTTTGCGCAAAGTTACACGAGGGCTATCTGCCCTAGCCGTCCCTAATTTAACAGTGTAATATTATGAGTCGAGTTCCTTTAACCACCTGGCCATGCCGAGTCAAAGGAGGTAGACTACAATCTACAGCACAAGCAGACGACTGCCAATTATCAAATATGGCTCTGTGCAATTTTAATTAACATGTTGCTCGTCTAAACTGAACACCGTGTCAATGTGCAGACGGTAAAAAACAGACTTTTCAAGAACGACATGTATGCTAAATATCAATGAGATATATATTGCGCTCAATATATATAAGGCATGAAAAAAATTCCTCTGCAACAGTGCCAACACTATTGAACAACAATTAGTGGAGCAACATTCATTTTTTTTCTATTCATAGATGAGTCTGATTTCACCTTTCATTTGTAGGCGAACAAACCTCTGCATAATTATTAACATCACATATTATAAGTATCACATTCAACTTTTTCTTCTACTGCTATATGTTAGCACAAATGGCCTTAGTCTCAGCCTAATGGATGATAGCACCCACCCTACATAATTAAACTGGTGGAAAAGCTTTAAAAAGAGGTCTCACCACGCTTCAGTTCCATCAAACGTGTATGAAATATTCTTAACTAGAAGACACGCTGCATCTCTTTAAGTGATTTAAGACATTAAAGATATTCTAGAAACAGATCTTTTTAGAGGAAATAGTCGAGCATAACTCAGGACCTTCTGAACTATCTGACTTGAAACTTGCAACACCAGCGCTAAGCTGTCCTAGCTGTTCACCCTGACAATACTTTATATTGAAGTGAAAAACTATGAGTTGTAAAGATCTGTTTCTATCAAATGTTAATATACAAACGTAGGCTAAATGACTAATTATTTACATTTCAGTTCACATGACAAATCAGGTTTCTGATATACATAAGCTGATGAGGCTGATCGACACTATTTTATAAAAGTGTTTTTGCTTTATTATAATTAATTTTATAATGATTCGCAGGTGGATTATGACGTAATGTTAAGATTTTACTATTACCCACTGAAATCTTCGCCTACATAATCATTTTTGACAAGCTGAGTTAATAAAGCATTGGTAAATTTGGAAAGAGGAAATAGGGATCAGTTGTTATTGTGCTTTGTATGCACCTCTATTGCTCCGTTTTACAGGTTAAGACATTCTCAGAGAAAATTAACGTTGACAGTAATATCTGGAAATTTTTAGGTGAGAAAGTCCCGACATCAATCTATGTTTCAGAGTTGGTTACTAACATATTTTGAGATTTATCTTTAACGAGCCGTAATTTATTGCTGTGGTAACTTGTAGCCCACTTACGCTGTCATATGTGTCAGTCTGAATTACTTTCGATTCAAGAAACCTAACTGAAGAAAATTTTTCTTTGATTATACTGTAACCATCTTGATAACGTAATTTAAGTTCAATAAGTTTTACTTCATAAAGTACAATAAAAAATGTCTGGAGAACTTAGAGCGTTTCTAAACTTCTCACCATTAGCAAACTGTTTTGTACATTGAGGAATTTAATATTATGGAAATGGCTATCATTTACAATAGAAAATCAAAGTTCACATACCCCAAAACTTTAGCTAAATAAGATATAAGTATCTGAAACACGAGATTTGCCTTTATAATATAAATATCTAGAATCAGAGAGTTGTTTTTATGGTACAAGCAAAAGTTACCTTTACACTGTAAAGGGGTAAAAACATTTACACAGACTAACCATGTAAATTTTGACAGTTGTCTTTACGATGTAAACATTTAAAACATATATGATATAATCTAGAACATGAAAACTACTTTTAAGATGTAAACATCTCGATATAAAGGTTGCCTTTACAAAATAATTATGCAAACATAAAGGATACCGTTACACTGTAAACTTCTAAACCTAAAGGTTATCCTTACACTGTATACGTCCTGTTTCTATGACATTTTTTCCCTAAAAATATATTTGCTTTCAGGTTATAGTTGGAAGCTTGTAAAGTTCTATTGCGAGCTTTCATTAACATCCTTATCTAGATAAGGAGCAGGGAGATAAGCCCATCTCCCTTAGAATGGTTTTCTGGGCTTGAGGGTTCTCTTTCATTAACATCCTTATCTAGATAAGGAGCAGGGAGATAAGCCCATCTCCCTTAGAATGGTTTTCTGGGCTTGAGGGTTCTCTTTCATTAACATCCTTATCTGGATAAGGAGCAGGGAGATAAGCCCATCTCCCTTAGAATGGTTTTCTGGGCTTGAGGGTTCTCTTTCATTAACATCCTTATCTAGATAAGGAGCAGGGAGATAAGCCTATCTCCCTTAGAATGGTTTTCTGGGCTTGAGGGTTCTCTTTCATTAACATCCTTATCTAGATAAGGAGCAGGGAGATAAGCCCATCTCCCTTAGAATGGTTTTCTGGGCTTGAGGGTTCTCTTTCATTAACATCCTTATCTGGATAAGGAGCAGAGAGATAAGCCCATCTCCCTTAGAATGGTTTTCTGGGCTTGAGGGTTCTCTTTCATTAACATCCTTATCTGGATAAGGAGCAGGGAGATAAGCCCATCTCCCTTAGAATGGTTTTCTGGGCTTGAGGGTTCTCTTTCATTAACATCCTTATCTGGATAAGGAGCAGGGAGATAAGCCCATCTCCCTTAGAATGGTTTTCTGGGCTTTAGGGTTCTCTTTCATTATCATAGTCTTTACTATGCGAATGAGAGTATTAGATTTTCTTGGTTTCGAGTCTGAATTTAGAATTCATTGTGTCCTAAATATTTTGCCCTGCAAGTTCCCATTTCTAAAGAGGACACTGAAGAAATCGAGAAATGTAGAGCTATCTGACAAGCCAGGTCAGCACGGTTTGCTTTTACAAACAGGACAGATGTCTATCTATCATACATACACATACATCGTGTAGTTTGAAGGCTACTTGTACAATGAGACTTAAATTTGAGTCTTATTTATGCAATGATACAGCTGTATGACACTTACAGCCTATCTTACCAATGTTATTTATGACATGAATTAAGCGTAGCTGTAAATATCTGTAATTTTTATGTAAATAACACGAAAACCTTATAGCTCGATAACCGATAGCCTCAGCACTAAAAAAAAGCTTATACTACGCAGAGCTCGAATCTTATATCTGCAACAAGTACGCTGATCGTTCAATCTTAGGTGCACAACATACTTTAAAGTAAGGCTTATGTATGCTGTATCCACACACATTTAGAGCTTGAATCTCAGATGTATACACATACAAACACACTTACAGGGTGTACTCTAGTAGTTTAGCGAATAACAAACATACGGGCTCGGAATGGCCAGGTGATTAAGGCACTCCATTCATAACCTGAGGGTCGCGGGCTCGAATGACCATTACACCAAACATGGTCGCCTTTCAGCCGAGGGGGTGTTAAATGTGACGGTCAATCCTACTATTCATTGGTAAAAGAGGAACCCAAGAGTTGGCGGTGGGTGGTGATGATTAGCTGCCTTCCCTCTAGTCGTACACTGCTAGATTACGGATTGCTACCGCAGATAGCCCTCCTGTCGCTTCGCGCAAAATTGAAAACAAACAAACCAAACAAACAAACAAATGGTACAGCGTGAGCATTAGCTGCATTTACTTACAGCTCTTTAGTTATACGATGTATAGAGCCTGAAGTTTAGCTGAACATAATACATACAAGGTAATTAACAAGAAAGACCCATGTTTAAAAATGATAATAGATTACAAAACTATACCCGAAAAAATTTTTTTCGAAGTCATGAATTTATTCAAGAAAGTAAGGATATAGTATAGACACGGAGGACCAGAACTGCAAAACCACGATCATCTCTTAAATTTCTTTAAGCTGAAGTGCACTTGATTTCACTGTAACTTTACGATAAAAACAGTAAATGGATAGAAATGTGTATTTATTACGAGGCTATTTTAAACTTCTTGAGGAAAGCAACTTACGTTCTTTCTCTTACAATATGTGTCGCTAGGTATAGGATATTCCCAAATTTCTCACACAAAATATATCAATTATGCTTTATCATTATCAATCAGCGTATCAAGCATATCCTAAAATGAGGCTACACAAACGTAATATGTTCTGGAATACGTTCATTCTTCCTCATTGTAGTTTATATACTAATATGCATATACATTTAAATTAACATCATCAACTTTGTTTTGGCGGAAGAAAGAGGGTGTGGTGTGCGTGTTTTTCTTATAGCAAAGCCACATAGGGCTATCAGCTCAGCCCACCGAGGGGAATCGAACCCCTGATTTTAGCGTTGTAAATCCGGAGACATACCGCTGTACTAGCGGGGGGCAGAAAGAGGGATAGAGAGAAAGAAAGAAAATTTATGTTATGTAGCGAGATGATGATTACATTTTAAATAAGTAAATTATTTTATAAAATTATAAGTATCTTATGTGCTGATCCTACTTTGTTCATTTCAGGCCTCAGTTTGCGAATAATAAAGCTTTCTTTTTATACTGAGGTTCTGTTCATCATTAGCTTTTCCTAGTATCTTAAAATGACTACATCACACACACCCTGCATTCAAGTAAGGGATCTAAAATGTGCATGTTCTTTTACACAAGTGGACATTATTTTTTAGTGAACTGATATACTCTTATTGAAGGCTTGTTTGTTTGTTTGTTTTTTGAATTTCGCACAAAGCTACTCGAGGGCTATCTGTGCTAGCCGTCCCTACTTTAGCAGTGTAAGACTAGAGGGAAGGCAGCTAGTAACACCAACCATCGTCAACTCTTGAGCTACTCTTTACCAACGAACAGTGGGATTGATCGTCACATTATAACGCCTCCACGGCTGAAAGGGTGAGCATGTTTGGCGCGACGGTGATGCGAACCCGCGACCTTCAGATTACGAGTCGCACGCCTTAACACGCTTGGCCTTGCCGGGCCGTTATTGAAGGCAGGTACAAGAAAATGTATAAACTACATTTAGTGTCTTTTAATGGAAGAATACTGTCCTGTAATCTGAAAAATGTAAACAACCATTAGGTTTAAAAAGACACCTCTGTTGTATTTGGGAACATACTCTTGGAAATACATTTGAGGATATACCCTAAAAATACATTTATTAGCTTAGTTTTAGTAATTACAAAATATTTATCTGTGTATGACAAGGTAATAATAACGGGATGTTTCGAAATTTCTAATGTAGATAGTTTACTAAAACTTCGTTTATTCAAATTATTGCAGTGTTACATCAATAACATACATAGATCTGAAAACCATTTTTAGATAAGAATTATTAGATGGTTTTAAATTATTTACAGAAAGCTTTATAAGTATTAGATATTTTTTATGCACCATGGAATAAAATCTTAATTAAACGTTCTTTAATATATTTAATGTAAAACTTGCGAAATTAGTGTGAAAATCTGTAAATTTATCTTGTGGTGTACTTCACAACGGAAGAGTTTGTTATTCTTATTATTCAAAGCGTCTAGAATTGAAACTTTATCAGCTTATTGATGTTCCACCTTGGAATTTAGGCTCTTAGTATTCAAGTATTTAATATCAGTTTATTAACATTATCAGAAATATTAACATTTGCAAACTTATCTTCACAGATACAAAGCACTTTAAAGGTTTACTAGTAGTTTTCCAGTCATTGTTTTTCACAATAAAATATGCATAGATAAGTCAGAAAGAGTACCACTCCAGAATCCTGAGCGACACCATCAGCCTGATAATTAAGATTGTGTTTTAGAATGGAATAAGAACCCTTAGTAGCAAATCGGGAAAAAAGGACTGATCTGGGAATGATTATATTTTCAGAGTTGTTTTTAAAAGTCAAATCAGCACTTATATGAAAAGTTTCTTGTAATGGTGTGTTTGTGTACAGTGATTCAACATCAAAATTGTCATAATGAACATTGTTATCAAACTTCAATAGCTGTATATTACCAGAAAATTCAAAACAGTCTTTTACCGTTTATTGACTGGTAGTAAAGGTTATTCACACATTGAACAACAACAACAGCTGAAGCGTGGTTATAATTTCTAATATTAGAAATAATAAGTAAAAAAAAAATTTTCATCATGAATTTTAGGAAGACTATAAAAACTTTTGAATATTAATTGATGGTCCAATGTTCATATACTAATACTTGACTTAGCATGAGTTAGGAGAATGTGACTAAATTTCTCATTCAAATTACCTTGAGGTCTGAGTAAGCACAAATGATAAACTGAGCTTCCGTATTAAGGAGAGTATTCACGGAAATCAACAAATTAGAATGAGCTAGAAAATTATTTATAATGAGAAAAATGATTTGGTTATGGAGTATGGTACGGTATCACAACACCCTATACTAGGAGTAAATTTTCTTGATTAAAACGTACTGCCTATGTTGAAACTTAAGTCTCTCAGGAAAGTTTTTAGATATAAGCCTTAGCTTTGTTTTCTGTTTATAATCTTAGTAGTCTGAGGTTGAGCTTTATCTACTTATAGCTACATCTTTTAACGTAATTACTTAATTGCGGATATTCGCAGTTTGTTTTACAACAGACAATAGTCTAATTTTTCTATGGAATTTTGCCAGAATGTAGTACTTCGGGCCAAAACATCAACTTTGTTTTGTCTTAATAAGCAAAGCATATTTTAAATTTGTTTCTCCTAAGTTAAATAAAACATTGTTGTAAGGTTAACCCGAAACACTGGGAAATAGTAAAGTTTTTGTTTTTTAACTTTTATTTTAAGTCACTCTAGTGAATTACAAGTCTCGTTAATATTTTCGTTATTTCGATTGTCTCGCCAATTTTTTGTTTCTTAACGTTCTTAAAGTTCTTGTTTCTTAACGTCCCTCAGCCTCGAGGCTTATAACGTTAAAATATGGAGTTGTATCCCTGTTAATTGGAACAGTGCAAATGGCCTATAGTGTAACTTGTTTAAACTAACATAAACATTTCTAAGCTGTCATTTTTATATATGTAGATGAAACATTATGTAATGCTTTCGAGGTAAATATATTCCGTTTTGGAATGGTTTCTTGACAACTGTTCGACAGTTTAGGCTATTTTTTACAATACATTTAACATATCTCCTAATAACGTGTGATCTTTTAAATATATAAGCATTAATAATTTTTCCTAAAAGTATTAAATTTACCAATTATTTCTGCCAAAACATGTACAGGTTTTGTTGCTGTACCTACTGAGAAAGTCTAATATATGTGCTTGAACTTAATCGCTACCAGGAAGGTAATTGTAATGCCTATGTAAGGATGGCTCGTTTGCTCATCGAAATGGCATTTTAAATATCTCCTCGATCAGTCACCAATACTTTACAATACTGTACAATGTTTTCACCTGTAACAATATTTATGTAATGCCTGAGTTACAAGCCTCCAGAGTGTCTGTAAATATTATAACAAAAAGCTCGAATTTCTTGTTCTGCTTTCTTCTGCTTCCATTTTATAACATAAATAACTTAAAAACCAAAACAGTGATGTCAACAAGTTTTACTGATGTGACATAGGTTCAAACGAAGTATCCGCTCTTGTAACTATTATTAACAACTACTATTAGTTAATAAAACTCATGATTATGGTATAAACGACGTAATCATTATCCCTTGAAGCAAGCTTTCTTACAGAAATTTATTTTTCTTTCAAAAAGCTTAAATAGCAGAGTGAAATAGAAATTACCAGCCAATAATAGATAAATAATAAATACTACAGATGGAACCTTATTGTAATTAAAACTTAGTTATAGACGCAACAGTTACAACCAATAATATGTAAATAATAAATATTACAGACAGAACCTCGTTGTATTTAGAACTTGGTTATAAATGCAATCTTCCAATGTCTAATGGAACACAGCATTTTAGAAACAAGCAAATAAGTAAATAAAAAAAACTTTTCAAAAAAGGAAATGAATGTAGGGATGGTTAATATAAATTCTTCAAAAATAGTGCAAACAAGATAATAGGTGACGCATCTGCATCATTCGTACCTAATAACACAGACAAGAATTGGCATATAGCAATATATACAATTATTTTAGTTTAGGTCAACCAATTTTTGTCTGTTGACATTCTACTACACCGTGTTATTATGTAAGGTTGATGTAAATGCCATCCCTACTATCTTGTTTGTATTGTTTTAAAATGATTGATATTAACCATCCCTACTTTTATATCCTTTTTGAAAGTTTTTCTTTGCTTATTTTAAAGTATGGCTCAATATGAAAGTAATGTTATTTAGCTTAAAGTTTGTTATGACTTGCATATCACGAAGATTATGCAGTGTATTATTATTAGGCAGTTAGTACTAAGATATTTGAAACATAAATAAAGATATGTAAACATTAAGGTCAGAAGGTTTAGGATCATGGACAAAGCAACAGGTCTGTTAAGTACTTGAATAAACACTTTTAACTTTAAGTTTATTTTATACGAAAATGTGTCAACCTTCGACCGAACAAGATTTAAAAGTGACAAGAAATAGTAATTACACTATGTCATTGAGAGTGTGGAAATACTAGAACAACAACACTTTTGACGTTCTTTCTCTTTTTACATATAAACAGCCGCAAGGCTGTTAAACGTATTTCTTTTCCTTGCACCCAACCATCCACAAATAACTGGATACAAAAACACAAGGGTGAAAATACTGCTTCTGTTGAATTTTTGTTTTTTTATTTTCTACACATTCGTTCACGAAACAAAATTATCAACCGCGCCAGAACAATCGTTCGACTTACTGTACCTCTTCCCCTTTCTGAATTTCATGTTTATATTTTCTGGTGTCATGTGATAATGCTATGATACCGATATATTTTTTCTTCACTTGTCAGTATTAATTAATTAATCCTAGATGCACTTCCGCAGGGTCCCTGAAAGTGTTCTATTTCAAGTCTAAATAAAACCAAAATTAAGAGTAAAACTTATTTTTATTTCTTGCTTCTGAAATTCATGTGTCATACTGTGTTATAACCTGCAGAGTGAATAGTTCTTTTCGTGATTACTGACATACACACGTTTTACTGGCATCACGACAGTACAAACTGCAACATTAAGCGTCCTTTATGTGATGTAATTTTAATGCTTCCTGACTGACTGACAGACAACAAGCTACTGTATAATAGTTAAAATAGGCGATTTTTTCCAGGAGACCTTTATTACAATACACGAACTTCTTACTTTCCAAATATTTTAAGATATTAGATTTTTTTTTCATCTGTGTTATAAACGTCTGGAAACATAACTCTAAAGTGGTTATTGTTATACTTCAAGCAAAAAGAAAAATCAATAATTTTATTCAGTATAAAACAGTAATAATTTGTTTGTTCAACTGTGAAGGAACGAATTAGAATGCATGTGATATCTTGTTTGTACAAACTGACATTATAAATATGTTTAAGTTTTAAAAGTATTGATACATTACAACAACATGTCATTCTTTGAGCAGACTGTTTATATGAATTTATTATGTTACTTTAACGATATCGATAGTAAGCTGATAAACTGTGTTATACATTAAAACTTTTTTTTACTAAAATACAAGCCCTTCCATAACATGAGGATGGAATAATTTCTTAAATTTATTACAAGATCAGTTACAGCTAACTTTATTTCTAATATTTTTCATAGTCTAAAAATATTTCATTTCACTTAAAACAGGTTTATTTGTTGTTGTTTTTTAATTTTGCGGAAAGCTGTACGAGAGCTATCTGCGCTAACTGCCCCTAATTTACCAGTGTGAGACCCAGTACTAACTCTTAGGCTGAAAGAACGAGTAGGTATGGCAATAAGGAAATTCGAACCCGCGAGTCTCAGATTACGAGTCGAGAGCTCTAATCACCTGACCATGCCTAGCCTGTTGAGAAGAAGATGATTTTTGTTAGATTTCGCATATTTATGTGAATAAACGTCTGTAACGAATACTGCCAGAAATACTAAATAGGTTAGGTTTGATTGAAATAAAGCTTTGGTAGACGGTTAGTATGAAGATTATGCTAAAAAAAAAAAGATAACTACTGTCCTCCCCCACATCCGTGACTCAACATTAAGTTTATCGGTGTTCAAAACCGTGGTAAGAAGAACACAGATCGTCCTTTGTTTAACCTTGCACTTAGCAACAAAGGAACAGGAACATTACACTTATTTAACGAAAATGCTTATTTCATGAATTTTATGAAAACTCTGCTGAGCAACTAAAATATTAGATTATTGAGAGAAAATGTTTGTGAAACTCACAAATATAAAAATCATGACTCAATCATTATATATCACGTATATATCAGAGAGGGTAAACTGAAACTCATTACTTTAGAGTTAATAGAGTATAAAGTTAAAAATCTCTAATTGTTCCAATTAGAAAGACCAAACAGGAGATTTAATTAGCGTAAATATTTGTTATTTGTATCTTAACAATCGTTATTTCAGGTTTGTTTGGTGCGAAAGTTTGTTAATCTTACATTTCACACAACTTAAAAGGGACAAGAAATAGTAAATAAGTTTTGTCAGAAACTGTAGAGAAAATCTAGAGCAGCAAAACTTTTGATTTTTTCCTCTATTTCCTCATACAAAATTTACCAGTACAAATACCTGCGTTAAACTAATACGAAATTGTGTCACCAGAATATCATTATTTATAATCTTTTTTAGCTCACACCCGTTAATCTCACTGCGCATGCATTTGGTCAAAAATAATTAGTATTATTATTCCAACACATTGTTTTAAATGTCTTTATTTATGCTTTTCAGTAGAAAGAATCCAAACATTTCATCTTTATAAAGAAAACGTTTCCTTTCTTAGAGTACAAGCTGTATTATTCACAAGTTCTACTGTTTTACATAATTAACGCTAAGATTGCGTCACAAATAAACAATGTGTAAATAGAATTTTCACTTATTTGCTAAATACATATATCTTGTATTTAGTCTCGTACACAAACTTAAAATTTACTTCACTGAACTAATTGAGTGGTTGACCGAAACAGACAAACTGACTAATTTTTCACTAATTACTTCTTCCTAACTAACCGACTCGCTACTAATTCTAACGTAATTATTTTTTTATAGGCGGCTAAAAAAGCTCTAAAACATTAAAGAAATATTCGGACGTTAAACCATATGTTCATCACATAACATCAAACTTCCCATTGCTGAATAACAACACGAATGTTCAAATGGAGAAAAAAATTAGTCTACGACACTCCACCATAGAATTTTAGAGTTCTTTGAACAATTTTGTTAAAGAAAGAAGTCCTCCGCTGAGAGAGTGGTAAAACCTGTAGATTTATAACACAAAAATCAAGGGTTCGCTTCAGTTTCTCTCCGTTGATACAGCAGATAGCCAGATATGGCTTTGCTATAAAAAAACACACACACGTATATAAAGAAAATAATTGCACATGAAAGTTAACCTGATGTCACCCCAACAGTAGTTTTGATATAACCTTTTGATGATTTCATTCTTGGTGTTACTCTAAAAGTGGTTTTCATAGAAACCTCGAACTCTTCAGGTGGCTGATGTACCTCTCATAAGGGTTTTTTTTAAAGTCAGCAATTACAATTGGTTTTTCTTTCATTGCCATTATTCCAAAAACGGTCATGGTAAATTACACGTTGCTTAGCCTATGCTTTTTGATTATTTAACTCACTTCGTTGATTCTTTTGACTACAACAAAGGGTCACTCCCAACATATGCTTAAAGTCCTCTCTTGTGATATGGATTATATAGATATACCATACCACCACGATGAAAATCCAGTATTATTACATAGAAACTTGTATCCCATCACGAGCTATTTTAAACATTTCTTTGATAAAGTCATATGCGTCAGAAGTTAGTTTCCTTACACTCACTACAAACTCTGTGTAAGACTCTTCTAAGTGACTATCCTCAGAATGTGATTACAACAAGTCTAATGATGCTAATGGCAATTTTGGTTCAAACACAGGTGACTCTGATGTTGTTCTTGTGGCTATATGTAACAGGAATCGGAGTTCTTGATTCCACACTCTCTAATGTTCATCCACGCAGATTAGTAACTCATTTAAAATTATATTGTTATATATATCCACTGTTCTTTCAGAATAAAAAATGAATAGCTGTTGACTTGGTTTTTGTTTGTTCAAAAAACAATGTACGATAAAACGTGCTGCATACACATGTTCCTTAAATGAAAATGTTAAGAGAAACTATTACAGAGAAAGGCTTAAAGATAAGTTTAAACACTGTATCTTTAAAATATCAATAAAAACATAAAAAACTCCTGCATTGTTATAGCTTTAAATCTGTTCTTTCTAAACTTTCTATCAAATACAAAAACGCTCTCAATGTTAATGCTGTTTTTTTGTATCTTTGTTTTGGAATTTCGCACAAAGCTACTCGAGGGCTATCTGTGCTAGCCGTCCCTAATTTAGCAGTGTAAGACTAGAGGGAAGGCAGCTAGTCATCACCACCCACCGCCAACTCTTGGGCTACTCTTTTACCAACGAATAGTGGGATTGACCGTCACATTATACACCCCCACGGCTGGGAGGGCGAGCATGTTTAGCGCGACGGGGGCGCGAACCCGCGACCCTCGGATTACGAGTCGCACGCCTTACGCGCTAGGTCATGCCGGGCCAATTATGAGTAGAAAAACATTAAATCAAAAACTTGGAGCCTCATGTGGCAAATCCTGATGAAGTTTAAGTAAGGTTGTATGTGTGTGTTTTCTTTTAGCAGAGCCATATAGGGCTATCTGCTACGCTCACCGAGAACAATCGAACCCCTTATTTTAGCGTTGTAAATCCGTAGATTTACCGCTGTACTAGAGGGGAACGTTTAAGTAAGGAATATAAAGTAATTGATTCATAAATGAAATACAGCTGTTGGTTGACAAAGGTTTTCCTAAACTGAAAATGTGAAAACTTTTAGGTTTAAATTTAGTGTGTAATGGATTTCCTGTTATACGTTTAGTTTAATACCTATGTTTGTTTCAGTATAGTTTTGTTTATGCATGTGATGTATATTGTTGGATGTGTATCGTGCAAGTAAAGCCTGTTCTCGAAATTTGTAGAAAATTCTTGACAATAGGAATCAACAATATTTATTTTACGAAGACGCTAGTGTATTTTTGAATAGTGTTGAATGTTCGAGATTGAGTGGTATATAAAACCAATGCGCCGAGAGAATATTATTTTTGTTTAGTTGGCTACAGTCAGTGTGCTATAGGCTTCGGAAGCCATAATTGTGATTAACGCCAATTAATCAGAAAACTACATAATTTAACCAGGGACGTTTATAGATTTCGAACGTTACAAATCGTTTATCTTCAGTGAATTCAATTCGGACGTTAGTATTTTTACGAAGACATTAAATATCTTCATCGGCAAAAGCCAGCGGCGTTAGTCCAACTGAACCAGCTAGCTTAAACGAGGTGTAAAAATATCAACTCAGAATGAATTTGTTTTTCATGGATCTGGATCGTCGACAAAATATTCAGTTCTACACCAGACATAAGACTCAGTATTGTCTGTAAGTCTGTTAAATTGTTGTATATAAATCATTATTTTAAATAACTGTTATTATAAATTGTATAGTTGTTTTACATTAAAATATACTTATATTATGAAAGAAAATTGTAGTGTCAGTTTTGTTGGCAAATATCATAAATTTAATACATATTAACATTTAATAAACTTCTAAATTCAAATTTCCGGGTTTTGAAATTGTAATACGTAAGATATGTAAAATAATAAATTGGAAACTCATCCTAGATAAATTGTAATACGTAACAAGTGAAAAATCTGTATCTCATGTTCCCTTGTCCTTCAATGTAATCAGAACTAATGCTGAATTCATGGTACTGTCCTGCCGAGTTTCAGTGTAGTTTTGTAATTCTGCTACAGGTTTAATCATGAGTCAAGAAACATAAACTTGTTTGTTGAACGATTTTTTCTCAGGTTGACTTTCCATTTAAGAGTTTAGAATAGAAAGACAAAAACAACAAATTTAGTTAGTTTTTTTGCTTTTGAATGTCGCGCAAAGCTACACAAGAGCTATCTGCGCTAGCCGTCCCTAACTTAGGTGTATAAGACTAGAGGGAAGGTAGCTAGCCATCACGACCCACAGCCAACTCTTGGGCTACTCTTTTACCAACTAATAAGGGGATTGACCGTCTCGTTATAATGCTCCCAAGATGTTTGGTTTGACGGAGATTCGAACCTGCGACCTTCAGACTACGAGTTGAGCACCTCAACCACCTGACTATGACTTAGTGTTTTTATTAAAGAACCATTCACAGAGTAACAGTCAATGATTTAATATTACACTAGTGCCATTTATAATATGTATTATATGAATTTATAAATGATGAAAGAGTGGAGTGTGTGATTTTCTTATAGCAAAGCCAAATCGGGCTATCTGGTGAGTACACCGAGTGGAATCGAACCCCTGATTTTAACGTTGTAAAGCTGTAGACCTACCAGCGGGGGGCTCAAGAGTAGATATGAGTAAAGAAACTGCATATTATGACCTGTTATTATCAACAATTAATGCTCAAAAGCCTTATGTTCATACATATATCTAACGGTGTATTTGATGATGTGTGATGTGTTGAGTTATCATTTACTTATCGTAGTGAACGCACACTCACGTAGTAGTGAATACACAGCATTGATGATAGTAATGTATTCTTCTGAAGTAATATGCATTCCACTGCTGCATGAAGCTTAGCCTTGCTATTTCGATTTGTACTTGCTAAGGATTACGAATAATTGGCGGAACTCTTACAAACCGCTATAGTTTACAAATAGTAAACCAAATGATAGATTGAACTACATATTTATTTTTATATATTTGAAGAATACCACACATACTTTTTCCTACAAAACTATGAAATACTTGAATTTCTCAGTTACATCAGTTATCTTCATATTTAAATACATATGTACATGAATGACTTAGCTAGTTGTATATCACACTACATCACTCACCTTAAATGCTCTTAAATCAGTATGTATACGTTCACTGAACATACTCGCCCTTTCAACCGTGAGAGCGCTATAATGTTCAGGACAATCCAACTGTTCGTTGGTAAAGAGTAGCTCAAGAGTTGACGGTGGTTGGTGTTACTAGCTGCCTTCCCTCTAGTCTTACACTGCTAAATTAGGGACGGCTAGCACAGATAGCCCTCGAGTAGCTTTGTGCGAAATTCAAAAACAAACAAACAAACCTTCTAGGGTATCAATTCTAATTGAGGAATGGCTAACACATGTGACTTTTGTGTAGATTTACACAAATTTTCCAAACAAAACAAAAAAAACTGAAATTCAATAGGCCGTCTAGTTCGATTGCGCAACATAGCTCAATTGAGTGTTAGAGTTTAATATCTACATGTTTACGTATTACTCATTGCTTGCGAATTCAAGTCAACAACTATTTGTCAATCTCAGTAGTTAAATAATTAAAGTCCAGTGTTGTAGTATGTTAAAACAATTTCAGACTTTTTTGTTTATGCCGCGTCAAAATAACATTGATAATAATTTCTAAAATAAGGTGTTATATACAACAATAATTTCAGATTTTACCCATGATGTATTTTTGTAGAAATGTATAACACCTATACTGTTGATTTAGTGCATGAGATGTTTGTAGTGTTGTCCATTACATTCAACCTTTTTTTTTGTAACTGCTATTTGGTATTTCTGAAACACTTTGGTTACCTTTAAGCTAATTGTAAGCACAGATTTCAGTGTAGTCCACAATTCTGAGCAAAGAAACAAAGAGAATGTAAGTAGTATTAGATAAAAAGACAAAGGCAAGGCCTATCGACAATGGACAATTATTATTATTGTGTTTCTTCTAGGTCCATTTTACTAAGGCTTCAATTTGAGCAAATCAGATAAGACATAATAAACGTAACTTTATTAACTCAAAAACTACTCAAGAAACCCAAACAGAGGATTTAGCCAATGTGTTTCTCATTCAGGTAAGAATGTCTATTTAAGTCATCATGGTTTAAATCCAGTTTGTGTACATAACCAGTATTATTCTCTTTTGCAATTTAAACCCAGATAGTGTTTTCACATTCCATGTCCTTAAAATTAACGCAATATGAAGACATTCTTTGAAATAACTAGACATTTTATCATTACCCATTGTTGCTACCGATTTCTAAATTTCAAGCAAAGATACTCGAGGTCTATTTTCATTACCAGTTCTACCTTTAAATCAAAAGATTAGAGGGAGAGCAACTAATCAATACCAGCCACCACTGACTCGAATGCAACTCTAATCAAATCAAATAGATAAATTTGACCGTCACTCTTGTGACATAACTAAAACATTTTTGTTTTTGAATGTTAGGAAACGCAAATCACAAAACCTCATATCTGCAATTGGAGTACGCTAGCCAATGGACCACGCTGGTCTTATCATCTATTGAGACCTAATAATGTACAGATTGTTGTTGTTTGTTATTAAACACAATGTTATGCAAAGGGCTATCTTGACTCTGCTCACCACGAGTATAGAAACCAAGTTTCTAGTGGTATAAGCCCACAGGCATATCACTGTGCCACTGGGGAAACATATGTATAAACTATCTTTAGGAGCAAAGATATTGAATTTAGATAAGAAAATAGTGGACTCGAATAAAAAGAATAAATCTTTACGTTGAAACACTATGGATCAGAAACTTTAAATTATGTGTGTTTATCTGCATTAAGTTAAGTTGTGGAGTGAATATTGATAGCTTGTAGTTTCAAATTCATTGAAGTATCGCTTTCATCATCACTAGGTTTAGGCATACAGAAAGTAGTCAAATCTATCGCTATGTTTCTGTATTGAGGGCATGGAACATCAAAATTCGTTGCATGATTTATATAGGAAGATTTTTTCAAGTTGCTCTAAAAACATTATTTGTTAAGACTTAAGAATCCAAATTCTGTATTTACTTTTATTCTTATGACTATACACAACATATGGGTGTGTGTATGTTTTCTTATAGCAAAGCTACAGTGGACTATCTATTGAGTCCACCCAGGTGAATGGAGCCCCTGATTTTAGCGTTGTAAATCCGTAAACTTACCGCTGTACTAGAGGGGGACTATAGCATATGGAAACCGTAAAATGTATATCTAAACTTTTTTTAGAATAAATAAGGTATAAATAAAAATACCAATTAAGTCTATAATATTCTAATTTTAGTAAAATCACTAGTTTTGACAAATAAAATACTTTTATAAGTAAATAAAACTTAAAACAAAGAATTTTAATGTTTTACATCAGGGGTCACCAAACTTTTTTCACAGGGGGCCAGATTACTTGGGGAATGAGAAGTGCGGGCCGCATGATCATTATGTTCAATACTCATAAGCTAGAAGGAAAGCTTTCTGTAAAAGACTTAACACTAAGTTTAGGATACCACATTAGCCATGTGAGAGTAGCATGTAATACACACATATAATAAAAAACAAACAGAAATACAACCAACATTTTTATTTACCAAAAGGTTAATCAAAGAAGGTGACATTAGCAAAAACAATTGTCACATCGCACATAGTGACTACATATCTGAATTTAACTAAGCCGCAAAAAAGTTAGTGAGGTTTATGAAATTGGCGTTTGGCTTTTAAAATATCTTCAATATTTGGTTTTGAATTGCTGCATCTAATCATTAGAATTGCTTTCAAATGTTCATCAATCAACCTTGATCGATGTACCGACTTCAGATACTTCATTTTTGAAAATGCTTGTTCACAGACATAAGTTGTTCCGAATACTGATGCCATACCAGATGCGAACTGCTTCAGCTTTGGAAAATCATCTTCAGGTATGCAGCTGTAAAATTCAATAAGTTGCCCCCTCTCTGTGTTTCTCTTTCAACAAGTCATTTCCTTGTAAATCGATGACCTCAAGCTGAAGTTCCACTGGCACGTCATCAATGACACAATCAAAAGGGTTCGGGAAAAGAAGAATGTCACTTTCGATTCTGTCGAGATCCTAAAATCTCTCTAAAAATGCTTATTTAAATCACCAATAATCTTTTCTGAAACTCCATGTTGACATCTTTTGTGTTTCCAGCATGAAACTCATTGAAACACTGAAAATAAGAGAGATTTCCTCCTTCCAAATGTGCTTCAAACAATCACAGCTTTCTCCTAAATCCTTTAATGATTCTATAGAGATCACAAACAAGGTTATTCTTCCCCTGAAGTTTCAAGTTCAATTCATTCATGTGGGATGTGATGTCAACCAAAAATGACAACTTTGACAACCAGGTTGGATCCGACAGAAGTGGATCGGCTTTCTATTTCTTGATAAGAAATATATCTATTTCTCTTCTTAGTTTATAAAAAAGTTCTTGCTGATGTGTGATGCAGTGTATGAATATAGCGTTTGGGAGTTGAAGATCTTTCAACTGTTTCCTGATCAGCCCCACCAGACCCTTCTTTACTCCAGCCATGTTTTTTCCTCCATCAACTGTTACACCTCTAAGCTGATTCCACTGAAGGTTATAGTTTTGCAAAGTTTTATGCACTTCCATGAAAATGTCTTCTCCAGTTGTTCTTCCGTGCATGCTGCAAATTGATGCCAACTCTTTCGTGATCTGAAAGTCCAAGTTAACTCCACGAATGAATATGAGAAGTTTTGACGTATTCGAGAGATCAGTAGACTCATCTAGTGCCAGAAAATACCATAGGAAGTTTCTAGCTTTTTGGCGTATCTGTATTGCGATGTTCTCTCCAAGTTCTTCTGCTCTCCGTACTACTGAAGTTGCTGAAAGGCTGATACTTTCAAAGAAATTGGCTTTTTCAGGACATTAGGTTTGAAGCCACTACACAATCAAGTTAAATTATACATGTACTAAAAAGAAAGAGGAGAGATAAAAGGCTTAGAACTGAATACAAAGATTTAATTAAACGTTCCCGCTGCTTCTTCAGTTTCCATCTGGATGATTGGTCAGTAAAACGTCGCCAGTAGCGCATTCTGTTATTATAATTGGAAGAAGACCATAATGTTTGTTGAATTTCGCGCAATGCTACTCGAGGGCTATCTGCGCTAGCCGTCCCTAATTTAGCAGTGTAATACTAGAGGGAAGGCAGCTAGTCATTACCACGCACCGCCAACTCTTGGACTACTCTTTTACAAATGAATAGTGGGATTGACCATAACATTATAACACCCCCATGGCTGAAAGGGCGAGCATGTTTGGTGCGAGGGGGATTCGAACCCGTGAATCTCTGATTACGAGTCGAGTGTTTTAACCATCGGGCCGTGCAGGGCCATCGCAAAAGTGAAAATAGGGAGTACAGAAGGACTTAACTTTCACATATTATTTCTAGCCTGAAATACGGTTTCTCGTAGTAGAAGTTCGTAGAAATACTGCTATACCTGTTGGGGGGAAGATATAAAAAAATGAAAAAGAGAAGTTAGTAATTTCTTTAACTGCCTTATATACCAAAATAGGTTTTGTTCTGTTGTACAAATAAATATTTTTTGAAGAAGTGTATGAAGGTGAAACTGTTGGAATTGATCAAATAATCTAATCATCCGTAGAAAATATTGAAAAAAAATTGAATTTAGGTTATCATTTTTAACCCTCTCTCCTTCCCCCAAGGGCAGCGGTAGGTTTACGGATTCACAACGATAAAGTGAAGTTTATGATTCCAATCGGTGGGCATAACAGATCATTTGATGTGGCTTTGCTATAACATATACACATACGCTGTTATCAAATCATAAATAAACGCTTCCCTTTTGTTGTTTTTAAACATGTAAACTCTTACTGCTTAAATGAAAACATCCCCGCTCAATTTCGTTGATGAAAGTAATAGCTTACAGGTTTTTTTTTAATAAACGCTTTTTTTTTCTGTTTGTTGTTTCATATTAACCTTTGATCAAAGTGAGCTACCTGCTTAGATCAAAGCTAAAAATCATCTGATGATCAGTATAGATCTAGCTAATTTTTTTCATCATTTCAAGTCCCTCGCCTTTACTGGTATTTTTAGCCCAGAACCTAATCATACTTGAAAAGGTTGTACCAACTTAGCAAGCCTAAGTTAGTCCTAAATCGGCAGATCAAACTAGGTGTGTAAAACAACCTATGAAAGTATAACTAATTGTGTGTTTTTCTTATAGCAAAGAGCTATCTGCGGAGCCCACCGAGGGGCAGCGAACCCCTGATTGTAGCATTCTAAATCCGTAGAGTTACCGCTGTACTAGCGGGAGGCGTGTATAATTAAGAGAAAATAGATAAATTAAATATTCTAACTAATTTTTTTTTGTGAAAGTAACGTAATTACCAATGTTTTCTTGATAAAGTTGAACAAATTTTTCTATGAGAAATCACTCTAAAACTAAAACAATAAAAATCTGTGATGACGAGAAAACTCACTTGTAGAGAAAAATATATATGTAAAAACGTCTGGTATGGGTTGAGAAAATTTTTTTATGTAGAGGAGCGAACAACGTTTCGATCTTCTTCGGTCATCGTCAGGTTCACTATAATTTTATTATAACTTGATAGAACAAAACAGATTTTACGATCGTTGACTATCTATTTTATTATTATTCTAAGCGAAATTTATAAAACATTAAAATACACCCTATAACACAGTATCCATTGGATGCCATTTTATAAAGAAAGTAGATAAACAAGTATCAGAGAAAAATATTACTAAATAAAAAAACTATCCAACGCTGCGTATTGAATTTCAAAAAAGAAACCAAACAAGTTTGGTTCCCCTTTTCCAAGCTCTGTACCAGCCATATACAGAAGTTTTTATTTAGTAATATTTTTAATACGTATATATGTATATACATGTAGATTGTTTTCAATAATATTTAAATTATAAGGTTATGTGCTTTCAAATTTTACAATATTTTAAAGCAAACTTCAAACAACAGTACAAAGAGGAATATTCCTGAAAGATACATCGAATATCGAATAGCGATATTTTCAAGTCCAGTACCAGCGGGGCTCACGTATCGTATCATATTAATTTTTTTTTTTTGGGGGGAGGTTGCTTTTTATGTCTGGCAATGTAAAGAACTGTTAAAATCACTGTTATGTACGGAATCACTCAGTCTATCTTTATGATGCATAGTAAGTCCTGGCGGCATTGTTTACATAACTCATACGTTACTTGGATATTTCATAATCAAGAAAAAACAGTTACACAAACAATTTGTTGCATAAATAGTAAAGAATTTTTTCTTAGAATGGGCCTCATCGGTATTTCAAGGTTTAACTTGTTACAAAGCCAACTCAAGTGAAGTTTTTGAGGAACAGTGGTGCGAAAGGGTCCGTTTTTAATGTGTTTACGAATCGAAAAGTTTGTTATAAGTTAAAAGTATAAGAAAATGATACAGTGTAATTATGTTCTGTAACTATAAAACGTGTTAAATATTGTAACCTTTTTTGATGCATTATGTTTTGTTCTAAAATATATTTTCGTTTTTCCAAATTAATAAACTAAAACCCTCTGTTGCATTTAACTATTTAAAAAATAATACAGGATAGAGTAAAAGTAAATATATTTGGTTTTAATAATAGTAATGAACGACCTTATAGCACTAAATTGTGGTGTTTATTTATTTAGATGCAGAACGTTTCACTTTACGGCTTCTTCACGATTGCACTCTAAAACACAGACCGAATTCGTTTGGTTTAAATAATAAATTTCATTACGATGTATAACATGTATTTGTGCAGCATGCATTTGAAATATTTAATAATAAAACTTATTGTTGAATTAATTAACTACTAACAGAAGTTAACAAAAGTTCTATCAAGGTTATAAAGTAAAATAACAAAAAGACAGGCCAAAAAATAAAATTAAAATTATAGGCGCCATCTTTGGCCACATTCATTTACGGTCGTAGTTTTTCGATGAGAAGAACTTCTTTGAACTTTCTGTCAGTGTACTTGATGAGGATTTGTAGAGAGAATGGTGATTTTAAATTAGTTGTTGCTTGTCCATGATATTAGTTAAAAATGATCTGCAACTGCACTTCTTTCATGTTGTTATTTGTAAAGAACGTCAATATGTTTCCACATTCTTGTGTGTATGGTCATTTTGGCTCGTCCTATATGATGGCAGATGTTACATGTAAACTGGTAAAAAACACTGTAAACAAGACACTCATTTTGAAATTGTAAACATGTTTTTTGTAACAGAGATGGCTTTGTGGTATTGTATGGCAGTGAACTGAGATTTTCGAAGGTGATTTTAGAAAATAACCTCGCCGTTCTATAACTTTAATCTGCAGTTTGGATTTCCAGTTTTAGTGGATGCTCTTGGAGAAACTGTCATGCGAAATTAAGTGTTAAATAAAATAAAAAGAACAATTTAGTTCACATTTACGCCTAAGTACTAAGTATTTTGATATAAGATAACACTATGTAACACAAATTTTGTTCGTGGATAGTATGTGTTATTTCTTAATTGTTTATGTTGTAAAAGTACAAAAAATGGCCATTAATCCCTTCAAACTTTGCTTTTGTGACTTGGATAATGAAATTTAAAAATTAACCTATTTTCTATGTAAAAACGGGCAAATTTGGACATTTTCATTTACATAAGGTCTGAATAAAACATCATATAAATCAAGATGAACACGTATTTATACTAATGTTATACAGAAATGTTTAGAAGTGAGTAGTTTTTCGAGATTTGCGACTGTAATGTAAATCACTTTCACATACCAGCCCCCAAATATAGTCTCCCATCGTGTTTTCGTTACACGCTTCTTGATAGCGTGTATATCTTGGTGGAAGCGCTAGCCTTTCTCTTTGAGGTGCACCAAATGAGCCAGGGGAAGAGACGGATACTTATTCCCGTTATGGAGCACAGCTTCGAGGGTTCTAGATGAGCTATTAATGAAGAGACGCCACTTGTTCGTGTCACAGGCAATTCCAATTGCCTCGCACAGACCGGATACACTGTGGCAAAAGCAGAGCCAATCTTCACGAGTGAAGAAGCTTGAAAAATGTCGGTGACGCTTCCTCTGACTTGCGACTTGCACTCTGCCGGAGTGGGTACAGGGAGCTCAGAACAGTATGGCACTGGGGCGATTGATGATGGAAGGTCCGGATACACGATAGTAGATGTATTCTTGCCAGCCCGAAGTTTGGAAGAGTCCAACATGCCGAAGTAGCGATTTATATATGCAAAAACGGCTCGTTTGGGTTCAGAAAATATTTTACATAGAAGAGCGAACAACGTTTTGACCTTCTTCGGTCATCGTTAGGTTCACGTTGTTCGCTCTTTTATGTAAAATATTTTCTCAACCCAAACGAGCCGTTTTTGCATATATATTTCTCTACAAGTGGGCTTTCTCGACATCACGAAGTAGCGATTGTTTCAGTGGTCAGTGGATTCACGCCAAATTCTTGGAATAGCGAACTTCATGGCTCTCTTTTCCCTTCTGTATCATCCTGCAAAAGAGCAAAATAAAATTGTTATTATGAAGAATAAATTTATTTCACCCACAAGTAATGTGTAAGAGGTTCATGCAAAATATTTTATATCTGGTATTTTTGTATACTATTGGAAGTTGAAAAAATAAATTGAAAAATATTTAAGTTTTAAAAGGTCTAAAATTTGTATAATATAAAATCTTCCTATTCAAGCAAGACAATTGTGTCCGTCTTACCTTCTAGAGTGTTTTTGCAGTGCTCGCAGGTAAAACGAGGTGCATAGAGTTTGTCTTGATCCCCGAAAGGCATGCCGAAATATGCCTTGTAGGCTTCACACATTTTAGCAGATGCTGTCACATTATTTTTTCGCTCTTGTCTCGATAAATTGGCCACATACATAGCAGAATGCGTCTGGAGAATTCTTGCAGCTTTTTGATGCCATCTCTGATAAAATCAGATAGGTCTATGTGTTTACTTAGGCAGTTAGAACTAAACAGAAGTGGTGAGTGTTGAGCCCCTGTATGTATATTATTGTGGAACGTTTAGAAAATCCTGAAAGATTCTTGAACAACATTCTAGAAATTTCTTGAAAATTCTTGTAAGTTCGTAAAAATTCTTGAAAGTTCTACAACATTCTAGAAATTTCTTGAAAATTCTTGTAAGTTCGAAAAAATTCTTGAAAGTTCTACAACATTCTAGAAATTTCTTGAAAATTCTTGTAAGTTCGAGAAAATTCTCTATCAGCTACTCAGCACTGAATCTACCTGGAATGTTCTTAAAATGGGTAAATTTGAAATGTTTGGAGAGAAAAATAGGTCTTTTCTATTTACTGTGACGTACAGTGTTCGAAATAAAAAATGTGCTACGAATTCACTGGAAAAATCTAAGTAAATCTTTGATATCAAACTTTTATTTGTTTTTTTTTTTGATAGAAATACAATTAGAACATAATTCCATGATTTAATCAGAAATACTGACCAAAAGTTCACATTGCAAAAGTTAATCTTACGGATGGTCTAAGCAGCGTGCTACGTTTTTTTATAATTTATTGATAAATATCTCTCATACAAGCTGTTTCAGAAAGTCACAGAAGTAATAGATAACCAGCATATATCAACACCTTCAAATTATTTCTAGTTAATTAAATACCTAGTTCATTTTATTTTTAATAAGGTACTATACATTTTATGTTCATGCACTATTTTTATCCCGTATATGAATTATTATGTATGTATTTATTACGTAGTTATTTCGCACTTGATATATAATAAGATTAATTTTCACATAGTTCATTTTCGAAATATAGCAATAAAATAATGAACCTACTTTGTGTAACAACGTTATCTAGTGACAATATATAGAACTGGTCTGATGTTACAGCTCACACTATTTCTGTTATCATCTGATACTTTACTGATATAAAAAATATATCACTGACATTCGGTATTAAAATATGAGATCAGAACATATTGTATTATACCAATGGCTATTGTATGATGAAATAGTTCATAAGACTGTGACGTTCATAGACTTGTCAAAATTACAGCTACTTATTTTAAACCTCACCTTTGAAAAATGTAATTTATTAGAGAGTAAGGGACCCCTAGAATTGGAATACTTAAATTAAGAAAATGTAAAAATAAATGAATAATACCACAATCCTGAAGTGATAAACAATTTTCCTATGAAATCTGGGAAATAAAAAAAATGGATGTATTGTATGAGTTTCAAGATCATTCATGTTATTTGTTGGACTTCAGTTGTAGACACAAGAATAAGGTGTTTCTTATTCACTGTAATGACAACCAATTTTTTAAAAGAAATAGATGGAAACTGTAAACATAGGCATTAGGTGTTCAAAGTGTAGGCTATGACAGATCGGTTAACACATAAAAGACTACAGGAGTAACTTCAGTACTCAAGCATATAGATTTTGTCAGATAATATACTTTTAGTGCGAAACCAACTATAAATATAATTTAAAATACCAGGTATAAAGGCAGTGTGAGGACATCAAACCATGATATCTTTTAAGAATGCTCCCGGAACAGAAGTGTCTATATTGTGTGGGAAGCCAAAATCACAAAATGATAAATTTAAGTGTTTTTTCCAGACTGGGTTGTGTGAGAAGACATAACAGTTAATAAGTGTTATTTGAAGAGTCAAATGTTTAGGTTATTCGATAAAATAGGCCAATCAGTGGATATTATGCCAGGAGCTAGGTGCTCAGATTGTGCGAGAAGACAAGGCTTGTTGTTAAGTATTATGTCGGGAGCCAGGTATGTAGATTGTGGGAGAGTACAGCCCAGTCAGTATGTGATAAATATTTCATACATAATTAAAATAATCAAGCACTCAAGTTGTAAGTTGGTACAGAAAAAGATAGCATGAGGGACGTTAAAGACCAGACGTCCAAGTTTGTGTAAAAAGATAAGTAAAATACGTACTAGCCCACAGGTTTGCAAGTTGTTTCAGAATATCCGAGAAAAATGTAAAGAAAACTTAACAGCGATATTCTTATGAAACGCTGGAAAGTTTATAAATCAAAAATAACTAAGAAACACGACGTGAATTTAAGAAGGGTTAATCAAACTTTATAAAAGCAGCTGCATATGCTAATGAAGTGGAATGCCGCCTCAGATGTAGCTGTAACGCTACAGGAAACATGGTTAGCATATATATATATGGCTTAGGGCGAATTCTCGAGTATTCTACACTACAATTTCGCTTGCCTCCAGTGGTATAGTGATATGTCTGTGGACTTATACCGCTAGAAAACGGGTTTCGATACTTATGGTGGGCAGAGTAGAGTTAGCCCTTTGCGTAGCTTAGTGCTTAAATACCAAACAACAACAATTTCGCTACTGATAGACCTATGACTGAAAAAATATAGCACAACTTTTCTCAGCAAATATATTCGAATAAACAGTTTGTTTTGTTTTTCAGCACCAATCCGACAAAGGGAACTGAACCTTAGATTTTCACATTATAATTCCATAAGTTTACTGCTGACTGACTAAAGCAGGGGTTCCCAACCTTTTGACACTCGCGACCCCTTACCTAAAAGTTTGAAACCCATGTGACCCCCTACTTAGGGCTTAATATCAGCAGCTTAATTTTTCTTTTATTTTCTGTGAAGGAGAGGGAAAGAAACATCTAAAAAATATTTAAAAATTCTGTAATTATTTATTAGCAAATTAAATCACATTGGTCCAACCTGAATTCACAAAAAAAACATATATTTCTTATAATAATATTAACATAGGTTTGAACAGCTATCCAACCCAGCTATTGAGGTGCCTAATGTTGCATTTCAGCAGCGAGCTTTGAAATTTGTGGCCGAGCGTTTGTTAGAGCCAGTCTCGTGTCATCTCCAACATCCAATCTGTTCCTATTCTTTGTTTTTATATTGACAAGAGTGGAAAATCCTGCCTCACACAAGTAGGTAGAAGCAAATGGAACAAGGACACGTAAAGCTATCATGCTGACTTTGGAGTATGACTGATACATAGCGCACCAGAACTGAGTCACGGATTTCACCTTGAAGAGATCACGAGCTGAAGAGTCGCTCCTTATATCCAGAAATTCATCTTGGATATCATCTGGGATGCTGGATACATCAAGTTCAGTACAAAATGGGTTCCTTACCAGGGCCTCCTGTTCCTGTGATAGCTCAGGGAAGTAACGCTCGACTTCCTTTTCTAGAGACTGAAGATGTTCGGTAACCTCATCCTTGAAGAACTGATCCAGTTGGACCTGAGACTCATCCGTTACTCCGCAAAGTTTTTCAAACATAGCGATGTTTCCAAGATTGGTTTTTCGACGCCAGTTCTGCAGTTTGGAAACAAAGGTCCGAAGACTATCTTGAAAAAGGAGAAAGGTGTTTCCCTTCTTTGAAGCTTCAAATTGAGCTTGTTCAGCTGGTCAAAAATGTCGGCTAGGTACGCAACCTTTTTATTCCATGCTTCATCTTCGAAGTGAGCTACAAGATCTTTCCTTTCTTGAGTCTCCAGGAATAGCTTTATTTCATCTTCCATTTCAAAGACACGATTAATAACGTTTCCTTTCGACAACTAACCTACTGCTGTGTAGAAGAGAAGGACTTCGTGGTCAGCATTCATGTCTTTGCATAGTTCTTTGAATAGGCGAGTGTTGAGTGCTTGAGTCTTCACATAATTTACAATTTTGATTACAGATTCAAGCACTTCCTGGACTAAAGGAACTACATTGAAATAACAAAGAGACGTAAAGCCTCGAGTACATTAATTTTATAAACAAACATTCAATATACAGTGAGTGGTGTTAGCCAGTAAAAACCATAACATACATAAGACTGTAAAACGACCAAAACAGCACACCACCACAAACACCATTGTTGCTGCTATTACCAAAGTTCGAAAGCTGGTCGATTATCGTTGAGAAGATATCCACCTGAAATATGTTAACAATTTCAAGAGGTGTTCACTTGGAACGTGTTGACAATTTCAAGGAAGGAAGTTCACTTGCAATATGTTAACAATTTCAAGAAGAAATATGCAGTTGGAGTATGTTAATTTCAAGAGGAGATTTTCACTTGAAATATGTTAACAATTTTAAAAGGAGAAGTTTACTTGGAATATATTAATAATATAAAAAGGGAAATGTATTTTGTTTAAATTATGTAAATTATCACGATATAAACACACACATATATATGATAGTAATGTATCTATTGTATTAAATCTTATAATCATCTATATTAATGTTGTCAGAGTTTCTAAATCAAACTAAAATTTTTTGGTGAAACTGTGTTTTACCATTTTTATGAGTTGATCGTTTCTAGAACAAACTGTACTAGTTCTTATTGAATAATTGCAGCAGTCATAAGTATAATTATAAACAAAGTTTAATTGCTAATATCTCTGATGTATTGTTATAATGATAGTCCTGCGATAAATTAGCTGTAATTCTATGGATTTATAACGTTAGAACTCGTGATGAATAGAGTGTAGATAGCGTACTTGTAGCTTAATTCTAAAAAATAGCTACAAGTTGAAAAGATAATAGCTTTTAATTTAAGAAAATATAGCCAACATATGAAAGTTGTGTTGATATATAATTAACTTTTTTTATTTGAATTCTCCCCAGTGGCACAGCGGTACATCTGCGAACTCACATCGCTAGAAACCGGGTTTCGATACCTATAGTTGGCAAAGGACAGATAGCTGATTGTGTACTTTTGTGCTTAATTCCAAACAAACAAAACCTTTCATCTGAAATTTTAACTTTGTTCTTTATTGATATGTACACCTTTTTTCATCTTTTGTTTTGTTATTTCTATGTTTGTAGTCAAGTACAAAGATGTAAAATGGACTAAAAAGGCTTGCTGGCTCTTTTAAGTCAGTCAAGAAGCTATGCTCTGAAAACATCTTGTTGGAAATATTCACACCAAAACACAGTAAACTTCTGTTACTTCGAGGTTACTTTCTATGCTACTTTGAAATCCTCACGAGGAGTCATTGTTAAGAGGGATTTGAAGAACATCCCCTAGTCAGAGATACTCACTAGATTCTCCACCCAAGACGTTTCTGCAGTGAGGCATATCTCCACTCACAAGGACGATATTATGCTGCCTACCAGTGCTCTAATTATGACTGACAGGCGGTTTATCTGAACTGTAAGGCATGGCCATATGTTCCTAATCCTCTCAGATGTTTCCCAGTGTCAGTGGTTTGGTCACTCAAAAAAATCATGACATGGCTCTTTGACATGTGCTCGTTGCGGTGACAAAGACCATGATGCTTATGAGTGTGAACTGGACCCTCACTGTGCTAATTGTAGTGGCTTTCACCTCTCTTACTTGCGTTCTTACCCTAGGTGGGCAGAGAAGAAAGAGATACTGCGTTTGAAAACAGTTCACAACAGTTCTTACCCTAAGACTCGGAAATTATTGTCCTCACCAACAACTCAGACGTATGCTGCTGCACTATGTTCCAATGCTCTCGTGAAGTGCAAACAGATCTTTCTGTACCTTTAACAGAGCTATTTTAAACCATTTGCAGAGTCTTTTGCCCTCTTTGGAAAAACGTGCTGGCAAGTCCACGTCTACTCCTGTCCTTCTTCCCATAATTCCTTCCAGTGACTGCTCGGTTCACTTCCTTCAGCCCCTACTTCTGACATATACGCTCGGGTTCATATTCTTCGGCCCTGAATCAGTTGCTGGAAACCAAATCTATTAACAGAGACTTGCCTATATGATCAAAGGCAGGATCCATGGACGACGAAAGATCTCCTTCTAATAAAGAAAAACGATGTAGTTGTAAACCGAAGTTCTTGTATTGAATACTCGGCTCCGCGCCGGTTGGCAATCGACTTGGAGTGAGTAACGTGATAACAAACATATCCAGATCAAACCTTCTATTGCTCTTTGGCCGTCTTGTTTTCATAAAGATTAGAAGGAGGAGTTATCTGGCAAGGCTATACATTGGTTACAGTTTTTGACTCACTGTTTTAATTTATCTGGAACTGACGCATCAATATGTGGCCTGTGTGACACTCAAGTCGTTATAACCCACGTTTTACTGTTGTGCCATCGTTACGACTCTAAATAACGGCACCATTGTATACATGTTTTGTCCCAATGTTTAACACTGATACTGTCGTTGGCGATGATGACACTGTCCACATTACTTGTATTTTTAAATTTTTAGGTGTCATTGGCCTTTTTAATTATATTTAAGTTTTTACTTGGTGTTTGAAGTTTCTTTAGTTTTACCTTGATTAATTTTTACATTTTAAAATGTTTTTATTTTTACGGTTTTTTTACCCAGTTGCTTTTCGCCAATAAACGTCAAACGACCAATCAATATTAGCGTGAGATTTTATTCAGCTCTAAATAGAATATAAATCTGCAACAGTCCAAGATGAAATGAAGGTCCCTGGGTGGGTCAGTGGTAAATTTTTGGATTTACAATGCTAAAGTTCGAGATTCTTTTCTTCACGATGGACACAGTGCAGATAGTTAATTGTGTTGCCTTGTGCTAAGAACTAACTAACCAAGTAAAATGATGGAGAAATCACATTGATACTATTCATGTGGTCGTAACGTGGTACAGAAGTTAAGATTTTTAATAGTCCAACACATTAGGAAAAGGACATATATCACTTGATGTGCAACACTGTTTGATACAAGTAAGTTTTATACTGATAAAACAACCTTTTTTTTTTTTTTTTTTTTAACTAAAATCTTCAACATGGCCGTGTGTATGAGATTACTTTATTTTAACCAAAAACTCAAACTTAAGTTCCAAAGTAATGGAGGTTTGCTAATACATTATAGGTATTTCTCATACAGTTCAGGTGTTCTGGAGACCGTTTTACTGACTTCGTAGAACATTGCATGCACGGCGCAACTGACGACTTTGCTAGTAAACAGCTGTTTCAACATTCCAGCTAGGAGATACTCTCTACAAATTAGTGTAATTCTAAAATTCAAGCATGTGATTCGCCGTGTTACCGTGGTTGCTACTCGGTGCTTCGTAAGAGATGCACCAGAACTGTTTTTTTTGTACATTATAGTTGGTACCATGAAAGTAACGTTACTTATACAACCTGGTTAAAAGCAAACTTGATAAATGCACTAAATGTATGATAAAGAAAGTGTTAAGTTATAATTTTGAAGGGAAAAGGCTGTTTCTTTAACAGGATTGTCAGTATCCATGTGCTTCGGTAAAATTTCGTCATATATGCTACAAACAATATTATTGTTCTATATGCAAAATTATCTTGGACATGTTGATCTGACAGCTTTTTCCTTTACTACCCACTTACGAGAGAGCTAGAACCTTAAGAGGCTTGAAATTATATTTTAGACTTACTAAAATAGGATGTTGAAAATTCGAAAAGTAAGAGCATCGTTAGTCTTAGGTCTTACAAAAAAAAAAGTTAATGGGAACCTGAAAGTAAACAGAAGGTATTGATTGTTAAAGTGTACCAAAAGAGTTAACAAAACCTAAAGGTCAAGACTGACTTATGTTAGAACTTAGGAAAAATACCAACAAGACTGTAAAAGAAAGAGCACCATTGCTACATAAATTAAGCCGAAACACTAATGAGAATGTAAAGAAAAGAGCGGCGACAGTGCTGGGATCTGTAGAAAGTCCAAATGAGATGTTGAAAATTCTGAGATTTTTACTACACCTGAGCAAAAATGGTTCTAACAAAGGTCCTGTTGAGAAATGACGTAAACTAAAGGGTAAAATAATACTGTTAATGTGAACAGAGAACTCAGATTTTAGAAGTGATTTTCTTTTCTGGAGAATTTCATTACGGTGTTTGGGATTATATATCAGATCTTATGTATTAGATTACGTAGAACATGAAAGGTAAAATAAACATAATTGTTGGAGTCAGTTGTAGTTATTTTGAGAAAAATGACACTTATTTAGGCTTTGTGTCTGTATTGAAGTGCAGTTAAAGGGAAACATCAATAATTCCAGCTATTTCGCTTAGCTCAACCGGAAAGTTAGTGTGAAAGCTAAGAGTAAGAACAGTGATGTGTACAAACTTATCTCGAGAGTTGATCAGAGCATATTTATTATTTATTCAATCTTACATTTCGTGTGTTATAATGAATTTGAAGAACAACGGTTCTGCTTAAGCTCCGCTGCAGAGTTACCGTAAACTTAAACATTACAGTTTTGTATTGGCTTATAAAGAAATATAACAATAGTTTCGAACTGCTCAACTTTAACACGCTATAGGTATGGCTTTGGCGAGAATTGTTTCAAAAAAGTGCCAAAAACAACATCAATCCTCAACTCACGGTGCAAATCTATGTAAAGTATTGTCAAGAGAAACGGCTCTTTCGGAACAGCCTTCTTTCAAAAAGGGTTTTAAAAATGTACAACTTCGATCATTGGAAAAGAGGAAAGAAACAACTAGTTACCTGAAGGAAAGCGGTCTGGATTTATCGGGTGATCATGTTGTGTCCACGATCACTTTCAAGAAGTTACGACTCAAGCAGCTCCAGCAACAAATTTACAACTTTCTGGAGAGACCACGGGGTTATCAGGCCTTCATGTACCAGTTTTGCTTGTAAGTCGAAACAAATATAAAGCTAAATTATCAATGTGAGTGATTGTTAAAAACCTAGTGAGAGACTAAAAACTTGAGTTAAAATTATATAAGTTATGTACTTAATAATATAAGATGTATGTAAATTTAAATTAGCAAGTCAGGACCGACAAAATCAATGACCAAATGTCTATTTTATTAATTTTGCGCAAAGCCACACGAGGGCTATCTGTGCTAGCCGTCACTAATTTAGCAGTGTAAGACTAGAGAGAAACCAACTTGTCATCACCACCCACCGCCAACTCTTGGGCTACTTTTTACCAACGAATAGTGAGATTGACCGTCACATAATAATGCTCCCACGACTGAAAGGGCGAGCACGTTTGATGTGACGGGGATTTGAACCCATAATTCTCAGATTGGTCGAACGCCCTAACCACCTGGCCATGCCGGGCCGATCAAATGTCAGTGTATCACAGTTGGTGTTAATTTGTATCTCATTGATAGAAAAGATATATTTATTTCAGAGTCACGAATTTAAGGTCAATAAGGTCAATATAAATTACTGATATTTTGTACATTTAGTGTTAACATTTTGTACAACAATGATATTTCATATGCAAATAAGGTGATTTTATAAAGTATTTTATCTTGTTTGATCACTCTAACAATAACAAAGCTCACATTGAATATGTTTTTGTCTGAAAATCTTGACGTATTACAACGTTACTTATAAAATCGAATAGCAATAAAAGAAATATACCACTGAAAGATATATACCAGTGAAAGATATATACCAGTGAAAAAAAGAGAACTAGGATATCTTAATAATTTATCAAAATGTCAAATAAACAGACTGGTTATGTGAACTAGCTTGGAACAGAAAATGTATTCATACAATAATCGTAACATATTATATATACGATCAAAACATTAATAAACAAGCATAATAAGACGAAACTATTTAGCACTGTGAATATTATATATGATAAAGTTGGACTGTTCAATAAATGTTTTCGTCTGTATGGCTTTATTTTATCCTTGTTTCGTGTTCTGTAATTCATGAAATTAATTTCATTACATCTGGAGATATCTTTGCGGTCATAAAGGTAGCTTTGAATGACAATTTTGTTATTGTGCTTGCCTGAACTACTTGTTTCCTTTATTTCTTTATTTAAATGTTAATATATTATTCAGTTTTTATTTCTACGTCTTTGGCATACCCAAGACTAGTAGGTAGATTTGTTTTATACTACTTATAATTACAAAATTATAATTACGTTTTACTTTAATATGCTTTTGATTCCCAGCATTTATTGGTTAGAAATTTTAATATGTTATAAGGTACTTTGTGAAAACTGTTCTTTGTTAAAATTAGTTTAAACAATCAAATCTGTAAATTTGGAATTATAGTATTAATGAGGAAATTCTGTCGCTTTTTTATTTTTCCCGTAATACTAGCAGATTCGTTTTTCTTTAGAAACAACACTAGAAAAAAGTCATAGTATTCAAGTAGAAAAACTATGAACACGAACTTATCTAATAATGGTAAACTATCGTAAAATAATTTTCTATAATAATCTTATTTGCATACGCAAATATATTCTTTCTACACAACAGCATCTTCTCAGAATAAAATATAAAAGTTTACTATTTTATTTTTATTAACCCTGTTGCTCTACTACTGATATTAAAAACTTCTATTTTTTTCTATTTACTGCGAAGAGAGACGACTTGAACATTAACTCTTATGTTTAGTTTTAGTCTTTGTTTTTGTTAGCTTTTCTTTATTAACACCAATAAACGTTTATGTTAGTTTCTGAATACCCTATACACCAAATCATTAGTTCCTTGTACGTAAAATACAAGTTATGAATAATAGGTAGTTACTTAATTAATCGAATTTCATGCTGCCTACTTAAATTTTTTAAATAAAGCAGATTTTGTACTATACAATGAAGTTTGTTCTCTGTGTTGAGCCCCTCAGTGGCACAGCAGAATGTCTGCTGACTCACAGTAGAAACCGGGTCTCGTTATCCGTGTTAGACAGAACACAGATAGCCCATTGTGTAGCTTTGTGTTTAATTCCAACTCACTCACTCTGTATTGCATTAGGATCTATAACAAACATTGCAGAGAATCCATGTAATCTCAGATCCATTCTTTGCTTGTTGGATTTGACGCAAACCTTACGTGAGTGTTATATGCGCTTGCCATGTCTAACTTGTAAGTTATTGACTGGAATAGTGGTTCTGAAACATTTCAAGCTCACATATCATTTTTTGAGTACCAAAAAATTAATGCTGAAAACACTTCAGGTTTGATTGTTTTGTTTTTATGGCACAATTGAAGAATATCTATTGTGAATTTAACTAATTCAAGTAAAGTAAACACTGGCAAATCTATATAAGATGAAGACGAGCCTATAATTGTGGAGAATATTATTGCCTGTGTACACGTACGTGGGAAGTTCAAAGTGGGTGGGCTCATTACAAATTTTATTAACACATTTTTTTATATTTTGTGTGGTAATAACCGATATTATTTTCATATGCCATCAGTGACATGCCTGCCACAGTTTAAGAATATCTGAAGTAGAAAAAGGACAGTTAGACAACATCACTCACTGTCAACTCCTTGGCTACTCTTATTAAGACTTACTTACGGCCCTGTGGTGCTGACCATGAATTTTTTCTTTGAGGCGGAAAGGGAACAAGAAACACATAAACCTAATTCTCATCCCAAACACTTACTGCTGGACCAATATCCTCAAACTTTACAGGTCATGAAAATATTTCTAATTCCTGTATGTGTGCAATAAAAGCATGATAAGAGATTATTTAACAATGAATACCGTTTACTAAAATTAACTGCTTTGAGTAGTACAAATATTTCATGTTATCACAATATAGAGTATCTAGTGTATTCAACAGACCTTAAAACCTTCAAGTATCTTGCCAGTATATTGTGCCCCGATTTTTATGGGGCAAAAATAAAAATTATTCGTTAAACAGTTTCATATTATGCATCCATGAAAATTGATAATTGTGCAGAAAAATAAAAAATTATGCATTTATTAAGTGGATTTTTTTTATTATGCAATTCTCACTAATAAATCTGTTAAAAATTATATACAGTGTCAGCACGTGAACCACTAGATCATGATCGATCTGTTAGTGATATAAATTCGATAAAAATGACTTTTGAAGAAAAAATATGTAATTAAAAATAAAAACGTTCTTCGGTTTATCAGTGGTTCAGTTAACTGACTTGAGTGTTGATGTAATTTTTTATATCTACTTTGGCAGCTTTATACAGTTATCTATAGGGATGAAATTTTATAAATTTTTGAGCGCAGTTTTAATTCTTGTTTTATTATTTTTTGTCACTGGATCTCTACTTTATTTTATTTTATGTAGCGCCATCCGTGGCTTTGAACTGGGTTGAAAAGATATTTAAGTAGGTGCATGATATGTTTAATATTTGTATTTTACTTGTGCATGTATAGATTTTTTATTGAACTATCAAAAGCGTATACCTACAGACCAGTCCAGTAAGCTGGAGAAATCTTGTAGCGATAGTCTGAGGTGTCTAGGCGCTAGCCCCGCTGACGTGATTAGGTAGCTAAGTAGTAGACTAAAACGGTGCTGTTCTAGAAAGTTTTAATTGTTATACCGGAAATGTTAGCGGCCTTTTTAGCGTATTATTAGTATATAAGTGCAAATTAAATTCTCATAAATGCTTATTATGATCGATTTCTCGTTTAGGAATCTGATAGGGTGATTTTTTTTAGTGTATGAATTATTTAGAATCCTTCTCGATTCCTACTCTTAAGTACTACCATTTTTAAAATTTGATATTGCTTAAAAAACAGTGAAGGTTAAAGACAGGGAGAAGAAATATAGTTTACCTCCAAATTCCTTTTTATAATTATGCTATAAAACTGCTTATAAACAGCTCGTATAAATCATCATTTATGATGGTGGTACTTGAATTTGAGTTCTATCTACCTTAGCGCCTTGAAAACGTAGGATGCTTTTTTATGTTCTAATTTGGGTCTATTGTACTTTATGATAGTAAATATAAATTTAAAAAGTGTAATGCAATTTGATTTGAATATTAAGTTTACTTGATGTTCAGTATGGATAAATGTCATAGGGCCCAAGTTGATAAAACTAGTTAATACTTGACGAAAATAGATGTGAAATACCAATTGGTTTAGGTAGCTCAAAATAATTAACTATTACTGAACAAGTCACTGGGATAAGTGATTAAACTGTTAACTATTACTGAACACAGGTCAAGGTCATTAGGTATACGAGGAAATAAACTGTTAACAATTGTAGAACACGGTACAAAATCACTGGGTATAGATATTTATAAATAAGTAACTATTATTGAACATATCCCAAATATACTGGGGTAAGGCGGTTAGAAACAAATAAGCATTGTAAAACATAGCTTAATGTTACTGAGCTGGCTGTTTCTTACTGAAGCTTAATGGTTGCTTTAATTGATTAAAACATTTTCTACAATACTATATCAATGAGGTAAAGGATCTAACAAAACTAATTAAAATATATTATTTGAGTAACCAACGAACTTTACTTTCCATTAAAATTTAAAATTATTTTACTATTTATTTTTTTCAGTTTTTGTATGTCTTTGGAATAAACCAACATCTCTAAATGTTCAGTATAACCATATTCCTGATACCTATATCTTTTATAAGAATTAAAACCACAATCACAAATTTATAAAACTTAATCCTTATTTTGGCCTACAGTTAAGTGTATAAAACTGTCGAAGTAAGGATTAAATTTTATAAATTTGTGAGGGTGGGTTTATGGCCCCGCTAGTACAGCGGTATGTCTCCGGATTTACAACGCTAAAATCACGGGTTCGATTCCCCTCGGTGGGCTGAGCAGATAGCCCTTTGTGGCTTTGCTGTAAGAAAACACACACATCGTGGGTTTAATTCTTGTTTCGTTAGTTTTTTTACAAAATCCTTGCTTTATTATAAAATTCATAATTTGTAAAACTCTTTTTTTTTTTTATTTACTTTTTTGTTATACCTGTATAACATAAACACCTGTACATAATTTACCTTATAAACTATCGCGTGCTTATCCATCGATATGTAGCGCCACTGAATTGGGTCAAAAATGTATTTAAGTGAGTGCTTGATGTGTTTACCATTTATATTATACTTGTATATACGTGGATATTTAGTGAACTGTCAAAAGCGGATACCCACAGACCACTCCAGTAGCCTGGAGAAATTTTGCAGCGATAATCCAACGTGTCTGGGCGCTAGTCCCGCTGGGATGATCGGGTAGCTACAGTTACGACAGAAAGTGTTCGTATCCCTGCGTCCCGAGTGGTTTTTTGCTCATAACTTAAAAATTATCACGAGTAGGCTTATAGAAGTAAAATATATTATAAATATTATACTAACACACATCTACATAGATTTTTATGTAAATTAAAGGACAAATAAACTGTTTATAAACAAATAACTAAAAATAGGAGTAGCAAAAAGTGTTCGTACAGTTCAGAACGTGTGAAAAAACTAATATTCCTGTAAAATTTTGTTAGTTTGGCGAACAAACTACATTATGCCATTCCAGAACTAGACACTGGGTTCATAATTATTGGAACTTAGCCAGCAAAAAATGTACTTCCGGTAAATTATCTGCTTGGTCATCATGGCGAACAGGAAACAACTGTCCAGTGTTTTAAAAAACTGAATTATTGTAAAATACAAGTCTCGTGTGTCTCTTTCCGGTATTGCTACACAACTTAATATGCCGAAATCTACTGTTCAAAGCATAACTGCCAAGTTTAAGCTTACAGAATCAACTGCTGATCTCCCTCGTTCCGGACGTCCCACCAAAATTCCAGAGAGAACCAAGAGGAAGGTTCTCAAAGAAGTTAGTGGGAACCCTCATTTAACACATAATGACATACAGAAACTGGTAAGGGAAACTGGGGTTGAAGTAAGCACCTCTACAGTTACGAACATGTTACGCTCTTCTGAGTTCAAAGCATGCCGTCCTCGTAGAACTCCATATTTAAAGCCTGTTCGTTTAGAAACACGATTGAGGTATGCAAGAAAGCATATAGATAAACCCTTTACCTATTGGAAGAGTATTCTTTGGTCAGATGAGACCAAATATATGTACATAGTATATCGTAACCAATACTTTCTATAGCCGGAACTTGATGGGATAGTTTTTGGGCAAGTAAATATTTGGAAGTCTGATCGATCCATACAAGTACTTAAAATAATGGAATTATTAAGATATTTAATATTGTTTTCTTTTTGTTATTGACGTTAAATCGTAAGAATGTCGACTATTTCATGTCCTTAGGATGAGGTATTTTCAAATATTTTATCTATTGATGAAGTTATCAGTAAACAATTTCTAACATCAAAGAAGTAAAATGTTATTGGTGTTGACCATATATTCCACACTCATGTATAAGTTGGTATAAGAAAGACACAGACATATAGGGAAAATAAAACATAACACTTCGGTTTAATGATAGCGAACATTAAAACTCCCCAAGGAAATAAAAGAAACTTTTCATTATGCTGTGTCTGATCTCTGTTCAATTTTGTCGTGTATGAAAAAAAAAAAAAAATCGTAACCGAAATACAAATAAAAATGTTTTCTCCTTTGGCAATAAAATTCCTAGTAACTTTCAGCAGCTTGCAATATTTTTTATATTAACTCTTAAAAAGCTTCTAGAGAATCCATCCATGCTTGGTTCGTCCATTAGAATTTTGTTTTTCAGTGTTCTCAGAACATTTTAGACACACACACATATATATACAAATATATATACTGTATATCTTCTCCTTCCACCACATATTCACAGTCAATTCATATTTACGTATTATTCTTGTCAATAGTATATGTAATACATATATGTGCGTGAAATATTTGCGTCTTCCCCAATATTCGTAGACCTAACAGATATGCCAAGAGTGTTGTCATAACTTGTCATTGATAGTCGCGAAAGTCATTTAGAAAATTATATCTCGAATGTTTGGCCTTTCATATAGCCTCATATACATGAAAAAAATTAGAAAGAGGAATTATTTTCTCTTTCACGAACTACACACATGTTTAACAGAGAATGATCTAGTTGATAGGTGATCATTCGTCTACTAGAAGATAATTTCCCGTAATTTGATAGTGCCAGCTTTCATAGTGCTCTTCCTGGAAGCATATGATTAATTTTGATGGACAGTCCATCCCCATCGTGCAGAATATAACTATATATACATATATAGTTACTCTGTGATTTCCATTTCTTTGGACCTCCAAAGACAGTTTAAGTGGAATTCACTTCCATACAACTGACATTTTTTTTTTAAAAACAGGCATATGCAATTGAAAGAAATGGAATTTATTGATTGATTGTGTACGATGTTAACAAGGTCTATATAATTACTTATATATATTAGTGCTCACATCCTTAATACCATTGGCTTACGTTTGTTAGTTTCACGAAATATTAAGCACACTTCATCAATAAGATATTCCAGATTCCATGTTACCTTGAAACTGATTCCTACATCGTCAATTAGGACGCTTGACTCGCAATTTGAGGGTCGTGGACTCAAATCCCCACTCTAACAAATGTGCTCGCCCTTTTAGCCATGTGGGCTTTAATGTCACGGTAAATCCACTTTTCGTTGTTATAAAACTAGCTAAAGAGCTGGCAGTGAGTGGTGATGACTAGCTGCCTTCCCTCTTGTTTTACACTGCTAAATTACGGAGGACTAGCGCAGATAGCCCTCGTAAAGCTTTGCTCGAAATTGAAAAGAAACAAACAAATTAATTTATCGTCAAAATGTACTTGTTTTCAAGAAACATGAGATTGAGGGAGGAAACAATTAAAAATCTAACCCAGAAATAGTAGTAAATAGCGAAACATTATGTTATAGAAGTTGTAGACTCAAAATATACAGGTATTCAACTATCACAAAAGATAGAATTAACAACCAGGATACGAATAGAAGAATTATACAGTTCAAACCTGCCTCTAAGAGAAATACAAATTAATAGTAATAGTGAATACATAACAGTTTACGTTTTTTCCTAAACAACTAAACCTGCGTTACAATAGCAGGGATTTATTGTTCGTCAACAGAATAAATAAATATAAATTTACTTAACATGTTTTCCCCTAATCAAAACTTGATCTTTATAGGAGACTTAAAAGTAAACCTAGAAACTTCGGTTGTAAAAAATTAATAGAATTTATCGATAATGCTTCGTTTGCGTGCAACAACAGTGATACTTCATTTCTGTTTAAGGATCACGGGTTTTATTCCCTGTCACACTAAATATGCTCGCTCTTTCAGCAGTGGGGGCATTGTAATGTGACGGTCAATTCCACTTTTTTTTGGTAAAATAATAGCCCAAGAGTTGACGGTGGGTGATGATGACTAGCTGCCTTCCCTCTAGTCTTACACTGTTAAATTAAGGACAGTTAGCGTATAGCTTTGCGTGAAATTCAAAAGAAACAAACAAATCTGGTATGCTTCGATCTCACCCTTCAGAAAACTATAACTTATCGAACAGAAAAATTCAATTACAAAAAGGGAAATTGGCAAAAATATCGAAAAGTACTATATAACCTATTATGTATAAATATAAATATAAATAAATAAATAAATAAAATAGATAAGTATCGTCAAACAAACAATGCCATTGCATCAACACAAAATGACAAACAATGCATGGAAATTATATTCATAACTGGTAACTGATTAAAAAATGAAAACAATACATGAAAACAAGAAACCAAGCAATAAAAACACAATAAGAAATAAAATACGAACAGAAGTTAAACTTTTAAAACAAGATAAGTGGGACAACTGATGCACCAAACTAAATACAAAAAAAAAAAAACCAGAAAGGAAACATTTCTGATCACATCTAAAAATCTCACAAGTGGATAAAAACGACACCATAGCAGCTACAAATCTACAGCCCCAATTAAACATAATAATGAATACTGTGAAAAATACAGGACAAAAATCAATCAACATTTTGGGAAAACTATTAGTTGGTTTAACTGACATGGATAAATCACTTAAACAACGCTAGAACCAAAATCTGACAAAGAACAAACTATGCTAGGAGTCTAACTGGCAAAACCAGTGGAACAACAGCAGATAAAATACTAAAAATACACAAAACAAATATACGAGCTGTATTTGACTGTACAGTTCCAGTATGGATAAATCTAACACTAAATTTAGTACAAAGTAAACTACAAACCATAAAAAATTCACTACTCACAACTGCCTTTAAAGTTTTTAGATATATGTAAAATGTTAAAATATCATTTGAACTGTAGTGAAGTATAGTACTATATACCAACCAAACGAAGAGATAGTATGTTTTACGCATATAATGTTATTTTACTTACGTACTTGAAAGGGGTGAGAGCAAGTGTGCGTAATTAGCTCTGATCCTCGTACAGTAAATAAAGTAACATTATTCAGAAACCGCAGGAGGGAGGAAGAGGTCAAATGCACCTGACCCTCCCAGGATTTCAACTACCAAATCCCGATCAGAAAGAAAGATTAGTTATGGCATACGCTGTTCAATGACTGAGAACTCACTGATAGGTGCTAAACTTATTATCATGGCGTTAGAGCTAATATTTGTAGCAACATGCCACATTATGTAAATTTTGTAAACTACGACTGACCTTTCATTATCTGACATGACTGATCAACAGAAAATAACTCTTTTTTTCCTCTTTGCTGTTTCTAAGATTAATACGTACATATTATTTGTCATTCATAAACTTTAATGATGTTGGTGAAATATCTATATAATATCTGGCAATCGGAAACACAACTGATGGGAAATATACGAAGCGTAAATGTCATTGTAGGTGTTGCAAAGACGAAAAACGGCGCATGTGTTTATAACAGATATCATATACATAAACATTGAGTTATGCCAGCTGAAATTAAAGGCAAGTAACGTAGAACGTTTTATCACATTTACTTTTATACTGATACAAGTGCATTATTTCATTATCTGTGTGTATGATGATATGCATCTACGGTTTTCTCTTGTGCAGATATATATATGCAAGTATGACCATACGAGTATGTGTGCATGTGCAGTCCTCGTGTGTTAAACACTAGCAAGTATTTTAAAATAATTGTTTTTCTTCAGTGTTTTGATTTTTTTATCAATTTCTCCTCACTGCTTATATTACAGGGGTCCTTTCTAATAACTACATATATTATGTAGTGGTGATCTTGTGAGTATAAACAATTATGGTAAAGAAAAACGTAGTGTTTAGCTTATGTAGTTTATTTGTTGTTACATATCTGACCCCATGCTAAAATAAAATCTATGAACAGCATGTGAATAAAATTATAAGATACTAGATTTCTAAAAAGCATCGTTGTCTAAAATGCAAAAGTTAGTAAATAAACTAAAATTTTTTTGTATGTCTAGACGATTATCTATATAAATTCTGAGGTGCCTCTACACACTAACATAGTACGGCGTATCTACGTTATGTCATGTTTAAAGTATGCCGTGTTTAAATTATAATTGGTTAATACTAAAAGCACTACGATACTGCCAAAACTCTGAATAACATCGGTTTAGTATAAGTTACCAATGATTTATATTCGGCATATCTAGACGACATGGTTAAGGCACTACTTAAATAATTATATGCTAACACATTATCTACTTACACAATGTTGTGCTAATTTAAGGTACTATATTACTAATACATACATTATATGTTGAGACGGGGTTTGGTTAGTATGCTGCGTAATCTGTTTTGTTAAGAGACTTCACGCGTCTTGACGACGTCATAACTGTATAACGTATTAAGGTAAGATATTAAAATACTTGTATAGACCAAATGGTGTCACTTTAAAGTATTCTATGAGATACTAAAATATCATCACATAGTCAAAGTTTAAAGAGCTCAACACACCAATTTCACTACGCAGTAGGAAGTCTCCATGACTTGACCCCTCTACAGAAAATAATACCTAAGGCTGAATTGTCATAATACCTCGACTGGCGGAAAGAAAAAAGAAACACATGATACAAAGTTGAAGCAAAAATAGATATTTTATTTAGTGAAGAAAGCAGAATAATTACACATGAATTGATTGTTACAGTTGTAGGACTGTTGAGTAAGGGATTGTGAAGTTACAAAAGTATACAAAATGGTAATAAACTGTACTTGAAAATAAGTTGGTTATTACATTTGATAGTTAACTCAAAGAAAAGTTATGTAAACAATCAGCAGGCTAAAGATATGATAAATAAATACGAGATTTACATAGGTAGACTTTATGCTCGCAACCAGAAATGAAAACACCGAAACTGCTTTCTCTCTGAAGTTGACCAATCACAAAATTAGATCGAAAATATCCAGAAACATCTGTGATCCATACGACAACCGTTGAACAAAATAAAGTAGAACACAATACATCTATACATATTTTCTATGACTATACCATGATACAGAAAATAACTCTGAGAGCTGAACTAGCACACTGGCCTCCATTGCTGTTTGTTTGTTTCAAACTTTAAGAAAAATAATATCTTTCTGTATGTATATATATATATATACACTGTACAATATGGAAGAGAGAGGTTTGTGGTACTTACACATTACATAGATAAAGTATTTTTTATCAGTTATAGATTTAAAATCAAAATATATAGAGACCATTCAGTACTGTTTATTTATTTTTTTATTAATTTCCTTGTTTGGGACATTATCTTTTCTACAGTATAAAATCATGTTTATTAAGTTTGTTAGCATGAATGTTCATTTAGGACAATTTTATTTCCCCGAAAAGGAAACAAAGGCCCTCAGCCTGGTGAAGTCTCTTGTTTTAACCATTCGCACCAATATGCAGTAGTGTGCTGTTTGTCAACCAGTTAATAGACACTAAAACAGTGTTACTTGTGGGACGATGAACGTTGCAATTTGTATTGTCATGATGTCAGTAAAACGTGCGCATCCCATGAAATCATGAAAACACTTGTGCATCCTGCAAGTATTATTTACACTTGAAACAGAACAATTTTTTCAAGAACCCTGCGTAACCTCATCTGGTATTAGGTTCATTAGTGTTCATCTAGCAAAGTTAGTTCTCATTGGTTGATACTACGTAAACATAGCATTTAGTTGTTATTTTACTATTATCGACATGTTCATTAGTTATTTGCAGTTGTATTATGTTTCTTTTAGTTTTAATATCGTTTTGATAAACAAACCACTCTCTCTATGTGTAAAGAAAATATGACAAAAATATTTATTTCGTATAATTCTAACGTCTTCCATCAAGGGTAAAGTGATAAGCTGACTACAAATGATAAGAACAGTGTATAGAATTAGGAGAGCTATTTTCTGAAAGCTTGACACAGCTATAAAAATCGATTAATTTTAGTCATCAACTGTCCAATTGTAAAGTTATTTTTCGATAAATAAAATGATAGGTCTATCCACTGATACTGATTGATTGTATTCTGAAAAGTATGGAACAATAAACGATTTCATGATTTCATTTTTCAGACATATGAGTGATTATGGCACTGTCAGAGCATGAGAATTAATCTAAACTTGTTTCGAATTACAAGAACATGACGTGAAACACATTTTGTGAAATTCGTGGAACTGTCCATGGTTCCGAACTTTTCGGATACTCTAATAAATGACATTTATTTGAAATATACAAATATTTCCTGCCTAAAATATCCTATGTGTCATTCCTACATAAGTATCTTGGGTGAATGATCATCATGGACTTTTCTGTAACTTCTGTCTTTCTTTATTTTAGTAACTTAGCTTTCTGCCTTTGTTAAATAAAAAAAAAAAATTTTTATCTTTCTTGGGTCTTGAAATTCGTAAAACATAAGATCTTACTTAGAGCACTTCTAAAAGTTTAGATTAATGTCATCGAAGAATGAAGTTCACTAAATACAGTAAAAGTTATTTTATTTAATTTAAATAAATGAGCATCCATATCTACATATTTTAAAAATTTTATATCGTTTTGTATATTAAATTAAAATGGGAGCAAAGCTCTGACTCTCACGTGCAACTATAGGATAAGAAACTAAAAAAAACACAACTCAATTTACATTTTTCTAAAGGTAATATCTTATCCGCTTTAAAATAATACACTATAAATTATGTTTATAGAATATTTATTCATCATTGTAACATTCGCAGCTATGTGAAGTTTTAAAGAAATTCTTCTTATCCATTTGTATGTGTGGTTCAAATGTTTGTTTCAAAGCAAAATCAGAGTGGACTACACCCTGTGTCCACCACGGGATACTGAAGCAAGAAATTTATCTTTGTAAGTATGTAGAGTTTCCACCGTCTCATTGGGGAAAGTTTGTGTGTGCATGACCTCAAGCTTGACTCATCGATATTTGTTCTTCGTCCTATTTGAACTATGCTTCAACTTTGTGTGTATGAATTGCTATTGTCTCAGTTGGTTTCGACATGTTCACTTTCCTACCTCGTTCTTAACTCATAGCACATTCTTTGTCTCTATTTCACGTCCACAAAAATATCACATTATAAATCTCATTTTTCTAGTTCTGAAATCTTTATGGCTACACGTCTATGGCAAAAATTAAATGGTATGAGATCAATGAAGCACACGAGATTTAAGTACACAAAAACCAAGTAGAAGTATATACAGTCAGAAGAATCGTCAAAGGTAGGTAAGTCTGATATCGAATTTGAATCGGATAATTCTTAATGTAAATATAAAAGAAATAGCTTGATCTTGAATCTTATTACAGAGAAAAATTTAAATTGTAATGTGGCTGTAAACAATTCTTTAGAATGGTAGAAATGACATAAAATGCGTTTTTAAATTCTCGTTTAGTAACTTAGTTACACCTGATACTAAAATTTGTAAGCCTTTTAAAAATCAACATTTGACTGAAAAATTAGATGTCACTGAACTCGCATATCATCAAATATAAATGCTGAAAACATTACTAAGAAGCTCTCTCTTTCCCCATTAATTCATTCTGTGCAAAAATTTCCTTGGCTTAGGGGTAAATCAGACAGCTTATAGCAATAGAAAATCGTGTTTCGATACTCGCGGTCAGCAGAACACAAATCGTTTATTGTTTAACTTTGTGTTTTACAACAAGCAAGCAAGGAATAAAAACATATATCGCTGAGACAGTTCATTCCCTGTTTCTTCCCCACCCCCACTGACAGAATGGCATGTATTCTGACTTACAACACTAGAATCCAGGTTTCGATACCTGTGATGGACATAGCACAAATAGCCAATTGTGTAGCTTTGGGCTTAGTTACAAACAAACCCTGTATATAAAAAACATAGCAAAATTTGAACCTAGCCATCTTGAGGCTGGTCAATTCTTACTAAGATAACCTTCTCCCTCACACGTTATGACACGTTCGGGAGTTTATAGCTTGCAGTTAGGAACTTTGATTTTCTTCTTTTTAACTTCAGATCATATGTACGGGTGAATTAATCTAATATTTATGTGTACTTTTCACGCTTTAATGTATAATAGTTGAAGCGAATGGTTACATTTATTTACCAGCATGAAACACAAATGATTGTAGGATGCTTTAAGTATACAACAGGAAAGACTACTCTGAAAGTTATAATACTTATACATCTGTTGGTAACAGATATTTTACGATGCTAAAACTAATTTATCGTTCTAATACTAGAAACAAACAATATTGCAAAACTAAATTATTGTTTTTATTTAATTAAGCGCTCAACGTTTCGCTTCACAGCTTTTTCCGAAGCATTAACTAAAACACGTACCGAAACTGACACTACAAAGCTTCAAATGTCTGCAACGAGACTCCCCCACTGGAACAGCGGTAAGTCTACGAATTTACAACGCTAAAATCAGGGGTTCGATCTCCATCTGTGTACACAGTAGATAGCTCGATATGGCTTTGCTATAAGAAATCACACACACACATAAACTTGCAATGAGACATCAGTTTTAGTTTGTGTTATAGTGAACGATCCTGAAGAAGCTGTAAAGCAAAACATTGCTATAAGATTGTTTATTTCTAGTATCAGTATGTATTCTACAGAAATTAACTAATTTATCATGTTGTCTACTTCATAAGCAGTTTTCGCCCGTGTGATGAACTACTGGGAAAATAAAGTGCGTGAGAAACAGGGAAATGTGACAAATATTGAGTAAATTAAAATTTTTTGATTTAAGAAAAGAAACTTATTATAGTCAATAAACAGTATATTTATTAAACCCATACACGAAATTGATAATTATATTTTCCATTTTTGAATCTTATATATATATAAAACGAGCGTATTTTATGTGCATACATTTAGACGATCAGTATATGACATCTTGCTTGAACAACAGCTCATCTGCTTTACATCAAACCGGCCGTTTGAAGTGCTTTAATCAACTTAATTATACCTTTCTGGCCGACTTGCTTTTAAGAGCAAAGATACACCGTGAGTTATCTGCACTGTGTCTAGCTTAGGTATCGAACCCACGTTATTCTAACCACGTCAAAACGTATCAACACCTTTTGTTTTCAGAACCGCTACCAGACCACAGATACTTCTCCAGGTTTGTTTAAAGCTACTGTATCAACACATTACACTACCTTGTTTGTTTTAAAAAACACAATAATTTTGAATTATCTTTGTAGTATTAATTTCTAGCTTTCCTACTAACACCCAAAATTTTCGAAAAGTTTGTTCAAAATTAGTGTATCAACATATTGTACTCAAAATTATTCAGCGTTCACTGGTTAACTAGATCTATTAACGACCATAGTACAAACATATTCTTATTACCAAATACTACAGCAAATTATATTCTCATTGCAAGATGTCACAAAACAAAACAAAACCTCCATTTTAAAATACCATAGAACAAAGAAGCATATTATCATTGATAAATATGATTAAAGCAGTTTCACCAATACATAGCCTCATTACTAAATTAATTTAAAACAGCTCTACCAACACGAATAAAGCAGTTCCACCAACAAATAAGCTCATTACTAGGATAGATTTTATTTCATTTATACTTATGTAGTCTAACACTATAAGCTATTATGTAAGAATATTACCTTACATCTATTTACGTGATTTAACGTCCTGAATTATTAAATGAGAACAACACATTATATCAAATTATCTGTAATAACATTCTGCATTATTATATTGGCATATTCCCTTCTTATCTATTTATTTGATATAACATCCTAAGCTATTATTATCTCATACAGTCCAAGTTATCAAAATGAAAAGTTTTCTTCGTACTGGGTCATCTATTATAAAATTCTTAAGCATTAAAAGAGAATGTTACTTCACGTATGCTTATGTATTATAACACACTAAACTATTAAATTTTAATTGTACATCATACCTGTTTACTTATTCTAACATTCTAAGCTAGCGATTCTTAAGTTGAGTTCTGTGGAACCTCAGGGTTTCAGGAAAGGTCATCGGAGGTTTCCAAAAAGATAGCATGTAATGACGTTTTTTTTTTTTTTTTGTTGGCGAATGTTAATATATCAGAAAGCAAATGTATATTTAGGAATAATGAATCACTGAATACGCATAATAATATTTTTGTATATTTATTTACAATTATAAGAGGGTTTCATGGCTCCGTAAAGCTTGAAAACCACTATTATAAACTACTCGATAAGAATATTACATCGAAAGTATTTATGTGATCAAACATTACCAAGTACTAAATTATAATGCTACCTCATATCTAGTTCTTTAATCTAACAAATTAAGGTATTAGACCGTGTTATCTCACATCTGTTAATGGGATCTAACATTATAGTCCATTAAATAGAAATGCCACTTTATATCTGCTTGCGTGATCTAACATTATAAACTATTTAATTAGAAGGTTACTCCATATCTCTTTATTCGATCTATTATTCTATGTTTTACACAAAAAAGTTAATTCATATCATTTAATTATTGCATACGTTTAAGCTATTAAATTACATTTTGAGGATGTTCTTTATGTCAAGACCATAAAGTCTTCAACATTCTTTTCAAAAGTACTTTTATATTACGCTTATTTATGTGATATCTAAGATCAATCACCGTGAGTTCAAGAATTTGATCCTGAACATGACTTTCATTTATTGATTATCTGTCCATATTCCTGGAGTACTGATATTAATGTATGTTATTGTTTACAGGTTTATGATGGTGTTCATGTGTTTGGTACTGAGTGTATTCTCCACTATTAATGACTTTGAGGAAGTTGCCAGTGCAATACTCTTTAGAATGGTAAGTCACAAAGATCTGACTTATAATTCTTTATGTGGTTTGGTAAAATCTTTTATCTACTCATAAAAAGTTTTAATCGCAACATAACGATGACCAGATAATATGAAAATGACTTAAATATTTGCTGCAGAAATGAAAATATCCATCTGAAAATATAGTTATGGGATATTATTTTTGCTATTATGTGTGATTAATATTCACACATCTATACTTTTCATTCACTATGCGTAGTAAGGTGTGTGATACAAGATAAATCATTGGACTGTTCTCGTGCGTACGTTATTTTGTAATTAGCTTAATTCAAACTAATTAACATTATCATGAAGAATTCTTTAATGAAATTAAATTTAATTATATACTATTAAATTAATGATTTGAAGCAAAAGTCTTTTAATATGACGTATAAAATGTGTAACTAAAATTGAAAATATTATCGACTATTCAAAGGTTACGGTTATCGATAGAATTTATGGTCTAATTGATTTAAACTATTAAGTTACCAAAACTGTTTCAACAAAAAGAAGTTTTTTTTTAAATCTTGTTCACTATTGGTGATGCAATATATACCTAAAAAATCATAATTCACTTTAACATGGTGTTTTAACATTAAGTCCAATTATCAAATAATATAAAAAAATTAAAATACAGGGTGTTCGGAAAGTCACTGTGTAGCTTTGAAAGCAGTAATAACAGCATTCATTCAGTCTATTTCAAGCCAGCAACTGATAGTGGTGTTTAGAAACAAAATAAGAAGGATCCAGGCCTGTATTGATGCCAACGGGGGTTACTTTCAACATTGTTTATAACTGTCATTCGTATTTCCTGTATTCTTTATTGACACATGTCTGTTAATAAATATATAAGTGCACAGTGACTTTTCGAACACCCTGTAGAAACATTAATACATCAGAAGCACTTGCGAAGAGACCCCAAAAATTGTTATATTTCAATATTAATTTTGTTTTTGACTTCGCGCAAAGCTACACGAGGTGTATTTGCAGTAGCCATCTTTAATTTAACAGCGTAAGACTAGAGGGAAGGCAGCTAGTCATCACTACTGCCAACTCATGGGCTACTCTTTTACCAACGAATAGTGGAATTACCCGTCACATTATAACGCTCCCACGGCTGAAAGAGCAAACATGTTTGGTATAACGGGGATTCGAACCCGCGACTCTCAAATTGCTAATCGACCGCTTTAACCACTCGCACCATTATAGAGTATTGTGTTGTCTGTCAATCAGTCAGTAGATGTCCGAGCACAACCAGATGGTTGAGCGGTCTATTCGCAATCAGGTGATTTTCGGTCGCTTTCGAAGAAATTATACAAATTAAACAGTTCTAAGAAAGCTAACCGACCAGAATGTTGTGTAATTAATTGGGTGTTAGAATCGTAATTATAAAATCTGTTAGATGTAGTGAAATTTGGCTGTTTAGCTGTTTTTAAGTAACTCCTCGGAGAGAAAAGAAAAATATAAAAACATTTAAGGTGACTTAAAATGTTAACAAATTGAGGTCCAGAAGATAAATTGAAACGAAGTGGCTCGAAATAATTGAAGGAAACACAGTATGTATATATGTAAGTATATATAAGAGATGGAAAGTTACGCAGTGATAAAAATGTTATAGTTGAACAGAAATTTGAAAAAGACGATTCACTGGCAGGTTCGATACTGCTTATTCATATAAACTGACGATAATGAGTTATAAATCAAATCATGGAAGTAATAAGAACAGTGGTAAAGTATTAATGGATAGGTTCCAATAGGATTTTGGTGTTTAAATCGTAACATTTAAAGTATTATTCTATATATATGAATACATTCTTAGAATATTTTGTCACATACCATTTAGCCCAACTGATGAGTTTTAGAGATTTACTGTAAACTGGTTTGTGAAAAACAAAAGATAGCTTTCAAATGCTATTTTTTAAATACCTCTGATTTCTAGACGCAGTGAACAAATTAAAAGGAATGTCGCAAAAAATCTGTTTAACTTGTTTTTTCATAGTGATAGATTGATAACAGTTAGTGAACTAATGTTAAAGAAGAATACATGCTCACAGTGGCATTTTTATTGATTATTGACGTATTTGTTTTTGATGTAAATTAATAATAATTATGACCTAGGATTTGAATTAGATAACAATTGATACAGACATTTTTGTCTATTATTGACGTATTTGTTGGTAATATAAACTAATAATACTGATCTAGGATTTAAATTATGTAAAGGATGATACGAATATGTTTGTCGACTAGTAACATATATTTGTTTATATAAACTAATAATTTTGAAGCACATTTTAATTGGCGAGTTATAGAAATTCTCATAAGTTCATAGTAATGAATTCGTATTATTGGCTACTGTATATATTTTACAAACATTCTGAGAAGTGACGATTTGAACATCTTGTGGCGTTATTGGAGAGATGCAAATATTTGTTGTCTTTTTTTTTTCTTCCAGGAAGTGGTCATGATTGTATGGTTTACTATAGAGTTCTTCTTGCGCCTCTGGTCAGCTGGTTGTAGATCACGTTACCAAGGGCTGTTAGGTCGATTAAAGTTCCTTCGTAGTCCTTTCTGTGTAATAGGTGTGTACCAACTTCAGCGGAAGATTTCAGATACTTATAATTTCTCTGCATTAAACATAGACGGTTGTTCTCTCTTCCGTCTAGTTTGAAAAGCATGATTGTTATAATAATTTCAATATAGGTAGAATTATGTATAAGATTGACTTTTCTATTGCTGTATATTAACCCAGCTTTATTATAATGTTGTACAGAAACATCATTAACATCATTCAACTTCTTTTAGATGTTATTGTCATTGCCGCTTCTTTTGTGGTGATAGCCATGGGAAGCAGCGGCCAGGTTTTCGCCACTTCTGCCCTACGTGGTCTCCGTTTTTTCCAGATTCTACGGATGGTACGGATGGACAGAAGGGGTGGTACATGGAAATTGTTGGGTTCAGTTGTGTATGCACACCGTCAGGTGAGTTTTCTAAAAGAAAATAAAGCAAATAAGTTTTAAACGTGCGATTTCTTAGAAGAAATAGGTAAAGTTTTAAATTTGGAAAGTAAAAATGCCTTTTAAAACTGTCATGAATGATAGCTCAAAAACAAATATATATACATTAGGATAGGAACGAGAAGTGGAGAGAGCGTATTCCAAAATATTATAGGTGAAACAAGAGTAACTAAACGCCTTTTTGCAAAATTAAGAAGAAATTTAAAGAGACAACTATTTTTGTATGTGTTGCAATGCAAGTCTTCAGATGAGCTACCTCTGCTGTGTCCATTATGGACATCGACCACGACTGTTACTGTTGTAGGCCCTGTGTTACGAATGACGTTAATTAACGTAAAATATATCCACTTATTTACGCAAAGTAACTGCTTTATCTAATACACTGACTGTTTCTCTCCCTTTATATTTTGAAAAGCTCGACAAAGTTCAAAACTATCTCGTATTTCTAATTTAACTTCGAATATTCTTGAAAACGTAACTTCATAGCCTTCCAGCTTTCAAAGCGTTATACGCCCTCTAGCTAACAAATTACAACATTAAAATGTAGCTTATAACAATAGAATTAATATTTAAGCCACGATACGTATCAGCTTAAATTTCTCAGAAACATTGCTTCGAAAAGAGACAAGGAAAAACTTAAGAGAGACCTTCAAAGTTACTTCGACTTATCTTTGACGTACTACAATTGTAACTTAAACGAATATTTGACTGTTATTTGATTAATAATGGGAATATTTTAAGAGAATTACTGAAAAAACCCTCTCATTTGTTTACAAAGATATGGACTGCTGATAACGCTCTCTATTTGATCATATAATTCGTTTACCCTCGGTGGACACAGCAGATAGCCCGACGTGGCTTTGCTATAAGAAAACACACTTGATCATATAATTAAACCGATCACATTCCAATCTTGCATTTCTATTTAAATTGATTGCTTAAAAGTAAAGATGATCTAATCTAAATTATGGACCTAAAATATATTGATCAAGATAATTCAACTAATAGACATTGTTTCACAATAATAGTGTATGTGTGTTTTTCTTACAGCAAAGCCACATCGGGCTATCTGCTCAGCCCACCGAGGGGAATCTAACCCCTGATTTTAGCGTTGTAAATCCGGAGATATACCGCTGTACTAGCGGGGGGCACACAGTAATAATGTTTATGAGCGAATTTAGCTGCAGTTGCATGTGCTTAATAAAACATGTTTAAAACTACTTCAAAAGACATGATTCTTCTAAGGTCCAGTTTTATACCAGATCTCAACATGTTCTGAACACCTTCGAGATGAAAGATTCGGTTAGCATGAGTATACATTGAGAGGAACTGTTTTTCTCAGATTTAACGTTCATTAAATTAAAAGTTTTTCTATGACAAAAGTATTTTTTCTTTTAACGTTTTCTTGATTTTTAGGAGCTCATTACTACACTCTATATCGGATTTCTGGGTTTGATTTTTTCATCATTCTTAGTTTATCTTGCCGAAAAGGATCAAAAACACACAAGTTTTACGAATTTTGCCGATGCTCTTTGGTGGGGTGTGGTAAGTAGAACTTAGATCTCGGGGCGTTATAACTTATTTTTGTATTACAGGAAAATTTGAGCGACTAATAATGATTCAATAAGCACTAAACTGTATAAGAATAAAATTATTAGAGTAAAAAATTAAATAACTTTTGAAATTTTTATAATACTTAAAGAACGATAATTTATTCCAAATTACTTTGTGAACCTAACTTGCTAAAACAGAATTGTTTAAAAAATGAATAATTAGAAATATCTTTTTTAACTTTAATGATCCCTTTCTTTAACTCAAAAATGTTAAAGCAGAGAGTAAATGAATTATTAAGTCATGATAATATACTGAGAAGTAATCCAATAGAATAGTAAAAAATTAGTGACTAGTATTTTTTGCAAAAGACGTTTCCTGAAGATATAACAGTGTTGTTTGCTTCGATGTCTTAGATAACATTGTGTACGGTTGGATATGGTGACACTGTCCCTACAACTTGGCCAGGGAAGATTATAGCAGCGTTCTGTGCTTTGCTTGGCATCTCTTTCTTTGCTCTTCCTGCGGTACGTGCCATGTATAATGTGATGTAGGAAGTGATGAGAATAATAATTTAATCTTGCAATATGGATTCCACCTATATGTAAATATATACTATTTATAGAATTAATGTAATTTTACTAAATAAACAAAGATGAAGCAAAGGGTACAATGTTAACAAATCTATCTTTTTCAGTTTTTAAAGAGTTACCATTTGTATCAGGTCATCCCATAAGTAATTTCCAAAAAATTAATAATAATCATTTTTTTCTTTGTAGAAGGCTTTAATGACTAAAATATATAGTAGGACGTGTATAAAAATGTTCAGACAAATAAAAGAAACTAACTTACCTCCGCTTTTTCAGATCATTAACCAAAAAAACCTTATGAAGATGGATGTGTCTGAGGAGCACATTAGGCATATAATGCTTTATGAGTTTAAAAAAGTCAATAGTGTAGCAGAAACTACAAGAAATATTCAAGATGTTTATGATGTGGAGACTGTTAATGAAATAAAATGTCAAAGTTGGTTTTAGAAGCTCAGATTAGGTGACTACAGCTTACGTGATAAGCCATGTTTAGGTCATCCTGTTGAGTTTAATGATGACTTGCTGCTGGTTGTACTTGATGAAGATTGTGCTGTAACAGCTCAAGAACTAGCACAGAAGCTTAATTAAACCCACTCAGCAGTTCACTGTCATCTGCAACAACTTGGAAAATGTGTTCCCTCATGATTTAATAGAAGCCAACCTTAGAGCAAGAGTGGACATTTGCACTTTTCTGCACTCTCGTGAACGTAACTCACCTTTTTTTGACAGGTTAGTGACTGGAGAAGAAAAATGGATATATTATAAAGATGTTAAGCGCCGCAGACAATGTCTCAGTGCAGGTAAACTGGCTAAAGCGCAGGCCAAAATGAACCTTTACCCTATGAAAGTCTTGTTAAGCGTTTGGTGGGATATTGTTGGTGTGATCCACTTTGAGTTACTGCCACTCAATGTAACGGTTGTTGACAGACTTCTACTGTCAACAATTAGAGCGCTTGAATGTTGCACTGAAAGCAAACAGGCCTGCTTTGATCAATCATAAAAGTGTTGTGTTACACCAGAATAATGCACGGCCCCATACAGCAAGGATCACATCTGCAAAGACTGAAGAGCTAGACTAGGAAAAACTTTAACATCCTCTTTATTCTCCAGATTTTGCCCCATCTGATTATTATATATTCCAGAACTATCTTGATGGAAAAGAGCTTGGAACACATGAAGATGTCAAAACTACTCTCTCTACATTGTTTTCCTCCAAACCCCAAGAATTTTATAGAATTAGCATTCAAAAAGCTTGTTAATCGCTGGCAGGAAGTAATTAATAATAATAGAGCATATATAATTAATAATTATTGATAAAATAGCATTAAAAGCATTTGAAATCCAATCTCTTTTTCTAAACCTAAAATCGGACATTACTTAAGTGATGACCTGATACTTAGAAGATATGAAATTTGTGTTTGTTTGATTGCATTACACTCTAAAAGTCGGTTATTTTGAACACTCTTGCTTAGAATGATCGCAGATGAGACAAACTAGCCCGATAGGGGTTCGTATTTGACGATTAGCCTGGACATATAAGGGTGTTTATGCTCTGTCCTCCAATCGTTTAGTTTCTTGGGCTGAATAAGCAGAAGCCCCAATCTAGTATGAAATTACTGTTTTGTTCAGCAAGTTTGTCATGAGTATGAACAGGTAGAAGGCCTCGCTCGGAAAGTGTAACGTACTAAACAGCAGTGGTCGTTCATTTGCATACTAACAGTTGTAATCGTCCAAATGAAACCCATACCATATAAAAAGTATAGCCATAATTTATCATGAAAATTCCTGAAAGTCAGGCGATTACACTTTCCGAGAGTTAAGCAAATATAGACTTGACAGAAAAACTTTACAATTCACAAAAGGCAGGAAAATGCGATAATATGTGAGATACCTTCGCTGCTGACTTACGGTATCCGTTGAAGTGAGGGGTGACTTCAGTTTACGTACTTAACGTTGTAGCTCATGCCATTTAAATACTAGCTGATAATATTAGGGCACACGTAACCTATCTTGCAATAGTAAAGTCCATTTGTCATAGGTTGTTCTTTGCATTTTTCTTCTGGACGTGAAGAGTGTGTTCTATTAGTTTATGGCTCCAGAAACATGCAGAAATTATAGTTTTTAACACAGTTGGATCTTCAGTAATATAGTAGTGTTTACTATAGACACCAGTACTACAAGTTACCTGGCGATTTTTAACTAATCTTTACCAATCCTCACTGTTAAACTGTGAAACTCATGAAAATACAGTTAATTTCTAAAAAAAATATTTGTTTCTATAATAACTGTATATTTTCTTAAGCTATGACTGTATTTATACGTCAGAGTAACTTTTGTTCTCGAGCCTTTCTTTCATTCAGTGGTATGCTGTGTGTATAAATCTAACTTGATCTTACATTATACAACCTTTAACTATGTCAAGTCACCACGCATAATTCTTATTTATATTAAAGCCTCAATTGTTTCTTATTGGATTACCTACCACTTTTTTGTTATTCTTTACAATATTTAGTCAGATTTTCTTTATGTTATTAGAATGGATATATTTATATTTATTTATACATACATACATGGAGGATATTGCTGAACAAACCTGAAACTTCTGTCCAACAAGATTTATTGAAATGTTTGACCACATTCACTTTTTCGAGACAACACTAATTTAGTGTTTTAGTTAAGCAGCAGGATACTGGAAGTTTTGAAAAGGATTTTTTGGCAGTCAGATTGTGTGAAAAACTAGTTTTGATCAGAGATTCTTTTTTGAATAGTTAATTGGAGACTTTCTAATGTTTTCAGTACTCAGTAACTCACTGTACAACAACTGTTGTCGAGCAGATTAGGTGCATTGTCCTTTTGGAAGATGCTATCTTTTGTTGAATAATGTTGCATCTTAAAACAAAACTCGTCTATTGTAGTAAGAAACTGTTTTTCTGAATCTCAGAGCAATGATTGGATCAAGCAAAACGACAATAACATTCAGCCCACTCAATAACATAAATCTCCTACGTTACTTACAACCAGGGACAAACATTTGAGGGTGCACCTCTGCTTCTGCCATTTCCATACTTACACATGCCCATTTGATGATAGAAATTACTTATAATGACATGTTTGACCGTATAATAATTAGCAACTGTTCCTAAGTCTACAGTCTGGAATTTAGACATTGCACAAATGCATGCTCAAATGTTTGTTTCTTGTAGTAATGAATATGTGCACTCTTTATTACAAATGCAAACGTGAAACTAGTTCATACTTATAACTATCATGACATAAAAGACTGTTCAATTTAGATATTATTAATTAGTTTATTTTGTGAATGAATATTTTATTATAAGAGAGCTAAAAGCAGACGATTATGGAAAATAGCGTTTGTAACTATTTGATGTCGAGAATTTAGCGAAAAGACGATTAATTAATAAACATAAATAGTATGAGATGAGCGGGAACTAGCAGAATATATTAAAATCATGACCAAGGAAATGTTTGGTGTGAAGTTAATTGCCGTAGAAGTAATATTCTTAACGTTTAACATGTTAGAGGAAAAATAAACAGTCTTCAAACAGACAAGGAGTATAGTTTATTCCGTCAAAGCGAATTCTAAAGTAACTGAACCAGACTGATTGCACTTTGACAAAAGGAATAGACAATCACTGGAAAAGCATTACATGACAGTGGTAACTCGCATCACAGTTCTGAGTGAATTATACATAGAATACTAGTTCGATAAAAATAGAAAAAGGTAGTTCGACTTGTCAACTGAAATTCTAAAGTAATTGAATAGGTCTAAGTGAACTATTGACTAGAAGAAGAAAAAAACATACAGCGTTTATGATATCCCTATAATCACTATAGTGTGAAAAATTTGTTGTACGTACGTTTAACTTGTTCGAATACACACACACACATAATTTTGTAAACAAGTGGAGAGTGTGCTATTTATTTACCTTTGAAACCATCACCAACACTTCACGGACACCTACTGTAGAATAGTCCTCAGCCCAACAGCAACACAGTATATACTGTTAGTAAGTAGTATAAGTAAATGCCTTTAATTGAGAATTGCCAAACATAACCATGTACATCTGACAGTAACTGTTTCTAGTGTTTTGTTAGATCCTTCCTCCAAGACGTGTTGAATGAAATTGATCGATATTTCTTCTATACACAAAATCTAGAAATATGGGAACGAGTTTGCATGCGTCTTATACACTTAATAAACATGCTTGTCTGTCTGTGGGAATGGAGCTCAGAACTCTATTGAAACAAGCAGATTTTTTAAAAATATCTTACATATACATACACTGATTAGGATTTCCCCACTCCCTTATATTACGTTTAGCTATTATTCGCCTTGGCATAGGCACTATACATCATGGAAGATGTATTGTTTTTATAAACAATTCTTTCAGGAGTATGATCTATAAATGATCCCCAAATATCAATACTGGCGTATAGCGGCCAATGTGACATCAGAGTTTATCCCTTGTACACTCATTTAAACTGAAATCAGATAAATATGCTTTTTAAGAAATACAGTTGAAGACACTGTTGTACCATCTGAACCAGTTCTGGGCTAAATTAGCACAATGTATTATTATATTCTCAAGACGATTTATACGGGTATTGAAACATGAATTAAAGTACAGAAGAGCGTTTCAACCTTCTTAGGTCATTTTTGTTGTTGTTAACCTAAAGATGACTTTTGAAGGTCGAAATGTTGTTCTGTACTTTAATTTCATTAAAGTTTTAATATACATACCAGTCGTATTAAGAATACATTTTTACTCAAGTGGGTTTTTCGTTATCACAAGGTGTATTGTAGTGTTTTAGGTTTGGAATAACTCCTGTCCATTAGAGTGAAAGACATCATTCAAGTAGTTTTTGCGTGTAATTTGCTATTCAAGAAAACCCTAAATTTTGCATGGTTGAAAATGACAACAGAGTCAAGAGTTTCATAATTCTTTATTTATCTCAATAACCCACTTCAAACTCAGTGGAGAAAAGAATGAAACGTAACTTTTTACATCATATTGTACACTTCTAGACATTCGTCCATAGTTTTTGGTCTACGTACCTACGAATACGCACTCTAAAAATTTCAAAGGAAAGGTCCCAACTATTGTTAAAGGAAAAGGGCAATCGTGAATTTAATCTGATATTTGTTGCACTTTGTCCCCAAAGGTTATCAGACACTGTTTTCCTAGTGGCATAAGTAATTTCATTCGATTTCAACAGTTCGAGGCTTTTTATAACAGATATCTCTAAGTAGCCATTCAATGAAATCCATACTAAAAGTTGCCCATCTGTTATACGGGACATCCTATCTCCTGCCCTTTTACAAGTTAAGGTGTTTCTTTTTCTTATCCAGTGTTTTGCAGACTAACTGTGATATAATTACAGATTTGCAAAAACAAGGTACAGGCAAGTAACTTACGCAAGACATAAACGGTATATTGTGCATATACACACAATAGAAATATAGATATATTTATATACATATATACATGCGTCAAGTATGCATAAGTAACAAAACGCCTTAAGTAAATAAAACTTTATGAAGACATCCCTAGAACAATGTACGTGTGAAATTTTTATTTTTGTGATCCCCTAAAGCATTGTCATAAAATGAAAACATAATTTTGACAAAGTAAAGCGTATATATATATATATTATTGTTTTTAGAAATTAACTTTATAATTCTCTACCAAGGTTTGTGTGTTTATTTACTTATATAAGCCCCAGTTCTTCCAGGTTAACATACGAAATATGTTAAAAGTTTAACAAAAGGAAACCATGAAAGGAAAAAATAACAAAAATAGATTACTTGATGCAAGAGAAATTGTATAATCGGAATAATCACTCAAAACTTTTCTAACCTCACCTGTTCATTTATTGTTTTGATTATTTTATAACATTGCAAAGAGTAAATATTCAAGCCAAAATTGAGGCTGAGAAGGATTCGAACCCATACTCAGCATCAAGATTTTAATTGTTCTTCCCTCTCACTTTTATATTATTTGATAAAACTTTGAAAAACTTTGAATCAGCTTTTATTACAAGGTCAAAGTTCAACTGGACAATACCTTTTAGAACTCATGTAATACAAATGTAAAATTTAAATTTCCATTTGTTTCAAGATCAGTAGATTAATATGGTATCTAAATACGGTTTTGAAAAAAATTATTTGTCATCCTAGTAGTAATACATGTAGACGTAAATACAAATTTTCCAGGTCTCATGAAAAATTGAAAGTATTTTAAACATGCAATATTTGTGTATTTGCTCATGAAGGGAATTATGGGGTCCGGATTAGCTTTAAAAGTACAACAACAACAAAGACAGAAACACATGATTCGAAGACGAGCTCCAGCTGCCACGCTGATCCAGTGCCTGTGGAGATGCTACGCAGCAGACGAAAACTCAATGTCTGAAGCTACCTGGAAAATCCACCTGATACCAATTCCATGTTTACCTCCGTGAGTACATAATGAAATAATTTTTTTAATTTTAAATCGTTACTTATTACAATAAGTTTTCTGTTTGCTGAAAACGTTTATTTGAAAAGCATGAACTAATTCTAATCCACTGATATTGTTTAACTGTTGTGCTATACAAGCCTTTTTCTGTCATTTTCTCTGATTTTTCCAAGATGTTTAGAATATATTACTGCTCACACGAAACTTTCTTTCGAATCATTTTATATTGTTTTTAGCTACTTTGTTTTAATTCCCTAATTTTATCAAAACATAACAATAAACTCGACTTGCCACCTGGTGGAGGACTCATTAAGAAGACAAAATATCTTTAAACTAAAATCAGGAAATAATAACTTAACAATACCCGAGTTAAAGTATATAGAATCTAATACTATAACTCTCAAACAAATTGTTTAGCGTTTTGATAAAGGGGTACAACTTGATACCTTGATCGTTTGTAAGATGTCATGCAAATATGGACCAGAAAACAAACAAAATCTGTCTCCTGTTAAATACTGTGTTAGCTATCTTAAGAAATCTCTTCTGGCATCCCTTTAGCCAGGCCGCGTTTATTAACTAACCATAATTTTACACACAAAAAAGCTTGTAACTGAAATCCAATTTCAGGACAAAATTTCTATAGCAGCAGTCTTAGTTGCTGGCAAAAAAATGTGCTCATGTACGATTTAATTTACAATATTTATACATCTTTATTACATTCTTATAGATAATTTGAGTTGGTTTTAGTTGGATGTTAGTGAATGAAAAGATATTTTTATTTCTTATCGCCAGTAGGTAGATTTTCCCAAAATACCAAACTAAAAAGAAAAAAAGGGAGAGACAGAGATTATTACATAAAATCACGTTGTATGTGCGTTTACAGAACAACTTGCGATTAGTGTATTCATATTTAAGTGTATTTAGCATCTCGTAAGCACAGAGGAAACATTGGTAATGACATAATGTGTGTTTTTACCGGTTTTTGAGGACACACATATAATAAGCGTCTAATATTAAACACATAAAATTTTGTTTGTTTGGAATTGAGCACAATCCAAACTATTTATGCTCTATCCACCATGGGTATCGAAACCTGTTTCCTAGCAGCGTGTGTCCGCAAACAAACCGCTGTGCCACTCGGGGAGGAGGGCTTACATAATAAACATACCGTTGTGTCACTCGGAGAGAAGGGTTTATATGAGATGCCACAGCTTTCAATAAACATGTTGTTCTAGCATTAAAACATTTTAATAACGTCGTTTGTAGTATACATGAAAACATTAACAATATAGTAACTCAAGATCTTGCACATACAAAACTTGGGGTATAAAGTATCTCAAGGTTTGTATACCCACATAGTTACCTAACTTGTATTTTTTATTTATTTTTACATTTAGAACCCATTTTTGAGATCGTAAGATACTGTTAGTTATCTCTATATCTTTTAACACATCTGTAAAATATTTATTGTAAGTTTGCTGGTTGTTTTTTTTGCAATGTTTATTTTCATACTTTCATATAAAAATAGTTTCAAGCACAAAGTCAGTCGTTTGTCAACAATAAGACGTCACAAGCTTACATCATCTTCCATGTATGGACATTCTTCGATGACACGAAACCGTTTTGGTGAAGGTCGCGCGTCAGTGGATAATTTGGGAGGAAGATGTTTTAGTGAAGATAGCGTTTCCAAGGACACTGAAACACTGAAACGAGATTCAGATGGTAGGATGACGTTCTTGAAAGCTAGTTTTTAATTATATTTTTTGCAACATATTCAAGAGAAAATAACTGCAGCAAGACAGCTATAAGATTCATTTGTAAACAGGTGCTTTCATATACTAGTCTAAACCTCAATAGATAGGGTAAGATGTTACCATACAAAGTTTACAAGCGTAAAGATTAAAGATTACTTTAAACGGTTGAAGCCGTGACATTCATTGTAAATTTAAAAATAAAGTTAAAAAAACCTATGTAACGTTGTTCTTTGAAGGAAGAATTCTTATTTCCCTCCTTAAAAAAGAAATCGCTAGGATTTCGTCGGTTTTTTTTAACTTTATACCCTCTGCTAAAGACAGAAACTTGTATATCATCATAATACAACCAGTATTGTTCCAATATGAAATTCTACGAACACTTGTCTTTTCCTTGGTTTTATGTTTAATAAATGTCACGAGATTTATGTCCAAAAACTGTAATATACTAAAAAAATACCTTGACCAAAACACCATTTAAGTAAGCTACATTTAGACTAGTGCTTCTATAAATGTATATAACTAAATACAAATATGATTTCTTCAGGTCACCTAGTTGAACAAAGATATCTTTTTAATAACTCCATCAACTAAATCTGCCTTCTTGATCACAGATATCTTTGTAACTAAACCCAGTAGAACTTGCTTAAAAGGGCATGGAATTAATTTTTAGCTGATGGTGGATTTCTCTGTATCCTTAGGCTTACAGTATGCACCCACAGACAACTCTTGGGCTATTCCAATTGAAGAGTGTGATTTGACACTCACAGTCCTGTATTGCAACCGTGGGCTCAGAATGTAGAATGTAATTTTGCGGCAACAGGAAGAGAGCTTTAAATTATCAGATTCATAGTCTGACATGTTAGATACTAACCCACACACGGCCCACCTGAAATATTTGTTTGGAAAGTGATTGTTTACGAGATGGAGGAATATCATTTATGTTAGATTATAAAGTTGATGGAAATAGATCAGTTTTGTTTACAGTAAAACCTTCTGCTGCAATGAGCTATTATTATCTTTGTTATCATGTACTTAAGACCACCAGCTTTCTATCTTTAATTTATACATATTTTAACTCTTAAAAACTAGTTCCTTCCAGAGATATGCAAATTTTTCAAACGTTTCACTGATGTTATCTTTTTTCTTAAAGATACTTGACTTTTTAAAAGTACTGATATCATTATAATATTTTTATTTTTGTCCCATTCTCAAGAAAACAGAATTATGTTACAAATGAGATCAGTCAGATATGTGTTGAAGAAAATGTTAGTATTATTTGGAACATCCTAGGCTATTACTTTAACGAAATGTTAGTTTTTGAGACATTCTTACCATATCTTGATAAAAATGTTTACAGTCATACATGAAAAATGAGTCTTGTCGGAAACGCTGTAACTCATTTCTTGAAGAAACGAGTTATTATAGAAACGCTTTCTCTTGTGTTTTGATGAAAGTTTCATATATGCTCATGGCTTAAAGAAAATAGTGTTCATCAATCGTGCTTTGAAGAAAGTATGGTGTTCTTAGAAACCTTAACAATCATGACTTGTTGGAAATGTTACTATTCGTGCCTTGATAAAATGTATGATATCCTCGAAAACATGATTAATTGTGCCTTGAAGAACATAAGATGTTGATAAAAGTGTTTCAGTACTATTTTAAAGAAAGTAAGGTGCTGTCAAAAACTTTACAATCATACTTTGAAGAATACTTATGAGCATTGTCAGAAACAATCCTAATTATGCCTTGAAGAAAGTAGGATGTTTCTTTGTTTCTTTAGAATTAAGCACAAAGCTGCACAACGGGCTATCTGTACTCTGCCCACCACGGGTAACGAAACTCAGTTTTTAGCTGGGGGACAAGTAGATGTTGCCAGAAATGTAATCAATCATGTCTTAAAACAATAAAGTGCTATAGAGAAGTTTGCTAGTGATACTCTCAGAAATATTAGTTGTTATGACTTGAAGAAAGTAAGCAATGCATGGAAGAAATCATTGTTCCTGAAAGCATTTTGATTGTAACTTGTAAAGGATGGTTTAGTTTAGAAAAAGAAAAAAACTTCGAGTTAGGTCTATGAAAGTGCACACTAGAAAGTTAATGAAACGTAATTGTAAAATATGCCTATTGAAACAGATATGTTAATTATATGTGGTCTTTTTTCCACGTGTGAATACGAACGTGGTCATAACAGTTATACGAAAATAGTGACTATAAGTTGTTGCTTAGGTTCAAGTACCTATGACGTATTTCTTTACATACATTTTTATATATGGCTTATTTTCGTATAATGCATGACCATTTTTCATGTTTTGTACATATATCTAAGTTATGCAAAGACGTGTTTCAGACTCCTTTTTTCTTTCTTCATAAATGAATTCTATTATTTAAACTAACGTTTCGAGTAATGCATGGTATAATTAGTTGTACGTCTGTGTATATATTTATATGTGTGCGTGTACGTCTTATAAGTGAGTTTTTTTTCTGTGTTTTCTTTGTGTCTTTCTACACGCATGCCTACGCGACGATTTCATCTCGTTCTGCATGGTTCCAGAATGTTTAATGGCAGATGGCGCCACATCGTTGGGGCTTTCCAGCATGCTTCAGACAGAACTCTCGAATCCAACGTTTTTAACACTATCTCCTGCCAATATGTTGACAATCAATAACCTACAAGGTAGAAGGGCTAATATAAGTTTAATAAACACCATTTCTAAGGGCCTTCCAAGCACTTCTATTAATAGTATTATATGTAGAGTAAAATACCATGTATATCATTCCATGGTTGGAATAACAGTTACTCAGTATTAAATTGGAATCAAATAGTTGAAGCAGCTTTTACAGCTGAAATGATAAACTAATACATGTGTCTCAATGATTAAACATGTGAACGTATTGAATGTAAATAACATATATTCTACAATATAATTTTCAACTGTGTTAAACAGAGGCCTTCTCTTGTTAAACTTAATTATCACAGTAAGTTTAAATTTCATTTTCGTGAACTGTGAAGTGCAAACAAATTACGCTGTGTAAATAATAATATTTTATCAATTTCTTTTATATACGACTTTTTTTTTGTCTTTTCTTTTCTTCAGTTTTGAGGTCGTCTACGACTTTTAAGGCACCTTAGATGCTAATATATTATTGCCAATTTTTAGGCAAGTTTAAATAGTGGCGCCCCCACTTCTCCAAGTGGCTTTCCCTAATTTAGCAGCGAGATACTCTTTTACCAACGAATAGTGATATTTACTTCCATATTATAATGCCTTCACGGCTGAAAGGATGAGCATGTTCGGACACGGGGATTTGAGCCCGTGACCCCAAACTGCGAGTTGAGCACCCTAACCACCAGGCCAAACCAGAACATTCTTCTGAAACAAAATCCAATTTTCTTAAACTCTATTATTCAATATTATTTCTTGTTTAGGCACAATCAATACTATGTATTCAGATTTAACAATTAATACCGTACTAGTAAATTAATGAGCAATTTGTTTTTTAACTTATTATTATATGAGAATAATGTGCATCCTGACACAAGTGACAATCTATATCACCTGTTTAAACGAAATTATCGTAACGTGTTTACAGTTGTAACTGAGACAAAATCATGTTATTCTGGTGAAATTGGCAAAAGTGTTGTACAAGAATGTAATTTTTGTAGTTGTTTATCTGATGCTACGTTATTGCATACGTTTATAAATTATTTTTAATGATGTTGTTGTTTTATTCTTTTTGAATTAAGCACAAAGCTACACAATGGGCTATCTGTGCTCTGCCCACCACGGGTATTAAAACCCGGTTTTTAGCGTTGTAAGTCCGCAGACATACCGCTGAGTCACTAGGGACTATTTTTAATGATATATAATTTGTTTTTTAATATTAAAACAAAAAACGATATTCGTTCTTATAGCTCAAACGTATAACTCTATAAACGTGTTAATAGAAGCTGCTTGGATGAATACTTTATTTTTAATATTTAAGATTTGGTAAATCCAACAAATGACGAACAAAAGTTATTATAATTTTTACTAAATTCAAAATAATCTTTGTTAATGGGCCACGATGAGTAATAAACATACGAACAGTATTATTTTTTTATCTCCTATCAAAACTAATACTCTGAGAAACAGAATTTTTAAATTATGTTTATTGTTGCTAAGTGAAAACAGCACACGTCTGTGCGGTAGAATAAACATGTTGTTAATATTATTTTAATAGATATTAAACGACTCTGTTCTTCTAAATATTTGAAATATCTAAATTATGACATGATTTTTGAAGGAATAGTATTTAACAATACTATACATCTTTACTTCTGTGATAATTTAAAAATTTGTATTACTGTAAATAACTCACCACCAAAAGATTAATTGTTTTCAAGGTGGACGAAAGAAGATCTTCTGATCCTTATGTCTTAGAAATTGAATAGTTTCGTTCGTCCACCGGAACATGAATTATTTCAGTCATAAGAGTAACAACCTCTTACTTTTTCTAACTGGCTACTTATCTATACATATGTTTGTTGGTGTTTCACTTTATTTAGAACCACTTTTACAACTTTTCTTTTCCTTTTGTTTAATTTTCTCTATTTTCTTACCTCAGCACATTACTAGCATACGATTTACTAATATATTGAAGATAAACCAGTTTGGCTACAGAACATATTTAGAGCACTTAGCAGCTGACTAGTAGAAGATTTATAACTATGTTGTAACATGAATTAATTTTGTTATAACGTACAGTGAGAACAGTTAGAAACTGAATAAAATACTTAATGATATGTTGTAAAATAAAAAGCTTTGGTTACAGCAAAATTTAGGACAGCTAGTAACTGCTTTATAATAGGATTTGCAATAAAAATTTTAATAATCATTTTTCCTGTATTATGTGAGAATTGCTCGCTAACTTATTGATAGATTGTAAATAAATTAGCAGTTTGATTTTTCTAATGTAGTCTGTTTCAAAATTGTTGTTGCATGTCTAAAATTTAGTGATGTTATAAAACAGAGGGAATGTATGTCAAAAGTAAGGCTTCTTTAACATTGACCTGTTATGTGATAGAGCTGTTAGAAGGAAATTCATATACAACACTACTACTTCATGTCCACACACACACGCACTACGTGTAACACTATTGCTTCTAGATGGTCAGTGTTTTGAACAGCGATCATCCTTGTACCAATCACATGCACATTCTGATGAACTCACGAGGAACGAGAACCACGAGATTATGATCAACTCATTTTTCTAAACTGGATATGTTTTTTCCGAGAACAGGCTCACGACGGAGCAGTTTTTGCACAAGTTTCTTTCAGAGGGGAAGAAAGGACAGTCCCCCACTCGGAAAGGTTAAAGGTAGCACCCAACAGCGTTTTTTTTATTTAAATTTAAATAAAAGATGTTTAAAGGTAAAGGACTTAATAGCTGTAAATGACTACTGTTATTAAGATACAGAAGACATATATTCTTATTTTGATAAAAGCTACTTTAGAAATAACATGTTCAGTATATTAAAAGGTTGAGATATTTCAGAAGTGTTTATTCAGCTTTTCCACGATCACAGCAAAGTAAGCTGACTATACATATGTAATACTTTTAGAAATACGGTTGTTTTTTATAATTGGTAATACTTAAAACTTCATTACTAAAGCTCACTTGATTTTTTTCAACAGTCTAATTTCATCAATTCTATACCATTGCATCTACACTTGTTATGTAACGATGATATGCAATGTATATGGGTATACATTAAACGTTTCTGTAGCAGGGTTTATCAATTTTATTGTGGTTTAATGAAAGTTTAGTTTAAGGCATATTAATGCCAGGAGTTATTGCCATGATTTTTGCCTCTAGAAAATCGCTAATTTTACTTCTAAAGTAACTAGAAATTCCACAGTTGTTCTCAATATTGTGAATCAAACTTTTGTTTGATTATTATAAAAAGAGAGTTTAATATTAAGATTCATCGTTTCGAAATCTTATCTATATGACTGTACAAAAGTTGAATACTTTGTATTAAAAATGTGTTAAAGACTTATCACACCCTTACCCTTCATGTCGTCGCGCCCGGTCATGCTATTTCTTGTGGTTGTGCTCCTTGACAGTAACTCTGAAACGTAATTTTCACAGAAAGAAACTTCATTGTAAAGCTATCACGTCCAAAACACACTACTCTTTCCTGAATATTTTCGTAACCCAACTAGTGTATGGTGACTATGGCTTCCCAGTACCCACTCCAACAGCTCAATCACACATAAATTCTTAGGCTTCGCATTCGGAAACTGAACGGTATGTTGTCTTATGGAATAACACGAATACCCATTTCCTTCTCCACTACTTTAAGGTATGCAATGGATGAACGTGAGATGTGACCGGAAACGCTGTCTTTATGAACCCATACATTGTCAACCTTGTTTCCAGACGGAGATTCTTCTTGATTATATTGAATGTTTTTGGCTGGGACACGTGAATGGCTTTTTCCATTGACCTTTATGTTTATGGATTCTCTCCTGTTACAAGACGCTACATTTCACTTACCATTGCGGGGGTACAACTTGTTACAAGTCCCTTTATGAATGGTCATGGGTTCCAAGTTGTTCAATATTCCTTTGTTGTCCAATGCTATTAAGTATAATTGAGTTCACTGTCTTGGAAACTATAAATTATTGACCTGAACAGATATTTATGGCCTGAATGTATGAATATTTTGAGCTCGAAGGGTCTTTTACATACTCTTCATAATAACTATCAGTCTTTGGTGTCATCTCACAACCTAATATCGACAATATCAAAATGCAATTTTGAAGCATGTCGTTGTACCATGGTTTTGTATTTCTTATAGTTGTCATATGACTCGCTGATTTGCATATTTATAATCGTTTTAATACGAATATTCAACTCTCTATAGATAGTCATTTATCGGCAAACTAGAATCTGACACACGTCAAATGTTTGATAAAAAACTGACACGTGCTGAAGTGTTTTGCTGCTTTCTGTTGACATATAAGTTTTTAAGACACATTCTTCATAAGATTATTTTACAAATATTAAAGTTGAACTAATCAGATAAGGAGCACTAACGGAACAAAAACCCAGTCTGCTTTCTTTACAGATGATGAAATTGAAGAACTAAAGCTGACTAAGCAGCACAAAGACGCCATTAGAGCACTTCGGAAAGTATGGATATGTTTCTAATCTTTTGTATAGTGATCGAAAATATGATTAATAAAGATTGATTATTTACTGGTTATGTAATATATACTTGTTACTCTTTGAAAATATACTTAAATAATAAACTCTTCAAGGTAAAGGGAAGTTGTTGAATTAATGTTTAAAATAGAAACATCAAGCATTATAGAAACAGTAACATGTATCATACCCTTTTCTCAGTGGTTATTGCCGCGATGGTGGCGTCACCAATTAGTCGGGATTGGTATAAAATGACCCATATCTATAATCTTTGCGCAGTCATGGTATTGTACTATTAGTAAAGTTTTCAGTTCTTTCAGCAGTACTTTAAAATTAATGTATTGCTTAGGGATAGTAAGTTTAACTCAACTGCCCTTTCTTGGACCCACTTAAAACAATTAAGCTATAGTTTTTATCCATTATTCTTAAGATATACATGCAGTATGCCTTCCTGTTTTGTCCAATTTTTATAGTGCAGTATCTAATGATACATTAGTTTTTGTGTGTTTTTTCATTATAGCAAAGCCACACCGAGTAAAAGCAAACCCTGATTTTAGCGTTGTAAATCCGCAGACTTACCGTTGTATATAAGTGTTATTGTTTCGATGAAAGGACAACCTTAATTCCACGATTCGTTAGTAAAAGAGTAACCCAAGAGTTGGCAGTGGTTAGCGATGACTAGCTGCCTTCTCTCTAGTCTTTCACTACTAAATTAGGGACGGCTAGAAAGATAAAAATACCCAAGTTCAACAAAAAAACAAAAATTAACTAGGTCAAAAATACACGTTTTGAATTTCGCGCAAAAAGCTACACGAGGGCTATCTCCGCTAGCCGTCCATAATTTAGCAGTGTAAGACTAAAGGGAAGACAGCTAGTCACCACCACCCAACGTCAACTCTTGGGTTACTCTTTTACCAACAAATAATGGGATTGATTGTCACATCAAAATGCCCCCACTGCTGAAAAGACGAGCATGTTTGGTATGATGGGGATTCGTACCCGCGACACACAGATTACGAGTCCAGCGCCCTAACCACCTGGTCATACCGAGTCTCGCAGCAACGAAAATATTACACATGTAGCGAGAAGTGACGCATCTTCCTAATTCTATGATCTTTAATGTCATTCCAGAAAGTGTCTTATAATTATACTTTAACACTAAAATTTATATTTAAAAATTTATATTTAGTACTGAGACATATGTACATATGTTTGTATGTACAAACTGACATAGGACAACTTATAATTAAATAAAAACAACACAATTCAACAGAACTACTTGTAATCTGAATTTACAAGTATGATTTATCAAACTGTGATTGGCAGTCATACTCAAGAAAGAGAATAGAATGATGTGAAATCGGACATCAATAATTTGTAATGAATCTTCGTTCAGTAGCTGATGCTAGAAACATGAGTACAATCAGTCCGTTTCACTATGACTTGTTATAATTAACCCATTAGCCCCTTCCAGTAGCACAGCAGCAGGTACGCGGACTTATACTGCTAGAAACTGGGTTTCGATACCGGTATTTAAAATAGACCCTTTGTACTGTGATTTTTTTATAATCCATTAAGTATTGTTATATAAAATTAACCCTTTAAAATGTACTATGTTATCAACCCATCTATACTGCAATTTGCGTAAGAAAACCTATTGCAATTAATAATGTTCAAAGCATGAACGCTATCAATCTTTAATATCATATAAATTATCAATACGCTGGTGAGTAAATTAAATTCAATAAAATAGTTTTTTATCTCATTACATTACTAAACATAAATTTTTCAAACGATAAAAAGTTCGGAAAAATATAATTCTGAAAAATCGTTAATTTTTAGTACAGAGCTACAGGTTATGCTGTGCTCACCATAAAGATCAAAGCTCTAATTTTACCGCTGATCCATAAGAAAACCACTCTAAAGAAGAAAGAACTCACTAACATTCATACTTTAAACGAGATAAACTAAGTCTTTGATTAGTCTAAATGAAACACCAGTTCTCGGGTTAAAACAAGTTAAACAAATGAGGTATTCATTTAGTGTAAATGTAAATCAATTCCCACATTAGTCAGAGGTAATGTTATGGTTAATTTTCTTTTAAACAGATAAAATATTTCGTAGCACGAAGAAAGTTTAAAGAAGCTCTAAAGCCGTACGACGTGAAAGACGTAATAGAACAATATTCAGCCGGCCATGTTGATTTACTCTCTAGAGTGAAGAATCTTCAGGGAAGGTTAGTTGAGCAATTTTCAGTCAATCACGGTGATTTGTTATGTGAAATGAAAAACCTCGAAGAAAATTGTGTAATTCATTTTCTGGTTTGATATGCGAAGAAAACTGATTCAGGAATTATTTCTTATACAAGTCTTTGTTATAATACAATAGAGTGAATCACTTTAAAATAGTGGTTTACAAACTGTGTGTCGCGGCAAGTTGGTAGGGGTGTTACAAGATCTTTACAAAACGAAGAATAATTAAAAGCATAAAAACTCTTCAAAAAATATTCCATGTTGCAGCAGAGGTGTCACACAAATAAAACTAAGTGGGTTAGGGTGTTTTTTTGTGGAAAAAGATTGAACACCATTGGTTTAAATGGAGAAGAGAAAAGAAAAACTTGCGTAAGAAAAGTTGTGTTTTTCTAATTCAATGACAGAAAGCATGCATCTTGAAATCAGTGTCCTGTTCAGGTGAAGATAGTGTTTAGTTCTACTGTAAAGACACGTTTTCTATAAGTCTTTGGCGATTTTCCTAATATTTGTTTATAATTTATCTTGTTACTTAATATCTTACCTTCAGAATTCTATTTTCCCAAGTAAGCAGCTGTCAGGTAAGGAGGTATTCACATACTAATATTATTTTGTGAAAATCCTGGTATAATTTACTAGTGTTTATGCAGTACCAAATAACTCAAACTCTCTTCTAGCCTAGTTATGTGACTACAAAAAAGTACTATCTTTTTAGTTATAGATTTCTTTTTACCCTGCTTTCTAATGTATAGCTTCAATTTTTGTGACTTAGTGAGAAGCACAAAAAATGGAAACTATATCTTAGGAAGTAGTACAAAAAGAAATCTATTAGGTTGTCCAGAAATAAATGTTGCGATTCTCCTGATGACATTTAAAAGCTGAATATTGAGTAAATTGTCGTTGGTTGGTTGGTTGGTTTTATCAAACGTTTGTCGCTTACAAGGTGTTTTAATTGTCTGGTGTTTCAATTCTACTCAAGAGTAAGCCATTCAACCCCTAAGGCAAAATGGACAAAAAGAACTTTCGTCTGATTTTCCTCTACGAGTACAAACTTGAATGAAAAGCTACCAAAACTACACGGAACATCATCCAGACATTTGGCCATAGATCTGTTGGTGAACATACAGTTAAGCGTGGTTTGAAAGGTTTCGACATGGAGATGAAAGTCTTGAAGATCACGAAAGTCGTGAAAGGAAGCCATTCTTAGATAAAAACACATTAAGGAAAGCAGTTGAGACAGACCCTCACACAACAATACGTGAGTTTGCAGAAAAGCTAGGCACAAGCAAATCAAGCATTGCCAACCACCTGAATGCGAATGAAAAGAAGAAAAAGTAGATAAATGGGTTCCGCATGATCTCACTGAAAATCAACAAAATCGGCATTATGAGACCTATCAAGGATAACACTCCAAAAATGAAGAAATTAAGAATCGAAGTTCTACCTCATCCACCTTATTTCCCAGACTTTTCCCCCACAGATTTCTATTTTTCAAGCACTTTGACAACTTTTTTTAACAATATATGCTTTCAAAACAAGGCAGCTGCAGAAGAAGATTTTAGGGAGTTCATTGACCATAGAAGCTTTGATTTCTACAGCAGGGGCATAAACAGCGTCGTTACACGTGGGCAAAAGTGTATGAAGCAAATGGTGCTTACTTTGATTAAAGCATGTTTTACAACACTGGTTTATACTTTTCCAAACTTCGCAATTCAAACACGATATTTATTGCTGGACAACCTAATATAACTACGAAAACGTACTATATTCTTAGTTATTGATTTCCTTTTATTCTACCTCCTTAAACGTAGCTTCCATTTTTATGTTTCTTATTAAGTCACATTTTCGTTTTTATAAGACCAATTTTCTTCCCCTACTCGCCTTTTCCCACACCAACTGATATATATGAGTTAGATAGTACTTGATCAAATGTCTGTTCTGCTGGTCAGATAGAGAAATATTTTTCCATAACCACATTCTCAACTAACATTCAAGTTTAAAGTAGTCAGAAACTGTACGTAAAGGTCACTTTTGTTTTATAATCTAAAGTTTTAGTTCCATGGTTCCAGATGAAATGCATTCAGACAGTTTTCAGTCTTTCTAAGTGTAAAATGTGACTTTCAGTTTTGTTTATCCCTATACCTATCTGCATTTCTGAATTTTTCTTTGCTACCATCTGTTTTTGAAATTCATTTTTAACGGGACAATCTTTCGGTATTGAGTTTTCTCGCTCAAACAGCTTATTGTTTAACACCTTTGAACGTAAATCGTAAAGGCATAGTTCGTTTTATTTATAATCAGCTGTTAGTTGGTAGGAGGGAAACTATAGTACTTCCTTAAGTGATGTCGTAGTTATATTCTTACCAGCCACACTGATCAGTCAGTAGCTGCTTCATCTTGACGTTCCATTGAATCAGTAATATAAAATGAAAATAAGTTCAATGAAAATATTTTCTGCAGCACTATTTGTACTGGAATTCGGAAAAGTATGTTATGTCTCATTTACTTTTCTTTCTAAATATTACCGCATGTGGACAAGATCGAGTGTTAAAGTTCAACCAACCTATGCCAGAAAATTTCATTTTGTTAATGAATGCTTCTGTTTCAGATTAGTTAATAGTCTGAGAAATTACAAGCGTGAACTGTTGAAGGTTAATACTTATATTTTATATCTGAAGACTGCTCTTCTGTTTTATCTTCCTTCTAGAATTCCACCAACATTACTTCCTACATTATAATAGGCCTAAATATTATCATCAAAATTAGTTTTCGATGTTTCCTCAGCTTTTGCTGTTTAAATCAAACTTTTAATTAAAATATTATATCTTTTATATACATAATGTTTCACGGTCTTTCGTTTCTCATCGTCCAGTCCAACTTATGACTGCTGGTATTAAACACAAAGCTTATTTGGCTACGATTTTCGGAAGATAAAAAACAACATCTGAAAAGTGATGTTACAAATTATATTCCAGTTTTTTTTTCTTTTTTATATTTGAGAGAAATTAAATTTTCAGATTTAAAGTTTTAAAATATTTTAAGTATAGTTAATAAGTTTTGTTTTTTTTTGGAAGGTTGGACATGATATTAGGAACCTCTGGATCAAAAGCCAAGGATGTCTATGATTCTAGGATTAGCTTGTCCTCTAGGATTGTTAAAGTAGAACGTTCGGTGAGTTCACAGCTCAATTGAAAAGTAACAATTTAAAATTCAATTCAGTATTGGTAATATTGGTTGACGTTCGACGACTATGAATGTTCAGCAAGCTTTTCAAACTTAATGTTTTTACGTCAAATCTAATCACTAATATTAGTGTCTTAAGATTTAGGTGAAGGATAACGCTTGACGATACGAAACCGTCTTTATTTGTAATTTAGTATTATATGTTAATACGTTTACTAAAAGCCTTTTTAGTAGGGTCCAATATATTTTTCATGAGCTCCTTCTTTCCACATATATGTTCCACTTTTGTTTTTATATAGCAGTAAAAGCTGTAGGTTGTGTGATTTTCCTTCCAACTTATTTTGTGCCAGTCTTGAGGATGTCTATAGTTTGTAGTTGCAAATACAAATTTAGCACCTGTAAACGGTTTCAACAACCCCAATTTATCAATTTATTATTATTTTGTGCTTACGAATAATACTGGTAATAACATTTTACACTAACTTTTGGTAGATTTTCCTTTTATCATGATTGATAAATATGTAATCGTTTTTGCTGTTCTGATAATTCTATTTACATTTTAATTATATTTTCAACTGTGATCTCTTTAATGGATTAAATTACTGATCCCTCTGCCTAACTAGGTTTTGTAAAATTGAACATATATAACGATTTAACTAAAACAAGGTATCGGTTAAGTTGTTACTTTTTGCAATAAAAAATCTCATTCGTAGCGACCAACTATAGGACAAAATCGATCACTATAACAATACTGAAACAAATTTTATTGAAGTTATTGTTAAAGGCGATTCTGAAGATTTCGAACAAAAGTAAGTAATGAAACTAAAGTTTGATAAACTTACATTTAGGCCTATTACTGTTTATTTACTTAGCTATAGCATATAGTACATTGAAAATAAAGAGGGTTCAGAATATTTAATTAGCCTAATCAACATAAGAAGGCCACAATGTATAAAATGTGGTGATATATTCTTACATCGTCAAATCCAGTAACATTAATCTTTTAATCGTTGTATCGTTTAGACTTGAGTCTTTATGTATTGAAAATGAATACAAAGGCTGACAAAAATCGATAGTTATTTTCGTTTAACTTGATCACAAATTTAGCTGTTTCGGAGCAAGCAAAAACAAGAGCAGAAGCAGACAAGTAAGTTAGAGTTTACAAAAGTCGTTGAGCTTCAAAATGAACATCATTACCACCTTCAGGATCTAAGACAAGAACATATCTTGTTTTCGAAAATGAAGAGACAGAAGTAGCTTTCATATTTTCACTTCTAGTTTTATTCTTAATATTATTATTTATTGGGAACTATCTTCCTCCTATTTTCGTTACTAACTTTCTTTTAGTAAACATACCATCTTGGTTATAATCATATTAATCGCATTTATTTGGAGTAAAATACATTTTCTCTTTACAGTTGCAAGTAACAGCTTCCATACTGGTTTTCAATATTTGTTTTCTATACTTTAAAACACGAAATACTACGGCGAAAAAAGCAATCGACATTAGGCAGAAAATGGAAAGTATTGGTGAAAGAAAGGACAAAGAATGTTAAATATCTCCCAAGCTAAACATTTACCAGCGTTTCCATTTTCAGAATGAAAGCTATTAGCTACAGCTATTGTTCTAGCATATTATTTAGTAAATATGAAAAATTTCTGAATGCTTCATTTCTGACATTTCTCACCAAATGAGCATAATTATGTTGCAAACAGAAAGTCAGATTAAAATAATATAAAATTTAGTAAATTGACGTTAAAGATGTAAGAAAACTAACTATAATTGGTTTACAGGAAACCCAATGCAGAAATTACCTTCAATTGGTATTTACCGTATACGCGCGTGGGATAAACGACCAGGTCAGATACCTTTAATGGTTTAGGTACAGATGTCTTTAATTTTGGAATATTGACCGGAGGAAAAGAAGCCAGTAAGGAGCACCCGCCACTACAAGGGCTTTTTTTCGAGTTTTATGGACCATATAATGGTATTGACTATTACCTTTAACTCATACTGACTGTTACTTTTAAAACTCCCAGCTAAAAGTGTAAGGCATGCTTAGCGGTATCATGTCTCGAACGATGGACCCTTCGATATACGCAGTCTAACACGCCTTGCCCAAAAACGTCTTTGAAATTAACTCTTACTTTTGTAGTTTCTTTAATATTCAATACAATTTATGTCGCTTTTCTTGCGAGAACTTTATGATGTTTCTACAATGTTTACACTCATATTGTGTGATAACATATGCAACCACCTAAATATAATCACTAAGAACTTGTTTCTATTATTATTCACTAATTACTAATTAGTTTAGAATATGCCAACAACTTGTAAAGTTATAGAGACTCTAAAGAACAAAACTAAGTAAGAATTTCTACGATAACATAACTCACACTTTTATACTTACCAAACTTACTTGTAATATTAATATAATCATCATGGACAGCAAGGCCTATTCATAAGCTCACTACATCATCAGCACTAGGTAACCTTTATATGAAATAATTTAAAGATAACGCTATCCAAATAATTGCACTAAGACAGTGGTTCCCAACCTGGGGTTCGAGAAGGTAACACCATCTCATTAAAGAAGTAAGTTTTTAATACTGGTTTTTCTTAATTGCATACTCAGTTATGTATTATTTTATTTAACTGTGAAAAATGGGAAAACGAGTTAATTATTAGTTAATAAAAACAGTTTGTTTGGTAGGTGGAATATTTCAAAAACATGGGATCCATGGAGAAAAAATAATAATAAAAGGAGTCCTTGGTGGTGAAAAGGTTGGGAACCAATGCACTAAAATATAAGATTTTGCTAAGATATATTGACAACACATTCGTAGTATGACCGTACACAACTACAAACAAAACTCTGGAATTCATGTGTCAGAAAAGACAACGTCTAGTAATACAATTTACGATTGAAATGAAAACAAAATCCATTTCTACTTGCGACAGTCACCAAGATATAAAATTCGCATACCATAGGAGTTTACAAAAAATTTACAGATTAAAGGTAAATACCATGACTAAAGATTACGTCTTCCAAGTAATATAAGTATGGGCATCATGAACTGTTGAGTCATCAGAATGAATGACATTTGTAATACAGAAGATGGTACAAAGTATGAATGAAGACACATTACTAAGATTTTCCTCAATAGTGGGTACCTGTGATACCTGGTAAAGAATAAATAAATAAGACAACTAGAATAAGAACGAAACAAATGACAGACGCAAGCCATATTACTGAATATTGAAGGTCTCTTTGAAATTATACAAAATACATGTAAACACTATAAAGTAAGAACACTATTCAGAAGTCGCTATACTTCTGAATGATCATAGTCGATATTACAGAAAGTGACGAAAAGAGCTAATGGAGAGCAAACACTCCTTTCACACCATCTCTTACGAATGTAAACTTAATACAGAAATCAGAAAAATAGCAAGCATACAAGACTATAATACCTATTTATCTACAACAGCACATTATGGCAGAAAAGAAAACCATATAATAAACTGAAAGATTAATAAAATAATGAGATACAAATTACACACGAGAAAAATAAAGATAAAAGAAGCTTTATACATTCACCTAATTGAGAAAACATTCACTCTACCTAGCACAGAAGTCAGCAAGGGATGGATTACCCCACGATAAACCATTCAAATATTTTATTGATTCGAGCAACGCTGTAACTTGAACTAATATTCTACTAAAATCAAGTTTGGGTTTCAAGCTATAACATATAGTTTTATATATATATTTATGTTTGTGAAGAAAGTCCAAATCAACCGTGGACACGATTTTGGTGTCCTCAAACCTAAATTCCAGTATAACACAATTAACTTTTTAAAAAACAAGACAGAATCAAATCTTTGATCCTTCCACCACAAACAATTCTTTTCAAGGTTCCCATGTAAACAACAACGAATTAGCGACTGAGTATTATGGACTTAGTTACAAATTAATAAATAGACTTAGATTATCGTTTGGCAACTAACCGTTATAACTATTGATATCGGATCGCCACAACCTTATCGCAAGTAATTAATACTGGATAAAACATGCTTTTAATTTTTTTACAAAATCCTAAGATATCTCAGTGGTGAAACATACAGATTTTTTTGGTGAAATCATTTTTTAAGGACAGATGTGGGAACTGAAAACTACGTATAAAACGTTTATTTGATGATGCATTTAATTCACTTAAGGCTCATTTGTTTTGTTTTGTAAAAGTTTTATAAAATGTTAAAATCTTAGGTTGTTGTTTGTGATAGAAAAGTAGCTGTTTTGGGACAGCAGTTCAAACCCATATTAAAATAATTAAAAAAACCGACTTTTTCATACAATTTCTGACGACCGAAACTAGTTATAGACAGTATTCTTGCCATAATGATTTGTACGTGATTTATTTTCATTTTGTTTTCAAATAATTCGAACTAAAGAAGTTAAGTGTATTCTTCTGAATAAATACCTAAAATACGAATACATTATCAAATGTATATATATATATATAGTGCTTTTCCTTGTACCCAAACAAATTTTGGTTTGATTTGTGCTTAGCACAAAGTTACGCAACAGAGTATCTATGCTGTGCCCACTACAGCCCAACTTCTGGAAGAGCTCTATTTGGTAAAGAGATTAAAAGGTTGTTGTTAACAATCTATTAGAAAATTCATAATCCTGATTTGTACCAGTAAGTGTTTATTTTTAATTTCGCGGTTTCTGGCATGTGAATGTATATAATTAACAAAGGTTATGTTTCTGTTATTGTATGTCTGCTGTTTGTTTTTTATTAAGCAGTTACAATGTATACATGTACCTTATGTGCTGAACCTTTCGATAACGGATAAGATACTTTTGTGTTAAGAGAGAAGAGCGCAGAATGATTTAACCAAGTCAGTGGAAAATGTGTTCACCAAGATGTAGTGAATGTCGTGGAGTAAGCTGAGACAATTACCTACTAACCAATCCTGTTGTTATCATGTCGACAATCACACACCATATGCAAATGTTTGTCTGTATTTTTCTTTATTATTATTGGAACTCGGTTTCATAGTTTCCCAGGATTTCTTTCTACACTTATTCAGTAGATTACTATCAGTTATTAATAAAATAGCAATGTTATATCTTGAACTTCATTGTGTTATAGCGGATCTTGAACAAGTGAGTGTTTTTTTTTTTGTTTCGTAAAATCTATCAAAGATTAAAACTCTCTAGTTTGCCACACTTAAATTTATTTCAATAAAGAACCTGTTATTTCTGACACTAAAATTACATATAAAAGTCTTAATTTTTCTACCATTATGCAAAAGATTATACCAAACAACTTTTAAAGTGCTCTGTTGACTTAAAATTAGTCAAAAGTTAAAAACTGGTTCCTTTCCTCTAATTTTTTCTAAAATTTGTCACCGAAAAAACAACTGTTCCTTATAAAAATATTCAAATTCTGTATATCCTGTTATAGAATTATGTCCTACAACCCAAATGGGGCCAAGTGGTTAGGGTACTCGACACGCAATCTGAGCGTCGCGGGTTCAAATTCCCGTCAATCCAACCATGCCTGCCCTTTCAGCCATTAATACGTTATAACGTGACAGGCAATCCCACTGTACGTTGGTAAAAGAGTAGCCCAAGATAGACGGTGTCTTCCTTCTAGTCTTACACTGATAAATTAGGGACGACTAGCACAGATAACTCTCGTGTTACGTTGCACGAAATTCAAAAAGAAACAAACAAACGATACAACTCAAATGATATGTGTTCAATCAAATTCGACCAAAAAATGACATTTTTTCTTTTAGTTTTTACACAGTTTTATTTATGAAAATGGTTTGCTTCACTCCTAGATCTTTTTACATTTTGAAGAACATACAATATTCAATCGAATGCCATAAATGTCATATATATTGAAAATGGCTTGGTATGAAGGGGAAAAATCAAACAGATTTACAGGACAACTTGCTGCAAAAACCGTAAAAGAAATAATAAGCTTTTAAATCTAATCATATTATAATAAACGGACACGGTAAAATTGATTACCAGTATCTTACGCTAATAATTATTGTTAGTTCAGTGGCCATTTCGTTAGTTGTAAAACATTATACGTTGACCAAAGTATTACTGCTTAGTGACAATTTTTATTAACCGGATGCCTTTAGCATGTATTCAGGACCAGAGATAATCAGTCCATTTTCCAGCTTATCCTCCAAGACCGAAAAAAGAGTAAAGTAAGATTGATTTAATTAACACAACTTGTGGTCAAGAATATTTATAGGAAATATTTTCTTGCGGTGTCCAATGTGCACAGTAAAGTTATAACGGTAATGTCTTAAACGCTTCAAAGAAGAGGGTGAAATTTTATCATGTTTTATTTTGACAATATAAATATAAACCTTAATAATGACGCAAAATCCGTTTTACGATTTATATTTATGAAACTGAATCAACTCATAGGAACATGTTACTTTTTAAAATGAAATTTCTTTATTAATTGATTCTTTATAGCTCAGATGTTTAGACTTTTTTATTTTATCAATTTTTTCTTTTGTTTTTGGTACTGAAGTAACATTTAACAAGGATTTTATGTTTTATGTGAAACTATACCAACATAATCAGGTATCTCACACTTTTATTCTACTTTTCACGTAGGTGCTACAGATAAAGAATTTGGATCAGCTGTTGCAAATATATTATTTTCGTTTTTTTAATTTTTTGCAAGATGCAAATGAAAACTGAACACCAGTTGTAGCACGCTTCAAGTTTTCTTTTTAAGGTATTGGATACCGAAATCAAATATTGAACGCTATAAGACGTTTTAATTTTCTCTCTCTATTCTGGTTTTAGTTGGAGCTAAAAGACATATCTTATTTCTTTTTTATGAGGTAGAGTACGTAAATATTAAAGTCGAACAAATGTTTCATGTATTTTATTATTTGTTTTTGTTTCAGGTAGAAGTTGTAGACATGAAGCTGGAACAAGTTACATATGTTTTATTGACTGTTTTTGTTTTAAGTAAAAGATGTAAATATACTGAAACGAATGCTACATATACTTTATTGTCGGTGTTCGTTTTAGGTAAAAGCTATGAATATTAAACTGGTACAACAGTTGCATATCTTTTGCTGTCTTTGTTTCGGACAAAGGATAAAATAACTGTTACGTATGTTTTATTGCTTATTTTTACTTCAAGCAGAGGATGTAAATATAAAACTGGAACGACTGCTACATATGTTTCACTCTATCCTGTCTTTTAATGTAAAGGATTTAGATATAAAATTAGACTAACCGTTACAGATATATTATTGTTTTAGTAAGAACGAATACCTATGAAGTTAATCAAGCTAGAGTACATATTTTAAACTAATCTCTCCTTTTCTCAAGTAGTTGATTTAGAAATATACCTTGACTACTTTATACCGAATCCCCGTTACACCAAATATGCTTGCCCTTTCAGCCGTGGGGGCGCTATAATGTGACGGCCAATCCCACTATTCGTTGGTAAAAGGATAGCTAGCCCAAGAGTTGATGGTAGGTGGTGATGACAAGCTTCTTTTTCTCTACTTTTACAATGTTAAATTAGGGACGGCTAACGCAGATAGCCCTTGTACAGCTTTGCGCGAAAATTCAAAAAACAAACAAACAATTTGATATAGATAACTTATAATTTTATCCAAGGACCAGCTTAAAAAGATTTTATTATTATTATTTTTTTTTAGGTAGAAGACGTAGAAGCGAAGATAGATAAGCTGATAGATATATTTCTTGAATACCGACAACAAAGGAACACTTTGGCAAGTCAAATGTCTGTCCAACCAAACACAACCCAAACCAGTCCCATTCCAACAACTCCACCTAAACGCAAATCAATTCTCATAGATAAACAAGCTAGTGAACCAAATACACCAATTTCGAAAAGCTTTGACCGGTCCATGCAGCGAGGAAATTCAGACCTGTGTCAGAGGTTAAAGAAGCATGTAACATTACGCCATTCTTTAGACACGGCCATCCCTACTATTACAGACATGTCAATGAGTGAAAGTCAAGACCTTTCTAGAGAATTGGTTATTGGAACGTGTCCATTCATCAAGATTGAAGATGATTCACAAGTAGATTCATCAAACACTCTCAGCACGTTAGTAAAATCTATGTCGTTGGATCGGCTTTCTGAATGAAACTATAAAAAATGGAAATAGGATCCTAAAATCAGAGCGAACTAAAACTGTAAACTTTCATGTTAAAGAACCAACAGTTCGATTGGTTTCTGCCTCCTTGCACTTTTATCCTACTAGAAAATTCAACGCTTCTCTAGAAATTTCTGAGATAAAAACATGGGTAGGACACATTTATCCTGACAAGCATTCTTTCTTAACATATCACACTATTTTGTCGAAATTACGTCAGTATTTTTCTACACAGTGGTGTTTAGATAAACAGTATTGATGTTAGAGTAATATAGAAGTCTGTTACATTCGAAACACTTTCTGCATGATGCAGTAAAACGGGTAGGAAGGTACTGTTAATTCTTTATACATATATACAACAGTGATAATTTCTCAGTGGCCTTCTCGCGACAAAATGTATGACATAAAACTTCTATATTCTAGTAATCATAGAATTTCTTTCACTGGGAAAATGGGAAGTTACTCATGAGAAATTACGTTTCGAAAACTTCGAATATTACAGAGTGGGCCATAGTGAAGTACCTCCCTAGTGAAGAAAACTAAAACTAAAAGTAACACCGCAAAATTTTCTTTTTAATTATGCTCTACTCGAGTGGTACAAATATTCAATGTCCTACATTATCAACCGTGACAAAAATGGACATTGAGCATTAAATTTGATATGGGTTAAAATGATTTTGGAACTATAAAAATATAGCTTAATCACGAAATATAATTTGTTGCGTTACTTATAATTCCATTTCCCTTTTCTTGGGGATTTGCTATGATCCACCCCATACAATAAAAACATTACTATAAATTCTAAATGTCAAGGAATATCACAGCAAAATATTTTATATATCTAAGATTTTGTGACTTATTATTACTTTAAAAACAAATTTCGGGTATTAATATAATGGAAGACTTAGTATAGCAGCTGACATGGAAATAATAAGAGGATAACGATAAGTAATAGTTTAACTGAATCTGTGGTTGGTTTTACTATAGAGGAAGAAAAGGTAGACAATTCAAATAGTATTTTATGATAATTACTGGTGGAAGACCGCGGTGATACTTCACATTTAATTTACTGGTGAAGCGCAGATAGCCTAGTTGCTTTGCGCCATAAAACACCAATTACTGGTGAAACCTGGGATGGAACAGCTGACATAACCAAACGTAGTATGCTTATTTTTAGTCGAAAACTATGGGGAAAAGTTAAAGTAAATGAGTCTCATTCATTTATTGTTATTAAATAAATTGAGATAGAATAGCTGTGACAATACTAGCGACTACTGTTGTTACTAGCGCAGGTATCCCTCGTGTAGCTTTGCGCGAAATTCAAAACAAACAAATTGTTGTTACTAGAACAATGAGATAGTAAAATTTATATGCAGAAATCTGTTACTTCTGTGCAACAGTTATCAATATTGCTAGTGGAAGATAAAGACAAGGTAAAATATAAGCTTTAGCTGTTATTAGTAGAAGATCCTGTTGGAAATAAAGAAGCTGCTGAGTAGCCTTGTTGCTCAAACAAATCTCTAAAACTCCCCAACATATCAAGTCTTCTAATTTTCTTTAAGAATAAACCATAAACTTGTTATATTGTAAGTTGTTTGTGAAGTGCTCGAGTTCAACAAGAGTTCTTCAGTAAATTGAAAGTATTTTGAACAGAGGTTTACTATTAATCGGAATGTTAGAATTTTTGAAAAGACAAGGAGCACATCATTTGGAGAAATTTTACTTCAAAGACTTAAATAATCACAATAAATAATTACGAACGATTTTGGAATATAATATGAAGGTCTTTGAAGAAGTAAATATGATTGGTTTTTCTGTTCTAAGAGAAATACCAATTTTTAGATGAGGTTTTAAGATGCCCTGACAAAGTACTTTCATAACTTTATTTTATATTTGCACATAAAACTTGATGCTCACAAACAAATATATATTTATGACATCATTTAAACACATTCGGTAAATAATGGTACTTGATATTTGAGAAGTTTTAGATTTTAGTCACAAACGCCCCCCAGTGGCACAACGTTATGTTTGTGGACTCACACCGCTAAAAACCGGACTTCGATACCTATGGTGTGCAGGGCACAGATAGCCCATTCTGTAGCTTTGTGTTTAATTCTAAACAAACAAATATACACAAACTAAAAATTCTTACCGTTAGTAGTAAATTAGTTTAAATACTGGCGTCCATACAAACTACATTAGTTTTTATCTTCAACTGTGACGTCCAGACTAACATTCACGTTCAGAATAACGACATGCTGGTTTCTGTATAACATATATCCAGTGTGACAATATTTTGGTTTCAATACAACATACGGAGTAATTATAACGTGTCTAGTGTGATGACATATCAGTTCATAGTGTAGCATTAATGTACAAGTTAAGCATGACATTGATGTCTGGTTTGAAGACGTACCATTTCAAAGTAATTGCTTAAATACATAACATTGACATCCAAATAAACATAATAATACTTTATATTTTATTGCCAACGTTTTGACAGACTGAAAGCTTTAAGTGTCACTCAGACAAACTATACAATACTATACGCAGTCCAGGTAATTTACTGTTCACACATAGAACAACAAAGACCCTCGAATAGCTAAAATTTTAGAGTTTGTTTTAATAGTGCTTGTCGTTCAAACATTGCACTTATTCTAAACATTTAACGCATTGGTTCTAACACGGTGAGACAACGTAATGATTTCAGTTTAAACGACGAAACTTGGGTAGACAATGTTTTGATTCCAATCTAGTGTTTATAACACATGAATAACACTCTTTTCAGTCTATAGGTTAGATATATAGACAACACACACTGCGTGATCATCTTTAATCTAACGATTACGTACATGTTTGTCTGCAGCTGTTCTAATGTAAAAACAGAATAAATTAACAATTAAAAATAATAAGTAACAAATAATTGAAAAGTAACAGCAATACCAACGAAGTAGTTTTCAGTGACACATAAATTATGTTTGTCATTATATATTTAAGTGTTATTTTTTTCTTCTAATAATACAAATTTGGAATAAATTTGTAAGTGTTTCCAGCGTTAATATTTTAATGTAATTTTATGTGAGTATAAATTTTCAATAAAGTTCTTAACCCTAGAATAACCAATGGGAAATGTTAATAACTTACCAGTTTTTTAAACATATTTTCGCTAAAGCTTTATGCATCAAGGTGCTTGCAAATCCACGATTTTATTGCTTAGTTGACGTCTTATACTATATGTGCCACTTAAAAAGAGGGTAAACGAAAATACCTCAATTAATTCACGAGGGTCTCTATGTGTTTTACCGATTTGTGACGCATATGGCTCTGGTGCTTTGCTCACAAATTTTAACCAATCAGTCATATGTGTTATACACATAGAGAGAGAAAAAATAGACACATTCACCGATACCTTTGGTCAACCATTTATAATGAATGTTAAAACATGTAAAACTATAGAAACACTCAGGAGAGCGCATACATTAGCCAAATAGCGTTGATCATATTCGGCTCGTAAACAATATGAAAAGGTGTCTGTATGTCCGTCATTATCAACCAATACGGACAATGTTTGGCAGGACAATGAGAAATAATATTCTACATATACCCACCTCGTTTCATCAAAATTCGATGATTTTTTACTGAAGTAATTGAAGCAAAAATAGTTTGAAAAAATTGTCCCGATGCTAACAGATAGGATTTTTTTTATAAATTTTCATGACATTGACCCTCCGAAAGCTAATTACTTTTAATTTGGATCATAATCCAAGTATATACCAACTTTCGTATAAATATATTTAGCTGTTTAAGAGAAATATTGCTGCCAAACACACAGAAATAGGAGTGAAAGTACAATCTTTGATGGCACAGGTAAATATAGAATTATTCAATATCATGCACTATATAGACAACACAGATAGTAAACGACTGTGTTCACGAGCTTCAATTATGTATCAATAGTCTTAATCACAAAAGTAATGATGTTATTTATCTTACAAATAAAACTGCATGAGTTGGAATTGAATATCAACAGAAGAGCCCCTGTGTGCAAAAAGTATTAACTTTACATACACATGTATCACAAATGAACCCATTATAAGTTGAATCAGATGAACTCCTGAGCCAGATGGCAGTTGACCCATTTATATCTGTACTTCTGGTACAATCTATGATAAGACAATCTTTTTAGAGTATACCTGTTTAAGTAAGATCTGAATAAGAAAATAATGCGATGTATGTCAAGAATATGGCTATTTCTATTAGGCTGTGTACGTATTACATGTCCTAGCATAATAAAATTGGCGGTCTTGGTATAGAATTTATACTAATGATACATATCTACAATACAACAGAAGCCGAAATCTGATCTGAAACAGGCCCATTGGTACTTAGTAGTTTCGTCTTTTCCATGTTTAAAAGGGGATGTGTTCAGAATTAATATATATAATTAATTCATATATATAATTCATATATAATATTATAATTCATAATTACGGGTATTATGGGTATTTTGAACAGTATAATTGATTTTAGAAGAGCTCATATTCATATATCAGAGTTTAATTCCAAGTGCTAAAGCTAACATCAAACCGGTAGCTAACATGGAATTAGAAAGATGTTTACATAATTACTTTTGCAATTATACGTATTGCAAATATTTTATGTCATGCACAAAGATCTAATAAATGAGATGTTTAATGGGCTTACATGCAAGTATATAAAAAATATAAAGAAAGCATTTTATGAAAAATGAACAAGAATATTTTTAGTGAGGTCAAAAGAAATTTGGAACCAAAATTTTCGGAAGACAATGATTAAAGCATTTTATGGCAATTTAAAAAAATTATTTGTATAACGTTAATGCAATGTCATGTTACCATATATATTAACCGTAGCCCCAGGAGCGATATTTTAACAGCCATGCATTTGGATTCTGGGGTTTTTACACTCCTGAGCTAGCCACCGAGCAAGTCAGACGTGCCAATATGCTATTCCTGAATAGAACGAAACGTTCATCCTCGCCAGTCAGGCCGTTAGTGCCGCCTGTAATCGTCGACGGCTTACCGCCGAACCTCACGCCGTACCAAGTCGCCACGTTGATCGCCAGAGCCAAGCCTGGGGCAACCATCGAACCGTCCAGGACCCGTATTTTACGCCGGGGAGGAATCCTCATCCAACCAGCCACTACTGCAGACCAAACCTATCTGTGCCAGCCATGGAACACTGAATTTAAAGTAAGTTGTTCCCCAACGAAAAGTCCAGTCAATCTTTATTCTGTATTCCTCAGGGGCGTCGACCCATCAATTCAACCAGAAGAAATTAGACAAACCATAGAACCCCAAATACAAGCCAAGGTATACGCAGTTCATCGAATTTATTCTAAGAACAGTAATCATCCCACACACTTCATGAAGATAGTGACAACATCGAAGTACAGTGCCGACTGTATTTTACGAGATGGCTGCTATTATCATATATTTCATTTTAGAGCCGAACGCCCACATCGACGACCACTCAAGAATGGTTCAAACCAAGCACCCAGATATCGTAAACAACCAACGGAAATCTTCCAACAGGAAAATACCAAAATACCGCCGATTCCAGACAGTATTAGAAGAAACACGAAGACGGATTCAGACAACCCAACTCAGAAGAAGACAACACCCATTGTTGGCAACACGCCAAGTTGCAGTAATTCAAGAAAGAAAAAGGACAGTTCCTGCCAGACTTCAATCCCAGTTCCACAGAACTCAACGACCAGCCAGACTCAAACCATTACGAAGATAACCATCGACGCGACAGCACAAACTGAAAACAATCTACCTCCACGCAGAAAACTCAAACCAAAATCTCGAGAAGAAACAAAGCATCACAGACCAGCGAAGAACAACTCACCGAAGAACAGCCAGTAGTTCCACCACCAAGGCCACGTTTCTCAGTTGCACCAATGGGCTTCAAGTGTGGAAACAAGTTCATGATGAAGTTGCCACCCGATCTACAAGACTGCAGCTAACAGTTTTCATGTACACCATCAACGTAGTTCATCAGTTGTTTTTTTTGTTTATTTTTTTTATTAATTTTGTGTTGTTGTTTTTTTTTTTTCTTTCCCAGCTACTTCCGGGCACGGTCTGGGTAGACTATTCGGCGCCCAGGCCGTGAAAGGGTTTTCTCGGGTACTCCCGTTTCCCCACAGCAAAATCTCTGGCATCGGACCTGTAGGTCCCAGCCTCATTCTGAAAAGGGCCGTTTACCCAGTCAAGGGTATCTAATCAATTACAGTAAATTTTAAAAAAAACCAATTCGCCAGCCGCTAGGGTTCTCCATCCTCGAGCCAAAGTCTGGCTCACTTCACTTTCGCTGCTTTCGTCCAGTTCTCCCGTCCTTCCTCTCACTCACAAATATTTTTGAAATGTTAAAAATAAAGTAAAAACTCCATGGATATTTTAAAACATTTCTCACGTAAGGGGACGAAGAGGAACTATAAAGTTCCTGAACACCCCAGTTGGAGAGAGAACTCTTCTGATTTCTCTCTCTCTAAACTGAACCCCTGCCACGTTAGTTTAGTTTAGTTTAGTTTTGGATTCTGACGAATTCCTACCATTCGAGAGAATATACTTTTCGTTAAAGCCTTATGTGACGGCTCTTTCCTGGAAAAAAATTCAAGTAGTAAGCACATAGGACAAAATAATACAAAGTGTCGAAGGAGGAAGTTTCACTGTTCTCCAAGAAAATTTCGTACAATAAAGCGTTCAGGATTAAAGCGAGCTCCAAAATCATATCATAACTGCCTCATCCGAAAAGATAGTTGTAGTTACGAAAGAGAATCCTCAGATACAAGAAACATTTAGATTAAGTTAGGCAAATCTCATTGTACAGTTCACAAAATTTCAATAAGATAGATGATCAAAGTAACTGACTGAATCACAATAATTCCAATCGAAAAGTGCGTGTCAAATTTCCCAGATTGGTTTTCCTTAAACGTGGGTCTTAAAAGCCAACGTGCAAGCACAGTGGAGGGTCTGTGTTAAGGTTTTTCTTGATGACGAGAAATCCACTTAAAATAAAAATGGATCTCAGAACGGCTGATATGGATATTAACACCTTTATTGATAAGGAGAGAACAACGTTTCGACCTTCTTAGGCCATCTTCAGATTAAGCTCTTTTTTCTTAACTATACTATCTTGTATAATGTAATTTTATTTTCAAATACTTCATCATAATAGAAAATAAAAATAATTCATTTATTAAACAAGAAATCTCAAGCTTAAAATTATATTGTGGCAGTTTTTACTCGTGTATTTCAATTGCATTTCATATTTTTAGAAATCTAAGTTATTAAGTTTGGTAAATTTACCATACATGTTTTGAAGAAATGAAATTTTGTAGCACCATACCTTTAAGTTCTAATTATCACAGGTGTCTCTACGTTCGAATGAAAGAACACTCAAAGACGAAACCATTTCACACAGAGAGTATTGCCAGGCATGTTTAAAAAAAAAACAACAAACTGTGATCAAATGATACTGTCCGTGACTACAATAACACCGTGACGGCTTAACATGATACAATGCTAAGAATAAAACCAAACAAAGACCTTATTTTGGTTAGGCATTTCTCTTTGGTGACTACTTATACTTAGCATAATAATATTAACAGGATTTATTTCCCACAAAACGTTAGTAACATAGGGTTATTTATATGCAAAAACGGCTCGTTTGGGCTGAGAAAACACTACATAGAAGGTCGAAACGTTGTTCGCTCTTCTATGTAAAGTGTTTTCTCAGCCCAAACGAGCCGTTTTTGCATATAAATTTCTCAACAAGTGGGTTTCTCGTCATCACTGATTAGTAACATAGGGTTAATTCGAGCATCGTAGATGATTTTAGAATGTGCCTTAAACTGACCGATAGCACTCCGGACAGTGAAACTTGTGAAATTAATTTAACAAGTGATTATATTCATAAAAATCCGTATTAAATGTAGTCGATCGTGCTTTGAAGAACTGAGTGACGAAAGCCAGTAATACTTGTTGACCACCTTTGGATTTATTCTGCACATTTTGACCATCAAATGAAAGATAACGAAATACCATTGGTCCGAATCTTTAGTGTCATGAAGAATGCTGAAAGGAGATTGTCACTACAAGTACTATATGTCACACTTTCAAATTTCAACACGTCAAGGTAAGATCAGAATATCTTTGTAATATCACAACAAATTAATCTCAAGTGTTTGTTTACTGTAAGCCTCCAGCAACGTGCTCCACCACTTTCTCGTTTTCAATTTCTTTGCGATTCCTAGATGTATCTTCTTCGATCAGTTTTTCAACCCCTTTTAGATATTTAAGACACGTTTCTGTGTGAGAGACGACATTGTAATTTCTTACAGGCACCTACAGTAGAGTTTATTGGGGTATTATTTTGACCTAGCTTGGTTTGGTGTTTTATGGCATCATATTACACTTTACATTTGACGCTAGTAACCTACTACCCGAAATCTCTGCATTTATATTTGGTAATAGAACTACCTCAGAAAAACGCGATAACGAAGTGTGTGAACCAATGCTCTGAAAGACCATTTTTTACTGAAATGTCGGTCGAATGAAACATATGATTGATATTGATGAATTCTCAACTCCCAAATCTTCCCTCTTTTTGAATTATCAACAATTTTTTCCCAAGTACAACAGAAAAAAAAAAAGGAAGTTAGCTAGGTTTGTTTTGCCATACGTTCCCTAACGTCAATACAAATTACACTATGATAACAAGAATGTAACGTGGGAAAATAGGTTCTGGAACTATTGAATAAGATCAAAATACATTTTACTTCGGGAAATAGTCATTTAAAACAATTTTCATTTCACACGAAGACACGTGAGAAAGTCTTTAAAAGCAGAGATAGATCCTTATCTCGCTTTTTTTTATCAGTACAGAGTTCCGACCTGCACAATATATGTATGATTTTTTAATTAATGAAAACCATATGAGTTTATAAACTCTAGGATATTAGTCGCACCACCATTGACTTACTGAATTAAATAACTTGAATTTCAACTGTAACAACTTATAGGGTCACTACACTATGTAATATTTAAGAACACAAAGGGACCTAATGTTGCATCATATTTTATCCACTGCATTTAAAATGAAAATAAAACACTCAAAGCCAATCCTTATCATTCAAATATTTACAACGATTTCATAAATTAGCTACATCTACCACATTTAAATGCAATCCTTTCCCAAAGCAACAACTCTCTTAGAAAAATAAAACCATTTTAATTGAAGATGATTTTATAATTGTGTCCCTTAATGCAATTACTCCCATCAGTAAATGCAAGAAAAGATGATGCATCAACATTATAAACTCCCTTAACAATCTCAACACCTCATTCACAACCCCTATAATTATGCTTTTTAAAGATATAATTTCAGAGATTTTTTAATCCATTTTATCAGGTATACATACCATTAACTCTCCTCCAAACTCTTTCCAATAACTGTTTCCTTCATAAGGTAAGGAGCTCAAAACTAAGCAAAGTATTCCAAATGTGGTTTAACCAATGATCCATAGAATGCAATTATAAACCCTTTTACACATCTGAAGAAACAACCTAAAATCTAAATTTTCTTGTCACTAAGAACAATACATTGTTTGAATGGCTTAAGAGACTGATAAACTAAAATGCCAAGATCCTTTTCTTTCATAACAGTTAATACTATTTCAATCAAACTTTTACTCATAACTTACATTATGATATCCCACCTGTATTTCCTTACATTTATTATAATTGTTACTCAGTATTTACTCATCCAACTCACCATATAATCCAATTAATTTTGTAAGGTAGCAACCTCCTTCTTACAGACCCCAATACCTAAAACCTTAAAATGATTGGCAAATTTAAATAATTTATTGGACATTTATCTTTCTATGCAACTGATATAAATCAAAATAAAGAAAGGTCCTAATACAGACTTGAGGTACCCCACTTCATGACACTAATCCAGTTTGACTAAACTCCATTTATAAAAAAAACCCTCTGCTTTGTTACATCTACTTAGTTTTCTATCAACTAATCTATTCTCCACACCAAAAGAAAACAACTTTTTTATCAAGCTTTTTATATGGCACCTTATCAAATGTTGCTTGAACATACATATACACAAAATCCCCATCTGTACTCTAAACTACAGAACAGTTCAAACAAATGTCTAATAATCACAACAGTGTGCTAGGTTTTGTAAATACTCTTAACCCAATACCCACTTTAACAATGTACAACAATTGTTGGCTCTTAAAATATTATTGTCATTGATTAGCAAAATTAAAAGGTTTAGATTAAAAAGAGCAAGAAATAATAATAATTAAAGGTCAGCTTTTCACAAGTTGCAGATTCCCTTACAAACTTCAGTTGCTAGTTGTCAGATAACTTTTGACTTTAATAAAATCAATAATGATTGTGATTCACTTGCTTATCTGGTCTGCACAATAAGTTCCATTCACAAGAAACTGATATATACATATACACACACATATATAAACACTGAGATCACTAACCTTTGTATAGTATCCCACCCACCTTGATGAGCACTGGTGTTAAGTTAAAGGTTTCATGGCACTGGATAAAGCATATGCAATGTGGATGACATATTATATCATATAGTATAATATACTTTGCATTCTTTCATGTGTTCTTAGAATTTACTTCATGAAGTACAACCATTAGTAAAGTTTAATAATAATAATAATAAAAAAAGGATTAAATTTAGCTTCACACATATTGCTGGAATCTGACTGGATTTACATAGCCATCTCTCTAAATACAGATGACAATAAACTCCATTCTAAATGGAACGTCTAATAAGTGGATGTGATTTCAAATGATTTGTTACCCAAAAAAATATTTCTTGCTAAATAATGGATTAAAAGATTTCCAGGTTAAGCATCTTACAATAAACAAAAGATTACATATAGTTAGTTTATTTGCAAATTAAAATAGATTACCTACTGGGAAATATCTACAATAAAACAGTAGCTTTCAGTATCATAATTATTATTTATCTTTCTCTAAGAGAGAACAAAAGCTACAAAAACGTAATTTGTGTCAAAGTTCTTAAGTCATTGTCTGTGTGAAGGAATGTGCTGTTCACAATAATTTTATTTTATTAAATAGCAGTCGTCTTTCATGATTACTGGCTGGAGGAATATATCTAATCTTAAGCATGTATTTGTACTGAAGTAATTAACAGTTAATTACTGTTTTAATGAAAATGTGTAGGACATATCTTCTTTTTGTGTTACTACTTTAGTATGGTTGTTGTCTGTTATAGAATTTATTTTATATGAAACTAAACACAATAATCAACACCATTTAGAAAAAAGAATTTTCATTTTGCTAATAGCATTTGGCACTGTACAAAAGCTTAGAAATTACAAGAGATGGATACATATATTTAAATATATACACATCTGCTTGAAGCACCACATACAATATATATATGAAAAAGATTAGAAACAGATTTCAAGTTTACATACCCAACCAGAAAACTTCGAAGTTGTGTAATAATTATATAGATAGATATATTAGAAAGATACTTTTTTTTTTTTTAAAGTAAACATTCTTTTAAAAATAATCTTGTATTTTTCTTCGGGTTTAGATTTATATATTTTGTACTATGCAGAAAATTTAAATAGCTTTAAGAATAATTTTCTGTCTTTAACATATGTACTTTTGCTACAGAAGTTAAAAAATGGCAAAAGTAGTATCTAAAGTTTTAACAAACAACTAAATATTTGATATATATTAACACTTATACAAGTTAACTATTTCAGTACAACTCAGTAGCATACATATATAAGTAGGGTATAAGCTGCTAGAGACTTTAGTATTATCAGCCTGTACAACCATACAGATCTAAATATTTCAACTGATGCAACAAGTAGTAAGAACAATATCAGTTTGATGAATACGTGTACATGTAATACATTCTTAAACATACTTTGTTAATATACTTGAATATGTACAGTGTACATATGTCTGTGTTTATATATAAATATATAAATGTATGGAGACAGAGAGAGTGCATGTGTAACCTAGATTAACATAAATTTCATGAAATCTAATCATACTTCAAGTAACGATTTAGGAAACTTACAAATTTTGTTCTGCTTCATTTATATATATATAAAGACAGATACTCACATGATTATGTATGTATCATTACAAAACAGGGTTTTTACCAAATCTTCAGACAGGTGTTATTTACCCAGCTGATAAAGAGCATGTAGCTTTTGTAACTGACGTGTAGACTGTCACTTTCATTGTTCATTCTTTTAAAATCATTACCATTCAAGAGCAATACTCCTTTACCACAAGTAACAGTTATCCTTCACTTTAACTACCTACTGAAACTTTGGTTACAATACCTTTTATTAAGTCCAGATTATTTTGGTAATTATATGTTCTGTCATTTGCTATGTTAACAGTTTATAATCAAGCAGAAAACTCAGAGGGAAGAGCTACAAAATGTATAATGTAAGACAGATTACTATGCTCAGTAAATTAAGGGTTATCTTATTCATCTATATTGCTTGTTTGTTGAAATTCACATAAAACATAGTTTCATACACCTGACCCTTATAAGTAACTAAGATTCATTAAAAAAAAAACTCTACAAGATGGAAATACTGAATTGTAAATGTAAATCTCACTTCCAAAAGATATCTTGAATATAAGCATTATAATACAAAGATGCTTCATCAACTAGAATGATGCCTAAGTGTGTTCATTTTGAATTCACAATTTACAAAAACATAAAATCAAACAGAAAACTTTAAAAAAATATGCTTCACAAAATTTAAAATATTTTTAGACTTATGTACAGCTAAAAGTAACCATAGTACACAAAACTAAGTAAATTAAATACTGTAATAGTTATTAATTCAATTAGTATTTCAATAAACTTCTCTAAAGAATTTAGTATCATACAATAAAATACAAACTTCTATTGTGAGTAAAGTACCTATTCTCTTAAAGGTTTGGAAATTTGAAAAACATTTAATAATAACAAATTATATTGCTACAGATTCATGTATCTTTACAGTTTTTAATAGCAGTTATAATTAACTTCTAATCAGTCAAGGTTCCTGCATGAAGGATAAGAAAAAGGAAAAACTACTTATTGGACAAAAATTTGAAGAATTGTATTTTATTTTATTTACATACTTCATAGAACATCTCTCTCTTAAAACACCACACAGATTTGGATATTTAAAATTACACATTTTAGAAAGACCACTGATGTTCTCAACAGTATTGTAGAAAGTATTTTTTATTAAAACCTTTTCACGTTTAGAACAAACAAGGAATAACTTGCAACATTATAGCCAGTGATGTTTGTACAGATATACAACTAACAATAAAAGTCCATTTGCTGGGTATTGTTTATTGTATGATCTCTCACACAAAACATGCAATCTTTATACTTATTCATAGCAGTATTCTACCCTTTCAACATCTCCAGAATGATACCCTGTTTATACCTTGAATTTTCAGTGAAACCATGAAATGTTACAATAACTAATTTTACTACTTTATAGACAAAGTATTTATTACTAGACATAATGGCTTCATATAGATATTGAGCCTATGAGTAATTCGACTTATCAACAGTTTTTAAAAAAAAAAAAAAGAGAAATCAACAGAATTTTAGTTAATTTACTAATAACTCTTACTGATGTTGTTACATTGAACCTATTAATATTTAATTTATGCACTTTATTTAAATGTAAACACAAAAGTACTGAAACTAAGAGTGGTGACTGTATTAAACTGATACTTTGCTTGAGTGTATTCTTAAGCATAATTATAATGAGTACAGAAGTGGTTGAGGTTGCTTTCACTGTGTGTTTCCATTTTGCACTAAGCTTAATGTATGTAACTTAACTAAAAAGATAAAACCTCACATGTATGCATAATATAAAAATGTGTACTGTAACACCATAGTTGATAGAAAAATAATTATCATATTGAGCAACATTCGTAACTTGAAAGAAAAGGTTATACAGTGGAAGAAATACAGGATACTAATTTCTTACGTCTTTAATACCATGAGTATCAAGGATTATTAATAATCAACATAAAACCCTTCTCTTTCAATAACTACATTATTAACTCAATCACAAATGCTTTCAAACATTATTACACTCAATCTTAAATGTAGTACTTATGGTTTGTTCACATTTTTTTTGTAATATTCCGATGTTTGATCAAATATGAAACTGAAAACATGAAGAAACAAGTTATATATAATGCTTCCTCCAACATGCAATGATGTATGGAACTTGGCGATTCACTCTAAAGAAAAAAAAAAGCTAATTACAAAGATTTCCCTAATTTCCTGATGATGACTAACTTGTGATACCTAGTGATCCAGCTGTCATGTAAGGAAGGAAGAGAAAAGTTATATAATAGTTCTTTTAATTTCATAATGTTGGATAACTTGCAAGACTTGGTGATTTAATTTGAATGTAAGGAAGTGACAAATTATGTAATTGTTTCCCCATTACACAATCCAGTATAAAACTTGGTGTTCCAGTTTTTCCATAAAGAAAGAGGGAAGTTGTATAACAATTTTTGCAACTTCCTGATGTGGATAAAATATGAGACCTGGTGGTATAACCTGATTATAGAGAGAGAACAAGTTATTTTAAATTGTCTTTACACTACAAAAATTTTACTGCATTAAAATATACCTCTTTAGTAATGCTTAACATCATAAATTATCATAACTTGTCTCTCAAACTTTTTTTTTTTTTTACTTTTCCATAAACATTTTATAATACTAGTTAGTGTTGTACAAAAATAACACTACAATTCATTGTTTTCAAACATAAAACGTTTTCAGTTTGTTCATTCTGTATTTAATCACTCACTTTTCTTTACATTTTTTCTGGGTTCTCTAATAAGCATTTTATATCCTCATTTAGGATGACTGAGTTTGTATTTTTATTAATGAAATTTCAAGTTCTCTATTTGATGATGAGATTATATTATTGAAACATCACCAATGATAAATGTACATACAAAGCTTCAGGAATATCTAGTATAAATTTGAAGTTGCATTTTCACAACCATATTTTTAAGAACTATTAAAACTGTACATTCCACCATTTTCTGTTATTTGATACTTGCAGCAAGTAAAAAGGAAAATATTTAGTGGATTTTAAGACATTTTCTACAGTGAAACCAACACTCTGGTGACAAGTAAGTGCTTAGTATAGAAGGTGATATCCAAAATTCAACTTTAGAATTCCTTACTTTTAATATACTTGAAATACTCTTTCCCTGCCTGCAGCCTAATAGTTATGCTATTTCTAAAAACTAAGATTTCATTTCACTGTTTTATTGGTTCTTACTTGTATTCTCTTTCATCATGCATCAATATAATCTTTACAATACTGTGTACAAAATTCTAAAATTAAAAAGTTACACTTGGCATCCTTAAATCTGAAACATACTGTTTCTTAAAATAATGGTATATACTTTGCAATTTTCACAGAATGGGCACATAATAAAAATCCAAATTTTATAAATCTGACTCCATGCTTAATATCATTTTAATAGTAGAATGAAAACAAATCAATTAGATCAACATTTTAAAGATGCAAAAACAAAATTAAAAGTTAGTTTATAAAACACCCTGTGATTACATGTTTATGTTATCATATTATCAAAATAACTTCTGAGTAAACATATGGCAGTTAAAGCTCTTAGAGATCATCATCTCCAATCCCTTCAAACACATCATTTTCCATTAAGGATTCAGGAGACAAGCTACCACTGCTGGAGCGACCGGACGGCTTAACAAAATATGATGAAAATTTCTCCTAAAAATGACATTTCAGAATTTTAAATGATATCAAATATGTTTATATAAAACCATATAATGTATCTGTCCATAAAACATTAATAGCTAAATGTTGTATTTAAAATTTTACCTCAATCTCTACTTTGCAAATAAAAATTTTGTGACAGAATTTTACAAACAGTGAACCAAATATTATATGGAAAAGAATAACACAGCATTAGAAGCAAGAGAGTTATGAAATGGATAGTGATAAATACAACAAAAACTATAGAAAACTTGTTTTATATTAACAATTACCTCAAGTAAATAGTTTTACATTTATTTCAATGTTATTTACCTGTTATTCTTCTGCTGTGTAACCCTGTTTATTGGTTTAAAATATGACTTCCTACAAAAAAGTTATATTTTAGTTCTAGGATGCTATTTTTTAACACTAACCAAGTCTAAACTTTAGTATGTGTAGCTTTGGGCATATTGAGTTTTTGCTTCCTTTAATTATTTAATGTCTGACAACAAGTTTCCAGTTTCTTACCTTTCTAACATGATCTCTTGATTTGTTTAGCCTTCTGGAATAGTCCTGGGTGAAAACAAACATTCATTTTTGTTAAATAATAAAAACATCCTAAAAATATTACATGACATTGTTTTGCTTAAAAGTAAAAAAAAAAACATGCCCTCAAGAATTTGGAAAAAATTAAATGAACTGACTTTATAATAACAACTGCTTTCACTTCTCTAATTTGATATTTTTTTGAGCTAAAATCAATTTCATGTTTGTATACGTGTATGTCTGTACCTTAACAAGCAAAAGTAAAAATAAAATCTTTAATGTTAAATTTATGCAAAAGTCTGTAAACCAAATGTAAGTTTAGAAACACAGAGACAATATCTTATTGCACTTGTCTTAAAAAGAAATATTATAAAAAGTTGGTTCAATCTTCCAAGCCAAACATATAGAAGAATGCAAAGAAAGTTGAATAAATATATGGTCATCAGTTGCAACCAAAAATCAATATTCATTTTGTTTTTACAGAGACTACCACCACGAGGAGAGTTATATTTCATCTTACACTAAAGACAAATTCTATTTTAGACCTACATAAAAAGAGAAGTTAAAGCAAACAATGTTACGAGAGTTTTAACTCCTAAACTATTAATGGTTTTATTGCATGTTTTATCTTTATTTTGCCTTTAATAAATGAAGGTTAAATTTTACATCCTTAGAATTAAAGTGAAATTCAAATGGGTAATTCTCTGAAATGTGTCTAAAAATTTGAACCATTCCTGAGGCAATGCAGAGCATGTGTCAATCTACACACAATACTCCACACTCAACTTCTGTATGACCTACTGTGTGGTTTTCAGGAAAATGTACATAAATTCTTATTTCTGCTAAAGTTATATTTTTGTTTACATTTGCAATGATATAACCCAGTTCTCCTGGATTTGTAGTAAGGGTGGTTGGAATGTATATCAGATAAAAGAATTTGATATTAATTTAATTCTAACAATTTAACTAGGTAGACTTAACTCTGGCATACTAAAAGTTAGAATATCCATAGTGAAGTGGAAGAGAACCAGGAAAATTCACTAGAATATAACAGACGAGAAACACACAAAAATGGGGTTAAGGACAGGCAGTAATGACAGAACCTGCAGAACTAAACATATTCTCAAGTGTAGTCACAGATTTTGGCATAATATGTAAACAAGACCAGAGTGCAAACCAGAGGAGCATACCAATAAGAATTAAAGTTTGTATATGCTCCTGTGACTAATATCTGCCTTCATTCTAAGTTCAAAATGCTAGCCAAGTTATGAAACTGGCCAATTAAGTGAGCAACTAGAGGGAGTTAAAAAAAAAAGAAAAAAATCTGGCGAAACACAAAAAACATGCTCAATAAGTCAATTACAATTTAGAGAGAACACCAAGCAAGAAGAAGGAAAATTAAGAAAGATAAAAGCTGATCCCTGCCTTGGTTGGAGTTGTGAGATGTTATACAGAGAACAGGCATCTTGTTTTACAAGTCTCGAATACTTCAAAAGGACATGGAAAAAGGAGATGGGAAAAAGGTACCTGCAAAGGCATCAACAGATACGAGATGAAAGTTTATTTAGAAAAAATACAGAGGTATAAGTGTGGTTTCATGTTATAAAGAGAAACTAATTTCTTTTTTATGTATATTCAAATAATGCATAATCTCAGACTTCCCTGGAATTCAAAATGGAAAACAATGGTTTGATATAGGAATACTTGAATTACCACACATAACAGAGGGCCAAAATATTAACAAAATCAGATAACAGAGAATAACCCACTTGCAAGGAGACTCAATCTGGCTTAATAAACCACACATAATATCAAAGCTGAAGAAACAGTAAAATGATGCAAATAAAGTTCTAAAAATACCTTTCACATTCATCCATATTGCAGCATTTATCAAACTGTGATACACATATCCCTGAGGGTGCATGGTGATCATCAAATGGATACTTGAAATAAATGGTGAAAAAATACAAAAACAAAGCAAGATAAAAAAAAATGGAGGAAAAGAGTTACTACTGGGAGTAATACTGAATTATATAATGGCTATATGAAAATAATACAGAAACACTCTATTTTTCCCAGTTTGTAATTTAAAATGACCTGGTTTAAATTCTTTGTGTGAAAATGTTTTCAGAAGTAGTCTATCTTTTACTTGTTTATGATTTGCTACACTTGTGTGTTTCATGTATTGCTACAACTTTATTTTACACCTATTCTGTGTGTTTGGTAGGTTAATTACAAAACAAAGCTTTTCAGTACTATCTTGTTGAAGAGAGTTGAAATTCTTGTGATATTTAGAATCTGAATTATCTATCAGTGTGGCCAACTTCACACTAAATTTCAGACTATGATAGAGTAAAACTCAAACTCCAGTTCAAAATCACAAACAAAAGAATATGGTAGTAGACGTTACAAGACCTGGTTCCTCACCTTCATAAACCCATTTCTTCTATGATTTTTACTTTTGTGAGCTTTGTCAACAGAGATGGCTGATAAAGACTTAACAGAGATGACTTGATCATGAACATTTATACTAATTTCTTCAAAAGAAAACAGCTTAGCTAACCTAAATTCCATTGGCTGAAAACTAATGAGAGGGGAGTTCTTTTAGCAATAAAACAATATTTTTGTTTTATGTTAGTAGATCAAGCCTAAATTTTTTTTTGGTTGCAACTTAAATGCTGGAAATCATGACACCCCTCTGTTGCTCACTCAGAAATCTTGTTTCATTACTTACTTCCTCATTGTCCACTATTCCTTCAGAGGATGACGACCGACTAACAGAAATCTCATAACTACTTCCATCACGCTTCATATAGCTCCAAGAACAGTGTCGACTTCCTTGTTCAGACTGTTTCTTAAATTTTAATCCATTTCTTTTAGAAAGTAACTCTTCTACCATACCTTGAAGGCATACACTCATTAATACAGCCTATAGAAATAAATAAATAAGGTTTTGAAGTAAGTCTTAGGCAAATAATCTTATACATTATACTACACTTCCCCATATCAATATTCGTGAAATTATAGCAGCACACACCATTCTACTTTTTATGACTTATAAGTCATGGAACACTGCCCTATAAGCATAAGATAAAAAGTTATTCAAATAGAACCCTGAGAAAATGATACAATAAATTAAAAAAAGACAGCCATATTCTAGTAATAATACTCAATTAATACTAATTTCCAATCAGAGCAAGCTACCAACTTACAATGAAACTAAGGATCAAACCTAGTAAGGGGTATAAACAATAAAGACTACTTTTCCTACATTCTTACTTATAAAGAATAGAATGTACTGTTTCATCAACTGGTTACCCTCTCTGTTAATGACATTTTTGGCTGTAAGTCTTGTAACACTTCACATGATTTAACCAGCTTGTTTACAAAATAATCTCTACAATAAAATTAATGAAATTAGATATATTAAACATTCTAACCAATGTTGTTAATGAAAATAGCATTAAAAAAATACTAGAGTATACCTTTCTTACAGACAGACAGACAGACACACACACACACATAGCTGTTGGCTTCAAATATTGTCATAGATTTATTATTAAACAGTATAACCAACCATTTAGAACTTTCACAACTGTCTCTACAAATTTCTTGTGACCAAAGGAAATCAATTAAATAGCTCCAATAGTGTTAACTTTAGAGGCTATCATAAACATCCAAGATAAACTGCTTAAACACACATTATTATTTAGGTGTGGATCCAAATAAAGTACACACACACACACACACACACACACATATATATATACTGACTTTTCTACAATATAGAAACACTACCCTCCATTTTTAGTCTTTAAACTATACTAAATGTTGCTTAGAACCTATGACTTCATGTGATATAAAAACTGCAATACATATGTAATATATATACCAGTCAATCTATTACATATAATTATGCCACCAAACTTAAATAATTCTTACACACTAGTATATCAGAGATACAAAAATAAAATTTATTTATAATGCACATTCCGTACAGCTATATAGACAGATGCTCTACAATGTATATGTAAAGTAGTATCTTAAAACATTTCACAGCAGTCTTTACTCTTTCCTGCTTGGTATTTCTTTGTCTTAAGAAAAAAAACAAGTTTGCATTTATTCCAAAGGTTTACCACATCTAAACTGGTGCAATTAATTAGAATATTACTGATTGGAAGAACTTACAACACACACACACACACAAACTAACTAAAAAAAAATTTTTTTTAACTTCACACACTGTTTAAGGCAGAGATGATTCTTTTCTGGCAAGTACAAATTAAAAACAGCACAAAAAGTTATCTGAGTATATAGTACACAAAAAAGGAATAACATACAATATTTCTAAAGTATCATGGGTAATTGAACTTTTCCAACCAGGGATAATAAAATGCAATTTTTAGTAGTATATGCCTTAACACTGATTTATCACATGGGGGGACATATGCATGTGATTTGATAGACAATTAAAACATATATGTAAAGATTTGGAAATAATTTATATATTACAATTTACAACAATATGGTTGTAAATTAAAAACAGTTAAGCTAATGCTAAAATACATAAAATGAAATAAAATATTAAGTAACTACAAATGAAATGAAAATGTTTATTCTTTTATCTAAATGATGTCAAGTTGATAAGACTGCCTTATTTTTATCTTGTCTTACTACTTGTTATTGTATGGCAGAGGGCCAGTGTTAAAAAAAAAAACCTTGTAGTATTTGAGCTAAAAGAACAAAACGTGAATAAATTTGTAGGAACCAGAATTATGGTAAAACATTTCATCCAGCATAACTACAGTATCTGCTACTTCAAAATATTAGCCTTTCACCAGACACAAGTGTTAAGAAGAAAAATAGAATTATTCAACATTTTGCCAACATATCAAATTGCAGTCTACCTATAAGAAATAAAAGTTCTCTTTTCAATAAATTTAATTCGTTTTTTAATTTCCTATATTTTACTCTATGTATTGTAAATTTCCTCTATGCATTTGCATTTCTGATAACTGCATTTTTAGACAAGAAAAAAAAAAAAAGGTGCACCAGGAAGGAGATTTGGTAGAAATGTGAGTGAAAGTATTTATTGAAAATACATTTTCAGACACGATAATGTATATCTGCACAAACTAAAACTAGACTCCAACACTGAAGTGGTGGAGGTACCACTGCAAAAATTACCTAGATGAGCTACATTCACAAAGTGCCTAAAGGGAAGCTTGTGTAATGTGCCACTCAATGGTGGGGACTCCACAGGGGCACAACCAATGAGAGACTGCAGGATACTTTTGGGTTTTTTTTAAAAAAAAGGGGAGTTGGAAAGGCAAAATAACCTGAAGTGTCATAAGGGTGGACAGAATGTGATCATGATGATCAATCAATTACTTATACATAAATTGTCAGCAACCCAATATGTACAGTTTGATCACACAATACAATATGTGCTCACCTTGAGTCCACTGAAATAGATTCTGGCTGCTGGAGGAGGGTATATTAGCTGTGTAAGGGGTAACCCATACCACACTGAGAGTGTCATCACTACTCTACTTCATAATGTATTCTGTTAAGCCCAGATAATGAGGATTCTCCATGGCCAATAACCCATTAGCAAGGAACTGGTTAAATAACAAAGATTTTCCATCTTGTGCTGAAAGGAGAGGGGGTTGGTGGGTAAGAGCAGATGATGTTGGGGATCTCAAAAGTTAGTAATAACAGAAAAAAAACAACACTCCAAACAAAGCAAAGGAGCTGATCTCAGTTTGAACAGCCATAAAGGTGAGATATAAAAGGAAGGAAAACAGGAGAGAAAGTTTGATTATCCCCAGAAGTCTAAGGTAAAAAAAACAAAGAATCCAGATTAAGGACCATATCAGTGTGGTGGGAAAAAGTACTAGAAGTATCACTAGTATAGATTTCTGAATGACATCAACCACAGGTGAGGAAGAAGAAGGAAGTTTTGAGAGAAAGGTGGTACAAAGAGCAAGAAGCAAATGACTTGAATGGTGAATGCAAAACCACATTACAGATAGCGTGAGGCAAGGGAGTTGGAAAAAGAGGTTGGTGAAGAAAACACTCTCTGATATTAGGAAAGCTAAAATGTAGTAAACAACATCACTTGACAAACAGCAATGGTGGAGACTGACATACCAAGATCAAACATCAAATGAAAAAAGGGCAGAAGAGTGAATCACAGAAGAATGGGAAGGAGGAGATGGTGGATGAACCAACAACAAAAGATTCACCATGTCCATTGACAGACAGACAGAAAATAAGGGTGATAGGAATGTGACAAAAGAAGGTCACACAATCAGATAATTTAATCCAATGGGTGATGGACTGGACAAATCACATACGTGAAGATGAAGGAATGATATTCCTTGATGAAAATGGGATATGTGAAGTTGAAGAAAGTGTGAGGGGACAGTTGGTATAGAAAGAGGAGTCTGAATACCAACTCAAGAAGCAGAGGAAACCAAAGCAGAGTTGGCCATGGTTGGCACAATAGTAAGACTTGTGGAGTGTGATGTTACAAGATGAATACCTGAGAGAGAAGGTGAAGATGAGGACAGACATATAAAAAATGATGAGTGAAATTTTGGCTGAAAGCATTTCCAGCCAGATTAAGAACAAGGGACCAGAAAATGGAAAACCTGGATATGAGAGGGGTGGGCAAAGGCATCTATGAAGGGCATACCCAACCAAGAGAAAGCCCTATAAAAGACCAGGGAATTGAGTAAACACACCAAGCAAAAAGACAAACCAAATGTGAATAAGCCCAGCAAAGGGTCCTGAACAGGGTGCTTCTTTGACAGTAGGTGTAAGAAATGACTATGGAAATGTCAGTGAATCATGCCTCATTTATCCACCATTTAAGGCTGGAAATGAAATCATACTCCTCAAACAGCAAGTTTGATGTGACGTGAATGCCAAAAATAATATTGGCACAGTCCTACCATCATGACAATTCCTTCAGTAGAGGAGAGGGGAGGTTCACAACTAAAGATTATAGAACCTGAGAAAGAAACCATTGAATATGCAAGTTCCATTGGAAGAGGTGCATGTATCTGCACCTCAATGAAACGAAGGGTTCTAAGGAAACCAGTCCTTCAAAGTGAAAGAACCCTAAATGCAGGGCAAGAATCATAAGTGCAATTCTTGACAACCAGGTACTCCATAGCTCTTGGGTGAAGAGAAAAGGGATGAGTTGGGCTGAGACAAGAGATGAAGAAAATGCCCATAAAATGTATGAAATATTCAGTGGATGCAAGAAAGGAATTGGATACTTTGACAAGCCACTCCAACCATGGAGAATTCTGCTAAAGAAGGGAGGTATAAGAAAAGGATACCTCCCAAGAATGGGTCATGAAAAGGCAATCATCTATGAAAAGAAATGACAGCTGCAGGATGTGAAGGTGGTTGGAAAATTACTATGAAAGGGACTGATGCTATGTTGAAAGGAAAAGAAAAGAATTGGAAAATGCAAGTTTGATAAATGGTTGGTTGGTTTAGTGTTTTGTGGCACAAAGCAGCTGGGCTATCTGTGCCAAACGTCCAGTAAAAAGGTAAAAGTAAATGTAGTAAAATACATAGAAGGAAATGAAGGTAAAACAAAACAGCATTGAAAAACATAAATAGCATAAAACCAATGCTGACATCTAGTCTACAATGTTAAGAGAGAAACCAGAGTAAAAGAAGTTGTAAGAGACTTTCCGTAGCATAATGGTAACTATTATAACGTGCCAGGAAGACTAACAGGTAAGTACAAGAACCACTGTCAGTCACCTGAAGTTGGTCTTTCCAGTCCTGGTTCCGGGTTATGTGTCATTACCACCATTATCAAAAGGTAAAGTGATAAAAGTTTTAAAAGACATGTTGCAAAATTGTAATAATAACTTGCCAAGCATCCGGTAAAACTGTAAATGTAAAGTAAATATACTAAAATTCATAAAAGGAAATGAAGGTAAAACAAAATAGCAATTAAAAACATAAGTGGCATAAAACTAATGTTGACATCTAGTCTACAATGTTAAGAAAGAAACTACAGAAACAGAAGTTATAGAGGACTTTCTGTAGCATAATGGTAATTATCATAACATGCCAGGAAGACTAACAGGTAAGTACAAGAACTACTGTCAGTCACCTGAAGTTGGCCTTTCTAGTCCTGGTTCTTGGTCATGTGTCATTACAGCCATTATCAAAGGGTAAAGTAATAAAAGTATTTTAAAAGACATGCAGCAAAATTGTAATAATAACTCGCCAGGACGACTAAGGGGTAGTTCAAACAGATAGTTCAAACAGCTGCATTAGTCACCTGAAGTTGGCCTTCCCAGTCCTGGTGTTGAGTTATTTAATGTTATGGCCATTTTCTAATTTCAAATCAAACTATAGATTGTGACTCTTAAAAGGGAACCACAATAAAAAAAGGTTTAATGATGAAATATAAAACACTTAACTAACATTAAAAAGATTAATGGCTGTTAAAAAACTAAAAACTTTATCAAGTGTTACCATCACCAATAACATTGTCTAACGTTACGGACAAACCTTGGGACAGAACATGTTTAAAATAGTGCCTTCACTGAGTGTCGTAACGATGGCAAGAAAGTAAAATATGGCTTATAGTGATCTGAGTGTTACACAAACTACACATTGGAGCATCAGTTCCAGATAAAAGGAAACGATGAGTTAAAAAACTGTGACAAATGCGTAATTTAGCCAGAACAACTTCCTCTTTCCGATCTTTACGCAAGCAAGACGGCCAAAGTCCAATACAGGGTTTTATTTGGAAAAGCTTATTTTCGCATTGCTCACTCCAAGTCGACTGCCAGCTGGCATGGAGCCGAGCCTTCAATACAGGACCATAGTCCATGTATGGAATAGGCATAGTGGTGATAGTGCCAGAGCAGATAGATTTAGCTGCCGTGTCTGCAAGCTCATTTCCGTGAATACCAAAATAGCCTGGTATCCAGAATAACTGGATAGAAGTAGATGTCAATGAGAAATGGGCCAGTCAGTTTTCAATATCAGTGAGAACAGGGTATGAACCAATGTGAAGCGATTCCAGGGCCAGTAGAGAACTAAGTTAGTCAGTATAAATTGGAATATAAGTTGGAGTACTGCTTAGCTTCAATATGATCCAGGACAAGAGAAATGGCGTATAATTCAACAGTGAACACAGAAGCTGCAGAGGGCAGCAAAAGTGCATGCAAACGGTTTTAGAGAGAAAGAAATTAAAGCTGTTCGCCATGGTCCACTTAAGTACACGATCGAGGGCAGTTTGTAGTTGCCACTCAATATATCTCATGTTCGACGACTGACACGAGGTGTGAAAGTCATCGACATAGAGCGTGTTTGCAACAGTGAGAGGGAATTATTCAGTGATGGCATTTAACTTTATACTGAAAAGTGTGACACTCAAAACACAGCGGATAGGATGGCATCTATCACGGCTAGTCTATCTCAGAAGTATAGGAAAATGATCACTGCCTACTTGATTGTTGTCAACCCTCCATGAAAAATGGAGGAATAATGAAGGGGAGCAAACCGAGAGATCAACAGTGGTAAAGGACTGACTAGGTGCATGAAAATAAGTGGAAGAACCAGTATTGAAAAGAGAAAGGTTGTGATCAGAGAGCATATGCTCTACAGAGTGACCCCTCCTATCAGTATCAGCACTTCCCCAAAAGGGATGATGTCCATTTAAGTCCCCCAGGATTACAAAGGGAGACGGCAACTGTTCAACGAGAGCATCAAGGTCTGATTGATCATATGTCTCTCCAGGTGACAGTTAGAGAGAACAAACAGTGATGGTATGACCCAAGGAAACATGGATGGCTACAGCCTCCAAGGGTTTGTTGAGTGTCAAAGACAGGGTGTGCACATGCTGATCAACCAACAGTGCCACCCCTCCATGTACTCATCCATCACACAGCCTGTCATTTCTGTACAGAGAAAACTATTCAAAGGTGACTGTATCGGCAGGTTTCAGAAATGTTTCTTGTAAAGAAAGACATACAGGATGGTAGGAAGCAATCAGTGTTTTGATGTCATCCAGATTAGAACGTAAACCTCAACAGTTCCATTGTATCAAGGTGGCCATTTTTAATGATGCGTTGGCAAAGTGGCTGGAGAACCCTTCTGTTTACAACCACGTCTTTTTTTCTTACTGTCCTTATTTGATGAAGGTCTGTCGACCTCCATGGATCCTTCCCTGGGTTGATTGGGCAGGTCTTCGTTGTTGGAAGGGGATTCCAGTGACTTAGGATGCGAACGAATGATTGTTTTGCAAAGATGTATCTGAAGAAATGTCTGTATTTGAAACCAAAGGATGTGGATCTTGGAGTATGTTGGAATGTATGGGAGGAACAGAGATGGGTGTAGAAGTTGATTCATCAACCTTTTTAATAATGGAGGTAAAGTGTCTTCATTTGTTTTAAAAACGATTATCTTGGAGGCACAGAGAGATCTGTCTGCTCTCCCACTGTAGTTGTGGAATGAAGTGTAGCAGCTTATGTCCGAGATGAAGTGGTGGACAGCAATTTCCAAGTCTCAGGATAATTAATGTTATGAGTTGTTTCCAAATACTGCACCTCTTTTTCCTCCAACCATTTAGGGCAAGAAGGAAAGTAGGAATGGTGAGAACCATTGCAGTTGACACAATGTGGGTCCGTGTCACACTCGTAGGCATCATGGTACTTGTCACGACAAAGAGCACGTCAGGGAACCACGACATGACGTCTTTGAGTGGCCAAACCTCTGACATTGGAAACATCGAGAGGGTTTGAAATGTACAGCCATACACTGCAATTTAGATAACCTGCTTTGATGGTGGCAGGTGCATATGGTGATGTAAATGCCAAAACGAGTATATTTGTCAGCAGTGTAACTCCATCTTTGTGAGTGTATATATGCCTCACTGCAGAAACTCCTTGAGTGGAGAAACCAGCGAGAATCTCTGACTCGGGGACATTCTTCAAATCCCTCTCTCCTTGTGATGAATTCAAGGTAGCATGAGGGATAACTTTAATAGGTACATTCCCAATTGCCTTTGAATTTAAGAGGAGTTCACTGCATTGGGATGTGGATGTTTCAACCAATATGTCTCCAGATCAAAGCTTCTTTACTGACTTTGGAGAGCCAGCAAGTCCCTCTAGTCCCTTCTGAATAAAAAAGGGGGACAATTGCCCTAAAGGTTTTTCTGAAAGAGAATGTAATATAAAAAAATGAGGTATGTGTGTTACAGATGTTGAAGATTGCTGCTCAGTCTTCAAAACGTGGTCATTTACCTATTGACTGTTTTTTCACTATTTTATTTAAATTTTTCGTAGGAGGATCCATAGGAAAAAATAAAATTTCGGTGCTCCCTGACCCCACCCACCATGGAGCCCTACGAGGGGATGCACTACAATGTCATGCAAGGACATTGCAGCAATGCCAGGGTTTCTTGAGCACTATACCCAAACACCAGCATCAGACACAATGTCCACAACATCCGTTAAGAACTTCCAACACTGGTACTTGGTTGACTCTACCTGAAGTGAACCAGCCGATTGACCCAAGAGAGCCACGCAAAAGCTGCCCGTCTACAGGAATTCAAGGCAAAAGTGGTGTGTTAGGGTTAACCCCTCAACCACCAGGATTCTCTCCTCCCCTTCACAGGTCGCCATGCATGGCAAACACATGGGTGGATGTTTAGATCCCAGAAGAGGTAACCAGAAAGAACAGAACCTTCCCTGGGAGGTCCCCTCACCACGTACAGGAATCCACACTGAGGGGTTGATGAATGGGGCATAGAAAACATCTTGAAAAGAGGGTAATAGAGATGTATGGGAAGGTGTCCAACAAATCAAGTTGGTTGGTTGATTTAGTGTCTTATGGCACAAAGCAGCTGGACTATCTGTGCCAAACATGCAGTGAAAAGTTAAAAGTATATTTAGTAAAATTCATAAAAGGAAATTAAGGTAAAACAAAACAAAGTTAAAAAAACATAAATAGCATAAAACCAATGTTTACATCTCGTCTACAACGTCAAGAGAAAAACTACAGTAATTCAAGTTGTAAAGGACTTTCTGTAGCTTAACTGTAACAGTCAACTGAAGTTGGTCTTTCCAGTCCTGGTTTCGAGTTACTTAATGTTACAGCCAGTTTCTAATTTCAAATCAAACTACATGAACTGTGATTGTTAAAAGAGAGCCATATTAAAAATGTGTAATGTATAAATTAAAAACCTTAAATGGCATTAAAAAGATTAATGGCCTTTAAAAAACTAAAAACATTACCAAGATGGACAGTGTCACAATCACCAATAACTGTCTAACGTTATGGACAAACCTTGGGACAGAACATGTTTAAAATGGTGCCATCGTTGAGATTCATAATGATGGCAAGAGAGTAAAATGTGGCTTATTGTGATCTGAGGATTACACAAACTACACACTGGTGCGTCAGTTCCAGGTGAAAGAAAACGATCAGTTAAAAAATGGTGAGCAATACGTAGTCTAGTTAAAACAACTTCCTCTTTCCGATCCTTACAGAAGCAAGACGGCCAAAGTCCAATACAGGGTTTTATTTGGAAAAGCTTGTTTTTGCATTGCTCACTCCAAGTCGACTGTCAGCTGGCACGAAGCTGAGTCTTGAATACAGGACCATAGTCCATGTATGGAATAGGCCCAGCGGTGATAGTGCCAAAGCAGATGGACTTAGCTGTGATGTCGGTGAGCTCATTCCTGCGAATACCAATGTGGATCAGTATCCAGAAAAACTGGGCCAGTCGGCAAAATGCCATACCTCCATGTTGTATCATAAGCCTTCTTAGTGTCAAAGAATATTGATACAAGATGTTATCGTTTGAGAAAGGCTTCTCTAATTGATGTTTCAAGTCAAATCAGGTGGTCCATGGTGAAGTGTTGTCATCAGAACCCACACTAGGTGGGTGAGAGGAGGTTGTTTAATTCAAGGAACCAAACAAAATGAGCATTAACCATTCTTTCTAAGGTCTTACATAGATAGCTTATCAAAGCAATTGGACAGTAGTTTGAAGGAATTTTAGGATACTTTCCAGGCATCAGGAAAACCATTCTCCTGCCAGATCTGGTTAAAAACAATCAAGAGAAGCAGGAGAAAGATGGTGCAGCATGTCATAGTGTACATCATCAGGTCCCACTGATGTATTGCCAGACCGATGAAGGGCCAGTTTGAGTTCCACCAGTGCAAAGGGATGATTACAGTCATAGAGACAATCAGCTCGAAAGGAAAGAGGTGGAAGAAAAAGCAGAAGTGCTAGATACCTGGCAAAAGGTTTCACTTAGAGCATCAGTGATGCTCCGGGTATCAGCTACTTCCTGGCCATCAGAGAGCAAGATAAAGAGGGGACAGAATTATATTTTCCACTGACCTTTCAAATTTTGTCCGATATGACTTTGGAACTGGTGGTAGAAGATATGCCAGTTGTAATCTTAATCCAAGATTCTTTCTGGATTTGATGTCTTACCCACCAAGCATGTGCACAAGCCTGCTGAAAAGCAATGCAGTTTGAGAGTGTGGGATATCTACAAAAAGTTATTCAAGGCCCGTTTTTGAGCCTTCCATGCCATGTGGCAAGCGGAATTCCACCATGGACAAGGATATAGTGGAAAACGTGTCGAGATTTTAGGAAAACATTGAGCATCTGCTTGAATAATACAGTCAATTACTGCTGCCACACAGTCATCTATTGATGGCTTACAGATAATGGCAGGATCAAGTTCTGTAAGAGCAGTGAAAGAGGGCCAGTTTGTCTGATCCACCTTCCACCAGGGTAAGCAGGTCGAGTGGCATTGACCACTGCCAGTCTCTCTCAAAATTATAGGAAAATGATCACTGCCTGGTGGATTATTGTCAACTCTCCATGAAAAATGGGAAAATAATGAAGAGGAGCAAATTGAGAGATCAACAGCAGTAAAAGACTGACTAGATGCATGGAAATAAGTAAAAGAACCAGTATTGAAAAGAGAAAGGTTGTGGTCAGAGAGCATATGCTCTACAGAGCAACCCCTCCTATCAATATTAGCATTTCCCCAGAGGGGATGATGTTCATTAAAGTCCCCCAGGATAAAAAAGGGAGACAGAAACTGTTCAACGAGAGCATCAAGGTCTGATTGATCATATGTCGCTCCAGGTAGAGAGAACAAACAGTGATGATATGACCCAAGGAAACATGGACGACTACAGCCTCCAAGGGTGTGTTGAGTGGCAAACACAGGGTGGGCACATGCTGATCAACCAACAGTGCCACTCGTCCATCAGATAGCCTGTCATTTCTGTACAAAGAAAACTGCCAAGAAGTGACTGTATTGGCAGGTTTCAGAACTGTTTCCTGTAAGGAAAGACATACAGGATGGTAGAAAGCAATCAGTGGTTTGATGTCATCCAGAAGTAAACCTCAACAGTTCCACTGTATCAGGGCGGCCATTTGTATTTACATGTAAGAGAATTGGGTGGAGAACCTTTCTGTTTATGACCACATCTTTTTTTCCTTACTATCCTTATTCGAGGGAGGTCTATCAATCTCCATGGATCCTGTCCTGGGTCGATTGGGCAGGTCTTTGTTGTTGAAAGGAAATTCCAGTGACTGAGGATGTGAACGAATGATTATTTTGTATCTTGGGGTGGGAGAAGAAGATATATCCAAAAAAATGCACATACCTGGAACCAAAGGATGTGGATCTTGGGGTTTGTTGGAATGTATGTAAGGGACAGAGATAGTGGTTGAAGTTGATTCATCAACTTTTTTAACCATAAAAGTCAAAAGACTTTGTTTAGAGAATGATTCTTTTGTAGGCACAGAGAGATCTGTCTGCACTCCCACTGTAGTTGTGGAATGAGATGAGGTGGTGGACAACAATTTCCGAGCCTCAGGATAAGTAATGTTATAAATCCTTTTCAAATGCTGCATTTAGGGCAAGAATAAAAGTAGGACGGGTGAGAGCCATTGCAACTGATGCAATGAGGGTCCATTTCACACTTGTAGGCATCATAATCCTTGCTACCTCAACAAGCACACATCAAGGAACCACAATGTGATGTCTTCGATTGACTGAACCACTGACACTGGAAACATCGGAGAGTGTTTGGAATGTATGGCTCTACTCTACAATTAAGATAACCTGCCTTGATGGTGGCAGGCAGACGTGGTGACGTAAATGTGAAAATGAGGACATTGGGCGGCATCATAATTCTATCTTTGCAAGTGGATATATGCCTCACTGCAGAAACTCACTGGGTGAAGAAACCAGCAAGAATCTCTGACTCTGGGATGTTCTTCAAATCTTTCTCAACACTAACTCCTTGTGATGAATTCAAAGTAGCATAAGGTGTAACTTCTATAGGTATATCCCCAATTGCCTTTGAATGCAAGAGGAGTTCACTGTGTTGAGATGTGGATGTTTCCACCAATATGTCACCAGATCAAAGCTCTTTACTGACTTTGGAGAGCTAGCAAGTTCCTCTAGTCCCTTCTGAATGAAAAAGGGAGACGTTTGCCCTAAAGGTTTGTCTGAAAGTGAATGCAATATAAGAAAATGAGGTACAACAAGAGCCACAGATGGTAAGGATTGCTGCTCAGAATCTTCAAGACGTGGCTGTTTACCTATAGACTGTTTTTTCAATATTTTATTAAGGTTTTTTAATTGGAGTATCCATAATAAAGAAAGAAAAATTTCTGTGACCATTGACCCCACTCACCATGAAGCCCTACAAGGGGACACACTACAATGCCAAACAAGGATGCTGCAGCAATGCCAGAACTATACTATGTGAGAACTATACCCAAACACCAGCATCAGATACAATGTCCACAACACCTGTTGGGAACAGCCATCACTGGTACTTGGTTGACCCTAACCTGAGTGGACCAGCCAACTGACCCAAGGGGGGCCACACCCCAAGGCTGCTCATCTACAGGAATTCAAGGCCAAAGTGGTGTGTTAGGGTTGGACCCTTCAACCACCAGGATCTTCTCCTCCCCTTCACAGGTTGCCACACACGGCAAACACGTGGGTGGATGTTTAGATCCCAGAGGAGGTAAACTAAAATAACAGAACCTTCCCTGGAAGGTCCCCTCACCACCTACAGGAATCCACACCAAGGGGAAATCAAGTTTCTATAGAGACTATTGGATAGCACATAAAAAATATCTGTTCGTAGAAACTGAGACAAACAGGTGGCAATGAGAAAGTGATGGATGCTCACAGGGTCAGTCCTGACAGAACAGCCACTGATAAGTAGTGATGAATTAGACACTGCGTGGTGGGAGGACAAGAAAGGACAGAGGTAGACTGATCCAGACAAGGTGCAGTAGTCAAGGAAAGTCTAGAAAAATGACAAGGACTTAGCTTAAACAACTACATTCTGGGTCACCAGTGAGAAGTGAGCATTAACAAAGACTTCTGAGTGAAGAAAGGGAGCTCAATGAGAAACACATACAGAAGAAAGAAGAAAGTGTACAGTAAAGAGGGTCACAATTTGACCCAACAAGTCCAAGCAGCAGTGAAATTAAAGAAGCATAGGGCAGAAAAAAGCAGAATAGGTTCAGCAAGCAAAAAATAGGGAACAAGTTTCTTTAAAAAATCCCTATGGAACACAATGAAATGCTTCAGACAAAATGTGGAGGAAGGAAAATGAATACAGGAGGATGGTGAGAAAAAGATGAAGATGCAAAAATGAGGAAGGGCACAAAACAAAAGGCAATGGTCTTAGTCACCAAGTAGACCAAACAGATATCTAAGATAGGGAACCTAAAAAGAAAGGAATAATATTTGCATGTCAGAATAAAAAAGTCATGAACTTGAAGGGAATGAGGCATGAAAGTGTGGACAAGGAGCATAAATCCTTAATGACAAGCAAAAGAGGAAAACAAAGCAACTGTAAGAACTGGGTAATGGAGTAAAAACTATGCAATATTAAAGAACAAAGGCAAAAGATAAGGAAAATACCATAAAATGTTATCCAGATAAAGAATAGAAGGTTAGGATCATTTCTTGATTGATTCAAATCAGGTTAAATACATAGTCCAATAGGTTATTCATAACCAAGGAGAAACAATATTGGTTGAAGGGTCATGAATAGAAAACATGTGGGAACTTACAATATCTTAAACTAAAGGTGCAACATCCACAATAATTAACAAGCCTCCAAGAGCCACAGTAGAAAAAAAAAATGTGTGTATTCTCAAGATGGCTGGTATGGGTGTTAAAACTTTATTTTAATTAAAGTTTTGATACCCTTACCAGCCATCTTGAGAATACATTTTTACTTCAAGTGGGTTTCTCACCATCACAAAAGTCTGTGTGTGTAAGATCATCTCTCACATAGGAGTAAGTAGAAGTTTATAGTTAAGCACAAAGCTACACAATAATCTATTTGTGCTCTGCCCACCACTGGTATCAAAATCCCATTTTTAGTATTGCATGTCTGCAGACATACTGCTGTGCCACTGGGATGCAAAAGCTTTCGAAACTAAAACATCATCAAACTGAACTTATCATGAGAAATTTGAACATACCTGTAAAATGCAATGCTTTGTGAAATAATGAAGTTATTACATGTGCAAGTATATTGGGGAACCATTGCACATGGAGGCTATGTCACCCTCCTACTGGTGAAGGGATATTATTACATAATGTTGCCATCATGCATCAGCACAGTTCACATTAAACACATCAATTTAGGTGGTAGTTACCTCAGTACAAGTGGAACAGTAGCAGTGAAATGGTATTTTTGTGTGAAACGGTGAGTTATTATCTCAGAATGCAACTTTTTTATTATTTAAGTGAAACATATTTTAAGTCTCCATATTCATGAAGCTTCTCAAAGTAGGTCACAGAGCTAAAAATTATATTTATAGTTTTTTTTCTCTGTTTGTTACAGCTTCTTTCTCAAAGAATCTAAAAACATGTTCATACAAGTAATAGGATGAAATACTTCATTCCTTACTTAGCATCTGTAAAATCCAAAAGACCAAAAAGAATTCAAACACTTCCAATTGAAACTGCCAACTAAAGCCTGCCCAAAAAGAGTAGTTATGATTTATTTGACCTTGGTTATAGGTGTTTTAATATGTTCACTGCTTTAAAGACACAGCTTCTGTTTTTAAGTAGCATAAATTATTGGTATTTTAGATCACTTTAAAAATATCACTGCTAATTCAATATAGGCCTAGTCAATCTAACTGACCATGTGGCCTCTGTACTTGTATAAAGCCTCAATAAATCTGATACTACTAACTTTTAATATAGTATGCATATCTTTACAAAATTTATCAGTCTTTCAGTAAACATTGCTTATCTTTCAAATGCAGAAAAATCATACTTTGTGAAATATTTTAAATGAACTTAAAAAAACATTTGTTCACAAACATATTGAGTATTTATTTTGAATAGTCCATGTGCCAAGTGATTTTCATGTTAGAATTAAAAATATCAAAGGTGATTTGTGTAATCTAAAACCTCCAAAATACAATTCAAATGTTTGTTTTCAGTAAAACTTCATATTTTATCTCTTATTTTCTCTACCATACCTCAATACAAGGTTGGTCAATTTGACTGACCTCATAACTACCAAATTACCCTTTTTTTTTTCTAGAATGATTTCGAATTGTAGCATGAAATTACATTAGTTTATCCTATGTATCTTTAAACTCATAACAGCATGCATCTATTTATACTTAAATTTTATTGTTTTATTGCTCTTCATTTGTTTTTGAATTTTGTGCAAAGCTATATATGGACTATCTGCACTCGCCATCCCTAATTTAACAGTAAAAGACTAGAGGGAAGGCTGCTAGTCATCAATACCAGTCACCATCTCTTGGGCTATGCTTTTACCAATGAATATTGAGATTGACCATAACTTTATAATGCCCCATATGGTTGAAAGAGTGAGCACATATAGTGGGATGAGGATTCGAATCTGTGACCCTCAGGATGCAAATCAAGCACCCTAACTGCTTGGCCATGTCCAACTACTATTTATGCCAATATAAGTTGTAAATCACTTGAAGAATGTGGAGCTCATGTTACACTATTGAATTACATTACTCATGAACTGTTCACATGCATGCCTCATGAAACATTTTTACTATTATATTATTATTATTTATTCATGCTACCTAATCAAACCTTAACTAACTTAATGAGATCTTATTTAAATAGAGAATAAGCATGAAGAACACAAAATAAAGTACTTACCAGAATCTTCTTTTTTCTTGCTGTCATTTGTTTATGACACTTAACCCTACTTTTTATACTAATGGTAATAATACACTAGAAAATGTTTATTTAATTAAATAGTGCACCAAATAACATAGACTAATAACATGAAAAAAATTAGACAATTTTTCTTAATTATCACATTTCTGACTTTCTTAGTATTTGACAGAAACTATTACAAATTCATCTGAGCTAGTTGTTATGCTTTCCTGCAAGAACAAAACTTCTGTTAACACTGAAATTGATAAATATACATTCAGAAAGTAATGTAATATAATACATCATGTGATAGATGAAAACTTGACTTTCTATTAGTTATAAATAATTCAGAATTAAATGTAAGAGAGAATTATTAATAAATTCTGAAAGAGAGAATGTGACGGGTGGGTGTGGCATGAGTAGCCCAATTTTCTATTTGATAACTCTATAACCAAACAAAATTGAAGGCTATAGAAAATTATGGTTTTTTCTTTGTAATGTTAATTTTGTAGTGACTTATTTACATTGAATTTTATACTTACTGGAAGGGAACTGGAAGAAATAGAGAATAGGAAACACCTAGAGAAAATGTGTCACATGCATCACACTAAAGGAAATTCAGGATTTATTTTTTTTAAATATTGCCTTATAAAATTATGAGCTTAAAAAGTCTTCATGCTACAGTAATTTGCATAATGTTAACTAAAAGTATATTAATACATTTTTTAATGTAAGTCATTAAAACCTCATGACACGCAGAGAAAACGATGCACATGGCAAGTACTTAGACAATTATTAAACTTAAAAGTGTCAAAGTAGTACCCCTAGAGAATATAGCAGTAAGTTATATATTCCATTTTTTTAAGTGCCTTTAGAAAATAACGAATTTAAATTTACCATCAAACAATGTCTTGAGAATTATTGTTTACTGAGTATGATGAAATACAAGTAAACAGCAGTTGGAAATATTTCATTGATATATAAAACCAGAGCTGTCAAATAAAAATAAGTAAGACAGTTAAAACAAACCTGATCACTTTTAACTGTGATCCACTGGAGCTTGTCTTTGCTTAACAAATATTCAAATGAAAGCTCAAGAAGATGTTGGCTGCTGTTCTCTTCTTGGTTGTTAGTATTCTTTAATAAAAAAAAATACCTTATGAAAAATATAATACATTAAAAAATTTCTTTGCTAAGTGACTAATGATACTATGTGTGATTTTCTTTGCTTAGAAACAAGTGAAAATATTTTCTTACTGCAGAAGAACCAATAAAATCAATAATATATTAGGTTATCCAGAAATAAATGTTGAAATTCTCACGATGACAGATGAATACTGAGTAACTTATCACTGGTTGGTTGAGTTTAATCCATCATTTGTTGCTTACAAAGTGTTTTAATTCTCTGGTGTTTCAACTATACTCAGATTAAGTTTTGCAACCCCTGAGGCAGAATGGACAAGAAGGACTTTCATCTGATTTTCCTCTATGACTTCACACTTGGACGAAAAGCTATGCAAACTACATGGAACATCAACCAAACATTCGGCCATGAATCTGTTACTGAATGTACATTTCAGTGTTGGTTCCAAGGGTTTCGACAAAGAGATGAAAGTCTTGAAGACCACGAAGGTTGTGGAAGAAAGCCATCCTAAGATGAAACAACATCAAGGGAAGCAGCTGAGACAGACCCTCGTACAACAGTATGTGAGCCTGCAGAAAAACTAGGCACAAGCAAATCAAGCATTGCCAATCGAGTGCAAATGGAAAGACAAAAAACTTGGATAAGTAAGTTCTGCATGAACTGACTGAAGATCAACAAAATCAGCATTATGAGACCTGTCAAGAATGACACTCCAAAATTTGAACGAATTGGAAATCAAGGTTTTGCCTCATCCACCTTATTTCCCAGACCTTTTCTCAACAGATTTTTATTTTTTCAAGCACTTTGACAACTTGTTTCACAATAAATGCTTTCAAAACCAGGCAGCTGCAGAAGAACCTTTCAGGGAGTTCACTGAACATAGAAATTCTGATTTCTACAGCAGGGGCATAAACAGCATTGTTACCCATTACCAAAAGTGTGTTGAAGCAAATGATGCTAACATTGATTAAAACACGTTTTACAACACTGGTTTATACTTTTCCAAACTCCACAGTTCAAAAATGGCATTTATTTCTGGAAAACCTAATAAAAACATTACTCAGACATTACTATTTACAAAATTACACTTATGGAATATTCATTTTTTACAACAGACATAATAAACCATTAAAAAATTCTGTATCAATAGATATGCTGAAAAAGTAGAAAATTATTCAATAATAAGATGCAACTTTTATACATTTGAATATTATTTTGTAAAAAATTATTAAATGGTGCAAGTGAACAAACAGAAATAATCAAAAGCTAATAAAAGAACTCTTTGAAAGCCTTCTTCCTTTTGTCTGAAAACTTTCAAAATGTTGTCCTCTACACTTGTGTCTCCACAACAGGCAGTTGCCGTCCATTTTAAGAAGTTTCATCACAAATACTCTGCCTAAATAATCTATCAAAGAATAAGTAAAAATGTGTTTCCTGGTATCTCAATAACAGTTAAAATAGCGTGCACTCACTCCTCCATTACAAATGCATTTCGACCATAGAAGTTTGATACAAAAATGCCACGTGTTATCATTATCAATTACAACTCTTTGTATGTAAGATTTGTATTTATATATATTTTGTGTATGACCACAACTGTCTCTCGTATTATTTGAAATAACCAGAAAATTTAAAAACAAAAATTCATCAAAAGAACAAATATGTCAGTATTATTTATGCACACAATAAAAATAAGAGTAAACTAGTACTATATCTGCTATGAACTCCAGAGTTGATAATTTTAACAAGTAAAATTAAATACTGTCAGATACACTGCTTCAATCAGTTAATATATTTAATTAATTTCCTTAGTGGTAAGTAGTTGAAAATTATTAGTTACTTACTGAGGTTATAATTCTCCAACACCGGATCCTGGTTATACGAAAACTTCCTTCTTTCACTTGATTCTAATAATTCAAAGTTGAATATCATACATTTAACCTATGTGATCTATTAAATATAAAAATAACAAAGTAAAACAAAAGCTTAACCTACATGGCTTATTGTACCTTTTGATGTCAAGATGAACAGACAATTCTTTAAACTTTGTAATCACTCAAACATCAATTTATGTCTAGCTCAAATCTTGTGTGATATGTTGTACTTTTTACATCATAGATCATGGATATTATCTGTTCTTCAACCTTTTTGTCTTTAAAGTTCATGAGTGTAAGCAAAATATCAGCCCAATAGTTTTTTTACAATCTTGTTTGTTTTTAAGAACCATTAATATGTTCAACACAAACTATTTGTTCTTAAATCATCTTATTGAAAAGCCATGTGAATCAACTTCAAGTATTTTGTTCAATTGTTTTTTCCTTTTTTTAAAAACGATAATAATGACATTACCTTAACCTATTATCTATACAACTATTAGATGAAAAAAAGTTTAACCACTCTCATTTACTTGTTCTAGAGCATCAAATATTCTCAAAGATCACAAATATCATGTAAATGAAGTTTTGATTTACAAAAGCTTCAACATAACAACAGAGAAGCCTCATACTTAAAATATTATGAATAAAACCATACAAGGTATGTGAGAGAACCATGCAGTAATTGATGCTTAACAAATGTTATTTACAACTGAAATTTTAGCTAAAACAGCTTGTTGGGATTAAATATTATCAAAGATTATCCTTATGTATTTTCTTCCATATCTTCCACTTTAAAAAAATTATGAATTTACCATCTGAACTTGTTATTTTTAAAATTCAAATTTTAAATTTTTACTTGAGATAGTTTTGCTATGTAATATTTTATGTTGAATTAAAATTACCAAAGCAGAGTACAGTGAAGTCACCACTTACATTGGATGCAGGAATTCTAAAGTTGATCTCTTTTCCTCCAATGCTGATGACTACTTGTGTGTTGGGCTCAGGATAATTGCAGATACAAGGTTCAAACTGAATGTATCCATAGTGTCTGAGTGTGCGAACAAGTTGGAGATACTATCAATACATAAAAAAGTAATGCATGAAATTTTTTAAAATTTCTATGCTTATCTTTAGGATCTACCAAATGCAGTAAATGAACATATAAAATTTAAATATTGCCAAATTGATCAAGTAACAATTTATTTATAAAGTTCAATAAAGAGTTGCAGAAATGTGTAAAATGTCTGTTAATTGCAAGTCAGTTGGAACAAAAATATTATTAAACATTACATGTTTAGAAAATTTACACTACTAAAAAAAAATAGAAAACTACAAAGTAAATAACATATCAGTTTTAGGTACAGATAAGTAAAATAATTTGAAATGAAACAAAATACTGTCTTTATCAATTACAGGTATTTTAAGTACCATAAATTATATGAAAAATGTATTCATCTAATAATGTCAGTGTTGTTAAGTTGAACAAAAATATGTTAGGTATGAATACCTGTTGCAGGTATTGTCAAACATAAATAACTGAACAACATTTATAAAGTATTTCTAAGAGTTGCAGTTACCAAGAACAGAACATTATGATTAAACAAAATTTTAATATTCCCAACATACAAGTTTCAGGTAACCTTGAAACAAAATGTACAGTATTTCTATTGCACCAGTTTTAATTAATCATAAAATATAATGCACAGCATTTCTACTGTATAAATTTCAGTTCATCATGAAGTAAAATTAGTGTTCCTACTCTATCAGTTTCATGTCACCATGATAAAGAATGTATAGTGTTACTACAGTATCACTTTTAGGTAATTACAAAATACATTATGTAGTGTTCCTATTATACAACTTTCACATAAATATGAACAAATAAATGTTAATACAATATTATTTTAAAACAAAGTACTCAAAACCAGTGATTTCTTTGAGCCCCTCTAGTGTAATAAAATAAAAACATGACCCCTAACTTTACAAATCATGCAACATTTCTCCACAACTGAGAAAATAACTGTTTATCAATCATTATTACTATTATTATAGAATAATTTTAACCTGTTATACAAGTTATCAGGAAGATCACAATGGTAAATATAATATAACAACAGTCTAACAAGTTATTTCTCTTTGTGAAAGAAAACCTCAAATATTAGTATGCAATAATGGTATATCCCCAAAGTTGAATACCCTAATATTAGATATGACAGAATACATTAGGTTAATAACTATACCTCTATCTCTATTTGAATATTTTACCTCCTGCTTGGATCCCTTTGACTGTAGAGTAGCTAGCTGTCGTTTTGTTTGTTTATTAGCTATCACCCAGCCTTGTTCCACGTCACTCATTGCTTGGACATACAGCAAATTTAATGCTATCTTATTACTAAGAATATCTTCATCATAACCTGGATCCCAGTAACTGAAAATATAAATTATTTTATATTCCATAAGATAAACAAACATAACACACCTTTATAACTATCAAATCACATTCAGCTTTGATGAACATGAAAAGTGTACAAAGAAAGGAGTTCCATTGCTTCAATTTAACAATCTTATTAGGGACAAACACTGAAATAGTTAAACTTAAAAACAATGTTTACACTTACATGTACCTTTGTATGGTAACTAGTTTCACAGATGCAACTACAAGTACTACATAAGTCACAGTTAAAACCATATGAAAGAGTTTACACATTCATTTCAGAGAACATGTTCTAGGATATTTATTTCAAATACGAATGATGTTACAAAACTTATGTTTTGTATTACCTCTTATTACCTCTGTGTATAATAAAAGCAATTTTTGCATGAAAATATGTAACAGTCATAAACAGTGCTTGAAAAGTATATTACCTAACATTAGTAATATACCCAGGGCATTTAAAAACTTAAAACAGGCAAATAAAAAATTATCCTAGTCTGATATATAAAAGTTCTCAATGCCTTATTTAGTAGAGCTCTAAAGCATGTGTATCTTGTATTTTACAGCTATTTCAATATTATTTTTCTAAAGTTTCCTTCTATAACATATGAATCATCTCAGTTTCAGTGACATATTAGCTGCTGTCTTCTAGTGCTGTTGAATCATGTGCATTAATTTAACCAAGTAAAACAAAATAATCAATCACTACCACTAATAAAACTGGTCATACACATCAAAACTTACTGGTCATAGCTGAAAGCTGTGTTACCAAAAACTTGAAAAAATAAGTAAGCCTTTCATGGAAATAATTTATTCTATGCCATTAAACACACTAAAGTTTAAAAAAAATAGATTTTTTTTTATTACTTGATACATGTTTGTGTTGGAACAGTTTGTACAATAATCTGCGTGAAAAATTGCAATTAAGAACATTTTAAGGATATACAACTTTTAGTTGGACAATTGAAATTTATAAGAGTACAAGTGGGTATGTAAAGATATTGGTAATTTGTACCCTTATTTATATACAAAAACATACTACACAATATTTCTGGCAAACACTTCATTAAGCATTTACTGAGAGTGATGATTAATTGGCTAAAAGATCAACAAATTTTTTCTCAAAGCTTTTTAATTTTGCCACCATGCTATGGCTACATTTGTCTATTATTTATATTTTTGAAGTTTTAAAAATTACATTCAAATGTAATTCAACCACAAAGAATAACATATGATTTTGTTATTCTCTGGGTCAATTATTTCTGTGTTTCTCTAGTATACAAAAACTACGATAATCATACCACAAAAGAATGATTCCTAAAATGTACCATTTTTTTTTCTTCAAATTTTGAAACAAATATGACATATGTTAACACTGAATGATTTAAGAATTTATGCTATGCTGTTCCTTTTAGGCAAATGGGAGACAACAAACATATTAATAGTTACAAATGATTAATACAATTGAGAAATCTGCAATTAACATTGTATATACATTTTGTAAGATAACCACTACAATAGTTTAAGATCTGTTCAATTTTGATATGAAATATTTTAAGACTGCTACATTAGCATTACATTCTGTTTCACAGCATTGTTATAGCACAAAACAGCCAGTTATAGGGGATAATCATAAGCTGAATACTTTTCTGAATTAGGTACTAAAACTTTTCTCATTCATATTACTATGTCCACATATGTTATGAAAGTGTAGTGGAATAAGTCAGCATTATCAAAAGTTCTACCTAATAAAGAAAGATCACTAATAATATTTAAAAAACAAAAATCAACCTTGAAGCAGATGTACTGAAACAGTATTTTATATGAATCTACAGCAGATGAGTAGCAAAGACTTCAAAAAGCAATATGGTACATCATATAATAAATTATATAAAATTTTATTTAATACCTGGAACTGTTGGAGCTTGAGAAGCTCCATAATAACAGAATTGAGGTAAATAAAGATAAATGTACATTTCATAGATAATTCAATTATTACTATGATGGTTTGCTATAGCCAATGATGGTCTTATGCATGAAATCATGGTAGTAATAACTGAAATATTTACAAAACATACAACTGTCTTTGTTTTCTCCAATTCAATAATACATTAAATTGTATTTTTTGTGCATTTAATAAAATAATATTAGTGGAGATGGTCTCATTTATGGTAAGGTTTGTATAATTGAATGACCTTTAAAGGAATCATCAACATACCTTCATAAAGTTCACTGAAGCTTGTGCTGCTATTATCCGTATGGAGAATAATAAATAACAGTGGAATAAATGGATTATCGAAATTGACATAATTTTTTATATCTTTTACCATTACAAGGAAAACTAACAAGTATGATGGTAAAGATAATAACTAATTCAGAGAGATTTGAAAATGTAAGTAAGCACTCTGATTGGCAACTGTTATTTTAAATTGTCATATTAATATCAATGAACTCTAAAACTGCAACAAGGAACACACTATACATCAACACAAACTATGTATCATGTATGATGTATTGTAATTTCAAAACAAAATCAGCTAAGTTGTGATAAGAAATGAAACATGACCTTAATGTAAGCTATTTACATATACTTTTATGATTGTTTGTTTGTTTGTTTTGGAATTTTGCACAAAGCTACTCGAGGGCTATCTGTGCTAGCCGTCCCTAATTTAGCAATGTAAGACTAGAGGGAAGGCAGCTAGTCATCACCACCCACCGCCAACTCTTGGGCTACTCTTTTACCAACGAATAGTAGGATTAACCGTCACATTATAACGCCCCCACGGCTGGGAGGGTGAGCATGTTAGGCTCGCCGCGGATGCAAACCCGTGACCCTTAGATTACGAGTCGCACGCCTTAATGCGCTTGACCATGCCAGGCCTACTTTTATGAAGATATAAAATAACATGAAATATTAAAGCCTCCTCCAGTACAAAATTTCATCAACACACTTTGCTGATTGCATTTATCAGAATTCAATTATATTATACTTTAATATTACTATTTCAATGATTTCTACAAAAGACAGAGACAGGAAGGGAATAACAGGGTAGAATTACAGAATAAATGTGTCCTACTTTTCATATTTTTCAACATACAAATTCACATAAAACTTCAGTTAAATGTAAAAGTGTGCTTAACTCTTTCTATGTGGGCTTAGTAAAACTTATAGACCACATGACCTCTTTACACTTGTTTAAAGTCTTTATAAATTTGATATTAGTGTTTTTAATATAGTATGTATATCTGCACAAAATTTGGCAGTCTTTTACAGAAAAAAATCAGACTTTTTAGTGAAGTATTTTTAACAAACTGAAATGTATATTTTCCATGAATATATTAAGTGTTTGTTTTGAATAGTCCATGTCAAAAGTGATTTTCATGTTAAGATTAAAAAATTATTTTCTTAATCTCAAAATTTAATTTCTGTAACCTCTAAAACCTCCTACATATGATTCAAATGTGTCTTCAACAATATTTTATCAGTTATTTTCTCTACCATAACTCAAAATTGGATTGGTTAATTTCACTAACCTCATAACCACCAGAAAAAAAGAAAATGAAACTGAAATAAACATAAATCTTTTTTTTTTTTCTAGAATGACTTCAAGCATGAAACTACCTTCATTTATCCTAAGTAGCTTTACACTCTTAACAATATACATCTATTTATAATTAATTTTTATTATTTTATTGCCCTTTACACTGTGTATAACTACTGGGTGTTGTAAGTTGTAAATCACTTGAGGAATGTACAGCTCTTGTGATGTTATCAAATTACTTCACCAACAACATGCTCATGTGTACCTGATGAAACTTTTATTATATTTTTAATTATTTTACCTAATCTAACCTTAAACAACCTAAAGAGACCACTATTTTTACATTTTAATTATTTTTATAATAATAAATAAAGAATAGACATGAAATAAACAAAATAAAGTGTTTATGCATGTCATCATCTTTATTTTCTTTTTTTTCTGCCAATTGTCAATGGCATTTGATCCCAGTTTTTATATTAATGGTAGTAATACACTAAAGAATTTTTACCTGATTATATGTTATACAATGCATCAAAGAACATAAGACTAATAACAAGGAAAAAGTAGACAATTTCTCCTAACTCTCAAATTTTGTTTTGTTTTCTAACTTTGCGACAAGAGCCATTACAAATTCATCCAAGCTAGTCATTACTTTTCTAACAGGAACATTGCTTGTTTGCTGAGTGAAATTGACAATTATTTGTTCAGCATGCATTATGCAATATATCATTTGATAGAAGAAAATTTTGAATTTCCATTGGTTATATGTAATGTATAATTAATCATTATTGAGAACTGTGAACATATCTTGAAAGAGAGAAAGTGATTGATGAATGTGGCAGGAAGGGTCTGATTTACTACTAACTCTGTAACCAAACAAAATTGCATGCTATAAAAAATTATGGTTTGTCTAAGCAATGACAGTTTTATAGCAAGTAATTAAATTCAATTTATTACTCTTTCACAGGGCAGTAAATAAAACAAGAGAAGATGCCTAGAAAAAATATGTCACTTGTGCCATACTAGAGGAAATTTAGGTTTTTTAAATACTTCCTTGTAGAACTAGGAATTTAAAACTTATATACCATTGAAATATAGATTATTAACTAAGATTTTATGCTATACTAATTGATATAACATAAACAAAAAGTAGTTTAATAAAACTTTGAATGTAAGACACTCAATTTGTTATGGACAGTAAAGGATAACTGGGTAGAAAGAGTTAACTGAAAGCAAGATTTAAACCATGAAAAAATAACAGAAGTATATATCATTTAAATTCCCAAGTTTGAAATATAGTTTTTGACAATTCTGTACCACTGATGTATTTAAGAATACTTCACAAGTTTAGGTTCTTTCCCATGACCTTAACTTGAAATGGTGATTGTAGGTGAAAACTGAAACTAGATGATGCCAGATCACCTAAGAAACATTTTTTGACTATTATTATTATTATTATTAGTTTAACTATTATTTTTCTAATCATTATATAAAACTTACATAACTACTTACTTTTCTTTTTAAGTACAAGATGTGTTTTAGCCAGTAAAACAATCACAATAATTGAGCAAAAGAGTAGCCTGGAGAAAGAACCATAAATATTAAAATACAAACTGCATAATAATTACTAGCTAAAAATATAAATTAACCTAACTAACACCTTATATTTCATTGAAAAGACATGCTGATAATAAAAAATAACACAATAAGAAACTTTGAACTGTTTGAAAGTAGAAACAAAGCTAATACTAATCCATCACCTATTTTCACAGTAAAAATAATTACTTAAGTGAGAATTTGTAAATTGTGTTACCTTTTTCTAATGACAATACAATGTGATGAGTCTGCAGCTTTCTGGGACAGAAATGGAGCTTCAAAGTTCTGCAGTCTTCGTTCCACTGAAATAATTACGAAGACAATAGTTCTCTACTGGTCTATAACAAGGCATACATTTAAGGAATGCAAGCACTAAGAATGTGTGTAACAGATCAGCTTTTTAAATACAAAATGTACTCCACCAAATGGGACTCTGTAATGTAGTTCTAACTAGCCCCTTACTTACACATAAGCTACAAGTTGTTGCTTGTCCATCAGTCAATTCTTAATCAGTTGTCAATAATTTATCAAGTGATTGATATTTTACTTTATTTGTAGTCCTTCAACTGATACATATTGTATTTGTCAATAGTGTCTATCAACTGAAAACTCATAAAACTGTAAGTCATTCAAGGTTTTATGAACACATACAAATTAACATTGGATGTATATTTGTCTTGATTATTGAACCTGTGTTATGAACATACTGAGAACATGGTTTTACAAATGTTATTAATCTTGTAGCTAGCATTTTCACTAATGCTTAAATTAATAATGTAGTAGTTATCAGTAGTCCATTAACTGACACTTAATAGTGTCATTAGTCCTTCTATTGATCCCAGTAACTTAATTTTCTGTAGTTTATCAATTGAAACTTAATATAGTTGTCAGTAATAATTCAATTAATTCTAATGAATTAGTTGTTAACAGTCCATCAAGTGATGCTTGATGTCAGGAAAGCACATGGGTTCAAGAAGTCTTGACACAAAATGATAAACCTTATAATCTGAGCATGCTTATAAAAGGCCTGTCTTTCAAAAGTGCTGGGATTATAGGGTTTTTTATCATTTTGTAACTGATACTTGATACACTGTCAGCAATCCTTCAACTGACACTTAATATGGTTGTTAGTCATTCAGCTGATCATTATATTGTTGTAGCTATCATTGTCATTTGCACTTCAACTAATAATTTAGCAAATGTCAATAGTTCATCAACTAATTCTTAATGTACAAGTTACCAACAATTCATTAGTTGAATCCTTTAACTGTAAAAGTACTATGCAAACATATTTTTCATCAGCAGCTATTACTAGCCTATCAACTTAGGGTTAACATTGTATGTCACCAGCCTATCTTTTAAATCAGAAGTTTCTACTCTTTCAGCCATGGGAATGTTATAATGTGATGGTCAATCCCACTATTCATTGGTAAAAGAGTAGCCCAAGAGTTGGCAGTGGGTGGTGATAACCAGCTGCCTTCCCTCTAGTCTTACACTGCTAAATTAGGGATGGTTAGCACAGATAGCCCTTGTGTAGCTTTGTGCAAAATTCCAAAACAAACAAACAGAAGTTTCTAATTCAGAAATTGTTACTAAGCTGTTAACTTAATTAAAATGTTGTCCTTTCATTAACCAATTTCCTATTTTCGGTGCACAAGAATTATCAGTTTCAAAAATTTAGAAGCTGTGAAGATCCAGAATTTGGAATGGAATAATGGCTGATACTGGCAAATTATTCAGATAAGAATTCTGGAAGTTAATTCTAGCACAGAAAATACATTTCTGATAGAAACTTACCTCCTCTCATGTAATAGCTTTCCTTGATTTGTGCTGCTGTCTATATGAACAACTTTTTGCTCACCATTAGCCTTCAGGCTCTCATCTACACTTACTTGTTGCCACATTGTTATGTTGCACTATAGAATGTAAAGAAACATGCAACAATCCTCCAACTTTCTATAGGGGATTAATCTAAGTAACTTTTGCATCAGTCTATCTGCCACTTCAATATGCAATTCTGGCTACTATGTAAGAAGAGTTACTGTATCAGAAGTTAACATTTTCCAACACTGAAAATTTATTTGTAATAGTTACTTTCCACCCATTCTTCCCACTTCTTGTACACCTTTTTATGTCTAATATCAAAGTAATGGTTGCACACTTCAGTGTAGAGGGAGTCAACTTCTAATGGTGAAGAGTTATTGCATTCTCATTTGTATTCTAAAGTACAGCAAAACAATGTGGAAATATGTAAAGTAGGTGAGAGCTTAAGGATAGTGATGAGTAAAAAGTCATGCATATAGACAACAGCACAAATCAAAGAAAGCTATTATTGTAGAAAGTGTCCAAAGAGAACTCATAGAGCACGACATCTTGTATAATGAAAGTTAAAGCATATTCATAATAAACCACACCTGTTGTCTCAAGGTTTACTCTTCATCTGTGTTGTGAAATATGTTGCCAAGTTAGGCAGATAAGAAGCAAGTCCAAAACCACTATTTGAAAACTAGACATGCTTTATGGTGTAGAGTGGCTGGGGTATTTAAGACCATACATAGCAGTTCAATTCCACTCCAAAACTATGTGGCAGGATTCTAACCACATCCAACTCTGCACCAATAACTAGAAGGAAAATTAACTTCTCATCTACCATTCTACACAGTGTTCGTGTATGTAAATCTTGTGCACATCAAACACCAGGACAATGGTAGGATGTAGAAAGCAAATGTGGTGCATCAACCTCAGTCTAAAACTAGGCAGCATCACAGATTTTTTTGTCCATTTTGCAGAAGTAGGAAACTTGCAATCAGCTACATGAGTAAAGAACTATGTTGGTTGGTCCAGTGCTAATCCAACACTAGACCACCCAAGAATCAACATTTAGAAAGTGGTACAATAGGAGATAGCTGGATGAGTTAATTGTATGTTATGAACCACCTCTAGTCTAAACAAAGGCAGCATTTCACATCATCTAAATAAACAGAACTCCACTATCTTACTCTGTACTGAGTGGAATTGGCCATACTCAGGAGGAAGTCTCCATGGCAAGGACTCCTGTACTTCATAAGAAGTGAGTGAAAGCATATTCAGAAGCCCAGAGGAATGCAACACCTTAAGATAGTGCAATGGATGATCATGAAACCCTACATTTAAAAGCAAGCTAGTCTAAGTTTATACAACTAGGACTAGAAGGATGGGCAGCAATCCCAGCATTACTTTACTCGCAATAGGACGTGAATCACTCTGGTCCGGATCAGGCCTTGTTAAAGAAGCAATACATCACAAGGAAACCTCCAGTGGTTTTGTGGAACATCCCATCTCATTAGTGAGCAGTTAGACCCAAATGGCCACACAGTACAGATTTAAACCTGAGTATTCCTTAGTAGGCACCATATGTCACTCAATGGGATCCTGAGGTGCAGAAAGTGGCCTCTATAATGATAAGATACATAGAAAAATAACTTAACAACTCAAAACTATTAAGGGGTATGAAGAATGACAATGGGCAGCAAACAATATCCCAGTAAAGAAGAGATGACCAGATGGTAAAAGTAATGTGCAATAAAAGTACAAGATATTCCACATTCTAGCCTACATGACCTTCTCAAACAGATGATGAAAGTGAACACCAAGGTGACAAATTTGGTAAGTGGAGGTCTGGAAAAATTCACTAAAGTCCCCAGCCAAATAAATATAAAAGCCAGGAACCGAAATTAAAAATCAAAAAAGAAGCAGTGGTGGACATGTAACATCAAAATTCCCATGTGGAACAAAGAAGATAATCAGAATCAGAACAAGAATACAAATAAGCAATGGATGGAAAGGGATGAATTCACTGCCTCCACCCAAACCACAGATGTTGTGGGAGGAAAAAGTCCTGTTGGCATATATCTGCATGATCCTATGGAATAATGTACTTCATGAAAGTCAAAGTCCTCTAAAGAGAATGTTTTGTGCAATGAGAGAAAAAGAGGTTATTCTTTAACTCTTAGAAATGAAGAGGAGAAAGCTAGGACCTGCTAAGGCAGAAATTGAGTGTATGTGTGTGTGTGTTTCTTATAGCAAAGCCACATCGGGCTATCCGCTAAGCCCACCCAGGGGAATCAAACCCCTGATTTTAGCATTGTAAATTCGGAGACTTACTGTTGTACTAGCGGGGGGAGAGGCAGAAATTGAAAAACACACCTGAATGAATAAGGTACTGAGAGGGTATAAGATGCAACTTTTCCAGTTTGACCTACCAACCCAATTGTACTAACTAATGAAGAAGAAGAGTATGGTCATGGGAGGCATATTGGACACTGATCACAGTAGTGGACAACCAGCAAGTAGCTTGTCATTTCAAGAATAATTTATGGCCTAATCTTCCTTTGAGCCTGGAGAAATTAAGCAACAAGTCTGCTCTTTCTCTTGGTTATAAGCATACCATTCAAGCCTTGAAAAGACTGTTCCTTAACGATAGATTACTTTGGAATGTGCACATACAACCTACTAGAAAAAATAAAATATTAAGCTAATTCATGGAATGACTTCACATCTGTAAACTGAAACTAATATTTACCCTCTGACCTAGTACTTGTAGAATTTGTTTAGACTGTTGCACATGTTCTGAGACAAACATAAACAGAAGCATAAGCAACAAAATTTAAAGTTTTGCAACTTCACATACAACAGGTGACAAAAAAACTGATGTTTTAATTGATTGTTTCAGAGTTCTTTTGAAATAAAGGAATAATAATAATACCTCATTTTTTACAATTAGATTATTTAAATTATTTTATGACAATACTATTTTTATAATTAATACAGTTTTGTATATTTCAAGATTATTTAAATTCCACAAGTATTTTGAAAGTATTACTTGCACTTTCAACTCTCCAGTATTTCTGGAAAAATGTGAATACATGGTTCTTACTAAACTGCTCAGATCAATTTCAAGCACTTTCTAAACACTCAAAATGTTTTATGAGCAGTTTTTGAAGACTAAAATCTACATGAAAAACAGAATACACTGAAATTTTATAAAATTCCTCTATTTGTTTAACAAGTGAATGTAGGCTTAAAAGAAAAAAGACTATTTTTATTGCACTCAAGTTAGATATATCGATATTTTGATATAATATTTTCAAGTACTTTTGTAGAAAAACAAAAACAAGCCTCTTTTCAAGAACTTTTAAATTCTTGAAATTCCATTTTCAACTTGAAAAACTGGTTTCACTGGAACTATTATGCAAAAAGCAGTATATAATACACATACACACACATTAATACTAATAAATCACTACATTTAAGACATGCTAAACACTGAACTACATTTGAATCTTCATTCATGTACATCCAAGTTGGTTTAAGCCTAATATTAAACAATTTTATAAATATACTGAATACTTAATTATTGAAGTTATTTTATTGGCACATACAAAATTATACAGAACTTCTACTTAAAGTAAGGTGTATTTAAGCAGTTTTCATGCATGAAACAAACCATCACATAAATGTCTTTACTGCTGGTTAAATCTCACTGTTAAGCAGTTTTAGACTTCTTTTGACAAGCAAAACAAAATAATAATTTTAAACTCTGCAAATCTATTACTATATTTTTAATTAAGAACTAGTTACTAACCAACAACTGATTTCTAACATTTTTTTTTAAATAGTCTAGAACTAAAATTACACATTTGCTCATGAACTGATTTTTAATATGGTAGCTTCACAAATCCACGACTATATTCTCAATGAAAGTACAAGCATTTCTTATGTTTGACTAAAATCCCAATGACTATTTATTCTGTAATAAAATATTTCCATCTAATCAGAAACAGGCAGCAACATAAATAATGTACTCAACAGAGGTTGACAGTCTCATGTGAATATAACAAAAAAAAGAAATGTTATGATGATTAGAAAACAAGTTGTAGTTTTATGTGAACATGCAACTTTGCATAATCTTCTCTAAAATATTAAAAAATATAAATAAGTATAAAACATGTAAGAAATGTCAGAGTTAATATGCAACAATGGGAAAACAAAAATGAGCTACATCAAACCAGATGAAACTTACTCTTGATTTCAGCTTCAACTTTTCTGACCAAATACAGGCAGAAATAACACACTAATTCTTCTGGTAAGTTAATTTCTTTTGCTATTTCCTATTGATAGATAAACAATTCCACTTCATTATTTTTACATCCAATTTATTAAAAACGTGGTATAGTTAAAGCTTTAGGTAACCAGTATTTTCCACAAATCACTAAAATGAATAATTAATTCAAAACAACACAGTCTTTAAACCTTATCTCTGTACTTTATACTTAACAACACAGGTCACTAAATTTTGACAACAGAATATCACTAAAATAACTAAATGATTGAAATTTGTGTTTTTAATTATTACTGTTTAAGGGTATTTCAACTATCCAAATAATTCAAATATTGCCACAGTGGTTTCTCATTATTCATTTTCATTAATTCAGGATTTTTTAGCTTGAAATTGCTTTCATTACTCAAGAAAATAATCAATCAATCAAAATCAATATTTTTTTATTATTATTCCAACTAACCAAGTCTGATGTGAAAATAATTTATTAGTTGATATAAGTGATTAATGATACATACAATTAATCAATTATCAAATTCCACTAATTCCTCGTCTCTAATAAGACTGCTTCACCTTACATTGCTTTATATGCCATAAAAGAAAAAACTTAGATAACTCCAAAACCATATTTTTATGTATGTAAAGGTTTTACAATAATTCTACTAATATGACATTATTTTAATTTTGTTTTCAATGTTGTTCTTGTTTTACTATTGAAAAATAACTGGCATTTACTCTCCATTCCTATTTTCGTTTTTGTTATGGACTAGACATGTTAAACACTCCAATGCAATTTTTACTTGCTACTCATATTAATACACTGACTTCTTGTTCCAGCATAGTGATGTAACAACATTTTGAGCATTTTCCACCCATTATTCATTTATACATTTTTTTTCTTTTCATAACAAATTTCTAATGACTTACAAAGCATTACAAGCATATCTTTCCATGATATTTTGAGTTTTAGAATAGGTATTTGCTATATTATGTTTGGTTTGCATAATTAAGTTCATTCATCAGTATAGATACAATTACTTTTGTAATAACTATTCAATTCTTTTTTCTTCTTTTTTGAACATAACACTAAGTTTATTTATTATTCTAAGTGTACTTGTTATTCTTAAAATTTAGATCCATGAATCTGTTCAGTGTTGCATGAAACGTGTTTAGCACTATAATGTACTTATAATGTTCACATAAATTACACTATGTAACACAAATTTTGTTCCTGGATAGTATGTGTTATTTCTTAATTGCTTATGTTGTAAAAGTACAGAGAATGGCCATTATTCCCTTCAAACTTTGCTTTTGTGACCTTGATAATGAAATTTAGAAATTAACCTATTTTCTATGTAAAAATGGGCAAATTTGCACATTTTCCTTTACATAAGGTCTAAATAAAACAACATATGAATCAAGATTTACACATATTTATACTAAAGTTATACAAAAATGTTTAGAAGTGAGTAGTTTTTTGAGATTTGCAACTGTAATGTAAATCACTTTCATGTATCAGCCCACAAATATAGTGTCCCATCATGTTTTTGTTTTACGCTCTTTGGTAGCAACATTCAAACTCCGGTATATTTTGGTGGAAGAGCTCGCCTTGCTCCTCTGAGTATGATCCCATGTTCTCCTTGAACTTGCCAAGACAAGCGTCAAGGATATGGACTTTTAGGTACATCTTGCAGCCTCTTTTGCCATAGTTCTTCATCAGAGACTCAACCAGTTCCAGCTGCCCCAAGCTTTTTTTTTTTCCTTCCTACTGAGCTTCTTGGGGAATTCTATGCACCAAGATCTTCTTTATTTGTGGTCCAACAAAGACACCAGCTTTGACCTTTGCCCCAGAAAGCTTAGGGAAGAAGTCTCAAAGGTACTTGAAAGCTGCAGATTCCTTATCAAGAGCTGTGACAAATTGTTTCATAAGACCCAATTTTATATGCAATGGTGGAAACAACACCTTCTGGAGATCCACTAGTGGCTCACACTTTACATTGTGCTCTCCAGAGGAAACTCAGTCTGTTGTGGCCAGTGCTTCCTGTTGTAGTGCACTGTGGTGTCCCAAAGGCAAAAATAACAGGGAAACTTGGTAAAGCCTCCCTGGTGACCCATCAGGAATGCCACCATTTTGAAGTCTCCAATAACCTAGAAGCCATACTCATCATACTTCAAGGCTTCTAGCAAAGTCTTGACACTGTTGTATTCCTCTCTAAGGTGCACCTAATGAGCCAGGTGAAGAGACAGATACTTATTCCCGTTATGGAGCAGCACAGCTTTGCAGCTTCTGAATGAGCTATCAATGAAGAGGCACCACTCGTTCGGGTTACAGGCAATTCCAATTGCCTCACACAGACTGGACACATTGTGGCAGAATCAGAGCCCATCTTAATGAGTGAAGAAGCTTGAAAAATGTTGGTGCTGCTTCTTTTGACTTGCAACTTGCATACTTTCATCTAACAATTGATTGATTGTTTGATTTAGTGTTTTATGGCACAAAGCAGCAAGGCTATCTGCGCGCCAGACATTCGGTAAAAATGTAAAAAAATAAATAAATAAATAAATGTAGTAATAGACATAAATGAAGGTAAAACAAAAAAGTATAAAACCAATGTTGACACCTAGTCTACAATGTTAAGATAGAAGGCAGAGTATAAGAAGTTGTAAGGTATTTACTCTAGCAAAATGGTAATGATCATAACCCGCCAGGAAGAGTAACAGGTAAGTTCAAGAACCACCGTCAATCACCTGAAGTTGGCCTTTCCAGTCCTGGTTCCGGGTTATGTGTCATAGCAGCTATTATCAAAATGTAAAAGAATAAAAGTTTTAAAAGACACTCCGCAAAATCGTAATGAGTAGCCAAATGTCCAGTAAAAAGATAAAGTCAAGTAAATGGAGTAAAATTTGTAAAAGTAATTGAAGATAAAAGCAAAACGGCAATTAAAACAGAAAATGGCGTAAAAACCAATGTTGACATCCAGTCAACAAAGTTTTAAAGGACTACCTGTAGCAGAATGGTAATGATCATAACCCGCCAGGAAGACTAACAGGTAAGTATAAAAACCACCGTCAGTCACCTGAAGTTGGTCTTTCCAGTCCTGGTGTCGAGTTATTTAATGTTCTGGCCATTGTCCAATGTCAAATTGAATGAGAGAGATTAAAACTGTAAAAAAGGAACCACAATTAAAAAGGTGTAATGAATAAATATGCAACACTTAAATGAGATTAAAAAGATTAATGGCCATTAAAAAATTAAAAACATTATCAAGGTGGACAGAGTCACCATCACCAATAACTCTGTCCAATGTTACAGACTGACCCTGGGAAAAAATATGTTTAAAATATTGCTGTCATTGAGAATTGTAACGATGGCAAGTAAGTAAAACGTGGCTGATAGTGATTTGAGTGTTACACAAACTACACATTGGTGCATCAGTTCCAGATAAAAGAAAATGATGAGTTAAAAAACTGTGACCAATGCGTAGCCTAGTGAGAACAACTTCCTCCTTCCGAACTTTACGGAAGCTAGATGGCCAAAGTCCAATTTTGGGTTTGATTTAAAAAAAAGTTTGTTGTCGTGTTGCTCACTCCAAGTGGACTGCCAGCTGGCACGGAGCTGTGCCTTGAAGACAACACCATAGTCCATGTACGGAATAGGCATAGGAGTAATGGTGCTGAAGCAGACATATTTGGCTGCCATGTCTGCAAGCTCGTTCCCACGAATACCAACATGGCCTGGTATCCAGAAAAACTGGATTGAAGTAGCTGCAAATGAGAAATGGGCCAGTCGGTTTCGAATATCAGCGAGAATAGGATGTGAGCTAATGTGTAGCGATTCCAAGGCAAGTATACAACTAAGCGAATCAGTATAAATAGTGCATTAGGAGTACTGCTCAGCTGCAATATGATCCAGGGCAAGTGATATGGCATACAGTTCAGCAGTGAACACAGAAGCTGTAGAAGGGATTCTGCGTGCAACTACTGACCCATAGCAAATCATAGCAGAGCACACTGAATTACCTGAATTAGAACCATCTGGATAAATGAAAACTGAATGATTGTTTGAAAGATATTCATTGAATAAAAGACGGTACTTCCAATCTGGAGTATCTGCTTTTTTTAGGTGACTGAAAGAAAGGTCACATTTGGGGGCTGTAATAAGCCATGGTGGGTTGGGCCGACCTGTGGAATCTGCAATGTTATCCAAGACCCAATTCATCCAATTGCGCCCGGATGCGAAGGCTAAACGGAGCAATGACAGATCATCTGTTCTGAAAAAGTACTGCCCACCGAGGAAGGAAAACACATTTCCAGGTGGGATGCTTTGGTAAGGAATGAAGTTTCGAAGTATATTGTAAAGATAGTTGCAAACGGCGAAGGTGTAGAGAAGGTTCATGAGATTCAATGTATATACTTTGAACTGGAGAGGTATGGAAAGCCCCAGTGCAGAGTCAAAGTCCTTTGTGATGAATGGGGTCCAGCATCTTTAAGGCCGAGGGTCTGGCAGAGCCATAGACCATTGATCCATAATCGAATTTCAATCAAATAAAAGCACGATATACCTTTAATATTGAACAGCGATCTGCCCCCCAACTGGTAGAAGAGAGAACACGGAGGATGTTCAGTGCTCTTGTGCATTTGACCCGAAGCTGCTTTAAGTGTGGTATAAAGGTCAGTTTACGATCAAAGATAAGCCCCTAAAACTTGGTCTCCGGGACCACTGGCAGCAAAATTTAAACCGATATGAAGTTCAGGATCAGAGTGAATACCCCGTCGACGACAAAAGTGCATGCATACAGTTTTGGAGAGAGAGAAATTAAAGCTGTTCGCCAGAGTCCACTTCCATACACAATTGAGGGCGGTTTGTAGTTGCCGCTCAATATATCTCATGTTTGACGACTGACCTGAGATGTGAAAGTCGTCGACATACAGCCCATTCGCAACAGTGAGAGGGAGTTGTTCAGTGATGGCATTTATCTTTATACTGAAGAGTGTAACACTCAATACACAGCCTTGAGGGACTCCAAGTTCCTGTACAAAAGAACGGGAAAGTGTCAAACCCACACGAACTTGGAATCTCCTGTCCATTAAAAATATTTTAATAAACATGGGTAGATGGCCACGTAACCCATATGTATGAAGGTCTTGCAAAATGCCATACCTCCATGTTGTGTCTTAAGCCTTCTCTATGTCAAAGAATATTGATACAAGATGTTGGCGGTTGAGAAAGGCTTCTCTGATAGATGTTTCAAGACAAATTAGGTGGTCTGTAGTGGTGCTGTTGACGGAACCCACAATGGGTGGGCGAGAGGAGGTTGTTAGATTCAAGGAACCAAACAAGACGAGCATTAACCATCCTTTCTAATGTCTTACAGAGACAGCTCGTCAAAGCAATTGGATGGTAATTTGAAGGAATCTTGGGATCTTTCCCTGGCTTAGAGAAAGGTAAAATAATAGCCTGGCACCAGGCATCAGGAAAAGCATTCTCCTGCCAGATCTGGTTGAAAACAATCAGAAGGACATCAAGAGAAGCAGGAGATAGATGGTGCAGCATGCCATAATGAATATCATCAGGTCCAACAGACGTACTGGCAGACCGATGAAGGGCCATTTTTAGTTCCACCAGGGTAAAGGGACAATTATAATCAAAGAAACAGTCAGTTCGAAAGGAAAGAGGTGATCGCTCTGCCCGAGTCTTGATGGCCAGGAAGGTGGAGGAACAAGCAGAAGTGCTAGATACCCGGCAAAAGCTTTCACCTAGAGTGTTAGCGATGTTCAACATCAGTCACCTCCTGACCATCAGAGAGTAAGATCGAGAGGGGGACAGAATAATAGTGCCCATTAACCTTTCGAATCCTGTCCCATATGATCTTGGAACTGGTGGTAGAAGATATGCTGGTTGTGAACTTAATCCAAGATTCCTTCTGGCTTTGACGTCTTACCCACCTAGCATGTGCACGGCCCGTTGGAAAGCAACCGGTTTGAAAGTGTGGGATATCTACGAAAAGTATCCCAGGCCCGCTTTTGAGCTTTCCGTGCTAAGTGGCAAGCAGGATTCCACCACGGACGAGGATATCGTGGAAAACGTGTCGAGGTTTTAGGAATACACTGAACAGCTGCATGTGTAATACAGTCAGTTACCGCTGCTACACAGTCGTCTATTGATGGCTGATTTACGATGGCAGGATCAACTTCTGCGAGAGCAGTGAAAGTGGACCAGTCTGCCTAATCCAGCTTCCACCGGGGCACGCGGGTAGGGTGGCATAGACCACGGCCAGTCTCTCTCAAAAGGATCGGAAAATGATCACTGCCTAGTGGATTACTGTCAACCTTCCATGAAAAATGGGAGAATAATGAAGGGGAGCAAACTGAGAGATCAATAGCAGTAAAGGACTGACTAGGTGCATGAAAGTAAGTGGAAGAACCAGTATTGAAAAGAGAAAGATTGTGATCAGAGAGCATCCGCTCTACAGATCGGCCCCTCCCATCAATAATAGCACTTCTCCAGAGGGGATGATGTCCATTAAAATTCCCTAGGATTAGAAATGGAGATGGCAACTGTTCAACGAGAGCATCAAGATCTGATTGATCGTATGTCTCTCCAGGGTACAGGTACAGAGAACAAACAGTGATGGTATGACCCAAGGAAACACGGATGGCTACAGCCTCCAAGGGTGTGTTGAGTGACAAAGACAGGGTGGGCACGTGTTGATCAACCAACAGTGCCACCCCTCCATGTACTCGACCATCACACAACCTGTCATTTCTGTACAGAGAAAACTGCCGAATAAAGACAGTATCAGCAGTTTTGAGAAATGTTTCTTGTAAAGAAAGACAAACAGGATGGTAGGAAGCAATCAGCGTTTTGATATCATCCAGATTAGAACGTGAACCTCGACAGTTCCATTGTATCAAGGTGGCCATTTTTCAGAACGGGTAGGTGAAGTGGCTGGAGAACCCTTCGGTTTACGACCACGTCTTTTTTTTTTACTGTCTTTAGTCAGAGGAGGTCTATCAACCTCCATGGATCCTGCTCTGGGTCGGGTGGGCAGGTTTTTGTTATTGGAAGGGGAATCCAGTGACTGAGGACGCAAACGAATAATTGTTTTGTCTCTTGTGGTGGGAGAAAAAGATGTATCAGAAGAAATGCCTGTATTTGAAAATGAAGGACGTGGATCTTGAGGTTTGTTGGAAGGTATGGGAGGAACAGAGATGGGTGTGGAAGTCGATTCATCAACCTCTTTAACCACGGAGGTCAAAAGGCTTTTCATTTGTTTTGAAAACGATTCTCTTGGAGGCACAGAGAGATCTGTCTGCACTCCCACTGTAGTTGTGGAATGAAGTGCAGCAGCATATGTCCGAGATGGAGTTGTGGACAGCAATTACCGAGCCTCAGGATAACTAATGTTATGTGTCGTTTTCAAACGCTGCACCTCTTTTTCCTCCAACCATTTTGGGCAAGAATGAAAGTAAGAGGGGTGAGAACCATTGCAGTTTACGCAATGTGGGTTCATGTCACAGTCATAGGCATTATGGTCCTTGCCTCCACAACGTGCACATGTCAGGGAACCACGACAAGATGTCTTTGAGTGGCGGATCTCTGACATTGGAAACATCAAGAGGGTTTGGTATGTATGGCGAACCCTGCAAATGAGATAACCTGCCTTGATGGTGGCAGGTGCACGTGGTGAAGTAAATGTTAAAATGAGGGTATTTGTTGGCAGTGTAACTCCATCTTTGCGAGTGGACATGCGCCTCACTGCAGAAACTCCTTGAGTGGAGAGACCAGCGAGAATCTCTGACTCGGGAATGTTCTTCAAATCCCTTTCAACAATAACTCCTCGTGAAGAATTCAAGGTAGCATGGGGTGTAACCTCAATAGATATATCCCCAATTGCCTTTGAATTCAAGAGGAGTTCACTGTGTTGGGATGTGGATGTTTCAACCAATATGTCACCAGATCAAGTTTCTTTACTGACTTTGGAGAGCCAGCAAGTCCCTCTAGTCCCTTTTGAATAAAAAAGGGGACATTTGCCCTAAAGGTTTTCGAAAGAGAATGTAATATAAGAAAATGAGGTAATGCGTGTGTTACTGATGTTGAAGATTGCTGTTCTGAGTATTCAAGAAGTGGTCGCTACCCATTGACTGTTTTTTACAATTTTATTTAAATTTTTGGAGGATCCATAGGAAAAAGGAAAAATTTCGGTACCCACTGACCCCACCCACCATGGAGCCCTACAAGGGGACGCACTACAAAGTCATGCAAGGACAATGCAGCAACGCCAGGGTTTATGAGCACTATACCCAAACACCAGCATCAGGCACAATGTCCACAACACCCGTTGAGAACTTCCAACACTGGTACTTGGTTGACTCTAGCCCAAGTGGACCAGCCGATTGACCCAAGGGGGGCCACCCAAAGGCCGCCCGTCTACAGGAATTCGAGGCCAAAGTGGTGTGTTAGGGTTGGACCCCTCAACCACCAGGATCCTCTCCTCCCCTTCATGGGTCGCCACGCACGGCAAACACGTGGGTGGATGTTTAGATCCCAGAGAAGGTAACCAGATAGAACAGAACCTTCCCTGGGAGGTCCCCTCACCACGTACAGGAATCCACACCGAGGGGTTCATCTAACAAATCCCACTCCTTGAGCCCAGATGTCAAAAGCTCGGCATTCGACTTTCTTGGACCAAGATCTCTGATCAAGTCATTGAGATCTCTTTTGTTGGGGAAGTGTGGGTTTCTCTCACTAGCTGCACCTGTGAAATTGTAATCTGGATCTTCAACGTCTACCTCCTCTTCAGATTTGCTGCTCTCTTCTGAGGATGGCTGCTTTCTCTCTACTGGAGGGGGTACAGGGAGCTCAGAGCAGTATGGCACTGGTCAATGGGTGATGGAAGGTCTGGAATCATCATAGCAGATGCATTCTTGCGAGCACAACATTTGGAAGAGTCCACCATACAGAAGTAGCAATTGCTTGAGTGGTCACAGTGGGTTCATGCCAAATTCTTGGAATAGCAAACTTCATGGCTCTCTTTTCCCCTCTGTTCACCATCTTGCAAAAGAGCAAAATGAAATTGTTATTATGAAGAATAAATTTATTTCATCCACAACTAACGTGCAAGAGCTTCATGCAAAATATTTAAATTTTAAAAGGTCTAAAATTTGTATAATATAAAATCTTACCATTCAAACAAGCAAAAACTGTCAGTCTTACCTTCTAGAGTTTTTTTTGACAGTGCTCACAGGTAAAATGCGATGCTTAGGGTTTGTCTTGATCCCTAACAGGTATGCCAAAATATGCCTTGTAGGCTTCACACATTTTAGCAGATGCTGTCACAGAGTACTTTTTCACTCTTGTCTTGATAAATTGGCAACATACATAGCAGAATGCATCTGGAGAATGCTTGCAGCTTCTTGATACCATCTCTGATAAAATCAGATTGGTCTATATGTTCAGTTAGGCAGTTGGAACTAAACTGAAGTGGTGATTGGTGACCTCCTTATATATATATATATATATTATTATGGAAAGCTTTAGAAAATTCTAAAAGGTTCTTGAAAATTCTTGTAAGTTCTACAACAATGTAGAAAGTTCTTGAAAATTTTCTATCAGCTACTTAGCACTGAAATACCTGGAATGTTCTGGAAAATGGGTAAATTTGAAATTTCATTACCCAGGTCACAAAAGCAAAGTTTGTAGAGAAATATAGGTCTTTTTCATTTACTTTAGGCATAAGCAACTGGGAAATAACACTTTCTGCCCATGAACAAGAAAAGTAAAAATTTTGTTACATAGTGTTACGAGTTTCAATCATTATAGATTTGTTTCATTTTGCGATCCTCTTGCATTAGTGTTTTTAAACTAGTAACCAAACAGTTACATCTGAGTTGCCTAGCAGAACAATAGTTTTTGCATCAGCAAGACATGTAGGACTTTATAAGAACCAAACAAATGTAAACAGTTGGTATAATATTATGGATACTAGATTAAACTAAATACTGCAAAGTCAAAACATGTAATACATGTGTGTGTGTGTAAAAGTAGGTAAAGGTTACGAAAACCAGCATTAACTTTGTACATCTCTTTTATTGAAGACCTATAGAAATAGCTTTGAGAAATTATAGCAACAAAAGTTTACCTTAAAATTTTATCAAAAAAAAAAGCAACATTACATCCCATATAAATGGAAAGAAAAACCATTACCAGCAGAACTGTGTCTGTAGAGTCAATTGTATTTACTCTGACAGTTACTTTGTGCCAATTCATCATATAAACATCCAGATCAATATCTTCTTGCACAGCATTTTGAGTTTCCTGCTGTGCACTTAAGAGAAAACCTTTAAATATGTTACAGTCTCCAATGTCAGGATCCTGTGTCACTGTAATAAAATATCCAAAAACAAATGACTTACAGCTTATGATACGTGTGCTTTCAACATAAGAAAATTAAAACTGTGAACGTTATATTACAGCATAAAACTAATATATATATATAACTTCTTCATAGAAACTGATTAACATGTGAACAGAGTGACAAACTACATGCAATAAGTGAAGGATTAACAAATATCTCTAATATTTAATAACCAGCAATAATGCTTAGAAGCCAGAATACCAGCTTACCCCAGTGATAGGTAATGAGATAATCTCCAGTTTGGCTCAAGAAAACTTGTGCCTTGCAAGTTAAGCATTTTAGAAATAAAAAAATATACACACTGTTTTTTGGGGGTTTTTTTCACATTAATATTGACAATGCTTTGAAAGTGAACTAATCATGCAGTATTTTGAACTTGATGTAGAATTACACATCATCCAAGGACATTTTCAGTTCCAGAGCTTTTAGTAAATAAATAAAAAAAAGTTTCAAACCTTTCACAATTTATTTCAAGAGGTTTCAGATGGATTTGTGGTACAAGATGGAAGAAGGCCAGCTAGTTCAGCATTTTCCTGTGCAACAGGCTTCCTAATGAACAATAGCATTGATCTCACCAAAAGGATAAAGGATAATTGGATCACCAGTTATGGTAGTAGATCAATAAAGCCAAATAGTAATTTGAAAAAAGAGATTGCTTGGAACCAAAGTGATCAATGTGCACTCCATAATAAAGCATCAAGACTGGCATTTACCAAAAGAAATGAGACTACTCTTTCAATCCTATCATTTTATAATGGATGAGAGCATGTATTTCACTTCTTCAGTAAAGTAAGAGAGATTTTACTAAACCCTACAGATGAGCTACCCCCTACATGAGTATTGGTTGCATGTTGCAAAAAAAACTAAATTGTTCATGGGTCATCATGTAAGACTTGCGATACAAGGAATTTCAACTACTATGAGAGAGAGTTATGAAGTTATGAAAATCTCTGATGAAGCTCTTGTTATTATGGATGAAGCTGGGGTCAGTGTACTTTCAGAAGAAAACAGTTGATCACTACAGTAGAAGTATGAGTATGATGCTCATGTATTACAGTAGAAGGAGAGACGAGACTGGTTGTTGTTCTCTGCATAAAGTATACACTGATCATCTTTCAAAAAACAACAGCACATATGATAAAGATTCTATGATCTTGATTATAGAGGCAGTGTTATTACAGATTAAGAAAGATCTGTCTGCAATGAAGGTCATTCTCCAGACAGATATTACAATATCTATCAGAATACTATGCTACCTCTAGCAATCCCTTTGTTGGCTTATGCTTAAGGAATTCACATTACATGATTCACTTATCCAGAAACAAAAGGCTACAAAGCAGTACTTGATGCTAATTTTGTGAAATCAATGGAGGTTCTGAAAATGTGGTTGAAGAACGGTAACAACTGTGTCCCACTACACAAGAAGTCGATAGTCTCAAATCACACAGCAGTCTTCCTACCACTATCAAGAAGCTGGTACAGCATAATATCAAACTACAATAAAAGATTATGGAATGATTTTAAATTTAGGGGGAACTCAAGAAGTTTGTCAAGAGACCTAACGATATCTTTGTCCCTTACAGTGTATCAGTCAACAGGGTGCAGATACTCTCTGATGAAAAGAATTTGTTTTTCTCTTGCCCTGATTTTTGCCTAAAAGTATTTGAGTATTCTAGAGTTGGACATGGTCTGGTCATCACTGTGAAGCCTAGAAACATTGTTTTCATGTTGCTCACAATATGTCGACTACCCACTGGCATGAAGCCGAGCCTTCAATACAGGACCATAGTCCATGTGTGGAACATGCACAGCAGTGATAGTGCCAGAACAGACAGATTTAGCTGAAGTGTCAACAAGCCCATTCTGCGAATACCAATGTGGTCTGGTATCCAGAAAAAGTGGATAGAAGTAGATATTAAAAAAATGGGCCAGTCAATTTTGAATATTAGCAAGAACAGGGTGAGAACTAACATAAAGCGATTCCAGGGCCAGTAGAGAATTAAGCAAGTCAGTATAAATAGTGTAATTTGAGTTCTGCCTAGCTTCTACGTGATTCAGCTGTAAAAGGGATTCTGCGAGCAACCACCAAACCACAACAAACCATGGCAGAGCCCACAGTCATCTAATTTCCAATTATCCATATAAATGGGAATGGAATGACAGTTCGAAAGATGATTGGCAAATAACAGACAATATTTTCAATCGGGAATGTCTGCTTTCCTCAGACGACTTAAAGACAGGTTGCATTTGGGGATTGTAATAAGCCATGGTGGGATGGGCTGACCAGTGGATACAACAATGTTATCCAAACATGGACCCAATTCATCTAACTGCTCCTGGATACGATAATCAGCTTGAAAGGAAAGAGGTGATCGCTCTGCCTGAGTCTTAATGGCTAAGAAGGTGAAGGATGAAGCAAAAATGTTAGATACCTGGCAAAAACTTTTACCTAGAGTGTCGGCAATGCTGTAGGTATCAGCTATTTCCTGGCCATTAGAAAGCAAGATCTAGAGAGGGACAAAATTATATTGCCCACTGACCTTTTGAATCTTGTCCCATATGACTTTGGAACTGGTGGTAGAAGATATGCTGGTTGAAAACTTAATCCAAGAGTTCTTCTGGCTTTGACGTCTTACCCACTGAGCATGTGCATGGGCCTGCTGGAAGGCAATGCAGTGAAAGAGTGTGGGATACCTACAAAAAATATCCCAGGCCCATTTTTGTGCCTTCCATGCCATGTGGCAGGCAAGATTCCACCACAGACTAGGATATCATGGAAAACATGTTGAGGTTTTAGGAATACACTGAGCAGCTGCCTGTATAATACAGTCAGTTAATGCTGCCACACAGTCATGTATTGATGGCTTACAGAAGATGGCAGAATAAAGTTCTGTGAGAGCAGTGAAAGAGGGCCAGTTTACTTGATCCAACTTCCACCAGACCACATGGGTAGGGTGGCATTGACCATGGCCAGTCTCTTTCAAAATCATATGAATATTATCACTGCCTTGTGTGTTTTTGTCAACCCACCATGAAAAGTGGGAGAATAGTGAAGGGGAGTAAACTGAGAGATCAATAGCAGTAGAAAACTGACTAGATGCATGGAAATAAGTAAAAGAACCACTATTGAAAAGAGAATGGTTGAGATTATAAAGCATATACTCTACAGAACAACCCCTCCCATCAATATTAGCACTTCCACAGAGGGGAGGATGTCCATTAAATTCCCCCAAGATTAAAGGGAGATAGCAACTGTTCAATGAGAGCATCAAGGTCTGATTGATCATAGGTCTCTTCTGGTGACACATAGAAAGAACAAACAGTCATGGTACAACCCAAGGAAAAACAGATAACTATGGCTTCCAAGGATGTGTTAAGTGGCAAAGACAGGGTGGGCACATGCTGATCAGCCAACAGTGCCACCCCTCCATGCACTTGTCTATCACACAGCCTATCATTCCTGTACAAAGAAAACTGCCAAAAGGTGACTGTATCAGCAGGTTTCAGAAATGTTTCCTGTGAGAAAAGACATACAGGATGGTAGAAAGCAATCAGTGCTTTGATGTCATCCAGATCATAATGTAAACCTCAAATATTCCATTGTATAAAGGTTATCATTTTTATTTATGTGTAGGCAAGTTGGGTGGAGAGCCCTTCTGTTTATGACCATGTCTTTTTCCTTTATTGTCTTTATTTGAGGGAGGTCCTTTGACCTCCATGGGTCCTGCCCTGGGTCAATTCAGCAGGTCTTTGTTGTTGGAAGAGGATTCCAGTGACTGAGGACATGAACAAATGATTGTTTTGCATCTTGGGGTGGGAGAAGAAATGAACCTGAGGAAATGCCCATACCCACAACCAAAAGAAATGGATCTTGGGGTTTGCTGAAATGTATGTTAGTGACAGAGATGGGTGTTGAAGTTGATTCATCAACGTTTTTAACCATGGAGGTCAAAAGACTTTTCATTTGAGAACAATTCTTTTGAAGGCACAGAGAGATCTGTCTGTACTCCCATTGTAGTAGTAGAATAAAGTACAGCAGCACACATCCAAGATAAAGTGGTGGACAGCAACCTTCAAACATCAGGGTAACTAATGTTTTGAATAGTTTTCAAATGCTGCACCTCTTTTTTCTTCCAACCATTTAAAACAAGATTGAAAGTAGGATGGGTGAGAACCATTGCAGTTGATGCAGTTAGGGTCCATTTCACACTCACAGGCATCGTGGTCCTTGGCACCACAATGAGCACACGACATGATGTCTTTGAGTGATTGAACTACTGACACTGGAAACATCTTAGACGGTTTGGAATGTATGGCTGTACCTTGCAATTAAGGTAACCTGCCTTGATGGTGGCAGTTGGATATGGTGACATAACTGTCAGAATGAGGACATTGTTTGGCATCAGAATTCCATCTTTGTGAGTGGAGATATGCCTCACTGCATAAACTCCTTGGGTGGAGAAATCAGCAAGAATCTCTGACTCTGGGATATTCTTCAAATCCCTCTCAACAATAATTCCTCATGATGAATTCAAAGTAGCATTAGGCATAACATCAATAGGTATATCCCATATTGCCTTCAAATGCAGGAGGAGTTCACTATGTTGAGATGTGGATGTTTCCAACAATATATCACCAGAGTGAAGCTTCTTTACTGACTTTGGAGAGCCAGCAAGTCCCTTAAGTCCCTTCTGAATGAAAAAAGGAAACATTTGCCCTAAAGGTTTGTCTGAAAGAGAATGTAGTATAAGAAAACAAGGTACAGGTGTTACAGATGTTAAAGAATGCTGCTCAGAATCTTCAAGACATGGCCATTTACCTATGGACTGTTTTTCACTATTTTATTTAAGTTTTTATTTGGAGGATCCATAATAAAAAAGGGTATTTCAATGCCCACTTACCCCATCTACCATGAAGCCCTTTGAAGGGACACACTACAATGCCAAACAAGGACACTGGAGCAAGACCAGGTTTTCGTGAGCACTATACCCAATCACCAGCGTTTGATACAATGTCCACAACACCTGTTGAGAACATCCAACACTGGTACATTATTGACCCTAGCCCAAGTGGACCAGCTGAATGACCCCTGGGATGTCACCCCAAGGCTGCCAATCTACAGGAATTCAAGGCCAAAGTGATGAGTTACAGTTAGACCTCTCAACTTCCAGGATCCTCTTCATGGGTCACCACACACAGCAAACATGTGGGTGAATGTTTAGATCATAGGGGAGGTAAACTGAAAGAACAGAACCTTCCCTGGGAGGTCCCCTCAGCATGTACAGGAATCCACATTGAGTGGGGTATGGGAGAAGATTATCAAAACATTTTCAAGTGTGAAAACAAGGGCTGTGTAGAACAGAATGAGGCAATGAAAATGGCTTGACATGGAGCAGTTTATATAAGAGATAAAGAGTGGTCCAATCGTGACTGAAAGCATCCACAACTAAAGTTAAACCAAAAACTAATGGAAATTTTGTGTTGAGCTGGGTGGCAAATGCATCCACAAGGGAATACTCAGCTAAGAGCATAACTACCAAAACACTTGAGGAGAAAGAGACCACTCTATTGGCAGAATTTCTTTGGGACAAGATGGCCAATATGTCACAAGATTCAGAATGCCAGAGATGTGACAAGCAAGAACACACAGATGTTGAAATTAGGCCCATAAAAGGATATCCAACATTCAAAAGCAAAACAAATTGGATTAGATACCTCCCTTGACAATTAAAAAACGATCAAATTGTCAAATGGATCATGACCAGTATCACTGGCAGGAAGTGATCCAAAGCCCAACAAAAAGCTAGAGGTTCCAAAAGGTTAATGTATAAAGAAAATCTTATCATCAATTAATAAACATCTAATTCCTGAGAACCCAAATAAGCTCCTCATCCCACAACAGAAGCATCTGTAAAGAGATGTAAATCAGGATAAGGAGGAGGCAGAGAAATACCAATCAAAGTGTTGAGCCTGTGAAGCTACCAGGCAAAGTCAGCTTGTAGGGTAGAGATGGATGGCAGATTATAAGGGATCCTGAATGAGATTATTGATCATACAGTGCAGACTGAAGGCAAAATGTGCACAAGCCAAAGGGATGAGGGATTCCATGGAAGCCCAGGTTACCAAGAGAGAGAAAAAACCTTTCGCACATGAAGAGAAAGCTTGTATGAAATCAAAAGCTCCATTGCCTTTAAATGAAGAGGTAATTACAGGGTCATTAAAACTGCAAACCACGGATGTGAATATGATGGGCAAAGACTGACCATGCAACAGAAGATGTATAGTGCTAATGCAGGATTGATTGGAAGAGCATGGAACTGAAACATCTGATCCCTAAAAACAAACCAAAGGATGTTGGAAACATTGAGATATGAAAGTAAGCATCAGTGATGTAAATCTTGGTCACCCATTGATCTGGAGTAAATGACTATCAGGAATCAAGAAAAAATTCTGCAGTGAAATATGGAAGATTAACGAAGAGATGCAAGTTGGAGAGATCAATAACATGATGCCAAATCCTGATCTTCTTGGGAACAAACACCCAGGAATAAAAATATAGAGAAGGGTGAAATGTTTGTTCCATATTGTTCTTGTTGTTGAAAAGATCTCAAACCATCTCAAAGAGATGCTAGTAAGAATATGGGTCCTGATGAGGAAAAGTTTTGGGATAAAGGGGGAGAAACAAAAAATTGGAGATAATAACAGGAGCAGGAGGTTTGACAAAATGAGAAAACAAGAATTTGATGAGCAGACTCTAAGGTATTGGGAAGATCCTTAAAAACAGACTGGCACAATAAAGAAGCCAAACAGAATCATGTAAATAGGATGCAGACAGACACATGTGACAAGAAAGCATCTCTTCCAAGGAGATAACAACAGAGTAGCCATGCCTAAAAGGACAAGGCCTTGGAAAATAAGAATGCCAATGTAGGAAAAAGAAGGGAAAGTGTATTTGCTGAAAATCCTTCATAAGATTGGTGAATAACCTCATAAATAAGTTAAATGGATGAGATATAAGAAAGGATAATAGTAATCAGACATGGATTAGAATCCAAAAATGGATGTATACAGTCAGCTAAACATGGAAGCCAAGGCATGCTGGCACTCAAATGTAAATGGGTAAAAATCTGTCTAGCATGTACTCAAATATCAGGAGGGTGGGATATCAGATAACCTTACATGGGGTAGAATGAAAAAGGGAGGGGGAGGAATCATAAGGCACATAGGAAAGAAACGAGACAGGAGACATACATCATGTTCAAATATTCAGACAAAGAATGAGGGAGATCAAGAGGGGTAGAAAGGGAAAGCACAGAAAGGGAGTAGGTGGAAAAAGACTGTCCAAATCTTCCTCCTCAGGAATAGAAAGAAAAAAGGAGATCCAAATTGAATTTTGGAGAGGTAGCTGGTTGCAGGATAGACTCTAACTTGCAATGCATCAGGGCCAAGATCTCCCCAGCTGAAAGTGTGAAACCCGGAGCAACAGAAATAGTTATTGTTAGTATCCATACCATTGCAGTAATACTAAATGGAGAGTTAGTTTTGTAGAAATAAAAAGAATCTTTCCCCACAAAAATTCCTACCAAAAAAAGAAATACTAAAAATTAAAGTGTCAATACAGTAGCATTTAGTGAAATCACAATGGATAATACAAAACATGATGTGAAAATCATCTGAATGTCATTTCAAGAAAAAATGAGTGTTCCACAACATAAAGGAAATCAACTGCACAAGAAGGGTGTACCACACTCCTCCTTGTGGAAGATTGATAGATGCTCGTTTGTATGCTACAGCACAGCTATACCATATGAAATCATATGGGATTAGGTGGCAACAATAAGGCTAGAGACAATTGAAAATTACACATATAGAGGGCAACACAAGTCAAGAAAAGTATTATGTGAGAAGTATGATTTGGTACCAGATTATATTACATGTCACAAAATGATTTGAATTTATTTGAAAATTAAAACTTTTATTGTATTAGGTATCATGTTTATAACATTTTTTAACTATTTGATAATATTATTGTTTCAGATAATGTATATATTCAATGTTCCACAGAAAATAATTTCTAAATACACACATGTAAATAATTTCATATTTCTGTTTCTTGGTTTCATGTGCTTTGTTCAATAATATTCAATAGCCACAAGTATTCATTTATCCACATATTATTACTATTATGTTTTGACTCCTTGTGTGATTACTGAAAATTTAACATTTAAGCCACACAGAATGTTAGCTAAGAAAACTACAAGCCATGACAAACTGAAGCTCTGAAACACACTAACTTCCTCACATTTCATCACACATTTATTAATTATCACTTTCTTCAGTACCATCATCTAAATATATTTAAAAGTTTGACATGTAATGGCTTTTCTCTTCATTACTACTTTGACAGTAAAAAGAACATACTTATTAAGTATTCCATACAAATGAAATAAAACTGAAAGTTTAAACTGGGCACAAGTTAAAATCCACTAGCAATATTCCTACAAGTGAACAATTTAATAAAGTGTTTGCAGGTTTCTCTTTCTCAAGCTTTACATGCTATACTGTTTCACACTGCTAACCTTTTAAGGGGAAGCAGTTAATCAAGTGACATTCTGAAAGCATACATGCAAAGGTATTGGACACTATTAAAACAGCATATGAATGAAAGCATGCAAACTTGTCAAAGATAACTCTTCTTAATTACACCAGTCCATCTAACCAAAACTTCAAGAATAAATGGTAGTCCACTTATATGTCCATGCTCTTGTGCCTCAAGATCAATATTAATTTCATAATTTTATATTATTATTAATTCACTGACATATCTAAAAGAAATGAAAAAATGCTTCAAAGAACAGAATATTTTATTGAATGGCATAGCACACACATACCTTTAAGTAGAACTTCAACAGCTTTTTCTAATGAATCCAAATATTTTATAAAACAGTCTGTAAACTTACACATTTGGATATACTTCTCCAATAAGACACGACGTTCCTCTAGCTGAGGGGGTGATAATGGAAGAAGCTTCTTTGGAGGGAAATGGGGCAGATATGTGGACCCATACTCTCTCTTCAACTAAATAGTATCAAAGTGAGATTCAAGACAATTCATTCACAATGCAATACAACATGTAAATGAAAGACAAAAATACTTTATGACTGCTTAAGTTGTTAGTTATCACTTGCATATAGTACAATCACTTTAAGATATAAAATTCACAATCTCTATACAAACATTCAAATAATTCAGTAACCAGTGAAACAAAACTAAATTACATTAACCCTTTTGCTGTGCATTCGGTGTAATATACACAAGAACATCTGCACATGCACATGAATATTTGCCGACTTCTGGTACAATACATGTATCTTCACAAAATTTGGTGGACTTTTAATAAAGAGTCTGTCACTTGACCAACCTCATAACTGTCATAATAAAATTAGGAAATAAATATAATGCTTTTTGTGCTAGAATGACTGCATATACAAATGTTTAATCTAAGTAGCTTAAATCTCATAACATTATATATTTACATATATATGTATTATTTTGTATTATATTCATCTTCCAGTCATGCCTAGATAAAATTACATAGCTTGCATTGACATGGTACATGTGCATTCATGTTACATATCCAGTAATATAAAACTGACCTTTAGTCTTCCCTGTCTTGGCTGTGTTTTAATGGACTAGTATTTTGTAATATAGAGTCACATTTCAATTATACATTATATGTATATAGATTATTACCATTTAGAAATAAGTTAAACTTTTCTTAAAATATATCACAATAAATCAAAAAGTAAAGCAAACAAGTATCTCTTTTTGATACGACCCCTATACTTAGTTGCTGGAAATAGGTTACTAAGCTTTCTAAAATTTCATGTGTAGAGGATATCAAAATTTTGTATATTTTGTGCATGCATGTGTGTGTGTGTGTGTGTGTGATATTTATATATACACATACAGTTGAATAACCTGAAAAAATCATATATAACTACACTGATACCATAAAATTCCACTATAATTTATTAAGCTTAGTAACTAAAATGTATTTAGATTTTTAAAATAATATGAAACTGAGCAAACTAAAGACACAATCTACTTCCTTCAAATCTTGGATTGAAAGAATATGGTAGCCTTTTCACAGATTAAAATGGCTGAGAAAAACCACTCTGAGGACATTCTAAGCTATTGATTGGTTATTCACATCACATATTGAAGTAAGTGTTAAAAAGAGAACGTTTTGAAAAATGGAAAAAGGTGAATGAGGCCACTGTACTTGACTCAGTATGTAAGCCATACCTCAGCAAAATAAAAAGACATGAAGTTCTTACTTTATATTTTAGTTTGGAAACTAATAATTTGAGTTCCTAATTTGTTCAAAACTACAGACATAGTACCTTGACACCACGAAGAACTAATTTTAAACAGTGTTGCATTCAACATACCATCTATATTTAGATGTGTTCTTTTAATATTTACTTTTAAAGTAAAATCTTAACTCATATATAATATTAAAGTTTGAATTATAATCTACCATTTGATTCCAAACCTACTGACATAAAATAATAGTTCAATAAAATTTTCAATGCAGGTCAACAAACACGATGACATGGCCTTTGATCCATGACCCATTGTGAAAGAGTTAATTAAAATTTATATGCTGATAAAAGGGTGAAATACAACCACACTGTTTTATTTATCAGAAAATCATTTGAACACATAATGATAATAAAATGAACCAAAATCATACCATTGTGTAAGCCAGTTGCTTGTCACATCATGCACTGTACTGAATAAAAATGGGCACTTGACAATCCACATTGTGTGTTAGGTATTGCGGATATAAACAAATCATACAGAAATATGCCCAAGGGAACATGTTAAAAACTGATTAAAACTTAAGATTAATTTATGTATAGAGTACGGGTGAAAAGAAATAATGCACACATATTATGCTTGTGTTTAGCTCCAAACTGCCATACATAATAGCATTTAATCAATAAATGCTAAGCTAATCTTTCTATGTCCCACTGTACTCTGTCTGAAGAGACATCTTAACATGCAAACAATAAAATCTGTGTGCAGTATCTGAAGACAAAAGCTGTTTGTGCTCTTTTGACATATTTTGAAAATGAATCTCTAATTGTACATACAAGTTAACCTTCTTTCATTCAATATTTTTATGTTTGACTTGTATAATTTTATTTTTCAGTATTTAAATGCTCTTTAAGCTATATTGAAAAAACATGTTTTACATATGAACACTACAATATTATATGTAGTAATAACATGGTATTTTCAAAATGAAAATTTAATATACTATATCACTTATTAACATGAAATTTCATTTACAGTTAAAATTTAAATAAAGTTTATAGTATTTCAGGATACTTGATATAGTCATTTTTTTTAGTTTACCTATCAAATTTCCATAATTTTATGTTTCCACACTTAAATTATGTAGAAAATCAAATTAAACAAAGAATTACTCATCTACATGGTAATACAATGGCATGCTGTTGTTCAAACTTCATGCTATTACAACGTATATATATATAGACCCTTGAAATAATTTTCTTTGTTTTATGTTTTGTAACATTCTTTTCACTTTTTAAAAATATTTTTGTTTTAGCATAAGATAAATAAGTATACCAAATAGTTTTTGTTATAAAGTACATTTCTATCACATGCAATTACCATAGGTATCAAGTATCATACTTCAACCCTTGAGATTACCAATTTATCACTGTAATTATTTCTGCTGGTTACAAAGACAGATGTGTGCCGCTTTCCAATAAGCTGTCTCATCTCATCTCTCTCATTTTCACAAATGCACTTTCTGAATACTTTCTTCCTGTCTGTATTACATAAGTAATTCATCCAACTAATTACCTGCTTTCATTACAAGTGAAAGGTTTTATAATTACATAATGTAAATTAGAAGCCAATATTCAAGACTTACTTGCTCATTAAAACTGTGCAGTTGTCGGTATCGAACAGTACAGTGATAAGCTCCATTGATGTGGATATTATATCCCTAACAAAAGATATGTACAAGTTCAATGAATAACAGCAGTTTTACAGTTTTGCCATACTTATATCATTTATGTTTAAAACTTCATTTTTTTTATAATGGTGTCTGGCATTATAAACAATATATTACTTCAACTCCCTCAATTTAGGCTCAGCCAATCAATTTAACCAACTATATGACCTCTTTGTAATTGTTTAAAGTTTTTTTTTTATAGATTTAATACTTTTAACTTTCAATAGTGTGTGTACACCTTCACAAAATTTAATAATCTTTCAGTTAACATTAAAGTCTTTCATAGACAGGTAATCATATATTTTAGTGAAGTATTTTTAACAACCTACAATAAAGATTTGTCCATCATTACTTAGAGTACTTCTTTTGAATATTCCATGTGCAAAGTGATTTTCATATTAAGATGAAAATATTTTTCCTTATTTCAAATTTCCTTTGTGTAATTCCTAAAACCTTGTAAATACATTTCAAATGTTTGTTTTCAGTAACACTTTATATTTTAACTGTTATTTTCTCTTCCTTAACTTGATACAAGGTTGGTTAATTTGACTGACCTCATAACAACCACACACACAATCAAAATTAATCTAAATTACCCTCTTTTTCTTTCTAAAATTACTTCAAACTGTAACATGAAACTACATTCATTTAACATAAGTATATATATTTATAGTTAGATTTTATTGTTTTATTGTCCTTTGAATGTGTTTAAATATTTTCTGTGCTATTATATTTTGTAAATTACTTAAGGAACACATAGCTCATGCTATCAAATTACATTACATACAGAGAAATGATCACTTGCATCCAGATGTTCCCTAATTTCCACCTTCTCAATCACTTCTACATTTGAAATTAACAAATTTAAAATAACAATTTATCATGTTAAAATGAGATGACATAGATCGACCAAATGATTTTTTTATATTTTAAAAATGAAATCATACGAGACATTTGAAATGAGTACCAGCAGTTTTGTTTTTCAATAATTGCGGATAAGTTTTCCTAACAATATGTTAATTGGATTTAATTCTTTTAAATCTGACTGGTTGCGTATCTGGATATTAAAGACTATATTTAAGTATCATAAAAATACTTTTTTTGTGTATGTTTCGTTATGAGTTAGTCTCAATAAACCTTTTCATCTTCTATATTTAAATTAGTCACATACTTACTTAGCAGTAAAATGCAATAGTTAGTATTATATGCCAGTTGATTAACTAATGGCCTTTATTAATTGATTAATCCTTTAATACAGTGTTCCTCAAAGCATGGTATATACAAACAAATAGAAAAAACAAAAAAAAACAACTGACAATGGTTACTAGCTAACAGTTACCATCCCACTAATCAGTAGTTCAAAAATTAAAAAAAAGAAGTCAGAATCAGTGCAGCAGTTGATACTTTACACAGTTGCCTTCCCTCTAATCAGTAAAAATTATGGTGGCTGGTGTCTTTCACTTAGTCAGCAGTTCAAAATTAGAGGCCATGGTAATAGCCATAGTTCCTGTGCAATAAAAACATGCAAGGTGAGCAAGTCTAGTGCAATGGAAATTGAATCCAACACCCTCAAATCTTGACCCCTACCCCCAACTCACCAAAGCTGAAGAAACAAAGTAAAACAATAAACAAATTACAAGACTGAAACTGACCACAGCAAAGAGCTCGTGTCACTTTGTGCTTAATAACAAACTTAACAGCAATATTCTGATTACTTGGATAGTTAGAATACTTGAAACCATTATCTCAATGCACTGGGCATACGAAAATTTGCATAAATTTTCACCTTGATTGCTATAAATATGACTGCAAAGTAGCCAAAATAAACATTTTTTTGGGGGCTGCATAAAGTATGACCACATAAAAAGCTCTAAATAAAAAAGGTACCTGGATATATTGGATCAAGGTATAACCCTACTAAGTTTCAAATCAACTTGCCAAGAAATGAAGGAATGGCAACTAGAGAATTAAATCAGTGTATCCAGGAAATATAAATAAAATGCAAAAAGCAGAGTAGTCAAAAATGGGTATAGGCATTATAAACAGATAAAATACTATATAATATTAATACTAAAGAAACTTAAACAGCTATATAAACAAATAAAAGAAAGGAAAAAAATATATTTTGATTAAGTTTAGTCAGGATCCTTTGTATCTAATTATTGTGATAATAAATGTTTGAAAAAGTTAAACCCTGATGCAGTGAACACAGTAACAGAATTTTAAATAAAAAATATCTAAGCCACTGGTGTCAAGCTTGAAAAACTTTAAAGAGAATTTTAATGAATTGTAATTTTATTTCATTTTCTTTATTATTTATTTTCAATAAGTCCAAAAATCATCTACAAATGACAACAGATTAACCTCAATAGTTTTGCCTATAACCCTTGATGAAGGAAAATCTACTTTTTAAAAGGGCTCAAGTTGTTTTCTCTTGCAATGTTAAACAGCATTTGAGAGCAACAAATAGCCATGGCAATTATGGTCTATGATTATATTATGCACTTTAGCCTTTATATATTTGTAAAGGTACTTGTGCATTTAATTTGAAACGATTTAAACAAATACTTTCAAGCGCTACAATTGTTCATACACTCTGGCATTTTGATTCTCCAATAATTTACAAAATAGGTTCTCTATCTGGTAACATCCATATTTATATAACTTACAAGTCTATACAAATATCCAATATACTTCCTAACGAATATTTCTACCAATATTTTAACCTTTTTGTCTTACAAGTTACAAATGAATGTCGCATATTGTTTAACTTTACAACCAGTCTGACAGTATACGCCCACGTTTATCTCAAGTACTGCCAGTGCCATTGTCAATTTTTGACAAGCTACATTAAAATACTGAACTAGGTTAACAACATACCACATATGTTCCTCCGTGGTTATCTTTAAGCTCCTGTGTATCAGGAATTGAAAAATGCATTTTGCAGGAAACGTTATACGAGACTTACACAGAGTGCCATGTATTAAAACATTTTAAGAACGATAAAAAATAAAACAAATTAATAAAAACAGAGCACTATGTTGAGATATCTACCACCTTCTTCTATTTGGACATTCCGTACATCAACAAAACGCTACCTATCGATGACTAAAATAATTAAAACAACTTTCTTTACAAGTTAAAAGTGAATTGGTTATCCTGCGAAACATTACTTTTACTTCAGAACAACGATTAAAACCCCACATGGTTTCACTGAACAGATAACGAAACAAAGGTTTGTTGATAGGATATCACAATATAATTCCTTTGAAGGTAATAGTCTCGGTAGTTGCTATTAATTTCATAAAGTAACACTTAGTTGAATGTAAAAAAAAAGTTTATTTTTTAATATAAATATTAACGTATTATATATCATAAATTATTTCTCTCAAGAATTAGTTTGAGTGTGTGTGTGTTTTTCTTATAGCAAAGCCACAAAGGGCTATCTGCTTAGCCCACCGAGGGGAATCGAACGCCTGATTTTAGCGTTGTAAATCCGGAGACATACCGCTGTACAAGCGGGGGGTAATTAATTTAAGATCAACAAATAATTTTCAGTTGTATGTGTGTGTGTTTTCTCACAGGAAAGCCATATCGGGCTATCTGCTGAATCCACCGAGGGGAATCGAACCCCTGCAGTTGTATGTATATCAAGCACAATGGCATAATTTATATAAAAAATATTATATTTTGAAACACACCGAATATAGTTCAATACTGTGAAACAACCTTTTAGTAAAGTTCAATTCGGCCCGGCATGGCCAAGCGTGTTAAGGCGTGCGACTCGTAATCTGAGGGTCGCGGGTTTGCATCCCCGTCGCGCCAAACATGCTCGCCCTTTCAGCCGTGGGGGCGTTATAATGTTACGGTTCATCCCACTATTCGTGGGTGAAAGAGTAGCCCAAGGGTTGGCAGTGGGTGGTGATGACTAGCTGCCTTCTCTCTAGTCTTACACTGCTAAATTAGGGACGGCTAGCACAGATAGCCCTCGAGTAGCTTTGTGCGAAATTCAAAAAACAAACAAACAAAGTTCAGGCTTTCTTCTGGTACGTTCAGGTGACCTGCATAAATATATATCCGAGCTATTGGAGAAGTGTATTAAATAACAAAAGATTAGTTAATATATCGATTGCAAAATATGGCTAAAACTCTTTGTGTCAAATCATCGCTTTTTGCCATAGATATAAATAACTTATGATTTTTTGCCCCTTGCAGAGATATTGGTAAATTCCATAATGTTGCACTTTTCGCAACGTTTGTGCAGGCCCGACAAGGACAGGTGGTTAAGGCACTCGACGTGTAATCTGAGGGTAGCAGATTCGAATCCCCCTCGCACCAAACATGCTCGCCCTTTTAGCCGTTGGGGGCGTTATAATTTGATGGTCAATCCCACTATTCGTTGGTAAAAGGGTAACTCAAGAGCTGGCGGTGGGTGGTGATGACTAACTTCCCTCTAGTCTTACACTGCTAAATTAGGGACGACTAGCGCAGATAACCCTCGTGTAGCTGTGCATGAAATTCAAAATAAATCACTTAATATATATATATATTTCTTAAATTATTAAAATCAGCAGCCATACATGCTTTGTGTCCACAGTACAAAACTTGGTCAGTCTTGTCGGTAGTAGAGCCCTGAGTCGAAGTAATAAAGTTATAAGGTTACTTAAATGGAAAATGCAGAAACATTTATTACAAGTGTAACATAGTAATAATATTTCAACAATATTTTTTCATTGTCGAGTAAAAGTAGTTTACATAGACTCGGGAATATATATATGTATGTGTACAGCATGGAACAAAGAAGATTGCTTAACAACCTGGAAAAAGTATTTTGACACTTTGGAGTGTTGGTTTAAAGTAAAGTAGATCACACATATGTCACAACAGAGAAACAAAAATACCACACTCAACTAACCTTGAATATCCAAAGCAAAGGTCTGGAAAAAAGTAAAGGGAAAAGACAATATCTTAGTTGAACTTACAGAAAATTTAGAAAGACTTACACGATTATATTATTCAAATGCTCCACGTGAGGTTATGAATTTGTTGGCGTGTAACCAATTCATAAATAGCATAACAAAAGAGGTTATGAACATTAGTCTGAAGCTAATGTTTATATACATCCTTAAAAGAAACTCTGCAGTTGACAATGGATGTAGAATCTATTAAAGTCACAGTAAACAACTTAAGGCCCAAGCTGGTGTGGGATTCTCAGACTGAATAGTATTAAAACATCAACTCTTCACAATGAACTAGAAGAACTGAAAGAAGTAGCTTGACAACTACTTATACAAAATGTAAAAAATAAACCACTAGACAGTAGATGTTCCAAGAAATTGTAGAGAAAACATTTTAGGGAATAGCAACACCTCCCAAAGGTTATCAGTAAAGATAAGCATTAGAAATATAGGAAACATAGCCATTAAGACTAAATCTGTGAGAAATAAATAGTTGTTAATAAACAAAGGAGCCTCCAAGCCCTGCAGCATCAAAGGAACAACAAAGATGTAACTAGACATTGGGAAACAATTATCAGCTGGATTTGCAGAGCAACTTTCAACTGACAATATCCCGTCAAGTCAAAATAAGAGACTAATATCACTATTTAAAGAAACCAAACCATAAGCTTTGTTCGGTATATTGATTGCTGTTCGTTCTACAGTTAAAATAGTTAAATACACTTTGGAAATGAAAGGTTGAAAACTGTTTTTAACAATGATGAAATAAGTTGGATTGAAGGAAATGACAAATATACATGATGTGCCAGCAGAGGAAAGTTAGAAGTTACCCTTATTTTAGAAAGCTTCTCTGTAACTCAAGACATATGAGTGACTAACACTGAGGAAGAGTGCATATTAGGAACTGACCTCATAAGAAACATGGATGCAAGATTAGGCTAGCTTCAGATATCTTCACAGAATATATGACCAGAAAATACCTGTGTACAGCATCACAGTTATTATGTTAGAGATTGAATTTCCAGTGACAAGAAGGAAGATAGTCATTTTACTACCAATAAGTGAAATACTCACATCAAGATGTATTAGGAGTAAATTGATATTTTGTGACTGAGCTTTAGTAGAACCAAATACTCTAGTTTGTCTTGATGGATTAATGTTTATGGGAACATTCGTGAATCTAAATAACAAATATGCCATCATTAAAGCCATGAACACAACGAACAATAAAAGTCATGTTAAGTGTGGATGGAATGTAGCAAGATGTTAGTTTGTATAGTTATTATTTTCACATCTAAGCACATCACAAGTACGCACCTTTCAGACAAGATGTGGGAAGTCTAATATTAAATCCTCACTTAAAAATAGTTTACCACCTCACTCACAAAATCTTTACAACAAATTGCAGAAGTTATACAAGTAAACATTGTCAGAGATTATATAAATATCGTATAGAGTATATTCAGTAGAATATCAAAATATTTGTTCCAATTTACCTTATATCTTACGTCAGCTGTTGAGCATCACCTATTGTATTTGTAAAGAAGAATGGATACGTGAAAGAAGAAAAACGTTATAAAGAAAGATGGTTAACAATTGCTAAGGACTGACTCTATTTTGGATCATTTGACTGGATCAAAATGGTTTTCCGCAAATAATGTGAAAAACGGATATTGGCAAGTGCAAGTTGACAAAGCAAGTAGGGAGAAGATGGCCTTTATTGCAGGATATAGTTAGTGAAAATTGTTATGTTCCCAGATTATATAAAGTATCTGTTATATTTCAATTATTAATGAAGTATGCTCTGTCTTAACTGGGCGCAGATAGTAAAGTTGCTTTGCGCCATAAAACGCTAAACCAACAAACCGTCTGTCTTAACTAACATGTAATGTATTACTTATCTACGTGAATGACATAAATTGATAATACTTATGAAAAGCTAAGAAACATTCTGGATCAGTTAAAGAAAGAAAACTTTAAGTTGAATTCCATAAAATATGAATTGTTCCATTGACAGGTAAGTTTCTTATGGCACACAGTCAACAGAGAGGAATTATCTACAGACCCATCAAAGATTAGCTATGTTCATAAATGGCCAACACCAAACAATCTGTGTGGGGTAAGAGTATTTCTTGGACTTTGCTCTTACATTTTCGTAAAATAACTTTTTGACGTAGCCCTTTATCTATACAAACTTTCTGAAAGTTAATGACGTTTTATTGGGCAGCTGAAGAAAGAAGAGCCCATTAATTCTGTATTGGTATACTCAGTTCTTGAAAATCCACTCATGTTAAATACAGAACCAGGTTATTTTACAATGGAAACAGTGTTGTCGTAAGTACAATATGAAAAGGGACATGTTATTGCTTACTATAGTAAAGCAATAAATGTTGCAAAAAAGATTATATTTTACAATTTGAAAAGAACTATTAAGTATTGTTCAATTTTGAAGTTATTTCTACCATTACCAAAATGGACAAAAGTTCGCACTTCAGACCAATAATACAGCACTGAAGTGAATGGTTAATTTTTGCAATCTAGAAGTTTAAATAGTAAGATGGCTCCAAAACATTCTACAATACAACCACAGCATCGAGTATTATTGTGGATGACAACATGGAAATACTAACACATTATCTCAAAGGAAATCCCCGTGTACTATATGGAAATCACTACATATGCGGTTGAACTTCCAGAGACAATTGAGAAGATATTCATTCTACTACAAACAAGTGAAATACTCAGGTGGAAGACTTTCAAAACTTTGCCCTCTACACTTACGTTTCCACAACAATTTGCAACCCATTCAACTAAGCTTCATCATGAATGCTCAGCCTAAACAATAGATCAAAGAATACTCAAATAAGGAGTTATTAGGATTAAATCTGCATTTTGTGACTAGGCTGCATTGGAACCAAACACTTCAGCATGTCCTGAAAGATTGATAACTGGAAAAATGTCTTCAATCGGCTTTTGGTAAAAAGAAAAGTTACTATGATGTTAATAACAATAATCCTGGATTCTACTGAGATGGTGGTGTGGCTGAACAATCCCAAATCCAAGAAACTTCAAATTTAAGCAGGTGTTGAGAAAGGCTATATGTCATACTGAAAAGAATCAATGATGTGGTTTACATAATCGTGAAGAACAGGTAGTCCGAGCCAAATGTAATCCACTGTATTTTTGGAAGTACATCTGTGAGAGAATAGAAAACTGGGTAATTTCATAAAAGAACTTGACCTGTAAAAAGTCAACTTGATTAAATGTCCAGAGTTTCTATAGACACAACGTCCAAAAGATCAAGAAAAATGGAGCTGTCACTGGATTTTCTCGACATTTTGTTAAGAGACTACTCCCCCAGTATTAACTAGAGGCACAATATATCAAGATTGAAAAGTTTAAAAATTAGAATATAATTCCTTGATTTATTAAAACATGATGTCACAAATTTTTGTGAACTTGGACAAATATTTAAAGTGACATATGAGTTATAAACACTAGTGGTCTTGTCAATTAGTAAGCCAGCAGTGAATTAGACAGTTGTTTTCAATAGTAAAGAGGCAATCAGTCAGTTTAGTTCAGTGATGTATTTCAAGCAATGTTAGTTATTGCATATATCCATTTACTTGATCGATTAGTCGTGAAACTATACAAGTAAGTGTATTTTTACGTTAATGAGGTATTTCCGTTCGAACATCATTTGTAGATTATATCATATTCTGTTCTTACTTTTGTGGTATGCAGGGATACAACATGTTTTCTATCCCGATATTTTATCTGATTTGTTTCTTAATTTTCGTACATACAGAGTGTGTAGTTTTAACAGTTAGCCTGCATTTAGGTTTTACGTTTATATTTTAATTAATTATGTATTATTTGTTTGTAAAAACGTATATTTGGATTTTTTTTATGATATTTTACATTTAACTTCATGTGGATTGACTTGTGGAAATGTTCAAGCATGATGTCGTCATTCTCATGTGCAAGTGTTAGTGAAACAGTTTCTGGACGATCTTTGCCCTTTAATCCCTCTCTCAACATGTCATCGAATTCGGCTTGCATTGAAATTGTTAATGAACTACGATTTTATGAATTTATGTAAAAAAATGTTGGTATCAACTTGTAGATTATAATTCAAATTTTAAAATTATGTATTAGTTTTATGTATCACTTGATATTTTGAAAACAGCACTGTTTCAAATAAATGTTTGTGATGTCAAAATACTTAGTTCCTAACGAATTATAAACTCAAATAATTGATATTGACAAGGTAGAATATAAAATAAGAACATCACGTCTTTTCTATTTGCCGAGATACGGCGTATGTACATAGTGTCCACCCTCCTCGCCTCTTTCCATTTTTGGAAAAGGTTCCTTATATACCCTTACTTTTTGGAAAAGGTTCCAGTTATATATCTCGGTTTTCCCAAGATTTACTTATAGGTTGTATCTTTTCAAAATACAGCTTAGTTAATAAAAATATATGACATATGAATAATGTAAACAAACCGAGAGTTTTTGGGGACGAATAATATTTTTTAACATAAAGTACATTCGCACTCGAATTGATACCGTATCAGACTCTATGTTTTCGTAAACAAGTCTTTAGTAAAATTACTTCACTAAAAATATATTTTTTTTTGCATACAAAACACTTGCAATCTTTACTAAAAGTCTACTAAATTTTTGAGCTCCATATAATGTATCAAAGTTATCATATTAAATCTTAATTAATGTATATTACACCAAGCCTGGCGTAAAATGGTCAAATATCATGTGAAATTGAAGTTTAGTTTACCAATGTTTTATCTGATTATAATTAAATAATTTTAATTGTTCAAACTGAAATATGTTGTAAATTCACGATTTTACCGCATATTTTCTCAATATTGTTTCACTAATAGGTGCAGTTGAAATGCAAGAAAATGCAGATTGCGAATGTATGGTCAGAGGCAAATAACACATGCGAAGTATCATCTTGTAGTTGCTATTGGTCAGTACGAAATTTGTGTCGAAAACAAGGAATAGGAAACAATATGTTTATGATAGTGGATGCCAATGGTACGAATTTAAATGTTGACACTAATGACACTAGCTAACATATTTCAATTTTTGAAATTACAAATTCTACCCATTTTACCTCCCCATTGAACTGGAACTCTGGTCAGTTAACAACCAGATAGTGGTAACTGAAAAGTTTAAAAGTTACAGATAGCTATGTTAACTGTTACAATGCGAATAGAAACAACGTGCAGCACAGTTGTTAGTTGGTCAACTGTTAAACCCAAAGAGATCTAGTGTATCAGAAAGAGATGCATTTGTTACAGCTAATGTACATATGAATACATATATCTTTATTAAAGTCACTTGACCAAAGCTATTTACAGTTAGTAGTTATGGTCAAGTTCTCACAACATTAAACTACTGCAATTTAGCTGAGTTTCTGATAAAATATAATCGTTGACCATAAATATTTTAAATCAAGATTTTCGTTACGTATGGATAAATTATTGACTTTTTGTCTCTCTGGTCTTTCACTGAATCAGCTTAATGTTTTTATACATACATATTGTGGGTTCAAAACTCTCTTTGCACATGAAAAATTACATTTTGTTTGATTGCAAAAGTATTGAAAAATGGCAAAACCGTTTAACTAGACTGCAGCTAATGTGAAAGATATTTTGCTGTTGACAACTTCTCTCATCTTGATAATACTGATTGTATTTCATAGTCTAAAAAATTAAAGAGTCCCCTCATTGATACCACCTCGTCACTGGCCAAGAGTAATCAGGGAGACAATGTCTGCTCACTGCACTGTACCACTACGTGAATGTTATGTACTGTACGATTCTTTGTTATTGTTGTTATTATTTCACGCTCATCTGATCGCACAAGGTGAAATTCCTAATGGTTGTCCAGTGTATGTGAAGCAGTGAGATGTAGAATGGGATGAAATATAAAATTAGTTCAGTAGATAGCATTAAACGACTTAATCGCTATCATGTTTCAATTTTGTGCACAATTTTGTTAGATAAAAAAGTGTACCTTTGTTTATCACGCATACAACTTAACACTTATAATTCTTAATTGCAGTTTTGTTTGTCGTCATCACAAAATATTTTACTTTTCTTTATTAAGTAACACTAAAAGATTTGGTTTTTACAACTCTGTGCACAGATATTTAAAATATATATTTATTAACTCTTCTGTTGTTTTTTATCACAAAAACGTTACTCTCCCCATAATATATCTTGAAAAGTTGTAATTATTGCAGTTTTGAGAACTTATGCTTTTCATTACAATACAGTATTCTTCTTGATCAGATAACATGAAAAAATATCAGTCTTATAGTTTGGAGTACACACGATTTTCATCACTAAAATGTTAGCATTCTTCAATAAATAAAACGAATTTATGTTATCTTTACTCAACAGTAACTTAAAAAAATTATTGTAGTTCTTCATCTGAAAAAAATATTCTGTTTTTATTACTAATGTTTGACACTGTTACTTGCTCTAGTTTCATTATCAGTGCGAAACCCTCGCCAGCCAAGCCAGTGAAAACAACAATATTGACACTAAACCTCTGAATGCTGATGACCATCAAATTCATTATGTCAAATTGAGCTCTTTTTCTCAAAAGAAATTGCTAAAAACATAACCACAAACCAAGACTCTGAAAACAATTATGTTTAGATTAAACCTCTCAAAGCTGATGATCGTAAATCTAACCTCAAAATGAATTGAATTCCTACCAACAGGAAGAAATAAGTTCTTGCAATAGCAATGAAAACACTAATCAATCCTTCACATTCGATAGTGAGAGATGAAAACATTTTTTTACGAAATGAGATTTTGTTTTTGTATCAGTGGTTACCACTTACTTGTACATAAATGCAGATTTCAGTGAATTTACCAGATAGATTCCGGATGATAGGTAAAAACGTCTATGCTCAAAGTGTTTTTTATCACGAGCAACTGAATAGGCAAAAAGAGAGAGACTGGCTTTGCTATTCGCCATCAAAGGGGAACGTCTTCTGAGTTATGAGCACATTGTTTTCAAAAGCAATGGAAACTTCTCTAGTAACAACTGGTTACTCTGATTGAAAGCATATTTTTAAGGGACTTTAGTTGTCATGAAACCAGCTAATTGCATGAAAGTTGGACCAATCAATTTGTAATTAGGTGAAACCAAAAGCAGATGAATCAAGAAGCTTCTAACAGATCATAATAAGCCAGAGAAAAAAATATTGGCACCAAGTTCTAGACTATATTATCTCAGTCATAAAGTTTCAATGATCTAGAAGGTTAGAATTCAGAGAAAGTGATAAAGTAATTGGCTCTATGCATAATGCCACTTAATTAGGAATACCACAATTGTTGGTTGTGTATGTTTTGTTTTGTTTTTGCTGAATACATTAGAAAACACGTTAATAAGGGAAAAGTCATGTTTTATACTCAACTTTTTGTGACATATTCTTATACAAAGAAATTCTCGCTGCCTGTATCCAGGAAGTCAAAACATTCAAGTATTACTCAAGTCTGTTGATTCTACTCCAGACGTATCTCAGGTGGATAAACTGATAATAATTTTTAAATACATTCTGGATGATGGTCCTCTGAAGAGATCTGCCACATTCTTACTGATAAACAACCATACAAGAGCAAAACTTCTAAGAGATCTCATTAATTTTGTTGAAAAAAAATGATATAAGAATTCAAGATTGCCGTCGGTAGTGTGTGTGTTTTTCTTATAGCAAAGCCACATCAGGCTATCTGCTCAGCCTACCGAGAGGAATCGAACCCCTGATTTTAGCGTTATAATCCGGAGGCATACCGCTGTACTAGCGGGGGGGCGCCAGCGGTAGTCTCACGACAATGTATTTAGTGTTAATGGCAAATACGTTGCTGTGTGACCCTTGATCAAAGAGAAACAAAAACCCATAAGATTATGTTTTCTGCTGAGCTCATTCTCTGAATTTGGTTGGATAAATTTATATGCAAAAACGGCTCGTTTGGGCTGAGAAAACACTTTACATAGAAGAGCGAACAACGTTTCGACCTTCTTCGGTCATCGTCAGGTTCACAAAGAAAGAGGTAACTGACCGGAAGCTGACCACATGTTTGAAAGGGGTTGTGTAACTGTGTGTCGAAATGTAGAGGGCGGTATTAGATGTTTGAATATATAATTTATTATATTAATATAGGTATAAAGGCGTTCCTTTATATTGGTTTATTTTGGGTTTAAGTTGTTGTATAAGTAAGGCTTCTTTAATTTTACGTTTGTTTATGTTTGTTTCTTTATTTAGTATTTGAGTGTTTTCTATGGTTATGTTGTGTTTATTTGACTTGCAGTGTTCGAAAACGTGTGAAGGTGACTTTTTATGTTCTTTGAATCTGGTTTCCATTTTTCTACTTGTTTCTTCAATATAGAAGTCGTGGCAGTTATCACATTGTATTTTATAAATAATGTTGGTGTGGTGTTTGTCAGTGTAGTTTTTACATAGTATAGACCTCAGTTTTGTGCCGGGTTTTTGAATAAATTTGGTATTAATTGGAATGTCATATTTTGTTACTAATTTTTGCCAAATGTTGGTTATTTGTTTGCTGATGTCGGGAATATATGGTATACAGCAGTATATGGTTTCGTGGTTTTTTGATTCGTGAGCTGTATTTACTTTAGTTGGTTGATTTTGCTTTCTGTCTAGGTGTGTGCGTATAATGTTTTCTACGGTTTGTGGAGGAAACTTATTGATGTTGGTGAAGTATTGTTTTATTTTGTCTAATTCATCGTTAATTTTATCTGGTGAGCATAGTTTTATGGCTGTGTTTATTTGGTTTCCAAATACAATGTGATAACTGCCACGACTTCTATATTGGAGAAACAAGTAGAAAAATGGAAACCAGATTCAAAGAACATAAAACGTCACCTTCACACGTTTTCGAACACTGCAAGTCAAATAAACACAACATAACCATAGAAAACACTCAAATATTTGGTTTCCAAATAAACACAGCCATAAAACTATGCTCACCAGATAAAATTAACGATGAATTAGACAAAATAAAACAAAACTTCACCAACATCAATAAGTTTCCTCCACAAACCGTAGAAAACATTATACGCACACACCTAGACAGAAAGCAAAATCAACCAACTAAAGTAAATACAGCTCACGAATCAAAAAACCACGAAACCATATACTGCTGTATACCATATATTCCCGACATCAGCAAACAAATAACCAACATTTGGCAAAAATTAGTAACAAAATATGACATTCCAATTAATACCAAATTTATTCAAAAACCCGGCACAAAACTGAGGTTTATACTATGTAAAAACTACATTGACAAACACCACACCAACATTATTTATAAAATACAATGTGATAACTGCCACGACTTCTATATTGGAGAAACAAGTAGAAAAATGGAAACCAGGTTCAAAGAACATGAAAAGTCACCTTCACACGTTTTCGAACACTGCAAGTCAAATAAACACAACATAACCATAGAAAACACTCAAATACTAAATAAAGAAACAAACATAAACAAACGTAAAATTAAAGAAGCCTTACTTATACAACAACTTAAACCCAAAATAAACCAATATAAAGGAACGCCTTTATACCTATATATATAATATAATAAATTATATATTCAAACATCTAATACCGCCCTCTACATTCCGACACTCAGTTACACAACCCCTTTCAAACATGTGGTCAGCTTCCGGTCAGTTACCTCTTTCTTTGTGAACCTGACGATGACCGAAGAAGGTCGAAACGTTGTTCGCTCTTCTATGTAAAGTGTTTTCTCAGCCCAAACGAGCCGTTTTTGCATATAAATTTCTCAACAAGTGGGTTTCTCGTCATCACTGATTGGTTGGATAAAGTTCTGTGGATTACTGTATTAAAGTTTGTTTATTTTTTTGTCTTTGCGCAGAAGCTTCATATGCTTTCTCAACTACAACTTACTAGTGAAAACAACTACACAATGTGCTTGAAAAACAATGGTTTTCAAAAATAAAGAGGTGCACATTCAAATGGAGTACATTGCCTTAACGTAAGGCCGTACTTACAATACAGTACTCTTGGACGACTCAATAGAATATTTGCATCATTGATAAAGTGCATATTCTTATGCATTTTTCTTATATGTAATTAATTTAATTGTTACTGATTTCATACATATTGTTGAAAACTGGGTGTACGTTAGATTTAGATGTTGTAAGTATTGTCTTTTTTAAACTGTTATTTGTAAATGCACTTTATATTCAATAATGATGATTATGTTGTATTTTATACTACATTTTGTTTTGTAAATGCTACATTAAAGAATATTATTGAATTAACCCACTTCTCGTATTCTGAACTATTACATTAATTCTATGCAGATTAATTTTATTATGTTTCATATTTTAAATCAATATACTAGAGCTGTAGGTAACTTTGTTGTGTATTTTATTTAATGAATTTAATTTTGAGAATATTGATTGTTTAATTTCAAGGGCTTTCCTGTGGTGTATTAGACTGATATGTTATAACTGCAATTAATTTTTTATAATTGTTTTTGTTTGTTTGGAATTAAGTACAAAGCTACACAATGGACTATCTGTGCTCTGCCCACCACGGGTATCGAAACACCGTTTCTAGCAGTGTAAGTCCGCAGACATATTTTTGTGCCACTGGTGGGCTGTATTATTGTTAAAAGGTATTTTTATTATTATAAATTGATTTGAATATTTCTCAAATGATTATGCTTTCGCTTAGTGGTGTTTTACTGGGACACCCCGCTAGTACAGCGGTAAGTCTATGGATTTGCAACGCTAAAATCAGTTCGATTCCCCTTAGTGGGCTTAGCAGATAGCTCGATGTGGCTTTGCTATAAGAAAACACACGTTTTACTAGGATAAATTTGTTACCCAGTGTTATTGCCCCATAGCATATGTTTTTATTAGCTTTAAAGTTAAGGACGTCCGGAATAAACCCAAGGCGGTGTTTCTTAACCTTTTTTGGGGGAGGGAGGGAGAGGTCACGATCCATTTGAGAATCCCATTTGAAAGCTATGAACACCCCTCCCAAGAGAAATGCACGTAAACATACGCACACACATGTATACAATAAATAATGAAGGAAAAATCAATTTTTCCCTTGAAGCCATTTTATGGACCAACGGTAAAGAACCTATGAGCTAAGGTAAAGATTTGGCATGGACAGGTGGTTAGGGCACTCGACTTGAAATCTGCGGATTAGAATCCCCGTATCACAAAAAAATGCTCGCCATTTCGGCCATAATATAAAATAAATTGTTACCCACTTGCCTAGATTGTGCTCGAAACACGCTCACTCTATTAACCGTGAGGACGCTATAATTTTACAGTCTATCGCATTATTCGTTGGCAAAACAGTAGCCCGATCGTTGGTGATGGCTAGCTGCCTTCCTTGTTGTATTTTACTGTTACATTAAGGGCGGCTAGTGTAGATAGTCGTCGTATAGCTTTGTGCGAAATTCATAACAAACCAAACTTAAGGTAAATAGAATAGGAAAGCTGTTTTATGGAGGCCTGCTACACCCTTATTTCGTATTAATTTTTCAAATGTTCGTACACAGATGGTTTAGTTTTAAAATAGAATGTTAGCAGAGGGAGTAGCTAACTAACTACTAAAATAGATCATTAAACTAGGATGTCATATGCTCTTTCTCAGGAGAAAGTTTCCTGTAAACTGAAGTCCACCATATCGAAATATACACAGATGTTATCCACTGGCAGTTTAGATGTTACCTCAAAGATACTGTATCCCTTATTTTGTGGTGAGGGTAACCATCAATCACATGGGTAGTACCTGTAACCTGAGAATTGCACTGTTGTTTTTCTTATATATTGCAATGTTTCTCAGTCATAGAGAGATTAATCATACTTTATGCACACAAGAAACCTCTTCAATAAAGGCACTTGAAAATATACATTTAACTTTAATTGTTGTTTGAATAAAGTTTTTCCACTATGTTTCCACTTGTGTCCTGTATCTTATTATATTCCAAGTCTGTCAAAATCAGAAATTTCAAATCTTTTGCTGCATAATACAGTTTTTCTTGGGCCTCCAATTTTAAGGAACTCACTTGATTATACAATGGAAAATCAGCGTACTTAAGAATTTTATACTGTAATTATTATTACCAGTATTGATTATTTAATGTTTAATATACCTATTTTTTTCTTATGTTTCACTTTTATCATTATATGTTTGTAGCATGACCATTATTCGGCAGTGTTATATTTTATACAAAACTAAGATAATGTCCTAAATCCTCCAATTCTTCTTGCCAAACCTCATCACTTATTACTGGAATAAAGAATAAAATATCACTAACAGGGTGTACGTACCCAACTGCTGCATCAGTGTATTATAATAAAGCCTTGAGTTATATTTTCTGTGACCCTAGAGCAGATACTTATAATGAGGCTCCGTAAGTCTTAGTCTAGTTTCCTAGGAAATATAAAATAGATGATATATTGGAAGTAAAAAATATTTACAGAATTAATAAAAAAACACAGCTATATTACAAACAATTATATATATAAACCTAATAGGGTAAATAAAAAATATTTTAAGAATTAATAAAAAACACAGTTATAGTACAGACAAACAGATATAAAAACCTAAAACTTTCATTCGTTTTTTTTATTATCATGATGTATTACGTATTATTTTTAAAGGCTGATTTTATGAAAAAAAGATACAAAATCGATTGATAAATGTTACCTGCTGAATCATACAAATAGAAGATTTTTAAGACTTAAATGTAGTGTATTTTCTGTGACTGTTCTAGTACTGGTATTGATTTTAATCATTATAAGATGAATATGAAGAATTAACTAGATAGGGTTAATATCATATAACACTTGCTCATAAGATTGTAGTAAGGAATCAGGTATATGCACTGTGCAATAATTTTGCCAAATAACAGTAATATCAGCATATTCTCAATATAAGAAATTAAGGTGAAATTGCTTTTTATATGCAAAAACGGCTCGTTTGGGTTGAGAAAATATTTTACATAGAAGAGCGAACAACGTTTCGACCTTCTTCGTTCATCGTCAGGTTCACAAAGAAAGAGGTAACTGACCGGAAGCTGACCACATGTTTGAAAGGGGTTGTGTAACTGAGTGTCGGAATGTAGAGGGCGGTATTAGATGTTTGAATATATAATTTTATTTATTTTATTATATTAATATAGGTATAAAGGCGTTCCTTTATATTGGTTTATTTTGGGTTTAAGTTGTTGTATAAGTAAGGCTTCTTTAATTTTGCGCTTGTTTATGTTTGTTTCTTTATTTAGTATTTGAGTGTTTTCTATGGTTATGTTGTGTTTATTTGACTTGCAGTGTTCGAAAACGTGTGAAGGTGACTTTTCATGTTCTTTGAATCTGGTTTCCATTTTTCTACTTGTTTCTCCAATATAGAAGTCGTGGCAGTTATCACATTGTATTTTATAAAAAATGTTGGTGTGGTGTTTGTCAGTGTAGTTTTTACATAGTGTAGACCTCAGTTTTGTGCCTGGTTTTTGAATAAATTTGGTATTAACTGGAATGTCATATTTTTTACTAATTTTTGCCAAATGTTGGTTATTTGTTTGCTGATGTCAGGAATATATGGTATACAGCAGTATATGGTTTCGTGATTTTTTGATTCGTGAGATATATTTACTTTAGTTGGTTGATTTTGCTTTCTGTCTAGGTGTGTGCGTATAATGTTTTCTACGGTTTGTGGAGAAAGCTTATTGATGTTGATGAAGTATTGTTTTATTTTGTCTAATTCATCGTTAATTTTATCTGGTGAGCATAGTTTAATGGCTGTATTTATTTGGTTTCTTAGTATGTTGAGTTTTTGTTTTGTTTCATGTGCTGAGTCCCAAGGACTCAGCCCATATAGTCCAGTATGGGTGATTTTGAGGTTAAGAAATGATATTTGATTGCTTTCTTCCTGTTCACATGTGAAGTTAATGTTGGGATGTATAGAGTTAATGTGATTGAAAAAATTAAGTATGTGTTCTGTATGTTTTCGAACACTGCAAGTCAAATAAACACAACATAACCATAGAAAACACTCAAATACTAAATAAAGAAACAAACATAAACAAGCGCAAAATTAAAGAAGCCTTACTTATACAACAACTTAAACCCAAAATAAACCAATATAAAGGAACGCCTTTATACCTATATTAATATAATAAAATAAATAAAATTATATATTCAAACATCTAATACCGCCCTCTACATTCCGACACTCAGTTACACAACCCCTTTCAAACATGTGGTCAGCTTCCGGTCAGTTACCTCTTTCTTTGTGAACCTGACGATGACCGAAGAAGGTCGAAACGTTGTTCGCTCTTCTATGTAAAATATTTTCTCAACCCAAACGAGCCGTTTTTGCATGTAAATTTCTCAACAAGTGGGTTTCTCGATATCACTGAAATTGCTTTTATTTTTGTAAGATCTAAATACACATTCTTAATAGTTACTCCTCATCTTTTTGCCTCTATGTGACAACATTTACCTTCCATTTACCTACTGAATATTTATTAAGTTTTTTCTATTTTTATGATTTAGGGTTATTGTGAAGATATGGTTTTCCTAAAAGAAATACCATGAAGAAAGAAAGAAAAAAGATTAACCAATTATACATTTCTTAATGGCCATTCTCCAGCACTTAATGCTTACTTATGTTACGGTGCAGGCCTCAAAAGAAACTACAAAGGTGCATTGCAAGGCATATCTCATACAATAATTTCTCAAGCCACAAACACACCTTTCTAATTCTGTTATTATAATGTGAATATTTCAAATTTAACATGCCCTTCATTCACACCTTATAACTTTATGAATAATGTTGATTTGTTTTTATTGGTTTTAAAACAAATGTAACTGCAAACACAAAAACATGAATGACAACTGAATTCAAACTGGTAAAAAAATGAAAGATTGGTTTGAATTTTGTGCAAATCTACAAGAGGAATATCTGCAATAGCTGTCCCTAATTTAGCAATGTAAGTCTAGAGGGAAGGCAGCTATTCATGACCACCCACCACCAGCTCTTGGGCTATTCTTTTACGAATGATTAGTGGGACTGACTGTCAAATTATAATGCCCCCATGGTTGAAAGAGCGAGTATGTTTGGTGACCTTCAGATTATAAGTTGAGCGCCTTAACCACCTGGCCATGCCGGGCCAAATAAAAGTTAAGAAACACATAAATTAGTACTTTATATGGGAGCATATAAAATATATTCATTTTTACATATTATGTGTTTCTGTTTAATTACTTTTTAATTGTATCTCTGAATGGCTGGTATGAGTATTAACACTTTTATTGATAAGCAGAAAACAACATTTCGATCTTCTTAAGTCATCTTAAGGTTTACAAAGAGAGAGTTTGTAAATTACTGTTACCAGGCACATCTTAAGGACGAGAGTATAAATGGGCACAGGATTGTAGGTGGCGTTGCAGTTGGATGTTAAGTTATTAATCAGTATAGGTATAAAGGTGTTCCTTTACATTGGTTTAATTTTGGTTTTGGTTGTTGTATAAGTAGGGCTTCCTTGATTTTGAATTTGTTTCCCTACTTCATATCTGGATGTATGGGTATTAACACTTTTACTGATAAGCAGAGAACAACGTTTTGACTTTCTTAGGTACCTGCTTATACTCTTATCCCTAAAATACACCCAGCAATGGTCAATTGCAAACTCTCTTTGAAAACTTGAGGATAACCTGGGAAGGTTGAAATGTTGTTTGCTGCTTATCAATAAAAGTGTTAATACCCATACCAGTCATTCTGAGATACATTTTTTATTTCAAGTGGGTTTCTCATTATCAAGACTTTTTAATTGTTTAAATAAATTCTATAATATTATTCTATGTCAAAATGTAAAAGCATATAATATACACACTGGGTACATGCATACAGTAATGTATAATTACATACAGTTTAAATATAAAATGTACATGCTCTTTTATTCATGCTAACTAAATATTCAGATGTCTGTATGAATATATATACATATTATACCATGCTCAAATATACATTAAGAAATAACTGCAGATCTCAACTGTTACCAAAAATGTTATAAGTATTTATACTTTGTACCATATATATATATATATATACATACATGGTGGCCCGTAAGTGCCTACCCATTCATATATCTTATGTATCCAGTGTATCTGTGTGCTGTCCCTCATTCTCGCTGGATAATATTATGTGATGCCACATTCTGTGAGACATTTTCATCAACATAGCAGGGGTTATTGTTCCAAATGTCATGGTAACAGCTGCCTTCAACTCATTATTAGTATTATAACATTGTTTATAATAACATATGGATGGGTAGGGATTTACTGGCCACCCTGTATATATCAGCTGTAATTATTAACCATTATACTACATGTTGACATAAAAGAACAGAGCACTGATCTAAAATATGTTAATTCTAGTTTGTGAACTAGTTTATGTTTCATAACTTTGTAAATATGAACATATATAAAGTTTCAAAACTTTAAAACTAATGACAATTTCATGAATACCAATCAGTATGTTTTACGAACAATGATATTACTACTCAAAAATAAATTAGATAAATTATGTACCAATTGAAAATCACAGATTCTGTAAAATATAATTATTGCAAATTTTAAATGTATATATATATTTTTATGCTGATAAATATACAATATGTGGTTTATAGTGTCTTTTAAGCACTCTTCTGCTTTTGAAACATCTTTTTTTAATGTATTTACATATAATTTATATTTTTAATGTTTTATATTTTAAATATGCATTTAACTATATAATAGTCTATTCACAGTTAAGAGAAATTACATAGTTATCTCAATGATATTTGTAATGTGACCACTGCTTTTTAAATTAAACAATATTACAATAGCTCCACAGTGTAAAATACAGCATCCATTATATTGTACAACTGCATAATTTAAAGTATAATCAATAACAAGGTTCATCTGGATCATATTTATAAAAAAACAATAAAGCCAACACTTTATATTTAATCTTTTATAGAAAAACATTCAAATATTAATACTTTCACTCAAGCAACAGACTTTCGTAACTCACAAGTCCCTGTAGTTATATAAATCTAATATTTAAATATAAACTTTTGTGTAAGCAATTTTCAAATTGTACAGTCACAATAAACATAATTTCACAAATACTTGCATGAAATAAGGACTTAGTTCTTTCTTTAAGGTTAACACGACTATACAGAAACAAAATAAAAAAGTTAACCATTAACTGGATTTATACACTGACATCTCACAAGCTACTAAGATATCTATAAACAGCCACTGTAATTCATTCAAATTTACGTAACATTTTTATTTACAATCAATGGAACTGGTCATTAATTAGTTTTCTTAACCATTCATTAAAAATATGAGCAACAACATGGAAGTAAAATTTAATTTTTATGTTTTCATATACATACACACTTATACATACCACTCATTTTAAGTGCTTACGTCACTATCTGAAATACAGTTTGTAATGTCATAAAGAGGGTTATTATAAATGGAGTTCAGTAAAACTAGATTATTATCACAAGTGCGGTACCTCAGGGCTCAGTCTTAGGACTTTTACTGCTTTTGATTTACGTCAATGACATTGTTGATGGAATGGTTAATAACTTATTTAAATTTGCTGCTGATATTACAGTCTTGGTTGTTGCTGGCTGTAGGGAGGATGCTGCTGCTTTACAAAAGAATTTAGATCATTTAGTGAGTTAGACAAATAAATGGCAGATGGGCTTTATTATATTACATACAAGATAATGCATGTGGAAGTCATTATAAGTATAATTTGGATGGAAATAACCTTAACAGTATTGTGAAAGACAGGGATGTTGGTGTAGTGATTGATCAACCTCATAAGCCACCCAAGCAGTGTGCTGTTACTAGTAGTTGGACAGATAGGATTTTAGGTTATATCTTTAGAAATATTGAATACAAGTGTAAATATGTTATAAATTAATTGCACAAGTGATTGGTTAAGCCACATTTGGAACACTGTGTTCATTCTTGGGCTTCTTACCTTAGGAAGAGCATTAGATTGTTGGAAAAGCTACAGAGGAGGGCTACTAGAATGGTGTCTGGGATAGAGGAGTTATCAAACAAGGAGAAGTTAAAATCTCTGAACTGGATTCACTTTAGAAAAGAAAAGTTAGAGGGGATCTGATTGAGGTGTTTAATTGATATACACCAATGCATCTTGCTTTGCACAGATAACCCTTGAGTAGCTTTGCACAAAATTCAAAACAAAACAAGCATCTTGCTTTTTTATACTTAATGGTGAAAATAGTCAGACTAAAGAAAAGAAGACTTGGCAGAGATAGAAGTCTTCTTCAGCTAAATATGCATATTTAAGTTATAATATTTGCTGATGGTAATTAGCAGTACCTTTACATACAAAAAACAGAATGTTATACCAGTTAAACCTGCTATCAGTGTTTATACTGCTGTTACATTTTTGGATGCAAAATTAATAAAATAAAAGTTCTTAGTCAAACTAATTAAGTATTATAATTGTTGTATGTACTACAAGTTACAAATGTCACTATTAACATATACTTTTGATAATAGCTGGCCATCTATTATTGTATATCTTAAATGTGCTATATTAAGTTCTGTATTTGTAAATAAAAATATATTCTTGAAATACACACAAACATATGTTTAACCATATATTTACTTTTTCTCCTGCATATCATGACCATTTATTAAAAAAAACTAAACAACTGAAAATAGAATAGGACCTATGATGATGAAATGTTGATTTTTCAGGTAAATGTTAAAAATATTAGTAGTAAAGTTCTCTTGTGTGTTAATCCTACTCTTCGGCAGTAACATCATTATTAGTAGTGATGCTGCAAACAAAGTTACTTTTCTTAATAACGTCCAAGGTGATGATACCACTTTTCAAATTTAGTAACATCATTATTAACATTATTTAGTAACATCATTATTAACATTATTTAGTAACATCTTTATTAGCATTATTAAGTAAAATCTTTATTAACATTATTAAGTAAAATCTTTATTAACATTATTAAGTTTTTAGTCAATACATTACACTACTTTTAATATTAGTAACATTATTACCTATTAATGTACTTAAAAATATAAAATAAGTAATAAAAGTTTTTAGTTAAAACTATCTAACCAATTGTTTTAAATAAAAATAACTATAAATATAATAAATAATATACTTTGTAAATAGCAACAACAACAAAAGAATGAAGTATGCACGTGTCACTGCTGAAACATTTTTTATTCTGTTGAAGCATACTTTATTTATGTTGTGAAATTGTAAACTTATAGTAAGGGATGTCATGCTAATCAAAGATTCCTTTGGTGTCTATTTTCTGTAGGTTAGCTATAGGAATATGTGCAGCATTATGTCATACAAAAGTGGTAGCAGTTGAAATGAAACTTCATTTAATCCACATCCATACCTCTACAAATATTTTAAGTTTACTGGAAGAAGTATTGATGATAACTTATCATGTGAATGCTTACTTTGTTTGTCTTTAAAGAAAACATTTAGTGTGAACAGTAAATCTGAAAGGATCTTACAAAAACATATCCTTAAAACATTTCTCCATTGCTAAGGAATGTCATCTATTATGAAACAAGTTGTATCATGTAACAAATGAAGACTGAAAGCAAACAAAGGTAATGACAAAGCACCTAAAAATCTTGCAGTTGATTGTCAAGAGAAAAAAAACTGCTTCTAAACATTTGGACAAAGTTTCTGAGTGTCTCAACAAAGACTGAATGGGCTAATATTGGGCATGATGATTTCAGAGTTTTTGTCATTCAGAGTTGTCAAAGTCATATTCTTTAGAAATTTAGTCACATCACTACAGCCAACAAGGACAATCATTTCTCAAAGAACATTAACAAGGCAAATGAACTACACCTATGAAGAAGAAACAAGCTCTCTCCTGTCCCAACACGGTAGTCAGAACTGTTGCTACACCTACTGGAGTTTCAGAAAGAGGTTATTAAACAATGAATAATTTCAAATTTTTCACTTTCTGATATTCTCACATTTTTTAAGCTAACCAATGTTGGAGGTTTGTCTTAGCATCTGACTAATGATCATTGATATTTTATTAGATCGTCATCATGTTTATTATAGTCAATTTTTAAACACTGAAGTTGACCTCTTTTGTAATTAAAAGAATGTTTGGAAACTGATGGATCATTATTTTATTTCAGAGCCTATTTAAAAGTCCTGTGCACTGGATAAATGATGATATGCTGGAATGTAAGTACACAGGTATTACTTGCAGTTGTATAAAGCAACTTTGTTAAGGCTTTCATGATAGTGGCACACATTTGAAAATTGTGAATTTGTCTGTATTTAAATAACACCATATGTAGAATTTCAAGCAATAACTCCCTTAGTCAAGTGGGCCACAACTGCATTTTGTACTGTGTAGTCACCCCCATTTGTGATGTCATGCATGCATTGGCCAATTAGAGAGAAATTTTAAAATATCATAATAAGAAATAAAGAATAATTTTTATGATACAAAAATGGGTGTGTAAACAAATTAATAAATGAAGAAAGGAATGAAATAATGGGGGAGCAGAAATTATTTGATTTATATCTGCTATATAGGTAATACAGTCCACATTCATATAATTATCTCTTTCATACGTGGGAAACTTTCCTTAATAAAAATGTATGGTGTTTGCCAGAATAAAATATTAAATGGACAAATCATTGTAATGGAAATGTTAAGTATACATATATGTATGCACACATTTGTATACATGCACATTACAACCAATATATATATTGTGTACACACATACAACAAACACATCACTTGTCAGTTGGTTGTACTGATTCACTTGTTTGAAAGTCATATTGTAACACTGCCATTCATGTACTGTGTTATTAAATGGCAAAATTAATATTTGTGCTTATGTTGTAAGTTTAAATAATAGAGTGATCACTTCTTTTACAGACTGTTCTCCATCTCTACTGATTAACTGCATGATAGTGTTGCTGGTAGTAGTGATGATGCAGTTATACACAAAGCTGATAATGAAAATGTTATAAATAATCATTGTTTTGCTGATATATTGGCTGTTGATGATTAAGTATTGTTTTGTTCATATATATGTATTTTGTAAGACCATCAAAGGTGTGCATCCACACATCAAACCTAATTGTTACTAATGATGTAGCTCAAGCTTTAAAAAATGATAATATACAAATCAGCAATAGGAAAAGCTGAAACATTTTGAAATAAACACAGCAGAAACACTGTACCTGCTGACACAACTGAGAAAGAAATAAGGGTACACTTCGTTGTTTCTTGTCCAGTTCATTGTAATTGAATATTTGATGCCCTAAGTTGCTTACAGAAATTAATATCTGGAAGTGAATCAAATGACCAAGTGCTAGACTGAGTTTTTGATCAACTGGACACTGTGCAACTGAATCCAGCTGAGAAAATGTTTATTTCAAATAAGTTCAAGTCATGAGACCTATTGCTAGAGCACTTGACATCTTGCACTTTGGGGAAAAAGCATTTATAGGGCTATTAAGTATTGATTCAAAGCACATAAAGTAGGATAGATAATGAGCTAAACAATGGCAATTCAATTCTTCCAATGTTTTCATTCAAACTTCCAGAAAATCAGAATTAACAAGTTCAACAAAAAATGATCACAACAATAAAAGAATACATAGCACTCTATGGCACAGAATTGCCTAATCATGATAGCATGATAGAAACAGAAGATTAGTATTTCAAATAAAGGAGGCAAAACGTATCAGACACAAAAGTGCTCGAGTAGTTGGTGCTTTTCTGGATAAATCTCTTGTGAAGTCTGTTCAAAATGATACAAATTCACACAGTATTAAACTCAGTTGAGACAGCATTTTTTATTGGAAAAAATGTTATGAGGATAAAACAAAAAGAATGTCTGATGCAAGCTTTGAAAGAACCATTTGCTTGAAATGCAACAGTGATACTGGCCTCTGAAAGTAATTTTTTTAACACTGCAGTTATCATATGAAGTAAACTCTCTTAGATTACTTCACACTAACTGATAGGCTTCTTATTAGTTATTTTAGTCATATGTATTCCTTTCTCTTGCTCTTACTTTGAATATTATGGAAAAATAAAAGTTGCTGTTTTAATTTCAATTCTAAGACCTCTCAAGGTATAATCCTTTTTTGTCTTGAGTTCAATGATTGTGGTTCAGTTCTGTATACACATATATAATATGTGATATATACATTGCATGTTTTATAAACAATGTACAGGTATCTATTTGAAAAATAGTCATTACTTGTTACATTCTTAGCTAACATTTGGATAATGGCATTACTCTTTTTAGCAAGTAATGGAGAAAGTAACACCATTAAATTGTCCAGTAATGTGCCCAGCACTGGTTAATACAGTAAAAACTAAAGTGCCAACCATCTAACTTATGTGCATGAAGAGGATTCTTTAATGTACAGTATAACAAAATTATTTATTGCAACTGTCAAAACATACAAGCTTTCATAATATCTCTATATCATGTGGTTGTACATATAAATATGTAAATAGAGGTTTGAAATTCCTCAGGAGTTTTACATAAAAACCTTGTACTATAGAAGCTTTGTACAATAGGAAAAAAAAATCATTCTTAACCCATGTGCTGTCAGTAATCTGTTTGCTTTGCTGATAATTAATTTTCTACTATATAATTTCATTTTTAAATGTTTTCTTTAATTTAGTAACTACATGCTTGTCCAGTTATGTGACATTTCTAGTTTAATGATTTTGTCTAGCCAAAGCAGTTTCTTTCTCATATAGTGTACATTACACAAAATAAATAAATATTAGACAAACTGTAAGAAACTAAAACTCAAAATATTATAATTCTGCATTAGTCATTCATATGCTTTACCTAAAGTAAGTTAGAGTTGGAACAATTAACCTTTTAGAATAATATATTTAGTTTTCCATTTGTATATGCTGTCGTAAAATAATGAAATTTAAGATCTAAGGTAATTTTGTTGCATATACAATTACAAGTTTCATGCTTAGTTCATAATTCTTGTGGGTTTAATATTTAAGTGTTGCTCTTGTTGATCAATCAGTTGGAATTATTCCACCACTGACAATATGGTATGACAACTGGAACTTCTTTGTAACTATCTGCATTACTATTGAATAGAATATTATGATTAGACTTTGGTCACTGGTGAAATATATGATGCCATTAATAATTTGTCACTTTTATTTTATCTCCTTTATGGATTTTGCTTTGCTTAGGAACATGACAGATCAGACAGTTTTCAGTCTAACCAGTTGAGGTGGTACATCCATATAGTGTGAAAACCCCATCAAAATGTTTTTAGCACCTATACAAGTTTTAACTATACGAGTGAATTTATTTTTCATATATTTGAATGGATATCTGCAAAACTTACCTCAGTTACCCAAATATGAATGAGATAACAAACTACTGAACTTATAACAAAAACTGCCAATCTGTATTATACCAGAATTCACCAATATATTATTTACAATAAAAGCAAGGGATGGAGCTTCAAAATATGCAGTCATTGCTTCATACATTTTAACATATAGAACAATGAATAAGTCAAGTATCATCCAAATTAAAATAGTATTTATTATATTACTTTATACTTAACTGTTTGGTATAGTAAAAGATATAAAATGGGAGGAAATTATATTAGAAAATTACAAACTGTGCAATATCCTTTAATTATGCTCATAAACATGGCTAACATCACCAAGACATGAATGGCTTCATTCACTGTATTCAGTTCAAACTCAAGAAATAAATCTTTATCTCAATTAATCATCAACTGAGAAAACAAATTTAACAAATGTGTATTGCAGGAAATGTGATAATGTTTATGTTGTGATACTCATTAGAAGAATCAGGTTACTTGCAAATATATATTGTGTGCCTCTTTCTTGAATGAAATATGATATTAATGCAGTAAATTCTTATTTTTGAATTACTGTTCGTGTATAATTCTAGTTTCCAATAATATATGTTACTTATAATTTGTAGAAACTCACTAACAATGTCCAAGGTATGCATTGCACTGCTTTGAATGAAAGTATGTGTAAGTTTATTAGAACCTTATTAACACTATGTGCTACTACTTCAAGACAAATCACCATTGCAACTGCAGAAGTATAATTTATAGACTTATGAAATTTTTATGAAACTTATAAACATTTTTTAAATCAAGTGAAGAAATGGCTTGTACAAATTTAATGTCACCACTTCCTGTTTTAAATTGTCTCTTTACAAGTTACTGATAAGCTACTTGCTTGCATAACATATTTGTCACTTCCAGAAAAGCAGAAGTAAACAGCTGGATAAAATATGAAACAATAAAAAGTTAACTTTTAAAAACACATTATGCATGTTTTCTGACAAATTACATTTGTTCAGAGAACTAATTCAGTACCGAAACATCAACAAAAATAAAATGAAAAATACAGTGAAACAATAACATTATAGTTTTACCTTTTAAAGGGTTGAAGTTAAACAAAAGATATGCCTTAACATCAAAAGAACATCGCTATGTTTCTTTCAACACTTTTTAAAGAGAGTAAAATCAACATTAGTTAACAGCTTTGATATATTTAGTAAAACTTTTTATAAAAATCTAATTTACATCAAATGTCTTCACATGTTATGGAGTGATATAGTTTCATTAAGCATGCCTAATTTTGTCAGGTATTCTTGGGTTAAGGACTGAAAACACCTCACATTAAGAATACTCAATGGAGTAGTTATGGAAGTCATGATTAAGAAAATTTGTCATTTGCTATAGTTGTCATTGTGGACTTTTAACAGGTGTAATGGTATTGCATAATTCTACAAACAAGTATATTAATCATAATGATTATTTTTATATCTGAATTTTTGTTTGGTACCTAGGGATTTAAACTACTGTAGATAATATGAAAATCCAATTCTTTAATAATATAAAATTCTGAAACTTATTATAGTGAAATGAGGGGTCACAAGTACCAACATCAGGAAAAGCTTATATTTTTAAACAACATTCAAACAGGTCCAAACAATAAATTTCTTTCATGGTCTGAGGCCCTTTCATTTGTACCTTTATCTTCCATTTTTGATTAAAATCTTGATCTGTGTTAGTTTATGTAAAATGGCAACTTACTAGGACTTCCTAATTAAGTGAAAATGCAATAAATAAATACTGTGTGAGAACTTTATAAGCTATTGAGAAAATGGTTTTTTGCTACCTTACACAGACAAAATTATTTAAAATATATTTAAAAAATAATAATTTTTTTCTCAACAGAAGAAATATAATGCTAAGTATTTCTCTTCTTCTTATCAAAGTTCTTAGTGAGTTTTCTAATATATTTTTCACTTGGTAATGTTTAAATTAAAAGTTTTATTACTAACAATTATAGAAAGCAAAGTGATTTATAAGAAGAAAACTGCAAGTAAAGTTTAAAACCTGTGAGAATCAGGATATAAAATGTATTTTGAGATTTACAAGTTCAACTTTTTTGATATGGGGGATCATGTTTCTTCACAAACTTGTGATTTTTGAAGTGTTCGTAAATCTTCTGAGAGATGTTGCCGCCTTCTTAAGCTGGGTTGTCTCTGCACACTCGGCAACCGATGTCTTAGTGTTGAGTGGCTATAACAAAAAAGAAGAGAAATGGCTATGTGTACTTTAATCAAAATGGTTTAAGGGTAAAGTTATTATTTTTCTTATTTGAAAATGTAATTCCAATAAATACCTATCTTTCTGGATGTAGTGGCTGTGCCTTTGAGATTTTGCACATGCAACTAGCCTTGAGTTATCATCCACCTAAGGTATATGTTGTAACATGAGCTGTGCTAGTGTATAATATAAACATCATGTGACAACAGCTTTTCACCAACAGGAAGGTGACATATCCTTTATACACTGTAAATTAATTTCATTTTTAGTTGAGGTAAGAATAATGTGCATGAGTAGTGAGGTAGAAAGGAGGGAAGGTGCACAAAGGGGTAAGTATATATCAAAAGTCAGTTTTCACAAAAGAAAAATTTTAACTTCTAAAAAAAAAAAAAAAATTGCTACCTTCCAAGTAATAGCTAGTCCCACACTGATGTAGTAGGAGGGCTGATGCAGTTGCTAAAACCTATATGAGCTCTCTTCAGAGAAGCTGACTGAAGTAGGAAGCTTATGGAGTGTGACACCTTATAGCAGGGGCTTACTAGAGGGTTAACACTCATACACATCCATCTTATTACCTAGATGGAAAGCAATATGTGCCCATTTGTTGCAGGGATGGGTGGAGAAAGACACAACTAGCTGAGAATTTGCACACAATTGGTATGTACTCTGTACAATTTACTCATCATACATACAAGAACAGGGTCTAAGCCTCTTCCTGTTGTCACAGAACACTTTTCTTCATCTGGCATGACAAACTACTGAGAAGTTGGCATATTATATAAGGTCAATCTACATTACACTGATATGGATATCTCTGCTCTACTTACAACCATGTTGTGCTGCTAACTTGGACTTTTTCCAGAAGAATCACACAACTGGTGAAAGATGTTTCAAGTTGACCATCCCACCAGCTATGAATTGAGAGAAGACATGGTATCCCATGCTCCACTTGACAATCAAGGATATGAATTCATGTTGGGGAGGTATGAGAAAGGTTACTGGACCTAATCACCACAAAGACCTTTTGCTGGGAAAAGGGGAATGGGTTATTTCCAAATCTAAATTGAAAAGCTGGCATATTCTATGGATTATCATGAAAAAAAACAGCTTCTAAAAGTGCTCATTGTTTAATGTTTTTGATTGCCTTCAACTCATTGTGGGTTTTAGGAAGTAAAGACAATACTGGCCACTTGGTGAAATCAAATAACTAAATGACAGTATGTTAGAAACAGGCAAATTAAAATGGTGACTAGACTGGAGGGAGGTAATATCCTGAGGGAGATGCAAATGCTAAATGGTGGAGGCAATATGAGACAAAGTTGTTAGGGTTAGTACATATTCCTCCCTGGAGAATATTGTGCAAAGGTAACAATGAGTGTCAGACTAGAGAATGAGTTAAATGGTAGATATGATGTGATATGAGATGATGCAATCTGAAAGTATCTCCATCCAGGGAAGATAGATAATTAGATGAACTTATTAATCCATCCAGTAAGCATAGAGGGCAAGAGGCCCCTGGAAGAAGAGGATCCCATGGCAATAACAAACGACAGTAAGAGCCATAAAATGGAGCTATTCATGCCAAGTAACACCATATCTCTCAAACTGGACACAAAAGACAAACAAGGTTCATATGATCATGAAGGACTGACAAAAAAATATGGGAGGCCACATTCATCTTTCTACCTAGATGGAAGGCAAAATGAGCTCATTTGCTGCAAAAATTGGTGAAAAAAGACACAATCAACTGAAAATTTTCATAAAACATGTTAGTTAGACAGTGATGAGTATGATCTCCCTTCCAAACTGCCTAAGTCTTAGGAAGGACAGGAGATCAAGGGATAAAAGAAAGGAAGATCTGTGGAAAACAAAGTACAGAAGGCATTCAATGCATAAGAATCAGATCTGTGATGACCATAGCAACAAGTAGTAAGACAGAAGTGGTATAATGAGTAAGTAGCAAAGATTTAAAAAAACATCTGATACAACTGTGTAGAACCACATTGAAGTTCCAGTTGGGCAAAGAAACTGAGAGTGGTGATTAACTAAGAAGGATCGAAAAAAAGAGATATAAAATATAACAAACAAAAGGTGAATACTGAAGAAAGCCATGCAATAGCATGCAATGCTACAAACCAACAATCCTTAGTTGAACAACCAGTTAAAGAAGGCTAAGAGGTGGGCAACAGCAGGATGGCTTGGTGGTAGAGAGCAGCAGATGGACCAACAGTGAAAAACATGCCACTTTTTTTAATGGACAAAAAGAGTAAAAAGTTGACACAAATGGAATAATAGAAGGCCTAAATGGCCACAGAAACTTGAGCAGTGAGCAAGGAACCAGCAATATCCCACATGTGAAGATGAATGAACAACACTCCTGGGCAAAAAGTGAGACACATAAGGCTGGATCAAGAGTGACTGAGGTGGAGGCCAAACAAATCATGCTATATACATAAACATATCAGTGAAGAAGAGAAAACCATAAATGAGCTAAGCAATAATGGTGAAACCAAAAGGACTGGAGAAGGAACATCAAGGTAATGTACTTTGAACCAGCAGAGGAAGCCATAAATAGTATTGATAATGAGAAACATGTATGCCAGTCGTGGCGTGAGAGGGGTGGAAGCACAGGAAAATATACATCTTGGCTGTAGCAAATGGGTTAACAAACTCATAATTAATGTGATAATCTTGTTTCTATCTAGAAACTGTTCAGAACCAGGAATACTCCTCAAATCTTCATTATTAAAACCTGAAGAAAAAATATAACTTAATAACCCAAAGATCCCATGAACCTCAGATACAAACCCTCTTGTATCATCTCTCAAAGGCCCTATTCTCATCCAAACATTATGCCTACTCTAAATATATTTGAAGAAACAACAACAAACTTTATTATTAACTTTTACATTTTTGACCAACCTTTTCAATATACTTCTTTGATTTCTTAACATCCCACATGACCAACTCAGTCTTTTATAATCCTCCAAATCTCACATCATTGCACTCAACTTAAACTTCTTATAATGCTTTCCTTTGACTGTATCCTTTATGAGCAAACTTTCCTTTTTATTTTTTAACACTGTTTAATAGCCTTTAAAGAGTTTAGTTATGGTGATTTACTGGCTTTACACAGAGTATGTAGCTAAATTTTAGTGATGAAACTAGTTCTTGTGAAACTAGTGCAATAGAATGACCAGACTTTTCCCAGCTGTTATATTGATTAGAAAATGACGAATATGCAAAATAAATAACTCAAAAAACATGATATGATTTCAGTAAAAAACTTTTCCTTCTTTGCTCAAATGGTATGAAACTAAGCAACTGTTAAACGTAATTTCTGTTTAAGTATATATACATATAGTCTTGTTGAATATATTTTTTATTTACTTTTAGCTCAAGTTTGGACTCTTTATTTATTCAACATATAACTCACTCTCTTTCTGTCAACTTTTCATGCTAAATGTCCTGTATTTGACTCACTGCCCATGGGACAATCATGGGTATGATTTGTTTCATTTTTAGCTACAGTTACAGTTTACCATGATATAAAATTAAAGTATTAAGCTAAACATAAGATCTAACATGCCAAACATAACTACACATACTTTTTTTTCATATAGTCATTACATATAATCTTCAAAGATTAGATCATAATACTTTAACTCTGGAAATATAGCTTATATTAAAATAACGGTGTTAAACTATTGAAAATAACTTCTATAACATAGTGGTTCTTTTTCTCTCATTAAATTACATAGAACAGTAGCCCTTCTCTGTTTCGTGGAAACAAAAGGTCTTCTAATGAATGAAAGATGCTCGTGTAATTATAGCAACATCTCTTTAAAACTTATAAAACAGGCCCAAAGAGTAATAAATATATGTTCTATGAACTTTTGTTAAAGGTCCCTAGAACAATGAAGTATGTTCTTGTAAGTATAATGATCAAACTTATAATAAAGTTTTAAAACAGAAGAATGAACAGTGGTATTACATATGGGCATGTTAAATTAATGAACACAATTTAGAGAAATATTTTATTTAGACAAGTTACTTCAGTTAATATGTATTGCACCACAGATAGAAAGCTTAAGATGTTATAAATGAAAATCTATGACAGAACTAGTACATTGGTTAAATAAAAGTCTTGTGACAGAACTGGTACATTGGTTGATTAAAAGTCAAGTGACAAAACTGGTACATTGGTTGAATTAAAGTCTAATGACAGAATTGAATGGACACCTAGTGACAGAATGTATACATCAATATTTTATTTAGTGAGAAGTGTTCATGAAAATATTGTTAATTTTTCTCAGATAACCAAATGTTCTTTGTTAAAGTAAATATTTTAGTGGAGTGTTTTAACATAATGAAATATGTGATGGAATTAAACTAAATTAGAAACAAAAGTAGAGCATGGCATTTGTCTGTCACTGTTCATTAAGTTTTGTTTCTTACTTAAACAAGGCGTGTTTGTTACTACAACTCACTTTCTCAAAATATATTAAGGAAACAGAGATTAGTAGTGAAGAAATTAACAGTATCACTAATTTCAAAAGTGACTTAAGTTTAACAAAAATAAATCAATACCTTAGCACACCTCCATTGTAACACCCTACATTAATGTAGCAGCAATGTCATTGACATAAAAAACTATTGTAAATGTCCAATGACAGTACAACAGATGTTAAAAAAATACTTTAGGATAATAAAAAAGTTGCATACAATTAACTGTACAAATTATGAAACAAAAAAGACTGCAGATTTAGAGAATAAAAATCTGCTGCAAGGTTATATAATTTAAAAAGTACAATTGTTTTATAAAATTTTTAGTGAACTCTTCAAAATATTCAGAAGAGTTCATAGCACTAACAAATAAAAGTTTAAAAAAAAATGGAAACTTCTGAAAATTAATTTAATGTTATGTATATAACAATATTTGTGTTACTTACCACATAACATATATGGTAATGGCTACAAAAACAACAAAAGCCGATCCTATAGAAATCATGGCATACATCCAGAAGCTCGGTTGACTGTCATCTGTAAAATAATTGTACTGAAAGATGATAATTCTCATAGTAACTAGCAATGTATAGCTGTCCTGAAGGACAGAAAATGTCTTTCTCAGATACAAGAAACTTACGAATGACATTGACAAATTTATAAACTTGTTTCTAAATGTGCTGGGATTCCTGTTGGACCCATGTTACACTGCTATCTGGTCTAATAGAAGTTTTTACTCACTGTAGCAGTGATTATGTTTCTAAAATACAAGACAGTAATTTTGTTTTTTAAAAGAATTTCCAGGCTAATTTTGTTTATGCAAAATATATCTCAAAAGTAAGCTAGTTGAAAATTTAATGTTTTCGTGCAAAATATGAGAGATTCTGCAGGAAGACAGAGGTAATGGGCAAATGCATAAAAAAAGATTAAAAACATACACCATCTGTTTTAAAAAAGAACCAACTATACTTGACCTTCCGTTACACACATTTTTATAACACTATTATGAAAGCTGATGAATTGTACCTTTTTCTCTATAATCCCATATTTTAATAAATGTATACGTTATTTTGAATGTAATATGGAAAAAGTTAAAAGTATATACATTATTTTCTACTTATATGCTTATCAATTAGTAGCAATACACATATTACTGGAGCATATTTTTATATGAAAAATGTGCAGTCTTCTTTTTCTAATCCAACATACATGCTTCAAGTTCTAAAGTTGGTATCCATCATGTTAATAAAGATTAATACAATTCTTGCTATTCATTCCTAATTTACCCCTGAAGAAGAAAAATGTATGTTCCAAAACCTCTGCTTTTTTTATTGAGATTTATCCTTTTTTGTTAATTCCATATTCAAATCTTACAAATATGCAACATTTTAATTTTGTAAATCACATTTCTATGTGGAAGTTATACGAGGGCTGTTCAAAAAATACGCGAACTTACGTCATAAAACAAAATGTACTTTATTTAGAAGTTACAGGTCTGGGACCCTTTCAAAGTACTCTCCTCCCCAATGCACACACTTATCCCAACGCTGTTTCCACTTGTTGAAACAGTCCTGGTACGCTTCTTTTGTAATGTCCTCCAGCTCCTTCGTCGCATTTGGTTTAATCTCAGGAATTGTCTCAAATCTTTTTCCTTTCAAGGGTCTTTTGAGTTTAGGGAAGAAGAAAAAATCGCAAGGAGCAAGGTCAGGAGAGTAGGGGGGTGGGAAAGAACAGTGATCGAGTGTTTGGCCAAAAACTCACGAGTTCTGTGTGGCACAAATGTCGCAGCAACGGGGTGCATCTTCAATTTTTCGGTCAAAATCTCGAAACAAGATCCAACTGATATCTCACACTCTTCAGCAAGCTTCCTGACAGTCAGACGTCGATTTGCCCGCACCAGGGTGTTGAATTTGTCGACGTGTGGGTTGTCAGTTGACGTGGAATGACGTCCAGGACGCTCATCACCTTCAATGGACTGTCGACCATCCTTAAAACGTTCATGCCACTTGAAACATGCCGTACGCTTCATAGCAACATCACCGTAAGCCGAGTTAAGCATAGCAAAAGTTTCAGTCGCAGATTTTCCAAGCTTAACACAAAATTTCAGAGCAAGTCGTTGCTCCTTCAAGTCATTCATTCCGAAATCTGCCAAACGAAAAAAATCGCACTTCACTTAGCTTCACGTAGCTAATACACAAATGAAGATATCTGCAATCGGGAAATTGCGTTGTAATCAGCTGATCTGTGCGAACCTAGCGACACCAAGCAGATTCCCCTGGAACCAACTGGAGCCGCGCAATTCAAACAGTCCGCATATTTTTTTAACAGACCTCGTATGCAAGGTAATATTAGGGAATCTATATACATCATTAAGCAACTTAGAGTATATCCTATTTATTGCAACTTTAGTGATGTCGAGAAACCCACTTGTTGAGAAATTTATATGCAAAAACGGCTCGTTTGGGTTGAGAAAATATTTTACATAGAAGAGCGAACAACGTTTCGACCTTCAATGTAAAATATTTTCTCAACCCAAATGAGCCATTTTGCATATAAATATTGCAACTTTAACTGCATTTTTGCAGATCATCTCAAATAATGATGATTTATATACCTGTAATATCTCTCTCAGTCTTATGCATATAAATATAATTATTTTTATATTTTTAATATCCAGTAAGTCTTAAAAATTCCTGTTGTAGGAATAAAAAATGTGAAATCTAAACCGTAAAGATGATTATGATGCATTTGTTATTTATTATTTAAAAATATATAAATTTTGGTGTAATGTGTATGTGGTTTTCATGTCGATCAGGTTCTTCTTCATTGTTTTTAATAAAGAGCATGAAGGTATTTTTTTTTACCATTTCAAATTTGCAAAATATGTTATTACACCTCTTCATTTCTGTGACTGAAAACATCAAAGATTGATTGTATAGGTATAAATGTCTGCATACTTGTAGATATTGTGACAACAGTGTAGCTCTTTAAGCATAGGTAGACATCTGCTTGACTATGGAAGGACGTTTATGCAACAATAATACAGTGATTCTGTGTGTTCATCACAAAACCTCATGAGATTTTGTTAAGGTTTATAAGTGTTTTGTACACAAAGAATTACATTATTCTAATTGCATCTTTTTGATGAAAATGTTATTTATCTATAGCAGTTATGTGCATTCAAATGGTTAAAATAGTTCATGTGCAAAGTGATTTTTGTATTTTAAGAATATAAAAATACTTTTCTTCATCTCACAATTTGCATATTGCATTTACATAACCTATAGAATCTGTTAAATGAACTCAAAAGTTTTTTTAAGGTAAATACTTATATATATTATATATTTCATTTTTTTCCTACTATATCACTAACCAGTTATTATCAACAGTGTACAATACAATGCAATGATTAAGATGGTGAAATAGAAGAAGAATTTTTTTGTACAATATCTAAAGATGTTATTTTGGTTATAGTTAATTGTTTTCTTTTCTTTTCTTGTCCCTCACCATTTATTATTTATCTCGGTGCAAGTCAATAGTGCCCTTGAGGCATGTTGCAGTGTCTCTGGCAGGTGTGCACAACCCTTCAGTAAAACTTTTGTGCACTGCATAATATCCTAGGTCTTGAAAACTGAGGCAAAGAATGATGTATATTTAAAAAGTGTTTAAACCTTTCAGTTGTGCAGTTTAAAACATAACTAATATATAATTAACTAAAGTATAAAAATAAGACCAAAATACAATTTAACTGTATCTCTAAATATATTTAGATACAAAACAACTGTAAGTGCTATAGTTGATTAAACAGCCAACAGTATTACAGTCTCTGACATGACCATTGCAAGCCAATTTTAAAATAACCATTATTAGATTGTAGTGTAAAATGAGCTATTTTTAATTATTATACATATGTGTATGTAAGGTCTACATATAGGACATAAAGCTCAAACAAATCTATTGAAGGTGATGCTGACAACAATTAGGGGTTGACAAAATTAGTTTACTGTTTTAACAGCATTCTTTTATAGGTTTTTGAAATATATGAGTTGAAAGGTAAAGTAAGCATCTTATAATCTAGACATACACTACATAAATACCACTATATTCCTGAAAATATAGTGTCAAAGTAGAGTATTTTCATAGCTTGTTGTGACAATATATCTGAAGTTTAAGCAGATTTCTTGTAGGCATTTTCTGAAATAAATAACTTAACATTATATAGCGTAAAATTTTGAAACATAATGTATATTGTAACATTAATTTCATCTACATACATTGATAGTTAAGGTGTTTACTTGAATTTTTAATGTAACACAGTGACTTGTGCAGAAAAGGGTTTAAAAGGTTAGAGCACTTTGGCAATAAAGTTATAAAAAATTACCTTAACTCTCCAGATAATAATAAAAAAACTATATTTCATTCAATATATATTTCACCACTGCATATTTATTAGGATTATTACAAAAAGAAATGTTAGATGTCAACAGGTTAAAGCAACAAAAAACATTCCCAATAAGAATTTTGATACAAAGCATGGCCAGGTGGCTAGGGTGCTCTGAAGGCTACAGGTTCGAATCCCCATCACATCAAACATGCTTGCCCCTTCTGCTGTGGGGGTATTATTATATGACAGTCAATCCCACTATTCACTGGTAAAAAGAGTAGCCCAAAAGTTGACAGCAGGTGGTGATGGCAAGCTACCTTCCATCCAGTCTTATATAAAATTTACGAAAAACAAAACAAACAAATTGTATCCTTCATTTGGTATCATCATTCATTGGACATTGTGGATAAAGGATTTCTTTGCTCAAAGTGGTATCTCTAATTCAAGGTAGAATATGTGTGCTTTGCATCTTATATTTATGTATTATACATTTTTGATATCCTTCTCCATAATTTATTTGGTTTTTAAGGAGAACATTTTGTAAATTACACTATTTTATTTCTTTTTTTTATAAATTTCGTCAATTAGAAAGATCTATTCTGGAGAAACCTTTTATAAATATATTATACATTTAAATTCACCACTAAACCAGTGTTTTAATCTGCAAAATACAAACTTTGGGGTATGTCAGTAATTTTTGTACATAATTGATGCACGAAAATCTCTCTTTTTCAATAAGAAAAAACAATATCACACATTTCTATTACCCTAAAAATAGAATATTGTAAATTCACCTTTGACACCTGTACAATACTGTTTGTACTATTAAAATTAAACAGTACTGATGTGTGATGCACTTGGACAACACCTATGTATTGTTGAATTTTAACAGCACAGTGTGTGTATACTTGAATTTGATGCTGGACAGTCAGTTTTACTGAGCTACAAAACTACAACATAAGTGAGATCCTAAGGTAATCTTCCTCATTTTAGATTGTGTGTCAGACTTATCCAAAGTGAATACAGGCCTTCACATTTAACTGAAGCCATCACAATTATGCTTGTCATCATCATTAAAATGAGTCTTGCGATGGCTTATTAGAGCCCCAATCAAGTTTGTTGATCATGACATTCACTGTTCATGCAGTCAGTTGTTGTTTACATAGTATAAGTTCACAGATAACCTTGTGTAACCCTGTTGACTGCTACAACTCCAGTGCTTTAATTTTAATTGGCTAGACTACTGATATCACAGGGACAAAAACACAGTGTTTTAAAAATATAGTGTTATATCTACATTCAATATTTGCAACTAAGAAATTGAGTCAATATTTTAAAGTTTAAATTTCTAAACTGGTTGTTAATTATTAGCATATTCAGAACAACATAAAGAACTTTAAGAATTTGGGTTGTTTTTCTGAATAATATGTGGCTCCAAGAGCCTTCATATGGATCAAAGGTAATCACAGTTCAGTTCCGCTTTCACTTTTAATTGTAAACATGTATTAGTTTAGCCAGCAAAACTGTTTTGTTGTTAACAAATGGAATCTCAGTGGAAAAACTGAATTTTCTTCTTCAAAGGGCAACTTAGGAAGAGACGTTGTAACACAAATGTGATGCAAGTTTTATGCTAAATATAGCAAGAAGGTCTGAAGAAAAAAAGTGAAAGGGTGCAGTTAGCAAGAGATGGACAAGTATATATACAGCACTGAATTCATAACAAAGTACACAATTGTTCACCATATGAATTCCAAAACACAACAAATTGCTTGTGTTCATAGAGGGCAGCATTAAATGAGAAAAGCTATTACGTGAGAGGAGGCTGGGTATCCTTTTGTAATTGTTTTATTACAAGTAATGTTATGCAGAAGTTACATGTTCATATATACATGTGCTTTTAAAGCTTTAAAAAACTGCTTTAAAATAATGAGAAGATTCTTCCTGGAAACTGTGGTATCACTAGTGATGGTCCTTCTGTTTCCAACATCCTTCTTTAACCTCTGTTAAATGTAGCTGTCCATTAAAAAGCCAAGGAAGCATGCAGAAAGCTTCTTAACACAGTCCCTGTTGGTAATCAAAACCCTAGTTAAAGTGCAGAAGCAAAATATTTACAACTGATTTCAAATTTTAATTATGCTAATAGAGCAAAAGAATTTATTAACATTACTGCAGAATCCAATTGTGAGAAAGTAGCAGTGATTTTATGTTTAGCAATTGCTTTTGCAGTGTTTAATGATGGAAGTCAGGTAAGAAAAACTGGTTTTGAAAATGGACTAATTTTAATTATTAGAGTCAAATAAGACTTACTTCTGTGTAACCTTATAGAAAAGCATTGATGATTTATTCAAAGGCAAGGCAGAAGAACATGCTTACCTGCTAGTTTCAGCTAAAGATGATGGAGCTACTATTAATACAGAAATTTATAATGGATTGCTAACAAAACTAAAAAATGACAATTACCTTTGGCTTTTAGGCAGTCACTACATTTCCTGTAGAGCTTAACTGGCATTATAAAAGTCTAAATCATTTGCTGATGTGAAATACAACTATATTTTACTTACTTAAATGATCTAAAAATTCAAAAGGCACGTTGAGACAACTGCTAGTTCAATCGATGTACGGCATTTTAATTTTCCCAAAATGCACAGTACATAATTTGTTGCACATATAAGATGTGAAGTATACCATTTACTAAGCAATTGGGTAATTTTTGCTGAGGCAGTAGAGAACTACCTTGTTAGTTGCAAGGAGAGAGTTGAATTGACTAAATTCATGAACTCATAAAAATAAAACAAAGAGTTTATTATTCTAACCAAATAACATTTCTCAACCTCAAGATCACAAGAACTGATAAACAATTCAAAACAGAAATCCATAGGAAGACCATCTATACTGGACTATACATTCCCTGGGACTCAACACATGAAACTAAACAAAAACTCAACATATTAAGAAACCAAATAAACACAGCCACAAAACTATGTTCACCTGATAAAATTAGTGATGAAATCAACAAAATAAAACAACAATTCATCAACATCAACAAATTTCCTCCAAAAACTGTTTAAAAAATTATACATACACACACCAAGATCAACAACATAATCAACAAAAACAAACCATAATAAATTCCAAGATACAACAAACTACAAAACCTTACACTGCTGCATACCATATATTCCTGACATCAGTGAAAAAATACATATGAATAACCAATATTTGGGAAAAACATAACATTCCAGTAAGTACCAAATTTATTCAAAACCAAGGTATAGAACAAAAGTCCATACTCTGTAAAAACTACACTGACAAACACAACACCAACATAATTTATAAAACACAATGCAACAACTGCCACAACTTCTATATTGGAGAAACAAGCAGAAAAATGTAAACTAAATTCAAAGAACACAAAAAAACACCTTCACGCATTTTTGAAAACTGCAAATCAAATAAACACAACATAACCACAGAAAACACCCAGATACTAAGTAGGGAAACAAATGCAAAATCAAAAAAGTCGTACTTATACAACAACACAAACCAGAATTAAACCAGTATAAAGGAACACCCTTATGCCTATACTAATTAATAACCTGACATCCAACTGAAATGCTCCCAACAATTCCATACCCATTTACACTCTTGTCTCTAAGACGTGCCCAACAACAGTCATTTGCAAAATCTCTCTTTTTTTTAACCTGAAGAGGATCTAAGAAGGTTGCAACGCTGTTCTGTATGCTTTTTTAATTAAAGTGCTAATACCCATACCAGTCATCTTGAGATTACCTTTTTACCTCAAGTGGGTTTCTTGTCATCATGAACTTACTTTTCTGTCAAAATGTTGCTTGTACAAAGATACGCTGGATGCATGTTTTATTCTGCCTGAGCAGTTTATAAAAGAAAACATTTTATGTTATCAGATACTGCCTATGGTAAAAAACAAAACAAAGAATACCTTAAAGAAACTCAAGAAAGAAATTGCAGATACACACTGTGAAAATGTTTTGAAAAAAGTTCAATCTTCGAGTGGATATGAAATCAAGTTCCTGGCATCTTAAAAGTTCTTTTGCTTAAAGCAGGGTGTTAGTAAAACAAAAAATAAAATAGAGAATATATTAATGTCAGTGTGAACTAAAGTCTAATGAATAATGTAGACTATGATGAGAATTACTGTCATTTCAAGTGTACAAGCTTGTCTTGAATCAATTTTTTTTTTAAATATAAGAATGGATGTTATCAAAGTATGTTCTGGATAGATCCTACAAATAACAGTAGCAACATCAGAGAAATTAAGTATTTAAATTTAGTTAATGAGCATTTTTATAAAACACTGAAAAGGAACAATTTTGTTAAACCTGAGGTAAACAGAAAATGGAAATAATCAAAATAATGATTAAGTACAACATGAATGGAGTCAAAACTGAGGATCTTTGGGAGCAGGTACTTCTATAAATACAGGATAATGGAGTTTCTGAATGTTCATATGCTGATGGAAATAGTTATTGGTGACCATCATCAACTGCTGATTCTATCTACAATATTCCTACTGTTTATGGGTTATAACATACAACAGTGGAGAACCTTCACTCAAGAAGGGGACTAGCTGATTTTTGTTTGGACACATGAGGAAAATTAACAAATATTAAATTCAGCCTTGGAAAATTTTATGGCAAAAAGGAAGAAAAGGATATTTGATAAAAATCCCTTCCACCTCTCTACAGAATGTATAGCCAAGAAAGGGAAGTCAGACATGTACAATGAAACTGATTTTGTTCTTGATTAAGAGTTAAGTGATTAAGATGATCATGGTGAGGATGATGATGATTCTAACATGTATAATAGTCTTCTGAAATTGCCAATAATTCTGACATTTTATATTGTATCATTTAAAACCAACAGAAAGGCAAAGCTTTAATCTATCAAATAAAATATAATGCTGTATTTTATTAAGTACAGAGTATTGTAAATTTCATCTTTTTTAAACTTTATCTTGTCACATTTAGAATTAAAAGCAAAGGAAATTATTTCAAGTCCCTCATGTCTTAGTTACAAAGGCAATTAAATTATAAAAGTTGTATAAGACATTGCTTTGTGCACATTATTATTCTGTATCTTCAAAGAAATAAACATTATTTAATGTATAAGTACCATCATTACAAAATAGTGTGCTTAAATTTCACTGGCAACTGAAAGTAGAAAACAACAAGCTAAATATAAGCACAAATTTTTCATTTTTCTTGTTTTTTTTTCTTATTTATTGTTGTACAAGTAGTTAAAAGCAAAATTGAAAAACCTTTAGGTTAGATTAGGTTATATTATGAAAAATAATAATAAAGAAAAGATTTCTTCATGAGATATGCTTGCAAGTACCTTGTGTGATACATTATTCAGTACATTAAAGTTACAAATTTACCAAGTGATTTACAACTTGTATTGAGGTATTATTATTCAGACACAAAGGGCAGTAAAACAATAACATTAAGAAGAAACAGATATAAACTGTTATAAGCCTTGTAACAGAGTAGAACAAAATAACTCCACTAGAAGGATCAAACATGACTTATTAATATAATAGAAATCCAAGATAAAACTTTCAAATAACTATAAATTTTATCATTAACAAAAAAAAAGTAAACCATGTCTGAAGAGCCCTGGGTAAAAATGTTAATAAACAATACAAACTGAATCTCAATGTAATTTATTTAAATAAACAAAGGAAATGGGGAAAAAGAATCAGAAGAACAAAAAAACCTAACTCTGGAAAAAGCACAAGTTCCAAAACTGAATCACTTCTTATGATCAATAACAATACAAAACAATAATTCTAACAATATTTCATGAATTAACTCATTTAAGATAAAAGAAAGGTTTTTATTTAGTGGTTAGACAACAAAGTTACATCTCATGTGTCTAACTAGTTCCATAAATCTACATTATCTTTCACAATATTGATATCTGAAACATCACTGCTCGAAGGAGATTATGGCACTTTTATAATACATACATCATGAACCACAGCAATAATTCATAATAGGTTGTGTTGTGTTTTTATAATTTAATATTGTTCTCCCAGCCTAAAGAAAAAAATGGTGTGATTGATTACTGCAATGAAACTTGTGCAATATTATTAATTGCATATTACTAATCTCATCATTGCACATTGTGTAGTGTAGTTTTTATTTTTATTTTACTACCTAACAAATAATGATTCCCACCCAATCATTTCAACATGGTCTGTAGTTTATATGGAATTTAATAGTCTACTATATGCATGTGTACATAGCTATTTGCAAGCCATGGATGTAATGTAATGTTTACATGGCAGGCATGACACATGCACCATAACAGTTATTAACTTACTGTTGCAACCATTTTGATGTAGTGTATTATTTATGTATAGGGTTCTTGCCTTTTCAGTCATAATGCTGCTGACAGGATCACAGTTTTTTGTTACTGCATGATCAGTTTCAACCATGTTAAACAACTGAAACACTGTCCAAACAATGTAAAACATTATACAAACATCTAGGCTATCACCAACAGCAGAAATATTTAAGTTGGACTTTAAAAGATAGTGCCAAGCTCAGCTTCAATCCCTGAATTGGCAGTCTGAGTGATGGCTGACAGTAAACATTGAATTGTAGCCAATACTGCACAACTGAGGATTTTATATATACTGCAGATATAGTAGCTATCCTTGATGATGCCTATAAGGTATAAGAATTATGAAAGCAAGAGATGGCAAAAGTTATGGCAATTCTAGGCAAAAGTGTGCCAAAAATTGTATAGCCATATATTTTATTTATAAAATATTCAGTTTCAGATAAAGTGTGTAACAGTGATATCCTACCAGAGCCTAGGATTCTCATAGTGGTTGTAGAAGTGTCATGACCAAAAATTCATCAGAAATGGAGGAAGGAAAGGTATATTAATATAATCATTTCATAATTGCTCATTAACATGTTTTTTATCTTGGTAGTGTGTGTGTATAATATCACTCTTAAAAGGAATTCTGACCAGCTACAGTAAAACCATGACAGATCCTTATTATGGTCAGTGGAGAGGAGGAAGAGGAAGGAAGAAATATAACACTTATAAGAAATATTAAAAAATACTTATTTGTACACATATCCTATTACATTATGAAGTATTGTCTTATATTTGCACTGAACATATATGCATGCATTTACACAACTTGAGAAATTCATCTGGTACTTTTTATGCACATATGGCTTTACAACTTAAAATGTATAAAGCCTGCATGTATATATAAATAGTAGGTATAAAACTTGTAGTTATAAAAGCCAGTCCATGGACTAATCCAGTATAGTTCATTAGTTCCTCCAAACCAGTGTTTACAGACTCCCCACATAGCTAAAGAGAATAAATATTGAACTCACACATTTTCCAAGCATATATATATAACGTGATATGTTGATCACCATGAATCACAGTGATCATACATGCAGCACCACTCCCAATGAAAACACTGTGGCAATAATGTCAGGAACGATAGCTATCCAATCTGAATGAAGCCAATCCACAGGTTGCCACTGCTTCCCCACCAAATATCATATGCCAACTATGTATTTCATTAAATTTAACTGTTTCAAATAAGCCAATAATGCTATTATACAGGTTCACATCCATGAGGAAAAAACGAAAAAAAAACAGATTATTAAATACTGTTGTTTTAAAAAAGGTGGAAAATGAATTGTAAAAAATTCAAAACATAACAGGTAGTTTAAAGTAAAAATGTAATCACAAAGAAGCTTAAGGTTTGAGAAAGTATTGACATTATTTACTTGAGCTACAAATCCCTATTTTGACTCTTAAGTATTACAGCTTTTAGACATGGAATCAAAATAGTGATTTATAGCTTGAGGAAATAATATAAACACTATGTTTCAAACCTTAAGCTTGTTTGTTAACATTTTTTTGTTACATTTTCACCTTAAACTTCGTGTTTCTGTACTTTTGAAAATCCATATAGCCTTCTTAAATTAATAACTTTGAATAATATTGTACATATTCAAAATTAACATGCTCCAGTTAAAAGATGAGTTAGTAATTTAATATAAATACAAATTCACAACTGAACTAAATAATAGAAGGAATAATAAATGAACAGTAAGAAAACAAAAATTAAAAGTAAAATTTGCTATCTCACAGCCTTAAGCTATTTTGAATAAACAGTTGTAGTTTTCTGTTACAATATGCAGTCAGTTTAAGAAGTTATAAAAAAGTGTAGTTTAGATTTACTTTGTACTATTTTCTGGTGGTTGCAAAGCCAGCCAAATTGACTGAGTTGGTTAGAGTTAGGGCAGAGAAAGTAACAGAAAAATTGTAAAGTTTTTCTAAAAAAACATGTTTGATATTCATTTAGGAGGTTTTAGAAGTTATGGAAATTAAATATGAAAAATGTAAAAATAATAAATGTATTTTTAATCTCGACATAAATATCACTTTGTGTTAGGACTAGTCACTCTGACTCCATACATTCATGAACAAATCTTTAATTAAAAATACTTAATTAAAAAAAAATCAATTTTTTTGTGCAAAACACTTTTAATATTTACTAAAAGTTCGTGAAAAATACATTGAGTAATTTTAGAGCTATAGTGTTTATACTTTAATGATTTCAAAGTCAGTGTATACTTTAATGATTTCAGAGCTATAGTGTGTATATTTTAACAATTTCAAAGCAGTTACCTGGTCATATAAAATACAAAAGTTACTATCCATAAGGTTAAAAGTTGTATTCATTGTAAAACTGATCCATTTGAATTATTCAGCACTTGTGAATGACTTTATGTAATGTTAATACATGTATGTAAGACCACAGCACACATTGTCATATACATATATAACTATTGCACAAGATCACAGCAGTTTATTTTAAACTGAAAAGAGACTGCCTCCATTCCCTGTGAAAACTACTTTGGTAATCTTCCCTGGTTACCTTGGGAAGCTTCAAACTGAAAGCTACTATCTATGAGCCTCAACAAGTTTTTTCATTTTAGGCTTCAGAAAAGAGATAATCATCAGCATACTTCAGCCAAACTAAGACATTTCAGCTAAAATTACCATTATGAAGGATTAATATTTATGCTTTCAATATACACACAGAGGAAACAATAAGCACATTAGTGGTCAGAATACTATTTATATTAGCCATTTATTACAACAACAATTTTTATGATATAAAAATGCCTTTGACAATTGTTGTTGCAACAAATGGCTAATATAAATAGTGTTCTGATGACAACTGCTGTGTTTGTTGTATCCCAGCTGTGTGAAGAGCTCTGTATTGAGTGAAACGTATCGTCAATGGATATGGCAAATAAAATGTGATTGGAATACTATTACTATACACTCTTCTGCTTCTTGATTATTCCTGAGGCATTAGATGAAAAGTAGTGTTTAAAAACATAATATGCATAGTACTAATGTATTATGACAAATATAATTGTGATTCACCAGTTTGTACAAGTTATTCACATCATAACAAAAGTTACATACATTATTACAAAAAGAAGGCTTTGAATGTCTTCATTAATAACAATTGCATTTTCAATGCAGCAAATCAAACAGGTTGAAATTATTAATGAAAATAATTTATTGATTGTATCCACATAATTTCCATGTTCTTAGTTCAGTAATGAAAAAATAAATATTAATTACTTAGAGATACTATCACTGAAGTACTGTTTTAATAAGATTTTAGAACATTGTCTGTACTTTTAATACAGTACTTTTTGTTGTTCTAAAGACACATACAATAACACATGTAGTGAGTGTTGCATTTCACCAGTGTTATATCTGTTTATTCAGGCCATTATAAAATAGTTTAAGATGTTTTTTGCATTATCAACACATTTATGGTTATAACATTATCTACAGTAATAAACCAGTGTCATGATATAAGATACTGTTTTGTGCATATATTATTATTTAGTTTATTTTGTGAATGAATATTTTATGATTGTTTAGTTTGTTTTCATTAAAAGAGAGTTTAAGACATGATTATTGGAAGTTGTGTTTGTAACTCATTGATGTTGAGAATATAGTGAGCAGACAATTCATTAATAAATATATAAATAGTATGAGATGAACAGGAAACAACAGACTGACAAAAAAACAGCATAATGGAATATAAAGGCATAGCCAAGGAAAAGTTTGGCATAAGTTAACTTTGCTAGAATTGAAAAGCCTAATGATCAACATAGGCCTAATGCTTCATATGTTAAAGTAAGACTAACACTAGAAAAGGAGATACGAATAATAATTTATTCCATTGAACCATGATCTAAAATAATTGAACCAGCCTGAGTGAACTTTGACAAAAGTACCAGAGAATATTTTGAAAAAAGAAAACCAGATGATCACTGAAAGAGCAGTATATGACTGTCATAACTTGCACCACATTGTAAGTGAATTATACAAAGAATATTTCTGTGATAAAAACACAGAAAGGCAGTTCAGCTTGTCAACTGAAATTGCACTGAATAGGCCTAAGTGGACATTTCACACGAAGAAGAGAACCATATAGTGTTTATGATATCTCTATAATCCATATAGTGTAAAATATTTCTTATTCATATATTTAATTATTCCAAATATATATATATATATTGTAAACAAGTGTATTGTGTGCTGTTCATTTATTGTTGAATTAATCATCAGCAATCACAGACATCTGCTGTAGAAGAATCCTACTCCTAAAGTTTAAACTTTAACAGGTTAGAATGTGCAGGGTGTCATATTCCCATGAAATGGTTCTTTCTTTGTATGTCATCTTGGAAAAGATGGCAGCTGTTCACAATGGGGTAAAGTTATATATGCAAAAACAGCTGTTTTGGATTGAGAAAATTTTTTATGTAGAGGAGCAAACAACGTTTTGACCTCCTGCAGTCATCAACCTGACGATGACCAGCCGTTTTTACACACATATTTTTCTCTACAAGTGGGTTTTCTCGTCATCACTGGATAGGGTAAAGTTGTTCTACTACTAACTGTTCAATAGAAATGATGAAAACAAAGAAAAGCATCCTTTTTAACATTTAGTTATAACAGTTAGTTTCTAGTTCTACTTTTTGATCCAAAAGGCCTTATTCAGTCCTTTCATACTGTTTTCTTGCAAGTTGTATAAAATCCTATATACAGGTAATATAAGAGCACTAAAAATAACGTAATGGTGGGATTAACTGTTAGGTCTACTATTTTCTTTCCTAACAAGTAACATTAATTACCAGATCTACTAGACCTAATGTTAACTCACACCCAAATTGATATTTTATTTTGAGATTTTCTGGCAACACAGAGTATCTATATTTCTACTCAAATTCTAGTTTTAAAGGGCTTAAAGAGTGTACGGTTGTTATGATATATTTTAAAGTAATTTTGTGTTACTTATTACTTTAAAGTAATTTATTTGTCCCATTGCAGAATACATCCGCCTATAAAAACCGTATTGTACTCATAGTCTAGCTTTCATTTTTAAGCTTCAACCGCAGACTACAATTTGCATTACTGTAGTGCAAAAGTACTTTAGTAAATTTATCTGGTTCGTTAATCCTATTATATCTGTCTCTCTTTCCTAATTACAAAGCTACATCACAACAATGTAAATAACGTTTTGAGAACATATTGTAATCATAAGCTTGTTCTACCTAATAATATGTACGTACGACTCCTAACAGACTTTTGGCTTATACAGTCACATGACCAAAGGAAACACATTAACAATTTGCGACCATGTTGGACACAACATTCGTGAAAAGTAGGTCTACGCTAGATAATCACCTCGTTCTCCGTTCATTTTACATGAACTTACAAAGACATGGACAATAATGATATATACAAGTCAAGATATGAGGAGACCTTCCTTGTTCTGTCTCGAAAACAATAACAATGGCGATGGATATCAGTAAACTGGTCAGAATTGAAAATAGAGCACCCGAATTAGGCTTACATACCAGTGTTAAAATCCCACTGGTTGACAATACAGATTTCGTAAATTAATTATTTCTGACAACATCTTTTTACACCGAAAAGAAGTTCAAGGCCTATAAAAACCTTGATGTTTAGAAGTATTTTATGGGCTAAGAAAACAGATTCACCATCACACTTCATCTAAGTTGTCATGACTTCTTATACAGTAGCATACTTCATCTTCACCCACGGCTGCTCTCTCGATTTACACTATTATATAGTAAAAAAACGATACCAGAATCCTCTTACACATCCCACCTTTATAAGTATATCCCGAAGCCCATGCTCGTCCGACATAGCCAGGTAGTTAAGGCACAAGACTCGTAATCCGAGTGTTGCGGGTTCGAATCCCCAACACACCAAACATGCTCGCCCTTTTAGCCGTGGGGGCGTTATATGTAACGGTAAATCCCACTATTCGTTTGTAAAAGAGTACCCCCAGAGTTGGCGGTAGGTGGTGATGACTAGCTGCCTTCCCTCTAGTCTTAAACTGCTAAATTATGGACGGCTAGCGTAGATAGCTCTTGTGTAGCTTTGCGCGAAATTCAAAACAAACCAAACCAAGCCCACGCTTCACGACCTCCGAACATCCGTCGCCTATCAGAACTCCAGAACCCACATTGCAAACCAATCAACTACAAAAGACCAAGAAACTCAGACATCTAGGAAACAGAACTACGAGACAAGACTACTCAAAGAACTATAACAAGAAAAAGAAAAGGAGGAGCACTCAGACCCAGCCGCCAGTTCACCCCGTAACTGTCGAATAATCGCAACAAACCAGTAACCTAAATGAAGTTACACCCTTCTCGCCCTTCGCCCAAATCCACATTACGTTCCTACTCGTCAAACTCACCCAGCGCTCTTGTTATTGACACCTCCGCTGATCATTACATACAAGATGAACCGTTATTCCTTTTCCACCCACATACCAGCAATACAGAAGAATTCACATCGTCAAAATACTATTTAAACTCGAACTCTAGTGAATTCCTGACACAAATAAGAAGAATCAGGGATTCCACGAAGCACTAGACTGCAATTTGCCTCTCCAACTTATTATCGCCAGACACTGGTAACGATTAACGCCTTACCAGTAAAAGCGGGTTTTCAAGGGGTACTTTCCCCCATCAAACTCTTGGCACATGATTTATGGATCCCCCCCCCGCCCTGAAGGATCTTATATCCAGTATCGGCCGTTTATTCGTACTCGTATTATCTCCTTTGCTAATCCACTTATTAATAATATCAAACTTTCAGCTCATTTAATTTATATATAGTTTCCTCCATGACAGACCTTCAAAATCAGGTCCACATCATCACTTATGCACGAGCGGGCGAAGAATGATTGCTCAGTCTTCGAACGCCTTTGATGTTTAAGTAGTTTTACTGAACTACTTAATTTCACATCAAAACAACTGTCTAAGACAGAAAAGTATTTTGTGGTCGGCTCGGTTGGGGCACATTAGACTATGAAAAGTGTAAAAGACTACATGACTTACTGAGGGTAAGTAGAAGTTGTTTATTGTCACTAAGCCCATTATTTATGTTATATTAATAGTAAACTTACAATCCTGATATGCTATATCGTATTGCATTGCATTTTAAGTACTCCTGTATTCTAAAACCATTTTATTCAGTACACATTACCATATATTTTACACAAGTAAGCCCTGGATTTTAAATTTAAAACCATTTGTCTTGACAAGCCACATTTTCCATTTTTTAATAAAACTTTATTACAGCCCACTGGATCCTTCTATCAAGCACTGGTTGTATGGGCTTGTATCATAGCATTTAGATTACGGGTGGAATCAACTATTTACAAGTTACGGATTTTAACAAGATTTATGCAATATAATTTTCACAAGGTACATTTTATATACAAGTAGTACAATCCAGTGTATAAAATTAGAACTGCATAGGCAACGATGATGGTTTCTACGCCTTGCCAGTGGTGCTCGGATCTGCACGTTTTACTGCCGCAGTCCATTTAACTCTACGTACGGGATATTTTCGAATACTACAAAACGATAATTCCAGATTCTTTGTCTGGTTGCTTGTACTACTGACTGCCGCACAGTTAATATCATTTCAAGTATTTGATCCGAAATTCCAATACCAGCAACTACAATGTTGTTACTAGATTGTCTGTCTGATATATCAACAAAATGGCGGTGCTTACGTTGCGTCTGGTCGTTAACATATGCGTGAGGTCATATATATAGATATACATGCTGCAGAGCTGAAAAAAATGTCAAAGCAGTGTTTTCTCTTTACTTAAGGGCCTGGCATGGCCTAGCGCGTTAAGGCGTGCGCTTCGTAATCCGAGGGTCGCGGGTTCGCGCCCGAGTCGCGCCAAACATGCTCGCCCTCCCAGCCGTAGGGGCGTTATAATGTGACGGTCAATCCCACTATTCGTTGGTAAAAGAGTAGCCCAAGAGTTGGCGGTGGGTGGTGATGACTAGCTGCCTTCCCTCTAGTCTTACACTGCTAAATTAGGGACGGCTAGCACAGATAGCCCTCGAGTAGCTTTGTGCGAAATTCCAAAAGAAGCAAACAAACTCTTTACTTAAATGGCACTCAAGAACATCACGCGCACTTTAATTTATGTAAATTCAGTACTATTGACTATGCTATTAAAATTCAGTAGTATAGGAAATGGAGAATCCTACACTTTTTTAATCTGTCCCAATGAAAATGCTTCACAGTCAGGAAGATTACTCTCATGAGAGGCATGACAGTGTATAACATTAAACACAAAATCCAATAATTTTCAGGGCCCTAATGCGAGCCCTGGGCTCCGGTCACAACGACTTTTAATATAATGGCCTCGTACATCTCTGAAATATAATAACCACTAAAGTATAATTTTATTTTAATTATTCAGGAAATAAACCAGAAAAAATATTACATGATAATCTTATTCTAATTGCCAAGCCCGCCGAGAGGGGGGCGAAGAGACACCTGCCCAAAAACCCAGCTAAATGAAACGTAGTTATGCCAGAAAGCCCCTTTAGGCTATATCTTCATTTGACGTTTTTGGCATGTAGACGCTTGATACATTAAAAAATGATTGAAATAATAATTTGAGTAATAGTCAGTATGTTTTGTACTTTATAGATTTAATAAATACTTGTTGCTTCGTTAACGTTTTCACATTTATAACGTAAGCTAAAAACAGCTGCTGCAATGGTTTTGCCTTGTTTATGAGTTCGTTTCTGTCTTAATATAGGACATATATATATATCATTTTTAATAAGTTCTTAAGGGTGTTAAGAGAGAGGGGAAAAAAAACCCGATGAGGATGTTTTCTCCTACGCCTGTGCTGGATTTGGACACTCGTGGTAATTCCATGTAGATTTGTAAAATATCACTTCTCGCGCAAAGAAAGTGTCATTGCTTAACCACAGATAAGGAAATCAGACTTCCAATTCTTTCAAAACACAATATTTTCAATGTGTGTTTATATTTAATATCCATTTAATGACAAGATAATAGGAATGACAAGTCACTTTGGAATTCCACATATCGATATCGCCAAGAAAGCAGTTTTACAGGGAGTGTTTCCTTAAATATGTATATCTTCAAGCGCATTTACAAGATATTTAAATATACATTTCTATCCGTAACTGGCTTACCATCTCACAGATTTATGCTACAAAAACTAGCACTGTTCGGCACAAATATTCTAATCAAGTTAATTTTATTCACATAATAAATAATACAATATGTTCTAAATAACTAATACATTTTTAGCTACAATCAATCGAGTATATGAAAAGGACAGACAAAAAAGCCAAAGAAAAATGCTTATCTACACAGCCTATTTCCCCTAGTAGGAAAGAAGTATTAATAGCAATAAAAAAGAAAATAAGTCAATATATATATGTATAACGATGCCTAAGTTGTATTTCCATGATTCGCAGGTGATAGATTATTTCTTTAACTTCAACAGCAACAAAACTTTAAAAGAAATGTAACTTAAATTTGAAAAATCTCTATTCACAATTAAATTTATATATCGCCCATTATTTATTACTGTGATAAACTCATACGAAACAACAATGCTTTAATATGTATACTTAGTGTTTGTTAGATAAATCACAGCTGCCAAAGTACAAAGTGTTAACTTCATCATTCCTTGTTCATTTCGGAAGCCGTATTTGCTGGCCAATGTAAAGAATCATAGGTAAGTAGATGAATTATTGAACTTCCCCAGACAATATGAAGCATTTCATTGGCTATTATTGAAATTGTTTTCATTTATATTTCTGTTATTTTCTAACACAGTTATTTGTATTTGGGTTTGAACAAGATGTTACCAGGTGTTAGACGGATACTAAAAGTATTTCTGTGTGTTACAGTGATGTTTTACTGGCAGAGATCCTGCACTTTATGTAAACAAATCTATTTAAATATACTTATTTGTCATCTATTTTATTTTTCAAGTATTTAGCCCAATATGATCCGTGTTCAATAGTGTATTATTATTATCCAGAGAAATAGCTCTTCATCACTAACATATCAATGGAAATTATAGTTCTTCTAATAAACACAGTCGTAACTTTGTTTATTCATAGCACGATTTAATAAAAATTCCAATTCAAATAATTGTTTAAAACACTGTACATTTCTTTTATATACCTATAATTCATGCAGTGATGATTTATGTTAACATTACACTTTACGTCTTCAGTCTTTCACACCTGAGAATTAATTTTCACAACCATATTTGGTCCTACCTGTTTTTCTATGCAAGATGTATTTCTTGAACTAATCATTTTTCCATTAATATAATATCTATATTTCATACACGTTTCAAATATTAAATTAATTCGTGTGTATAAACTCACCTGGATAATATCTGGGTAAGATTTCTGGTTCTCTTGTACTGGAATTTAACACTGTGCTTAAGTCCACCGTATTCAACATGGTACCTTTCAAGGTTCAGTGCGATATGAGGAACACTTTCTGATTTCAATTTTTACTTTTTAACTTCTCTGATCCTGATATTACCAATGATAATGATGTTACTTTGATATTTTGTAGCTTATAGTTATACATCTATGTCACTAAAGAACAGTTTCCTTTTGTAACCATGATACGTAGCGTAAATCTTTAGTCCCTACATCAGGTATAGCTTGAAATTCTATCTTAGCTCAATGTATATTATCTATTAATAAATATAGTACTATATTACCGCTCTTGATCGAATTCATGAATGAGTCTATCTCTTGTATTATTTGGGTGTGGCTCCACAAACACATACGCGCCATCTACTGGAATCATCTAAAATATTATTTTTTTAAATAGGAATTTCAAATATTTCCATTTTGTTATTATTAAAATAGGAAGCGTACATAATAATTGAAAATAAAGCACAATTACAATAGAGAAGTTGTTCTATTCCCTTTGGTGGACACAGCAAATAGACTTTGCTATAAGAAAAAACACATTTTGTTGTTTTTCAAAATTTGTAGTGTACACTGGAGTGATTTAGACATTTAGACAATAAAACTATGAGAAAAATAATGACATTTTCTCGTCAGCTATGATTTTCGTCGCTGCGGCTTCATTAGGGTTTGACCATCACTCTTATAACAAAGAAATAACCTCAAAGAGCTGAGAACCATTTTATAGCAAAGGGACGTGATGCGCAGTTCTCCACATTAGTCATTAGGGAAAGCCCGATGAAGTAATTTTAAAGTGATTATACTTTTATGAAATGTTTAAACTTTATTTTCTCAACATAAAATTTCATGAACTCTAAATACAAGAAAAAGTCTGGTCCATACGCAGTGTGTGACAGTGTGTGTGTGTGCGGGGGGTTCTAATTTGTGATATCAAATACCATCACATATCGTGCGAAGCAAAATCAGCATGCAAAGCATACTAATTCTATGAAAGATGGGGGCACGCGACTATTTTAAGCTATAAAGTGCTAATATTTTATCCGAAAATGTAAATTATGCTGAAAACGTTAAATACCATATGCAGCTGCGCTATAACTGTATAAGCATTTTTTTAGATCACTAAAATAGAGGGTTCACCCGAACTCCATCTAACCCATCCACCTGTGTACGTGCGTGTAAGTCCTTTACATAAGACATATAATGTGATGATTATCATTCACTAATTGATCGGAAAGATGTTTTGAAATATAATAAGCTAGACTTAAAAGTAAATATACACGAAGAATAAGTAAAACAAAAACATTGTACAATATATATATAGAATAAACAATTTTTACAATGCTTGACGAAGAATTATCAGAAAAGAATACTGAATGTTTACGTTATCTTGTGAAACTTTTAATATTGTGTTGAGAGAAAGAGCTATTCGAATTTATTTCAGTGGAAAATTTTATAATATGATCTGTTACATGTTATTTCCAACGAAATCGTATACTTGAACTGAAACTGAAATCACACTGTTTAACAAATATTGAAAGAGAATTCAAGATGTATATACATGATTTGTTATATTCGCGAATAAATTAATGTGATTGGCTTTTTTATGGTATACATGAATAAATTAATGAAACAGATTCACCAATGTTGTTTTTGAAGTTGTGTAAATTATACTATCCAAAGTCATGTAATATGCCATACACGAGTGTTTGTGTTTTTCTTATAGCAAAGCCACATCGAGCTATCTGCTGAGCCCACCGAAGGGAATCGAACCGCTGATTTTAGCGATGTAAATCCGTAGACTTACCGCTGTACTGGCGGGAGACCCATAGATGAGAGTTACTTACATGGTAATACTTCTATAAAATTTATTTAAATTGTTTCACTGGGAGACTTACAGAAATATTATAATTATAAATGATGCATGGAAGTTCCCAGATATGTTTATTTATAGAAAATAAGTTTATAATTATGGTAAATCAAAAAAAGAGAAAAGAAAATGTAATTAGCACAAAGCTATACTATGGGATATATGTAATCTGCCCACTACGAGTATAGAGACCCTCTTTCCAGGGGTGTGAGCCCGCAGATATACATACCGTCGTGCCATTTCGGGGTGTAAATGAAATGAAATACAGCTGTGGAACAGATTTTCCCAAAGTGTGTATGGCGCGATCCCACTTCGAAAAATACTTTATTTCTTCTCAAATGTACAGAAAAATAACGGTCTTTCATATTTTATCTGACAAGAATAAAATAAGTAAAATTATTATATTTCTTTATAAAACATCATATTTTAACACCTTTGCAAATCTAAATTTTTATACTAGTGCATCATGATACAACGGAACGTAATTAACTAAAATATGAAGAAAGAGAAATGTTTGTTTGTTTGTTTCTATGCACATAAACTACACAAGGGTCTCTGTGTGTTTTGCCCACCACGTGTATCGAAACCCAATTTTTAGTGTTATAAGCATTTAGACCTACCGCTGAATCACTGCTGGTTTGGAAACAGAACTACCACTACTGTCGACAAACATGCTTGGAAAAATTATGCTTACCGAAACACGTATTAAAAATGTTTAGTCACAGTCCTCCATCCACATTTAAAGCCTAGGTAATAAAATTTTTTATAATTTAATATGCAATGTATCGTTGTATCCCCATCTATTATTATTATTGCAATTTCTCGAAATGGTTTAATGCAGTAGAGAAGCGAATTCCCTATGTATATGTATTTGGGAAGAGGAATAGATGACTGAATAATTACCAATAAAATAGCGCGCTGTAAATAAAAATATAATAAGCGTGTGTGTGTGTGTTTTCTTATAGCAAAGCCACAAAGGGCTATCTACTTAGCCCACCGAGGGGAATCGAACCCCTGATTTTAGCGTTGTAAATCCGTTGTACTAGCGGGGGGAAAATAATAAGCATTTAGGGGTATTCTGTAACGGAAAATGTGCTAATAAAATACTAAAACTATCATAAACGTCGGAAGACTAATGTGTGTTTGTTTTCTTTTGTTTTTGAATTTTGCGCAAAGCTACACGAGGGCTATCAGCGCTAGCCGTCCATAATTTAGCAGTGTAAGACTAGAGGGAAGGCAGCTAGTCATCACCACCCACCGCCAACTGTTGGGTTACTCTTTTACCAACGAATAGTGGGATTGATCGTTAAATTATAACACCCTCACCGCTGAAAGGGCGAGCATCTTTGGTGCGACGGGGGGTCGAACTCGCGACCCACGGATTACGACTCGAACACCTTAACCCACCTGGCCATGTCAGGCCTTAATGTCTGTCACATGATCCATTTAGGAATGTTATCGCCACTTGCCAAATATTTGCCGAATTCATTTCGACGTCTTCCTTGTTTGCCTAAAACTTCGTAGCAACGATAATTATTTATTTTTATCGCGAGACTTCTCTAAAATGACAGATAATATTTTGATGACAAAATTCACAACAAACTGAATTTGGGCTGATGAATGGAATATTGGAAGGAGATGTGGCATCCCTCCACCTTCACTACTTCTCCAATGTAGGGTCACGGGAAAGATGATATTTCTATAAAAAGGAATGAACATAAAAAAGTGGGTAGCTACTGTTAAAGACAATAGCAGTGGAAATGTTACCATTTTACAGTTAATTTGAATTATTGTGATTTATACTTTAGTCTCTTGTATTATCATTAAGTAGTGTTTGTTCACGGATGTGAAAAAAAGGTTTAATGCGTTAAGTGTAGTGAGTAGTTAGAACAGGTGTCAAGATACATGTACTCATTGGCTGTCTGAGAGGAGATGGTAGAGACAATAATATCATAACTCCTCGAAGTAAAACTGTAGGGCGTGTTGCTAGGATTTATTTCACAAAGTGATACAAAATAGAGTGTTGTTAGTGCAGGGTGTAGGATGATGAGTACACAGATAATTTTCGAGCAAACCACTAGAGGGGAGTGTGATGTAGATGGCATCAGCTTTATAGTAACACTTAAACTAATTTTTATTTCATTGGCTGTTGTTTTTACACTTATCAGTATTGAAAAGTTTGTATTACAACTACAGTTTCACTTCATAAGAAAAACATCAAATTTGCTATTTTAGTCTCTAGCTCTTGTAAACTTAATAGCTTTTGCTTGTATATTTGATATCATACATACTTTTTACAAAGATGGATGGTGTTTCTACAGGCCAGTAGAGCTACATTACTTTAGTAAGGCTGCACACAAATTTGGATTTGTCTTAACTTACGACTGTAATTTGTATTTATATATATTTACTGTATTACATGTATTTTGCAAAGGAGAATAGTGTTACGAGTTGGATTATTTTGCTTAGGTTATACAGACGGATGGTCTTATTAAGGATAGTGTTTGTATAGGCATATAGTCTTATTAGGCATGTTGTGTGTGTGTGTTTTAGGAAGGCGGACTGTGTTTTTATAGGCGAACAGTGTTACTACATTTTCGTAGGACTGCATACAGATTTTTACTGGTCTCAAAATATGTTTATAACTTTCATACATATATTTAATTGCAAACGTTTTATAAAGGCAGATGGTGGATTATGTTACTAAGGTTCTAATTAGTAACCTTATAAACAAATTGTGTTACTAAGTTTATTGCTACTAGGGGAGTGGTGTTTCTATAAAAGGATAGTATAGTTGGATGATAAGCTCATGACAGAATGTTTAAGCTTCTCAGTATGTGATTACGTCATCAACATTGTAGTTTTCACTTCTTACTTTAATTATATGTCCTAAAAAGTTACAAGTAAAACCATTACTTTAATGAAACAACGATTATAACAATGTTACATGTCTTACTTTTTTATAACACATACTGTCTTAGTCTGTCTGTTATTTGAATCAGAAAAATATCATAGATAATCAATAATTTACTTTTCATGGTTTTACAGTTAGTTGTCCTGAAAGGATTTAATCATACAATAGCAACTTTAAACCACAAGTACACACACACACATGCAGAGAGGGAGTGGAGGGGATTTGGCTAAACTTCTTATGTTTATGACGTAAAAATATGCTTATATAGTTATAGTGCTGTTGCTTATGGTATTTAACGTTTCTTTACATAGTCTACACTATTTTGATGACGATGTAGCATTTTATGGCTTAAAATTGTTACATGTGATGGCTCTTGTTGACACTTTGTAATTGGAAGACCAATGTCACATTGCTACTGTCAGGTTTTATAAACTAGATTATTTACAGTAGGTGTAGGTTTTAAACAATATAATTTAGTGTAAATATTTTGTCAATAACTTTTGCATATTTTGTTTTTAAAAGCTTCAGAAGTAGAATTATGCACATTGTTATAAATCTTGGATAAAGTAATCTTTTCTAACTTGAAGTTTTATTAATAATTGTTTCAGTATGTGTGATACAAGTCTATGATATTACTTACATATGTTGATGATAGTATAGTTTTAAGCGATAGGGGATGAGTAATATGATGGTCAAAATATCTAATGTTTAGCACAACAGTAGGAAGTCAAATTAGTAATGGATTCCAAATACATGATATGTTTTGTAGAATTTTCAAATGAAGAAACGTTTTTGATCATGTTAGCTAGAATCGTTGTGGAATGTTTCTTATATTTCGTTTATGGTAATTTATTCTAGTTGACTAATAACATGCCAGAACATATGTATACCACAGATATCATTATACTGGGCTGTAGGTCAGTATTTTATTAACTATGATGGTTTTAATTTTATAAATGGCATATTAGTCTACTTAATTCTTGAATTTTTCGAACAATATATGTAATAGTTAACTTTGTGATTTTATGTATATATATCAATAATAGCTTATTGAGCTATAATAAAACATGAGTTTTGTGTAAGAAAATATAAGAGACTTGTATTAGATGGTAAAATATATTTATTAGAAACAGTTTATCATAAAAGACTAACCCACATATGTAATTATCTGAAATTTGGTCCTTAGTCTGAACACTGATTTCAGTGATGTCGAGAAACCCACTTGTTGAGAAATTTATATGCAAAAACGGCTCGTTTGGGTTGAGAAAATATTTTACATAGAAGAGCGAACAACGTTTCGACCTTCTTCGGTGAACCTGACGATGACCGAAGAAGGTTGAAACGTTGTTCGCTCTTCTATGTAAAATATTTTCTCAACCCAAACGAGCCGTTTTTGCATATAAATTTCTGAACACTGATTTGTAACTGACCATTTGTATAATAATAAAGTGAAAATATAGTGTATGTTACAGAAACATTATTACAAAATCTATGTAAGGAAATATCTGTTTTAAATTTCGCGCAAAGCTACACGAGGGCTATCTGCGCTAGCCGTCCATAATTTAGCAGTGTAAGACTAGAGGGAAGGCAGCTAGTCACTCACTAGCCAACTTATAAAATAGAAATAATATATTTTACCGAAACATCGTATGTCTGTGTTACAAAATTTTCCAATTCCAGACCTTTACTTTCAGTGCTATTGCCCATTTATTCTGTCAGTTTCAAGACGAGAATGATTATTTGGCCACTTGGCGACCTCTCCTACCAACGATCTTTTGTGTTTTCTAAAAATCAAAGTTTACCAGTGCCATTTGACTTAGGCCTCTTATACAGGGTGTTCGGAAAGTCACTGTGCAGTTTTGTCTGTTAATAAATATATAAGTGCACAGTGACTTTCCGAACACCCTGTATAATATTAGCTTGAACTAGAAAGTTCATTTATAAGCTATACTCTAAAACCACAAAGTTTTACAAATTTTTAATTGTATAGTATGTTTTGTATTTCAAATGAATGTTCTATAGACAATCATGAAGTGGTAATTGTTGCTGCTTTAAATAGTTTCTATAATTTGTTACACAGCAACTCATTCGTTTATTGTATTTAGCTGTAAGAAAATGATTTACTAATGAGTTTATAAACCATTTATTAAAATTAGAGCTACAAATAAAATCAGAGCTACGTACACAGAATGTTAACATGATAACATGTTTTTTGCCAAACGTTATTACTAGTGAAACATTTTATATACATATATATATGTATATTGTTTGTTTGTGTATTTTGAATATCGCGCAAAGCTATATGAGGACTTTCTGCGCTAGCCGTCCTTAATTTAGAAGTGTAAGACTAGAGGGAAGACACTTATCACCACCCATTACTAAATCTTGGGCTACGTTTTCCAACGAATAGTGGAATTATAACACCATTAAGGTTGAAAGGGCAAGCATTTTTGGTGTGACGGGGATTCGAACCCGCGACCCTGAGATTGCGAGTCGAGTGCCCTAACCTCCTGGTCATGTATGTTAAGTTATTGTATATTATTTAGATATTTAAATTATCAAGTTATCATGAAAAATCCGTCTTTCTCAGAAGAGTGATTGTAAAAATTATGTTTTGCAAATTAGATATAGAAGTGAAACTATATTACAGTACATTAAATATATATTAATCCATTCTTAAAACATACAATCGGCTGTAGAATAACAAAGCAACTGTCTGATTCGATATTTATAAAAACAAAACATTACGTTAATAATTTTAAAAGTGTCTAAACTAAATTATTGGCTATGCTAAAATCTACATTGTTCAAATAATAGATGAATTAAGATAGTATATGTGATAACATTTGACATAGGTAACAGTGTTTTAATAATTGTCTCGTTAAAGTAATGGTTTTACTTGTAACTTTTTAGGATAGTGTTGATGACATAATCACATCTTTATACATTTCGAAACATTCTATGATCAGCTCATCATCTTATTGAATTATAATGTTAAAAACACCATCCTTCCTGACAGCGCTAGTAGCATTACTAACACAATTTGCAAAGTATTTACCTATAGAATCTAAGTAATGTAATCCACCTAGTAATACCATCCACATTTGTAAAATGCACGCAATTAAACACACCAGCTGGGGCATCCAAACTCTGGACAGAAATTATGTAAATTCACGAGTAAAGAAAGGTTATTTTAGAACACGAAAAGTTGTTTTTTTATATATAATTTTTAAAAAAACACCCATGAAAGCACAAAATGTGAAACCGTAAGTTTTGATGTATCTCCTCATGGACCCAACAAAGCTTTATGTGTATTTCCCTGTGGACTTAATGAACCTCCATACCAATTTTGATGAAGATCCATCCATACCCTGCGAAGTATTTACTTGGACACACAACAGACAGTACTATTATATATCTATAAATGACGCCAGTGCATTACATCTGCGTGTGATGTGTTCATGACGTAATATCTGCATCGTGATAATGGTGAAAAATAAAGTTGTCAGTGGCAGGAAGCGGAGGCGAAACGCGAAAATCGTGACCCCTATTGCAAATATATATGCACACAGGATTAACATTTTACGAAGTTGAGGGTTGCACATCGCGTGATAAAAAAGTTCGTCCGGTATAATTCGAACAAGAGTTCCATTATAGAATGCATATAAAAGCTATAAATGTTCGCCCATAGAAACACCACCTGCTTTCGTAAAACACATACAATACGCCTGGTAACGCCATCCATGTGCATAACACAATCTATCTAATAATACCATACCACTTATATAACAGATGTGATGCAATTAAATATATAAGTGAAAATTATTAACACAAATTAAGTCGAGCTCAAATTTGTACGTAGACTTATTGAAGTATAGTAGCTTTATCCGAGTATAAAAGCACTATTCATCTTTACAAAAAGTACGTGTGAAATCAAATATATAAGCGAAAACTATAAGATTAATAAAAACTAGAAACCAAAATAGCTGATTTAATGTTTTACTTACAAAGGATATCTGTAATTGTGATTCAAACTTTTTAACATTGATAATTGTAAAAACAACATTGTGGAAAGTAGATAACATATTAATATCAAGACTTTAATTGTTACTATAAAGTTAATGCTATGTTGAGACGCTTTGATCTGTCTCATCCTCCCCTGTAGTGGTTAATTTGTGAATTATCTGTACTCTCATTTTCCTACAACGTGTTCTAGCAACACGCCCTCTTAAGTCAGTTTGTGTAACTATGACCAATAGCAACGTACCCTCTAATCTCATTTCGGGCAGCTCGTCAATACATGCATATGGACACGTCCTAACTAGTGTAGTGTAATAATAACAATAAGCGGACAAACTATAATTAATAGTGGCATAAAAATACTGTTTTTAAAGGCAGAAAAATAAAAGTTTCTGACTTTAGATGTGGTAACAAATAGAACAATTTCAACTGTGAAAATTAAAAAGACAGTTTTGAAAAGGCGTGATTGTCCAATAATTTGAAAATTAGTAAATGTCTTCAAGTGAACTGGACAAAGGATTATTTGGTTTATCAGAATTTAAATGCAAAGTCGCACAATAATTTAGTTGCGTAAAGTCATCCTTAATTTTGAACTTACAGACTAAAAGAGTTTACAACTAAGAAACAGTACACACACATCACCAACTATTAGGCTAACTCTTGTCTAAAGGAATAGTTGGGATTAATCATGGCTTTTATAAAGCACACCCAGCCTCAAAGCGCAAAATGATGTTATTTTGGGGTTAATGGGACGCGAATTACTATTCTGGGATCTGCAGTTTGGGCTTGCTAATTATTGAACTACGTCTGACCAAATTAACCAAAAAATCCAACATATTTTCAGGCAAGAATTAAATTCAATAATTGTAGGATGTTTAATATTTTAATCAATTATTTTAAATTAGTATAATGTTACTGAATTTTCTGCACTAGGTAAAATGACACCTAATTAATTAGAACACTGTGATACCTTAGTAAATTCGCTGAGCTGTGGTAACAAATAAATGAATTTAGTAACATTTGTAGTATCATTTTGTTCTTTAGTATGTGATAAATTATTACCTGGTTATTTGCTTGTATTTGGAACGTGTTCACCCTTTTAGCTGTGGGGACGTTATAAGGTGTCGGTAAATTCCACTAACCGTTGGTGAAAGAGTAGCCCAAAAACGTTGGTAGTGGGTGGAAATAACTAACTGCTTTCCCTCTATTTTTTTGCTGCTAAATTAGGGACGCTGAACACAGGTAGACCCCATGTAAGTTTGCGCTAATTTCAAAACCAATTATGATACTCGAAACTCATATTAGTGGTTTTTCTTAAGCTTATAATAAGTTCTTAAAGAATTACTAAGTATTTCATGAAACGTCACTGGATTACTCAGTTCGCGGTAAAATTTCGTAAAATTGCACAACATATCATGAAACGAATAGTATAGAGTATAATATAGTTGTAACTTGACCTGTATTATAAGAAAAGTTTCATGATGTTGTTGGAGAAACGGAAATTCAGGTTTAACTGTCATTGAATGAATTAAGTACATTCATGTAAACATTTAGTAAGTGGAATGCAGTACGCTGTTTATTACGGATCTTTTCTTACATATTTTCTTTCCTTTGTGCGAACAAAAAACAACAACACACATATAAACCAATAAACCTTAATACATCAATCCTTATACTCAAACGTATAATAAAGTCAGCACTAAAATGGAAATAACATGGGGTTTTGAAAGGAGAGGGAGCCTAATTATCAGATCAAAAGACAAGGTTAATGCTAGACATAGGTATAATTGTAGTGATGGATTTAATTTCTTGATAATAACTTCATTGTTAAATATGCCTTTATTGTTTTACAAATAATGCAGAATATACCTTTATAATATTCATTCATTATTTAGAGTGATTACTTCTTATTTTATACCTTCATGTATTAAGTAACAAAATCTGTTTTGTTTTTTCCCTCTGGTAAAAAGGGGATCCTGAACCTCTAGACCTCCCTTGCTAAGCATATAAAATAAATCTAAATTACCAATGTTGTTCAAGTACTTACGGAGGCAGTACAGCTATAAGGTTAATTAAATTAAATAACGATATGCATATAGTGATAAAAGCCACTTAACAATAAAATACAATGAAATTGTTGTGTAGGTACATGCAGAAACAAATACTTTATCAGGTATACATAACGGATGAAAAATTGTGGAAGTTTTTCACAATAAAAATAATGATAAACGTTATAAAACATATGGGTATTTGTAAGAATATTGAAACAAATGAATGCATCCAACTTATGGATTCGAAGTTATTTCATTCAAAGGCAGTCACTTTCAAAAATTTTTAAAAACGAAATATCTTGCAACTACATAAAGCATTTATAAATATATAAAGTATAGTATATTCCATTCTGATAACTAAATACAGGCATAATAAATAATTCCATTGAGAACATGCAAATAAATGTTGTGAAAGAAAGTATAGAAAAATAAATGCACAAACTACTCTCCCATATAAACACAGAATCGTGGAAACTCCTATAAACATATTTAAATTCTTGAAATACTGTAAGTAAACTTGTGTAAAGTACCACTGTCTTTTCTGAATATGTGTATGAGACACATAAAGGCGAATACAAATGTAATACTTTTAGCTGTGTGTGTGTTTTCTTATAGCAAAGCCACATCTGGCTATCTGCTGAGCCCACCGAGGGGAATCGAACGCCTGATTTTAGCGTTGTAAATCCGTAGAGTTACCGCTGTACTAGCGGGGGGCACTTTTAGCTGAAAAGCAACTCTGAAGATAAATCTCTACATTGGTTGTATGTCTTGAAATGAGACGAAGTCATCCTTAAAATAAAAGGCAGATACTTTTTTTATATGATAGTGTTAACATTTAAATTTGTGTTTCGGTGTGACAAACATTTACACAGCGGATTGAGTAGTCTGGTAGTCATCATCAACCAAGAGGTAGTAAGGCCAGTATGCAATATTAAAAACAAAAAATACGAATGGAAATGTCGCCCGCGAAACTCGATCAACCATTTTTGATCTTTTCAAGTTTCTACTTTTTTCTTTTTGAATTTCATCTCGTTGTTCTTTACGTTCTTCTTCCCGCCTTAATTGCCACTAAACAGAAATAATATAATATAATAATATAAGAATGTTGAGAAATGTTAGAAAATACATTTATGACCACGAAGTAAAAATTAATTTAAATGATTAACACATCTTTCACGTCTTTACAAAAAACTTCTATCTTTCTAGATGTAAAAATATAAAACAATAATTGTAAATTATAATAAACACATTATTTAAACGTTGTAGGATCATAAATCAATACGCAATAAAGATCATCGTAAATTAGCACTAGACTCTTAAGTACATTTGAAGTTTCGAGTATTTTCTCAATATATTGTAAAATGTAACCGACTATTTATAAACCTTATGAAATACGCAGCGCCAACAGAAATGTTAACCAATCATTCAGCATTTTAGGTTTTGCCATCGATTTATTCAGCATATTGTGATATGTTATTGAAACTTGCTAGGGAGTAAAATGTTATTGTGCTAGGCAGTAAAATGTTATTGAGTCGTCTAACACTTGAGGAGATGCCAGTGGTTTATTGAGCATACTGTGAAATGTTATTGAACTTGACTAGATAGTAAAATGTTATTGAGTTGTTCTGGTAAAAAGTTACCAGACTTTGACATTTTAGTAAGCTAAGCGGTATAAAAACCGTGATTCGATACTCGCAGTTGGTACAGAGTAGATAGCTCATTGTGTAGGTTTGTGCATAACAATAAACAAAGAATATCTTTGAGTAAAATGTTCAGTCGTCTAGTTCTAGAGAAGATGTCATTGATTTACTTAGTATGTGGTAGAATGCTGTTGAATTTTTGCTAAATGGAAGGGCCTGGCATGGCCTAGCGCGTTAAGGCGTGCGCTTCGTAACCTGAGGGTCGCGGGTTCGCGCCCGAGTCGCGCCAAACATGCTCGCCCTCCCAGCCGTGGGGGCGTTATAATGTGACGGTCAATCCCACTATTCGTTGGTAAAAGAGTAGCCCAAGAGTTGGCGGTGGGTGGTGATGACTAGCTGCCTTCCCTCTAGTCTTACACTGCTAAATTAGGGACGGCTAGCACAGATAGCCCTCGAGTAGCTTTGTGCGAAATTCCAAAACAAACAAACAAACAAGTTAAATGGAAAATATGATTTAGCTCTTCTACAGTTAAAGAGATGGCATTGATTTATTAAGATACATGTACTGTACAATATTACCAAAACTTAATACATAGTAATATATTTCTTAGTTGTCTAGTACTAGTGGAAGTGTTACTGATCTATAGAGTAAATTATGAACCTTTATCGAACTTTTGTATATGTTAAATTTATCCAGAGCTGCTCACCGTACAGTACTCTACTGATTAGAGCAGTACAAAAGATAATTATAAGTGACAGTGACACAAGCATGAATGTCAGTGAGAGCAGCACAGAAATAATTGTTAGTGAGAGTAACACAAGGATAACTTACTGATAGCCACACAAGGTAATTATATCTGAGAGCAGCACGAGATAACTGTTAGTGAGAACAACACAAGGTAATTGTTAGTGAGAGCAACTCAAAGTAATTGTTACTGACAGCAACACAAGAATACCTGTTACTGATAAGACAGAAACAAGAAGATAATAGTCATCAACAGCAACACTAGGATAACTGTTATTGAGAGCTACAAAAGGATAATTGTTAGTGAGAGAGTAAAGGATAACTGTTGCTAACATCAATACAAAGATAATTGTGAGTGACACCAACACAAGTATAATTGTTAGTGATAGTTTACTTTTCCTTTCTCTGTCTTCTGCCATGAGGGAAAACGTAGAAACTTTTGATATGCTTTATCCAGATTTTCTCAAAGGATGATTCCGTGGTGTTTAATGTTACCTATAATGTCTTAATCCAACTCCTTCTTGGTCTTCTTGGATTTGTATTGTATCCATTATGTTGTTGTAGTATCCCTCGTTGCGGCAGTTAATTACAAGGTATCCCAGTGAGGTGGCCAAACCATTTTATTTGTTACTTTTTAATATGTTTTAGGACTGGTTTCACTCCTAATCTTTTTCGGATATCTTGTTTATGATTCTATGTCTATGCTATACTCCGAGGGCTCGTTCGAGACATTTCATTCTCATTATAGGGATCTTACGCTTCTAAGAAATTGTTAGAGTCCAGGTGTGGCACTGATAGCACAGTATTGGCAGAAAGATATTTTTCATGAGATAAATTTTTCTGTTGATTGGAATATGTTTTTGTTGTAACAATGGCGAAATTTGTCATGAAACCTGATTTGCTCTGGTGCATCCTATGTTTATTTTTCTGTCCATTTTACCATCATTAGTAAATATACTTCCCAAATACTTAAACTATTCTGTCTGTTTGATGTCAGTATTATTCACCTGAATTTTCATTTTTTCTATTTGTCTTCTCTGTACTCTTTGTCTTCTTTTATTTCCATCTTCTCTGTACTTATTTTCATGTTATAGTCTTTGCATTTAATGTCCAGTCGATTCAGATGATCTTGTAGATTTTATCGTTTTCGGCAGTAAAAAGGAACTTATTTATCTTATCCTCTTCTAATGGGTTGGCTTCTTTACTGATGTTGTCAGTATAGGTGACGAAGAGGATTGGTTATTGTACAAATCTCTATTTCAATCTGAAGGGTTTTGACATCTCTGCAATGATTTTTAATGTGTTCATACTCTTATTAGGTGTTCATTTACGCCATATTTCTGTAATGTTTTCCATAGATTTGATCGATCTACCCTATCAAATGCCTTTTCTTGGTCGACAAAAGCTAATTTCAAGCTTTGATAGTGTTTCTCGTCTTTTATGCCAGTTTTTCAAGTGAAGATAGCGTCTGTGTAGCTGCTGTTTGATCGAAAACCCTTTTGTAATTTAGAATATTTTGCTCAATGATTGGCCGTATCCTCCTTTCGATGACCTTAACGTATGTTTTACCTGTATGATTTAGGAGTTATATCCCTTTGTACCTTGAGCAATCTATTTTGCTTCCTTTATTCTTCCATATGGGAACTATGATTGCTGTCTGCCAATCCTTCCTAGCTATCTTTTACCAGCTTGATCAATTCTGAAGTCAAATCGTCTTTGCCAGCTACTTTATTACTTGGAGCTGTTTTAAGCACCTTTTCTACTTCTGACAATAATAGACATGGCTCAGATGTTGTTGCTTTCTGTCCCTCTCCACAATTTGTAGATTCATATAGGTTGAGCAAATCATTAAAATAATCTCTCCATCCGTCGAGTGGTATCTCATTCTCAAATATAGGATTACCATACTTATAACTGATGATTTCAGTTAGGCTATGACCTTCTTCCTGATTCAACATTCCTTTTTTTGGAAAGTTCTGACTGCTGTTCTCTCTTATGTTTCAAATTGTTCTAATGAATTTCTTTGTCAATCTTTATTATTTTGTTACTCCCTCTCTTTAATTTATATTTTGTGCTTGATGTGTTTTTTCTTCGGTTTTATCTTTTAGCTGTGCTTGGAAGTTCTTTTTCTTTGCTTTTACTATTTCCCTAATTTCTTCAGACCACCAAGATGATGAAACATTTTGCACTGGTTCCTCTTTCACTTTCGTTCTACAAATGTTCGAGGTATATTTCATAACTCTATTTTTGAACCTATCCCATTTCATTTGTATTTTTCCTGTTGTTCCAGGAAGAGCTTCATCCATTTTTTGTTGACCTTGGTTTTCTTGTTCTTGTAATTTTTTGTCATGTTTATTACTTTTTCTTTTGCCACCCTTCTTTTCTTTGTTCCAGCTTGTTGGTTCTTTCACAGTCAACATTATTAATTTATTATCTGTATCCACAACAGTGTTTGATGTTGCTCTAGAAGCACAAATTTTAATTTTATCACTTTTTCTTGTTAGTATGAAGTCAGTTTGGCTTCTCATTGTCAAGTCAATACATTTATATCATACATAAATCTGGGATTCTCTATGTATGTGAAAAATATTTGTAATAAATAAATTATGCTTAGAGCAGACTACCAGGATCCTTTCTCAATTTGAGTTTCTTTCCGAGTATCTGTCGCCATGGGGCCCTAGGTATTTCTTGAAGGGTGTCCTGTTTGTTTCTACTCTTCCATTAAAATATCCAGTTACAAAAAGTCTGTCAGTTGGATTGACGTTTGACAGTTAGTCATGTTCTTTATCAGATTACTCGACTAGTTGTTTGTCTGAGCAGCTTGTTAGAAATAACAACACAAGGATAACTGGAGAACAATACAAGGATGACTGTTAGTGAGAACAACACTACTAGGATAATTGTTAGTGAGAACCACACAAAGATAATCGTTATTACGTTGCTCAGTAAGTGATGTACTATGATAGTGTCTTTTAGCAAGAATTTAACTTTCTTTCATTCACTTAGCGTATTGAAAAATGTTATAATTGTTCAACATCTGTAATATCACTGTTGTTCAGCATGCATCGAAAAATACTTGATGTATTTATCACTATTTCAAATGTATTTTATTTCTTCAGTCCACAGTAGAATGTTACTGAGTCAGTCAGCATGCTGTGAAATGTTACTGAATTACTTAATATGTCTGATTTGCTTATCGGAATCTGAAATGTTTTAATTCCTCGGCATAAAGTGAAATTTCATCGAGTCGTTTAGTATCTACTGAGCTAAAATGTAGACTTGAACTTTTACGCAACAACTAAAATAATAAAAAAAAGGCTCCCAGTTCGTTTAGATGTGTCATCGAATCTGTAATGCTTGGTAGAATTTTAGGATTGTACATACTTACTCAACTTATTGTTGAGTAATTGATTATCTCAGCACTTGGTAAATTGCTATTAAGTGTCTGAATATTTAAGGAAATGTCACCAGATCTCTCGCTTATGTTAAAATATGATAAAATCCTCAACTATTTGGGGAAATGTCATTACTGTAAAATATCTTTGAGTATGCTTGTTAATGAATTGAAAATGAAAACTGATTTGTACAACAAATGACAAAATATTTCTGAATCATTCAGTAAATGGCAAAATGTCTTTCAACGCTCGCCCTATTGCTGTTTATCAATGTCTTGTGAAATGTCAGTATGTTTACCTTTTAGAAAAATATAACTAGTTCTCAGATTTGTTTTTAAGATTTACTGATTTACTCTAAACTGAGTAGCACATTAATATTGAGTGCTCAGTAAATATGTACCAAATCGCTGGGAATATAATAATATATTTTCAATTTCTTAATACATGGTTAAAATGTCATTAAATTAACCATAGTTTATTGTTTGTCATATATTTATGCGATTGCTTACTGTTTTGTCTCTGAAAGTAATAATTTAGATATTCGTGCTGAGATTTTTACATTACATTGAAACTAGTTTGTCTTAAACTTACTATGATTGTTTATTGTACTCGCACAATTAGAAAAAAGTATTTTGTGTTACTTACGTTTAGTAGGTTAATGGATTTTCTAAATTCGTCTGGTCTCAGCTTACTTCGAGAAAGATAGTTCACCAAAGTAAACTCCAACAAAGCACCGAAAACCATTACTGAGCACACACCAATCCAGACGTCAATAGCTTTTATGTAAGAAACTGGGGGAAGTTGGGTCCTCACCCCTGCAGCTAGAGTTGTGATAGTCAGTAGGGTTGTCACTCCAAGTGTGGTTCTCGCGGGAACCGCGTCAACACTCAACCAAAAAGACACCCAGGAAATCAGGACCACTAAGAATGTTGGAAGGTAGGTTTGGAGTAGGTGAAAGCCGTTTTGTCTCTTAAAAACAATGGTAGCACGAAGACAACTATAGGTACCTGTAAGCCCGAAAAATCATTTATCACGGTCAGTTTTACAGCTTCAGGGTGATGTGCAAAACTTTAATAATGTTAGCTTTCAGCAAAAGGTTCCTGTACTTATGTGTTAGACTAAAGTAACTTATGGTTAGAATGTATTTTACATATAAGCTAAAGAAAAGTACGATAAAATGAATATTATAATATTTGCTCTATGTACATGGAAGCAAAGTACTATTACCATTATAGTTATTTAAACCAAAGCTTACTAAAGTTGAAGATGCGAAAATAACATAAATGTCTCAAAGAATAAAAGTTAAAGTCCTTTGTTAGCAACCACAACTATAAGTTTCCATTATGAATGGCATAGAAATTGTTCTAAAGACTTAAAAAAAGATGGGGTGTTTTTTATTTTAAGTGACGAAAACTGTTAGTTGGAAACTATGAAGTGAATATTATTAAACTTAAATGGATACATTTTTTTATCTGTTGGAAATATTTTTTTAAAGTCTAAGGAATATCAAATAAAAGGTGATAGGCTTATTGCTTTGTCGGTTGGAAACACTTAATTTGCTTTTGTGATGCTTTCTTCACCGTTCGTTGAAACTTCTCACTTCGGGTTATTGTCAAGCTGCTAGCAAGAAGAACCGATTGAGGATTTTAATATTCGTGTAAGGCACAGTTTAGATTTGATATAATTGGCCTTAGAAGAAATATTTTTTCTTTCATTTATCATAACGTGTACCGTACTCAGTTACGTTAGTTAGGTTTCACCTACATTTTTTTCTCGTAGAAATAAACATTTCTGGTGAGTAATGTCTCTAATAGGTCTGGCATGGCAAAGCGCGTAAGGCGTGTGACTCGTCATCCGAGGGTCGCGGGTTCGTGCCCGCGTCGCACCAAACATGCTCGCCCTCCCAGCCATGGGGGCGTTATAATGTTACAGTCAATCTCACTATTCGTTGGTAAAAGAGTAGCCCAAGAGTTGGCGGTGGGTGGTGATGACTAGCTGCCTTCCCTCTAGTCTTACACTGCTAAATTAGGGACGGCTCGGTGCAGTGGGCTAACAACCTACTCACTTAATACTTGTTGAAGAAGCCGCAAGCGATTCCGGCCCTATGTTCCTAGATGGAATCTAATGGTGATAACTAACTAATGTCTCTAATACGTTAAGAATTCAATCTTTTCTGTAAGACTTTATTTATATTTCTGTTTATTACTGTACTGGTGAGAAAGATAATTCTTTTCATAAGTGAAAGGAATCGTAATGTTGTTATGATAAGGATTTGAATATGCTGAAAGATGTTTACATTTTTTTCATGCAAAATTGTTAGCTTGCGAACTTAAGTAAGTAATAGATGCATTGGTTTTGTAAAGCTTATTTTGGACTCAGCAATACGTGATTTCGTCTTTAATGTTTGTTTGTTTTTAATTAAGCACGAAGCTACACAATGGGCTATCTATAATATCAAATATTTTATAGTGGTGTCTAATACGAAAAAATCTTAATTTGATTAATTTTTTAAAAGAAAGTAACAGATAATATGAACGTGAAAGTAATATTTTGAAGCTAAAAAGTAATTTATCAATAGATTGTTCTATGAATAACAAATCTTAAGGTATCGAATTAATTTTAAAGAAATTTCGTGATTTATGCATTCGCAAATTACAGTACATTTGGAATCGTGTTATTAAGTTAAAGGAGAATTCTATAACTTCATACTTTTATTTTTTTCCATTTTTCAATGAAGTAAAGGAAAATCCTATAGGATCACTAACAAGTACAAATTAGTGTGATGTTTAATAAGTTATTTATTTATTTTTAACATATACCACATTGGTCTTTACACGCCTACTCGGCATTTGATTTATTTATTTTCAACGTTACCAAGGTGATTTATACGTACGTACTTTAAACTTATTATATTTATTTTTGTTACTAGAGAGAGGGGGTGGACTTTTCTTCGCTAGGAGAATCATTTGAAAACACACATAACAGCTCAGTTCTTTGTGAAAAGCTGAAATTATAATAAATTTAAATTGTAAAACTACTGCATTTTAATCACACAAAATAGGTGTTTTTAAGCTGATTTTCACTGTTAAATGTGAGTTTTAGATATGATGTTAATTTTTTGTTAGAATTACGTTTTTGTTCATTTGTTTGTACCATGTACATTTACAGAAATAGTTTCGTATCAGCATTTCACTGATCAAATACAATATCGTATTTCACATAATAGTTATATTTACACTAATAACTTGAAAGTAATTTAAATAACTTTAATTTAAGACAAATGAAACATGGAAAAATTATGCGTTATTTTGAGAGTCAATTCCTTCACTTACATTTCTAAAATTATATTTTGCGGTGTTGAACAATTTAGCTAAACTATTTCCAAATGTTTTCGTTAGACGGAGCCACGTATGATAGAAACTGAAGTGAAGTTACAGCCGTCTGATTCAGTAACTTTATTTTAAATTCTGTCACACGTGTTCTATTTAATAAATAAGTTTACATTAGCTGATAAACCAGATCAAAGAACGAGAAATACATAGGAGCCCCTGAGGTATGAGATAGCAAATCGATCACATTTGAACCTGTCAGTCTCTAGAGGGCCCTAAAGATACATATCAGACTTGGAAACAATCATCCAGTTATAAACGAATAAACACACATAGATGTTTGTCAAACAAAGATTTAGAGATAAAGTTTATAAATACAGCATGTATGTATATATATATGTATATATGTTAATTAATGCTATATTTTAATAATTCTAAAATAAAATAAACCGGTAATTTGTTATAAATAAAATATTATTTGGACAAACTTAACAATCTTATATTAATTGCCACAAAGTTTGCCAGGCTACAACAATAAAGTTTATACGATAGAAGCTTTATAAATGTTTCTGTTGAATTTAAGAAAATGTAAGTTTTCTAAAGATATGCATAATAAAAGACCGCCACGGGTTTCAAGTGACATCTATTGCTTAGTTTATTTCTATCCACAAATTACATGCCCAATAAGTCGTACTGAATAAGAGTCTTCTAAATCACTGAGTTCTTAGTTATAAAATAATTAATATTCATAATATGGAGAGACTTAATACGTCATATTTCATGGCCAACTTGGGATGACACCTACGTAATCGTTTTACGCTAACACAGTCAATAAACGTATGCTACAAGGCTAATATGGTCTATATAGCCTATCCAAAATGAAAGCTACATAGTCAACCCGTGGTGCATTTCAGCTACATAAATTTGCTGTGTTGCTAAAATGGTACTACATTTTTATTGTTTTCTCAATAGTAACACGTAAGAAATATCAAGTAAATAATTTATATATAATGTTTTATTGTAAATAATTAAAATATAATTATTGAAGCCTTCAATGACCAATTTAAAAGCACTCTACATATTTCAACGATTCAGCGCCATCTTTAGGAATAACTGATAAAATTAATTACTAAGGTTTAAGTATTTATACGCTTGTTACAAGTAATGTGTTATTACGTTTTGTGTCAATTTCATAACTTATTGGCTAACCTTAACACAGTACACTGATATAACAACTAGCTGAACCTTCATCTCTGTTTAAAAGTAACTTAAAATAGAGATTGCAAGAGCATAAAGGTTACGTAAGATATACTAGAATAAAATTCAGCTATATCAGAACACGTACACACAACGTGATACACAATTTTAAGGGCTAAAACTATAATTCGGTTTTCTGTGGCTCAACCTTACCTTACAATACGACTCCTAAAAGTAGCCGATAATTGATTTTTAAATTATGCGAGTGCTATTGCTCATATTTATGTAACAAATTTTTCAAAAAATTGTCATAAACTCCTCAAAACAAATAGTTTATCCACCTCTATTAACCATATATATATAAGTTTATTTATCCCTATTAGCTACAAGCTGTAGTGGACAGAGTGCATAAAACTTTGGATGTTATCGTTGTAAGTCCGTAAACTCCTTGGTGATCCACTTGGGAACTTTTGTATCAAACTTTGACATTCATAGGAAGTTAATGTATTGAATATCATGTAACTTTGTACATTAATTTTATGTATGAAAACAACCAACGCGATCCCTTCTTTAAAATTTTAATTTTAGTAAATGTATTGTACTTTGGAAATTTCTTATCAGATAATTTTCTGTAGGGCAGACCTAATTTAATCTTATCTTCTGGTTTCTTATGCTTACCGAAATCCTCATAGAACTCAATGAACGGTTCAGACGTACTGATGCTTGTTAGATCGAATTCTGGAATCATGAGATCCTGATTTAGAAACACTGGAGTCTTCGACCAGGATAAAAGAAGCGTGTCTGAATTCTGTGAATCTTTAAACACGTTAACACATGGTAAAAAATCAAATGTAATTCCATATTAACTGTGACTGAAATCAAATAAATAAATAAAGTGGTTTTATAATTATAAACCATTCTTCTCCAGTTTATCAATCTAAACACAAGAATAGCTCGAAATCTGTAATTATTAAGCCAACTAAAACGATTTCATTACGTAATTTTTTTGGGGGGAGTAATGTTGTTTAGCAAATTACGGAAATATGTCAATGAGAAAATTCTAACTAGTATTAAAACAATATTTTACATTATGAATATATCATTTTGATCGACATTTACGAATTTGCTAAAAAATACCACAAAAAAGAACAACAATATATTGCACATTATATTATTCATATCAACAGTTTTGTTCTTAAGCAATGATATTTCTGTTTAAGTTATTTGCTGTTTGTTTTTGGGGGTGCTCAGATTAGAATATTTACGTTCTCTACGCCAGAGGTTCTCACTTTTTCTGTCCCCTCTGAAAATATTCCAGGGTGTGACGACCTCTTCCTCCAGATAAAGTAATAGCAAATTATTGTACCTATTCTAAAATATTCGTTATCGCAATATTTTTATGATGTCACCATCCACTGACCACCTACAACCATTTTACGATTTCGCCATCTTCTAACTACCTACATAACACTGAGTCAAGACTTTCAGTTTGAGAAACGCTACCCTACGTCAGAAATTGTTGTATCACATATTTTGAACGATACATCTCTTATTAATTAAAAGTTGTCGACCTTGGTAACAAACTAACGCTTACTTACTTACAGGATAGTAATATTCTTTTGCTTATCGATTCTTTCAGAATGGACTGCTAAAAGAGTTGCTGAAATGCAAGTAATGTATCACCTTTTTTCTCTGTTGTTAGATGGCACTTCCCCTTTGGAACGTTCTATGCTTCTGAAGCGTTTTAAGAGTAGCTTTTCCATTCAGCGGATTTATTTATTTGATTTTTTACCTTTTTTGTTTATAGATTAAGGTTAATTCGTAATACGCGGCCACTTCCAACAATGCGTTGTTGAGTTAATTTCTTGAAGCTTTATATTGGTAAGAATAATATATTCTGATTTGTTTACTTTGTTACTATGACCGTTGGGTTTTTTGCAAAATATTCTTTAAATCATGGCTAAAAAGTTTGAAAACCACATGCAACGCTTCCTATTCTTTTTTGAGAAATTTGTTGAATTATGTCTGGGATTTCTAACGGGAATCGTGTTAGGTGTATTTATAATATTTCGTTGTTATTGTTTGTTTTTTTAAGTTGTGGCTGGAAAGTTTGAAAACCAAAGAAATTTCACTCTTCATCATATTATCTAATGGAAGTGCCAGGAGGGCTCTGGTTAGCCCTGAGATGGAGCTCAGGATTCCGAAACTGGCGAGCTAAGTTTGGATCCGTGTGACATAAAAAATATCACCCACACTTTAATCTATGGGCACATTATACAAGCGACAGTGTGGATGGCAGTAGTCAGCTATTGCTGACTGGTTCCAACAGAGGAAATTCTGGTCAGTTGTTTGAAATTAGGGCCGGTGGCAGATAGCTTCGTCTTAAATACAAAAACACTAAAAGTAAGTAGTTATATTTACATGTTGTTTGTCTTGAAATTGCAGTTTATTTTGTCATCTTAAGTCAAAAGAATATGAACCTTTAAAATTGAGAGAATATCTGTCTAGAAGCGCATTCGTACAAATAATAAAGAAAAGTGAGTTGACGGAAATGCTCTTTTTTCATATTAAATATTCGTCAGTTTCTGGAATCTAGAAGACGTTCTGCTGTTTGTAGCATATCTTTCTTTGGATGCAGTATTTGGCTTGATTAAATGCAGTCTTTTTAGTTGTTCTGTTTGCCAACTTTATACATTCTCGATAACCACGAAGAAAACACATATCGAGTTGTATATTATTCAGTCAATAATTCAGTTGATATGATTATATTTTTTGACTAGGTGTAAAAGGCAACTTTGATACACTTTTCTTTGCCCAAATGATATTTCTTTGTTTTTCTTTGTGATTTCTCAAACCATCAGAAGGTTAAGATTGGAAACACATAGAAATATAGTACTGCACATACGCAGGACTTTTTTTATCCAGAACAAATATCACGTTCTTGAATTTAGATTTTTATATCATTTGAAAAAAAAATCGAACACTTACACACATATATATATATATATATATACATATAAAAGCTTGTTTATCTTGAAGAATACGGACATAACTGAATAACAGTTTTTATCATCACACTTAGATCGTATTTATTGGAATCATAAAATTATAATTTCGATATCAAGGCGATCTTTACGTGTATGAAAACCTATATTTTGTATTTCATGTTATTCTTGTCGCTACTTGTTTTATTTATGATTATTATTATTCTTTGTATACTTAAAATCTTGGTCGTTATCACCAAGGACGTGATCCTGTATTTCTTTGAAGGTGAGGTTTCCTTTGGTCATCACTCGACAATGTTAACTGACTGTCATATCGTTCTCGTCTTGTTTGTCCACACAAGAGAAAGGATGTTCTTCGTTCTAATCATATTACAACCACTTTAGACTTACGTAATACTCTCTTTAAAAATCTAAATTCAAGAATATTAACTTTGTCCTGGATGAGAAGAGCTCAGTTTATTTTTACTTTTCTGTGTTTCTCATCATAAGTTTCCTAATGGTTGCTTATTTAAACTGTTATTTATTATGTGCCTCTCAAAATAAAGTTGCGTATGGCTGCTTATTTCTACTATTATTTTTTATGTGCCTCTAATGTTAAGCTTTCTAATGGCTGATTATTTGTACTATTATACTTTCTTGTGTTTCTCAAGTTAAACTTGTTAACGACTACTTATTATTTTTTGTTTGTCGAGTTAAGCATACCAATGGCCGCTTATTCATACTGTGTTTCACAAGTGTGTGTGTGTATGTCTTTTCTTATAGCAAAGTGACATCGGGCTATCTGCTGAGTCCACCGAGTGGAATCGAACCCCCGGTTTAAGCGTTGTAAATCCGTAGACTTACTGCTATACTAGCGGGAGACGTTTCTCAAGTTAAACTTACTAATGGCTGTTTATTTATACAATTATTTTTTGTCTATGTTTCTTGTGTTAAGCTTACTAATTGTCTAACAAACCTCAACTACCTCACTTCTGTATAAGCTATATTTTAAAAGCAAAATAATCAAATAAATTTTAGTTATGAAAATGTGCCGCCGGAGCGCAATATTCTATCTTTATTTTCTCTGATTGTCTGTGTTCACTACCTAGGCCAATATCTGTTTTGAATTTCTCGCGAAGCTATCAGAGTTATCTGCGCTAGCCATCTCTAATTTAGCAGTGTAAGACTAGAGAGAAGGCAGCTAGTCATCACCACTCACCGCCATCTCTTGGGTGTTCTTTTACTAACGAATAGTGGGATTGACTGTAACATTATAACGCCTCCATGGCTGAAAGGGCAAGCGTGTTTGACGTAACGAGGATTAGAACCCACGACCCTCAAATTGCGAGTTCAGGGCTCTAACTACCTGGTTATGCCGGGCCTAGGCTATTGTTTGTATCATATTAGGTTTTAGTTAAATTTCATGAAAATGGCATACTTTAGGTACTTACAAGATCCAAGAATAATAGGACAATGTTGAATGTCCATTGGATAGTGCTTAAAAGACATCTGACAAGACAAACGAAGTTTTAACCTGTAAGATAAAATAATCTATATAACTATTTTTATTACTTCTTAAATACTTGAGCATACCAGGATGTGAACAAAGTTTCAGTCAGAAAATTAAAATTATTATTATTTACTGTGGAAAGAGAATGAAGAATATTTATAAAGAAAGAAAAACGTTTTAATTACTTTCCTTATTGATATACAGTGATGACATTTTGAATTTCTTAAGATATGCATAAAATTAAATATATTTTTAATAAAACATGAAAGGATGAGTGATTATAAGCTTGTTTTAGATAGCCATTTGCATTGTCTTTATGAGTCATATCAACTGTATATTCATTAACAAACACACTTTGAAGCAGTTTTTGTTTCGAAAATACGATAACAAGTTTCTAAGTAAGTGGAAAGTAATGCATCAGTTTTAGTATGGAAAAAATTATCATTTTCAGTTTCTAATGGAGTGTGGGCAGACACATAAACACAATTTACCAGTATACTGATTGTTTAATGAAACCTTTTTTAAAAAACTTCTTAAAATACACATACGAGAGAGAGAGTTTGACGTACTATTTGTAAAATTGAAAAACAAAACAAACTATATTCACCAAGTCAGTATTTCCCAGACTTTTCTAAATGCTGGAACCCTTTTGTATACACATACACACAAAAACATCTATTGTGTTATTATATTGTAAAATTACTCTACAAGGCATATGGTCAAAAAGTATGATTCATACAAGACTATAAAGAAAGAATGACACTTCTATCAGTGGAAACTGGGTTTAAATACATGTGGTGGACAAAGCACAGATAGCCCATTGTGTAGCTTTTTGCTTCATTTCAAACAAACTATCAGTGGCTGGATAGGCTTACTTCTCATTACAGAGGATTGAATGTTACCCGTTAAAACGTTCATTGTTTACTTTAATGGAATTAAAACGCTAATTACAAGCCTTAGTAATGTTGAGCAGGTTCATACTTGTTATCTGCCATTGCTAACTTTGTTTCTCGGAATTCTTGGTTTGTTTGTTTTGAATTTGGTGCAAAGCTACAAAAGAGCTATCTATGCTAGCCGTCCATAATTAAACAGGTGAAACTAGAGGGACTTATTTATCAATAAATAATGGGATTAACGCCCCCACGGCTGAAAGGGCGAGCATGTTTAGTGCGATGAAGATTCGAACAATCAATGTTGTTTTGAGGAATTAACTTAATGTTATAAACCTCATGCTTTTAAATAAAGAACAGATACTCTTATGAATACTTTTCAATCTTCCAGGACAAATACCTTCAACTTAGTCAAGTTTAATATCGCCTAATCTCTACCGGCTTTACTATTTGAAGTTCTTGATTCATTTTAGAATGGCTTTAGGACTTAAGATATTGTTTCATACAATATATTGCATTTTGTAAAGTAACTTGGAATAAAAATTAGATATATATTTAACGGTGACGCAGTGCCCATTTATAGATTGATTGAAATGGGCGACGATTTGCTTTGATGTTGGAAAAGAGGAAGAAATTATATTATCGATTTTTATGGGCCTGCTATGGATCACTTTTCGTGCTTTATATCTTATAGTTCAAAATGTTCTGTTAAAATAAAATAAAAACTGCTTGCCTCAAACTATATAAAATACGTCCTTCGCCCGAGACCATTACCATGGCATTTGGAACTGTGACAGTGTGGAAACTGGCATCCTTTACATTGTAGAAATATAAGTCAGGTTTCCACAGTCGTCCGATAAGGTTAGCTCCATTCAGTGTTACGGTTTCATTAATATCATAATACTTGAGATTCAGTCTGTGGTCATACCATATCTGTCGCAGGTATATATCCATAGTGTAGTCCTGTTTAGGAGATGTTTAGCTCAAATTACAAGAAGGAAAACAATGGATGTCTTGTATATATTCACATTAGTCAATGTGCCTACTTAAATTCCCTTTTACTCATGGCTATTAAATTTTATGGGTCATACATATAACTTCCAGTTCTCATTAATGCAAAAAGAAGTACTAAGAGTGTACGTGTACATCTTTTCGAAGTACTATTACATATGTTTAAGCAGTGAAATCGACGATCAAAATAAATGTTAGTTAATAAAATCCCAGAAATTGATTAAACTTCGTAGAATGGACGGCAACTGCCTGTTTTGGAGACACAAGTGTAGAGGACGATGTTTCTAAAGTCTTTCGCCTTGAAGACGAAAGGCGGAAGACTTTCGAAATGTCGTCATCTACACTTGTGTCTCCACAACAGGCAGTTGCAGTCCATTTTACGAAGTATCATCATGAATACTCTGCCTAAACAATCTATCAAAGAATCCCAGAAATTATTGTTTGCTTATTTACACTGGATGATGAGTGAACAAAAACATTAGAGATAGAGATGGATGTGAAAGTAAATATTTTACAACTAAATGCACTCAGTAAACGAACAAATACAAATGCAATTTATAAAGAAAAGTACATACAGAAACAAGCATATAATGAAATGAATAAAGAAGTTACTATGCACATGGGTAAAACAAGAGTCACAGTGAGAAATGCAAAAAGAAGACAAGAGTCAGTGTCACAGACGCATGGAATAAATGTAAGCAAGTGAAATTGGTATAAGGTAAAACAAGAGCTGGTTTAACGTGCACATAGATTAACAAGAGTTAGTATAACGTACCCATAGGAAGAGCAAAGGCTAGTATAACGTACACAAAAGGTGAACGAAAGTTATTGTATTAGGTTGTCCAGAAATAAATGTCGGAATTCTCATGATGACATTTAGAAGCTGTATATTGAGTAACTTATCGTTGGTTGGTTTAATCCAACGTTTGTTGCTTATAAGGTGTTTTAATTGTCTGCTGTTTCAACTCTACTCAGAGTAAGTTTCGCAACCCCAAGGTAACATAGACAAGAAGGACTTTCGTCAGATTTTTCTCTACGACTTCAAACTTGTACGAAAAGCTACCGAAATTACCCGGAACATCAATATTCAGCCATGGATCTGTTGGTGAACGTACAATTCAGCGTTGGTTCCAAAGGTTTCGACATGGAGATAAAAGTATTTGAAGACCACGAAGGTTGTGGAAGGAAGCCATCCTTAGATGAAAACATATTAAAGGAAGCAGCTGAAACAGACCCTCACACGACAGTACGTGAGCTTGCATACAAGCTAGGCACAAGCAAATCAAGCATTGCCAACCACCTGATTGCAATTGAAAAGACGTAAAAGTTGGATAAGTGGGTTCCGCATGAGCTGACTGAAGGTCAACAAAGTCGATATTATGAGACCTGTCAAGATGACCATCCAAAATTTGAAAGAATTGGGAAACGAGGTTCTGCTTCATCCACCTTATCCCTCAGACCTTTTCTCTAGAGATTTTAATATTTTCAAGCACGTTGACAACATTTTGACCAAAAAATGCTTTCAAAACCAGGCAGCTGCAGAAGAAGCTTTCAGGGAGTTCATTGACCATATAAACTCTGATTTCTACAGCAGGGGCATAAACAGCATCGTTACAAGTTGGCAAAAGTGTGTTGAAGCAAATGGTGCTTGGTTTGGTTAAAGCGTGTTTTACAACACTGATCTATACTTTTCCAAACTTGGCAATTTATAAACGACATTTATTTCTGATAACCTAATAACATACACATAGGGTGAAGAAAAATTAGTGTAATATGTATATAGAGTGGACAAGAGCTAGTGTTATGTACGTAATGAGAACATAACACATAGGCTGACAAGGGTTAGTATAAAGTTCACATAGGGTAAGCAAGAGTTAGTTTAACGTACACATAAGGTGGACAAAAATATGTTTCAGGTAGTTGATTGAGCCTTATAAATGCAAAAGTGTAGTCAGGGAGGCATACTATCGCGTGCTCCTCTGACATAGACGTAATGACCAAGTCCATTTATTTGACAAATTCTTCATAAGCAACTTAAAGTTTTCCAACAATGACATTCTCCTCGACACCTTCTAGCATTTACGTAATTAGCACCATACCAATTCTAAGTAATTATCTGGGTGAAAAGGGGCTAAACTCGATAACGGACGAGTGATCGAATAAAGTGGACAATTAGTGCATATAAGGTTTGGAACTATATAATAAAAAAAATAAAATATCAAACAGCTGATAGTCATATCTCACTGTGAAAAGTAAATGTATAACCAAAAAGAAATACAAAGGACGAAGAAGGCATTATTTTGTTTGTTTATAGGAGTGAGAGAAGTATTTTTAAGTAGATTGTATGAAGAAAAATAAAAATGATGCATATATGTATTATATTTTGAAATTTCGAAAGAACAGTTAACAGTTATTAAGAGAGCTTGGTTTAAGCTAGGTAAATAAAACGCATAAAAATATATATAATAAGTCCAATAAATCAAACTACATGGATTTGGATACATTTACAAACAAGTATTAAAACAGATTTTTAAGCAGGTATGTGGATAATAAGAGAGTAACAGATAATGAGACACAAGTAGAGTTGCATAAAGTAAACAATGTTGTCTTACTAAGCAATCAGAAGTGAGGATAACTATCATATCATAACTAGGAAAAAATAGTAAAAAGAAATTTGTTTAATGATAAAAGTTAAATGAATAAACTACTGATCCATGACAGAGTAAGAGGAGTTGGAAATATAAGAAAAGAGCAAAAACAACAACAAACACAAAAACTGAGGAAGCAAGAATGTGACAGATTTAAAATTGGTAAATAGAAAGAAAGTGAGAAAAGCAACTTTATGAAGGACAATAATTTGTGAAAACATACAAATTTTCAAACACAAGAAGGTAATGATGTGTGTGAGAGAGCTTCACACACAGGCAAACACAAAATTAGCAAAATATAGATTCACAACATTTACATCCAACACTATTTCGTAGTTAATAAAACAGACTAAATTGCTATGCCCTTGTAGGTACAATATAGGCAGTAAGAATATGCCCTGTTGCCTTCTAAATTAGTGCTCATATATTAACAGGAACGTAGACATAATCCACATTTCACTTATATTTGCTTTGGTTTATTCTTTTCATAAATAAGTAGTAAAAATTTAATACGAAGAAGATTATTACAGGTAGATAAACAGGAGTAAAGTACTAAATAGTTGCTCTTAAGCTTGACGGATGAAAACAAACTTTAAACACAGTGTTTAAAATATATTTTTCATAGTTTCTTTTAAGATAACATTTGTTTTTTCAGTTTGTTCTCTTTAACATATTTTTTCTTCACGAGTATCTATCTATAATCCCTTTGTTTATTATATCTAATTTACGTTTATTATATATGTTTCAAAATTGTTGAGTCGTTTTACTTCTTAGTTACATCTTTCAAACCAATATGTTTTATAATATACTGTAATAAACAGTACAACATAATATTCACATTTTTATAATTATTACTGACAATAGCAATAATTGAATTATAATCAATACAAGAGATTTTATCTTGCCTATATCCATAAAAGTAAATAACCAATACATTTAATTATTTTTATTTATACAAATGAAATGTAAATGCAGTAATCTACTTTAATAATTATTAATTTCATTACCTCATATAAATTCTACATATTTTCACTATTATATGAAACTTCTCTCACTACTACTGGCTCAAACTTAATTATATTGTTTTAAACTCTAGAATTCAGTGGTAAAGTATTAAATATCTTTAATGTTAAATAACAAGAATGTTTTGGAATTATCTCCCTTTTAACCCTTACAGTTATACATTTTTGACCCTGAACTCAACTGGAATAATAACTTTTTTATATCTATACATAATAACATTCATTCTTTAAAAGTGATGATATCTATATATTAATACATACCTCAAAGAAAAAATGCAGTAAATATGTAGTGTGGATATATATCTATGTACACATATATATATACACACACGTATAATATATATATTCATTTTTTAAAATATTATTTTTATAACGTTCTGTGATGAAACCTTTGGTTTTATGTATTTGGAACTTTTTTCCAAATCAGAATTACATATTTAATAACGATTGCATGCATGAGAAACAAAGATTCTTAACATCTTAAAATTTTACAACATTTAAAATAATAATACTTAATCTTAATTTAATAGTCAATCCTTAACGTGCTATTTTCAAGTTTTATCAGTTCTTTTGCAAATATTAAACATTTTATGAAATATATTCTTTCAGTTTATATACTTTGCTGTGAAATGTGTTTGTACATATATTATTATGAATATATAATAGAAGAAAATTATATAAATTTCATTCTTTAACTTAAAAACATATATCATATATATCATATAATAGATGATTTATTTCCAAGAAACCAGTTTACTACTTATTTGTAAGTCTGTTTTACTTTGGGATTATAATTTTCCTATATTAACAAAGAGAAAAAATAATGTTCCATTATCAGCAAAGCTAGTAATATTACAATATAAATTTAGACTACAGAAATATATATGTACATAGTTTTCGCATTTTGACGTTTTAATTTTACTCTGATAACTTTCAACAATAAATTTATAATATCACTTAAAGGGATATTTTTATGCTTTTATATATTATATATTTAGCTTTTATCAAATCATTAATTCATCAGTGTTTTATATATTTACTGGAATTAGTTTTTATTTTTTTAATGAGCATTTCTGTAAAGGCTTGATACATATTATTAATATTTTATAAACGTACATTTATTCCCGGTTTTGATGTTTCATGAATTTTGTTGTAAAATTTCATAATAAATTTTTCATAAACTATTCTCCTATAACATTTTCTGTGTTTTCTTTAATATTCAAGTTTTATGCTGTAGGATAATTATCAATTATTATATTTTTGCTAATTAGTACATGATTTAGCATGAAACCGAATAGTCTACCTCACGAGTTGATTCACATACGTGATTTAAACAAAATATAGACATTAAATCTATATACTCATCTAAATAATTTGTTTCATATATCAAAACAATACTATATTATCGGCATAAGATGCATTTTAAGTTCTATTATCTGTTTAAACAATTTCTGGTTCAGTTAAAAACGTATATTGTAGAACAATGTATCATTATAAACACATTTAATAATTCTGCTGTTAATATTTCAAAATGTTTAATTTTTCAACATTTGTAGGAGTGTTAAATATGTTATTTTGCATAGAGTTATAAATGTTTATACCGTTCTAATACCTGTTTACTTCTTACTTCTTTAATTTTAATCGTATCTCAAACAGAATTATTGCATCTACCTAATATTTTAAATTATACATTATTGATCCAATCTGCTCATAAATTTTCCTGATACGTGTTATATTTTGTGAAACGCCTGTATTTATTTATTCTGCCACAATATGTTAAAAAAATTTCCATTTTTGTTTTGTTTAAGTACGTTGAGATATTTTGCCTCAGTTTGACAAATACGTTAACATTCATTACACATTTAACTCTCTCCTTTTATTTATACCCTATTCTTCAGTTTTTCTCCATATTTTAAACCTTTTTCACTTTCTCGTTGTTCCTTTTTACTCAGACAATTTTGAGATATGCTTTGTAAAATAACTATTTTAATGAGGACGTTAAAAGTTTATTTAAGTCTATTTTATCTTCTTTAAATTTGGAATATATGTTAGTACTTCTTATACAATACTTTTCATTTTTATTTGCTTCCAATCCGATATCAGTTAGCACTTTAAACTTAGATTTTACTATAACAGGTTTCATTCTCTTGCAGTTTTCATTCACAGTCCGTACGTAACCTTCACTAACCATTATATGAACTGTATTAGCAATTTATATTAATATTTTACGTATGCTTTCTCGTCATTGCTCTGGTAATCCAGTTATTCAGAAATTTTGATTCCTTAAATACTGACTTAATTCACAAACCTCCTGCTTTTGTTTTAATCACTTTCCAAATTCTAAATTTTTATGTTTCAATTGTGTTTTTCTTTCTTTTAACTTATTTCGTGAGTAACTTCATGTGCATTATTTTCAAACTCATCAGTCTTAATCAGTGTACATTCAGCATTTCTTAAATATTTATACATGACACTCTTTAACTCCGTTATTACGTGTTTTATACCTTCTATAAGAAGTTTGCCTATCTTAGGGAATGCTCAGCGAATCGCCTTCACTTTTGTTTTACTACAAGTCTGTTCCTATCTCATAATAATTTTTTCGCTCTGTTGTTCTGTTTCTATTGTCCTGGCTTAGCTTACTTTGTTGTATATATATTTTTACAGTTACGTTTTCCTAACTATGTCATAAGCTTCAAATCTAAATAATTAACCTAAATGAATACTTACCATATCAGCAGCACTTACTGAACCCAGACTATTCACGTACATGTTAACACTGATATTGATGGGTTTTCCTAAAATAAAATAACATAGCATCTATAAATACACTCTATTTATGCCAATAGTATATCGAAGAATATTTGCTATTAAATAATTAAACATGTTCTTAGCTACACATTTCAATGTGATAACTAGATAAACCGGTATTTAACGTTGAGATGGTTCTAAATCTAAAAGTATGCCTTCAAACAGTATTAACATTATTCCATAAAATTCAATAATTTAAACGTTTTGGAAAACAACTATCTCTAAAACTAAACAGCAATCTTATTAAAAATATTTTAGTAGATCATCAATCAATGTCAACATAAAAATGTTATGTGTTTGTATGTACTGTCTTTTTTAAAACAAATGAGCTATAGTTATTTTAACATCTGGAATCAATATTTTCAGTATATTTACCTTTACCTTTTATTGGAGTTTTAATATTTATCTCTTAACAGGCATGGTCTAGAGGTTAGAATGTTTGACTTCTAATCTCCACATTGCTAGTAAAAATTCCGTCAATGAATATGATCGACATTTCAGTCATCGGGGCGTTACACTGTGACGAAGATTCTCACTTTTGGTTAATAAAGTGCAGTCCAAGAGTTGGTGGTGGGTGATGTTAACTAACTACCTTCCTTTTAATCTATCTCTTCTAAATTAGGACCAGAAAATGCGGACAGTCTTCGAGTGACTTCGCGCGAAATCCATTAAACAATCATATACTTCTAATTCTGCTTTAATTTGACTTTTTTCATGTATAATAACTGTTAATATAACTGTATACAGCAACACACAAATAACTTCAAGGATTTTAAAGAAAAGTTACCAACAAATGAGGAAACTGTTCATTTTCAAACAGAATGCCATCTCATAGACGTGTTAATGCTATTAATAAATAGCAATGACCACAGACTTTCTTTGTTCTGTAAGATGTTAAGTAGTTTTAAAGGTGTTGTACTAAACCAACATCTTCGATAGATGTTAACTAGTCTTATGTTGACATATTTTAGTTATAAAGTTCGATGAAACTAGAAGTCAGGATAAATTATTGGGTTATACAATATAAAAGCATATTCAGTGGATAGAAGCCAACTCGTGCATTATGAGGTAAAAACATTAAAACATGTAAAATTAGATATAAGACCATTCCAGATTCGGCCTCTGATGGCTGTGGCGCTCATTTTTCAAAAAGGCCAACATTCACAAAGTGATGCTCTATATGTCAGAAACTAAGAGGCCAAGTGTCTTTATTTTGTTGTTTACATACAAGTTTTTGGGGAGTCATAAAGATGAAAAAACATATAAACATTTAAAAATTCTATATGTCGGAAACTAAGAGGCCCAGAGCCTTTATTTTGATGTTTACACATAAGTCTTTTGGTGGGCCATAAAGTTAAAAAAGCATTGGTAAGTATACCAAACCGTTCTTGGTCTCTTTATCTCCTAAATTATGGCCATTTAAAAATGGCCACTAAGTCTATAATAGACTGAATCTGTAATAACTCAATATCTAAATTTTCATGTTTTGGTTTGATGTACAATTGTGCTTAGTTTCGTGCTTTTACCAGAAAATGTGCCATTCGTCTTTTATTTTGCATTTATCTTTTCGATTAAGTCATTATGGTATATACAGAATTAGCTATGTGTTAGTTATAATATTCCATATTAACAGTTTTAAAATATAAAAAAATCATCTGGTATCTTAATAAATGAGTCAACCAACAGAGTTAACCGAATTATTTAATGGAGTGTTCATATTTAGAGTAGTAAAATTAAATGTGTGGACCGAAGTACCATTTTCAAAATTTTAGGTAATTTTTTCATTTTCATTTAATATTCTGAAGTCATGAGAATTACTATTGTTGTCTTTAATCTCGTTTATTCATAAGTTTAACAACATTGTTAAACGATAATACATTGTGACGTAATTGGATTCTTATGTAGTTCAAAATTGCATGTAAAGACACTGTGACTGTTTGTTTGTTTTTGAATTTCTCGCAAACCTACACTAGGGTTATCTGCATTAGCCGTCCCTAATTTAGAAGTGTATGAATAGAGAGAAAGCAGCTAATCATCACCACCCACTGTCAACTCTTGGGCTACTCTTTACCAAAGAAACGCGAAATTAGCTGTCACGTTATAACACCCCTACAGATGAAAGAGCGAGCACATTCGGTAACATGATTCGAATCCACGATTTGTAGGTTGCGCCCTAACCCCTTATTTGGTAACAGTTGTTTGGTTATTAATCTTATTGTCATTCTCATTATTTCAGCTTGTACGACCTTACCCATTCCGTAAGTGGGCCAGGCACGTTTGTCATATCCCCTTAAGACCTTATCTAGAAACGACAATCGATGAGTATCGGGAGAATGTCCATGAGCGTCAAGGTTCTCGTTCTTGTGTTTATGATCTGTCATCGGTATTCGTCTAGTAGGAAAGTTGGAACTTGGGTCATTATGGACTTTTGCTTTGTTGTGTTTTAACAATTCTGTAGCTGGAGCAGAGGATGAATTTTTGTATTGGTTACTGAAGTGTTCTGTGCCTGATGTTAAAACTGTCGACACTCTCTTGGAAGAATCTTGGTTTCCATGGTTGTGATCTTCTGTAGTCGGCGTTAAGGTTGGTATCTCCTGCATGATAAAAGGAATTTGGGTTTGATGATTATGATTCTCCATTGCTGGTGTAAACATATTGGATACTCCCATGAAAGAAGAATCTTGCCCTTGGTCACCGTGAGCCTCTGTAACAGGTGATACAACTTTTGATACCCGTTTGGAAGAAAAACTTTGGTCATTTGGTTCATGATATTTCTCTCTAGATGAATTTGGTAACTGTGTGTGGGAAAATACTCCATTAAAATCGTCCTGGCCCTCTATTGGTGATGTTGAAACACTGTGAAAAAGAAACAAAAAAGATACAAAGTAAAAATCACTTCGCCAACTATTATAATATAATAATTCACTTTTCATAAAACTTTGTCAAATTAAATTTAATTACTTAAAACTAATCCCAATCCCAGTGCTCAATTGTTTGTTTGTTTTGGATTTTGCGCAAAGCTACACGAGAGATATCTGTGCTAGCCGTCCCTAATATAGCGGTGAAATACTAGAGGGAAAGCAGCTAATCATCACCACCTAGCTCCAACTCTTTGGCTACTAGTGGGATTGACAGCACATTATAACGCCCCCACTGCTTCTTAAACATATGACCATGCCAGACCTACGCGCAACTGTTATCGTAATAGTTTGTTTTTATTGAACTGCCCGGAACTAGGATTATATGGAAATTAAAAAATGGTTTAAAGTGTACTAAATCAGTTGATTATTATATGCTGAATTTTAAAATTTAATGCTTGAATTTCTGGCTTTTACTTCCTAACTCAGCCACCTTAGACCAGCATTGTGCTTGCCCTCATGAATTCATCACACATACGTATACAAAAACACTGGAATATTACATTTATTTCCTCATTTATTTATTTCTTCTACCGATTTTGTGACTCAAAAATGAGGTTATTGAGAAACTACAACGAAAACATACAAACACTGCTTTTCAACTAAACATTAATAATCAAAACTAAATACACATAATTTTCGAATATACAAACATATAATACACTCCATGTATAAATTAAGTAAATTTTGAATGCTCAAAAATAAATAAAATTTGTCAATATACTTTTCTTTTGAAATTAAAATCCTATTATTATTATTACACATTCTCTTATTATTAAACATATTTTACCACACCCAAGGTCTCATAGGTTAATTTACTCTAATCCTGCCTAAAAGAATTTCAAATTGAGGATAAGCTGGTAAACATTATGATGAGTAATAAAACTTAATCGTTTGGTATTGCTGGCGCACAAAAATATAGCTAATAAAAAGGAAAAGGGTGGTCTCACAGCTTAATTTGATCTAATCCTATCTAAAAGAATTTCAGGTGTCTTGGCTGTTGTGGATCCCCTCATGTTTACTTACTTACTGACTTAAATGCTCAATTGACAATTACCAGTTTTCATATTCAATTTATGAGCTGGTTCATCTTGTCGAACAATTACTGGTTTGGTACAGGTATTATTGTTGTGTTTCTAATTTCCCCAAACCATTTAGTTCATAATTAGGTATATCTTGTTGGATTATTTTTCATTTTGTTTTATCACGGGACCAATAATTTTCTTTTGCCTTGAATAGTTTTCGTGTTGGCTCGTTGTTGATTTAAGCGTTTCAAGAATTTTGTTTGTTCATTTATGTGTTTTTTTTTCCCCAATAAGCGTTTCTGTTTACAAAGATTTGCTGGTTTTGAGTTGTTTCTTTAAGATTCTTTCAATCGCTATTTTTAACCCACTATGAAAGGATCGTTAAGGCCATGGAATATTACACTAATACTAACTTTGTTTTTTTTCAGCTTGTTTTATTGGAATTCCTCATTCATACTAGTTTGAAGTATTCAACTTATTACAGTAGGGTTAGTGGGTATTTAAGACCTATATCTTTCAAGCATTCTATACCTCTATACTTGACTTATACATTCTAAATGTAATTTATTTACTGTTATTTATTTCAGTTATTCATTTCCAGTTTTAAAAGAACCATATTCACTGTGACTCATTGGTGAAATTCAGTACTTAGAAAACTAAAATTTGTGGTTCAATTTTTACGGAGGGCACAGCAAAAATATCGCATTGTGCATTTTTGTATTAAAAATAAAACAAACAAGCTAGAAAAGAATCATAATATAGAAAAATTAACTAACAGGACATGAATAGTACAAACAAATTATTACAATATTTGTTGTGAGTAGCTTGAAACTAATGGGACAGTAGCCATTTAAACTATCCATATACTCTTGTGTATAGGTTTTAATCTTCTAGTTTGGCTACAATTTGGGGTCAGTTTTGAAATGTGACCATTTTAGCGATGTTTCGGGTTTTTTCTTCTTGGAAGTGGTTTTCAGGGTGTTCAATAATTGAAATAAAATGTCGGGTCGTATATATTTCTAAGCGTACTATTATATAATATCCGTTCTGTTATCATTTTCATTGTTGCAGTATATCCCTACTTGAGCTATTTCTGTGATAGTCTATTTCCGTTCAATTGTCTATTTGTATTATAACGTAACAAACATTTTGTAAACGGAACAGCAAGAGTGTTTTGACAAACATTATTCAAAACGAAGCGTTTTATCACACGGTGGTTCAATATAAAACATTTAACAATTGCAATAAACTGCAGTTTTAAGTACCTTAATTGTGTCATATCAACCTACTTAATCAGTTTTATGCTGAAGTTTCCTAGTTAATTTCAATTATTTACAATATCTTAATGAAATATATTTATAAATTTTTATGTCTTTTGTTTTTTGCATTCGCACTTAAGCTTATCCTGATTGTTTTTATACCGTACTTTACCTAAAAAACTACACTTCTTTAATAACAATGAAAATATGTATTAATAATAATGACAATTATTACTGATACACTTTCACCCTTCCAAAAATATAATTACATCATATTGATTTAGTAATAATTTTAAGAATATTGTCTTGAAAATTTAAAATATTACCACACTTATATTTTAATATTTCTCGTAAGAACAAGACTGATAAACTTGAAATAATTTTAGTTGTAGAACACTATAAAACACAACATATTCAAAATGACGCAACTTCCGGGGATTCTCTTGTACGTCTGAAAGCTTATAACACTAAAAATCGGTTTTGCGGTGGGCAAAATACATATAACCCATTGTGTGACTTTGTTTGAACAAAAAACATAGTAACTCCTTTAAGAAACTAGTGACGTGGCATGAAAACACTTTACACGTAATTATGGATACCAGGATAAATAATTTTTGGTTATTATTGATGGTGTTATTACCACATGTTTCAACAACCTGCACTCAAAGCGTATCCAACATAAATCAAAAATGATTTCTAATTGTACTTGTAGCAGGTGCCATTTAGATCATTAATAATTTCTACCTGCACTCATGACATATTTACAGTAAATGAACAAGGATTTCTACCTTACTCACAGCATGTCTACTGTATGTATATGTAATCTGTTCTAATCACAGTACCCTTATGAATACCTAAACTACATTACCTTTTTTTTTCTGCCTTTAATATACCATAAACGTGAACGAAACCTGAAAAAGATCTTGGCTATTTCGAAACTAAAAAGAAGCCTTTAGTGCCAAATTATACGAATTAATTAACGATATGGAATACGTGGTTCAAGATAAATATTCTGATTTTACAAAGCATAAATTTACTGATGTCAAAAATGAAATTTATATTTACTAATTGATACTAATAAAAAGTTGTACCAACGCAAAATGAAAACAAAATAATTTACAACTGTGGTGGTATCATTTTAAGATATGTTTAATTGCATTATTTAATCAAAAAAGTGACAAAGAAACATTAAAAAATGGTGCATTTGAAACTTCGTTATAATATATAAGCCAACAGATCTCTCAGAAGTGGGCCCAGCATGGCCAAGCGTATTAAGGCGTACGACTCGTAATCTGAGGGTCTCGGGTTCGCATCCCCGTCGCGCCAAACATGCTCACCCTTTCAGCCGTGGGGGCGTTATAATGTGACGGTCAATCTCACTATTCGTTAGTAAAAGAGTAGCCCAAGAGTTGGCGGTGGGTAGTGATGATTAGCTGTCTTCCCTCTAGTCTTACACTGCTAAATTAGGGACGGCTTGCACAGATAGCCCTCGACTAGTTTTGTGCGAAATTCAAAAACAAACAAACAATCAAACTCTCAGAGGTAAGCCTGGGAGCGTATGCTGCAGATAACTGGTGGTCGTAGCTCATTGTGTACGTTTCTGCTTAATAACAAACAAACAAATATCATGTATAAATTATTCCGCAAAATCATAACGCTTTCAATTACAATGTATAATAATATTTTGTAATTAGTGATAATAAATTCCTGTAGCTTAAAGTCATTAAACATTTATTCACATTTATGTATTACGTTTGCAGTTGTTCATTCTCGTTTATTCACTTACAACAAAAGTTTAGTGTACCACAAACCCTAAAAATATCTGCTTGTATATTAATATGTAATTGCTTAAATATGTTAGCCCCTAAACTCAGTTTGACCAAAACGTATGACTATCTGTAAAAGTAAACATCACAGAGTGCATCAAAACTAAATACGTAAAACAATAAATTGCTAACCTTTTGTCATGACCTGAATAATTCTACTGAAATAGACATGAAGATCAGCGTAAATAAAAATTCGTGGAATACTACGTATTCTATCATGGCCACAGTAATGTATAAGAGTTAATATGAAAAGCACTACCAACGTACAAATGGAACCAAAGTTAATATGCCCTCATAGTAGAATCCATTTAGAAAGGAGCATGAAAAATTAACACATGAAGCAAGGAACAGTAACTAATAATTGGCGTTTATATGTTATAAGTAACATGGACTGTACAAAACATAAGTTGTGTTATAAGTAACACAAATGTAAAAAACATAAGTTGTTGTTTTTAGTCGTTCAGTTTCCTCGGCTCATAAAGTGAACGTATTTTTTCACTTCTATCACATTATAAACAAAGTTTAAATAAATTCAATGTATTAAAGAAATTAAATGGCTCAACATACGCGGTGAAATGCAACATGTGTTCGCCATGCAATTCCTAGAAACACCATGAAGAACACAGAATAACAGAAAACTTTACTTATCACTACTTTGGACCTGCAAGAAGGTGTCCTTGTACTAAATCCCATGGAAGTTATTTGATATATACATGAACAGTTCACGAAAACTTCAAAGTTTACTTTCCTCGCTGAAAAATTGAGTACAAGATAAAAATTAGAAAATTGTTTATGCCTATGTTTGGAATCTGTTAAAACAATGTATCTTTGTACCAAATCCCATGCCGATTAGCCGAAACATGGCGTAATAACGATCAAACTACTCTAAAGTTATTATTATTACTACTGAGAAGCTCGACCACAGTTTTTGTTTCTCAATTGCAGAGCCTGTAGAAAAGTATCTTTGGACCAACTCCAATGTACGTTGCTCAAAATATGGTCGAATAATTTATCATAACCCTCAAAGTATGTTTTTTTTAAACCATGATCCCCCTTAAAAAGACTTAAGATGGACAAATCCAACATCATGTATTGGTTGCATGAAAATGTATATTTGTATCAATTGTCATCTTGATTGTTTAAAAGGTGACTGCACAGGAACCAAAGATATATATATTTTTAGGGTTGTCTTACGTCTCCGCAGAGAGACTTCTTTCTATTCTTTCATTGTTCTTCTTCCAAGCACTTTTCAATCGACCTCAATTTCTTCACTTCTTAACGGATTGATTTGAATTTTGGTACAATACGCTCAGATGTATTGTTCTTTCTCTTTTTTCTGTTTAGGCCTTTTTATGGATCTTATAGTGTCAAAAGTAAAAATTAGGAAGGCAAATATTCGCAATCCCTACACCCCCAATTTTGACTCCAGAAAAGTAAAGCAAAAAAAAATATTGAGTTTTAAAACTGAGGACAGTCTCAATTTTAAATATTTATTGTGTACTACAGAACGTTGACTTTATTTCTTTAAAACATATGTGTTCTTGGAAACTGATATAAGTGTCGTCCTAGTCTTAATACATCCAATGCATAGCAGAAGTGTAAATTAAAGAAGCACTGTGAAATAGCTTAATTTATATAAACAGATTATCAAACAGCCTGATTTATGCTTCTACTGTAATCACTACAAAAGGTAAAGAAGCAGAAAAAAACTCAAAACGTGTTTAATTATATCAATATTACAGTATAATTGTCTAGTGATGATCTGTGATTACCTTAAGTAACTAAATATTAGAACCAAATATTTTGTTTAGTTACAAAAGTCCCAAGAGAACTTTGTAACAGTTCTCAAAAGAAATTTAATTTTGGATAAAGTCATTAAATACCTATGTATAAGAGCCATTTTTATTCATAATTTTGTGTCAAATTTCGTTTGGTAAAGAGTGTATTGGATAAAATATACTTACACTTGTTTTCTCTGTGTTTTCTTTATCACTTCAGGGATAGTGGGAGTAATTCCATTTCCAGATATAGTGTCAATAGAGCAACCTACGAAAATCAAAATTAATATAATTTTAATGATATAAAAAGCGTTAATTTGACCAATAAACCACATTATTTATAACTGCTGTTAGGTTATAGCCTGATGGACGACTAATACAGTTCATTCAAGCCACCACCATACGATGCCATCTATCTGGTATCTGTAACTTATGTTAAGTCACTTCCTGTTTCACATTTTTGTTCCTCATGTTTAAATGATGTAATGTTTATCATTCGTTGCTATTTCCCAACTTCCGGTATGAGGTGTTTCAAAAGAACAAAAAAAAACAACAACAACAAACCTGTCCGTAATGGCTATCATGAAAATATATAAGTTTATCAAAAAACAAAAAACTGATGTTATTGACTTTTTTGTCACTGAAATGGGTATAATATAAAAGAGCATTCGAAACATCAAGCGTTTTATAATGCAAAAATGTCATATTTGAATAAGTTCTTAAATAAACACAAACAACAATAAATATAAAAATTAATACAACCGCCAAATAAACACTAAAAAATAAAAATCTCAGCTCATTTTAAAGTGTTCTACCAAGTCTCATTCAACACAATTGTAATCAAGGTATAAGTTTTTAATAGTTACAATGTTTTATTCGGAATTATGCGCATAAAAGTGAAATAAAAGCTAAAACAATAAAACAACTTCTAGGTTTATTTTATATCTGACTTTATAGTTGCTACCTTTAATGCACTGAAACCAAGTTTCAAACAAAACTGCTCACAAAACATTAATATAAAAGATTTGTCGCACCTTCTAAGAACAAAATTGCTTGTCCGTTATTGATTGATACTGCAATCCCCATTCCAAAGTGCTACCATGAAGAAGAGCAAAATCAATTTTAAATCACATATTCTGGAAACTTTTTATTGACCTTCCATACGACATGGGCATCTGTTTCCAAGACAACGTTTAAACAAATCAAAGGCACAAAAATCTATCGTAGATGTATCGGAAGACTTTACAGGTACGTGATAAAATTGGAATTAATGTGCTTCTAGCTCCTTTGCCATCGTATTCATGAAAATAGTCTTTGAGTTCTTAAATTGGTTAGAAGCCTGTGAAATTCCAGATTGTGAGCCTTAATTAACTTTAAATCCATGTATATTGTATTGTTAGTAGAACTAAAAGGTGTGTTACGCTTCCCATAATAGGTTGTTTTGGGTCGTAGAGTTCTCTATCGCATCATAGACTTTGGATGATGTTTTGAATCCCATTACTATCTTGAATGCTCTACTGTATGAGTTTATATTTCTATGGAGAACGCTGAAAACTCTCTTCTAAATGTCATGTCTTGTGGGTTTATATTTTTAAATAACTGGGTTGTTATTAATTTTTTGGAAAGGATTTGTTTGTTTTTGAATTTCGCACAAAGCTACTCAAGGGCTATCTGTGCTAGCCGTCCCTAATTTAGCAGTGTAACACTAGAGGGAAGGCAGCTAGTCATCACCACCCATCGCCAACTCTTGGGCTACTCTTTTACCAACGAATAGTGGGATTGACCGTACATTATAACGCCCCCACGGGTGAAAGGGCAAGCATGTTTGGCGCGACGGGGATGCAAACCCACGACCCTCAGATTACGAGTTGCACGCCTTAACACGCTTGGCCATGCCGGGCCTTTTTGGAAAGGATGTTATTCTGATATTACATCAGATATAGTTCCATCCACGGAAATATCGTATTACCATAATGATCGGGAATCCACCGGAAGCCAGTATATATGTTCTAAACATGTTGGAAAACAACACTGTATTGGCGTATGCAAATCTTCTTTAAGAAGTGCGCTTAACCCTTATCATACATATATACATAAATATGTATGCCGCCACAAATACAGGGAAATAAACTACAGATTGAGAAAATCAAAGCTAAAAAAAAGTTTGATAGTATACCTGGTGATACCTAAGTTGAGACGTTGAGCAATTTTTACTCATCATCATAAATGTTTGGAAGTGGGTGAAGGGGACAAAAATGCTATCTCAGTCTGACATATTTCTTGAAATAATAATGTTTATGCACTAACTGGAAAAATGGAAGTGTATGTTCACTTTCCTTTTAGATAGTCATGCTTATCAGTACTGTACTTTGAATATTTTAAAGTAATTGAAACTAAGTTTACTTATGAACTAATAATAATAACTTTTCTGTTAATTTGACGCATCAAAATGATGTTTCTGTTTAAAATATCATTATTGATACTCATTTATACACGGATAAAAAGTATATTTCTTAAATATTTATCAAACGTTTCTCATGCTTTATATATTTACTATGATCTGTTTACGAAGTTTTTATAAATTCCATGTATATTAAGATATCTGTTTTATTATAATTTTATATTAGGAGTTCGTAGGACGTAGACGTAAAAAATGTTTTTTTTTTAATGAGGCGACACTCTATTATTATGTAAGATAAAAAACAATGTGAATTTAAAAACTTGTAAATGGGGATCGTAAAAATAAAACAAGCAAGGCTGGGGACATCGTAGACATTATTTGCTCAAACTACAAATCCCTGATTTTGGCTCCATGCTGTTATGTAGAACTACATTTGATGGAGTCAAAACATGGATTTGCAGTTTGAGTAAATAATATCTACAGTATCTATCAACTTTTACTTCTTTTCATGATCACTATTTGTAGGTTTTTAAATTCACAACTTTTAATTTATCTTGTTTGCTGGCTTTTTATGCTCAACTAGGGGCAAAGGATTAGTTGATATGGTAGTTAATCTTACATATGATAATGGTAATAAACATAGCTAATAACTAGTTGATACGGTTGATGATAATTTACTCTTGTTATTGGCTATTTGGTGACATAAGTTAGAGATGTAAATGTTAAGCTGCAGCTGGAGGTTGTCGTGAAGATTTATTTGAGAATCTAGTGAGCATTTATAGTTTTTGTGTAATTAAATTATCTGTATATAATGTATAGTAATGATTAAATATATGCCAAGACTAAGACACAGCTCCCATTAAACGCATATAAAATATTACCAGTAAAAAAAGTATTTTCAAATAAAACATCGCTTTAAATAAATCTTCATATCTTTAAAGTAATTTTTCTAAGAATGTGTGTAATAAAATTTAATATCATATGTATTGATTTTTTTTACTTCTTTTCACATATAGTATAGGAGTTGGCTCCCTAGTGACACCGATTGTATAGTATACCAAGCATGGAGTTTTTACATGTTACAGTCATCTAATGTTTATCCATTATTAGCTGGTAATTCCTGTTTCACCTAGTGTACAAGAGTTTAGAGGAATACCAAAAAATTGTCAGAAAGCTAGCTTCTAAGATTAATAATAACGCAGTTTTACTAGAATCATGATGTCTTTAGGTTTTGTAAAGTATAGAAGAAACAAAGATACTTTTCAATATCTTTAAGAACTTCGCAGTAAATTATTTAGTATTCTTTGAAATATTTCAGTATAATATACCAAGCCATTTTTGTTGTAGGCTGGCAAGAGAATAATAATAATAACAAATGGGCCATTTTAAGCAGGATTTCTTTTCCTTATAAGAGTAACATGTGTGCTTATTTTATATGTGCACAGCCTTAGCGTCAATAGTAAATATTTTAAAGTGTTGTTTGAGCTGAATCGTTGCTGTTTAAGGTGTCTCTTGCCAGAATATTCTTTTAGGGTTGGGTACAATTCCTTACGATCCCTGTGATGAACCATTATCATGGCTCATGGTACATAGAATATACGTATCGAGAACAGTCAGGCCACGTATAACGATGCTTTATTCTGGGTATGACGGCATCAAGCTACATAACTATTGTGTATAAGATAAAGCATTTATTTGTAGAGTTCTCCCCAATGGCAAAGCGTTATGTCTCCAAACTCCCACCACTAGAAACCTTATGTCGATACCCGTGAAGGACAGAGCACAATAACCTTTTGTGTAGCTTTGTGCTTAATTCTAAACAAAGTTTACAACATATCTTGTTTTCCTATTTTTTAGATTTATTTTTTGCAAAAATAGTTTGTTTATTGTTAAGCACCAAATAAAGACATCACGTGATTAATTTACTGCATATCTCACTATTTTAATTCTTGTGTTCAGACATTTATTGAAAATTTGTTTCTTTGTATTAGGCTTAAAGCTCTGCAATTGGATTACTGTACTCAACCTACAGAAGGTATCGAAACCCGATTTTTAGAATTTCAAGGCATCAGAATTACTGCTGAGCCAATTGGAGAGGAACTTGAAGAAACACAATAATTATTTACTTTATATTTTATATATTAAAGCAACGGCCTATAAATTTGTTTTAAACTCAATGTGTATATGCCACTAACACTTAAACTACTGAGTGTTTTATCGTTCATTATATGTATTTCTGTCAGGTAAGTATAAAAAGTAGCATAGCTTACCAGATCGATCCAACTTGATATTCCATCTACATAATTAAAAGAACAATGTGTGTCAGTCAGTCTGTCCATGTACGCATGCTAACTCACATGGAAATCCAATCTCCCTGTTGGCTAATTGTGCAGTGGTACATTTACTTTTTACAGGAATGGAAAAGTGAACGATGTTTAATGTCCCTTGTTCTATACGAGCACAAAACTGCAACATTTAACACATTATCTTTTAAAGACAATTACTTCAGTAACATAAATGCAAGGAAATAAGTTAAGTTCATTCTTTACTATTCCGTGACTTACAAATTACACAATAATCCTATATCTCAATACAAATTCCAACAGGCACCTAAAATCGACAATTTAGCCTAAAATTTAAATATGCTTCGTACGCGAAGCACAAGTTTATCTGTTATATAACATAGAGCAATTACTCTTAATAGGCAATACCACAAATTCATTCATTTTCGATGCTCTACAGCTAATATATTGCGCGAAAGAAATGAATTACAGATTGCAGATGATATACAAATGTGATTTAGACAAAAACTTACAAAAACACACGACGAAAGTTGATTTTTACACTTTTTGAAATCATAAAGTTAAAATTTTGTTATTCCTAAAATTCGACAATCATGCCTAAAATTTAAATACGTTTTGTACGCGAAGAATGAATTTAACAGCTAGGGGAATTAAATATTACTGGTGATTGTCGACCCAATGCTTTGTGAGTACTTAAGTGAAGCATAAAAAAAAGAAAAAAGAGTTTATACCAATGTAAAAGGGAAAATAAAAATTAGTGAAGTAGTGCCAATCGAAAACAGTTGATTTTTACAATCTTGGGTATCATAAGTTTCAAATTTCACTATTTTGTAATATGATTTATGAAGGGCTCGATCAAAAAATATATCAAGATGTTAGTCAAAGAATGGTATAATTAAAAATGACAAGTAGTTTACCCAAAAATTGTTGTGTACAGAGTTATATTTAGTTTATAGCCATTCTACGTTTTAACAATTCCATATTCTACTTTGTAGGGTTTTGTTTTATTCTTGTCCAAGTACATAATACAAAAGTAGCATTATTTACAGATTTATCGATTTAAAACGCATATTATTCTCACATATATGACCACCAGTAACACAGGGTATGTCTGTGGACTTATAACGCTATAATCCAGGTTTTAGTACCTTTGGTGGGCAAAGTGCAAATAGCCAATTGTGTTGCTTTGTGCTTAACTTCAAACAAACCTCATATATATAGTTTCCACTTAATGCTGCATATGTGAAAATACCTTTGGACTTTGACTCTTATGGCACAGCGTAAGCTTAGCATGCAAGAAGTCGCGGATTGAATCAGTCAATCTCTATTCATTTTCTCAACTTTTCTTTCTTAAAAAGTGTTTCATTAGTTAAATAATTTTAGCACACAGATTATACATAGAAGCTGTTTTTAACTTTGTTACTACTTGACCATTTTATGTGAAGTAAATAGTATGCTTAAGAAACTATTGAATTTATTTAATTTATTTGAATATATTTATTATATTGGATTAGATAAAATATGAAGCAAAATGGTGAAAACTATTGCATTTTGTTAGTATAGTATTAGGTTGAGGAATAATTCGTGAGCGTTTTTAAATAATTTCATTCAAGCATTACATGCAAGACTATACAATACTTCAATGCATGAACACATTACACCCAAAACATTTATTATGATACTTTATTTCATGTAATACCTAGGTATGTAGTATGCATTGTTTAAAACGAAATTGCAAGAAATTAAATGCGAAAAGCAGATGGTGTCGAAAATGCTCGATTTTGTCTACTTGACATTCCATTTAATGAGCTGAAAATGAAAGCAAAAATTAAAGACATATGAAAATCAAACACACCATCTATTAGAGCAAAAAGTTATCTACCAAATGACATGAAATATTTTGCGAAAGCGTTTCGTTTATGAATATATTTTTTTAACTTGAAAAACGCTCACGAATTATTCCTCAACCCAATACTATTTGGACTTAGAACGTTTCTATAAAATGTTTCTCTTCAGGATAATGTTTCTTTATTTATGTTTATCCTGAATCTCCATAAAGTCTAAACAGAGGTGAGTGCAAATAAATATGGCTCAGCTGTTTTATTTACTTTTACAGTTCTGGTATGCTGGAATGGGGTTCGGAATGTCGAAGCTACGAGTCCAATTAGGTGGCTGAACACGCTACACACTTTCATCTGTGAGGTCATAATGATGATGAGAGTCAATCCCGCTTTTCACTTATGAGAAGCCATAGATGGCGAATGAGGCTAAAAGACTGCTCTCTTTGTGGTCAGTTGTTCTAAATGAGAAATGGATATACCTGAGATGTTAGGTGTCCAAACTGACTGCGTAGTGTATGTGTTGCACAAGGTACTATCTAAATAACATATAATAAATACCAAAATATATTAAATTAACCTGACCACACATTAGGTTTAAACTAAATATGGATGGATGTAATTAGTTTTAATATTTTTACATACGCATTCCACTATTCGATCTCAACATTGTAGAAAAAAATAAATGCGTAATAAGTTTATTTATTGTGTATTCCACCCTTCCATTTAAGTGTCAAAGAATAATATAGTCGGAAACGAAAGAGAGAACTACATATGTTGACAAATCTTGAAAGAGAAGATGTGATGGCTCTGTTATCAAACAAGATTAAAGGCCAACCAAAAAAGGTTTTTTTTCAGCAATGACGATAATATAAAGAATTTTACGTTAAATGTCATACTTGTTGAGGGGTGGTGAATAAAAGAGAGAAGAGGGGATGATTAGAGAAACAATGTCACAATTCCGCACTGGGGAACATTCCAGATTTCATAAAATATTGCAGCTTTCGTGTACTTCATTATAAAGAGCCAAATGATTCCCACTACCTCACATATCTACTTTCTTCCACCCTGGGTTCGGAGCCAGTTCGCGAATCGACGACAGTATGATGTGTTTCTTTGTTTCTTAAAACTGTTTGTGTTCATTTACTTTAATGTAATACTGTACTTTAAGAATCTATGTTTATCGGATAAGAAACAATGCCTTTATTATATATTTCCATATTTGTAATGTTAAAATGACACTGTTTACAGGTGATATATTTTTTTAAAGTGTAGCCTTGTTCTATCCTTTGGGCTGTCAATCTAGTTACGCGAGGAAAACTGAGAGCGCTTGTCAGCCATGCTTTATTTGGTAATGCTGTTATATTTGAGAAATGAGGTCATTCCAGTGAAACAATAAATCAGACTTCTAACAGTGGTAAGCCTAAAAAAATTATATTATAATGTTTAATGTTCACCTTCTATTGAAATACGAACATATATGCAGCATCGGTTTTGAAAAAGCTTTAATTTTGTCTTTCTTTAGCACACGAATACACACATTAAAAACTTTTCAATAGCAGATTTAGCCAGGTTTTATTTTCAGTTTCATGTCTTAAAATATCTCTATGTATTAAACAAATGGCATGAAACATTCTTGGAAAAGGTTTTTGAAAGATTGCTTTATGATCTGAAAGAGCTATTTTAGTCTTATGTTATATTATAAAGTTCGTAAATAAAAACATAATTTCTGTCCAGTTTATTTACAAAATAGATGCTAAAACTTTCTTTATTTTACATGTTTTTGTTACAGTAACTGAAACGAAAATAGTTGAATTAATATTTATAACTAGGTGAATATTTATAACGATTATTCTAATAATAATAAATTAAATGTTTTCATGTATTTAAAGCCAAGACTTAATGTTACTGAAGTATTCTTCAAAGTTCATCAACAAAAATTACAAAAATGAAAAATGTAATCGTATACCATTATGCTTTGAACGTTTAAATTGAGGTTTTGAATTCTAAATAAAAATTTACTAATCATCTTTCAGAAGCAAAAATTATAGTCTGAAAATAATATATTTTGTGGCAGCTGATTTTCCAAGTTAAAACGTTGAAACAAAAGTCAATAAGAACGTTACTTACACAAGAATGAAATATGTTGGTTTTACATTATGAAGTAATTTTCTTTTCGAAGATAATCTAATACACACGGAAAAATACAATGTATAATATCCACTTCAATGAATCATGTAACTTGATGTTTATTATTTGACTTTTTGATTTGCATACGTATAAAGAGAAACAGAAAGAGAGGAAAGGAAACAAGCGAAACATACAGAAGTTAGAAACTTATTAATGGTGCAAAATATTATTACAGAAAATACGAAAACAAATAAGTTGTAAACTGCACCAGTATTTTGTATAAGAACCCTTTGTTTTACACACAACATTGAACTGTTATGCAGATCAAACCACGGTGATCTATCAGCTTCTTAACAGCAATATATGTTTTGTTGTATATTTGGAATCCTTGCCTTGCTATAAGATAAATTTATCCTCGGTATGTTATATTCCTGAGGAAATGGGATGATGGATCAGAGCCTGCACATACTTGTTAGCAGTCAGGGTGCCATCATTGCTGTGTAGATCATTGACATCTTTGCCAAAACCGCAGCCTCAAACAAATACTGATTTCCCACACTGTTTCATTATAGATGTTGTCAATTGATTGTGATATCATTATACTCACTCTAGTTGATCAACTTGTTACTGATCGTTGCTGAATTATTCAAATTTGGTTTCATCTGTAAAGAATACAGAACTATCTTTAAAAAATGAATAAAGTTCTAGATGCCAGTAGTAAATTTCAAATACCGAACAAGGATCCTTTGTTCGCCACGATCCAGTACTAGGAAAGAACATAAAGAATTTTGAAAGATATAATATGCAAAAAAAAATTCAAACATTTACTTCATTTAACAAGCATTTTATGGCTAGTTTTGATATCCCATCCTCATTTAGTACATTTCTTTAGATGAAACAATTAACAATCTATCCATCCAAACTATTCGAGAACGAAATTTACGTTTGCAGTCTATCCAAAATAGAGTTTATAGCCCCACTAATATCTGCTGCCAAACATTTGCACTTCTTTTTCAATAACACCCTCTATGAACAAATAGTGGCATGGAAACGGCCTCTTCTCTGGGGAAAATTTAGTTAATACATTCCTCTGCTACTATGAACGTATCTGGTTACCAAACCACCCAATCGCGTTCAAACCAGTGTTAACAACCTTTGGGTATTATTCTACATGCCTTTATAAGCTTGTATTTGCAATTATATTTTTGTAAAAGTTTCTGTTTATTTGTTTTGTAGTTAAGCACAAAGATACACAAAGGCTATCTGTGCTCTGCCCACCACGCGTATCGTATTTCTGGTTTCTAGTGTTGTAAGTGCATAGACATGCCGCTCTGTCATTGAAAGCTTTTACAGTTTCAGTGCCCTGTAAACATGTTCTGTCTGGTACACGAAAATATCGTTTGTTTGATATCAGAATGTCATCAATAAGTGAAAGATAATTTATTCCTTGTTATTTTACATTTTACACATAACCCCACAAAGAAAATCGTTTAACCTCTCATAAATGATCCAGTTACAAACTCAAAATTAGTAGACTTCGTAGAGATTCTGATATAATTTGTTGTTTGGAATGTACTTTTAGTATTCTAATATTCTTTAGTATTAATCTATTCAGTATTTATTTATGTTACTAAATAAAACTTATTGTATATAGCAATATATTGTTCAACTTGTATAATTAAATTGTTATTGAATCCATAATTCAATTTTTTTTCTTGTAATCACGGAATACTGGTTTTCTAAAATTTCAAAATATGCTGCTTATAAAAAAAATCCACGAAGGAATATAAACATGTTAGAAATTCAATTATATACGCGCCTACTCATTTCTTATTTTTATTTTTTTGTATGACTGAGAAACCTGAGAGAGAATGTCAATAAGTAAAGGATATTAAAATACGTCGTGAAAACAATTTACTTCTCATTTTTAAAACATTCTTAAGCCATTACTTGTTTTTATTGAATTCAGTACTATAAAAGTAAAGTAGGGGAAATGATCTTTAAAATGTATTTACAGTTAGTTGAAACTTATTTCGAGTAGCAGTCTTCGAAAGTAGCTATAATTACCTACAGACAAGCAAACATAGAAAAGACAGAAATGGATATATATTAATAAAGTGACAGATGTTGTAACACGTGTGATAACCGAACCTTCAATTTCACTAAAAACAATCTAATGTATAGTGTAGCTACAAAATCTCAGCAATACTTCCTTTATAGAAATAAGTATAACTGAAATTACGCTGTTTGATACTTATTGAATAATCCTTGAGCCGTACAAGCAAATATAAGATTTATAGTTCCATTTGTGAATGATATGTTATTGATATCTTTTCTCAAAAATTAATTTAGATGATGAGAAGAGAAACGATTCTGGTATTATCTAACTAAAATAAAAGTTTCAATTTTTCATTTTCTATGTTTTCATATACTTTTTAAAATTGTACAGCAAAGGTTCGGTTTTTGATTGAAGATTGCAGTTTAATATGTAAGGTTTTACCTAGGAAGTTTATGTTCTGTTCATTAACTTTTGAGACTATTCTTAAGTGATATTATATCTCATTTACTGTTATAACGTCTTGTTTAAAGTAAAGAATGAATATTTGTAAGTTTAAAGACTTAAGTTATATCTTTACAAATGCGTAAATCATTTTCTTGCAAGAATGCTCTTTTTGTTTGTTTGATGTTAAGCACTAATTCAACGCAATGAGCTGTCTGTGCTACGTGTTCACAACTATCTAAAACAGGTGTTTTGTGTTATTAGCCTACAGATACTGAGCCACTAGAGTGTGTGATAATGTAAACTGACTCGATAGAATATTGAAGTTGAATACGATTAAATCAACCAATTTCTTTTGGCTGCGACATTTTTAATGGTTTGAAAAGAAAAATATCGGAATACTTTTAATGAATAAATAAAGAAGGGTTTGGTTTGTTTTGAATTTTGCGCAAAGCTACACGAGGGCTATCTGGGCTAGCCATCCCTAACTTAGCAGTGTAAGACTAGAGGGAAGGCAGGTAGTCATGACCATCTACCGCCAACTCTTGGGCTACTTTTTTACCGACGAATAGCGGGATTAACCGTCACATTATGACGCCCCCACGGCTGAAAGGGCAAGCATGTTTGGTGTGACGGGGATTCGAACCCACGACCCTTAATTATGATTGTAATGCCTCAACCACCTGACCATGCTGAGCCGATAAAGATATCGATTACGACTAGGTTTCACTAATTGTGATTAATTTGTAAATTACATTAATTTCTGAAGTCATTGTGTTTTCGGATTCAATTCCAGGCTATAAAATCACTGTTTGTGCTCACAAACAATTTTTACTTTCTCTTTAAAACAAAATCATGATATCTTTTAAATAAAATAAGAGAGAGATTTTCAATTATTTTACAAAATATTTGAAAATTTTGACTAAAGAACTTTTTTGATTGATTTTTTCGATTAAAAAAAAACATGTCTAGGCACTAGATGTAACGTATATATCTGAAAAAGGACAGATATAGAACATATTTATATTTTTATCACCATTGAAACAAGTCTTCAAAGACGTGGTAAGCATATACAGAAAATAAATATTCTCGATGAAGTTCTGCCTTACTCATGCAAAGTAAATCTCAGAAGACATTATTAGCTTATTTTAGCTCAAAGCTACATGTAGTTTCTAGCATTTAAGTCCGCAGACATGCCGCTATGCCACTAAAGGCGTACGATTTATTCGCCGCGAGATCAAACCCCGGATTTTAGTATTGCAGGTTTGTTGACTTACCGCTAACCCACCTATGAATTGACATGAGTAAGAATAAATTGCTTCTGAAATCGTTAGTTTCAACAATTTCTCATTGAATGAAGGTTTAAAGTTTTGAGCATTGCAAAAATACATAAAAGCGGAGCAATGAAATGTGTTATTTAAAAATAATCTAAACTAAGTATTTATTTCTAATTTAGAAATTTTGTTTTTAGATGGCATAAAGTAATTCTTTATATATATATATATCTTAACATATCCATTTTGTAATATTCCAAGGAGAAATTAGAAGATGGAGTGACAGTTATAGTGCCTAAAATATTTCCATTGCACAAAATTGAAATAACAGTTCATCCAAATTTTATTAATGAAGTAAGATAATTGTATACTTTAGAATAAAATGATTAGTAGGTGTCAATATAATAGCTATTGTGCCAGTCGGCACAACATAAGGGTTTCGGGGATATGGCTTTCAAATTAATGTGTGTGTATTTATTTAATAAACAGGTATGTCTATAAGTTGACTGTTTTTATCAGTCGTTGGTACAATGTTTCTATATCGTTTGGTAACGGTGCTTATGAAATACTCTGAATTGGTCTTTTTACATTATTGGCAATAAATCTATATTTTCGAAACCAATGAAAAAGGGATATGAAATGCATTAAATGAGTATATACGAGTGAATGGAAATTGAAATAAATGTTTGCTTATTTGAAGCATAATTTATTTCCTGTGATTTTATTCAGAGACTCGATACACTATAAGCAAAAATGAAAACCACGAGATGACTCCCTAAACTAAAACACACATCCTTCATCGGCAAATCTGGAATCAACTGCTGCCCTGGTTTGTCTCTGAGGACTACTTGATAGGTTTTGAAGACAGTTCAGTGGTTGGTATAGTCCTGGGTATATATTTCCTTGGTTACTTTGGCTTTCGTTTAAATCTCTGTCAATTGAATGATATCTCTGAGGTAAAGTATCCAACTTTGGCGCCATCGCGTAGCTGTTGTACACAGTATAGTAGTTTTCATTACTGTCTTCTAAATCATATTTTGTCTGTTTGTGGTTGTCTTTGAAGGCAAGATTATACAATATCTCTGGATCGCAGATGAACTTGTACACATACCGCTCCCCTAGTGATCAAAAACATATTTCTGTTAAATAAGATACATATATAAAAAAATCATTGTTTAAAATATAGTTATTTAAAAAAACGAAAACATACTTTACAAATAAAAAGTTTGTTATAAAACAAACAAAACAAGTTACGGATGCTCAGACGTGGCGTATTGAATGTATTTTTATAATAATGTGACACGTTTAAAGTTTGCAGAGATTACATTAAAAAGTATACTTTAGAAACATTATATTTTTTTCCTTTTCAAAATCAAAGAAAAAAGTGAAATTATTATTTTTAATCTATATCTCTAAAAGCTCAATTTATTGTACTGTATTTGAAATAGAATAAAGAAAACCAGAAAAGGTATATTAAATATTAAACATCCCAAAATAATTTGTATACGTAAGTTGTTTCATAACCAAATAAACAAGCAGGTTAGATAATTTCTTTTAAGACATATTAGGCTACTGTATTAAGAATGAGAAACAAAACGGCGTTTTATGACACAATCAAAGATAAAATCTTTAATTTTTTTTGCAGCTGAAAATTTTAAGTAAAGATTTTATCTTTCACTGTGCCAAAAAATTATTTTTGGTTTCACTCTTAATTAACCAAGCTAGAATTGGTAAACATTTTAGAAGCACCATTAATTTAAAATTTATGAATCAGTCACGTTAGCATTGCCCTGCTAGTTGCACAGTGTTTAGAACATAGCTGTATCACATGATCTAAAAGAGTCATATTTGGTATAAATAGTATGGCATCTCGACATTAAAACAATCTTTCCTTATGCCGGGCATACTTCTGATCAGCCAGAGGAGGGCATTCTATCTTATTATTCAATAAGTGTGTAGATTTCGGGCGCTTCTATAAATTCTGTGGCTACTTACACACAGTAGTTCAACAATGTCCTCGCAGTATGACACTAGACATTCTCCAACATCAGGATAAAACCGGATCCAATTGCACTCCCGAAAGTTCGTAGAACTGGGTCCAATAGCACGTTAACGAACCGTCGATAAGTAAATCCACCCTTCAGAAACACAATAACATCTGTAAGTTGATTCACGTTGATGCTGCCCTACACCAAAGCAAAACCGTCGGCAACGTTTCGCAGAGCATATCGTTCATCGCTAGCTCTTCTCACACAAAGTCATCGATCACAGACAGACATAAAACCTTCGTTCGTTTTGATGCAGCGTAGACACATGGCAGTGTTGCTGCTAGTCCTCGTGATCGCGACAAAAGACCATACGAGTTGTACGATGAAATGTGGGACTGAGGCAGGTTCTGCTTTGTTAATTTGCTTATTCAGAAACATTCTCCCGCAAACAAAATGTAATACTGTCACACAATTATATAATTATAATAACAAACATTGAAGCGGTCTCTTAAAAACACGAAGTAATATAATCTGAAGACAAACTAGGAGCATTATATGACCAAAGTCATTAATACATGAAAATTACAGCAGTACATATTTATAAAAGTAGATGTTTATTTATTTGAAATTAAGCACAAAACTACACAATGGGCCATCTCTGCTCTGCCCATCAAGGGCATTTTTATCTTTTTTATTACGTAAAATAACGAGGATAACAGAACAGGTAATTGTTTATTCTTTTATGTTCTTCTGTATTAATAGAAATAAATTTTAATGAGAAACGTAGGACTACTCAACAGTTTGAATATTCTCTAATCTTCTATGATTTGAAGTAAAAATGTTCAGAGTTTATTTAGTTTAACTTATTTTAATCTTCTATAAGCGAAATTGAGGTATTTACTTCATTTATAATTTTGTCAATTTCATTTACAATTGGGTTCCGCTTAAGCAAAAGAAAAACAATAATTCACTTCACTTTTAAATAATTATTAATAAGATTAAGTATAAATTAACTAAGAGTTAATACAAGATCCACATAATGATTACACACAACAAAATTAGCTATCATTCTGTGAATCCTAACCGAGATGCTATCAACTCTAATAAACGATTTTCCTTATATACCTGGCTCGGCATGGCCAGGTGGTTAAGGCATTTGACTCGTAATCTTAGGGCCGTGGGTTCGAATCTCCGTCACACCAAACATTTTCAGTCTTTCAGTCAGTTCCACTATTCGCTGGTAAAAGAGTAGCCCAAGATCTAGCAGTGGGTGTGAATGACTAGCTGCCTTCTCTCTAATCTTACACTCCTAAATTAGGGACAGATATCCCTCGTGTAGCTTTGCGCGAAATTTAAAAAAGAACCCTTATATCCCTCTATGAATTAAAATATGGATGAATGAACATTAAAGATTTACTTTATTGTCTTATTTTGCGAAGTTACTGTAAGTAATAATGTTTACAACACACAGATGAGCTTATTGTCTTCTGTATAACTGTTATATCCAAGTGAGAAAGAAGGCAATTTAAAAATAAGCTTTTGTTGTAGATATTTCATCTTTTATTATCATCCTCTATGTATCTTTCAGTTTTTGTGAACCTTGAAAATGTTTCAATGAATTATGAATTACCCTGTATATGTAAGTGAGTACAGCAATGTAAGGGTAAGAAGGATGAAAACAGTTTGAGTATATTTTATTCTCATCCCTTCTAAGTTCAATAAAAGAGACACAGTTGGAAATAGAACATAAATTCTGTTATTGTTATTCGAACAATTGTTAAATAATGCATGTTGTTTTATTCTATCTTTGTATTACTCAAAGAAAAAAGTAAGTTAACTTAGGCAGGATTTTAAACTCACACTAAAATCAGAAACACATTCAAATATTTATATGTAATATCCCATCTGATTATAAATCTAAATGAAATTTCAAAAAAAAAACCCTCAAGCAATCTGTTTATTTCGTTAAAATCTTACATATTTCTAGCCCCCCAGTAGCACAACGGCATGTCCACGAATTACATTGCTAAAAACCGGGTTTTGATGCCCGTGGTGGGCAGGGCAGAGACAGCCCGTTGTGTAGCTTTGCACTTAATTCCAAGACAAACAAATAGATATTTCTAAGAAGGAAATAACAAGAAAGAGATATTTTGTTCTAGCTTACTGTAGAACAAAAATACATTCATTGAAAGCAGACCATTATTTGTTAATCTATTTGCTGTAATTTCGTAATACAGTAATTAAAATTCTTACAAGAGACTGTTCTATCCCTTTGGAGAGAAGTTAATTGAGCGGAATTCTGTATTTCAAAGAGGTGATGATCTCAAAAAACATTTGAAAATAACATCGGGTTTACGTGCCAAAGAAGGAAAGCTCAGGTGATCTGGAATGATCACCACAAAGTTCGGACCTGAATTCCAAAGAACAAAACTTAGACTTGCTAGATCTTTATTTGATGAAAATGATAAAGAAAGCTTCTGAGCAAGCTTCAAGAAAAAGAAATAGGATTAAATTACCTCTTTGTTAATCTGAAGATAATCTAAGAAGGTCGACACGTTGTTCTGCACTTTATTTTAATTAAAGTTTTAATATCCATACCAGCCGATGTGAAAATACGTAAATTATCCCAGAAGTTTTGATAAAATACATTAGACAAAATCTCACAAATATATAAAGTTGTTACTGATTTTAAAAGTGTTTATACTAAATATCAGCTTTAAAAGGCTGCGAAACATTGCTATCAAGCGTTTCAATCTTAGTAACACTTTAAAAGAACGCTGAAGTTTACAAACTAAAAGTCAATTTTGCTCTGAGTACTATATATATCTCTAATTGTTAGAGTACTGGGCTACTAGTCTTAAAGCCCAAAGTTCGAGATGCAATATCCTACTGTACACGATCCATATTTTCAGCTCTGATTGTGTTATAACTGTAACACTAAATCTCACTTTTTTTTTTATTGCAAGTGATCACGTATATACAGTACAAAGGCTTAGGATTTTCTGTTTTTATTGTTTAGCCTGTAAGTCACATAATGTGTCATAAAGGTTGAAATAATTATTAACAAATACCAGTGTATTATGTTAATGTTTTTTTTTGATGGGGCGTAGTTTGCGCTATGCTACAATCGATATAAATCAATTAGGGACAACATATCTGTGGTGCGAGTCCCGTTACCAAACAGAAGAGAATCACGTTCTGCACTTTGGGACCGTGGATCGTGGATGCGGTATAAAAGTGACTGCCATATCATACTGTTTGTTCTGTCGAGAGTAGCACAAGAGGTGGCGATGGATGGTGTTGATTAGCTGTCTTCTCTGTTTTCTATCACTTCATAATTAGGGACGCCTAACACAGATAACCTTTGAATAGCTTTGTGCAACAGTCGACAAAAACAAACATATTATAAACTTACGCGTTCTGTTATATCCAACGTTAATATGAAACTTAAATGCTGGAATTTATTAGCCTTACCTGTCACTTTTTGCATGATCCCTTTCTCGTAGTAATACCGTAAGGATCGACTCAACTTGTCATAGTTCATAGCTGGTCTATTCTTCTGTAGACCCCAACGTCTCGCTACCTAAAACATTGACAGCTTCTTTTGTATACCAATAATGAATACGCTAGTGATTAAAAACAACAAGAAATTTAAAAGCCATATTTTTTTTAATTACTTAAGGAGGCCATATTGTACGCAATACAAATATGGATAAAATCACCTTGAAGGTCCTTGTACATAATGAAATTTTCCCTTGAAGATCATAACTACAATCAGAATCAAAAATTGTTTGAAGTAATCCTATAACCAGTGAAAAAAAGTTTTATCTAAATTTACCTAACAAGTTTAGTAATGTAGCTATTTTGAAAAAGTTTGGGGCTATTGCCAACCAACAGATATCAATCCAAACTGATGATGCGCTGCTCATATTTTGTTAGATAATGTATTGACTTAATTTGAATATCTTTTGAATGAAATAGTGAGTCATATGTTGTCAAATAAGAAATTGTTCACAGTTGTTGTTGTTTTGTACCGTCCTCTCTAAAGGTTTACTTTAAGGAGGTTGGACAATAACCAAGATAATATTTGTTCTATTTTACATGTTAAAAGATTTGCTTGTTCAAATTTGCAAAATAAATAAAATTTGAGTTAGAAGGACTAAATATTATTAGTAAAGTTTCGAGAGCAAATAATATTAAAATTAATTGACTAGCTATAAGTTTGAAAAACCTTCTTTACTTTTTTAGCGCAAAGACACACAAACGACTAATTAAGCTCTTCCCGCCGCTGATTTAGAAACCCAATTTTTAGCGTTATAAATCCTCACACTTGCCGATAAAGTACAGGCAAGACGAGATTAAAGGAATTTTTCTCGTTAAAATAATAACATATGTTTTAAAAGCAGGCCTAACAATTTAACCCTGCATCACGAAAAACACATTACAAGAATAACATTGTTTTTTTTCACAATAGACATGAAAACTTAACATAAGGTATAAAGTTTCTGGTAAAAATTGTAACAAAGGTTGTTTAGATGGGTACTCTCCATACTAGTGTCTTTCTGCGTAGTTAGTACCCATCTAAACAAAGGCTGTTTAGATGGGTACTCTCCATACTAGTGTCTTCCTGCGTAGTCAGTACCCATCTAAACAAAGGCTGTTTAGATGGGTACTCTCCATACTAGTGTCTTTCTGCGTAGTTAGTACCCATCTAAACAAAGGTTGTTTAGATGGGTACTTTCCATACTAGTGTCTTCCTGCGTAGTCAGTACCCATCTAAACAAAGGTTGTTTAGATGGGTACTCTCCATACTAGTGTCTTCCTGCGTAGTTAATTTGTTTTGTTTTCTTCTTTTTAAACAAAAATACCTCTAAAGAGTCATTTAATAATACATTCCTCTCTATTATGTTTGTGTACATATTCTAAAAATAAATAAGTGTTTTAGCGTACATAGAAATGCATAAGGTATAAAGGGCTTTTGTACATATTTTCATTTTGACTTAAAACTCTTTTTACACCTGTTGCAAAGATCTGAAGTAATATTTTTCCTTCCTCTTAGATGAGATTAAATAGCTAGTGCAGGAAATTTTCCAATGGATCCAAATAACTTCAAAAGCTGATTTGCATATAAAATACACATTCACAGAATATGTGCGATGGTGATTCTACACATCTGATTTAAAAATTTGCATATAATGACAAATCAGCAGGGACTCTGAAATCAAACTAAGAAATATAAAGACATCATTTGTTTTATATGAAATACGTCTTATGCTATTCAATGTTGTATGAATAAAAACACACTGAAAAGCTGAAAGAACATAATCCAAAATATGTATAAATATAGGTAGAATATGAGATAAACCCAAACTAAAATTTTAATATGATTATTTAAAGCGTCAGAAATAAAAAACATAAACATGTTTTCGGACGTAGAATGGGTAAAATAATATCACAATTTTTGAAACGATATTTTTTTCTTCGCCTCAAAAGGATGTTTGTTTGTTTGTTTTTGAATTTCGCGCAAAGCTACGTGAGAGCTATCTGCGCCAGCCGTCCCTAATTCAGTAGTGTAAGACTAGAGGGAAAGCAGCTAGACCTCACTACCCACCGCCAACTCTTGGGCTACTCTTTTACCAACGAATTGACCGTCACACTATAATACCTCTACGGCTGAAAAGGCGGTCATGTTTGGTGTGACGGGTATTCGAACCCGCGACCGTCGGATCACGAGTCAAGCAGGCCTCGCCTCAAAAGGACTTATGGTCCTAAAACTGTATACTTTCTGTTGAAAAAAAGCACTTACATGTTCTAACCAAGTGTTTGGAAGCATAATACAGTATCTGCGATACGCTAAGTAATGTCACAATGTGTTTGTGATATATTTCATTTCATTATGACTTTATACTGACTGTTTTTATCACGTGATTTGGAGATATGCATTATCAAAATGTATTAATATAATCTTCTCAATCCTTTGTTTTTGTACTAACGCAGATCCTTTTCAGGTTAGGCCGTGTGAATGTTTCAGTGCGTTATCACTCACAGGACCTAATAAAGGTTTATGTTAGTCAGTAGAAATGTTGTCGCCACTTTTGTTAATCATGTAAGTCATTTTTTTAAACAAATTGCGATTGGCATTTCCTTTAAGCATCAAAAGCTCTCCAATCTGCATTGCGCTGTTAAAATGTTTTAAATGTTTGCGGTTGTTCTGCCATATAATTTTGTTCAACGGAAACTCTATTTAAAGCTGATTCTGAGAACGGAGGTGACTTTATACTTTGAAGATTATTTGTCCGTTTGCTGAATCTCGCACAAAGCTATTTTGGGGCTATTTGCCTTAGCCGTTCGTATTTTTAAAGTGATAGTCTAAAGGAAAAGCAACTAGTTAACACTACCCACCGCTAACTCTTGGACCACTCTTTATAAACGAATAAAGGGATTGAGCGCCACGTTATACCGTCCTCATGGCTTAAAGGGTAAACATGTTCGTTGATGCAATTCGAACCCATGAACAGAGTCCTTTAATTAAAGTTAAATATGCTCCATGAACGGTTATAAAGGGCAAGTTAATGACAGTCACTAAATTACGTTGCGCCTAGCATAGCCAGGTGGTTAGAGCACTCGACTTATCATCCGAGGGTCGCGGGTTTGAATCCTTGCAACTCCAAACCTGTTCGCTTTTTAAGCCGTGGAGGCGTTATAATGTAACAGTCAAACCCCACTATTCGTTGAGAGTAGCCCAAAAGTTGGCGGTGGGTAGTAATGACTAACTGCCTTCCCCCTAACTTTACACTGCTAAATTAGGGACTGCTAGCACAGATAACCCTCGTGTAGCTTTGCGCGAAATTAAAAACCAAAACAAAATTACGTTGTTAGGAATAAATCTCTTTTGCTATCAGACAAAATATCGGTAGATTTTGTCTTGTGCATTAGTTTTCCAGACTTCGTACCTAAAACAACAAGTTATTACTTTACAATCGAAAACATTTTCAATTAAGTATGAAAATGTAAAATGAACACCTTTTATAACACTTTCATGACATTCTCTAATAAAGAAAAGGTCTTAAAATGTCTAAATTTGTGAAGAAAAGTACAAAAACCTCATCTTTTATGCACAAATAAATTTAGAAATGAAACTTGGTATGTCAAGATTAACATCATGAATGCATTATTAAATTTTAAGTGCATGATTTTTCTCTTATGCGGTATTTTCTATGGTTTCTATACTACCGTGAATAAAGAGTGTGTAATTGTTCTTTAAAATAGCAGAGTCAAATTCAGTTTATTTCTTTAGCTACAGGAGCCTACTTAGACCAGGTTAATAGTAATTAGTAATTATAAGTGTATTATGTGTGTGTGTGTGTTTTCGTATAGCAAAGCCACAAAGGGCTATCTGCTCAGCCCACCGAGGGGAATCGAACCCCTGATTTTAGCGTTGTAAATCCGGGGACATACCGCTGTACGAGCGTGGGGTATAAGTGTATTATGGATGAACTACCAGTACAATCGATATGACGCCTAGAAATAATTATCATATCTTGGATAAGGATAAGAGGTTAGTAACTAAGAATGCATCATGAACAAAGATACATTATAGGGTTCGCCTAGGAATGTCACAAAAATTATAATAAAACATATGGGCAAGAACAATCTTAAAAGATAGACCTGTTTTTGAAACAATACTCAATACCTCCTATCTCAATGGCCAAGTATGCTAAAATATTAACGATAAGCAAAAATGTCGATTTTTTTATTGTTAGACAAAATTCAAAATTTATCCGCTTGTTTTTCACATTATTAGTTTTCATATTATTTATTCTATATTTTTCTAAATTTTAAATACCCATATTTTATTCAAACCTAGACAAAACTACTAAAAACAGCTGTGCACAGGTCATAGAACTACTTTGATGTTAACTCTTGAAAGACGGGAAATTTTATTTGTTATCATCTCTGCTAACCAAGTTTTTCTTCGAAGCCACTCAGTACCGAAGCATACAACGAAAACTGCAAGATATATTGCGTCAAAATCTATGGACAGCTACTAAACATATTCCTGCGGAGGTTGTAGAGCTATTTTTAAGTTGATTCTTGAAAGTCAAGATTTCTACCTTTAAAATATTCCAAATTTTTCTTCGCTGCCAAAATAAGCTATTCAAGCATTTCAGAAATATAGAAGCTAGTTAAGCATCGTCATACTAGTCGGAAACACTTATTTTATTACAGTAAACAATGTGTATGCTTATAACAATGTCTCCAATCATTTTGTTATTGATTATAGTTTTACAAGCCGCTATACAAAAACTACTACAAATATTTTACTGAAACCTGGAATGAATGGTTCGCAACGATGTTTTTATTTTACACTCCTGAAAATGACGTGTTTCATTTTGAAACAAACAGTGTCTGCTTTGAAACATCTTTAAGTAATGTACTGAGACATATTGATTGTTAGAGCATTTTAATTAGTTCTTTATACATGTAATTTTTAACCTTTTAATCAGTACAAATATTTTAAAAATGCGTTTTAATACTTTTTAAGCTTGAGTGAAATTCGCCAACTAAAAAGAGATTTATTTTGATTGATGGTGTAATTCTATATATATTGACAATAGTTTTGACAAACAAAGACAAGTGTATTTAATTGAGGAATTTAAATATTGTGCAAGTGACGACCTCAAAACTTACTTGGATGAAACAAAAGTTGAAACACTACATGAAGCAGCTGCTCTTTCCGATTACTACAATTTAACACATAAAACTACTTTTCATAAAAAGAAATTCCTGTCATCTCAGCAAAACCCTGTATCTGTTCAATCCACTAAAGTTGAGGATTCTTCCAAGAAATTTCATCTAGTTCGAAACCTTCTGACAGTCAAGATAAAACTTCATCGAAGCAATCAAGGCCTGTCTGCCATTTTTGTAAAAAAAAAAACACGTAGTCATGTTATATTTGAATGTTGGTCTTTGAAAAAAAAACAACACTGATAAAAAGGCTGATGTAGTTAGAGAAAAATTAAGACCCTTTTTTGTCTGTTGGTTCTGTATCTTTGACGCTGCTGCTCCCATACCCATACGTATTCTATGTGATGCTGGGGCGACTAAATTATTGTTGTTAGAAGGTGTATTGCTTTTAGATTCAACTTCCGCCTCTGGTATGTCTGATATTGTCCAGGATATTAGAGGTGGCTTTATTATGTCCCTCTTCATAACGTTTATTTAACATCAGACTTAGTTTCAGGATCAGTTGTGGTTGGAGTAAGACCTACTCTGTCAGTTAAAGATGTATCATTATTGTTGGAAAACGACTTAGCTGGGGAAAAAGTTCTTGCCAACCTCAAAATATTTAGCGAACCGATCACTGTTTCATGTAAGAATGATGACATTGTTGTTGAGGATATTCCTGAGGTGTTTTCCCCGTCTGCTGTGACTCGAGCTCAGGCTAGGAAATTAAACCAAAAACAAATGATGGACACGTGTTTAGGACGATGTTTTAGATTTGTCTCAGTCGTATTTTTGTATCCGACATGGACCTTGTGAATGATTGTCCTGCTAAAACTTCACTGAACGTAAGGAATCTGGTTCACGTGGTGAAGTTCAGTTTAATAGAAGTAAACTGGTAACTGAACAAGAAAATGATTAACAGATCTCTTCACTATTTAAATACGTACTTCCAAAAGATGAACTAGATAGAGTTCCAAATGTTTATTTTGTTTTAAATGGTGTGGTTATGAGGAAATTGAGACCACCAGATGTACCAGCTTCAGAGGACTGGTATTCAGTTTATCAGTTTATTGTTAGGAAATATTGATAGTTGCCTATGAACTCCACAGAAGAGGTCACTTAGGTGCAACAAGACATGTGACACAATTGCGAGACATTTCTTTCGGCCAAAAATTAGGTAAGATGTTCCTCAATTTCGTAAAACTTGTCATATCTGTCAATTGGTTGGAAAACCTAATCAGCAATTCCCGTTGTTCCTTTAAAACCTATTCCAGCTTTCGAAGAACGCTTCAATCTTATGATTATTTCTTAAGTTAAAAAAAATGTATTTAAGCACTTTCACGTGCTATGTAATTTTATTATCATAAGGTTATTTGCATTGATTGTGTGGTATGCTGTCATAATTATTGAAGTTGTATAATTTGTTTGACAATATATTATAATTAATGTATTGCTATCAAGGTATATCGTCCCCCGCTGGTACAACGGTAAATCTAAGGATTTACAACGCTAAGATTAGGGATTCGATTCCCCTCGGTGGACTCAGCAGATAGCCCGATAGCACACACAAACACTCAATTTATATATGTATATATAATATCTTAGTTGAAAATTGTCTAACTCTGGTTTCTAATTCTCTAAGGAGAGATGTGTAACAGACTTATTACTATATATTTATTTTCTTATCGATGTTTTTTCCCCCGCTATTACAGTTGTAAGTCTATGGAGTTACAATGCTAAAATCAGGGGTTCGATTCCTCTCGGTAGACTCAGCAAATAGCTTGAGGTGGCTTTATTAAATGAAAACACACACACACGCATCGATGTTTGTGACTTAAAGTTAAATGTTGCGAAATACCCGCCTATTCTTTAAATTTGTAGAAGATTCTGGAGTATAAAAATCAACAATATATGTTTTACATTGTTGTCAAATGAAATTCTTAAAACTTCGCCTTAACGTTTATAAACCGACATACAGAGAAACATTTTTTTTATATTGCCAGTTTGCTATAGTTAGTATACTATAAGCCTCGGAAGCTATAACTGTGGTAAACGCTTATCAATCGGGAAACTCTAGATATTGACCAGGAACGTTTAAGGATTTCGAACATTACAAACCGTTTAACTTCAGCGAATTAACTTAGAACTTCTACGCAAAGACAGTATAATTTCTGTGGAAAAACTCAAGTGGGAAAGGATAGCTAGCTTCCCGTTAAATTAAGTGAAGTGTAACTGTGTATTAACGCAGAATTAATTCGTTCATCATGAACCGATGATAAAATATTCATTTCCAGGCCAGATAGAAGACTCAGTACTGTCTATAAGTTCGTTAAACTTTTGTATATAAATCAGTATTTATAAGAATTATTTGTAATACCCGTTACTGTTAGTTGTATCATAGCTTTTATATTGAAAAATATTTGTGTTAAGAGAGAAAATTGTGTTTTAATCTTATAGGTAAATATCACAAATTTGATATAAATCAACATTTCCTTAATTTCTAATTCAGAATCACAATTTAACTCAATTCACGCTGCTTGAAATCGTAACGCGTGACATAATAAATTACAAGTATAATACGTAATAAACCGAAATAATTCATGTTTGAATAAAGGTGGCATGCTCCGTTAGTACAGCGGTAAGTCTACGGATTTATAACTCTATAATCAACGGTTCGATTCACCTCCGTATAACGTGGATTTGCGAGCAGAAAACACACACTTGACATCTCTGTAGAAGACTTATTTAATACCTTTAAGATAAAAGTCATTTTCTTATGGTCAAAATTCTCTACCACTCCCTAGCTCCTTTCCTCATAGTGATGAAACAAACTGAGAAATATCAGCAAATTTACGGTATGCTATTGTCTTGTTTGATGTTTAAATCTTCTGAGACGTTTGTTTGTTTTTATCGTTTTTTTTATTTTTTTCGAAACTATGTCCTGTCTGTACGAACTTCATCATTTATTAAAAATCTTTAGATTAGACTCCTATTAATATATACTAGCTCCCAGAGACTGGTTAAAGAAGGTACGTGCAAGTTCATATAGGCGTTGACATGGTCAAAACAAAATTGCTGCGTTTTCGCTACACATTTCATTGTTTCATTGCCCGCTGATTTTGGCTCCGCCTTGAGAGGTTTCGCCATAAACTGTGTTCATAGTTTTATGTAGGCCATATTTAGCTTCCTTTATAAGTGATATTTCTTATGTTCAGTTTTTCAATGAAGATAATATTTCTTATATAAACCCTGTTTACTTTGAACTATTTACTGCCTCAAGTATACTGTGTGTGCTACATTTTGATCAACAAGCATAAATTCTAAATGTCGTAACAGTACTCAATAACCAGCAATAATTTAAAAGTTTCTAACTGAACAAAATATTTCCATTGTCCATCAAATAACTGTTTTTCATAATGTACTAGTTAATGTAATTTTTGTTGCTTATAAAATAATTATTTTTTTAGTACTTAAGATTGAATTGTTTTTCATCGCGTACCATAAACGATATTTACATTGTTTTAAATAATTTTAGTATGGACCAGTCAATGGTACTTTCATTGTTTTAAACACTATTTTCAGTATACACCAGCCAATGAAATTTACTTTGTTCTAAACAGTTTATCAGTGTGCAGAAGTAAATGATATTTATATTGTTTATCGAAAAAATTCGCGTTCTGCATTTTGGAGTTCGCGGATGCGTTATAGCTGTAACAGCCAAATCCTGCTATTCGATCAAACAAAGCCAGCTCTAGAGCTGACCAGCTGTCTTCTCCTAGCCTATCAGTTAAACAAAACAACTGATTGATACTGGATTTGCCTAACAGTTGTATTTCAGTGTTTTTATAGCAATGGTTTACATTAGATCTACATAATAGTAAAATGCTAGTGTTTTCTTAGCATAAACAATTATAGAATATTTCAAAATATGTTAGATTCTGTACATAAATACCGAATGCATATAGTCTACAAATTTGAAAGTCAGTGATAAGTTGTATCTCTAAGTTGTATAATAATATTGTATATTAATTTTACATGCGTAACTGGATAAACAAAAAACACTGTCAAAAATACCCTAAAAGCAATTTTATTACAAGATTACAAGAAGCAACTACGACTAAAATAAATTACAACATACTTTACTAAATTTTGTGTTCCGATAAGAGGAAATTTGTGTTATCTAGCACAAAACATAATATTTGTTGAATACAACGCAGGAAGATCAAAGTATTCAAGATGTTCCAAACAAAATCATCATACAAAATTATTTTCTTTAGCTGAACGAAGTTTACCTTGAAGTATTTTGTTTAATTCTTTTGAAGAAAGTATACTAATATTGTATATTATTAGTAAGTTTGAGGAGTATCACGAGCACGAAACTTTATGAAGTTGTGTCAGTGTAACAAATCTGACTACTTACTAATGTTAACTTTTCACACTTGTAACATGTTTTATGAGGCCATTACTAGATATGTATAAAGTTACACTTGGCACTTGTATCATGTTAATGACGACAGTATTAGCCTTGAGCCAAGTTACATTTGCCAATTAGCTTTATACATAATGTGTATATATTGTATTTCGACTAAATTTTTGCCTTCAAGTAAATTTCTAAAATGATGAGGTAAAAATGTAAGCATATATAAGTAGATAATGTACTATTGGGATATCTGAATTTAATATATAACACTTCGATTTCATAACATGCACCTCTGGTGAATAATTTCACATTGATTGAAAGCCAGTTCATTCAATGTTGCCCCAAGTAGCTCAGTGGTAAGCCTGAATGTTTATAACGCTAAAAATTGACTTTCAGTACCAGTGGAGGACACAAATAGCCTCAACAATAAATAAACATAAAATGTATGCTGTGGCCTGAGATGTGTGGTGAAAATATTAAGTTTCAATCAATTCAATATAAATTAGAATCAGCTAAAAGATCCCATTAAGTAATTTATGACTTATAATGGGGAAAGAATAAATAAATGTTATATGCTATTTTCACTTAAATAGTATATATTTAACATATGAAGGTATATATGTACATACATATATCATAAGCCAAGCCAATAGTGATAAACAAGCATGTTCAGTAACATCACTAAACTATACATGGAAGATTCAGATTATTTTGGAGAAGTCATCAAGGCAAGGTTGTTCGCGCTTCATTTGTAAAGTTACAAATAAGGTAATCATACTGATAATAACATAAATAAATACGTACTTCTTCTGGCTCAATCAACTTGAATTCCATTCCCCTCCCCGTCCAAGCGATGAATGCAGAATTAGCTGGATCATCTAGTAAGCCAATCAGAAACTGCCACAGCTGAAGACTTCCTCTACGTTGACATTGGCTGTTACGTGACTGTGTGTCTTCAGTGTTAATTCTGCTTTCAACACGAGGAGAAGTTTCACCTACAGGACTAGATGTCAGTTTTGAAGGAGTTGAAGGTTCTGGTTTAAGTCGACGGCTTCTGATCTTCGCATTTGAAAGCAGATCAACTACAAATAATAATTTTTTCTAATAATTTCTCTTCTAATTTAGGATAACAACTTCTTGTTCCGATCAAAATTAAATATATACGGTTTTGTTTAATCATGTATAGTTATAGCATTGTATTTAACTTCTAAAAGTTTTTTTTTTTAATCTACGTACCTATAAAGAACAAATGAATGTAGTTGTATTGATGAAATTAATGAATAGGCGTCGGGAAGGCCTATCTATTTTGATCGTTCCGATAATTTTAGCAAGAGTGCGATTTCTTCGACTTCAGTTGATGTTTATGCCCAAAATATTGTCTTATTATAAAGAACTAAAGATTTAAAATGAAATTTCTGACAGGGAGTAAAGTATCTACATCTCTTATTTATGACAAAGCTATTAAATCTATAAGCTGTTGTATCTAAATTTGAGCGACTGGCTAGAAATAAGGCAGCGAGTCAACAACATACAGTTCCACTAGCCATCCAAGTAAAAGGATTGAATGTCACTCTTATAACTCAACTGTAGCTTAAAGTTCGGGTATTATTTTGTGGTATCGCTGGATTTGAGCCTGGTTCGCCAGCTCTGAAATCCAGAGCTGAACCACAGGGTCAATCCAAGTCTCTTTTTGAAATGGTGAGTTGAAAAGGTAAAGAGATTACTGAAAAATAAAGATTCAGCTACGTTTGTCATGAGTTTCTTGTTCTTATATTAGTTTCACTTGTAATTTCCTTCCATGAGTTCCATCACGTTTTGTACACAACTGCATAAAAATGGCCCCAAATTGCTATTCGAATTGTAAAATAATTATCGGGAAATAGGTATGTCCCAGTTCACCCCTTACGTCTGCATGCTTTTACAAGACGCACTTTTATTCACTTTCAGTTTTGTTTCCCTCCACATACTTTACTTCCAATACCTGTTTATAGTGTGTGAAAATCATATTTTTGATACTGAAATGTTTTATGTTTGTCACTTTTTGTAGTATTCCAATTAAACTCAACTACTTCAATTATTAATTTCAATTTTTATTTAGTCCATTTCGAATTATTCTAATAGTACTATTTAAATTAATTTTAATTTTTAAATTAATACATCCATGAACGTTTAAAGCTGACTTCGTAATATTGGTCAGATTCCTGGTTATACGGCGGCCACTGGCTATTCTGCTCTAATTCTTTTAGAAGTAGTACTTGTAATATAGTCGTATTCTACCAACTCTCAATGTGGCTTTGCTATAAGAAAAACCACACACACACACGGTATCAATTCTCTATCTATTTTATTTTTGTTATTTTTCAGTTCAAGTATAACGAGTGCATTGTGACAATTTTTCATCACATCCTAATAAACTAAAAATTTTTGTTTCATCCATTCACAATAAGCCCGGGCTAGCTTAATGTTTTATACCAGAAACCGTTTACTAGATGCAAACATAGGTTTTAATGCTATTTATGGTTTTGTTTTAAACTTTGTTTTACCTTAATTTCCTTTTATGAATTTTACTACATTTACTTTAATTTTAACTTTTTACTGGATGTTTGACGCAGATAGCCAAGCTGCTTTGTGCCATAAAACACCAAACCAACCAACCAACCAACTTAAAAATAAATGTTTTGAGAAATTTAAACAAGAAGCAGTCATTTTACAACGGTGTACTATTTTCCCTCTTGTAAAGTAATTATCATTTTTGTTCCTCAATGTAAACACTCCGTATCATACACTGAATGTTTTGAAAATATGTTTTGGTTTTATCATTTCTGCATTATCAATAATACTATATAACACAAATTTTGTTCTTGGATAATGTGTGTTATTTCTTAATTGCTTATATTGTAGAAGTACAGAAAATGGCCATTATTCCCTTCAAACTTTGCTTTTGTGATCTGGATAATGAAATCTAGAAATTAACCTATTTTCTGCGTAAAAACGGGCAAATTTACACATTTTCATTTATATAAGATCCGAATAAAACAACATATGAGTCAAGATATTCATGTATTTATACTAAAATTATACAAAAACGAACTAAAATGTTTAGAAGTGAGTAGTTTTTCGAAATTTGCTACTGTAATGTAAATCACTTTCCCGTATCAGCTCCCAAACATAGTGTCCCATCGTGTTTTCGTTATACGCTACCAGGTCACAAAAGCAAAGTTTTAAGAGAAAAATAGATCTTTTTCCATTTATTTTAGGCATAAGCAAATGAGAAATAACACTTTCTCCCCAGGAACAAGGAAAAGTAAAAATTTTGTTACATAGTGTAATCGCTTTCGTAATAATATAACTATAACAGTTATGCGCCCTCCCTCACGAATTTAAATATAACTGGAGATGGTTTAAAACACTAGTTCTTCTATAAAATAATCAAAATAGATTGTTTGGTAAATGTAGAAAAATTTCTCTGCAAATCTTTGTCTTTTGTGAGATCAGCAATAATGCCAGTCTTACTTTAAAACTAGTACCGATCCAAACCATTCGAAGAATCCTTCTTTGTCACCTAACTTGTAAGTATCTTAATAACGCCTTTAAGTACATGTAATATCACTACAAGAAGAGCATTCTGTTTTACAAGGTATTTTTCTCTATTCTGTAATCATAATTATGGCATCATTTTTTTATTTGTAGGGGAGGGGACTATTCTATAGATGAGGTTATATTTACGATCAGTAAAATTAACAGCACCCCAATTCTAGACTAAGTTATTAAGTCATTAGGAGCTGTCTCGTAAAAGAAATAGCATTTCCTTTGTTATTTTTAATTTTCGTTGTCTTTGGCTCTCATATCTAGCGGTGTATCCTTGAAAGTGGAAGTTTGCTAACTGTGCAAAAGAACTTAAGATTCTTTTGTCAGTTTTCTTTATGCACTTTATTAGCCTACTTTTTTCAACCTGAAAGAAATTAAAGTTTTTCAAAAAACATTGAAGATTCTTGTAAAAACTAAAACAGCTACTAGCTGCTTTATGTATTACTGAATCAGTTAATAAAGAATTCAGTTGAAATAAGAAACTGTGATTTTTTTTTTTTTTTACAATAATAAACGCATTTAAACTGACAGACAAAAAAGTTAAATTCATTTATCTGTTATCAGATATGTTTATTCTATAACTGAAAGATCGTTTAGGAACAAAAATAAGTACTTTGTATTACGTCTGAGGAACAATCTGAATCTTTCCATTAGCTCAAATTATTTAATGATATATTACTTCTTCTCTTCTATAAGAAGCTCCTGGTTCCCATCAAAATCCAGTTGCACTTTAACAAACTCACTAAAAGGTTTTGGTTTGATTTCTTTAGAATTTCGCGCAAAGTTACACGAGGGCTATATGCGCTAGCCGTTTCTAATTTAGCAGTGTAAGGCTAGAGGGAAGGTAGCTAGTTATCACCTCCCACTGCCACCTCTGTGGCTACTCTTTACCAACGAATAGTGGGATTGACCGTCACTTTGTAACGCCCCTACAGCTGAAATGGCAGGCATTTTTGATGTGATGGGGATTCGATCCCGCGACTCTCAGATTACGAGTCGAGTGCCACTTAAAGGAGAGTCCTTTAAAGCTTTAACAAAAATACGAGCTGTTTCAATAAACTTACTTAAAAATCCAAATCGAGAAGAAAATTAAAAATTTACTCTTACCTTTACTACATCCAACCTATACAAATCACTCCATTGAAGTGAGATAACTACTTAAAGTATTTACTAACTTGTTTTTCATGCTTTATATTGTCTGGAAACCAATATTTTCAATAAATACATCGCTTGTTTATGGATAGATACGGGTATGGTTTGTTAGGTTACTTCGAGTAGTGGATTTTGATTGTCACTTCTAAAAGATACCTATGCTCCAAAGCGTAGAACTCATTTTTGTAGAAACTGTCGTGAGATACAAACCCACAGGTTCACATTCTAGAACGGTAACCATCAGACAATACTCAGACTATATAAATATGGAAGATGATTAGCTACATCCTCTGCTACCCAGGATAAACTTTTGAATTAACAACACACTTGGTCACCACCATGTTATTTCTACCAAGCTTTTAATTTTCCGAGTGGTTCTCAGAGATTACACATATTAACCGATATGTTTAAAAATAAAGCCCAAAACATATTAAACTGCTACTAATTTAACTCGATCCGTTTTTTATCATCCATTTCCTTCATTAGTTCTTCATCCTCTTCTCTCATTTGAGATTATTATATTAGTTTTTCTACTTACTAATAAAGTCGACAATTGTGACCTAATGGTAGCAATCACTTTAGCTTCTCTTGCGTTCTTTTTCAGTCATTTATATGCTATTTCTCATTTTTTTACCAGTGAAGAGGAAAACGAATTTGCCATCGGCCTTCTTGATCACTCCAGACATCTGACCAAATTTCTTTCATATTTTGTTTTTATTGTTTCCTTTTATGGGAAGCAGTGGGTAATACAAAGTTTTCCATTTTCCTCACTAAGCTGCTATTCGGAGGGTTGAGTACGTTTTGATAAAACGATTTTAAATAATCAAATCAGATCATATACAATCGTACTGGAACGAAATGTACTAGTAACAAAATTGGTATTTTTTAAAGTTTCATAGGTATTGTGATGCCACAGAAAATTTCTCTCTTTTTGGGAAGGTTATGTAACAGCTATTTTCGACAAAAAATATTAATACATAAAATCATCACGTGCATTGGCAAAACAAAAGAATATGGACCAACATGGGGTAGGTACCAAGCCCATCGAGAAAGAGATTTGTAAAAGGTTGTATCCCAGCTAAAGTTATTAAAGTCTGACATTTTATAATAGGGAAAAAAATCCAAGAACACAATGTTCAGTAGCAAAAACATTCACTTGTCTCAGGCAACAGTGCGCAACATACTCAAGAAAGATTTACTACACGATTCACGTGTACACACATGCTTCCACAACATATCTGTTAAAACCCAAACAGCTGCAGAATGAAACAGGTATTCATACTATCCCATATCAAGATATGCTTGCCAAACTGTCAAAAACAGCATATACATATATATATTTATGTGATAGAAAACCGTCATTCTTTTATATTAAGTGGGTCATAGAAAGTATGAAATGAGGAGTGATGTGCTTTGGACATTACAGACTCACATTAGAGTCTATTGCAGTGTAAACAACGTTGCAGGTCTATTATCCAGGCCCGGCATGGCCAAGCGCGTAAGGCGTGCAACTCGTAATCCGAGGGTCGCGGGTTCGCGCCCGCGTCGCGCCAAACATGCTCGCCCTCCCAGCCGTGGGGGCGTTATAATGTGACGGTCAATCCCATTATTCGTTGGTAAAAAAGTAGCCCAAGAGTTGTCGGTGGGTGGTGATGACTAGCTGCCTTCCCTCTAGTCTTACACTGCTAAATTAGGGACGGCTAGCACAGATAGCCCTCGAATAGCTTTGTGCGAAATTCCAAAAAAGCAAACAAACAATCTATTATCGATGTTTGTTTGTTTTTTAATTTTGCACAAAGTTACTCGAGGGCTATCTGTGCTAGTCGTCAGACACTTACACAATAGATAGAAACCATTGATAAGAAAAGAACAAAATCATCGTGTCAGATATTCTTATAGAAATATATGTCAAAGGTACTACTTTAAGCTATTATCTATATAAAAGCTGTTTTATTCTTCAGGCACTCAAAGATACATTAATTTAAAAAGAGACTCAAAACTCCATAAATACTATATATCCTCATTGTGAGAGGCTTAGTTGTTTCTCTAGCTTGGTGACCCACGCTATGCAGATAAGCCTTGAACAGGCAAAACTACAGTCCACTCCACAAGCTGCAGCGAATCAAAGAGTGTATTAGGTCCCTACGTCAAAGATTATATTTTCATTTACATATTTTGCGAAAACAAAAGAAATGTGTAATATAAGCAAAACTTCAAAATACAACTGAAAAAAACAACAACACATTCCTAAAAAAGTAAGCTACTAATAAAACAAGTATGTGTTTCAATTAACTCACCACAGGTTGAAAAATTATCCAGTTCAAAGTCCGGTAAAGTTTCCATGCTTTGTTCATCAAACCTTGTGGTGTATGACAAGGGTATTGTAGTCATGAAGTTTGTTCCTTTTCCTTAAAAACAACAACAACAACAAAACCAAATGTTTTTTTTTTTACATGAGGCTGTACATTTTTTTAACTAGTGAAGATGGTTATATATAGGATTAGAGATTTAAAAGACGTTTAGTTTACGTAGTGGTAACATAATCTAAAACTTAAAGAATAAGCAATCTAACTTCTCTAGATTTTAGTATCATGAATGAGTAGTGTATCGTGTTAAAATAGTTTACAAAGAACTTTTAAAATATACGAAATAATCTATTCTGTTAAATAATTTGTTTTCATGACTTAGTTACATATACGGGGCAGAAACAAACTATGGATCTAGAATTTTTTGAAGTACTGAATTTTCGAACTTCAAAAAGTAACAAACATGTATTTAAACTAAAGATTGGATTTCTGAAACCTCGTAACTGTAATATCTTTCACGTGTGTTTGTCCGTGTTATGAAACTCAACAGACAGTGTCATTAAGATATTTTGATTCAACTCAAACCACAGATCCTGAGAAACCGGATTGTAACTAGCCAGTATAAGAGCTGATCGCCATATCATTGACAGAGTTTTTAAGATAAACCTCAGAAAGCAAAGATGCCTCTAACGCTTAGTTCTGTGATACAGACGGGTTCAGATTTTATCTTGACCCACGTCCAGAGAGCGTTACACCAACTACACCACAGCTAAATACTTAAGTACAAGGTAAGTCTCTGGTATCTATTGTATTAGTCCTTTCACTTGTGTCATTGAACCTCATGTAACATTAACCTATGATAATTCTAATTCCAAGAGCGCAATAAACTCTACCTCCAACCTTTAAACAGAAAACCTTTATTTGAATGGGTTTGGCAATTTTTTTTTATCTGACTTTCATCCACACTAAACACATTTGTAATTGGTATCAAGGATGGAAGTCTTCTTTATCTCATCTACCATACAAGTCATTTGGAAAATGTTTTTTAAAGGAACAGGGAAACATTCTTCAAAGCTCTGTCCTGATATTTGTACTGGGTTTGTAAGAACTTTGTAGGCTTCTCATGAGTGGATATACTTGCTATGAATCACGAGAACACTGTTTTGGATTAGTTTCATCTTCACGTCCTGATATATTACAACTTAGCCATCAAAATACACCAAATTTCACTTTAATTGATAGTTTGCATACTACAACTGAACTGCTTTTAAAATATACGTTTTAAATGGCTTCTCCAAAGCTTAATGAAAACTCTTCACAAAGATATTTTGTAACATTTATTTTGAGGAATTCTTATATTTAGAGTATATACTTATTTTTCGGTTGATAAACTAACTGATATATGTAATATTCGAAAACTAAAGTAGGTTTTGTTTAATTGCTGTTAAGTGCAAAGTTACAAAATGGGTTTTCTCTGCTCTGATCACCGTATGTATTGAAACCTAATATTTGGTGTTATAAACACACAGTTTTACCGTTGAGTCACCTTGGTCAACTGAAGTAGAGTTTAGAGAATCCATGAAAATCGTAATTCGTTTTTGGTCCTTGGTATTCTTTAAGACTTTTAGCCCAAATTGTATCTCAGAACAGCTGGTATGGGTATTAACACTTTTACTGATAAGCAGAGAACAACGTTTCGACCTTCCTAGGTCATCTTCAGGCTAACAAAGAGAAAATTTACAAGGGACAAGAGTATAAACGGGTACGGGATTGTAGGGGACGCTGCAGTTGGATGTTAGGTTATTAATTTGTATAGGTATAAATGTGTTCCTTCATATTGGTTTAATTTTGGTTTTAGTTGTTTCATAAGTAGGACTTCTTTTATTTTATGTTGTGCTTACTTGATTTGCAGTGTTCAAAAACGTGTGAAGGTTTTTTTATGTGTTCTTTGAATCTAGTTTCCATCTTTCTGCTTGTTTTTCCAATACAGAAGTCGTGGCAGTTGTTGCCTTGTATTTTACAAATTATGTTGGTATTGTGATTATCAGTGTAGTTTTTACATAGTTTTGTACCTGATTTTTGAATAAATTTGGTGTTTACTGGAATGTTGTCTTTTGTTAAGTTTTTTCCAAACGTTGGTTATTTTTTCGCTGATGTCGGGAACATATAGTATGCAGTAGTGTAAGGTTTTATAGTTTGTTTTATGTTGGTATTTATTGTTGTTTGTTTGTTGTTGGTCTAGATGTGTGCGTATATTTTTTTCCATGGTTTTTTTTGAGGAAATTTGTTAATGTTGATGAAGTGTTGTTTTAGTTTGTTGATTTTATCGTTAATTTTATCAGGTGAGCATAGTTTATTGGTTGTGTTTATTTAGTTTCTTAATGTGTTGAGTTTTTGTTTTGTTTCATGTGCTGAGTCTTGGGGAATGTATAGTCTAATATAGGTGATTTTTCTGTGGAATTCTATTTTTGTTTATTGGAATTTTGTGTTTTGTTATAATGTTTTTTTTTCCAAATGTTGGATATTTTTCGTTGATATTGAGAATATATGATATTTAGCGATGTAAGGTTAACACCAAATTTACTCAAAAACCAGGTAAAAAAACTAAAGTACATACTATGTAACAATTAAACTCACAAACACAACACTAACATTATTTATAAAATACAATGTAACAACTGCCACGACTTCTATATTGGAGAAACAAGCGGAGAAATGGACCCCAGATTCAAATAACACAAAAAAAACACCTTCCCGTGTTTTTGAACACTGCAAATTAAATAAACACAACCATAGAAAACGTTCAGATACTAAGTAGAGAAACAAATATAAACAAACGAAAAATCAAAGAAGCCCTACTTATACAAGAATTCAAACCAAAACTAAATTAATATAAAGGAACACTTTTATGCCTATACTAATGAATAACCTAACATCTAATTGCAACGCTCCCTACAATCCCGTACCAGTTTACACTCTCGTCCCTAAGACGCGTCCAGCAACAGTCAACAGCAAACTCTCTTTGTTAACCTGAAGATGACCTAAGAATGTCGAAACGTTGTTCTATACTACATTTTATTTAAAGTATTAATACCCATAACAACCATCTTGAGAATACACTTTTACTTCATGTGAAGATCCCATCATCACGAATTATTTCACAGATATAGACTTTAAAACTACTTTTACAAATTATTTACACTCCCTGGCATGTCCAAGAACATTAATATTCCAGAAGCAGTGATTCTGTGATTATAAAACAATAACATCACGTTAAAGAAGATCGGATCAGAAATAAAGAAGTTGCGAATAATTGTAACTGCTGGAAAAAAAGAGAAAAAGAAGTAAAAAAACACGTGAAAAATTACGTTAAATAGATAACACAGCCAGCTTCCAGCATCACACACATTGTTTTAATTTAATCCTAGCCCTAACATTTCGTTCAATTTTATAACTTTAGATACTGCCTGTCTCTTATTATTCGCTTTTTAGCTTACAGATAATTATTGTTCTTACACGATTTCGACAATTTTTAACATATCAATTAAAATTGGACATATGTTTAGGCGTCACTTTTATATCTAATTAATTCCGATCTTAATTTGTTTCAACTTGTTTTGCTTCTTCCCCTTTACATTGCAAACTTATTATACTATTCTTACCTTTTTAGTGGCAATTTTTAAATATATCAATTAAGTCTCATCTAACCGTGAATAAGTAAGTAGAACTGTTCATACCGTGATTCATTTATTTCTACCTTGATCTTTAACAAACACCGTTCCACTTTCTTTGATTCATTTGAGATCTCATCTCTTAATACGAGAGTGGAGAACTGGGATAAACAAGTAGGTCATTCTTGAACTATTTCTTCTCCTCTGCCCCTCAAAATACTTAAACCAGAAGTCAAACACCAGCAGTTACTGACACTTTACAGGACTAGCACTAACACTGATAACTAGGTATTTAATAGACTTTAGTCAACTTTAAACGTGACGAGAATCCACTTTAAACTAATGAAATATTTAACGTTAACTAGTTGCCCGGAAATCGGTTTACTCAGAATCACTCAAAAGAAAGAACAACAGTTTTAAACAATCAATAATCTTCAACTTTCTTAACATCAAGACTATCTCATGAGATGCACATACATGAAATTGTCTATTGAATAGCATTAAGTAATAACATCTTGATTTATAACCTTAGAAACTCTAACGAATAGATCGCAACAGCTTCTTCAACTCAATTTTCAAATACGTTTTTATTCTTGAAAACAGAGAAGGAAATGTGAACTGATTTGAATTTTTAATACAAGAGTGTCGTACGTTGCTGATATCTCAAACTTTATAGAATCGGGCAAAATAATAACATATCACCAAATATGAATTAATAAACGTTCAGTAGTTATAAATGTAAATATAAGTATGGAATTTGCCTTAATAAGCTCTACTTTGTTTTTCATTATATGTTCACATTCGTCTTTAAATATTCAAAGAAACATTTTTAACCAAAGTGTTCGTTTATACAGATTCAGTTTCCTATTGAAAGATAAATTTTCTGCTTATCTTAAATTTACAATAAATATATCAGGAATCTTTAGTTTTTAATACGAGAGCTTCACCTGTACGAGTTACTGATTCGACAAATCTTAAACATTGTTACAATTATAAACGAAGCTCTTTACAATGAAGCATTAAAGGATCGTTATGTAGAAGATTCTGTTGGAATACCAAGTAATGTATTGCACAGATAAGACTTTCTCAACTATATGTACAAAGAATCTCTTTTGAAGTAAGATATACTAAGATTAAATGCAAAAGCAATGATGTAATAAATTAATATTTATTCTGTTTCTAAACTGTTTTGAAATACATAGAAGCGCATGCATCTAATACAAATACTCTGTTAAACTAGTTTAAAATAGAAGTGCATGCATCGAATACAAATATTTTGTTAAACTATATTGGAAGAGAAGTGCATGCTTGTTTGTTTGTTTTGAATTTCGCACAAAGCTACACGAAGGCTATCTACGCTAGCTGTCCCTAACTTAGCAGTGTAAGACTAGAGGGAAGACAGCTAGTGATTACCACTCACCGCCAACTCTTGGGCTACTTTTTTTACCAATGAACAGTGGGATTGACCGTCACATTGTAATGTCCTGACGGCTGAAAGGGCGAGCATGTTTGATGCGGCATGGATTCAAATACGCGACTCTCAGATTACGAGTCGAGCACCTCAATTACCTGGCTATGCTGAGCCATGAAGTGCATACATCGAATACAAATATTCCGTTAAACTATCTTAAAATAGAAGTCTATTCATCTAGTAGAAATATTTTGTTAAACTGTTCTGAAATATGTAGAAGTGCATGTATCACCATATATAAAACAATAGTGTGGTACAGGTAAATCATCGGACCTCAATCAGGTTGTTAAAGACATAACCTGCTCCTACGACTTTCAAGAATATCAGAGTCGCCCTTATCCAGGAGTAGACTATGGTAGCGCAACAAATCATCTGAACTGTCATCAGCAGTATAAGAAACAGGTGCATAGAAGTCATAAACAATTGAAGAAGATTTACTTCCTACTAAAGTTTTAATGTGTTAAATTTGCTCGTCTTAATAAGTTATTTTGTCTTTGATATTTGTGCAGCATTTTTCTTAGTTATGCTGTTTTTTCTATTTATAAATGAAATTTTCGAATTATTTTTTATCTGTGATATATGCAATAAACAAATTTCGTCAATATTTATCGTCTTTTTCGCTCTTTTTTCTTCCTTTCTCTATGAAATTAGCAAAAATATCAAAACCTCGTTATATTTTAATTTTTATGACTGGTGTAGCTTGACACAAAGTCATTATTTTGAAATAAAAATTTATGTATCACCCTACAGATCAACTGTTTAGAAAGAAACTATGAACACACAACGATGGAAAAAAAAAGTTTAAAAGTTCGAATTGTGAACAAAATCAGGTCAAAATTAATTTTTTGAAACTGACAATGTTTTAAAAAATAAGAATGTAATATTTTACAGGAAACAGATTTTTGAGCGTAAAACGTGTTATAAAGACCTATGTTTCAAATGATTTGAAACAAAAGAAAAGTTATAACCCTAAAGATAAGTTGATAAGTGATGAAAGTGTGGTTAGTGCAATAAAAACGACTTATTTTGAGATAAAAGCGTAGTAAGTGTCATAAATATGAAAGTATCTTAAATATTATGAGCTTTGAAACAAAACAGATGATGTTATAATAATAACTGTGTTTTAAATAAACTTGTAATTGTTGAAATAATGATGAGGTATACTGAAAGAGCAGTCGGTAGGCAGCGTTTTAAAGATGAGGTGATTGGAAATGAAAAGCATACAGTTGGTTGAGGATGTTGTATTAAAAGATTTTGAATAAGAAACTGAGCAAGGCACATGACAACCACACTAGAAAAAAAAGGCACTGTGGAAAAACACTTTTCAAAACTACATGTTGACATCTTTTATGGAATTTAGTAAATACTGCGATGCCACCGAAAATTAATCGCTTTTATGCAAGATTTATATACAGCAGACGAAAAATATTCATACACTCAGACAGAAATGATATGGTAAAATCAAACATTTAGAATTTCGAAGATCGAACATCAATTTTACGTTATAGCAGTGATAACAAACCAATGAGTGTCAATCTTGAAAATAAGAACCATCGAGAAAGAAACCTGCAACAAGCCTTTATAAGCAACGTGCAGCATCTCTTAATAAGTAAGCATCCACGACCACAAAGTTGAGTTGAGAAAAGCGTTCACGTGGTCCATTCAACAGCACGCAACTTAATCAAGAATAATTTCCATTTAGAAAAACGACCACGTGAAGTGTACAAAGATTGCTTCTACGATTTATCCACAAAGTAAAACGTACTCTTTAAAACTGTGTGAACAGTACCTAGCTGAAAGAAGATAGAAGCACTTGGTAACACTCAATGAACTATATGTATACATTTATAACTATAAGAGGTGCTGTGCCATTTTTTACCAGTCAGTGGGTAAGAATAAGGCATGTAGCGAAACGTTTTGATGGAGTTCATGATGACTGCTGGACAGTTGAGAATTTTGGAGAGTGGATACAAAAGTCAGAGTAAACTCAACCTATTAGCAAATAAGTGTTCTAGACCATTTATGTCACACAAAAATATCGGTTTTGTACAGAAACTAAGCCAACAGCGTATGAGTTCACCAATAAAAGGTTTACATGTTCCAGTTTTATTTCCGTTTAAGTGTCGTTTACCAAATGCAACAGAAAAATGAACTGGTATTCATGATATTCCGTATGAAAACGCATAACTCAAGTCGCCTTACGTAGCGCTTACGCATTTCCGCGTGATAGGGCAGTTCATATGATCGTCGTGCAATAAATGGATTGAGGAAAGGCTATATGAAGGATTTGTTTGCTTTGGGCATGACAGATTTGTGACAGAATTTTTTTAGTGGAACATTTAAGCATCAAAATGTTTTGTTTATTTGTTTTTAATTTAGCCCAAATCTACACAGGAGCTACCTGTGCTACCTAATTTAGCAGTATAAGACTAGAAGGAAGGCAGCTAGTCATCACCTTTCATTTTAGTTTTTGTTTTCCTTTTTTATTTTTTTCTTTAATTTATTTTTTCATATTTATTTTTTATCTGTATATATATATATATATATATTTATTTTCCTGGGCGCTCAATCTAATTCTTTAATCAAGAGTGGTGCGAAGAGAAAGTTCCTTTCTGAGCACCTCCGGTTATCTCTATCTCCTGAGGAGATGGAGAATTTAAACCGAAACAACTGTCAGCATTTTGTTTGTTTGTCATCACCACCCGCCGCAAACTCTTGGGCTACTCTTTTATTGACGAATAGAGGAATTTTCTGACACATTATAACATCCCCACGGCTGAAAGGGCGAATATGTGATGGAGATTTGAGCCCGAAACTCTCTGATTACGATTCGAGTGCCCTAACCCACCTGCCCATGCAGGGCCGAGATTAAAATAAAGTCTTTGGCATAAAGATGAGTTGACTGTTATTTAAATCTTACTAAATAACTTTTGAAATAATATAACAGTGTTTTGAGTGTTTTGTTTGTTTTCTTATAGCAAAGCCACGTCGGGCTATCTGCTGAGCCCACGTTTTGAGTGTCAACTGAAATATGTTAATAAGTCATAGATTATAATAAAAAGGCACTATCAACATTCAGAATAAAAGAAATATTTAAAATAGTTTTCTCGAATGGTTCAAGATCACAAAGCAAAGATTAAACTCAGTATATATTGGATTTATTACCTTATAGAATGTGATTTAGCGCTGACATCCTATTTATAGTATCCTGAATATTTTTGTTGATTCTGTCATATGGTAAAGTTAATTATAAATGAAACTACCGTTATTGTCTGATAGAGACTTATTTAGAAATTAAAAATTGTATGGGCTCTTCATAGAAAAACTGTTTAAAGGTGAACGTTCCGATCTCATCAAATAACTAAACTTTTCTAAACAGTGTATAGCTTTTACGTGGTTCAAAATGTCGGTATTTATCAAACAGGAACACTAAATAACACTGGATGAGCAGCACAAGTAATGTTCCATGATACAAGCTGTATCTATATAAAGTTGGTAGTATTCACACAAACTGGATAATTTAGTGTCGCTCAGGTAAAAGTTGAGAACATAAGTTAGCTTAAACAAGTGAACGTAAGAAGTGCCAAACTACAGGTGCATTTGTGAGAGGAGAACAAAGTTTTAGTGTCATGAGGTGAAGTAGTTTCGTATGAATACAGTGATGAGTAGTGAAATCACATTTTACTGGTAAGGTGTTGAGAGTTTATTGTGATGTCGGGCAGTCGCTGTGTCGAGAGGCAAGGTGAGCTTGGTTTCAAATAGCTATAATATTGAGGGGTGAGCTTAGTTTCAGACAGCTATAGTGTCGAGAGGTGAGGGCAGTATCACACTACTACATTTATGAAAAGTGAACGTAATGTCAGACGCGTAGGTTATTAAAACGTAAACGTTGAATCTGACGTGAGAAAATGTTGAGAGTGAAACAGTTTAAAGCTGGTAATGTATCAAAAAATTAACTTCGTCAGGCAGTTTAGGTGTCGTGAGGTATAAGCAGAAGTTTTGTCATATAAAATAACTGTGTAAAAGTTATTATCATGCCAAAGTGGTGTGAAAGATAAATTTATTTTTAAAGTATTATTAATGGCATTAATACTATTAATGTATGAATAAGATCAAATAATTTAATGCAAAATGTTGATGAAAAAATAAAGTTAAATTTTTAAGAATTTCACAAAAGACTTTATTAAAACCACGGAATAACAAGTTAATTTTTTTTGTCAAACAAATATAAATGTAGATATTTTGCGCGTTCGCGCGTGTGTGTATGCTTATTGTTTAGTTTGTCATTTTGAGAATTTAGTAAGATATTTAGAAGACCTACTAATACCGATTCATTTATCTGCTTGTACAGCAATGATATTACCTTTTCTTGACTCATTTACCTACTTAAACAGCTATAATACTATCCCTCTTTAATTCAAGTGCCTTGATAAACAGCTATGATACTATCCCTTTTTAATTCACCTGCCTAGATAAACAGCTATAATACTACCCCTCTTTAATTCAGCTACCTCGATAAACAGCTATGATACTACTCTTCTTTAATTCACCTGCCTAGATAAACAAATGTAATACAACCCCTCTTTAATTGTTTGTTTGTTTTTTGAATTTCGCACCAAGCTACTCGAGGGCTATCTGTGCTAGCCGTCCCTAATTTAATAGTGTAAGACTAGAGGGAAGGCAGCTAGTCATCACCACCCACCGACAACTCTTGGGCTACTCTTTTACCAACGAATAGTGGGATTGACCGTCACATTATAACACCTCCACGGCTGAAACGGCGAGCATGTTTGGCGCGACGGGGATGCGAACCCGCAACCCTCAGATCACGAGTCGCACGCCTTAACACGTTTGGCCATGCCGGGCCCCCTCTTTAATTCATCTGTTTAGATATACAGATATAACACTACCTCTCTTTAATTCAGCTGTCTAGATATACAGATCTAATACTACCTCTCTTTAATTCAGCTGTCTAGATATACAGATCTAATACTACCTCTCTTTAATTCAGCTGTCTAGATATACAGATCTAATACTACCTCTCTTTAATTCAGATGTCTAGATATACAGATCTAATACTACCTCTCTTTAATTCAGCTGTCTAGATGTACAGATCTAATACTACCTCTTTTTCATTCAGCTGTCTAGATATAAAGGTGTGACATTATCTCTCTTTAATTCAGCTCCCGCAAAAACCGGTATTCAGCATCGTCACTGTTTGTAAACCAATAAAAAGATATATATATTTGGAAACGTGATGTCCATGACGTCCTCAGTAAAATGTTCTGTTAAACGAAATGTGATAATGAGGTGATAAAATGAACCTGTCTGGGGTAGTTGACTATTAATTGTACATTTCACGTTTTAAAAAGGAAAGAAAAGTAAAAAGAAGAAACGCTCGTCCAAATAAATGATTTATTTGATATTAAATCAGGGGTAGTTCATTTCTTGTTTTGTGAAACATATCCCAAATCTAAAGTGATAAACGGTTGTGACTATAATTGTTAATTTTCTGGTAGCTAGAGTTTCACGGATTATGATCCAGACTTAAAAGCTACTTTGACATATTTTATGTACTCTCTGACATGCCCATGAACATTGATATTCTAAAAGCAATTATTCTGTATTTATAAAATACATATAACATAAAATGAAAACATCTAAAGAAGATTGGGGTAGAAATAAAGAAGCAGCCAGTAGCTATTTGGTTAAAAGAAGAGGAGGGGGGGAAACAACAACAATACTTCCTTTTGGGGAAGACATAAAATGTAAAATATAACAAACTCACATAAAATATAAAACATAACAAACTCACATAAAATATAAAACATAACAAACTCACATAAAATGTAAAATATAACAAACTCACATAAAATATAAAACATAACAAACTCACATAAAATGTAAAACATAACAAACTCACATAAAATATAAAACATAACAAACTCACATAAAATGTAAAACATAACAAACTCCTAGCATCATATTTGTAATTTTCTAAACACATTGTTTAATTCTTCTCTTAACCCTTTTCAACTATCCTAAAATATTGTATAGCGTCAAATGCTATCTTTTTATCTTACAGATGGTTCTCATTTTTACACTGTTTTGAAAATTGTTAATATTTATATCGATAAAAGAACAGAGTGTACGTGGGTAATTTTTACGACTTTATTAGATAATGTCTTTTGTTTCTGGCTAAACACAAAGCTACAAAATGAGCTATCTGTGCTCTGCCCACCACGGGTATCGAAGCCTGGTTTCTAGTGTTAAAAGTCCGTATACATGCCACTGGTAGGGCTTATTAAATTATGCGCTCCCAGCAGTACATCTACGGACTTATACTGCTAAAAATCGAGTTTCAATACCCGCGGTGAGCAAAACTCAGAGAGCTCTTTGTGTAACTTTGTGCTTAATAAAAAACAGCAAGTTCTCGCAACGTCATCATACGTGTAAAAAGAGAATAGGTGTAGCTAGTACTAAGCATTGCAAAAGAAAAGTTATTTTGTGGATGGATCTATCGGCTTTCAGGACCTCATCTTAAACAGCAGTGTTTATATGATAAGGTTTTGTGAGTGTCTTCGTTTATTTATAGACGCTTAACATTCCTCTACAGTCACTCTGTTGAGTTGTAATACAGCTCAAATTATCTTTTAAACAAGAAATGCTTGGTGGATATCAAGTGTTGTGAAATAGGTTTAATCCACTTCGATTTCTTTGAGACGCCCCGAGCGGCCATCAGCTTCGTTCAGAACTCTACGTTCCTAACTTCTTACGTTAGAAGTCTTACTTTAAATACAAAGCACTGCATTTAAATGTTATAAACTTTCTGCAATCAAATACAAAGAAACATATAATATGTTTTGTACATGAAATACGAATTTTATTCCCTGGTATCGATTAAAATTGGCCCTCCTTGAGGTGTTACTTTTTGCTTAATTATTTAACTCTGGTTTTAGCTCGTTACGTTCTGTACGACATATTGGGTAAAATTTTTATCTCGTTTAGTCACCTTTAAGTTGCCAACTTATTGTAGTATCCTCACTTTGTTTTGTATTTTTTAATATATCAATTGACTCTTACCGAAACTTGTTTCGTTCTTTGAACAAATAAATTACAAATGTTCCTAATTTGGTTCGTCAGTTTTTGGAATGTAATTCAATACCGCCTTGATCTTTAAACAACCAATGTGTCAGTGTATTCCTTTCATTTCATATCTTTTCTCTTAATAAAACATATAAGGTTTAATATAAGTCATTCACGAACCCCTCCACAGAAAAAGATGAAAATCAAAACGTCAACAACTGTAAAAACAACGCAAGATTAGAAGTAACACTGAAATCTCGACGTTAGGTGTTTAATAAACCTTAGTAAACTTTAGATGTGACGAGAATCTACTTTAAACTAATAAAATATTTGACGTTAACTAATTGGCCAATAATCGGTTTACTTAGAATCACTCAGAAGAAAGAGCAACAGTTTTAAATAATCGATATTCTTAAACTTTCTTAACATCAAGACTATCTCATGAGATGCATGTACATGAAATTGCCTATTTACAGAATATTGATTAGCATTAAGTAATAAAATCTTAACTTATAACCATAGAATCTCTAACGAACAGTTTCCAGAAGCCTCTTCAGCTCAATTATCAGATGAATTTATGCTTTGAAAACAAAGAAAAAATATCAAGAAACTTCAAGTTCATTTCTTGTTTTTGACTATTGCACGTTTCTAATATTTCAAAGACCTACGCTAGTACAGGGGTAAGTCTACGGTTTTACAACGCTAAAATCAGGGGTTAGATTCCCCTCGGTGGTCTCAGCCGATAGCCCGATGTTGCTTTGCTAAAAGAAAAAAATACACAAGGTACACAAGTAATGTTTCGAGAGTTAAAGAAGTTGGACAAAGTAATATAATATTATCAAAAAAAAAGAATAATACCAAGACGTACAATATTTTTATTCCTAAGCTCTACCACAAGAAAGAATGGATTTTTTAAGTGACGTAAATGTTGTTAGTGTCTCAAAGACGAATTGATAAGTGACGGAAATGTATTTAGTGTCTTACAGATGAGTTTAATTGGAAATGAACGTATAGAAGGAGTTAAGGGCATTGTATTAAAACTATTTTGAGTATAGAAATCCGTATTACGCAACAAATATAAAGTCGCGGTAGAACTACGTGTATACGAATTACACCTATATGAAACTAAACACCAAATGTTCCGTACAAGTTATCGTCATCATCAGGTACCCAGTTTTTAAATCTCCGCAATAGATTTCGAAGAATACTTACAATTTCAAGCATACAGGGAAAGACGAAGAGATATCGTTAATACCTGGTTTTAAATGTTTAATCAAAAAGTCTTTGATTCATAATGTTTTATCGTTCTGTACTCAGCAGAGAATAGTGGTCTTTAGCAAAAGATGTTCCGTTAAACTTGTTGATTTATGCATATTGTGCTGATTTCCTTGGTTCGGTTTGAGATACTCTTTGATTTTAGCCGCCTGATGGCGCTCCGTAAAACTATCTTTACAACAGATACATGTAAAGTTGTAAACAACGTACAACTCTCATAGTGTTAAAATAGAATCTCTCACCTTCAAAAACTTTTAAAATGTAATTTGGATTGGAATGTGACTATGCGAAATTCTGAATAAAAAAAAAGATGTGAAAGGTTTACAGTTAAATATATAAACCTAAAAAAGTGAATTTAAATAATAGAACACCGAAAGCTTTAAAGTTTCGAATATCTCAGTTAAATATGATAAAAGCTTCTGAACACGACAGTTCTTCTTTGAAGAGTACAGGTATCATTAACGTAACTGTTAAACTCCTGTAGACATTACATTAGCCGTATCTTCTTTTAACAACAGAGAGAAAATGTTCGTTAAGTAAGGGCATAATTTAGATCTCATTGCTACACCATTCGTTTCATCATAAAATTTGCCTTGGAACATGAAATATGGAGCAGTTTAAAAGTATGATTACGCACTCTTCGCAATACTGTAGTTTTTACCGTGAACATTTTTTAAAGGAGTTGGATGTCAGTGTCAGACCACATATCTTGGGAAATTTTCCACAGACTCTCCCTCTGTAGGTGTACTTGGGATTCGACGACCACGTTTAAACAAACTAAACACATCTCCATCGAGGAAAGATTGTCGATTTGGAATCAGTTTCTTCTGCCCACTTTCTCACAAAAACAGTTATTTATTTTTAGATATGACTGGCAACTAGTGTATTATCTTGCTAACGGCACTGGGGGATATTCCAAGCTTCATTGCAGTTGCTTTACAGGTAACCATAGCCTTCACTTTGTGGATGAGGACGCAAATCTGTATTGACTCAGAATGTGATTTTGGAGCTTGTAACCATCACAAGTACTTTACTGCGCGAATTTTACCATTTTTATTGAAAAATGAAGGATCTCTTCTTTTCGAAACTTTGTGTCATTCGAATCTGCACCGATTAACAATCTTGCTTTATGAATGTACTACTGTGGCGTACATCTCTTCAGTTAGAGATAGAAACTGGTGATATAGTACTGTAGAACGCTCGGAACTTCGTGTGAACTAGATATACCAATGATGAACATGTCGCCAGTGAAGTAACGGATCACATTTGCGGTGACACCATAAACAAATCATTTATGCAACGTTTTGATATATAAGTAAACATTTAAAATCGTATGGATGTGAAGAAGAGCATTTAGTGCTGTAAAAAATAAATAAAAAGTTGTGAAAAAACGTAGTAGTGAGCCATATTAAGTTAGTTTGCTTTTGAGCGCAAAGTTGCACAATGGGAATACATTTTCGAGCGTTTTAAGCCCTCACATTACTATTATGCCAGGGGGGGATATCCTATGGGAAAAATATTTTTTACTGCAGGTAACGTAAACAGATTATTGTAAAGTTTAATTAAAACAGTGTCATAATGATGGATAGTAAACATTTGTGTTTATATATACATATGAGTTATCATGCACCGTTATGTCCCTAAAATGGTTTGAAATATAAACTTCGTCAGTGAAACGTAAACAAACTGTTTGGTTATAAAGTGTAGAAGCTTCCAGATAAGATGTTTGGAAATAAAACACTGTAAATCAAATGTCTTATTGCATATATGTTTTGTTTTATCCAAGTTAGATGTTGTTAAAGGCCTCACAGTGGCACAACGATATTCTTCAGACTCCCTCTGCCAGAAAACAAGGTTCGATACCCGTGGTGGGAAGAGCACAGATAGATTTGTGCTTAATTCCAAACAAAAATTGTTTTTGAAGAAAATTGTAGGTAGTTCTCACAAAGGAGAACTAAAATTAGATTTCGTGGTAGTTTTATAAAACGTACCTGAAACTAAATATAGTACTTTTCTTAAACAAATCAATATGCACTCTCATACAGAAAAGCATTAGAGTTGATTTTACTATAATATTTGATATTCCTATGTCAAACAAATACATACATAAAAACAATTTAATCACAGACACTGAAAAAAGTATAAAGACTTCCATACAACCATAATTATTGAAGTAATTTCAGACAGAAGAGGTTTTCTTTTCTCCAATAAAAAGTTATTGTAATCACCACGCACGGTGTTTAACAAGTATTTTAATGACAAGATATATAGTATTACACAACAACGTTATTCTGATGTAAAACTTTAAGTAAGATGTTGTTTTTAAGAAAGATTTATCCTTACTTTTACAGTTAATATATTTTGTGATGAATGTCAGGTGGATTTGGTCGTTTATTTTTTGAGTTTCGCGTAAAGCTACACGAGGGCTATCTGCGCTAGCCGTCCCTAAATTAGCAGAGTAAGACTAGAGAGAAGGCAGCTAGTCATCACCGCCCAAAGCCAACTTTTGGGCTACACTTTTACCAACGAAGAGTGAGATTGACACTCACATTATAATATCCTCACGGCTGAAAGGGCGAGAATGTTTGGTTTGACGAGGATTTGAACCTGCGATCCTCAGATTACGAGTCAAGCACCCTAACCATTTGTTAGGTAAAGCTGTGGAGAAAATTTTTTAGAATGCACATATAAGTAGTGTCATGCGATTAAACCTTTAGTATATATTGAGTTACTATAAGTGCTATACATAAGTATGTGTGTGTGTGTGTGAGTGTATGCTTTCTTGTAGCAAAGCCACAACAGGCTATTTGCTGTGTCCACCGAGGGGAATCGAACCCCTGGTTTTACGTTGTAATTTCAAAAGACTTATCGCTCTATTACTGGGGGCCCCATGTATAGATAGCCATATAGAAAGATTTTTTTTTTGCAATAGAATTGTATACCTATCATAGATACCATATTCCGAAATATAAGTATGTGTGTGTGTGTTTTTATGGCAAAGCCACATCGCGCTACCTGCTGAGCCCACCGAAAAGAATCTAATCCCTGATTTTAGCGTTGTAAATCGTAGATTTACCGTTGTGCTAGCGGGGGGCTAAATATAAGTAAAATATATGGTATATACACAAAAGTACAAAGAAGTTACTTTATGTTACACTAAGAATATGTAATGTACATTCTAAATTACTTTCTTAGATACATGAAAATCGAATTTCTAAGAGTTCAGAAAACTTATTTTTTGAATTATTGGAAATTAAAATTTTTTGTGAAATAGCATTTTACTGAAAGGTTTATTTAACGTATCTTTAGTTGTTACTTTTCATAGATAACCAGTTATCACTCTGCAGTATAAAACTAGAATGAAACAAAAATTATAACGAGGAAGTCATAATTTTTTTTTCCCTCTTTAAGTGTTGTTTGAAATAATCGTCGAGTTATTACTAAAATTAAACCATCTACAAATTTCTGTGAGTAAAACAAAAACTATTGATCTGCCATATCTTCATCAGTCTAGAGGACATAGATTACGAAACAAGCTTGTGTTCTAGTTGTAGAGTATAAGCTTGTTGTGTTCGTTATATTCCCTCGGGTTTCAAATAATGCGATTTGTTTCAAATCATTTATTCATTAAGTTAATGGCCTGTTTCTAGGAATCACAGTCGCGCTCTAGCGGATTAGTTGGAAGATTGGCCGCTCAGACCGCTTAAGCTTCTTACGAAACCTGCTTATACTCGAAAAATCTCAACAAAATAAAAGTTGCACGAGAATTCGAAAAAAAGGAAAAGGAAAACATACATAAGAAAAATTATCCTTATTTTAGATGCTGAACATAATGTTGTCAAATCGTAGGGATGAAAGTAATTCCTTATGATTAAACACTTGATCGCAACAACACAAAAACATCTCGTAGTGCGATATGTACAAACTTAATAACATTCTTTATATCTTCCACATAATTTATAACTGTAATTTTCTCTTTACTAACTACACATCATCAAACTACTTTTCTATAAGACAGATAGATCTTCTTGTGGAATCTCTTTTGCTTATTATCAGCGTAGTTTCGAATTCAATACAAATTTTATTCCAATGGTTCACCGGAAGTTGCGAACTGTTTTTTCTGTTTAAAATATTCTCTATGAAATTATTATTTCTCTGTATGATATTTGCTTTTTTCTAATCATCTCTTGTTTTGCCTATAACTACAATTTTATTTTACTCCTTAAAACGTTGTCTATCGTGGATGTATAATCTACTTATTTCTGTGTTGTCTCTTTAATAAGATAGATTTGATAAAAATAGTTAGGCCTGACATGGCTAGGTGTTAAGGCACTTGACTCATAATCTAACGGAGGCGGGTTCGAATCCCCGTCGCACCAAACATGCTCGCACTTTCAGCTGTGGGTGCGTTATAGTGTGGCAGTCAATCCTACTATTCGTTGGTAAAAAGAAGCCCAAAAGGTGGCAGCGGGTGGTGATAACTAACTGCCTTCCCTCTAACTGCTAAATTAGAGACGGTTAGTGCAGATAGTCTTCTTGTACCTTTGCTCGAAATTCAAAAACAATAAAATACTTAAGCTTTTAGTTCGGCCATAGTTCATAAACTACTTTGTTGTTGCTTTTAAGAACTTTTCTTACCAACAAAGTAAGTAATGTACCCGTTGCAAAGTTAGATTTCTAAACAACTGAGCTTCAGGTCATCTTAACAAACAACATATTAATCTCTTTTGCTCATTTCGTGCTCTTTAAATATATTTTTTGATACAGTGTTTCATCCTTAAAACTACTAAGCCAGATTATTATTGTTATTACCTTAGCATCCCTGATAACGAAATTTTTGTACTAAACTAGTCTGAGGCCGAAATAGTTCATGACATAAATGCTTTTCCACAGTGCTAGAAATAGTTATTATGATTTGTTATTTACACTGGCAGCCACTCTTAGACAAGCTTTATAATATTTAAAATAAATAAGTTGTGACAAAGTTCTTTTTTAAACACGTTCTCATTTTCTGCTTTCTTTAAGATAAGATTACTTTAAATAACTACTTTATTTCATTAAGTGCGGATTTCGAACATATTTCCTTTGGTTTGTTCTCTTCCATATAGTGGCTGCTGTATTCTAGATCTTAAAAAGCTGAAATTTCTATAAATTGTGATTGAATGTATTATTTAGTAAGAGTACATGTCCTCCAAGTGATCCAGGTATTTCTGTAACTTATAATCGTACCGTATTATTACGATTTATTTTTGCCTTAAAATTATTCTTTAGACTGGGTGTGGCTTAATGATATGAGTACAGTAAGCTGGTCACTTGTTGCCCTTCCTCTTGTCAGTAAATAAGAATTAAGCATCCTATATTAATTCATGTTGTCTTAGTAAACTTCTTTGTCAGTGAATTCTTTCGGTAGTTTCGAAGCTAGCACGACCCTACTTGGTAAACAAGCTCAAGTAGCCCTTGAGAGCGTGTCCTGATCTATATAACATAGCCCGTTAACAAAAAGGACTAAATGCCTTGAAAGGTCACTTAGACAATAAAAAATTCTAGCTGTAGGTCTCTATGTTTGCTGAACACAAATATGGCACCATATTACGTGTTCCTGATCCCCTCCCATTGTTCCCAGGGGTAGTATTTTGAAACTGTGCCCCTACGCCTATTTCATGGTGAGCAAAACCAAACTTGGTATACGTGAAAAGGTACCAAGGTAGGTGTCGTCACAGGGTTTGTGTTTCGGGTTCTGGTTGTAGTTATAAAAGTAACTGAGGTTAATAAAGACTTCTTTGGTACATTAGGACCCTAGTAGATAACAATGGGGTTTTTAAACTCTGCAGCGAAGAGCGGGTAGTTTATAGTAGAGGTTTTTAAAGCACATCATAGTTTAATCGGCTAACATATGATTAATATAGGATATAGTTCTTAGTATAATTTCTAGAAATGAGAGGATTTAACATCTGGACAATTAAACAATGCATTATAATCTCGATTCAGTAGCATTGACCAATACAGCATTAACTTGGACAGATAAATCCAACAGCTAAAAGACAACTTTCTCTGATATATCTGGTCTGCTGAAATGAGGTTGTTCTACATACTAATTAGTGTAATAATATCGTACTGTAAACATAAGCGGGATATTTAAATCAATTACTCTGATAACATTGTAATATAGATATAATTTGGTAATACACGATAATCAGTCTTACGACACAATTTAACAAACATAACTTAGCTACGTAAAGTAATGTGTTCAATACATTTCTTATACGAAATTTTATTACACACATAAGTTTGTTATATATAAGAACCACACTTTCATAACACTGCAATGAACAATAAATTGGGTTACACACAAAGATCACTCTAATAACACTGTACGAAAAAACTGTTGTGCAGACTACGCAGTAAGGATGATAAAACACTGTGCTCAAGACATATACAGCGATCAGACCATCGATATGTACCATAGGTATCAGATGTTTATATACAGCAATCAGACAGTCAGTGCTGTAACATACACATCAGATGTTTCTACACAGCAATCAGACTATCACTACTGTAACATAGACATAAGATGTTTATATACAGCAATCAGAATTTCAATACTATACCATAGGCATTAGAAGTTTATATACAGATATCAGACTATTAGTACTGTACCACAGGCATCTGACATATACACAAAAAATTTAGACTAGCAGTATTGAAACATAGATAATAACATGTTGAAATACAGCAATCAGACTATGAGTTCTGTAGCGTAGGCATCGGACGTTTACATACTGCAATCAGACTCTCCGTAAGGTAACATATACATCAGATGATTATATACAGCAATCAGATTATCAATACTGTACAATAGGCATCTGACGTTTAAGTACAGCAATCAGACTATCAATACTGTACCATAGGCATCTAACGTTTATACACAGCATTGAGAGTGTAAAATAGGCATCTGAAGTTTGTATACAGATATCAGACTATGGATACTGTACCATAGACATAACATATTTATATTCAGCAATCAGACTATCAGTAATGAAACATAGGCATCTGACGCTCATATACAGATATCAGACTACCACTACCGTAACATAGACATAAGATGTTTCTATACAGAAATCAAACTTTCAAGACTATATCATAGGCATCTGACGTTTGTATACAACAATTAGACTATCAGTAGTGTAATATAAATATCAGATGTTTATATACGGCAGTCAGATTATGAATACTGTTCCACAGGCATGAGATGTTTATATACAGCAATCAGAATTTCAATACTATACCATAGGCATTAGAAGTTTATATACAGATATCAGACTATTAGTACTGTACCACAGGCATCTGACATATACACAAAAAATTTAGACTAGCAGTACTGAAACATAGATAATAACATGTTGAAATACAGCAATCAGACTATGAGTTCTGTAGCGTAGGCATCGGACGTTTACATACTGCAATCAGACTCTCCGTAAGGTAACATATACATCAGATGATTATATACAGCAATCAGATTATCAATACTGTACAATAGGCATCTGACGTTTAAGTACAGCAATCAGACTATCAATACTGTACCATAGGCATCTAACGTTTATACACAGCATTGAGAGTGTAAAATAGGCATCTGAAGTTTGTATACAGATATCAGACTATGGATACTGTACCATAGACATAACATATTTATATTCAGCAATCAGACTATCAGTAATGAAACATAGGCATCTGACGCTCATATACAGATATCAGACTACCACTACCGTAACATAGACATAAGATGTTTCTATACAGAAATCAAACTTTCAAGACTATATCATAGGCATCTGACGTTTGTATACAACAATTAGACTATCAGTAGTGTAATATAAATATCAGATGTTTATATACGGCAGTCAGATTATGAATACTGTTCCACAGGCATGAGATGTTTATATACAGCAATCAGACTAACAATACTGTACCATAGGCATCTGACGCTTGCATACAGCAATAAGACTATCAGAAATGTAACATAGACATCTGACATTTATATACAGTAATCAGACTACCACTATTTTAGCATAGGCATCTGACGATTATATAGAGCAAACACACTATCACTACCGTAACGTAGACATAAGAGGCTTATATACAGCAATCAGACTCTCAGCACTGTAACATAGACATCAGATGTTACACACAGCAATCCGACTATCAGTCCTGTAACATAGGTATCTCACATTTTTATACAGCAATCATACGACCAATACTGTACCATAGGCACCTGAAGTTTATATACATCAATTAGACACAGTACTGTAACATATACATCAGATATTTATATTCATATATATATATATTTATACTTATTTATTTATCGTTGTATACAGCGATCAGACAGTCAGTACTGTACAATATTATCTGACGTTTACATATAGCAATCAGACTATCAATACTGTAACATAGAAAACAGGTGTTTTTATACAGCAATCACACTATCAATACTGTACCAGAGTCATCTAACGTTTATATGCTGCAATCAGACTATCAAAACTGTACCATAGGCATCTGACATTTATATACAACAATTAGACTATCAGTACTGTAAGATAGATATAAGATGTTTGTATACGGCAATCAGACTATCATTACTGTAGCATAGGCATCAGATGTTTATATACAGCAGTCAGACTATGAATACTGTTTCACAGGCATCAGAGGTATATATACATCCATCAGACACTCAGTAGTATACCATAGATATCAGATGTTTATATACAGCAATCACACTATTAATACTAAAACATAGGCATCTGAAGCTTATTGGACAATCAGTAATGTAACCTAGACATCAGATGTTTATATAGATCAATCAGACTATCGATACTGTACCATAGGAATTTGACGTTTAAATACAGCAATCAGACTATCAATGCAGTACCATAGGCGTCTGACGTTTGTATACAGCAATCAGACTATCTGTACTGTAACATAGACATCAGATGTGTATATAGAGCAATCAGAATATCAGTACTGTACTACAGGCATCTGACATATACATAAAAACATCAGACTATCAGTACTGTAACATAAGTAACATAAGCATCAGATGTTTGTATAGAGCAATCAGATTGTCTCGTAGTACTGTACTTTAGATATAAGATTTTTATACACACACACACATATATATATACTTATGTTACACGTACATTCAGATTGTTATCATGTACCAAATACCTAATACGTTATGCACAGTAACTGGTTTGAAATCATTGTAGTGCAGACATAAGTTGGGTATAAATATCGCTGAATCTGAAAATACTGTACTGAATGATGACTTATTTATACACAGTAATCAACCTGATAAGACTTCATGCATAAGTTAATCATACAAGGTAATCCGTGTTATAACACAGAACCTCATATATCAGTTAATAATACACAATAATCAGTGTGATAATACAAAGTGGAGTTCTGATTTGATAAAACACAGATATCACACTAACAACACAATACAGCAGGTATAAGTTGCTTGTACATAATAATAAGTCCAGTAACTCGGCATTACAAACTGAAATTGGTTATTTGCAGCAACCGGTCTTATATTATCGTATTGTAGACACCAGTTTGTTAATCACAGTAATTATTCTAATTACACATTACTCCAGGAATAAGGCCTGAAATCGGTCTGATAACACTGTACTTACTAAAGGTAGAAATTGTTTATACCCTGTTATATGTTTCATAATGCAGCAATTTTAACATTATGTGGTTATTCACGGTAATTATACTGATAATACAGTACTTCAGACATAAATTTGTGATAATCAGTAGTCAATCCTGTAAAACTGTACTGTAAAGATAAGCTATGTATATAAAGATACATCGGTTATACACATTAAAAACTCTAACAAGACTGCACTGCACACACATTTCTTATATTCAGTAATCATTCTGATAATAATCTGGTGTAAATATGCGTTGGTGGCTCACTAAAGTCGGTCTAGTAAGATGGCAGTGTATGTACTGTTTTGTAATATGAAGGGTCGTAGGTTTTAACTGTCATCAGTTAGGTAATACCGGTATCTTATAAAGGGGTAAATTATTTACCAGAACGTAACATTCTTTAGAATATTCAGCAAATGTTGCGACAATTTGTTCTGTAGTAATGCACTCCCCCAACGGCACAGCGGCATATCCACGGATTCACACCGCTAGAAACCGAATTTCGATACCCGTGATGGGCAGCGCACAGATAGCCCAATAAACAAACTACGATAATAAATAAAGTTACTTTCGCATTCAACAAATATTACGATATATGGTTCTGTAGTGATAGGGCAGGTATTTAACACTTGTTTTTATAGGTGATTTTGTTGTAAAGGTTTATGGTGTTCCGATCTTTAGCATGCGTTTCGATAGATATTTTGTAGTAATACATAACGGTGTGCCAGTATATAGCATCTGCTTCTATAGGTAGTTCTGTAGTGACGTATAACAGTATGCTAGTATTTAGCATGCGTTTTGATAGAAGGTTCTGTATTAATGGATAACAAACAGTATGCTAGTGTTTAGCATGTGTTTCGCTGATATTAAATAATTAGTATCTGTAATGAAACCAGGTTTCTAAATACTGTTTTTTGCTGTTATATCTGCATCTCGTTACAGTAAAGTTTGCTGTAATTTATAAGCTTTTAGCGTATTTTGATTTTTAAGACCAGGTTCTAGTACATATTAATAAAATGTTTACCCGTAGTTCATGTTAACACAATGTGTTTCGTGTTCAGCTAGAAGATGTTTATTTTACATACGTAATTTTACATTATTTACTCTTATTAGCTGTTGTCATATTCTGTGTTTTGTATGTATTCTGTATGTGTGCGTGTTTTCTTATAGCAAAGCCACATTGGACTATTTGCTGAGTCTACCGAGGGAAATCGAACCCCTGATTTTAACGTTGGAAATCCATAGACTTACCGCTGTATCAGCGAAGGACTGTGTTTCTTGTAATAAGATACTCTGAGATAGTACGGTCTTGTAATAGTGCTTCAACTCGTAGTATATCTTAAATGCTTATGCATCATCGGCAATTACCAGGCAGATCTGACGACGCTCGTTTTCTCGTCTTCCTAACTCAGTAGTAAAAGACTAGGGAGAAAGAAGTTAGTCAACACACACTCCATCGACAGCTCTTGGGTTACTCTTTTACCAATGAATAGTAAGACTGCTCGTGACGTTATAACGTTTTCCCTAAAAGAGAGAGCTTGTTAGGAAACGCAGATTCAAACCCGCGACCCGAAGAGCGTAAGTCGAGGGCCTTAACCACCAGGCCTAAATTACACAGTTACAGGGTAAAATGTAGTGGCATACAGAATCTGTGAAGATGCTCTGGTTTTCGGAATAGTTTATTGTATTGTATAATATTCAGTGTCTGATGTAAAAGCGCTTCTACGATGTTATACTAATGATTTGTTGAATTTAGTAATATTTTATTTGATTATAGAATTATTGTTTTATTATAGTCCTCGTATGCTATGTTTATGGGGACTTAATTTTGTTTCACCTTTGGTTTTCTATTTTGTATTTAAATTTATTGTTATGTTCTCAAATCAGGTTTTTGTTATAGTGTTTGACGTTATTTACAACTGTTCTTTTTATCTCAGTCTTCAGATATTTCTTTTTAACCGGGTTATGAATTCCGAGACATTCATTCGGTTATTCGTTCTACTTGGCTGCTGGTTTGTTTTTTTTAATTTATTAAATAAATTTCACTCATAAAATACTGATAACAAAATGCATGAAATTGCAAACAATTTAAAAGAAACTGTCTGCGCTTTGAAATGTGAGCTTAAACTGAATTCAGTAATGAAAATAGCCAATTTAATGTTCCGTTCTTATTTATAATAATTACAACGCCTTCATTCATTAGCTAAGTACCGTTGTTGTCAGTGATATTTTGAGGCTTAATCCCAATGATATATGATGACTCATAGTTAAGTATTTAACGTAGTTCATCGAAGAATGGGCAATGCACGAATATCTCGTGTATTGCAAATATTTTTATGCAGTAATCATCGTAAATTATCTTATTGTCAAAACGATCTATACAAATTATAAAGATTTTTTGAAACATAATAAAATGTAAACGAAATGAAAGATCAGATATTCGGAAGTTACAACTAGAAATGTCTTCCTACATTCACCCTCACGTAACACATCCAACTAATCCAGGAATTGCTCTTGTTCTCCATTATAATGAGAAGATTGTTACGTAAAAATTACAGTTACTGCGTTAAAAAAAAGTTGTTGGAACATCATAAAATGAGAGAAGTTTCACCAGCAGTAGATTCACTGTAAATTTAAAATGAGATTTCACTTTTGATCGATAATAATTTATACTAGATATTCTGAGTGTGAATCAATTCACCATTTACATTCATACGTTCTCCTCCGCCAGGGTGCTTTCTAGAAGTATCCTGAACGTAAAACCAGTAACAATGGTTAGTTGATAAAGCAGGACGTGACGTGTCTTTCCTTGATATCTAAATACACAGGTATCAGGCAACAACTTTTTCTATCATTAAACTTTTACATGACAAATATTTACGGTCCTCGACTTATGTACACATGCAAAAAGAAACAAAAAACACGCGTATATAAAGACAAATACAGTCAAATACGTCGGAGTCTTACGAGCATTTGTTTTTGCTAATGTTTAAGAGGAGTATTTAAAGTACTGGTAAATACATTATTATAGTTGTATATACAGTAAATGTGTACGTTTTTTTTAGAATTAATTACTGAATTCGAATGAATGAATTTATATTCACGTAAACAAAACTTAAGAATATGACGAAAGGATAACTCAACTTTTAAAGCTATTTGAAAAATTAATAAAAACTAAAATACAGTTTTAATATTTTAAAGTTCTTATTTCTCTACAATATACATATATATATTTCCAATAGTGATATTCTGTATTACTCCATTTTTTTCTGCTGTTGTTTATTAAGAGTAGAGCTTGGAGAAAACAATAAGTAACAACAATGGTTGTGTGTGTTTTCTTATAGCAAAGCCACATCAGCTTATCTGCTGAATCCACCGAGGGGTATCGAACGCCTGGTTTTAGCGTTGTAAATCTGTAGACTTACCGCTGTAGAAATAGTGGGCAATAACAATAAAAATAATAGTTCTCAAAGAGATAATCCATTAATTTTTACGTTAGTACTCTGAAAAGTATATGTTATTAATTGCAAGTATATAAGTAAGAACACAAACGTGAAAGCTTTACTTTCTTGTTTCCGGTATACTTGATGTGATAAAGTAGAAGAAACAAACATAAAGAACAACAAATATTTTGGGCTTACGAAGTGAAATGAAGTCCTACATTAAGAACTATGGCATCTTTAATGTAACTAATGAAATAAATATAAATCTTTCTATTACAAAGAACGAAAGCTGGCTAAACGGACACCAAAGAACTGAAGAGATGAGAAAGGGGTGAATTAAACCCTATGTCTCACCTCAAATATCTTCTTGTCAGATACGCTGCTATTATCAGTTGCAACAGATCCATGACTGAGCGTAGCACGGTGACTGTCAGCTATTTAGAAGATCAATGCCTCAGGCTAGTTCAGCTGTGAGCGACAGTTTGGAATTTTAATGAGATGTCAAGTGCAAAGAAGGAAAAGGGTAAGCCCTCTACCTCCGTCTGTCAAGGGACAATGTTGACACGAGCTGCCCTAGGTCTTATCGCTATTTGTACAGAGTTCTGCCTTTCGGGTAACAAAGGTTTATAACGTTTGGCTATTCAATAACGGGTTGTTATCTCTGCCAATAATTTACATGATTCGAGTGACTCAAAGACAGTTGCTTACTTGTTTTCATCTAAAAACTAAGGACCGAAAGACATATAGATTCTCACTTTCTAACTGGTATCGTCTTATAGAATAACAGAAGCTATTGAAGCTAACCAAACTGTTATTTGTTTGCATTTAACTTTAGACCTCGTCTTCCACTTTTCTCGCTTTTACCAAAACGACTTTATATCTAGCAAGGATAATAATTTGTTTTTAAAGCAATCAAAATCCTTGCTAATCCTAGGAAGTTAAGTGTTATTGATTAAATGGATGACTGAGAAAAACAGATTTTTCAAAACTACTTTTAATGTTTGAGAGTTTACGGAATGAGTATTATAATTTTCAGCAGTTAGACATTTATTAATGTGTCGAACCCAATTCTTTTTTACTGATTTGAAACCTTTACGAAATGACAGAGACTCTGGATGGATGCTAATAAATATTCAGCTTCTCCTCTCTATATATTAAATATATACATGTCTATTTGTCTAAAGACGTAATGAAAGTTTTTCTTCTAAACATTAAGGAAATATAACGACAGTGAGGGATTCTTATTATTTCTATCACAATCATAAAACTCAATGTTATTAGTTTCAAATGTTACCACTTCATTTGGAAATATTCCATTATATTTACTAACATTTTTAATTAAGTGGACTAATTTAAAATACTATCTATTCATTATCATTTTATTTTTGTAATTATTTTGAATGAAACAAAAATGTTCTTTCTCGTTCTCTCCTATCTATGGCATTATTTAGCAGATGACAAGAAAAGCAACAAATATCAATTTAATAAATCTCTTTCGTTAGCCTTACGGAACGTCTAAGGACCTCGATGATGGGGTGGATGGATCGAAAATAAGAGAACCCTAAACAAGTGATGTAAGTGTTGTGGTCCGAACTATTAAACAAAGAATTATGAGAACCACCAGACCACCCAAGGACTCGATGAAATTACTAAAAGATCGAAGTTATAGAACAGCGTTTGATTCTACCAAGTTCGTGTCACTGCCATGAGACAACGTCACAAACAGATTGTGTTAGATTCTTTTTTTTTTCTTATAGCAAAACCATGGTACTAAATAAACGAATGTTACCACATGGTACGTGAGTTTGAGGGATTTTCTCATTCCTCGTGTTAATGCTTTTGTTAAAACTGAATACATTCTTTAACAGTTTCTTGCTTGTAAATATATAGTAACTTACCACAAAGAAAATTCTTTGAACTTTCAATGTTTTACAGTGGAAAAATAACAACTATGGAACATTTTAATACATAATATATGTAAACTACATATAAACATGTGTAACCTTTGAAAATAATATCATGTTACTTTATGAAAAATCAAGACTAAACAATGAAATAACTAAAATTGCACACAAACTAAAATTCTTAAAAATTAATCTAGCATTTCACAAGATTGGCAGTGCTAATAAGTTTATTCAACGTTTCGTCATTCCGTCTTAGATCCATAATCTGAGGGTCGTCGGTTTGAATCCCCCTCACACCAAACATGCCCGCTCTTTCAGACGTGGGGGCACTATAATGTTACAGTTAATCCCACTATTCGTTGGTAAAAGAGTAGACCAAGAGTTGGCAGTAGGTAGTGATGAACAGGCTGCCTTCCCTCTACTCTTATACTGCAAAATTAAGGACGGCCAGCGATGATAGCCTTCGTTTATCTTTGCGCGAACTTCAAAACAAACCAAACCACTTTAAACCAGGCCCGGGATGGTCAATTGGTTAAGGCACTCCACTTGTAATCCGAGAGTCGCGGATTCGAATCCCAGTCCCACCAAACATACTCACCCTTTCAGCCGTGGGGGTGTTATAATGTGACAGTTAATCTCACTATTCCTTGGTAAAAGAGTAGCTCAAGAGTTGGCAGTGTGTGGTGATGACTAGTTGTCTTCCCTCTAGTCTTACACTGCTAAATTAGGGACGGCTAGTGCAGATTGCCCTCGTGTAGGTTTGTGCAAAATTAAAAAACAAACAACTAATGAGCCTTGTTGAGTAACAAATTCCTGCACTAATTATTAGAGAATATTAGTGTTACTAAACTAGTTCTTCGTAAATACTTTAAGCTTGCTAAAGATGTCTCAAGTAGCTTAAAAGAGAAAATTTTCAGAAATAGAATAGAACAATCTTAAGTTTCAGTGCTTATAAAGTATAGCAGATGTTTCATCCATAAAAAAATAAATAACATTAAAAAAATTAAGCTGGATTTGTTTCTCTACGTAATTATCGTATTCAACCAAACTTCTTATTTTAATTCTTGTTTTTAGACGTCAAGGCTTTCAAATAGAAACGATAACTTAGTTGGGTCTAATTAATATTTTTTATGCGTTTTGACGTGTTTCAACTTAAAACAACACATTGTACTATCTGCACTGTGTCCACCGCGGGAAATTATGCCCCGGATTTTTGCGTAACTTACGGACGGATGACGTACAGATGACGAGTGTATTGGAAACAGAGAGATTCACAGTATAATTTCCTGTTGCATAATAAAATACATTCACTTTTGTAATTATTCTGTTTATCCTTAAATTGATCGCAAATAATAAGATAATTTTGTCTCACATTGTACAGTCTGTGCAAACCAAACGTACAAACGTGTCATAATAATTACACGATTAGTTTGCGTTCAAGATATATCGCCTTCGTTTTCTAAAAAAAATATAAAAATGAATATTTTAACTTCAGAAATTGTCGTCTGCTCTTAAACATTTTGACGTTACACAGGTTACATGTTCTGTAAATTCATGTCTAGGCGAAACTTGTATTTTTCTCTTTTGCGTTACTTGCCAACCCTAAAAACAAGGGCTTAATAAACGAATGAGATATTTAGCCCTAGAAACCAAGAACTAACAAAGAACTTAGTTATCTCACAGTATTTAAACAGATAATAAAAATATTACGTATAAGCCTGTTATACGTAACTGTAAACGAATATCCCGGTGGTACAGCGGTAAGTCTAAGAATTTACAATACTAAAAGCAGGGATTCGATTTCCCTTGGTAGATTGTGGAGATTGCCCGATGTGGCTTTACTGTAACAAAACACACACACGCTGTAAGCTACCAAATTTCTACGGAAGTTTCTAACTGACATCATGAAACACAGTTTATAGGAACAACAAATAACTACATTCGAGGTATTTTTATTACATGATGTGAGAAGGAAGCTCAAGACAGAACGTTTGAAACTGCGAAAACGAAAACACATGAAAAATAAAATGCCATGGTCATTATGTACTAATATGGTCACGGTCATTATGTACTAATATGAATTTTTAAAATCTCACCTCCGTGTTTTCGTTTTACTGACTCAAGCTGAGTGTAAGCACAAGCACTTCTACCTCGTGTCGGACTGGACGAGTCTGAAGGCGTGACATAGGCAACGTGAGTTACTTGCCATGAAGAGCTCATGTACTCTTTGTTTGAACTACATCACATAAAATAGAACGTCAATTATATTTTCGAAATTTAAGAATCAGATTTACTATAGAATTAAAGTATACCCTTAAAGTAAATCACATTACTTTAAAAAATCAAACAATATTCTTAATAATAAAATAAAATAAAAATACTTGGATTGCACGAGCGGTTTCATTATTAAGAAACAACGTTCATAACATTTATACACACATATCTATTATATAAGTATATTGGTTAAGAAATTGTATTTTTAGACCAAAACTTTGGATATTTAAGTAAAAATTAAACATTTGCATTTTATAATCACTCAGTGTGTTTAAATTAATTTCTGTATATGTTTACAATAAGATCATCAATGTCAAAATGTATTAAAATGTTAGTATAGATTTTTGTGAATCACAAAAACATTTCCTATTATGTATATTTGAAATTTCCAATTCTTCTAGTTGTTTCCACACCTTGAAAGTTGTTAAATATGTATTGTTTATTTGAAAACAGAAAAATACATAGAAAAATGCTGTTAAAGAAAATGCGAACATCTTCTTCGAATGTTTCTTTACAACGGTTACCTTTCATTTTGAAAATCAAACATATTCTCCAACCAAACAGTTTTTAATGTATATAAAATCACTATCAACGCAAAGTACAAGAAGAGTTAAGGGCCCAGAATAGCCCCACTGGGGAAGGTTTTTAAAATAGTACCAAAAACTAAAAAACGTATTGGCCCGGCATGGCCAGGTGGATAAGGCACTCGACTCGTAATGTGTGGGTCGTGGGTTCAAATCCCCGTCACACCAAACATACTCGCTCTTTCAGCCGTGGGGGCGTTGTAATGTTACGGTTAATCCTGCTATTCGTTGGTAAAAGAGTAGCCCAAGAGCTGGCGGTGGGTGGTGATGACTAGCTGCCTTCCCTTTAGTCTTACACTGCTAAATTAAGGACTGCTAGCGCAGATAGCCCTATTAAAGCTTTGCGTGAAATTAAAAAACAAAGAAACATCTTCTGTCATGATCCCACTGATACTTAGCAATTTACGTTACCAGTTCTACTGCCTTTTGAGCCATGATCTCTTCGAGGTCATTCATAAAGAAGTACTATTGCTGAAAACGATATTTAACTTTCACTCAGGAATCTCAAAAAATCAATTCATACATAGTTGATTCAAAGTTGATAAATCATTCAAACATAATAATGAAATTTAGATGTTATCATATAACAAGAAAAACGGAATAAAGTAAGGGATGTATCAACTCATGTTAAACTTGTTTGCCTGTTTGTTTTCATTAAATTATTAAGAACCATTTTTTCTGATTCTGACTATAGAATATGGCTGTGTTTACGGCTGAGAAATGAAACCGAGGATAACATTTCTTTAAGTTTAAGGTTTATTTTGATAATATTTTCATGATTAGCCATTTTACGAAAATTTAATCACCTTGTCTTTTTTACTCTCCAAATTATATGTTTCCTAATTTTTCCTTTCGTTTACATCAACATATTTTTTGTTATTGTGTCATTTCTAATGTAGAAAGTCTTTAAACTGATGAATAAAGTAACTGAGGATTTTAACCTATCGAATACATGAAAGATTGTATTTTATCATAGATAAATTTTTATGTTTGTTATATTACTGCGGATTCGAAATAAGAATCATTCAAAATTTATATTTTAACTGTCAAATGTAATAGCCTAGGACAGCTTAAGTTCGGAATATTCTTTTAAATATCTTAACACTTATTGTCTCTCATACATTTTTCTATAGAAAGACATACTATACTATTTTGTGACACATAACTCTTTGTGCGAGAAAACATGCGATACTATAATCTAACACAAGTTAGATAACATAACATAAGTTATGCTGCTCATAAGTTTCCCTCCCAAGTATCAACCATCTATGACTATTGGAAGCTCTGACTTGTCTGTTTAATTAGCCTTTGTGTTCGCTTATTTGTTTCTTTTGAATTTTGTGCAAAGCTACACGATTGCTATCTGCGCTAGCCGTTCCTACTTTAGCAGAGTAAGGCTAGAGGGTAGGTAGCTAGTCATCACCGTCAACTCTCGTGTTACTCTTTGATCTGCACATATAATGCTACCATGGCTGAAAATGCGACCATGTTCGACTTGACAAGATTCTATCCCTCGACCCTCAGATTACGAGTCGAGTGCCCTAACCACCTGGCCCTGCTGGGCTGATGGTTTTCTACAATAAATTATTGAAATTCATCATATTTTGTTGAGTTCCTCGTGAAACTACTCGAAAGATTTCTTCATTAGATGTTAGAGATTAGAGATTTCTTTGTTTGTTGTTAAGCACAAAGATACACAATGGGCTATCTGTTCTGTGCCCACCGAGGTCTCGAAACCCATTTTAGCGTTACAAACCCTCAGACTTATCGCTGGATTACTGGACGAGAGACAGCTACTCAACACCATCCTCTCCTAATCTTGAGCTAAATCGATCGAATAGTGGGATTGACAATTACATTACAACGACCACACGACTAAGGTTCTATCTAGTATTTATTACATACATACACAATTCTACTTTTTCACACTAAAACCATCATTTTTGACATCAGCTGACTCAGATTAAGTGTACATTTAACGTGAAAAATCAGTCTGGCTTCTTCTATTGGTACAATAACAGGAGCTTCTCGTTCGATTTTTTAAAGAGTAAAAACGTAAGAATAATCCACATTACTTTTGGTTACTTCCAGTAGTTGTTCACTTAGTTCACAGGAACCATAAGTCTATCGACAGTACCGATTACAGACAAAGTTAAATCGAGTACCAGGTGACGATTTCAGGTGTTGTGTCTCTACCGACAGGCGGTTGTCTTGCATAAGGTAAAAAATAATTCGTTTAGTGATATGACCAGTGACATTCTAGTTGTATATTATTCTTTTGCTTCCTCATACTGTGCTTTTATTAATTACACTATACTGCACTTTGTTGTTCAGCTTTACTATTTTCTCTAAATGCGGGTGAAAACTTTCTATAATTTTTGTTTTTGCCTAATGTGTGCATATGAGGTCAACTTCCTGCAGTATAATTGGGCTGGATTTAATAAAGGCGAGGTAGCCAACTTTCGCATTTAGCTTTACTCAGTGGATGGACAAACACAAACGTCCCCGTAATGGTCTTACTATAAAGTTGATTTGCTTCCTGCTATCCATTTGAAAACCAGCCTTTAAATTTTACGATGTACAGACTGTGAGTCAGTTGGGAATGATATCTTGATGACACTGCGTATTTGTGGTTTGTTTTTTGTTTGCTTTCTTTCTTTCTTTCATCACTACAGAAAAGAGTTTCGTTTACACCTTCCAGTTCAATCCTTATGTTATTTGTGGAAGTTTCAGTGGTCAACCAGCCTTGTGCAGAATGTTGTTTTTCATAAAATGATGACTGTCTAACCAGCTTTATCGTCATCTGTGGTGTGAGGACCATCTGTGGCTACGATAATAAGTGATTGTTCACCATTGTCTTCACATCGGTGCTGACAGACTTATTCTACTTCTCCTCCTGACCTGTCTCTGTATCCTTTCTCTAGGCTGATATCCACATATCCAAGTGACGCCAGATATTTATTCCACATGGGGGTACCTGAGATATGGTAGTGACCAACAACTGAGTGGTGTCTTATCCACCCATGGCTCTTTCCTGAAGTAACTTTAAGGTAGTATTTTTCTTGTTTGGTGTTTACAGGATCGTTGTGGAGTTTGAATATCCAAATTAAAGCATGCAGTGGCACGGTCATGGAATGCACGGTAAGTGGTCTGTGCTTTGTAATTCCCTGAAGGTGAATTTTGTTGGTGGTGCGCTACGATACTTTTGAGGTCTGCAAAGTTAAACAGGCGTAACCAGCCTTAAACAAGCATTTTATATCTTTTTATTCTTATCTAGTTGAGTGGTATTCATACTGATCATGGGCAGTGCATAATCCAGGATATAACACATACGACTTTGGTTAAACAAGTGTCGTTCTCTAGCTCTGATTCCTGTTGCAGGTTTCAGTGCTTTGATGCCTTTGGTGTCGCTTGTTACCATATTGTTACTGTGTCTTTAGTGTCTCTTTCTATCATAGGAATGTTTGTTGTTGAGTGTGCAGAACACAGTTGTGGATAAGACAAAATTTATGACAATTTCAGCATCACTCATCTGCTCTCCCTTCTTTTTGCGTTTTGTTTTCTATGTTAGTTTTACCAGAGTCTCCACTATACACTAGAATGCATCAGCAAGGGTTAGTGCACAGCATCTAAACAGGACTGTCAAGGCGAGCTAAATCCGTGTTGCTGATGTTACAAATGGCAGGCGAAAGTAGCTATTCTTGAGGCAAACTGGTGTAGATGGTGATACAGTCCGATTGTCAGCTTTATGATGCATCTTTTGGTAATTGGTGTGGCTGCAATCTTAAACTTATTGCATTGAACCATATTTTTATTATTTTGTAAGCAAAAACAAGCAGCTGGAATCTAATGTAAGCATCTTCCAGATTTAAAGCTATTTCCAAGATTTTCTTATCTCTGACTAGTTTCAGAGCCTTCCTACGTATCAGCTACGAATTCATTAGAGTTGATACAGGCTCCTCTTTCATGTGATATTTGTCTAATGACGAGAGCAGCAGTAGTCCAATCTAAAAAAGAAAAAAGCTATCTTACTAAAGCCCCATCTGGGATCTTGACAAACATGATTCGTAGAACAATTATTCTATGGCTTGTAAGACGAGAATGGTTCTCCAGGGTTTTAGGTAAGGATTTGATAAGGGTGTTATTCCATATTTTGTTGAAGTTTACTGTTTTCTAGCTACATTGATACTCTGACATAAGCTTCCATTGGTTGGCTTCTTTTAAGCTTCTTGAAGGTAAAAGTTCTTAGACCATCTATACTTTAAACTCCATCTCCTTTTAAATATATTTATGACTTCTGTATATCACACATACTAAATATGGATCCTAAATATGCATATGGTATGGAAAACACCGAAGATGAAAACCTGCTCTTCAACTTTAAAAATAATGTCTTTACCTTAAAGATTTATCACAAAACAAAAAATCTAACGACCCCAAACGTTTCCAGTAGATAAATCTTCTTTCCTCCTAATTAATCCCATAAGTTAAAAAAAAACACTATACAAAAGTATTTAAGCTATATATAATATCTGCTGTAACTACTGTGATAATATCTGTATTACACTAGTATTCGTACGATTTCATTGCCAGACAAAGCGGAGATTGTTTAATGTGCAGCTCTGTGCTAAAGAAATACCAATTTGTACCCCCGTTGGTACACCAAAAAGTCTTCGGATTTACCATACTAAAATCAGGGGTTCGATTCCTTTCAGTGGACACTACAGATAGCCTGATATGGTTTTGCTACAGGAAAAAAACACACATACAATACTAACTTATAATATTGTAAAGAATCATGACTATGTTGCCAAAAGCAGGATAAGAATTACAAAAATATCACTCATAATTCTTAAGGTGAATATCAGTTTAGTAAAGTTCGGCATAACAGAGGTCAATGTAAGGATCAATATGGAAATTTCTTCTTATAAAACCACTGATAGAGAAAAAAATAATGATGAAAGATGAAAATGAAAGCAACAAATAAATATCGACCTTACTGGATCAATATGACATAAAAATTCATTACTTTTGTGATGAAGTTTAAGCGTTTCAACACAACTAAGATTGTGATAAGATCACAAACATTTAAGAAAGGCGTTAGTTGCATTACGTTTAAAATGTTATTAAAATATCTGAGAACAAATTTACTATAAATAGACAATAGGCTATCTGTGCCCTGTCCACCACTGGTATCGACACCCTGTTTTTAGCGGTGTCAGTCCGCAGACATACTGCTGTGTCGCTTGGGAGCATAACGAAATGGAAAATTTTAAAGATAAATATTGATCTAATGTTCCTAATGTGTTATGACTAACTAAATAACTGCTTTTAAAGGTCTGTTAAAACCGTGAAGTAACAAGTATCTTTTTTTGCTTATCACATAACGTTATAAATCAAATCTAAATTCACTTGCGCAAGCAGTATGATATGATTTATCAGGAAAAGGGTGCCATGGATCAACATAAATTAGTTACAGCGAAAAAGAAATATTTTTATTTCATATTTCAGTCCAATACTGAAGGACTATTTGCGTATAAACATCCCTAATTTTGAAATGATAGCCAGGAGGTAAAAGATCTGGTTGACAGCACCTACGCCAGTTTCAGAACTACTATTTTCTGATTGAATAATCGTACTTGACCGTCGATCACTCTTATAGAGTAGCCAGTGCAAAGCGAGTATTTTGTGTTTGTTTGTTTGTTTTTTGAATTTCGTGCAAATCTACACGAGAGTTATCTGCGCTGGCCATCTCTAATTTAGCAGGGTAAGACTAGAGAGAAGGCAGTTAGTCATTACCGCCTACCGCCAACTCTTGGGCTACTCTTTTACCAACGAATGGTGGGATTGACCGTCACATTATAACTTCCCCACGACTGAAAGGGCGAGCATGTTTGGTGCGAAGGAGATTCGATCCCGCGACCCTCAGATTACGAGTCGAACGCTTTAATCCACCTGGCCATGCCGGGCAAGTATTTTGTGAAACAAAACGACGTGAAATATAAAAAAAAACTATTTAGTCAAATCTAACCTAAAGAATATGTTGTTGATTTAGCTCACAGCTGCACAATTTTAACTTTCAGACTTTCGCAGTAACCAGGAAACAAAAACCCAAACAAAACTTTTTTTTCAAGAGACAATAGAGATATAGCATTTCGAATTGCTTTTTTATTTCTTATAACATAGAATTTTGAATAAATCCAATCTGGATTTGTCATGATAAAATAATATTTCACAGAAAAACCTGATATTGTTGTTTGATATTTTTACCAGTACAGTTAAAGCAATGAGACATTTTAAAAATAAGACATTGACTAGGAGGTTTTAATCATAATAGAATTAAATATAGAAAGTATAATAAAATTAACTATAATATCCTCGTAATCTGAGGATCACGAATTCGAATTTCCATCACACCAAACATGTTCGCCCTTTCAGCCTGGAACCATTATGATGTGACGGTCAATTCCACTATTTGTTGGTAAAAGAGTAGCCAAAGAGTTGGAAGTTTAACCTTCCCTCTAGTCTTACACGGCTAAATTAGGGATGGCTACCTCAGATCGTCCTCGTGTACCTTTGTGCGAAATTCGAAAAACAAGCTAATTTAAGATTACGCTTTTTTTCAAAGAAATTTCAGACTTATTTATTATGTTTATATACAAGACGAGTAAATAAAAACGATTGGAAACGTTAAGTATGGTGTAGATATGGCAGTGCCAAAAACATACATAAACGTACCATGTTTCTGTACTTTATGGCATTACTATCTCTACATTATATTAATTTTGCAATTTTTTATTATTTGTTTTTCCTTAAAATGTTTCCTTGAAGCGGGTTTATAAGTGAACATTTGGTTTATTTATATAACTAAATGGTAGTGTATATTATTCATTTCACATCAGTTTCATCATTTCTTCACCGCACTTCTAGAATGGCCTCAGATATTGATATTATACCATACAACAGATTATTAATCATCACTGGTCATAATTGTGATTTCTTGGGACTTACTGTTTAGGAACCTACAGTAAGAAAAGAACAAATGGAAAATAAATGGCTGTATCATCCCTATATTTATGTTTGCAATCCTTTTGGCACTGCCATCCCTACATCATTTTACATTTATAAAATATGTTTATACTTGTTTTTTGAAGTTTTTTACCCCGACTGAAAGTTATTGTAATATACGAATGTTATGTGTATTAATGGTTTTTACTCTTTCACTTTATAGATAATAGTATAGTGTACAAAGCATTTAGCATTCTACAGGTTATGGTTATCTAATGTCCATCTATTATTGGTAATTTCTATTTCACCCTATATGGCCTAGCGCGTAAGGCGTGCGACTCGTAATCCGAGGGTCGCGAGTTCGCGCCCGCGTCGCGCTAAACATGCTCGCCCTCCCAGGGGTGTATAATGTGACGGTAAATCCCACTATTCGTTAATAAAAGAGTAGCCCAAGAGTTGGCGGTGGGTGGTGATGACTAGCTGCTTTCTCTCTAGTCTTACACTGCTAAATTAGGGACGGCTAGCACAGACAGCCCTCGAGTAGCTTTGTGCGAAATTCCCAAACAAACAAAAAAAATTCACCCTATACTGGATCTTTTTAAAGAAACACCAGAGTCCTGTAAAAAAAAATTAACTTCAAAGGGTAATGATAACATTGTTTACACTAAAATTACGATTTATCTTTTAAGCTTATACCAAGTACTAACGTGCTTATTAATAGCCTGTTCTCTAATGCTCTTAAAAATGCTAGTTAAAAGTTGTATCATTTACTTGCAAATGCATTATGATGAAGGTAGAAATAAAGTAAGAGTTTATCGTACAGTCTTGATCAAAATGTTTGTATATTTTGTAGCAAGTAATATTGTTATTATTAAGTTGGAATACAAATACACTTAACGCTGTCAACCTGAGAAATACATGCTATGTTAAACATTTACATATATAGTTTATATAATGATACTGGTTCTATGGACACCATGAACGATTTATTAGAATAGCAAACAATTTTATCAAAAAGATGTGTAATTCAGCATTTTACCTATCATAAAAAAACCTTACCAAAACATACATATAATGACAAAATGTAACATTTTATTCTTATAAATAGTGTCTGTAACCTTATATTGGCTAATACTAAACATTCATTACTTGGTTCGTCCTCTTCATATTGTAATAACCTCTGCGTGGTGACGTGGCATGCTGTCAATGAAGTTTTTAATCTAATACATTGTGATTTGATTACAATTTGTCAATATGATGCGCTGCAACTCAGCTACAGTAGCTAGTTTAGGATCATGGTTAGTATTTTCCGGTTCAGTTCTGCTCAACAGTTCTTAATGGGATTACAGTCTAAATATTTTGTTGGCCATAGCAATCTTGTAACGTCCTCACGGTTTAGATAATCCTGTACAATACGTGCGCTGTGGGAAGTAGCATTATCATCGTGGAACACAAAGTTATTGCAGAAATATGATCTCCATGTGATGCCTGTAGAAGGTGTCAATGACGTTTTCCTGGAAGATATGAAGAGCAGTTTTTCCACCATGACGAAGTATTTACTGCATCGACTTTTGTATATCCGCGCATCTGTTCTCCAAGCAAACGACGAACATGAACTCTACCATCAGCTTTAATAAGAGGATATACCTTCAGTATGCTAACTGTCACTCGGCATCCTGTCTTACCCAAAAAACACGGTGACGAGGGTGGATTCTGGTCAATAACAGTTTCCAAAAATACTTTCTTGTAAAGTAACCCTGTTTTGTCTGTCTCCTAGTTACTGTTCTTCTGGATACTCTGAAATTACTGTGTCCATGCCATTCTTGTAGTAAGGTATTACTAGATGTATTTCGACCTTGATTTGTTAGCCTGATCAAAACACGGTCATCTCTGGCAGTTAATATTTGGTGTCTACCAGTAGTAGAGTTTCAAGGAATAAAGCTTCCTGTAGTCTGATGACGTTTCAGGGTTCTGGATAAAATACACTGAAGTCACCCTACTGTTCATGCAATGTCCGTTTGCTTCATACCGTTTATGGACAGGGAGACAATTTGACGCCCTATAACTTCGGGCACGTGACGAGGCATGACTTTACACTAAGTGAAAAAAGCGTTGATCTGTTTTGAAAAAGATTATACCGATAGCACATCATTTTATACAAAACAGATGGATATGTGTGTTCTGACGAACAAATGTTCAAAACAGCTTATACAAACCTCAATAGTAACAAATACATATTTGTCCGATCATACGCCACCTTCTGTGGTACAACTCATTAGCATTCAGTAACTATTCCATGCATGTAACCAGTAACATCAATATAGAACAGCATACAAATATTTTGACCAAGATTATATTAACGATTAAACAAATCGTTTAATGTTACCATTACTTCGAAAGGCTTGTACTAGACTATAACATTTAATATGTGGAGATCAAAACCTTAAATTAATAATGACAGATAAAAAACATCGATAGTAAATAACTCATAGAAAAACGTTTATGTTTCTTAAGATTTTATTATCTTTTAGATTATTTCACGGGTTTCACTTTTCACTCGACAGAAACTGAATTGTATATTTTATATTGCTTTAGTTGTTTTACCTATTTATTACTTATGGATTTATGAGTTGAAAACTTTTCATAGTTAAATCATAGAATAACTAAATCCTTCCTTACATTAGATCTATTACGAAAATGAGAAAAAAGAACCCAGTATTTTTGCCTAGAAAAACAGAAATTTGCGAAAGAATAAAGGTAATTCATTTGAACATTTTACGAATATCTGAGCTGTTTTAAAACACAAGGTGAAAACAAGATGACTAAATTTCAAAGTGCAAATGTTCATTCTTTGATTATAAAAAAATGAGTGAATTGCTAGCAACAAATACTTATTTAATACAAAATTTTCACTAAAAATGTTTTTATTAGCGTATCCTTTCGTATCTGACTTACCCCACTGGATCCGAGGTTAAATTAAAATCACGTTCCTGGCAGCTACTAGATGGCACCCTAGTACTTGATCTAACGGGATTTGCACATAGTTCACCATAAGATTCCCTGACAAAAACAAACGGAGGATAGTAAAATTAGTTATGTATAATGTTCGATGATTGGTTGAGCCGTCGAAAATGCAATATTCAAATTTGCACTTTCTTTAGACTTTTTGTTTAGTAACATACACTGTACTCAAATTAAAGTGATAGACAGGTAATGGGAAAAGAGAGAAGTTTTCACTTTAGCAATGATGTTTACTAGAAATAAACAAAATAAAGTAATAAAAAGGAATGTAAATCAATTAAAATAAACTTCTTTACAGAAGACCTTTACACAATAGAGGTGAGTTGAACAATGTTCTTCGTAGCAAAGAAAGTTACAGTATTCACAATAATTACGAAAATATTTGTAAAATTTTCTTCCCAAGTAGCCGCTCGTTTTTAGTATTTTCAGTAGTTAAAAAGCGCTAATTTGTATTAATAAATCTACTTTTGTATATCATATGTCTAGTAGTTTGATAACAGAATAAACTTATAGTAAGCAATAGTATAATAAATCATTAAAAATACATTCATTAATGGCCAGCTGGTTAAAGCACTCAATTTGAAGAGTCGCGGGTTCGAATCCCCATCACACCAAATATCCTCGCTCTTTTAGCCGTGGAGACATTATAATGTTACGGTGCATTAAAAATACATTCATTAATGGCCATGTGGTTAAGGCACTCGATTTGAAGAGTCGCGGGTTCGAATCCCCATCACACCAAATATCCTCACTCTTTTAGCCGTGGAGGCATTATAATGTTATGGTCAATCCCACTATTCGTTGGTGAAAGAGTAGTCCAAGAATTGGCGATGGGTGGTGGTGTCTAGCTGACTTCTCTCTAGTCTTACACTGCTGAATGTGGAACGGCTAACGCAGGTAACCTTCGTGTAGTTTTTCGCGAAATTCAAAAACAAACAAACATTTACTAATAAAAAGTAGAATCATGTTTTGTAAGCATCTGTTAATTTCAGTTTCTTCAAGTTATCAAATTGTCACAGATTTTAATTCAATTTCCCCAAGACCTAATATCTTTTATCAGATAAAGCTACTTTCCCATTCTCTATGTCTATTAATTAGACGTGTCATGCTGTTATTGAACGTTATAATTTCCTCATTCCATTTCTATTATATAACCATAGGTCCTTTTACTGAAACCTTAATTTATGTTCTTCTTCGCCTGGTTGGATTAAGATATTTAAAAAAGAAGTTTTCGGTTGCCCTGAACGACAAGAAAGAATTTTACTGAAAGTTTTGGTTGGATGTTTTTAGTTACACAGTCACACGACAAACACCACTTCAGTAACATTTCAATTTTCCCTGTTTTAGTGTGATAAGCCTTTGTTCTCGTTCACTAAACTTTTGTCTCGTTCTAGTCTTTCAAAGATCAAACATAGTTCCGGTTGGCTGAAACTCATACACAACTGATCCAGCCAAGAATTTGCTTAATGTGAGGTGATTAATTTCTCAATACTCAATACAATGAATATAGGCTGAACACAATGATCAATGAAAATAATCCAAGACTATTTTGCGAATTTTTGTCAGGATTTTATAGTTTATTTACTAAAGTAATTGTAATAAAATGAAACTTACCACGTTTTTATTCGAACATTGTTTCGTTCAGCTGAAGACCTGAAACCAGTGTTGTTAACACCTTTAGCTTGTGAAAATCGCCATCCTGTGGTTGGTTTTCCCAGATAATTTCTGTCCGTTGAACAATTAACAGCTGAGCAAGTGTCCTGATTATATTGTTTGTTTAATATTTTAACATCATAGTTTGGGTCTGTAAAGTCACCATAGTTCAAGTCACTAACTGGAGATGACTGCCTGTGCTTGAAAGAGTCTTTCAAACCGCCGGAATGACTTTTAATGTATACAAACCTATCTGAATAATATCTGATACAGTTCTGGGTTCCTACCATACCTGGAGATACTTCGGTCTCACACACAGCGCAGGAAGAGAAGGATCCTTTAGTACGGGCGTAATAAAAATTGGAAGTACCTGAGGAAATAAGAGAAAAACAACAAGAACGAAAAATTTTGAAAACATTTCGTGTAATACATTATTTATTATTTTTACAAAAAAAAAACGGGTATCAGTCCATTATGAAATCTATGAGCTAAAGCATTTTTGAAAGATGTCCATTTTTACAGAGTAATCTAAACATATTTAGATCATAGTTCATCGCCTACTCATGTACAGAATTTTCACATATAAGACAGTGTTTTTCATAGAGAAATGTTGACACATGTCATACAGTTTGAAAAACTCATTGAAATAATTAATTCATCTTATTTTATATGATAAAAATTACTTAAAATTTAGTAGAAAACATTATAAACTGTAGTTGCACAAATTATTGGTTAATATTATAAACTGTAGTTGCACGAATTATTGGTTAATATTATAAACTGTAGTTGCACGAATTATTGATTATTCCAAACTTAGAATTTTAAGAAATTATTTAATAATAATAAAACATCTCTTAAACTAAAAACTACACCCTAGGACTGTTTATCTGAGCACGTGGCTCGAAACTTTCATTGCTATGAAAGCGAATAGTGAACACAAAGCGAAGTCTTCTCACGTTACCAGTATATCCATAGACACCGTGCCGCTAAAGTAGGAAATTCAAATTTACTGTTCGGTTCTATACCACGGAAACCGGAGTATCAAAACACGAGTCGTTTGTGACACCAATTACTAGTAACTGAGTTTCAAGTCTATTCAAAACTTATATCTTCCTAGAAATACAAGACGAACATGCTTTCTAAAATTGTGTTTAGCTTGGAGAAAATAAAAAGATTTCGCTGAACTCCAGTTTAGACTTGTGAACATCCCTGAATAGAACTGTTTACATAACTACATTTTTCATTCTGATTTATATATAACTACTAGTAACTAAAGTAGAAAAAAATAAAAACTTACTTAACTTAATAACTGGTTTTGTTTGTTTTTTACAGTGAATTATGCACAGACGTCAGGCTAAACTTTGAAATTTGATAGCTAAGCAAAAATATCATATTTGTTTCTGTTGTTTTAAATTACTCTGATAAAGGATTAATTCAGATACTTTGTTGTCCAAACTAATAAAGAACGAAACGGCAATAAGATGTAAACTTGCTGTGGCCATGGCAAATTAAATAAATAAATAAAGCCTAATCATAACAGGATGGAAGGCCGCTGAAACATATCGAGCTGTGCCCACGTTTTAGTAAGAGTAATTTTATTGTGCAAAAATTCAATTTTGTATTTTCGGTTTTAATATTTTATACGGTGAATTAACGCTATATATACACTTTATCCATAGTTAAAGTTTTTTTTCCTGAAAAGTCATAAAAGTTATAAATATTTCTAATAAGAACTAAAAAAAGGCTTTAAAAATTTTATTCCTATAAATTTCACAATTCCATTTAAAATCTCTGGTTTATGTGAGCTATAATTTTTATGAGCTTTAAAGAATATACTAACATTTAGCTGCGATAACATTGTGGGTAAATGAACTTGTTCATGATTTACACAAGTCTTCTCGAATCAGTGGTTCATGTTTATTTTTCTTTAACGCATAAGAGAAAGATGTTTCAGACCGGTTTGTATCGATATTGCAATAAATTTATTTGCTATTTAATTTCGCGCAATTGTTTAAAACTTCGTCCCTAATTTTGAAAAATGCAGTTAGTTAATATCACCTATCGTTAAATCTTGAAATGCTCTTGTAGACCAATTAATTTGTATTTTATTGTTACTTTTATAACACACACACGACCCTGAAGTGTAGAGCGCGAAAACAGGATTCTAAAAATGACTGTTTTAGGTCCAGTACAATATTCATCGGGTTGCGTTGGCTCATATTTCAACAAGACTTGTGAGAGAAACTCTTCTACAAAACTGTTTTAATATATTAAAAATCTGACCCAGTTTAAAATTAGTGTCTCTATATTCCAATCCGAGCAGATGATGATGTATTAGGTTTTTAACTCATCAGTTTGTTCTATTCTTCATCACGTGATTTAAGTAGTAAATAAAGACTTTTAAGTTCACACATTTCAAAATTAAGTATCATATGTGTTTATATTAAGTATCATATATTTTTAGAATCATACATAGATAAATTAAACACGAATAACTCATCATATGGTTCTATTCGTTCCTATTATATTAATATCTTCGTATTAATTAATGTTTGAATTAAGAAAACCGATACTATAATTTTTTCTGTTTGTTTACTGTTAAGCACGAAAGTCCTCAATACGCTATCTCCGTTGTGCGTCTGTGTGTGTGTTTTTTCATAGCAAAGCCACATTGGGTTATCTGCTGTGTTTACCGAGGGGAATCGCACCCATGATTTTAGCGTTGTAAATCCGAAGACTTAACGCTGTCCCAGCTGAGGACGTCTCCGTTGTAACCAACAGGGGTGTTAAAACCAGTTTGTTTAGCGATATAAGCTTTCAGACATACTTTCTGTTCACTGTGGTTTTAGTGCCAGACGAAGTAAAGGTTTACACTCAAATAGTCTAGCAGCTAGTTCTGTTAATGTGATTTACTTCCTAAATCTTGTAAATATCTCACATATATATAGTTCAACACTCTTGGTACAATCTATCTAAATGACAGCAAGGAAACGTTTCAAAGCTAAGTATTTCATTCTCGTTACATGGTAAATCATGTAAAGGTTTTAATCTTTCATATCGAGGGTGTGTCTGTTTTTCTTATAGCAAAGCCACATCGGGCTATCTGCTGAGTCCACTGAGGGGAATCGAACTCCTGATTTTAGCGTTGTAAATCCTAAGACTTACCGCTGTACTAGCGGTTCATATCGAAGTATTCCATTGTGGGCACGATTTTTGTAATTTCCATAAATGGTATAACATTAACTATCTAAATAGAGGATTAGCTCTTTCCGTGCTTTATCAAATCAATGTGACGAAGATAAAAATAATTATGTTTGCACTCCTAATTTGTATAAAACTTTAACTATGTGACTCTTCTATTTTGCTTAAAATTAATTTATAACTTCCATAAATACCAACATCAAGTTTAACAGTTAATAAAACATTAAAATTTTATCGAAGATTTCGATATAATTTGGTATCATGTCAAAAGTTTATGAAGTTATGAAAAGTTTAAGTTATTAAAAAACATGTTTGTGCTTAAGGTGTTTTAAACCAGAAATTTGGCTATAAAAATAACAAAATAAGAATTAAGTACACGTTAAACAAATAATAAGTAAATAACTCTTCCCTTTTGAAAATCTACGCTCATATATGAGTGACATGGTTTTACGGTAATGCACCTCGTCACTCACATATGAGTGACTCACTTTATGGTGTTAAATCTATGTTACGCTAATGTGATTCACAGTACTTTAAATCTGTAAAGGCCTGTTGGAGTCTGGATAAATTCATAAGATTTATTCTTAAATTTTTGTTATGGTTTTAAAACAATGTTTAGGCCCGATGTAACGATTTCAAACTACCCCCTGTAAATGTTACCCCCCGGTAAGTTAAATTCGTTTTCATATTACTGGGGGTAGGAAAAATCGATTTCAAGTTACCCCCGGGGGTAATCTGAAATCGATTTCATCTTACCCCCCTTGATTTCAAACTACCCCCTTCCCAATAGACTCGTGTTAACGGTTTATTAAGATGCAAGACGTTTTTATCGCACTCAGTGTGTGTAAATGAAATTAACACATTAATAATAATGTAAAAATTCGAATATTTATTATGTTCTATATCTCATGCTATCAATCACTCATTTTTATTTCAGTGCTCATAAAGAATTATAAAAAATTAATATGTATAAATTACAATATATTGAATGAAGGAAGACAGTATGTAGACCTTGTGGTCTGGCGAGGACGAGGTCTTAAAATACCATTTAACTTATATAAATCATCAATTTTAATAAAAGAAATAATAGGCATTTTGCCTATTATCATGTACTTAGATACGTACACGACACGCACTACAAATATTAAAAGCAATCATTAGGTTTATCATTTTGGCGTTAGAAGAGGGGGTAATTTGAAATCAAGGGGGGTAATTTAAAATCGATTTCATGTTACTCCCCCGGTACTCTATAAATGAGTTCATATTATCGGGGATAACTTGAAAACGGGGTTAATTTGAAAACGTTACACCGGCATGGCCAGGTGGGTTAAAGCGTTCGACTCGTAATCCGAGGATCGCGGGTTCGAATCCCCATCACACCAAATATGCTCGTTAGTGAAAGAGTAGCCCATGAGTTGGCGGTGGGCAATGATTAATAGCTGCCTTCCCTCTAGTCTTACACTGCAAAATTAGGGACGGCTAGCGCAGATAGCTCTCGTATAGCTTTGCGCGAAATTCAAAAATAAAACAAAAATATAATGTTTAGGCAGAAAAATACTTGTATACACATGTACTATATCACAATATAAAAATTGATTATTTGTGTATAGACGATTATTAAAAAACAAAGATTTCAGTGGTAAATACTTGTAGAAAATAATGTTTTTTGTTTTATTTCTCAGCTGGGTTATTTATTAGAAAAATGAAATATACCTCTTGTTAGATTAAAAACAATGTGAGTGACACAGTCTTGGAAGTAAATTGACTTTCAGAGATGCATGTCACTCATTTTTTTGAAATTAACAAATACCATATTTATACTCAATAACTCTAAATCTGGGAAACAAATCATTATTCACTATAAAAAAATGAGTTGGGCCTAATTAAAATTCCACAAATATTTCAACAAACTGTTACATTTGGATCGAAGATAAAACGAATAAAACACAATTAAATAAATAAACAACCAACGAACGTATTAGATTGAAACTAATGTACTTTATTTTTATTTTAAGTAGGCTTACACGTACCGTTACAATATTCTTCCTTTTTGTTATTATTAATCGTTCCTGGAGTAGCAAGGCACTCTGCACGGTCTCCGGGGAATTGCTGGATTTGAACTCTGCCATATGATTCGTTTATTTCCTGTAAAAGAATTGAAAGAAGATGAAACAAATATTTACATATAAGTTTAGTTCTGTTGATTAGACAAATAAACAGATCAATTGACAAATAATAGTATATTCAAATGTAATATATATATATATACCCAATACAAAGCATTTTATGGTTTTCCGATAACTGAATGACTATTTCTAAACTTATTGTCAGAAATTTAAACCTTAAAACCGTAATTTAGTTTCTAAACTTATTTTTTGTAGTATAATACAAACTTTTAATTTTTTGACAATGGTTGTCTTCTTTACATGAAGACCCGGCATAGCCAGGTGGTTAAGGCACTCGACTCGTAATCTAAAGGTCGCGGGTTCGAATTCCCGTCACAGCAAACGTGCACGCCCTTTCAGCCTTTCATGTGACATTCAATCCCACTATTCGTTGGTAAAAAAGTAGCCCAAGAGTTTGCTGTAGGTGGTGATGACTAGCTGCTTTCCCTCTAGTCTTACAATGCAAAGTAAAGTATAAAATAGGGGCTCTCATTTACATTTCATGTGGTTATTTCAGAAAAACCAAGAGAGGTTTCTCTTTGTACCGTCAAATAATAAAACATGTACTTTTCGAACTAACCATACAGTTAAAGAAATGTAGTAACGACCTGGTACTTTACTCATTAAACATGCAGTTGAAAAACGTATTTGCTGTTTTATTGCGTCTAGTAACAAACACGCAGTCTCCTGCTGATGATACCATGTAACCGTTTGTTCTATGGCAAACCTACGGTTTATCAGTGAGCATACCATAAAAAAATATAAAGGTTTAACAGTGAAGCTATGTTTTTCTCGTGACAGATACTGCAACAAAATAGCTTGAATTACAATCTCGTTATTTATGATAAGAAAAACAGCCACAACTCAGCTAATAAATTCATAGGTTTTTGTGCAAATAAGCATGAACCATTTGGTCCAGCTGTTCAATAAAGAAAATAAAAATATCACACTGAAACCCGAATTTCTTCATTTAGCAAGCCTTTAATAGAACTTTGTCATTTTCAGGAAAAATATTGTGTAAAACAAGGTTCAAATCTTGTGAGGTGTCTACCCCTTCACAAATCTTTCGGACTCCTGACATTACAAATATGGTTTTTCTTCTAACGAAACAACTGTACTAGATTTCTTTTCGTTCATTGTCTAGTAAATAACAAGTGATTTAAAGACATTACTTTAGAAACCTCACCTTAGGTACTAAGGAAAGTGACAAGAAAATGATATAAATCACACATAGAGATATAGAAAGAAAAATATTTCATATAACACTACAAGACAGATGGAGAAATGACAGAATAAGAAAAATAACAAATATAATAGATGCAGTAAGGTTCATTCTAAGAACAAAATGATTATGGATTGGACGTGTATCAAGGTATTTCGATAACAGGTGAACATTAAGAACAACGGAATGACAACTTAGGATATGGAAAAGACCTAAGGGAAAGCAAAGAGAAGATGGAAGAACGACATAGGTACGGAAAGAGAACTCATATGGATGTTAAGAATAGAAAATACCGGACTGGTCTAACTGTGAGCTACATAGAACGCGAGACGACTGCAGCTAAAATAAAGATATATAAACCTCACAAATAATTTCTCGATTTTACCCATCCTGTAATATTATAACAGTTTTGTTATTTCATATAAAATAAACAGAATACTCTTCTGTTGAGTTACTGTGAAATGAAATAGCGAAGCAAAACAATACCGCAGTCATTGATTTGTTAAATAAAGAGCTCGTCAAGGATTTTCTTATAGGACAGGCTTGCGTAAACCTACATGAATTCGTGATGAACAATGGGAAAATTTTACAGATATTAATCATTTGTGATTATGGGTTCAAAATTTTCTTTTCTGAAACACCCTATCAAAGAATGCGCTGTTGAAGACTTTGTAATCTATGCGATGACTTAAAGATTACTGTGTTCTAATACACTTTTATCTCTCTATAAACTATTATAGTTTGATTTCAATTTTTTTAATATTCACACAAATTTACACACAGAAAAACCTTTGCTGGCCGTCCCGTCACTAATTAGGAACTGGTTTATACTATTAAGAATATAGCTAGTCAGTAACACTCACCGCTAACTCTTGAGCTACTCTAATCGAATAGTAATATTTAACCGCCCCTCATATGACACACCTATGGCCCTTGCGCTCATGCATAAAGGATTGTTTCTGGTAACGAGACAAAAAACATGAACCCTAGAATCACTTCTCCGGTACACTAGCCACTGAGTCACGCCCAGCTCATAAAGTATTACAGATGTTCTATACCCTATGACGGTTATTTGTTTCTGCATCATAGTCATTCTTACTAATTTTAGGTTTGATGTTTAATAAGCATGTGATTATTAGTAGTGAAGTGCACAGTCTTTGACTTGCCATCAAACTTAGATTCTGTGAACAGTAGACATGCCGCCCTGCCGTTCTGGATGCTCAACCTTGGGTGATGACTGCAACGCCAAATATACAGTTTCGTTTCAGAACACACGTTTAAAAGTCTGCATGTATGAAATGTGATTAATTTTAGGTAACTTGGCTAATATTTTTTTATTGACAAGTTCGGTACTTTTTTAACTCATCAGCAGCTAACTTACACTGGGTGTAGGAATTGGTGATATGAAACATCATACTTGAAAAGTAACATCATTCTCTGGTAGTTCTTAAACTCCTTTCCTCAGAACATTCTGATTATAATTGACATGTTTTTATCAATTGCTGACCTTCGCAAATTCCAAATCCAAACTACAGCATCCAAATAAACATGCATCTCTAATTGTTATTCAACACCGTCTTTTATGGCACCTTGATTCTAATTGGTTTATCTGCTACAGCTACTGACCTTTACAAACCATGCTAAGTAGCGCACAATAGCATTTTCCTGAGAATTCAGCGGAGGCTGATCCGCCGGTAGATGGAGTATGCTGTTTCAGTACATTTACTAGTATACTGTGTGTTCTAATATAGGCGTTTTAGCGCATAGTGAAGAACAACTGACCAGTGTAATACTATGAGCTTACTAGTAAATGGCTTAATATAAACTTATTCACTACTAGTTTCTTTTAACATGTGCATTGTTGTTTTCTCTGTTAAGCCATTTATCACTGTACGCTTGACAATTGCGTTCAAATATATGAATTAATATATATATGATATATTTACTATTATTAGTTTATGTGTTATTATAAAACTAGCAGATGTTCGGTAACTTTTCTAAAAATAATGATTTTAGTGATTAATGAACACAAAATGTGTAATCAACCCAATACCTTGAAACAGAATGGTTCACCCAGATGTTAATGAGATCAGAATCAGGGTGAATGAGCATCATCAATTAGAACAAATTTAAGAGCAAAATCATCATTAGTTATAATTATTTATTATAGTTGTAATTTGATAGATATATTTATATTTTGTCTATGTTATGCTGTATTCATTCTTGTCGTAGTTTCATTTATAATTAAGTCACATTAAAGAATTTTGCATTTTAATTTAGTATTGTTTGTCTTCTTTTGAATTGTGAACTGTTATGAAAAACGTACAAGGGTCAATGATATTAGAAAAGGTTGAGAAGTACTGATCTAGTGGACCGTTTACAACCATATTTTGTCATTCCTGTGTTATTTCAATAAAGACCGTTTTTAAGGAAACTGCCTGTAATATACAGTTGGTAATTATGGTTAAATTTCTATGCAATGGATGTTCCATTATGAAAAAGAGCTCAAATTCATTAAGTAACAAAGGATATTTTTTCCGCTGGTTGCCACCCTTTCTTGTCATTTCACTGTGCGTAAGAAAATACTCTACCGAAGAGAGAATTTTTCCCGTTCACGTTGATATCTTCGAAATATTTGTTTCAATCAGTCAACGTAGGGTGTCTTGTTTTTTCGTGAGCTTTTGTTTTAATAAGTTTTTTTCACAGAGATCATTTAGCACGTATACGTAGAGAACGTTTCGGTGCTGTACTATGATATCACTAGCTTCTAGACTGGTAGAAATAAGCACTAATATAAAGTTCACTGTATGAATACATCTACCACATACTACAGTAGCATGCACATGTATGGGGTACTCTTGGCTGCCTGGAATTATCACATTTACTACTTTAACCAGGTAGTTAGGGCATTTAACTAACAATCTGAGGGTTGCCGGTTTGAATCCCCCGTCTATCAAATATGATCGTCTTTTCAGCCGCGGGGGCGTTATAATATGGCGATCAGTCCCACTATTCGTTGGTAAAAGTGTAGCCCAAGCGTAGGCTATGGGTTATGACGACTAGCTACCTTCCCTCTAGTCTTTCACTGCTAAATTAGGGACGGTTAGCGCAGATAGTCTATAACTTTGCACGAAATTGGAAAAAAAACTACCCCTACTTTTTTATTTTTCTATTTGATAGTAAAATGCACTATATTCTTGCTCAAACTGTGTCTCGAGTTTTGTCGTATTATCAACATTCTATTAATATGCAGTTTTAAAGTTTACCTTTCTCCAAAAATCAGGATACGATGATTATTCTTCCATAAATGAAATTCAACGCAAAATCTCTTCTTGACCACGCATGATTAGCGCTTGGATGCTCTGGAATAGACTGATTTGAAACACACACACTCCCCTAGGGAGGTAATTATGATGATTATAGTGATTAATAAATACAAAATGTGCAATCAACCCAATCCCTTGGAACAGAGCATTTATGCAATTAAAATTGTATAACATGATGTAATATAACATTAGAAATTAGTGTATTTATTTGTTTTAAATTTCACGCAAAGCTGCTCGAGACCTATTTGCACCACCTATTTCTAATTTTAAAGTGATAGAGTAGAGGGAAGGCAGTTAGATAATATTACCCACGCCAAACTCTGAGGCTACTCCTTACCAACGAATAGCAGGATTGATCGAAATATTATAACGTCCCCACAACTGAAATGGCAAGCATTTTTGAGTAAACAGCTACCCTCAGTGATATATGTATATGTTTATTAATCTACTGATTTGTGTAGCTCTATTGTCTTACTTGTATATTACTACAGCTTACATAACTGTGCCAATAAGCTTTACACATTCATACGTTACGGAGGTTCATTTGTTTTTCTATGGATTTTAAGGACTAGTAACTCTGCACTTTGCTTAACTTTATAAGGTTGTGCGTTAAACAGTAACACTGTTTTATGTATTCTTATAGCCTTAGTGGTAAGTATATCCTTATGGTTTTAATAGGCTGTGTACTATTGTAGCCTTACTGGCTCATATAATAACAAAATTTATTATGGTCTGTGTACGTTAACTGACCTTTATACTAGTATAACATTGTGTTTTACTATAAACTGCCTGACTGATACACTAATATGTGCGTAACCTTACCAAGATATATTACTGTAGACACTCTGAACAATATATAAATGTGCAGTAGTAACCTTATTAAATTCTACTACAGTAAACACACTGAACAATATATCAACATTGTTGATATCTAGTACTCTTATCTAGTTGTTCTACTTTAAACACACTTGATGATACAGCAATATACGCTTCACATTACCAAGTTGTACTACTATAAAATACTGGACGATATGACAGTATATTGTGAGCGCACTTGATGATACAACAGTATACACTTAAGTGATCAAGTTGTACTACCGTAGCAACATTGGACGTTGTAACACTGGAAGGTCTAACAATATATGCTTACCTTATCAAGCTGTGTTATTGTAAACATACTAGACAATTTTAACTTGTTTACTAACTTAGGAAATGTGTTTTACTAGACTCACTAGCTTGTTCATTGGTAGAAACTTCTTGACTCTGTACTGTTAGTGGCATGCAACATGCTCTTATATTACATGACTGTACCATAGAGTAAAGCAAAAACAACCTAACAGCAAAATCTGTGACTGAAAATCTTTTGACTTAAAAGTGCTATCTAATACTTTCTTAATACACTTAAAATTATATCTGTTAATAGTTTGGAAAAGTTAGCTCTCTGAATTATATCCATAACTTCAAATAGCCTTTTATAATCGTCTTTTGATTAGAAATAATCTAAGGTCACTGAGAAGGGATGATATTACATTCAGGGAAACGAGTTAAAGCTTTGACTTTATCAAAAATTGGTAAAGGAAAGCCAGAAAAGTATTTAATACGTTTATGTATTGTATATGTAAAGATCAAATCTTGTTGCAAATAATACTCAAATAGGGTACAAAATATAAGTGTTGCGCTTGTTGTACAAAAATATAATGTTGTAAGTTATTCATAAAATGCATTAAATATGTTACCTGTAAAAAGATTTTCATATAAAATGTCTCGCATTTGTTACCTTTAAAAAGATTTGTATAGAATATGTATTGTATTGTTATGTGACTATATCTATATAGAAATATATTAAACCGAATATTATCCAGAATTTTTAGCGTTGTAAGTTCATAGCCTTAATATTGTCCCATCGAGGAACATACTCTCATATATGTGCAATTAAGTCTACTTACAAAGGTGCATGTTAAATATGTTTGTATTTCGTACATATAACAAAATATACTGTTTTTATTTTTATTGATATATCTGTATATATACGTATATGTAGAGAGAGAAATACATGACGCTCATAGTTAGTGTATCATTAATATAGCAAAAGTGTTACCTTATGTGACTACTATCACTATATAGGAAAGTTATATATATTGTTAGTACCTTAATATTACAAACAAGTGTTACGAGTGTTGCTGCTAACACCTTTTATACAGAAAATTTAAACATATATTGTTAGTACAATAATATTATAAACAGGTATGTGTATATTAATGCTCTCAGTTTCTTGTACAGACACATTTTAGTGGTATCATCAGTACTGCATTAATATAGATATTAAGTGTATGTTTGTACTATGTTAAACAGCAGTCTTAAAACCAAAATTTTAGTGTCAGTAGATCAACAAAGTTATTAATGTTTTATATTAAAATGCTAGTGCCTTACCTGCATACTTTTATGACTCCAACGTTTCTTTGAACTCTTGCAGGTGTATATTCACTACGGTCTGAACCTTTATGATAGTTCCACTTGACGCCGACTTCACGCTGTTACATCTTTAGTGAGGAAAAACTCCCGATGTGATTGGCTAAACAATACGGAGAGGCAGGGTTACCAGCCCTGAGTTCTGTAGTAAACTAGATATGAGTATTCAAATAAACTTTTCTATATTTATATATTTATTGTTTATAGCTCCAAAACCGAGAATTGTATCTTTGAACCATCACTTTCAATCCATTTCGGCAGCACTTGTCTCTTTACCATACCGGAACAGACACGAGCATCGCCACGCCTGTGTTGCCATCTCTATTTTCCTAGTGGCTTTTGATATCTTCGTTCCAACCATTTATTGGACAGTTTTACATGGCTTGTGACGTAACTCACAGAAAAGAAAGTATTGAAGTTTTATTTTTTCCAAATATTTTTTCTTCACTTATAAAGTTCTTCTTGGAGTTTGAATATCCAATGAAATTATCATTTAAATTATTTCAACTTCAAAAGTATCTAAACTATTTAATTTTTTATAAAGATACCCACAGGAATATGTGCTTCAATTACGCATTACTCAAATGTTATTATTATTACATATATCCCAGTTTTAAAAATACATAATCAAATAAATACTTCACTGTTTTTTACTGTATCTTGTAAACTTCCTACTGACAAACAGTTAACGAAGTAATTTGTAATAAATGTTTCTACTGACAAACAAAGGGTAGTAATGATTAAATTTGTTCTATATATAAATAGGTGTAATTATCTTTGTAGTGCTTCTATTATACCAAAAATAATTTTGTAATGTTTCTTCTGTTTTGTCAGGTATAATTATATATATTAACAATTAAATTATTCTTATGAATCAGTAAGAAACTTTACGTTTGTTACTGTAATACCTGGAAATTTGCAAAATATCTAACTTGTAAAATCCACGATAATAAATAGTTAGTTCATAGAACCAGACATAAATAAACACCTTCCTGAAGTTAATAGCTGTTATTCCATTACGCCTTCATAGCAATATAGCAACAGCTCAGCTTTTGTTTTTGAAAATACAAAACGTTATATACCTGGTTAACATGAATATCAGTATACAAGTATGAAATATCTTCACCAGGAACGAACATTTTGAATTTCAAATCAAAGAAGTGTAAATGTTCAAATTAAGTGTAATGTAAAAGAAAAAATCGAAAGTTTCCATGATTTAGAAGACAAATGTCACCAACTTAAACGCAGCACTTAAGGTGAAAGTAATAGTACAGATATTGGCCAAATATCAAATTGTTGAATGATAAAAAACTAAGATTCTGGTCCACGCCATTGTTAGAAAAACCGATGAAGCTGATGAAAACCAGCCAACAAAACTAAGGCTGTCGAAACCGACAGTTTTATTAGAAGAAAAAAAAAAGCACGGGAACCGTTTCTCTTATTTCAACAACGAAATTATATACCCTAAATTTTACCTTGTTATAATCATGATAGACAAATATCTTACGATTTTTATTTTTAAGGAAGACCTCGATGGCCTAATAAATACACTATTACTTTGTTAAAACAAGTAAAATACTGTGATTCTGTATTCTATAAAACAGAAAAAAATACTGTAAATAGTTCGTGCAACCCAACAAAATAACAGTACCTGCACAATATAACCTGTTAGAAATAAATAGCCCGAAAAAACAACAAATGTATAACATCTTTAAGTAAAATTATAAGTAAAAAAGTTTCATCCAGTTATTAAAAGAAGGAAAGGCAGTTAAATCCATTTGAAAATTTTAATAAATATAATTTTAGGAAGTAGTAAATAAAAACAACAATGATCATTTAGTTCTTCAAGAAAGTCATTCAACACTAACCAATAAGAATGTTTTTTTAATTAGACTTGCAATATTTTTAAGGAAATTATTGATTCTACCCATGATTCTACTGTGAATAGCTCATTCCATTAAGGACCTTTAGGTTTAATTTTGGTAGAACAATGAGATGATAACTAATTTTAGTAATAAACAAACAGGTTAATAAATACAAGGATAATCCGACCATCATAGTTCACACACTATGTATGATTTCTTCTCAAATTAAACAAATAGGTTCACAGACGTGAGGAAAATTCAAATGTTTAGACAAACAAATAGGTTAATACATACAAATATAACCCAAACGTTAAGAGATAAAGAAATGGGTTAATAAATATGGATATAACCCGAATTTTAGACACAAACAAACAAGTTGATAAATACAAAGATAACATAAATGTTAGACACAAACAAATAGGTTGATTGATATGAGAATCGCTCGAATATTAGACGTCTACAAAGAAGTTGATAGATATGAGGGTCACCCGGCCAGCGCAATTCAAATCCTTAAATTTTTACAAGTTGTTAGATAAGTATTAATAGCTTTAATGATATACATGTCACTCTTCTGCAAACTAGTAATCATTTATTGCAATATAGAGGTTTAATAAGGTGTATTAAAACAATTTAAAGTCTTGCCACGTCGATGAGGTCTATGTCGCCACGTACGGCAATGCTCATTCTCAAGAACATGCGTTTTGACAATAGCTCTGCAGAGTAGTTTCCATTGCAAAAAGCTCTATGTAAAGCTCTTGTGTTCAATACACACCACCCACCCTTCAAACGTTTAATGATCAATTTAGTGTACGAGGACAACGGTTTCTAAGCGTCAATTTCTTGTCTGATCGTATAGAAAACCAAAGGCACTACTTCCGGCAAGTTGCCCAGGAGGTACTTGGATAGAATAACATGAATACTCGTTTCATTCTACAGCTGCTTCAGATATGCAATAATTGAAGGAATATGTCGTGTAAATAACTTCTGTACACAGGATTTTTATATCTTTTCCAGACACGGACTCTTTTCAAGTAAGTTGCATACCTTTTCTTTGGTAAGTCAAGTGGGCGGTTTTCGACACTTGTCTTTTTGTTTGAGAATTCTAATTTTTACAAAAAAAAAATTGCACTTTATTTACCATGTCTAGGATACGACTTGTCACAGATATTTTTGTGGATAGTCCTTGGTCACAGTGTTGATCCATATTTTGTTTTGTTTCCCAACACTATTAGAAAAAAACACAATTGATATCCCTGTCTTGGAAATAATGAATCCATGATCTGAACACATTTATATGATTTGAGCATATATTTGTTTTATGTTGAAGATGGTTGTTATGAACCCTTCTAAAAAATACAGTCTTCGGCGGTAATGTGCTATTTATGCAACGCAAGTCAATGTGAAAACGTGCTCTGCCCACCACGGGTATCGAAACCCGTTTTCTAGCGGTCTGAGTCTGCAAACATACCGCTGTGCCACTGAGGGGCAAGACCAATAGATCAGAAATTTTTCTTTTTGTCAAATACAAAGATGCATAGTGAACTATTTATGCTGTACCTACCGCAGGAAGTGATTCCAGATCTCAGTATTTAAAATCTTAGGTTTAACGCTAAAGCACTGAAGTGATATATTACAAATAGTTTCTATAAATACAGAATAAATAAGTATTATCATCTGTTATTATTAAAGTAATAAGATATTCGTAATACTAATGAATTTTTGTACCAACTATTTTAAACTCAAAGCCTCCTAGATATACTGTTCATTGATACTATTTTATTAAACTAAGAAGATGAGTTTAGAAATTTAAGATTTGCGATTCTCTTACGTAAATCTGTGACAGATTACAGAGACAAAACAAAGCAAGTATAATGGATTTTGCTCTTTAACTAAAACATTTATATCGCTGTCAGAACAATTAAACCAACAACTCTACGTGCTACGGACAGACTATATTCTAATAAATATTCTTATAAATATCACCAAAATTCCTTAGGGTTTAATATCTCTATAATACTTCTGGCTAGATTAAAAACAATGTCTTGTTGGTCAATGTATAATAACATACGTAATGTCCTTAAGGAAAAGAAGTAGTATCGAGTATCTTAAAGTTTAGTATTACATTTTTAAACACTATATTCTTAATCTAGTCCGTTAGGGATTTTCACCAGTTGCAAGAGTGTATAATAATAGTATTACAACAACACTTTATTTGTCATACCCGTTTCCGACTATACGTTTCGCTCAATCCAGAGTTTTTCAGGCGGGCTGGAAAAAAACAACAAACTCAGCACTGGTAGAAATACTATTTATGTCAGTCATTTAATACAAAAATTATGATGTGAAGGCCTTTAGAGTTTGGCGAAACATTATTACGATTATATTTCATTGTCCGTCGACTTGTGAAAGGCTTACGCCATAACAACGGTGGGAGTGCTTTTGGATGTTTTATTACATAAATGATTAAAACAAAACAACGGTGGGAGTGCTTTTGGATGTTTTATTACATAAATGATTAAAACAAAACAACGGTGGGAGGAGATGTTTTATTACATAAATTTGCTTTTCGATGTTTTATTACATAAATGATTAAAACAAAACAACGGTGGGAGTGCTTTTGGATGTTTTATAAATTAAAACAAAACAACGGTGGGAGTGCTTTTGGATGTTTTATTACATAAATGATTAAAACAAAACAACTGTGGGAGTGCTTTTGGATGTTTTATTACATAAATGATTAAAACAAAACAACTGTGGGAGTGCTTTTGGATGTTTTATTACATAAGTGCTTTTGGATGTTTTATTACATAAATGATTAAAACAAAACAACGGTGGGAGTGCTTTTGGATGTTTTATTACATAAATGATTAAAACAAAACAACTGTGGGAGTGCTTTTGGATGTTTTATTACATAAATGATTAAGACAATACAACGGTGGGAGTGCTTTTGGATGTTTTATTACATAAATGATTAAAACAAAACAACGGTGGGAGTGCTTTTGGATGTTCTATTACATAAATGATTAAAACAAATCAGATCCGTTAAAAATATCTGTTTAAAAGACTCTTGACGAGAATTGTTTCAATAGACGTTTAAATTTTGGTAAATGTAAAGTTGATTGATAAATGAAAATACTATAAATTCTGTAACACCATAAGTTATTTAATAATGTAGAAGTTATTGTTCTTTAGAAACAATAAACATAATTTATTACGAACAGTCATCTCTTGTATTTACTTATAATTCTGTAACTTGATCTATTCATATAAATAGCTTTCTATACAAATACGTAAACATATTTACATCTATTACAAAATGAACAGATATATGTGCACACATATATACATATGTATACATACGTCCATTTCCATTTGCTAAAGTTATTCTACCTGAATCCTAGGTTTATACTAATAGCAATTAGATTACTAATACCCACAGGCAGTAATGTTATAGAACGGTTTTCCACAGTCTCTTAAGTTGAAAAGCGTCGGGATGTTATTGTCTCTTGTTTTCTTTTTATATCAGTTCTTCGGCCATTCGAGTTGTATATTCTTTGTGATTTTGAAGAAAATTAGTTTAATAAATACATCTATAGTACAACAGCTCACATTACAGGCAGTTAAACTTATAATCTTTCAAAATCTTCTCTATAATGTCATACTTTGCTGAAAGAAATTAAATAAAACACACGAATGGTGATTTCTTTCACAGCACATTTGTCAGCTTCTTTTTAATATAAAAAACTGATGAAGATAAAGATATATAGGCAAATGCTGTTTCAGGTGATAATATATAATTAGTATTGACAAAACTGTTGATAGTTAGTGCGTTCTAAACCAATAATAACTTTCGAAAAGGCCAGTTATTGCTAGTTGCTGCGTTCTGAACTAATAACTGTCTTAAAACTAAATTATTGTTAAAAACCATGTTATAAACTAATAATTGTCTAGAAACTAAATTATTATAAAATATTGTGTTATAAGCTAATAAGAGTAAACAAAGTTACTTATTACTAACTGCTTTGTTCTGAACTAAGAGCTGTCGAAAAAGTTAACTATTTCTAACTGTTGCGTTTCAAACTAACAACAGTTGAAATATCTAATTATTTCTAAATACTGTATTATAAACTGCTAATTGTCATAAAAGCTAATTATTGTTAGGCCTGTATTCTAAACTAATAGCTGTCGAGAAAACTAATTAGTTCTAAATGCTGTATTCTAAACTAATAACTGTTGAAAAGCTAATTAGTGCTAAATACTACTTTCAAATCATCGACCAAAACTATAATTTAATACTGAGAAAACAAAACGCAAAGTGTTGTAGAAAAATTAAATCCTGAAAAATTACTTATTAGCAAAAATGCTGATAATAAACAGTTTTAATCACATAATTACCAGACTTAGTAAATCCTAACTTAATGTTGGTACTAATTACTGGAGTGTATGAATACTGAAAGAAGAGAGTAGTGACAAATTGAAATATATGTATATGCATAGTTACTGGTAAACAGTAACGAATTCTTAAATTTCTCATTCTTAAATGAGAAAAATTAATTCGCTATAACTATCAAAGCCAATAAATTTAGGATGACATATCTCATTCTCAGGATAATAAAATGAATACATTTCAGTAAAATATTTATGATCTCAGTGTTCGAAACTTTACGTATTAATAAAATAATTACAACTGTATTCTGGGTGCGTAAATAGTTATCGATGTTTTGTACTAATGACAGTATAATTGGTGCAAAAGAACTACTGAGAAATTCCGATTATAAAATATTTCCTGTAGAGACAATTTAAGTACTTGTCTAAACATTAATATTCCTAAATATTTCAAAACATCGTGTTTTAAATTTACAAACTTCTAAAGGTAATTCGTGATTATTGCGCTACTATAATGTTACTTAGAATTATTAATAACAAGCTAATTAATTCTTAGTCACATGAACAATTCTTAATTTGTGCCAATGATCTGTACTTAATATGTTGCAAAATATACATAACACTTAGTATTGTTTATCATAATTTCAGAAAGCTAATATATATTGAAAAACGTCATTTCTAATTACCTAGAATTAAATCATCAACTTAACTGTTAATTACCTACAACAACTGCCTGATAAAAATGTTTAATAACTTTAACTATTGCCAGTCATTATGTGTTGAGCAAATCACGAGTAGAACATAACTCTGTTCTACTATTAGGTAGCATGTAAGTAACAATTTGCTTCGAAAACTTGATAGATTTAATATTGCTAATAATCATGTTTTGAATGCGTATCTGGTGAAATGCAGGATTGATAAACGTGTTCTACCACTAAGAATGCACTGAACGTTTTGTTTATACTTAAGATATTTACCAATTTTTGACCATTACTAATCAGCCCGGCCCGACATGGTCAGGTGGTTAGGGCGATCGACTCGTAATCTGAGGGTCTCAGGTTCGAATCTCTGTTACACCATACATGCTCGTCATTTCAGACACGGAGGCTTTATTATCTGACGGTGAATCCCTCTATTCGTTGGTAAAAGAGTAGCTCAAAAGTTGGCGGTGGGTGGTGATGACTAGCTGCCTTCCCTCTAGCCTTACACTGCTAAATTAGGGACGGCTAGAGCACATAGCCCTCGTGTTGGTTTGCGCAAAACTGCAGTAATCAACTGACAATTCTCAGGTTCAACTGGTATATCAAATTGATTGGGATATCTTCGAACAAGTTCTTTCATCATCCAACCAGGATCCACGGTTTAGCTCGATCGCTCCACTTAAACCGTAATATTCACAACCACATTTAGAACCTTTGAAGTATGTTTCATTGGCACATTGTTTTACCTTACATTTACAAGTTAACTTCTCCGTCTTGGCTGTTACGGTATCAGATCCAGCCATTAGCAACCCAGACTTCAAGAAAAATGCCAAACGTTTTCTGCTTGTCTTATCGAAACAACCCGAATCTCTCCGATATGACTTCTTTTTTTTTATCCACATCAATATTCTAGGCTTGCTCGTGTGGCAGGTGTTAAACATTGCTTACTAAATTTACTAGAATAACAACAATTACTGTATTTCGCATACTTTTCGAACTACTGGTAGAATTTCCAATTGCTAAACTTGGGTACTATAATTGTCCAGTTTATTTGATTTGTTGTCAAGCACAAAGCTACACAATATGCTGTTTGTACAAAGTCTGCCAGAATCCGGAGTTTAGCGCTCTAAGCTTTCACACGTTCTGCTGAGCCATTGGGAAAGTTGCTTAGTAACATTTGTTTTTTCCTAGTACTTGTAAGCATAACATGTTAAGAGTGATTTGATAAGTAACTGTAAAGAACCCTTCAGTAAAGTATATAGCGCTACGATTAATATACATCAAATGCGTTTAATGGTATAAGTATTAGTAAATTTAAATACTGCTAGACATACGAGGGCTGTTCAAAAAATACGCGGACTGACGTCATAAAACAAAATGTACTTTATTTAGAAGTTACAAGTCTGGGACCCCTTCAAAGTACTCTCCTCCCCAACGCACACACTTATCCCAACGGTGTTTCCACTTGTTTAAACAGTCCTGATACGCTTCTTTTGTAATGTTCTCCAGCTCCTTCGTCGCATTTGGCTTAATCTCGGGAATCGTCTCAAATCTTCTTCCTTTCAAGGGTCTTTTGAGTTTGGGGAACAAGAAAAAATCGCAAGGATCAAGGTCAGGTGAGTAAGGTGGGGTGGGGAATAACAGTGATCGAGTGTTTGGCCAAAAACTCAACAGTTCTGAGGCACAAATTTTGCAGCAACGCGGTGCATCTTCAATTTTTCGGTCAAAATCTCGTAACAAGAACCAACTGATATCCCACACTCTTCAGCAAGCTCCCTGACAGTCAGACGTCGATTTGCCCGCACCAGGGTGTTGATTTTGTCGACGTGTGGGTCGTCAGTTGACGTGGAAGGACGTCCAGGACGCTCATCATCTTCAATGGACTGTCGACCATTCTTAAAACGTTCATGCCACTTGAAACATGCCGTACGATCATAGCAACATCACCGTAAGCCGTGTTAAGCATAGCAAAAGTTTCAGTCGCAGATTTTCCAAGTTTAACACAAAATTTCACAACAAGTCGTTGCTCCTTCAGGTCATTCATTCTGAAATCCGCCAAACGAAAAAATCGCATTTCACTTAAAACCGCGTAACTAATACACAAATGAAGATATCTGCAATCGGGAAATGGCGTCGTAATCAGCTGATCTGTGCAAACGTAGCAACACCAAGCGGATTCCCCTGGAACCAACTGGAGCCACGCAATTCAAACAGTCTGCGTATTTTTTGAACAGACCTCGTAGTACAGTAAACCAGTAACTATACAAAATTCTGTATAATATTTCTATAAAAAACGAGTAACTAGAGGTTGAATTATTTTTCGGTTCTGACCATTCTGCGCGCGTTTTTGTGTAGAAAACTTGTTATATAAAATTTAATTGGGAGTATATTTTATGTTCTGAAGCTGAAACGTCGATCGATAACTGTCTTTATATGGAAGTAATATCGTAGCCGAAACGTATAGACAGCGTGTGCATCACGTGAAGAAGGCTAAAAAACGGTTTGTTTATAGGTGTTAAGCACTGTGTTGGAAGTTTTAAGCCAACTTTCTGTCCAGATTACTTATTGTAAATAGGTATCCCTGAGAGTTTCTCTAAAAATCATAAACAAAATTATAACTTTAAATTTGATAACGCGATTAACTTACAGAGGAAATATCTTTTTAATTAATTAAAGCTGCGACGTTTAAGCCCATTGTTGCGAGCCGTTTCTTAATAATGAAAAATAATGATTTGCTGCAAAGGCAGAGCTCGAAAAACTAAACGAAGCTGTGCAATGAAAACCCCTTCACAATGAAACGTTACAAGATTTTTCTTTCGTTTTACTCAGTGTTCATATTGTATTTCAAATGTTTTCTTAAAAGGCTCGTAAACTAAACATTGGACTGTTGTATATATATCGTTTGCAAACTTTGTGTAGAGACCAATGGTGAGCGGAAAATTATTAGAATGTACACATTATATATTGGATCTTTCTAAGGAAGGTACGAAAACTAAACATTATTTTGTTTTAGTCATTCTGTTTTGGGTCATTTGGAGATATCTTATAATCAGAAATAAATCGCTTCCAGACGAAACATCATACACATGAATTTCTGTAAGATACTTCTCAGACGAAACCCTGACGAGTGCAGGCACTGTTACTGGATTCTTAAAAAGGAATTCAACATAAACTGTTGGTTGTACGTATTGAATGCTTGGGTTCTCTTACAGACTCACCGCAATATTTGTAATTGAATATAGATCACAGACAATATGTGGACTAAAGGATCTTTGTTTGCTTTGTTTTATTGAATTTCGCCTCAAGCTACTCAAACAGTCACTAATTCAGTAGCAACAGACTAAATATACTGTCATGAAACACCCCACCATACACCACCAGCTCTTCGGTTACTTTAATCGTATAGTGGGATTCACTGTTACATCATAATGCGCACAGTTGAAAGAACAACCATGTTCGTTGATATAATTGGAACCAGTCGAGTGCTCTAACCATCAAGCCTACACGACCCAATATGGTTTTAATGTATGAAATTCTAAGTGAATAGTGTTTTAATCTCTTATCATACATATATTTTATTCACAAATAAAAGGTTGCAGTCAAACAGATGTAGACACGCCTTAGAGAAATATTTCTTTTAAAATACTGAATGTGTGTAATAACCATTTGTGGATTCTACCAAAGAATACCAGCTCAATAATCGTTATTCGTCAGGACACTTGTCCGAAAATTTATTGTGGAAAGAACTCTTAACAGAAGGACTAATATATCAAATTCATTTTCATTGAAGCGTGTTAAAAGAACTTTTAGTTGAAATGCTGGTGGTCACATTTAAACAATTTCTTTAAGTTTTTTGCAGAAGAATCAAATAAGTTGGAATTTCTGAAGTTTGAAAGACTTCTTCAAATAAAAAGGTTGACAACTATAGACGCCGTTAATGAATTTGAAGACAATCCTATTTATCTTATTAATTGGATGTAGACATTTTATGTTTTATTTCATCTAGAAATATTGTAAAAATGGTGAACGGTTACAGGAATTTCGTGTAGGGCTTCCTAAAGAAAAATCTTAAACTTTAACCAAAATCTATATTAAGATGCAAACATTATGTAATACAATAAAACTCTTGAAAAACATAATTACTGGCACGTCTATCAAATCTAGACTTCGCGTGTGTTATTTATCTTTAAAAATATTTTTATTTATTTATTGTCCTTAAACTGTACAGTTACTACTTATTTTGATAAGCTTTATCTTCGTAGTCTATTTTACAATATGTGATGACCTTTAGTACTTTATTGTCACTTGCTATCTTGTCAATAAGGTAATTCTCTCCACGTAAATGGTTGAGAGAATCCGCTAGTGATCCATTCCTCTGTGATATTGTGAAAGACAAAACTTTATGCTCTTCAAAACGTTGACTGAAGATTCAAGTGAAGTCTTTTACGAAGATCACCGCCTATCTTTTAAACAATTTTCTTCTGATGTAGCATTCCAAATCTCTTTAACAACACGATCCTCAACGCCCAATATCTTTAATGGCTTTCTGTTGGAAGGTTGCTTAATATTGTTAAAGCTAGTCATTTTTAAGTAAGAAACAACATAAACTGCTTATTGTTCACTCTTCCATCCATTCGCTTTGGAAATTATTTCAAACCGAACCTGATTTGCCTCTTATTACAACTTTTATTTGTAGATTGTTGATTTTCGGATTAAGTAATGTTGTTGAATTGGCCTGCTAAGTTCTGTAACTTGTAAAAGTAGTGACGTAGATGCAAAAGTACTGAAAACAGGTGTACACTAGTTGAGTTCGTCTACTTTATATAACATTGTTAACAGTGATCAAAGTTGAAATTCTTCAATGGATGCAGAGAAGGAGAGAAAAATGTTGGCTGATTTGATTCTTGCATTTGCCAAATCAGTTTCTAAATGTTTTATCCTGACATCTATGTCCGTTTGGACATTCAGTTTTGTTGTTGTAATCCTTCAGTACTTCCCTTTTTTAACTTCGTTGATGTCAGTTTTGTTTGTTTTTACTTTGTTGATGCTCTTTGGCACATTTCCTATGACTTTCCCGATCTTTTCGATCAAATTGCTTTTTATTCATAATTTGTATGTCTCTCATTTTGTGGGCCCGGCATGGGCAAGTGTGTCAAGGTGTTCGACTCATAATTCGAGGGTCGCGGGTTCGAATCCGGGTCGCACCAAACATGCTCGTCCTTTCAGCCGTGAGGGCGTGATAATATGACGATCAATCTCACTATTCGTTGGTAAAAAAGTACCCCAAGAGTTGGCGATGTGATGGCTAGCTGCCTTCCCTGTAGTCTTACACTGCTAAATTAGGGACGGCTAGCACAGATAGCCCTCAAGTAGCTTTGTGCGAAATTCAAAACAAACAAACAAACTCTCATTTTGTAATTTCTCTGTTAAGTTAATGTATTCTAATTTTTTTTCTTGATGCTCTTTCAATTTTATATCTTTTTTATCTTATTTTCTATATGTTTTTCTTCCTTACACTGCTTTCTAATTTCCATAGAGTTTTCTAATCTCGTTTCGAGCACGCGTTACCTTGAATTTTGGAGTATAAAGTGTGTTTTATTTTACCTTGGCACTGGGTTTGTAATGCGTTCTGCTGTTGACTGGCTTCTCATATATCGTGTTTTCTTATAGCAAAGCCACATCGGGCTATCTGCTGTGTCCATCGAGGGGAATGTAGCCCCTGATTTTATCGTTGTAAATCCGTAGACTTATCGCTATGCTATCCCGCCAGAGAATGTCTTTTATATCGTTCAATAAAACGAATGATAGTTCACAAATAAACTACAACTAAGATAAATTCAATTTACTTGCTAATTTCGTATGTGTTTCTTCGTCGAAGCACAAAATAACTCAATATTCACAGCACTGATATAATTGGCTTCAGACACACATGATATGACTAACTGAAATTTCATTAATCGAATAATAAACTCACTAACCAACTCATTTTAACAGATCCAATAACTAGCTCTAGCATGACTTAATTTGTTCCCTAAACTTTGGAGGAAGTTCCATATATTAAGATTTGCACAGTCATTAAATTTTCTTGATACTAAGTAAAAATACAAACTTCTGTAAACACGTAAATGAAAATCATAGGCTATCACTGTGTACATTACCATGTACACGAAACATGTAAGACATACAAGCGTTAATAAAGTACGAAAAATGAGTAACTGTGTTGGTTTTTTTCAATATATTGGCCTGCCATAGCTAAATGGTAAAGACGCTCCAATTGCAATTTGAGGTTTACGAGTTCTTATTTCCGTCCCTCCCAGCATACTTGTTCCTTTCACTTGTGTGACGTTATAATGTGACAGTCAATTTTCACTATTCGTTGGCAAAAGAGCAGCCTAAGAGTTGGCGGTAGGTAATATTCACTAGCTGCCTTTACTCTGGTCGTACACTGCTATATTAGGGACAACTATCGCAGATAGCCATCGTGTAGCTTTGCGTGAAATTCAAACCAAATTAAACAGATACTATTACAAACCTAACTTTACTTTATTATTTAAACAGAATATATTTTGTAGTTTTAGACAATATAGGGATGTTAAATGGTTTGGATTATTGTTGTAATAGCTCACGTTTTATTTATTTCAAAAGTTTCGTGCATAGCTACACAAGTGTTTTTGCACACAGCAGTTCCTAAGTTTGCAGTGACAGGCTAGAAGTAAGGCAAGTAGCAGTAGCACCAACTGCCACCTCTTTGGTTTTTCATTTCTGACAGAATAGCGGTATTTTAACGCCAAGACCTCGTTTTCAGTGGAATCGGGTTGCGAACAGGAAACTTTCGGATTCGTTGTTCTAGTGCGCTAACTATTATGCTACGTCCATCCCTAATAAAGTGTGAAAGATAAATATCCTCTTTTCATTTCTTTAATACTAACTTTAGAATATTTATCAGGTAACAAGGGTATTTAGTTTGTTTTCTAAAGTGACAGTAAGTAAGGTAATACGTCAAAATACAAGAACTACTAACATGTTTGTATATTATCATTGAACATATTTTACAATAGTTGAACATCGCAGTTTGGATACTTAATATTTATAATAAATTAATCATAATTGTATGAATATTTCAATTACTACAAATAGAAATAAAGGTTTACATTCTTTTATACAAGTTATTATTGTAATATAACTATTGCTTCAACAACAGTGTCATTACGGAAACTGTTTTGATAAAGGTATTGATACAATGTTAGCTAGAAAACTCCAACCAGAACGAAACCGATGCCATTATAGCTTTACGATAAGACTCGTGGTCATTCGACAACAACGTTTAACTTTGCTATGGTATCAGGAGACTAACTACTCTAATTAGGTGAGGATGGAGAATAAAGCTAACCTCACTTGCATGACAAAGGAAAAGAATCATTTAGCTCGAGTTGTGGTGGGAATCGGGTGCGTACGAGTTTGATACGCGAGCAGAAAAGTCCGTGTACACTGTTGGCCGTGAAATTTGACCGTGTGCACGAGCTCGCGATAACAAGGGGAATTCAGGCGACACGAGTTGTCTCCTTAGTCGCGAAGCACTGAGGCGTGGTCGATTACGCTGTGAATGAGCAACCGCCAGGGTTTGTAGATTCTGGTGTTGTGTGTTCAACAAGCGCGGCTAATCGGGACTTAAAGCTAGTCTAGTTAGACTTGAGTGAATGTATGGCCCTGTTGTAAGTCATAGAGAGCTATTCTCCCTCTATCATGGCATGAAGATGTGTTAGATAGTTGATTCAATGGCTGGCTATGCTGTTTGTTATGGCCATTACAGATGTCATAACTCTTGTGGTCTCAGAGCTCCAATACTCACTTTGACATAACAGCAAAATGAGCAAACTAAACCTTACTTGAATCGGTGCCAAAACTCTATCTAGAAGCTAAGGAACGTTCTGTGTTTCCCATAAAAATATCGTTAGAACTTGTTCAACAAAATTAAGGTGCTTAGATAACTCTCCCCGAGTTCATCATACAGCTCTTAGGCTTGACTGAGGAGGTACATTTACAGGCGTAACTAGCCTTATGTTGACAACCTCAGCGTTAATAACCTTGTCTGGTGTATTATTAGTAGAATAAAGAGCTTTCTTTTTCTCTTCTTCCATTAGTGCCAACAATCAAAGTGGAGAAGTCCGGCTTTCTGGGTCAGAATTGGCATTTTGGTCAAGAAGTATGTAACGCGAGTGAAGCAATTAAATAGTTTGGTGAGTAATGTATCGATGCTGAATCAACATTTACAAGACATAAAAACAATATCTCACCACCAGAAAGTCCTTCTAAAATATGTAACTCGTCCTGCTGTTGTTGTTGTAAACCAAAATTAAAAATTGCAAACCGTAATAGCAAGAGGGATTAGTTGATATTTACAATAAAAAGTATTAAAACGTTAACTTTGTTGTTGAAAAAGTGATTTTAATAAAATGGTATAACATAAGGACATTCTAGCGAAAATAGCATAAACATTTTTTATTTTCTTTCTTGAGGTTCTTTCGAGAATATACGTCGACACTTCACGTTTTTGTTAGCGGTGTTGCTATTTCTAATAGCGCTCATTATTTTCTTTCTTTCTCATAGCGATATTTTTTCGAAGATCATAAACTGTTTCTTCACCTTCTCAAAGTCATATTTAGCAAGTTATAAAACTGTACTAGAAACGATAACCAGTTAGGTTTCAAAGACATCTTTTGAAAGTTGAAGCAGAGTACATGAGAGTAGTAAACGCAATCTTTCTGAGATTCGAGGCAGAAAAATTCGAAATATTTTTAGATTATAACAGTCTTCTAAATAAAGATAAACATTTATTTTAGTATTACTAAAAGTTAAAGTAGTCGTATTAATAAGCTTATTTACGATTTTCCAACTGATAACATTACGCTTGATATAGACTGTTAGGCGTTACAGTTATTGTTTTTGGTTTTGTTTTTTGTTTTTTTTGGTATTAGTACTAACTTCATAATTGGTTATTACTAGGTTACGTATAGGCCACTTGTTTTATGTTATTAAGCATGAAATTGAAATAAAGAGAAGCACAATCGCTAGATAAATAAGAACCAGAATTTATTTAAGAATTAAATCTATTGTTTCTATTTTTATTTATTAGTTGTTACGTTAGTAAATTATATAAAATAGCAATTAATTACGTGTAACAAGAGGTTGTTATATAACTGTCAATATTAGTTAAGATGGGAAGTTTATTGTTATATTTTATTTTAGATAAATATAGCAGAATTATTTGGTGGATTGAATATTAGAGAACAAAAATTGGTAAAATGTCAAAGTAATTATAGATAGATTTGAAACAATTAAATGTGGTGGACTCTTTTGGGTGAAATTGATACTATGCTTGACTTATGTTTTAAAGTTATGAGTTTGACCGCGACTTTCAGTAAGAATCTATAATACACGGAACTTCCAGAGGCTTGTTTATTTGAAATGAGGCTTGATGTAGAGTGGGAAAAATTTGTGTCATTAGAGGAAGAAAACAGCAGATAAGGCTAGAGGTACATTTGATAAAAGTTGTGTTATTAGGGGAAGAAAACAGCAGATGAGACTAGAGGTACATTTGGAAAAGTTTGTGTTATTAGAGGAAGAAAACAGCAGATGATTCTAGAGATACATTAACATGTTAAAACCAGAAATAAGAGAAACAAGATAGAAAAGTAGTACACTTAGAAAAAATGTTGGACTAGGTAAGTATGAGAATCATAGTGTTCAGTTTGCAAGCGTTAACACAATGGTAGACTTTGTAAAAGAGGGAATGGGTTGGATCTTTACATAATGAACGAACTATAACTTTTATAAACTGAAGAAATGAAAATTATACTCAAGAATTTGAATCTATATTGATTACAATCAAGGATTTTAAAGGTTGAACCATTTCAAATTGGCAATTTTTATAGGTTATTGTTATTGTTATAGGTCACTTGACCAGACAAATGATGTCAATAAAATAATGTATAATGAGATCAGAACTCTTGCGTTTATGAGTATTGATGTAATAAATGTGAGAGACTTTAATTTTGAGACATATTTATTGATACCAAATTGTCCTTTGCTGTCTCTACGTTATGTGATTATAGTACAAAAGGATACCAGAATAGCAACTAGTTCCCAAACTGTGTATGTAACGTAATACTTACAACAACATTAGAATAAAAGTTTGAATAGAATAAATAAAATTTATCAATACCATTTATATTAAAATTGTTTAGTTTGTTCTGAATTTCATGCAAAGCTACACGAAGGCTACCTTGGCTATCTACGTTAGTCGTCCCTAATCTAGTCGTGAAAGGCTAGAGGGAAATCAGCTAGTCATCATCACACACCATAAACTCTTGAAGTACTCTTTTACCAACGAATAGTGGGATTGATCGTCACATTAGAATGCCATCAGAGTTGAAAGGATAAACATATTTAGTGAAATGGGGTTTAAACCTGCAACCTGCACAATGCGAGTCAAGCACTCTAATCTCCTGCCCGTGCTAGGCCAGGCCATCTTGTTTGTCCTTTGCAGGGAGTCAAATAAAATATTGTAGCGTTGTAAGTCCACAAACTTACTGCTGTCCCACGGGTAGATTCAATTAAAATAAGGTAAAACATACTCTTAATTCTATTGCATTTATTGTAAACGAAGATGCGTAGGTCTTATAAATTTATAAAGTTTTATTCATTTGAATAAACCATCGATCACTAAAATGCTTTTTTGTTGTTGTTTTTTTTAAATTCGCACAAAGCTACTCGAGGGCTATCTGTGCTAGCCGTCCCTAATTTAGCAGTGTAAGACTAAAGGGAAGGCAGCTAGTCATCACCACCCACCGCCAACTCTTGGGCTATTCTTTTACCAACGAATAGTGGGATTGGCCGTTACTTATAACGCCCCCACGGCTGAAAGGGCGAGCATGTTTGGCGCGACCGGGATGCGAACCCGCGGCCCTCAGATTACGAGTCGCACACCTTAATACGCTTGGCCATGCCGGGCCCACTAAAATGCATGTTATAGTTATTGAATTAAATTTTTATACAGTAAACTGTTATAACACTTGAAATTATACAAGTTCACTACGAAGTGTTTAAATAGCAAATGTTTCAACCCATCTTAGCTCAGTTGAATCACATAATTATTTTGGGTGGCCGTTACCTAGTGACCCACCTAACCCGGCTATAAGTATGGAAATTGAAATCCGCGTCCTTATATCGCAAAACCGATCCGTTACTTTTAGGCCAATAGTGTACTGTAAGAGTGACAGTTAAAACCCTCTTTTTAAGTCAGGTAAGAGCAGTCAAAAGGTTTTTAGTTGATGCTATTTACTGACTGCCCACTCCATAGCTTACCAGTGCCGTTAAGAACGACACAGTTCGCAGCAGTTCTTATGCAATTTTGTATGAAAATTCTGTAAAGAAACACACACACACATAGAAACATCTGTCAGCTTTCTTCACATGCAGTATCGAACAGTTTTTTCGCACACAGGTTAACAGACAGTATTGGTTTCACACGACAAATTACTTTTATTTATAACAAGCCCGCCGTTAGTACAACGGTATGTCTTTTGATTTACAACGCTAAAATCAGGGGTTCGATTCCACTCGGTGGGCTCAGCAGATAGCCCGATGTGGCTTTGCTATAAGAAAACACACACACACACACATTTATAACAACTGCAACTTAGGTCTAGTTCATAACATCATACTTTATTGTATCGTCTTCTATACATGTATAGGCGAAATCCTGCTTAAGTATAATAACGATATTGACCTCACTTGCAAAAATAGTCTTTTAAATGTAAAATTACGTTTATTTATAACAACTACAGCTTACCCCTATTTTCATCATGCAGTTCATCATGTTGGCTATCGCCACAATCCCTCAAATTTCGTCTCTGTGTGAAAGTTCTCATTAATCGTATAGTTTACCACCGAGAAATTTTGGTTTTGAAATACGAAGTCTAAGCCTGTCTAAACCCTTGTTTACGACTATCAGTTTTAAACGTGTACACTAAAGAGCAAATCTTTCTTCAAAAATCGCAATAAGAATCATAAATAAAAAGCCCATCAGCACACCGACATTTTTCACCAATATCATCTTCATTTGGTTGTCTCCTTTCTTCTGCTTTAATTCAGGTAACTGTTAATGGTAAAAAAAATAAAGAATTATTCCATTATTAATTCTGGTTTAGAAAACTTAATATAAAAAGACAAGTATAACTGTATAAGCTTACACATGACATATTTATAATAATCCTATGATTTGTTTGTTCATTTTTTTATCGATATACAACAAGATGAATATATGTAGACACATTAAGCTTTCTTAGCATACACTCTTGTTACATTAAACATTTGTTTATTTTAATTCACTAAATACAACTGTTAAACATTAAAAACTAGAAGAACTAAAAAGATTTTGCTTTTGAAACACTTCGATATTTTTTTTATTTTGACTTTCATGAATATTTAATTAGAATATATATTTTATTCAGAAGAAGCTAAAAAGTGCTTTTACACAGTTAAACGTTTTGTGATAATAAATCAGTAATAAATGGCAAAGCCGACACACACTCATGGAGAAGTACAATGAAAATTTAATTATCAATATTTTATTAAAGGAAATTCATCTCGTGTTCGTAAAAACAAAAACAAAAAAAACTTAAAAGAAGGTTCATAGTTAACACTTCAGTAGTGTTTGTGTGTATGTCCGTCAACTAATTATATTATAGATGAATATATGTGTAAAGACACACACACACAGTTAAAAGTTTCACTTCAAGATTGATATGCATAACAAAACATTAATGGTTTCGCTTTTACAAATTTTTTCTTCATTATACCGGTTTCGTAGCATAACTGGCTACTCTTCTGTATCACATATATTGGTTGTTAAGCGTAAAGCTACATGATAAGCTATCTGTAATCTGCTCACTACGGGTATATATAGAAACACAATTTTTAGTGTCGCAAACCTATAGGATTATCGCTGTGCCACCATGTAGATCACAACATTTGATGTATTTAGAATTACAAGAATAATTCAATTGAAAATATCTGCCTTAGTATAATCATTCCATGTACAAAACATAGAAACTACCCGAGGCATGAAACGATAAGATTTGGTAGCGAACAAATATGTGGCTTTATGCGCTTTCTGGCTCGGCATGGCCAAACGTGTTAAGGTGTTCGACTCGAAATCCGAGGGTCGCGGGTTCGAATCCTGGTTGCACCAAACATGCTCGCCTTTTCAGCCGTGGGGGCATTATAATGTGACGGTCAATCCTAATATTCGTTGGTAAAAGAGTAGCCCAAGAGTTGGCGGTGGGTGGTGATGACAAGCTGCCTTCTCTCTAGTCTCTCATTGCTAAATTAGGGACGGCTAGCGCAGATAGCCCTCGAATAGCTTTGCGCGAAATTCAAAAACAAACAAACAAACAATTATGCGCTTTCATGTATATTTGAGTTTTTTGTGAAATAACTTTAATGTTTCTTTCGATTTATACACAGTACCCTTGAGGTACATCTGTGATGCTAGAAATTCAGTAAAATAAAGAACAGTTAGGAAGGAAAATAAAGGATTCAAATTTAAATGTGTGCATGTGTTTAATTATATCACACACATACACTTATACGAGTCGTTAGATGATGCATATGTGCTGCCATCTATAAATAATATTTTACAACAAAAGTCAAGTTAAGTAATAATTCTAAAAGGCAATAATAAATTTATTCTAGCCTCAATATTCATAGAGCTCGGATAAATCAGGAATCTCACATTGGCTTGGGGATTTAAATTATCTCTAATTATTATGCAAAATAAATGTTTGATGTATTAAGTTCAAATAACCACTCGAACATTCGATTCAAAATCATATTTAAAAAATAATCAAGGTTAACAACGTTATACCAGCAATGAGTACGATCTGCAAATTTAGTTCATGTTATTACATTAAGTATAAATGTAGGGTTACTGCTAATCAGTATTATTAAAGAAGGTTGAGGCACAGAGGATCCTCATCTAACATACTCCAGTCTCAAAAACTTGACAGTAGAATTAAATTGTTTTTAGTTTTAGTAAGACGTAAAAATAATAACGTTTGTAAAGAAGGCTATAATGAATATGCTAGGTTTGGTGTTTGTGTTGTTAGTTTCGAGGCGTAATGGAAATATAACCAGACTAATTTATAACCAACAGTTTCATTCCACTTTTATGCCTATGCTTATATTGAACACAAATATCGCTAAAACTAGTTACCCAACTTATAGTATAGCTGGTTATTCTTATCATACCATCAAGGAATAATAGTTAGCATTCATTTCAAGCTATAACAGCTTTAACTAGAATATTTCACATTCAGCAGCTTACAGCCATACCAACAATGCCATTTAATAGATTACTTTTGGTATAGCCATTTGTGCTTACCATATCGCCAAGAGCAACGTAGAGAAAGATGCCAGCAGTAACAGTCAGTATCCAACTCCTGGCAACTTCATCCTCTCCAAGTTCAATTCCAATATACAATCCTATGAAACACGTCAGCGCCGACAGAAAATTTAACAATAAGGCTTTTTTGAAGCTCAGTCCAGTAGATAATAGGACTACAAAATCCCCTAGATAAAATCAGATTAATAATAAATAATGTGGTAATATATATACATATAGTAATATTATTCAAACGTAAGTTGCAACAAGACATTATCTCAGTTTGCCAATGGATTCAGTAAAAAAATTTAAAATACCCCTTTCAATTAAAAAAGTTTTATAATAACCAGAATATTATAATACAGAATTATAGACAAGTGACGTTAAACCAATAATATTAAATTCACAATATGCAGTGGAAACAGGCTTATCTGTAACCAGGGACAACACAGATGCTTTTAACTTGTAATAATTTTTTGTAATCATTGTTAAACGATGGAGCAAGTGTCTATCATGACTTTCGAAATCATCGCATAGTGCAATTCTATATGGATAGGACCGTTATTGGCAATAGTTAACAAATGCATATTTGCAACGTTTTAGACCTGGATAAATACGCTGTAGGCATTTTATATTGAACAGCATAACATACCAAATTCATGAGGGAGCTCGTGACAGAGCACTGCTAACGAAGTAGAGAGTCCTCCTTTTAAGTTCCCAGAAAATGCTGCGCCTATGGCTAATCCGTCTGCTAGGTTATGAACAGCATCTCCCAAGACTATCACTAGTGCTAAAGAAGTAAGATCTGTGTATGGAGAAAAACAACGTTGGTTAACATAACTGGTATAAAATAAAGACTTTCAATACTCTGTTGAACTATCTTGTACTGTACTTACAACGCTTCTTTTTATTTTACATAAAAACCATCCTGGGTGAAATAGTTGAATTCCAAAACTTTTAAATAAACAATTTATGACTGACATTTGAAACATTATTACCTAACTAACCATACAAATTCTTATTGATGGCTATGTGAATTAGGCGTCTTAAGGAATATTGTTTTCTAAACAAAATAACCCAAGTTTGTACAGGTTTTGTTGTAATGGATTCTAATGTTGGACGGGTTCTTTTGGACTTTTTGACATAAATGATGCCAAGTCCAGTCAATGTAACGATGAAGATTTAGTTTATTTCTTCAACAAATGTTTATTCAACCACGTTCAATTGTAGACCTAATTTTTGAAAACACTAACTTTTCAATATAAACAATGAAACGAATGTAGGCCTAACTTACTTGTAGAATTCTAAAGCTGATCGATCGGGTAACTGAATAGCAGAATAGACACATTAACTCAAACATCTCGCACTGACTAACTTTTCTCACACTTAATAAAGTCTCTCACTCATTACTCTGTAGCTTCTCATCTATTCACTGATTCTTCTAATTATAATGTACCTACAACAGACTCTTATTAAAACTCACCGCAGATTATTTCTTTACGACGATGTAAATGTCATCAACTGATACTTTCTGGCATAATTCAACTAATACTTCTTCCCCAATGTATTCTAATAACAGCAAATCTTTTCGTCGTCAAAATATATTTTTGAATGTGATTGTTCGTGATATCATTGATGCCACATATACTACAAATCTAAACACGTCACCTAATTAAAACTATTCAGGATATCTTGGATAAGTGACAAAAACATTGTCTCGGTCAGTGAACTTATACCATTGCTAACCAAATTAAGTTGAAAGTGTACGCATAAAGTAGCACTAGACTATAAAAGAAATTTAATAGACTAGTATACGACTGAAACGGAACTCCGGTCCACGTGTAATTCTGATGACCATGATTAGAACAATAGGACCATAGTTCTAGATAATCTAAAACTTCCAAAGGGCTACATTTCTATCATCTCTAAAGGTCCTAAGTTTGCTATTTAGGGTCAATTACTGAGAAAGTTAACCTTGATATTCGTTCTTCACCAATGCTTCCACAAATTAAGAATTCAAGAAAAACATTCTTCTTCCGATATAAACATATTTCACTCTAATAACAATGTGGATGAATCACAGTTTACTCTAACTCCTGTACCTTCTGACCTTCCAAAACACATGCTTCCCAGCGTGTTCTTTACTGCACAAGAGAATATCGACAAGCCTAAAAACAATGTTGACAGAATTTCAAATGTATATTTGAAATTATCATGTAAAATCTAATATTTCTGAAAACGAATGGTTAATCATCAATGAGTTAAAAACGAACGATCAAGTATTTGTTAAAGTGAGTGACAAATGCAAAGGTTATGTTATAAAGAATAGATACAGCTATGTAGAAAAAAGTAAGGTACATATCGGCGATACGTCTAGTCACGAACCTCTTAAGAAAGACCCTACGATAGAACTAGAATATGATGCAAAAGACATTTGAAGCAACTTAAAATCATTAGCATTATACCAATAGGACCTCTTGGTAATCTTTGGCCATCTTATTCAAAATTTCCTGAACTGTTGGATTATCCAAGTATCATAAACCTGACACATCCCTAAGGCCCATAATCTCCATATGCAAATTTCCTTTAATGTCTGGGTCATGGGTGCTTGACAAATGACTTCACCCCCTTCTCAACAAAATACCTTCAAACTTTAACAGCACCAATGACTTTCTCAACAGGTTATTCGGAGATGATTTACAGATAAATTAGAACAGTATCCTCTTTATTTTTATGTCGTTTCTATATATCCTTGCATTCGTATAGAAAAAAGTATAAGCTCTTCTTAGATCGATCAGCTGTTGTACTACCATTGATATTCCTACAGAATTCTATAAGATTTATTCTCAACAAAAGTTACTTCAAACTTGATTCAACTCTCTACAAACAAAAGAAAGGCATCGCTATGGACAGTAATATTGCTGTCATTGTGGTCTCCACTTTTATGCAATTCTTTGAATCATCAGCTCTGACTTAGTGGAATTTGAAAATAATCTTGAACCAACTAGATAGTACAAATATATCGAAGATACTTTTGGTATATGGAATCATATACTCCCTTCTTTTTGGAATTTTTGGAATTCATTAATAATCAACACTCCGAGAAAATACTAACGCTTACTCATACTTTTTGTTGATACCATGGCCAATATCGTAAACAACAAACTTGTTACTTTTCTATATTCTAAACGACAATCTAAACTAATTACTCTACATGACAACTTACACCATCCACCAGTCACCAAACGAGTTATTATTATTATCAGTCAATAGAAATCAGAAATTCTGCAACACTATTGACGGCATGATTCAAACCAGGATCAAACTTTAAAAAGCTTCTATTGTCCAATGGTTACCCGTAAAATTACATTCGTGCCACTGGAAATCTTGACAACAAAAACTACCACTGAACATGGGACAATTAACGGGACACCTTATAGAACCAAAATATTTTAGAAAAGTGACAATTTTCTCAGCAGAATATAAAGAATTACTTTTCTTTCAACCTAGACGCTCTTCCAATTAACAGGTGCAATGCCTGGTCCCTTTCACATGTTATTATTCATTTTGTTTTCGGTTACTGTTGTTTGATAACTGTTACGTTCATAGACCCTTAGTAAAGACATACGCCGAAACACGGGCGCAAGTAAACATTTTTCTTAAGTTGTTTGCCGTTTTTACATAATAATTTATTTTTAATATAACACAAAACTTCTCGATTCTTAGCTAATCTCCAACTTTCTCAATATTGCATCAACAATATGATTAGTAGCTCTTTCTCAAGCAACCATGAATATGACTATCAGTTCTATCCAGTAAACAATTAATGTAAAACGCTGAAAATATAGCACACAACAGTACTGTTGCACATGTTACTATTGTCTAGTGATTAACAAAAACAGGTACTATTGACGCCTAAAATGGTTTTTCACATCACAATATAATAAAAGGGATGTGAATATATATTAACAGCTATAGATAATTCTTAACATTTTACCTATCATAAATAACACTGAAATTATTGTACTGTACATGTCACACCACATTTTTGATAAGCACCAAAGTTTTACTTTAAATATAAAAACTATATGGGCATGTGGACATAGTTTTATTTGAAGATACTCTCTGTAGAGCAAGGAAATCACAATGGTACAGAACTATGGGCCCGGCATAGCCAAGTGGTTAAGGCGTTCGACTTGTAATCTGAGGGTCACAGGTTTGAATCCTCGTCACACCAAACATGCTCGTCCTTTCAGCCGTGGGGTGTTATAATGTGACGGTCAATCCCACTATTCATTAGTAAAAGAGTAGCCCAAGAGTTGGCGGTGGATAGTGATTAGCTGCCTTCCCTATATTCTTACACTCGTGTAGCTCTGTGCGAAATTTAAAACAAATCAAATCAAGCAGAACTATGTGTTTCATGCTGGAATTCCTCTCCAGAAACTTCAAATAAGTCAAAAATTGCGAGACTTGTTAGATGATGTGCAATATCCACGTTGAGGAGGTACTACTTGCAGAATTTAAAAAATTAAACGGAGGACGTTTTCTTAATAATAATTTCAATATGATTAACAGCACTTTCTAGGAAACATCAATATGATTAGCAAAACAAGTAATTCTAATTACTGAAACTATGGCTTATGACAGAAGTTTAACTATTGTCAATTTATTGTTACTTATCATTGACAGTGTACGGGCGACGGTGTTTCTAAACCAGTACATTATTATATACAACCTAAGAATAAAGACTGTAAACAGTGAGTGACTGGGAAATTGTTTGTTTGTTTGTTTGTTTGTTTTGAATTTTGGGCCAAGCTACCCAAGGCCTATCTGCCCTAGTCGTATCTAATTTAGCAGTGTAAGACTAGAGGAATGGCAGTTAGTCATCACCACCCACTGCCAACTCTTGGGCTATTATTTTACCACCGAATAGTGGGAATGACCGTAAAATTATAACGACCTCACGGCCAAATGGGCCAGCATATTTGGAGAGGGGGACAAAGACTGGAATTACGAGTCGAGTGCCCTAACCACCTGGTCTTCCCGGGTCGTAACCGGGAAGTACAGCAAAGTGAATTACATATTTCTATTGGTCAATAAATCAGTTTCACTGAATCTACTACAGTGTGCGAGATGAATCATATTATCTATAGGTGCCTAATTTTGACAATCCTGATGAAATTTATAAGTATAAACGAAAGCAACGTATATTTAATTAGCTATACTCGTTACCAGGTATGTTTACAGATGTGCTCTTAGTAATTAGCTTGCTCTGATCTGAAATTAATAATGAAATATAATTACATGATTGCCTCAATCTATTATCATATGAACAAATGTATGTTAATATATTTCACAATAAATATTCTTTTATTTGATTATTCAACAATTAATTACCACAAGAATACATTCTCATATATAATTTCAAATATGGCGGCAGTGAGTAGCAAGGAATTTAGCATGTCATGTTCGTCCCTACAGTTTTGAAAAGTTTTTATTTAAATCTGATATGAAAACATTTAGGCCATTATCGTCTTCTGTCCTTTGAAGCGCTCGATTAAACTCTTCATAATATCTAAATAGTTTATAAAATTATACCTTATTTCTGTAACAGTACAGTCCAATGGTAGTTTCTTTTGAACAGGATCTGATTCAAATCCCTTTTCATTGGTAAGTTGTTGGTTTTTTTTCTATTTTTAAACATTGCTATCTATTCTCGTATTCACTGGTTTAATTTTATTCTATTTTAACCAGCTGTGAATAAATTTTAACAGAATTTAACAATGAAAAGGATAATATTTCACTACAAACAGCATATTTAGTCCTTTTCTCATTCTTGTAATCGTGCTTATATTGGTCAAACAAAATCGTATTGTTCAGTTGACAGAAGTTGGAAATTCGACTTTAGCGTTACACGTTCAAACCAAACAAAATCAATCAGTCACTGCAGAACACAAGTTCTCTCTTCATTGCGACGTCAGAGAATCTATATAAATATTTTCAAACTGAGAAAGCATGTTCGATAATGAAATATGATAGAATCTAAACTCAGCTATATACTATAACAACAGCTTTACTCAGTCCCTTGAGAATGATAAGTTTGGGTTGTTGAAACTGGTCGAGTTTTTGTAATTTTATTAATTCTTTAACAATACGTGCATGACGATGATATTTTTGTTCATTTTATAATGTGTACCAGGCATTTATTACGCTTGATGATATCCTACGGATCTCTGAAAAGAAATCCGAAACATTTTGTTTAGCCTATCAGTGTATCTTCAAGTAATAAGTCAAATGTTTCCTTAAATTGTGAAATAATTTATTCCAGTCAAATGAACGCATGTATTGTCTGAAATCCTTAGAACTTTATTAGACGAAGTTTGCCGCATATCTGTTTAAAACTGTAGGAGTTGACTCAGAAATGATTATCACAAAGAAATTATTGATGGAAAAACTTCCTCTAGTTAATTACTTTTACAACTTTTCTAAAGAGTGAACATAGAGTATAAAAGAATGGTTTAAGTTGATGCTTTATTTATATCAACACGTTTTTGTTATTTATTTAAAAACAGAAACTTAATCAAACTGATAATCAATGACTGCTCGTTAGATTAGAGCTATGTCCTTCATGATGAAAAGAAACCCACTTGAAGTAAAAATGTATTCTCAAAATGGCTGGTATGGGTATTAAAACTTTACTTAAAGCACAGAACAACGTTTCGACCTTCTTAGGTCATCTTCAGGTTAATTAAAGTTTTAATACCTATACTAGCTGTCTTGAGAATACATCATTACAAATATGTGTTTTTATTCTTTCAGTTTGAATTGACCTTTTCTCTTTCCTAAAACAATATTTGAAGATTAACATCTAATTTCTGTAAGTACAGTTTCTGTTGTAGTCTTATATTAGCACTAAGACTTAACTATGTCAATTACGTGGTGAGTGTGTGTTTTCTTACAGCAAAGTCACATTGAGCTATCTGCTGAGCCCACCGAGGAGAATCGAACCCCTGATTTTAACGTTGCAAATCCGTAGACTTATCGTTGTACTAGTGGGGGGCAATTACGTGGTTAAGGATTCTTTTATAATAATTTAAAATAGTTATTTTACAACATGATTTATTATCCTTGTTGTCAGTCCTGTTCTTAAATCATTGGACAGGCAAAAATAAATAAATAAATATTTTAGTAGATTTATGTTAAATAACGAAGATTTGTCCAAAAGCAACAAACAGCACGCGTTCTTGTTGAGGAGACTTACTGGTGTTGTTAGTTCTATATAAAATGTATAAAATTAAGCTAGTTTTTCATAGTTATCCTTACAGGTTAAGGTTTGTGTTAACTTATTGTCTAAAACTTGCAACTCATACATAAACCTCACAAAATAACTTATTAACAGGTCTGACAGACCGAAGGGTACAATGATTTAGTAAACTACAAATTTGGATGAAACTGATATAGCTGTTAATTAACCTCCACCAGGTATTATATAATTAAAAACCTAACACAACATTGATAGATTCTTAGTAACGCACCTGATAAGACTGTCGAGAAACGTCAGAACCTGACGTATTTGTTTACTAGCACGCTGAAACTTACAGTAAAGTACTAGCTTTCCAACAACCATCACTTATGAGAACTAAGAAACGTGCATTAGTTGTTTATTTTTCCTTATACCACACTTGGTAAAATATTCTGTTAAATGTACCCTAAGCTAACAATTGCTTAACACCGTACATTATAAACTTAAATTTAACTTGTACAAAGTTAAAACCTTTGTAAAAATGTACCAAGATATAAACTAACAATTTACTAAAACTAATACACTCATTAACTTAAGCGTAAATGAAAAAGAACTGGGTTTTACTTACTACAACATACACTTGTAGACTTTATAACTGGTTCAGGATGTTGAGACAAAATATTTCCATTTAAAGTGGTAGTTGACGTGCTGCTTGTCTGAATAAATTAAGATAATTTATTTTGTAGCTTACGAGTTTCTAGAAGTGATTTACTAAAACGTGTATTTTTTTTTATCTTGGATGACATAATAGAAAGAAAGACAGTTGAAAAGAGAAAAGTTAAGACTTAACGAAAGCATGATTATATGGCCAATAGGGTTTTATTTTCCAGGAACTAACGGCCAAAAATAACTTCTGTTTACTTCTCCGACTAGCAAAGGTTTAAGTGTACTAACTTGTAGTACTGACGTAGTAAGTTATTGCAAAAGTGGCAGTACATATTTCTAGGTAGGCATAAGATGGCCAGATGTCATGTTTAGAAAACGTAAGTAAAATATTGCGACTATTTCTATGACTCTTGGCAAATATATATATAACATAAATATATGGGTAAAATACATCTTATCATATACGTTCCATATTTATTCATTATAACTATTAGTGATGTGCGACACTTCACGAATTTAATACGGTATTACACATATTTTCCCCAAATTTATTTTAATATCAACCTCGAAGACAATACTAATCAATCTCACTTATTTGATTATTTGGAACCCCACAAAGAGCGCCATATTAAAAGAGCTTAACATAAAATGAATTTCAAACACAGAAAAGAAGTCAGCATACGTTATTAATGTACTGGCACTCATACAAATGATGAACAAGGAAAGAAGGTGATATATAGTAATCTCTGTAATTTAATAGCAAATGCTTTGTAGAGTTAAGACTACAGATAAAATCCATATTCTACGCGACAGATATGGCATTTTTAATCAAAGCTCGAAGTAAAGATGTACGAAGTCATAATGATTCAGTTCAAAAGAAGAGATACAAAATTATCAGTACGTGCGAAGCATTTTATCTGAAGTACCAAAGGTAAACCCAACTTATTTAAAAAATTTTATTATCATTGAAGTACAAGAATTCTAGAGAATCTCACAGCTTCCTAGGTAATTTATCTTGGTACTATGATGAAAAATTCATCAAGATTACACGTACAGGCCAGAAGATGGTTCCATCGTTTTAATCTGATCATGACCTAAGTTACAGCCAAACCTTGATCCTTTTAAACACTTTTAACATTCTTTTATTAGAAACAAACATCGGATAATATTATGTCTAGAGCAGTTATTACAGTTTGATGCTGTGTCCACTTTGCTGCCTTGAACGTGGATGAACTGTGGTTACAAACATTAGGAAGTTCATTCCTGTACACAGCACAACAGCTAACTTTGTTTTAAAGGTGTGTATTCTACTAACGATCCTATATACAGTTTCTGGATGTGTCATCACAAACAGCCTTTTAGGCATAGAAATGAAAAAGCATTTCATGTATTGCAAAGCAATTTTAACTCTGTAGCAAACTTGAGTCATTTTTAGTCATATCCATCTATAACTTCTGGTTATAGATAAGTAATAGTAAGGAAGATGCCAAATATTTGTTTTATGGTGAAAGATGATATAGCTTAATTTCTCCTCAGTACAAACTATTTAGAACACAGAAAAACTTGTGTGGTAACAAACTTCCTCTATCTGATGACTTTGCCATTCCACACATCAAAAGAACCAAATATCTATGTTACATAAAGAAATCTACTAGGATACAATGTCTCAACTTCTGTTACGTATAGGGTGTTTGTGTTTTGTGTGTTTTTCTTATAGCAAAGCCACATCGGGCTATCTGCTCAGCCCCCCGAGGGGAATCGAACCCCTGATTGTAGCGTTGTAAATCCGGAGACATACCGCTGTACTAGCGGGAGGCGACGTATAGGGAATGTGTGGTTTATTTACGACCAGCATGCTATCTTTAAGCTCATAATTTGTGTTTCTGTTGAGGGTTAAGAGAGAAGATAAAACAACTGGCAATTTGTACTGTAGTACGTGTATGTGTTTATCTTATAGCAAAACCACACTGATTTTAGGATTTTAAATCTGAAGACTTATCACTGTTTCATAGGAGGACCACTGTAATACACTGTCATATGTAAATACAATTGACATTATGCTAATGTAAGATTAGAAGAGAAGACAGCAATTAAGAGTCATTGCATTTACAGAGAGATAGATTTTTCTTAGAAATATGAACGTATTGCACTTTATTGCAATATTAATCAGCAATTATTAACATCACCTTCATAAAACGTTAAACTTTTCTTTATTTTACGATGCGTTCAGAACTACTTATTGTCATGCAGTAACAAAGGTTCCACTCATATCTATGCATTTTTAAAAATATGTCAATTTTATGAACCTGAAATAACATTCGAAAGTGAAAAATAGAGGTTCTATATAGACTCTACATATTGTCCTATATCAACCAAATATTTGCATATTTTAACAAGAGACGAAAGAAATGGGCATAAAAGTTTGTTTTATTATGTTCTTTAGAAAAATAATGTTAGCTTTCCTAACGATTTAGTTATCGGTTGCTAGTTTTATGGCTACTATGTAGGACATGTTGAAAACAGAAGTGTCTAGCTGAAAGTTTTGGTATGTGTTATAGAGAGAGATACTACTATTTTATGCCCATCTCAATGTCTGTACTGCCACTCAGGTTTTAACTCGAAAGATGTTTCTATAGCATAAACAATCAAACCTTGCCAGAAGGAGAAACGAATTATTTCGATTTCTAGATCTCTATTGAACAGTAACTCTTGGACTAACAAATAAAAGTAAAATTTCTGTAATGAAATGAAAACAGCATTATTTGATTTAGAAAATAACCTGATTTCTTGTTGTTTTATTAAAAAGAATTGTATAATAATAAATGCTTTGTACACTATACATTTGGAGTATTTATGTTAGAAGAGAAAGAGTAAAAAAAATTCACATAATATTAAATTTCATTACACATATTCATAGAAATACAATGATTTTCATTCAGGTGAATAACGTCACAAAATAATTAATAAAACATTTTGTAAATAAAAATGATGTAGTGTAATAGTGTAAAAAATACAAATAATAAAATAAGAATGATATAGATATACATAGATCATTATATTATATATATATATATATACACACACACTTATACATAAACATTAGTTCTCGTGTTTGATGCTCTTTAGATTAAGTTACTGTAATTAACTTGCTTTCACTGACTGTTATTATCATAATATTTTTGTTTGACCACATCCCCACTGGCATGAGTCCACTAAGAATTTCAAAACTAATTACAGTTGTAGAAGATTTTAATAAATGTTGCCCAGAACCATCAAAAGAGAGCATCCAACTATTCTGTACTCTTATTTGACTTTTAACATTGTATGAAACTTGTTCAATTAAACTAAAAATTACTGAGGTGATATTTAATAATCGGATATATTTATGTGTGTTCTTAAACGTTTTGTATTTGAAATAACAAAATTTTAATTATTTTGCTATTATTTTTCTATTGTAATTTTCTTTTACATCAGAATATAACAGGTATACCCATTAAACTGATATCGTGGATGTGTGGCAACGTAAAACATACACAAATAATCAAATCAGTTAAAAATTAAAGAAGAAGCTAAGATTCGGACTTTCATTTCATTACTGGACATTTTGAATCACTTAAATATACTGTCTCAATCGTAATCTAAATATTTTGCCAAGTGTTTGATAGTTTCTGAAAAAAAATCTACAAAAATTGCTGTTAGTAACTCACCAATTCGATCACAGATTCTGTCTTTGCTACTACAGGTTTCATTATTATTTGGTTTGAAAAAGGTTCGGGTACATGACTATGACCATGGTTGTCCTGTTTGGAGAGAAAGAATAATTTTCAAACACTGTCTATTGATAATTCAAATGTTTCGCATTGGAAGGAATCAAACTTGGTTTCCATCACGTGCAAAATTATCCGATTCTTTCCTTTCGCTATTATAAGCGTTTTCTTAAAACAGAATTATCTGAAACCATTCTAGTGAATTAAACATCTTTTGATCGTTTATGGAATATTAAAATAATGAATTTCTTTTATCAGCAAAGCCATTGCTATGATTTAGTGAAATTAGTAAACAGAAACATACCACGATTGTTTGTTTTATGAATTTCGCGCAAAGCTACACGAGGGCTATCTGTGCTAGCCGTCCATAATTTAGCAGAGTAAGACTAGAGGGAAGGCAGTTAGTCATCACCACCCACCGCCAACTCTTTGGCTACTCTTTTACCAACGAATAATGGGATTGACTGTGACATTATAACGCCCTCACTGCTGAAAAGGCGAGCATGTTTGGTGCGAGGGGGTTTCAAACCCGCGACCCACAGATTACGCGTCGAGTGCCTTAACCTACCTGGCCTTGCCGGGCCACATACAACAATCAACCGTACATACTAAAATGTATGGTTTTAGCTCATTCTATAAGCACTGTTGAATTTGAACTAAATGTACAGATAATTCAACAAGTTAACAAGTTTCACAAGCATCTCAGAGTTGCTCAAGATAGTCCAAAACATTCTCAAGTTATTTTACAGCAATTTTTTGATCAAACTCATCATGTCTAGTTCTAGTAGTTTCCCAAGCTATTGATTCATTGATTGTTTGATTTGCAGTTTCTTTCGTGAAAAAAATACAACGCCGGCCAGCAGCCATTTATTGTTAAGTGTACACAGATAGCTAAAATTACCATATTTTAAAACTTAATGGTACTTACTAAACAAATTTAATACCAGTATGATTATTTATGCAGTTGTTAGCTTTTTCAAAGAAACTGACTTAGAAAACTCACAGCACAAGAAAAAAAAAGAAGCAAGAACAAAAATACAATGAAACCTATTCCAAGACCATCTCATTCAAGCATCACAAATCTCTTCCAACATTACAAAACAACGAGTAAATCCTCTTCGAACACAGTTTTATTCCTTGCAGCTCAAACAACTTTGGCTGTTGCGGCAAGTTAAGATGACAGGAAAACTGCTTCAAACGACAGCCATAAACCGTAAACTGATGTAGTCGTAATAAAATTATTAAAAACCTATTTCTATTTCCATCTCGTCTCAATAGCTGTTCTTTACAAAACTGTGTGACTCTGTGTTAAAATTATATTACATTAAACCTTATCTCTCTAACTCAGCAATATGTCTGCAGGCTTACAATGCTAAAAGTCAGGTTTCGATCCATGGTGGGAAACACGCAGCCCATTCCATAGCTTCGTATTTAATAATAACAAAACCAAAAATTAAATCTTTAGGGAAGCTACGAATTTTAACAAAAACAGTTCACTGGCTTCACTCCATTTTCATAATTTGTACAGCAAAAATATAGGTGGTATTTTTGTTTTCAGCAGAAAAGAAATTAAATCTGAACATTTGATAAAAGGATCTTTCAGCGTATTTTATCTAACTATTGTCTAGGTTTTATTCTCTCAAGTAAGTTATTTGTTCGCTAGGTTCTGTTGTGTAGTTTCCCGATGCGAGCTGATTTGTTATATGATTTTCTTCGTCAGAGTTTCGATGGTTTCGTTGTTTTCCCCTCATGCGGGTTGGTAGTCGTATTGTAGGTTCTGTTGAACGAATTACTTAGATTTTGTGTAGTTTCTTCCTGATGCAAGTTAATTGTTCTGTAGGTTCTGTGATCTGTATTGAGCTAATTGTTATCCTTTTTCCTGTACGAGTTGGTCGTGCTGTAGGTTGTATTGTCTGATTTTAGCTGGTTTTACGTAGATTTTCTGAAGTAGTTGGTCGTGTATAGATTCTATTGTCACAGAGTTGAGCTAATGTTGTATGTTTTTTTCTCTAATATGAATTACTTGTTTATGTTCTAACGTCTCTTGAAATGGGGAGTGTAAGATATGTCTTCGTCAGTTATATGACCATAGTGTAATAAATGTTTGAAATCGAGATGTCTTTTACGTTCTTCATTATCGTACAATTGCGGTTCAGGTTCTAAGAGGCACAGTTCTGCTGATTTCTTATGTAAACTGATCTTTACATATGTTTTATTACCTTATAATGGTACTTACTAATCATTATACAGCTTTTGAACTGAACTGGTATTCAAAGTCACTAGCGTTTATTGTAAACTTTTAGTTGATCGTCGTATTAGTTTTGGGTCCTGGAGCTGTATGGAGTCGAATATTGGCCAACCATTGTACGCCTTTGTTTCCTGACGCCAGCTGGTATTCGCATGGATTGTGTTGTACAACCTGTTTCCTGAAGTCATCTTCACGGCATGAGCTTGTTTTTGGTGTTAGCCTATGGTTGTATGTTTTATTTCTTGCTATAATTGTACTTTCGCTATTGGAAGTCAGTTAGCAATGGTATGCTAGCAGTTAATGCCTCATGCGAGTTGTTTGCAATAGATGTTTTCATTGAAATACCGACAAGATATTAATTTCTTACAGAAAACCTGTATTGATTGAGTTTGTAATTAAAATTAAATTCCTAGTTTCAATCCTCATGGTTGTTAACTAATATAACAGAGTATTCCCTAAAACATACATTTCGAAATTCCACTTGAATTATAAAAATTGAGGTTGACCAGCTAAAATTGTAAATTGGAAGAAATAAACAAGTGTCTGTCGGGAAATATGATACGTTCTACTGACTTCATGACTTATTTTATTTTGAAATACACTGTATTTGCTGACAATTTATTAGCTTTGTAACTTCCAACGTTTATGCAAAAAGTTGAGGTATCGCACATTAAAATATACTTAGTAATCATTTTACAATTTCTAATCACCTAGATTTCAAACTTACATTATCCTTTTTAGAAAAAGCTTCCAGAATAGTTTCGAAGAGAAAGAGAAAGTAAATAGCTCCTAAAATACCAAGTTGACGCCACAGGTAGAAAGGGATATCTTCTAATGTTAGAGTTTTTTCATGATCGTGACCTTCGTCGTGTGAATGAAGCCCAAGAGCCTGTTGAAAAATGACATAAGAGTCAGCCTTTAAGATAAAATATATATTTAAACAATACTAAGTTTTGATATGATAATGACTGTTTAAAATAATAATAACCTGTTCATTAATACTATTTCACATCATAAGTTCCTAGCAATATCACAAGTATAACGAGTATTCATATGGAAGCAAAAGTCTACATACTGGCATAACTATGATGAAATTTACAAGGAGTCCAAACACGTACAAATTGGAAAACGGACAAAAAGTCTCTGTGTTTGGTTAAAAGTAATATATTATCATGCAAAACACAAATAAAATATTTTGTATCACTAAATCGTTTTTTTACAGAATGACTTATTTAATTTTGTATAAGTATTAGCATTTTTTGAGAATATTTATAGTAGCTTACTTAAATACACATATATTTGCCACTACGTTCACTTTTTGATATTTAAATGTCAGAAAGATACATTTTATAGTGCTTTTAACCTGTAATCAATCATTCCTTTCAGCTTTAATTTCAATAACACTTCACAATTACTATTAATATTAATAAAATTGCAAGAAAGCATTTAAGAATAGCGAAAATACACCTAATTAAAAACAGATAAAGAGAAAACTTTAAAACTAGTTTTGATTAACGTATACTGTTAATCCTTGTTGCATGAAAAAGTTACTTTGTTTATATAAAAACAGAAGTTTGAAAATTAGTCATTTCTTTAGTAGTATGTGGAAATTTGGAAAATTATGAGTGGAATTTTTTCATTCAAAGTCCGTTTTTAAAACCAATGTCATTTTTTAACTAAGACACTTATCGAAAACAAACAAATTTTAAAGTAATAGCTATTTACAATATTAATAAATTAATTAGTAAAGTATTAAAATGAAATATTTATAATAATAATAATAAATACATGGCAAAAAGCAATAAAAAATAACAAAAAGGTTTTCAATGTGGTACCTGGTTCAAAAAAACTGATATGTTTAGAACAATGTTTTTATGATGGCATTTTTTATTTGTGATAATAAATATCTTTGAAACAGGTGCAATATAACTTAACTGATGTTAGAAAAAATAGGCGTGGACGACACGCAGGAAATGTTAGATAGCTTTAAAGCTATAATGCATAATAACACTTTATACATGTATTATGAATTATTTTCAAAACAATTTTTTTCACTTTTTTCTTTTAAACAGACGATAAAAGATCACAAAATATTTTGTAATTATACAAAAAATGAATAGAAATCACATATTTTGTGGAATATTTTCTATTCTTAAAGTATTTTACCTGAGGTATCAGATGTAAAAGAGAGTCCCCTATCATTGTTCCAAAAGAAAGACCAATGAAGCACATCATGACGTAATAATAAGCTTCCTTGGCTAATATCGGAACCAATATAATACCTGCCACCGAACACAGGCTGATAAGCAGCACCGAGATGGAACTGTAGCCATAAACTGTGAATAAATCCAAATCAGACGTAAAACATTATACTAAAAAAATGAAAGTGTCAGTAATTACCAAAGTAAGATTAAGTTATGTTACACAAATCTTAACATAAATGTCATTAACAGAAAGAAAAATCTAATACAGAAACTTTGTTTACAGTTTTGAAGTTAATATTAAATTAATGGATAAAGGTGTGTAACTAAAATTTTGTTTAAATGACTAAAATCACACAGCGAAGGCAATCATGGAAAAAATTGTATTTTATTACTAGTACACAAGAAATAAAGAAGGTTAAAACCCCTTCGGCAAGGAAAATTTAATATACGATAGTAGTCAGGACGACTGTGAACCTTGTCCTTTGAAGGCATTACACGTGTGCCGACCTCAGGGGAAGGGTAGAGATTATGACGTCATGATTCCACGAAGTAGAACCATAGGGTGCGTTGCTAGGCGAACATGACGTTATAGTTTCACTTAGTGGAACTGGAGAGGGTTTTGCTACGGCACACGAAAGGTATCGCCTCTCACCATGACTAGATTTAATACAGTTGGTTTAAAACACTAATTCATTAGTTCTATATCTAATTACATTTCCTGACCATTTATATGTAAATCATCTGGGGAAATGCCTTATTAAATATCATGCAATAATTTAGAAATTACTCTTTCACTAGTTTAACTTAAACTATAATTTCAAAGATTTTCGATAGCATAATTGTAAGAAAAATGTTCTGAACAAAATATTTCTTTTTAAGACTATTAATTTTCTTATGATAAAGATTTTGCAATCTAATCTATATAAAAAGGCACGTCTATTAAGGGCGGATTTACAAAAATATATATACTACTGTGTCATATAAGAATCAGTTTCTCAACATTATGTAGAAACAACTAACTGTTACCATTAGAGTACAGAGTTCATTGTGTCGTATAATGAAATCTCAATCATTTCACATATTTATGTAAATATCATAAATTAGAATTAAATAGATCTTTAATCTTCAAGAATATTCTAACACGAGTGATACAGTCTGAACATCTGACCATTTGTTGTATGTCAAACACAGTATTGTGTACAAAGAATGCAATAATTTTGGGCTAACTGAAACGTCGTCTCAAATATTGAGAAATAACACTATGTAGCACAAATTTTGTTCCTGGATAGTATGTGTTATTTCTTAATTACTTATGTTGTAAAAGTACAGAAAATGGCCATTATTCCCTTCAAACTTTGCTTTCGTAACCTGGATAATGAAATTTAGAAATTAACTTATTTTCTGTGTAAAAACAGGCAAATTTGCGAATTTTCATTTAAAAAGGTCTGAATAAAACATATGAATCAAGATTTACATGTATTTATACTAAATTAATACAAAAATGTTTAGAAGTGAGCAGTTTTTTTTAGATTTGTGACTGTAATGTAAATCACTTTCACGTATCAGCCCCCAAATATAGTTTCTCATGTTTTCGTTATACGCTCCTTGGTAACGGCATTCAAAGTCCAGTGTATTTTGATGGAAGCGCCCGACTTGCTCCTCTGAATATGCCCTCATGTTCTCCTTGAAATTATCAAATTGAGCATCAAGGATGTGGACTTTCAGGGACATCCTGCAGTCCATTTTATCGTAGTTCTACACCAGAGTCTCAACCAGTTTCACATAATTTTCGGCCTTGTGGTTGTTGAAAAAGCCACGAAACACTGTGACCAAGTTGCCCCAAGCTTTTTTCCTTCCTTCTGAACTTCTTGGGGAATTCTCTGCACTCCAAGATCTTTTTTATTTGTGGTCCAACAAAGACACTAGCTTTGACCTTTGCCCCAGACAGCTTAGAGAAGAAGTCTCGAAGGTACTTGAAGGCTGTAGACCCCTTATCAAGAGCTGTGACAAATTGTTTCATAAGACCCAATTTAATAAAAAAAAGTAAAGTCATAGAACTGATTTTGAAATTTCTATTTAAATTATGATGAACATTAAATTTTTGTAGAAAATATGATTATGCACAGTTGAAACATTTGATTTTAAATTTTAAATACAATGTAAATACACAAATAGTTATAATGTATTATAAGTGACTTTTATTTTATACGAAATAGACCTGGCCAACTCACAACTAATGTTTGTCATGTATGACAATAATCTTTCTCTCTCTTTATCCTTCCACATGTGACCACGTGACACATTCAACTTTGTGTATCCAACTTGACAATGTTGTTTTGAACGAGTCAGTGATATCAGTTACATCTCCAACGTAGAAGAAAGCTCAGTCTCGTAAAAAATGGTACGTGTTGTTATTTTATAACAATGATTAATCACATTTAGTACGTAGTAAGATGTTTCACTACAAAGTTTATTTTTATGCTATAATAGTTAACAACTTGAAATAAGAGGTTTTGCATCCTTTTCAAAATTTGAATAAAAACGTAAAAGAAAACTATAAACTGCTCAATATTTATAAAAACACTAAAGATGTTAAGCGTGTTAAATGTATTTGTAACACTAAATAGCTCTAGAAATAGAAATTATAAATGTATGCCATGAAAGTAAAATGCATTGATTATTAGGTGTAACTTTAATACTGTTTCAAAATATATTTTTTCTTTTGAAAAAGATAACGTGAGATAATTCAAATAAAAACTACACTACTCATACTATTCATTATGCGGTCCGGCATGGCCAAGTGTGTTAAGGCGTTTGACTCGTAATCCGAGGGTCGCGGGTTCGAATCCCGGTCGCACCAAAGTTGCTCGCCCTTACAGCCGTGGGAGCGTTATAATGTGACGGTCAATCCCACTATTCGTTGATAAAAGAGTAGCGCAAGAATTGGCGGTGGGTGGTGATGACTAGCTGCTTTCCTTCTAGTCTTATACTGCTAAATTAGGGACGGCTAGTGCAGATAGCCCTCGAGTAGCTTTGCGCGAAATTCAAAACAAACAAACATACCATCACGATACAATGAAATCTCATATATGTTGAAAATTATTCTTTGCTGATTGTTATGAAGCGTGGTTGTATCTATAAAATACGTTTTCATGTATATCAGTCTGTGTGCATGTGAGGAAACTATTGTATATATTATGTTTATTGTCGTTGTTGGTATGTGTCGAAACGAAAACTCCTGTCTTAAATCACATCTCACAAAGATAGTAATGATATGTTTGATCATGTTTTAGTTGTAAAACGTTTTAAAGTAAATCTATCCCTGGTACATGTCTTTTAATGTGGATCAGATTGCAAAATCCTTATCTTAAGAAAATTAATAGTCTTAGAAAGAAATATTGTGTTCAGAATATTTTTATCATAATCATGTTATTTAAAATGTTTGAACTAATCACTTGATTAAACTAGTGAAACAGTAAATTTTAAATTATTGCACACTACATAAATAAGAGCCCTTTCCAAGATGGTTTACATATAAACGGCCATAGAAATCTAATTAAATGTAGAACTAATGAATTAGCGTTTTAAACTAATTTTATTAAATTTAATCATATTGAAAAATGTCGATACATTTCGTGTGGCCCTGGAAACGCATCCTATGGTTCCACCATGGTGGACCTATGACGTCACCGTCTCTACTACTTCCCACCCCTGAGGTTGACAGACGTGTAATCCCTTCTCATGGATAGGTGCGCGGTCTATTCAACTATTCACGATAGGGAAACGTATACAATGCAAACTATAAAATAAACAATCCCAACCAATATAAAACCCTGAGGAATGACGTAACACGTGTTATGAAAAACACACGTCTGATCTGATGACTGCACACCAAATTTTAAAGTTATAAGCCATCAATCTTAACGTTAAATACACGGGAAAAAACAAAATAGAAACGCAATGAACACTAAACAAATAGAATGAAAAATAAGTGTAAAGTATCATACATGTTAAAGTGTATCATTGTAAGGTCAATGCAACTTGAAGAAACAAAGAAAATTACTGATGCTACATAGCAGTAATTCACAAGTTTTTTATGCTCACACAAATTGTATTTGTTTATGTACTTCAATAGTAAAATTCAATGCGGTTGGGATTTATTCTTAAACACAATGTATTAAAAATAAGTAAGAGGGCTGTTCAAAAAATACGCGGACTGTTTGAATTGCGCGGCTCCAGTTGGTTCCAGGGGAATCCGCTTAGTCTCGCTAGGTTCGCACAGATCAGCTGATTACGACGCTATTTCCCGATTGCAACTATCTTCATTTGTGTATTAGCTACGCGGTTTTAAGTGAAGTGCGATTTTTTCGTTTGGCGGATTTCAGAATGAATGACCTGAAGGAGCAACGACTTGCTGTAAAATTTTGTGTTAAACATGGAAAATCTGCGACTGAAACTTTTGCTATGCTTAACACGGCTTACGGTGATGTTGCTATGAATCGTACGGCATGTTTCAAGTGGCATGAACGTTTTAAGGATGATGAGCGTCCTGGACGTCCTTCCACGTCAACTGACGACCCACACGTCGACAAAATCAACACCCTGGTGCGGGCAAATCGACGTCTGAATGTCAGGGAGCTTGCTGAAGAGTGTGGGATATTAGTTGGATCTTGTTACGAGATTTTGACCGAAAAATTGAAGATGCACCACGTTGCTGCGAAATTCAGCCCTCAGAACTCGTGAGTTTTTGGCCAAACACTCGATCACTGTTCTTCCCCACCCCCCCCTACTCTCCTGACCTTGCTCCTTGCGATTTTTTCTTGTTCCCTAAACTCAAAAGACCCTTGAAAGGAAAAAGATTTGAGACGATTCCCGAGATTAAGGCAAATGCGACGAAGGAGCTGGAGGACATTACAAAAGAAGCGTACCAGGACTGTTTAAACAAGTGAAAACATCGTTGGGATAAGTGTGTGCGTTGGGGAGGAGAGTACTTTGAAGGGGTCCCAGACCTGTAACTTCTAAATAAAGTACATCTTGTTTTATGACGTCAGTCCGCGTATTTTTTGAACAGACCTCGTATATCAATTTATGGTTCTCACAACATATTCACATTCCTCTATAGTAAAGGTATTTTAACCCTTAAATTACCATTTGTTTATTGTGGATGGGTTTTAACACAATACATCATATTAAGTCATTTTATGTTTTTCTACGCGTAGTGTTAAAGAAAAACTGATTAAACAAATTTACATGAGATCAGTAATTTCTTAAGTATAGTACAGGGTTTTAATTACAAGTTGGTACTTTAGTTTGTTTTTGTTGAATTTATCATATGCTATTACCATCTTTCATGCGCTCACAGCGGCAGTTTTGTTCACAAATATATTTAAAAACATCTATGAACATCACTTATAGTCCTAAGGTTAGAAAATATGATTCGTATTTTTAAAAAAGGGCCAGTTTTAACTTGAATTTTATAATAAATATTCCATATTTATTGTTAATTTGTGTTAATGTCTTTAGCATCACATCATTTTTCTAACGAAAGCTAGACAGACCTGCATTTACGTGTTTTATGTCAAGGTTTACAGAACCTAATAATTTAGTCCTGTAAGTGGAACTTGAAATGGAATTATAACAATGTTTCATGTTAATGTGAATTACATTGCCCTGAAAACAATTAATATAGAAACGCTGTCTCCATTACGAATAAACACCGTGCCACATTAGTAAAACAGAATTAGACTAATCGTGGCTTCCTAAAAACTAGACTGACGTCTGTTTACATTGAAATATGGTAAGCATGATAATCAGATCAGGTATTAAGAGGTTATTGTAATTGTTGCAAAACCTTAAAATGTCAAGCGCGTGCTAATGTCTTACGTTTAGGCTTAAGCTTATGACATGATCCCATACAACTTTATGGATGATAAAAAAGCTCTTACTTTCAGTATTAGATGGTCTGGAGGATACGGGCTTCTTCTTTAAACAGATATCGCTGACTATTTGTTGAACTAAAGCAGGACAGAGCTGTAAAAATTCAGCTCGAGAGATCTGACCTTTGCTTTTCAAGGCAAACTTTTCCATCAGAGCGCGAGAGCTCCAACACTGTAATGTGTCCAAACAAAATTTATTCAGCACAAGAGAACTCAGGAAGGTCACATTAAATAGAATATATTTCACTCACAAACTACTACAGTTGTAAATCAATTACAAAATCATTTCCAAGCTGTAAAAGAATTAACCGCTCAGAATACGGGTTTTCTTTTTAGAGTAGTAGATTTCATATTAGACAAATATATCTGGGCATTAAAATTTCAAGATTCCAAGTTATCTTTTACACTGAGACAAGATAACGTTAGTGATATTGAAAATACAAAATACACAGGCATCGTTATAGATACTAGAAACTGGTGATGTTACAAAATAATGTTTGCCGATATCTACTTAAACTGTCGTTAGCATATTGGTTACATTCGTCAGTTGTTATTGTTAAAGTGATGGAAATGTATAAAGGTCAACACATATGTTACATATACCTGCTTCACTTGGATGTTATGATCATGGTCATCATGATTAACACTCCTTTTTGACCTTTGAACCAGCTGTTTACTACTATTGGCTGATCCGTAGACTGAAAAATCAAGAAAAAAGGATGTAAAATTGTCTACGTCAGAATTGGTCATATTATGTGTACTCAAAGTGGGTGGTGATGAAGAAAGGTGGCTGTGTATTTCTTGAGATGATTGACCAATTTGGCTTGAGTCGGAGATATTGGTTAACGTGGTGGTAAGTTCCTGCGTTGTTCTTGATCTGTTTGTACTGGTAGGTGTTTGATCAACGATAATATTATCGTGGTTGTGCTCAGTGAAATCATGATCACTGTCGTAATTAGAATTATTAAAGGTTTCGCTGTGATGATTCTCCAGGTAGTCATGTTCACTGCCGATCTTTAAATCACTTAGAAGTTTGTGCAATCCTGAAAAAAAAATGTAAAAGATAAGAAATTAAGTTGTTCACAAAACACAACACATAACAAATATCTGAACATATTATTTAAATCTAGGCTGTTATAAAACAAATACATTATCTAGTGATTGGATTGACAAAATAAATTATTTCAATACAGGTGGTTACTGAATGAAAAATACAAGTCGTCACAATAGAAAACTTGATGGTCAAATATGTATTACTATGTTATTGCTTGTCTTAAACGCTCGATGTTTCTCCCTCCCCATCCCCCGCTCCAGAATCGTCAAGAGGATTTCCTGCATTTTTTTTATCTCTCGCATCATACTCGCATGTTTTGTTTAATTTCGCACAAAGCTACTCGAGGGCTATCTGTGCTAGCCGTCCCTAATTTAGCAGTGTAAGACTAGAGGGAAGGCAACTAGTCATCACCACCCACAGCCAACTCTTGGGCTACTCTTTTACCAACGAATTGTGGGATTGACCGCCACATTATAACGTCCCCATGGCTGAAAGGGCGAGCATGTTTGGTGCGACGTGGACTCGAACCTGCGACCCTCGGATTACGAGTCGAACGCCTTAACCCACTTGGCCCTGCCAGGCCTTGATAGTTATGAGAAGCCGCTGGTGTGTATTAACTGTTGATTTGAATAAGCTATTTTGCTTCAGTTTAACAGTTCAAAGCTGAACGTAAAGTGGAAAAGTGCGAAGTATTTTTCGTTTATTATCTAGAGACAGTAACTGCACTATTGTAATTCAACACCAAAATACACAAACGTGGGCTTTTATTATACAGGTAAAAATGGAAATATCAATAAGACTTGTGTATGCTATTGTTACATAACTCTTTTATTCTAGTACAGTACAATATGCAAATCCCAAGCAAAGAGGCTATGCTGCAGAGGAACCACTCTTGCGTAATTCATAAAACGAAATAACGACACCACGGAGAAAATTGACTGTAAAAAATATCTAAGTTGGTATTATTATGAAAACGATTTTGAAGTTTCTCCACGCTGTTAAAAGTCCATGTCAACATGTTCGATCATGAACCAACTAACTACAGTAAAACCTGACAATAGCCCTGCAATATAGTAAGGAACTCGTGTCCAAAGTACACCACTTTTATTTGCAGACCTTTTCATAATCGGATATTCATAAGCTTTGTGCCCAGTGACTTGACCGGTATGTCTTCATATAAAATACCATGAGGGCCCATTTTATTTCCTAACTCCTTCAGGTATGTGTCGTTTGAACAGAAGGGACGTATGAGCAACTTGTGTACATTTGACTTGTGTAACTTTTCCTGTTGCAGACCCCACTTTTTTCGCGTATTGTTGTCTGAGGCATGTGGACATCCTTTATCACTTGTCTTTTTTTGTAATTTTTTCATCTGTACAAAATGTCACACTTTACTTGCCATGATTATGGTACGACTTGTTGCAGATCTCTTTCTAATGGTTCTGGTACCCCAAGTTGATCGGCATACCTTTGTTTTCTAATACATTTAAGTAAATAACCTCACATACAGTTCCTGACGATTATCAATTTTCAGTGGCATTACACTACTAAGGAAACACCAAACAGTGTCGAAATATAATTCTCATACGTGAACTTTCACCACGACTTTTTATTGGCTATGGATGTCACGTAACTTGCCGATTTGCATATTGAAACCGTTATAATATAACATTATTAAAGTCTGTGTATGCATGTGCTAAACGAATTGAATATGTGGCAATATCCAACTAAAATGCTTTGCAAGAGGTCTTAGTTAATATAAATACTGATATGCACGCGAACACACATACATACAAACCAGATAGGTACTTTACCAGTGTGAAAGTGTGTGTAACCACTTGCCACAACATTTTAAATTACCTGAATTTGAGATATGAGAAGGAATAAGCTTCCGGAAATGAGGCATACAAATTTTCCATCATTTAATAATGATACTCGACTATAAACATAGTGAAACAATGATAGCAGTTTTGACCAGTTTCGATGTGAAGACCAAATACGAATTTCAAAGCAGGAAAACAAGTAATTTGACAGTAATTCTGTAGGGCCAACGATAAAGGATTTTCAATGTTTTTTTTCAATGCTGTTTAATGACTTCTCTGTATTGGGAACCTGACATGTCTACAAAATGTACTAACATCCATGAATATCAAGTAATCTTAAATTATCACACTTCAATGATCACGATATGGTTGTTAGTTAGTTAGACACAACTTCATGTCTGAAAAACATTCAACACTGTTGTATGTTTCTACAGATCTGTTTTTATTTCAAACAGATGACTTGTAATCTGAAGAGAAAACCTTATAATAAAGAGTTTAATGTTGTAATATCTTCTGTCAACAACCTGGAAAAAATAGTTTTACCAAGGACAATTTTATATAACTTTCAATTCGGGAAGTACGCTTCCTGTTAGGGAAAGTTATGGTGAAACATGAGATACTATATATGCATGTATTCAAAAGCTTCGATAGAAACATAAGTATTACATTCAAATGAACTGATTATCAACCAAATTTTCTCATACGTAATCGTCGCAAATACCCGTTTTTTCTCAAAATATTATATAACATTACTATTCCAATTAACCCTCTTTTAGTTAATTTAATTTCTGTTATCTATTTAGTTGACACAAAAATTAGGTTTGCTTTTATTAAAGAAACAGAGAGTAAAAATAAGAATCGCTTATACTTTTATTGTAATCATAAAGTTAAAACATCTCCGGGACACACTATATGAATAGGACTATTAGTTACACATTGCAAAGAGTAAGATGGGTGGTATATTTAGAATTAAATCATGTTAGTTTGCTAAATCACAAGTACAGAAAAACCCAGAAAAGAAAGATAGCACATAAATATTAGAGCAATATGAACATAACGCTCACATAGCTGTGATCTTCAATTGTTTTCTTTTTTAGAGCAGCATCACTTTTATTTAAATAAAATTCTTAACAATACCGGTCCTTCAATTTAGGATATGTTTTCACGTCAGTTTACTATACACCACTTCTAAAGTTTATTCTAAGGTTTTCGCTGTCATGTAGAATGTTACATCGGTGTCTTTTTTTCTTATTATTATTAAGTCTAGAACTATGGCCTGTAATTGGAAATTCTTCTTATGTTTAGAATCCACTGTATCGATATATTAAAATCAGAGCGATCATTGAATATATAGAACTTGTTACTAAGGGTTCTTGCATTAAACAATATCAAGTGGCGAGGTTCTGAAAACATACACAGTTCACAGCACGAAATGTTATACCCACATCTTAGTAGTAAATACCTTCCCCCACAATCTTGTTTATTCCTAAACTCAATTTCATATTGAGAACTGACAATACCTAATGGATGCTTTAAGGGTATATAATTGGTTTGTAATCTAGATTTTTGTAGCCAATGGTGCGGCAAAATTGTTGTATTCAAAATAAAAATAAACGTTTTGATCACTTTCCATGGAGATGTTGTGTAGACTCGACAACCAACGGCCATGTGCTGCATAAATTTACAAGAATTTCAGATGATCTTTTTAACGACTCTACAGTACCACAATTTTTTGTGCTATGATTCTAACTCTAAATTCTAAGAAAACAAAAATAGAATCACAAAAGCATAGTAGTGTATTTCAAATAAGTAACAGAACACAATGAATCTGAAATGAAGGCTAGATGATATGTTTCTCGCCCTAAGTGTTGTAAACGCTGATACCGACATGCATCTCACATACAGAGACATTCTTAGGTGCTTAATTAGAATATTCGAAGCTTGGGCCTATAGAAACGGGACTATCGTCGTTTCAGTACAATACAGACCACGGGATTTTATTTTGATTTTAAGACATCATCTTGGGATTCGCAGTACTGTCAAGTAAAATGGGGACACTTCTGTTCATATCTTCAAGGTTGAGACTGATCTGCGAGTCATTTGATGATCTAACGAGATAAGATCGTGATTGAAATTAACTTGTTCACTTACATTATTTCTTGCATATTTGCTTCAAATGTGATAAAATCAACAAAATATCTTTCAGACGAGAACATTTCCGTGATTACCTGAGCTGAACAAATAAGTGGGAACCTTGACTTCTTTGTTTCTATGTATGTTATCACTAAAGTGCACTGACTATTTGACTTGTCAGCCCTTGCAGTAATATATATGTATAAGTAAACAGCCCCTTACAATAAGCAGAAGAACTTTCTTTCTGTGATCGAATATCTTCTCTTGATTTCGGTTTTCACTCACTGTGCTTTCAAATTGTAAGCAAACAACTGAAAGATAAGTTTTGAATTTTCTTATATATTTTAATTAATTTATTAAGCATTTTGATACTTTTCTTATATGTTTTAATTAATTTATTAAGCATTTTGATACTTTTGTATTGCTAGACCGTGTTCTTTTCATAACTTATTTACATAAATCATAATAATATAATTTAATGTTTTGTGTTTTGAGGTCAATGAACTGTACTTACTTAAACTTTAATGTTTAACTTAGTTTTGAAAGTTGTTGTAAACTACTTTTTTCACCTTTCCTTGTTTAAACTTCTTTAATGTTCAGTCATATATTACATACTGTTGTGACTCGAATATATTTTCGTTGAAACTTTATCTTGAGAAACTGCTAACAACGTTGTTTGAATAAATGTTCTTTGAAACTATAAGTCGTCGTAAAAGTCATTAAAACTTTTATTTTACGAATGTATTAAGCTTTCAACATCAGTCATGCAAATTCTGCTAGTAAATGATGGTCTGCATTCTAGAGTGTATTGAAACAGTTCTAATGACGTCTGGAGTGTACTGGTACAGTCGTGTCCAAATCTGCAGTATACTGACCAATATTCTACTGCAATATACATTTACTAGCTTGTGTTACGTTGAAGCCTGGAATCCACTAGGCAACTGCATTTGTTGGAGTTTAATCCAAGTCTAAGGTGTACTCTACCCAGACATTAAGCGTTATAGTGCACTAAATGGCATTCTCCTTAGCTTACTAGTTGCATTCTGCCAAAACTTAGCTCTACTGAATTATGAAGCCTACTAGCTAGGGTCTTACTGAATCGAGGAACTGTTAGATTAGGTTCAGGTGAGGATTAACATCTGACAAGGGGTTCTACTGAGAAAACACTTACTTGAGCTCCCTGTTTTCTGTAGGCTCGATGGTACGATAAAACGTTGTCCCATATCACGGAATGTAGCTTCGAGAATGTAATCAATTTTAAATTATAAACGATTTATATATATTAGTTTTGAATATTAACAAAAATATTTTGCTGTAAACCTGACATGCATGTTTTAAGTCTTAACTACAGAAATATGAGAAAGTTCGACAATTTTACAATAACCATCTCGTTGCCACTTTCATGAAATTCTTCAGTTGTAGTAAATTATGTGCTACATCTGTAAAGTCATCCAAGTTTGTTTTCTTGTGGCCATTTTACACATCCTTCTCAGTAGCGTGAGAAAAGAAAATTCTATACATCTTTCATAAATGCAAACTAAAGACAGCAAGAAGTTTTAAAAGACTGCAGTATATATTTTATCATGATAACTCATTTTTATAATATGTTTAAAAATAGTTCTGTTGTCTGTAAAAACATAGCTTTTAAAAGTAAACAATCGCTCTTTGAAATTTGACAGTATGAAATATTTATTCATAAAAATTAATATTATGTTACTGTAAACACTCAAAGTAAGTTAATTACATTACCGACCACTTATAAAATATTCCGGCCCTTTTTATCGAAAATAAGTGTGTTCCACAGGATTATATTTCATGCTTGGCTACTGAGTCAACATTTCAATTTTAACACACTTGATACAAATAACTACTTTCCCTTTCATAACTTCGGTATTTTCTTTTGCTATAAAAAGCCATTGCTTTTAGGTTTATTTAGCTGCTAAGACAAGGTGAATATCAAAATATCTTACCTTTCTCGGGTATTGAGCGTAGACTAGTATCTCCATAACGTTGGAAAATATCTTCAAGGAAGCCATTCTCAGATTCATCAATATCAATACAGTCACCTAGTGAGAGATTGTTTCTTAATTAACTGGTTTCAAAGGTTGATGCCAAAAGTAAATGGTTTTCTTCACTATTACTTTTATTTATCAGGTTTTTTTTCACTGACACAACATACCAACGGTATTAGGGTGTCCGAAAATTAATATACCAAAATTAAAGTTGAGAAACTTTATAATTTGAGATAACAACAAAATTGAATATAAATACAAGTAGCAAGCTTGTAAGTTTTGTTACTAGAAACTATTATCTACACGTGCTACAAGAGTTCTTTATTCCACAACTCTGAGAAACTTCTGGTTTGTTACAAATAGCTATCTTCAAACAGGATGAAACACCAAACACTTTACTCGAATTGTTAGTGTTTAAAAAAAAAAAAGAAAAACTTTAGCGGAGCGTTGGACTGGTAGGAGAAAACCAATTAAACGGCCAGCCCCTTCGTCCGATTTCAAATTTTCATCTCTGGGCCTTTTTTCAAACAAAACTTTATCATAAAAAACCAAAATACCTTGAAGAACGAACATCGGGTTCGTGATGCCATCTTATCCATCCCTAATGCTGTGTTCGAAAATGTTTTCTCAAAATTTGGGCGTAGAATTAGATTAATTATAACGAATGATGGAAGACATGTAGAAGTTCATTTATTATTAACACTATAACTTAAAAGCCTATTAATTGTCTTTATTTTCAATTGTTGTTGTTTTCTCAAGTAATAGTAACGCTATTCAACTTTATTTTTCGTATATCCATTTTCAAACACCCTGTATTTATCAGCCGATATCATGTTATGAATTTTATTCCGTAATGACCTTAATTCCAACTGGTTGAGGGTAAGCTGTTAATTTTTCAAGGCCAAGGATGTTTACATCTAGATTACCGGCCCAGGCGGCAACCATATAGGACGATGTTTTTCGGCTATAGGGATTCAAACTTGTGACCCTCAAATTACGAGTCGAACGTCCTAACCATCAGGCTATGCCAGGCACGTATCACACGTCATGGCAAAGTAACAATGATTAGCTGTCACTACGGTTTAGAAATAACAAGTAATGGCGCAATGTGCAATAAATAGATCATATTCACAAAACTGTCTATATAGTTGGTTATAAACCAACTTTTGTTTGCTCTAATCATAACACTGCCATAAAAAATCACATTTAGTGAAAACTATTCTGTTGTAAAAAAAACTTATTTTCTTCTTACAACAATAACAATGACTTACTGTTATAATGGAACAGTTATAAAGGCAGAGACCAATCTTATGCAAAAAATGATTATTTGTTGTGATCACGCATCAGTTTTAATGATTTGTATCTGCAGAATGACAAATATTGTACATTACTAACAGTGATCTCTTCCTGTTCCTGTACTATTTGTGCTATCAACAATGGTAACTACGTAAAACAAAACTGGAGTAATTATTTATTACTTTTAGTAATACAAAAATTATAATGCGTAATATTACAGACTATGAATGTCTAGTTTATTCTGTTTCTAAACAACAGTAAAAAAGCTATTGCTGTTGCCCACAAACGTTGAAAGCTAAACTACCAAACAGTTTGAATTTAAATATTTTTGTTTGTTTGTTTTGGAATTTCGCACAAAGCTACTCGAGGGCTATCTGTGCTAGCCGTCCCTAATTTAGCAGTGTAAGACTAGAGGGAAGGCAGCTAGTCATCACCACCCACCGCCAACTCTTGGGCTACTCTTTTACCAACGAATAGTGGGATTGACCGTCCCATTATACACCCCCACGGCTGAGAGGGCGAGCATATTTAGCGCGACGCGGGCGCGAACCCGCGAATTACGAGTCGCACGCCTTACGCGCTTGGCCATGCCATGCCATGAATTTAAATAATAAACGCGATTAACTTGTTGAAGTTCATACTAATAATATAAAGTTGGCTATTACTACTGACCAGAAATGATTAACTGATGCCATTATGCACACATTAGGGACATTTTTTTTCTAGCACAAGACAGGTTTGCAGAAAAAATGTGTTACCGACAATGAATGTAGCTAAAACCGTTATTGGTCTTATTTTGACGTAACATTAGCAATCAGTGAGTCATATTTTTCCAAGTTAAGCGTCATAAAGAACGAAACGTGATGTCCTATGAACAACTGATATAAACAGTTTTCCGGCCTGGCATGGTTAGGTGGTTAAGATATCCGACTCGCAATGTGAGGGTCGCGGGTTCAAATCCTCGTCATACCAAATATGCTCGTTCTTTCAGCCGTGAGGGCGTTATAATGTGACGTTCAATCCCATTATTCGTTGGTAAAAGCGTAGCCCAAGAGTTGGCGGTGGGTGGTGATGACTACCTGTCTTCCCTCTTGTCTTACACGGTTAAATTAGGGACAGCTAGCGCGGATAGCCCTCGTATAGCTTTGCGCGAGGTGGGTTAAAGCGTTCGACTCGTAATCTGAGGGTCGCACCAAACATGCTCGCCCTTTCAGTCGTGGGGGCGTTATAATGTGACTGTCAATCCCATTATTCGTTGGTAAAAGAGTAGCCCAAGAGTTGACGGTGGGTGGTGATGACTAACTGCCTTCCCTCTAGTCTTACACTGCTAAATTAGGGACGGCTAGCACAGATAGCCCTCGAGTAGCTTTGTGCGAAATTCAAAACAAACCAAACAAAAAACAGTTTAAAAGCAATACTTTGTATTTTGTAATCCAGCTGTCCCGATAAAATACATTTGTCTACTCTTCTTATAGGAAACTTTTACTGCACCCAGAGAAACGTAGTGAAAATTATTAGTCATGTTGTAACATGCCCCTAGGAAACTAATAATAGTTCATTCTCATTGGCTTTATATATCATAATTTGCTTAATACATTTTTGTTCATGCTTGTTTATTTCTTGTTGATGTTGTTTTATTTCTTGTTGTACCCTATTAGAAACACCAATAATGATCACTTTAAATTGCCATGACCCAGATGTTTCATGCTGTCGGTCAAACGTAGCAATTAATAGCCTTTTAGTCATGAAAACAACTATTTCTACTTTTGTGTCTCGTCATTACGCCTTACAGTTAATGCGAGATGATTTGCTGATGTCAAATCTTAATCACCATCATCTATCACCTAACTTTAGGTCTATCCATCAACAAGTCACTGTCCTAACTCATACCAGTTTAATTTAGCATCCACAAACAATGATATCACATGCCTTCAGCAGTCTGCGTATGTTATCGCATTCAAAGCGTAACCACCTTAGCAACTGTCAGAAAAAAAATAATAATGTTTCCTAATCTCACACGCTAACAATGGTTATTTACAACTACACAATAAATCAATAGATAACAAATGGTCGATTTATGTTCCGAGATTAAAGACATAGCACTAATCGTGGCTGGTAAAGTTCTATTCTTTTAAGACAGTAAATATGGAAAAACAAAACAAAAAACATAATAACAATGTTGTAATTCTTTGAGCAATGAATTCTTAACCGGTCCTCAGGAAAGTTAAATTGCAATGTTCAAAAATCTTGTGAAATTATACAAACATCACTTACAAATTGGTAAATGTTGCCTGATGCACAGTTGGTTGTAGGTTTCTTGTATCACTCACTCGAGTGTAGAAAACTTATTCATTATTTCGAATCATCAGAAAGGAATAAATATTGTTCCTATTTCAGGTTTTCTTCTGAGAAACAACTTAGCTTTCCTTACTTTACAGTGATTAGAATCAATAATAGCATTAAGAATAAGGGTAAAATTGACCCTTTTATGGTTGACTTATTGGTTTAGGTATCCTTACCTTCAATCATATGTTTTATTAAAAATCCGGAAAGGTCTTCCAGCCTATTTACATCCAGTCCTTCTTCAGTGCTGTTTGAAGTACTAATTTCCTCCAGTAAGGTTTCCGCGCTAAAGCACTGATGAAAATAAATGTTTATTTAGTATACTCAAAACAAGTAGGTGTCATCGTTCTAAGTAAAGTAAACACTTTTCTGTTTTATGTTGAATATCTAAAAAGGCCATTTATTCTTGTAAAAACAAGACATTAATGATTCCATTGGTTTTACGTACATGCATTTTTCTCATGCTATAATGAAGTTAAGAAATCTAGGTAAAAAACATTGTTATTAGTTGTACCACTAGAAAAGAAACATATAAACTAATGACTAACGTGAATATCATACAACAGGAAAAAAATCAGAAAAATTAAACTGAATTACATAAAACACAGAAGTCTCCGTAATATTTATTTCGTTTCTCGTTATTGTAGGGTTATACCAAGTTTATTTTTATTCTTTATGAATGTTTGCTTTACACACAGCACGTTGATGAAAGCTGATAGAAAACTAATATAATATTTTCAAACATAAAAATGTGACTAGAATAAAAAAGTTAAAATTAATGGGATAATATTAAATTAGAGAGAGTAAGTTTCAAATAAACAGTTTTCAACAAATTGTTCCAGAATTTTACATGTTTTCAGTCCATTTCGATCACATGTTTACTTGTGCCAAAAATTAAACTAGACCAATATTTTAATGAACTTAATAGCTATTCACACATCAAATATATTTTCATGCTTCCTTGGCTGTACCTAGTACATATATAGTACTTCAATCAGAATACACCTGCAACGTTCTGTTAACATATTCCGAACACATATGCAATGTATGAATACAGTTGTTAATTCAACAAACATTTTGATTACATCAAATATATTGTTGCTGGTAAAAGGAATACGTTAAATCTTTATTCACATAGTTAACAATACGTTAAAGATGGAGTTATATTGGTTATTACAGAGTTAATCAAAAGTTGTGTCATCACATTGAAAGTTGTAAACTGTACCATCACAAATGTTTTATGTGTCGTCCACTGACTAAAAGACAAAAAAAAATAATCGCAAAACTCTTTGCAGATGGAACAGAACAACATATTCAGATAATTTTGAAGATTACTACCAAACTCAGACTCATCCATTTAAAATGACCAGCGTGATGCTTTGAAATTAAGATTGTGCAGATTAGAATAGGGACTATAATAGTCTGTCTATAGACTCTAGCAGCATCCAGATTCCTGCACTACAGTTAACCGTGCTTTATAAGAATTGTTCGTGTACGTTAATACAGTAATTAGTGTGCAGTATTATGTAAGAACTATGAGGTCACAAACGTCATGTTAGCATCCACATATCTAGTTCATGATGCAACCACGAGCATTCAACAATAGGTATACAGTATCAGTCGTTTCAGTAGAAGAATGTGCCAGCAGTGAGATTGTAACATGGTATAGAGCCAGTGGATATAGTATTACAACAAGAGATCTTCCACTGTTTTCCGTGAAGTGGGAACACTTGTATATCCCAACTCAATCCAGAATAATTTTTCCTTCTCTTAAATGAAGGCTAACGATCATGAACGAATCCTTTTAATCCAAGAAAGGCATAAAAATTAAGGTGAATACATCTCCTAGTACCATAAACAACGAGTGAATTAGAATGTGAAGCTTAACGGAACCCATAACCCAAAAGTTCACAAGTTTCTAACCACACCCTGAAAACAACTGTTTTAATATGATGTCCAAATAAACTGAAATTACAGCAACACAATTTAACCACTTTGTGCTTTCGATCTGCCTAAATATGGTCGTGGGAGTTCATGTTCCCTTTCAGGAGGATTCGAGGAAAGCTTATCAACGAGTGTGGTCTAATAATGACCATGCCATCCTTCACAGAAGCTTGTTACGATAGACAGAGAAATATTGGACAACACTGCTAACAACAGACATCAGATTGAGCATGGTCGACAGTAGAATATAGTTTATTATAAAGTGTAATTAACAGTAAATATAGGGTGTGCTGCCCAAAGTCTCGTTCTCTAATTAATGACATGAATGACGAATTAAACGCCAAACCTGTGAATTCGCTTACAACAAATCTAGAGGTTTGCGTCTATACGAAGTAACTTTTTGAAATGCCTAAACGATTGTTTGTTTTAAGTTGTGTGCAATGCGCTATTTGTGCTCAGCTCACCACAGGTATTGAGACTCGGTTTCTAATGTTGTAAGTCCGCACACATACCGCTTAGACAATTACAGCATCAATATTACGTACATTTATTTTAATGCCGCGAGCTAATTCTCTTGTAACATATTCAACTGGCCGGTCACGATATGCATCTTTCAACTTTTAAAAGCCCAACGGAGCAGTAAATGATGTAATTCTGGTAAAAAGTCAATATGGTTGGGAGTATGTTCCAGTTTGCAGTGTACTGCAATTAGAATTAACTATGCACATAGTAGATGTCATGGAGTAGAAAAATGATGATGTGCTAAGTTAACGGTTCTATAACGAAAATAGATGCAAATTGTGAACACAGTGTTGATACAAAACAAAGACCAAAATGTGGCCATGTTTCTTTCTGAATTTACAAAATATCGTCTATGTTCTTTATTAATTCATGCGTTAACGCTTCTAATTACATATTATTATGATTATTTAAGCACTCAATCAGAACTACCTTATTTTTATTACTAGCATTTTACCTAAGTGAGAATTATATTTTCTAGGCTTATGTTCTGAAACGGATAAACACATTTTTGGTGATTATTTGAGCTGATAATGACATTCATATTTTACATAAGTACTTTTTTCTTTTTTTTAATCAGGAAAACGAGCTCTTGTACACATCAATGCCAAGTTATTATATAATGGATTCTTAGATTATTAGATTTCAACGGCATGTCAAATGCAGAAACAGACAAGAAACATTTGTCACGCCAAATAACAGGTTAAATAAGAGATGTACAAACTTTCAGGTTGCAATAAATTACGCCTTACAATGTCAAGCTAAGTGATTATTAGAACTGTATTATAAACAGGGATTCATGGTTTTTAATTGCGCGCAAGGCTATAGGAGGACTATCTGCGATATTCATCAGTAACTTAGCAGTGAAAGATAAGAAGGAAGGCAGCTAGTCACCAACACCCACTACCAACTCTTGGGCTACTCCTTTAACAACAAATAGTGAAACTGACCGACACTTTATAAAAAAAACCACTGCTGAAAGAGCGAGCATATTTGGAGGAACGAGGATTCGAACACGCGACCCTCAGATTGCTAGTTAAACGCCCTAACTAGGCCTATGATGTACACTTTCCTGTATCCTATACTGAGTTCACTGACAACAAACACATAACACCTGAATAACATTACTCTTTTCTTGTTAAAATGATAATAAACGGGACAAATTAACTTTAAACCCCACGAAATTAGTGCAAAAGTGATAAACAGAAATGGTAACTTATAATTACAGATTTTAAAAATCTACAGACTATTTTGTTTGGTACAAGTTGCAAATATTATGATGTAATTTAAATGCAACCGCGTGGCTCAGGGTTTATAATGTCATAAATCAGGGGTTCGATCCCTCCAACTCATTGTGTAGTTCTGTGCTTGAATTAAAATAAGTAAGCCTATAATTTAACATTAAAAATATAATATTTGATGGTGAGTATATACAGTATAAGAAAATACTATGATATGAATTGTTCGACGATAACTGTACGAAATTACAACGTTAAAATCCGGGTCTCGATTCCACGCACTGGATAGAACGCAAATAGTTCATTATGTAGTCTTACGCTAGAAAATCAGCAACAACATAATCACATACAAACTGAAACTCTGTAATTGGGCCAAAAAGTGCAGACGACACACACACACGCATATATATATTTATATATAATTTTTTTCTTTCAGATTTTAATGAAAAGTTGCACATACGTTGTTTGTCAATAGCCGTCCCTTATTTTGAACTGACGGTCTGGTGGTTAGGGTCGCAGATAAGAATCCCGTCACTAAGCATGCTTGCCCTTTCAACCATAGGGACGTTATAAAACTACTGCTCATCCAAGTGTTCGTAAGTAAAGAGTGGCTTTACAGTTGAGCTCTAGTCTATCACTTCAAAATTAGGGACGGATGGCGCAGATAGCTGTCGTATGGCCTTGCACGAAATTCAAAAATAAACCAAACATTTTGAGCTGATAGACTCGACAGAATGGATCTAATCAACAAGACCCAATACCAAGTCGTAACCTCATCTTATCTGATCAAATAGCAGGATTTGACTGTAATTCTTAAAGAACAAACACTTTTCTAAATAATAGACCGCGTAGCATAAATCATTGATTTTACAGTTCGGACACGCTACCATTGGCCACGCTCCGAGGTATTAATTCTCTCATGTTGTTGCATCATTTTGAGGAGTAAAAGTAGAAAAAAAATTGTTGAAACTTAAAATGTTACAGGCTCACATATCAGTGAACTATTCCAAGTTACCTCATGGTATAAATTGATAGGTTTGTAATGTCCAAAATATTTGGTAACAAACAGACAAAAAAGGAATCGTAAGCTTAAAATGTCTCAAAAGTACGAAAAATTACTCTCAGAAAAATCCCCTCGGTGGACATAGCAGATAGCCCGATGTGGCTTTGGTAAAATAAACACATACATACTCAGATAAAACAGAACTCATACAATTTAATTCAAAATCTAAGAATTTTCAGGGCTCTATGGCAAGCCCAGGAACCCAGCCATAATGTGCGTACATGTAACGCACATTCCCTAGCTTCGCTTGGTCAAATAAACATTGCCTTCTCCATCCCAAACACACACGTTTAATTAATTTGTCTCTTGCACCTTTTACTGTGATAAGACAGAAATGTGACTTTGAAATAAGTAAAGTTGTTGTATATTAAAAGATAGCAAAGAAACAAAATATTTGCTGTTGTAGCATACTTGAGTTAGAAAACTCATTGTTCACACGTCTTCACAGGTTTGTGTATTATTTTTCTAAATAGAAATTGATTAAAAAGGTACTAACATCTAAAAGTTTCACACGACTTGGTTTTGCATTTAGGTATTCTGTATGTGTGCGTGTGTTGGATTTCTTAATCCTATTTTTGCTAAGTTAAACATTTAGCGGAAAAAATGTTACAAAACAAATTAAATAGAAATATTTGTTAAAAGACGCATATAATACAAAGTAACAGGGAAAAGGGTGTCGCTAGGTGCTTAAAAGATTTGGCCAGTTTCAGCAACCTGTCATACTGAGGAAAGGTTTCATTTCTATTAGACATGAAAATAAAGTCCATAGTTTCGGATCAAGCAAGAGACGTTTAAGCAAGTAGTTAAGATTTCTTACAGACTGGCCAGGTTGTTAAGGCACTCCACTCGTAATACGAGAGTTGCAGGTTCGAATCCCCATCACACCAAACATGTTCACCCTTTCAGTCTTGGGAGGGTTATAATGTGACGGTCAATCCCACTATTCGTTAGTAAAAGAGTAGCCACAAGAGTTGGCGGTAGGTGGTGATGACTAGCTGCCTTCCCTCTAGTCTTACACTGCTAAATTAGGGACGACTAGCGTAGATAACCTTCGTGTTGCTCTGCGCGAAATTAAAAAACAAACAAACAAAAAACCTTACAAACTAAACAATTATTTTGATATTAACAACTACCCTTGTCGCTTAGTTAAAACATTGTTAAAGTGGCTACGCATTAAAAAAAAATTGATATAACAGGCTTAATAGTTGTGATAAAACATCACTTATGCTGCTACTATTTGGTTAAATATTTAGTTTCCGATAAACTATATAGCAGCACCATTTAGATACGACATTAATGAATAGAGCGAAGTGATTTTAGACATTTTTTGTGCGAGATATCACATCGATTTGATACTTTATAAAAACAAAAGTTTAATAGTTGATATATGACATATTAAAAAACCAAACTTGAAACTGTTGATTTAATTGAGATAATTCGAAACTCCAGATAATATAAGTTGATAAATTTTCTTTTTCGAAAAAGTTACAACTTTTTAACTTGAAGTGATATTTTTATTTTTTTAGAAAGAGCTAGGATAAACAAATATGTACTATTAAGTACGTTATTAGGTCTTAGATAGTTTTATACACGTTTCATGCAGCAGTATTTATACGCATACATTGTTTAAAGTTGTTTTTTTTCTCTGTTTTAATTGTTTTGTAATTAATACCAGCGTTAAAAATCGATTAGTTTTGCGTTGTAAGCCTTCATTTACCGCCGAGCCGCCAGGAAACTTAAACTTGTTAAAGAAGATAAGAAAGATGCAAATTAAATTCATTCCTAAATCTGTGTATTAGCAACTGTCCTCCTAAGGATGGTTTCAGTGATACAGTCAGACTGTAAAAACTGATTCGTTTTAAACATGATTAAAACGACCTGTATTTTTTATATAAGGTAGCACTAAATAAGTTTAGAAATTAATTTTTTTAAAGAAATGTATAAATAGACATATAAACTGCATGATAGGTAAAATGGGTTAAATTTTGGATCTGATTTTAAACACACACAAAATGTGTCTGTAAATCGTCAGTTACAAGTAAGATTTAGGGATCGTATTCCTACATTAAAGTCATTAAATGTAGTTTATATATATGTTTGTCCCTGCTGTTAGCAAAGCTATACTGGGTCAAGTGAGAGAAAATTACCTCGCATGAAAGAACGTGCAAATCCGAGATTCCCTATCATTTCAAGTGTACTTGAACATGTCCCAAGTGAATGTGACGTAGCCATCCATTGTAATCATTCTAATATTTCATCAAGGGCCAACGACACCCGTATTAAAGAGAGTTTGCTCATCCTTTGAGTGAATCCGGAAATCAACCACATCTGATCGGCTAGTAAGTTAATTTTATCAAAGACTTTCGTTTATGCCTAATTATGGTAAAACGATGAACGTTAAAAGAAACCCTTTTGAAATACACATTTGGACTTAATATTGAATTATATTTCACGTTAAAACTTCGGTATTTACATTCAGGATAATAGGTGAATAGAACATAATATTTGACATCCGTAGTTTCATTTTTTTCTTCGGTATTCCGAAAACCTGCAGTTCATTTACTTTGTAAACTTCTTTATAGACAAGCTTTAAGTTATACAGCCCGAGGTAAGAAACAACGACACTTCCAGTGACTTAGTCAAGCAATGTCAAATGGTTTGTCAAAAAAAAAAAAAACGTAACAGAAAGACGTTTGAAAGGTGTGGGGAAGTGACACAGAACAGAATGAACATTAAATATCTTATCCAAGGCGGGGGTGAAGACTTGCAAAAATAAAATCCACTATCTGTAGTAAGACTATCACAGTTATACTGGTTAAAAACTTGAAATTTGGTTTCTTACAGAAGATTCACGAAAGATAACTAGAAGTACGACGTACAATAACTAAAATGAAGGGTTTTTAAAAAAAAACACATATAAAGGAAATTAAGAGATCCGAGTTCTTCTGCTCCTTAGGAAGAAAAATGAATTTTCCATATATTCAGTGTTATTAAACATAGTAGTCGTAACACATTAAAAAATTCCATGTAGTATATCTCTTGTATCTTAGCCTGTGTTACTAAGGGAAACCAGTGTACCATCAAAAATATGATGGGTTTAAATCAGAGGAATATAACATAATTATCTAGTCGATTTCTTTAGGTCTGTGTATTTTCGCTCCCGTTAGAATTCATTTCAATTTTTATTAACCTTTTTTTCATCGTTTTGCTGGACAGATTTATCTCTGTTTATGCACAATGAATTACTTGCGCTCTATGTAAAATCAAGCCCTGAATTTGTATTATTCTATACCACCACTCCCCTTATTCACAACCTTTATAGAGTTCGAAAAGACAAACATTCACCATGTAACACGACCCATATGAGTCAATTCAACGCGGAAGTCGTTGTCACGTATGGACATTGTTACCAGTTTTTAAATTCATGGCATGTAATATGTTATTGTATGCGATTGATTTTTCCTCCACCCATACCCATACTCCTGTTTAACTTCCTCACATGTAAACTATAAACTATTACGAGTACATGTTGTCCATTAATTTGTTTCAATTCTGATGTCCGAATTGTAGAAACGAGAACAGCAGTAGACTACTAAAGATTACTTAAATACCGTAAAACTAAATATTATAGTTTTTGTATCTTTTTTAGGGAAGGAAGGCATTATTGATGTTGAAACAGTTAATGAGAAATAAAATTTTGCAATTTGTTCGGCTAAACTTAGAGTTCAAATTCATTTCCGACTAATTATCATTTTCACAATATGGAAGTATCACAAATACATGACATTTTTTTATTTCGATGGCCATTTAGGAAGCTTAATATATTCTTAAGATGAAATCAATTGAGAAACCATGCTGTTATTCTGTATTATTTAAATATTTCGTATACGATACTTTTGTAACCCTACACTTTCTTCAAAATAATTTTTTTCTTCCTATAAGCAGATAGTGTTAAAATATATTTATCGTCTAAAATCATAAAACCCCATTCTTTAAAAGAATATAAGCCTGGTACGTTCAAAATTTGATTAAAGGGAACTTAATGTAAGGTTGGAACGTAAGACTTCACTGACAGATTCTCGAAAAATATACCACTTTCTCCCCCACCCTAAAAAAAAATTGAGCACGTGCATTTAACTTGTACTTTCATGTCCTAAAGAATAACAACATAAAAATTTCAAAAGAAGTGATTGTTTTAAGGTGATCAAGATAATTGCTTTGTTCCAGTTTTATTTTTGTCTTCTATGATATTTGACTTTTCTAAATTTTTCGAGAATCGGGAAACTGCGCACTATATTACTGAAAATGTAAACACAATAGATTATTTGAAATAATCGGTACAGAGTTCAAAAGGTTCACACCTAATAACTTTTTAATACTTTCTTTTTACAACCCCCACCAAAAAAAGAAACAACTAACATTGGATATTAAAATTTTTAACTGAATTTTTAACTGATTATTTAATTAAGAACTCAAAAGCTGTCCGCTACTAACTAATGTTATACGTTTTCTCGATTGGTAGCACGCATCACATAAAATGGCATTTATTTTCAACCACGTAATAATATTTTTAAATATATATATATCATATAGGCTTCGTGATGTTTATCAACACTTGTATCCAAATACTGTATCTAAAATAGCTATATATGAATGGGATTCGAATTTGTGACTCATTCCTGCATTTTAATGGACTGGTATTAACACAAGATTAATGAAATGTTTGATATTTCATGAATATTAAAGCTGGGAATTGATTTCTGGCTACCAAGTTGTTGTACGTCATTAATATGCATTAAAAGTCAAAACATACGTGCAATGTAAAGCACAGTCGAAAAGGCGAAGAGGCATCAGATGAAAGCAGATAATAATTCACGTCATGTATGGATCTTATTAATAGGAATGTATCAAATTAAGAATCTGCCAACATCAACGTGAATTCCAGGACCTAGTTCATTTTTGTTTTTCTGTTGCGTTACGAAAGAGAAATGATTAGTCACCCAATCAAATATAAACATAAACTTGGATGCAAGCATCTGTACACGCAATACTATATTGGAAGTTTTTAACAATATGCTCAAAAGTGAAACATTACACGCACACACCTAGATAAAAAGCAAAATCAACTAACAAAAGTAAATATATTCCACGATTTAAAAACTCACGAAAAACACTGCTGCATACCATATATTCCCGACATCAGCAGACAAATAACCAACATTTGGCAAAAACTAGTAACAAAATATGACATTACAGTTAATATCAAATTTATTCAAAAACCAGGCACCGAACTACGGTCTACACTATGTAAAAACTACACTGACAAACACCACACCAACATTATTTATAAAATACAATGTGATAACTGCCACGACTTCTATATTGGAGAAACAAGTAGTAAAATGGAAACCAGATTCAAAGAACACAAAAAGTCATCTTCACACGTTTTCGAACACTGCAAATCAAATAAATACAACATAACCATAGAAAACACTCAGATACTAAATAAAGAAACAAACATAAACAAACGCAAAATTAAAATAGCCTTACTTATACAACAACTCAAGCCCAAAATAAACCAATACAAAGGAACACCTTTATACCTATATTACACAACCGCCTTCAAACATGTGGTCAGCTATCGGTCAGTTACCTCTTTCTTTCTTTGTGAACCTGACGATGACCGAAGAAGGTTGAAACGTTGTTTGCTCCTCTACACAGAGTTCTCTCTATCCATACCAGCAGTTTTACATACATATAAAATAATGTTTTGTTCGGAGAAGTAACATGACACCTGTATCTCGTGAAATCAACAAGTTAATGTTAGTTAGTATAAAGCTTGCTTGTTTTATTAGTTAAACATCTTGTGATATCTGAGAAACTAGATTGGAGAAGAGAAGAAGCAGACATACAACCAATATTTGTAATAATAGTGAAATTAAATCTTATAATCAGATACCAAAGTATGGTATCTGGTTCAATAGATTAGAAAAATTGTTTCTCAAGTACTGAAAAATTTTCCACAAACAATATCACGCTTATCTAAAGAACTGACAAATATAACAATATTAGATCCAATATTTCACATGAGAACATGAGAAACAGTCTTCTGGAACGAGATTACGTAGGGGTATGAATGACCTAAATGTGCATTAATTATAAACAGCATAACAAATGACCATTAGGAATATCCGCCTCCACCGAAAATCGTGATGTCCATGAATTACAGTTACTAAATTGTATCGGAAGGATATTTTTCTTCTTTACAGCACGTGTCGAAATAGCTAGATTTTACGTTTGAAATATATGACGTTTGATGAAAATCGTGTTATCTTGCTAGCGTCTTGTCATATGTTGTAGACTTTCATTATAGGTTGTTTTTTTCTTGAGATAAAAAGCCACATCTTGACATGAACTTGTGTTTGTGCTTATAAAGGCAAGGGCTACATGTGTACACAATACGGTCCATTAATCAGCAGAGTAAGTGTATTGTTTAACAATCTCACGTTATCACGGGTGAAACACTTTACCGGATAACAATTGTGTCCAATAAAACCTGTGGATGTGCGTATTTTCATTTCACGAACCACAAAATAATCTCTAACGTACACAACGTATTAATAAATTATCTCACAGGTTCAAAGCTCACAATATAATTTACCAACATAAACCGTTGATACACTGAGAAACGTTCAGATAGCTCTTTCCACCTTAGAGCTTTGGGTCAAAGTTCGTTCATTTCTAACTCTCATATACATTAGCTATTTTGACTTGCACAGAAGCGCTTTTACCTGGCAAAGTAATTTTATAGTTTCTTCTGATAGCAAGTTGTAGTATTTTAGGTTTTTCGGGCATAGCTGTTCCTAATTTTGAGCTGATAAGACTTGAAGCAATGTAGTTGGTCAACACCGCGAACTCTTAGACTACTATTCTCCGACTGAATAGTGGGATTTGATCGCCATTTTTGTAGCACGAGTACATCTCTGTAGTAATAGGGTAGAAGCATGAACCGTTGGATTCACAGTCCGGGCATGTTGAACAGGATGTTGTTTTGAAAACAAACAAAGACTGTCTGATATTTAATAATTACGTAACTGTGAAGACGTGGTGCGATGAACTTTGTCTCTAGCGAACAACGATAATGTGAGAATGTAACATACGAGTAGATAATTTACCAGCCTTAAATGTAACTATGAGTAGTTACGTGTAGAAATTAATTGTTTTGATTCAACCGTATTCAGTATATACCAAGCACCACATTCACCTTTTCGAAGGTCTGAGAAAAACATGAACATAACACGATTTAACTGTTCGTATGCAACAAAAATAAAGCAAGTTTCAATTAATTTCGCGTGACTGGGCGACTAGTCTTTTCTGTGCAATATATGCCTCGCAAATGACTTGTGATTAAACAGACAATTAATTCCTACTTAATCCTGTTGCTAAAGCAAAATTAGAAAATATAGAATGTATTGCAATAGAATATATGGTAGAAAAGCTATTGCCTTGAAGTTTGTAATTTTGTATGTACAGCCTGGAATGACAGGTTGTATCACCTACAAACTGTATAGGAAACACACGAAAACATAAGGCAGTACAGTATATCAGTAGTTGGCAGTTATTATATACTACACTCAGAATATTAGGATTTAAAAAAATTGTAATAATCAGTCGGGGCATAAAACAAAAACAGGAAACATGAACTACCTGATTACTGGCTTTATAGTTTGTTTGTTTTTAATTTAGAAATAAGTCTACATACACTACAGCTTGAAAATAAAAAGGAAAAATTAGGTGGCGTTTTTTGTTTGTTTTTTTTAGAAGTTTAATAACACTTTTACACAGATTACATTTTAATGACCCAAAAAGGGGGACGAAGTCACACACTAGTTGTACAGATCTCATGGAATAAAAACGTCCGACTTTTTAATAGCTGAATTGTAGCATTCAAGTGAACAAAGGATGAATGTAGTTTTTATGCTTTATATAAAACACAATGTTTCTAGAAACTTCGGAATATAAAAGTTTTCTTCCTGTAGTTATTTACAGACTAGAAAAAACACACACACATTTGCTCTTAAGTCCCATATTACAGTTAGCAGTTGTTTATGCAAACCTGTATGTACAGTACAATGATTATGTTTCAAGTTGTGTTGGTAGACCTACACAGATTACATATGTATATTAACATTCTCTGAAGATCAAACAAAGAGCAAGTTGGAGAGCACATGAACTCACAGTTTTCTGTTGTCTTGGTTCGTATACCGCTTTGATTTCTCCGAGCACATCTTGTATTCCTAAAAGCGTTATTTTCCTCTCTGTAACACCTACGAACCTATGTGCACTCTGCTTGGCCACAAGACGATACAATACTTTAGTCGCACAAGCTTCTATGTTCTTGCACTGTTCGTCATTGGTTCTTTTTACTGTTGTGCACACGGACCGAAATGTCAACACGTGGTTTAGGAATACAACGCTAAGTCGCTTAAGATCACCACTTGTAGTAACAGGCAATGACTTGTTTGCTGCTAAGATTCTGACCATTTTTGAAGGCGTGAGACACTAAAATAAGAAATATTTGTTAAAACAAACATGCACAACAAAACCAGATAACAAAAACAGAGCAACACAAAATATTGGATTATTCTATGTTGTTTTGTCAATGTTACGCATACTATAGCAACAAATCTTATTCTATAAAAGCTATTTTTAAAACACACTTTGTGAAAAAAATTATTTATTTACTTAACAGAATCCTACTGAATGAATGGACAATTTAAACAAACACTGCGCAAAAATAATCCCTAAAGAACAAGATAATTTGATATTTGGTAGTGGTCAATAGAGTATTTGCGCTCCGTCCACCACGGATAATCGAGACCTGGATTTTAGTGTTGCCTAAATTTGCCGCTCACTCACTGGGTGGACGTTTAATAGTACTGTAAATACCATAGTAACAATCAATTATGATCCGTGATGACGAGAAAACCCACTTGTTGAGAAAGTTATATATTTAAAAACGGCTGGTATGGGTATATATATATATATATATATTAATAAATACATCCAACAACTAAGCACGCCCTCTACATTCCTACATTCAATTACACAACCGCCTTCAAACATGTGGTCAGTAACCCTTTCTTTCTTTGTGAGCTTGACGATGACCGAAGAAGGTCGAAACGTTGTTCGCTCCTCTACTAGTGCCTTCTCTATCTATACCAGCTGTTTTTAAATATATAATCAATTAAGATAATTATGCTATGTAGATAAGAAAATGAATATACACATATGCAACAAAATGGCGACAGGTACCAGTAGAACAGATGTTTAAATCACACTTAAAATGAAAGTAGAAGAAAAAGAAGAACTAAAATAGCTATGAATAAAACGAAAATAAAATGAACTATTAACAAGAATGCAACAGATAACCATGAAGAAAATCTTAGGAAACAGACGGAAGAGAACGAAATAAGTTAAAAATCACTACTTGTGTAAAATGGAAAATTGGTAAATAAGGCCAATAAAACCTCCTTTACAAACATCCCAAGACTACTGTTTGTTGTTTTTTTTGGTAGAAATGTTTCATGTTAAAACAATTGAAATAAAAAATCAAATGACAAATTAACAAAATAGAACCTCAGAGCAACATCCAACATGAAAACTTATTGATATTATATCATAATTCGATAACACAGGTAAATAAAATTTGATAGTTCTAAATTAATTGTTTTATTACTGGTCAACGGAAAGTTTTAGGACTTGCAACGTTAATATTCAGGGTTAAATTCCACCTAGTTAGAGAATGCAAATAATCCATTATGTAGTTTTGCACTAAGATAGAAACAACAACACTTAAGTTTTGTTTTTTTTTTTTTTTTTGTAATTTCTCACAAAGCTACACGAAGACTATCTGCGCCAGCCGTCCCTAATTTAACAGTGTAAGACTAGAGGGAAAGCAACTAGACATCACCACCGACCGCCAACTCTTGTGGCTATTCTTTTACCAACGAATAGTGGAACTGATCGTCACATTATAACGCCCCCACGGCTGAAAGGGCGAGCATGTTTAATGGGATGGGGATTCGAACCGGCGACCCTCAGATTACGAGTCAAGTGCCTTAACCACCTTACCCTGCTAAATTAGGGACGGCTAGCGCAAATAGCCCTAGTGTAGCTTTACGCGAAATTCAAACAAATATTTTTTATCTTCATGCACTAAACATACTAAACTAGTACGCCTGCTTGAAAGAGTAACTTCTCTTCCCACCTAACACACACCAGACCAGTGAGTTGAACAAGTCAAGTTGTCTTCCCACCTAACACACACTACACCAGCAAGTTCAACTGAACTAGTAAACTTGTCCCACTATCCTACACACTAATAAGTATAGATTTAGTGTCATATACAATTCACTAGCTGATCATATCGAGATTTAAGAATTTGAAACGAGATCTTTGCTTAAAAAAAAAAAAGAAATTCTTCATTATTATGCGGTACACATTTTCAAAATCTCGCTAGCACTGTTTTGACGGATTTAGAACACACTTGATATAAAATAGGTCACTATGGCTTAATGTTTATAGACTGAGGGTCAAACTGTCCCGGTTTTAAAGTCGCACTAAAATGGGCAGAAAGTGTTTTCTACCTACTTTAAATTTTTTATGGTCTCAATGGTTTATAATACTACTCTGATTCACGTACTGTAGAAGCCATTTTCAACCATGTTTTGATATATTTGAAATTAATAACTAAAGACCATGTTAATACTCTTCTATTGTATGTTTATAAAACAATTTTAAACATTCTTGACTTATGTAAGGTTTGTTTGCACCTTTAATAAATTGGTTTAATTTTTGAAAAATGAAGTGTACAAACAACAGTTTTAATCTTGCTTTGAATGAAATTATAGTTGTTGCTTCTGCAAGTCTTTCATATTTGTTTATGACATGAAATTTTTATACATTAGATCTAACTTTTTGAATATTAACCGATTTTGATGAAAACTGCAATAATATTTAAAAATACCAATAAAATCAGGCCATTATTACATGATGCTATTTGAGAATGAAAGAGTAGGGGATAGGATATTCTGATGGTTTGTTTTCCTGAAAAACAGAAAACAGTTTTATTTCCTTCTTTCACGTACAATTTAAAACACAAGAAAATTAAGATACATTTATGAAATAAGAAGATGCATTTCGTCTCCGGGTGTAACGTTCGAGGCAGTTTATTTTAGTAAGTACAAGACTTCAGTCAAAACACTAATAGCATATAAATAGACTTTGTTCTGTAGAAGAAAGTACTGCTGCAATTTTCTTCAGCTTAATGTTTTAACATAGTTCATTGAAGACTGCAATGCTGAACCCACGAGAAGAACATGTCGAAAGGCTAGAGTTTGATTGGACTGTTGTATAAGCACACATAGGGTGGAATGAACTTGAAGTGAGAGCTGTGAGATACAAAACCAAGCACAGCTTGTTGTAAGCGGCATTTACTTGGAATAAAATTACTCGCTGTTCCTGTCGTATAATGTACAATCCTTATGCATGTTATCGGGTGAAAATCTACACAAAGAGAGTGTTGTTTCAGGTTTAATTCCCACTAATAGTTTCATTCCTATCTAGTTTTCGTAGTTGTCAAAGAGTGAGAAAAAGTCCCTCTTTTACTTAAATTAGTAAAATGTCGGAAAAGAGCGAATTTATTTAACCATATCTGTGTTACCCTGGGTAACAGAATAATGAAACTTAATCAGGCAATTACTAACTATCAATAATCTAGAAACCATATCATTTGATTCTCTTGAAACCAGAAACAACTTAGCCTCCTCGAAAGGGGCGCGAAAGTCGCCTGGAAAGGTCATCTGTTTTAACCATTTGAACCACAATACAGAAGTGCGTCTGTAAATCAGTCAACATTAAAACATTACATAAAAGACGCTTAATGTTGCAATTTGTACTGTCGTGACGCTGGTAAAACGTGCCTATGCCAAGAATCGCGACAAGAATTCTGCACTCGGTAGGCTTCATAGCACGACATATAAACTTCAAAAGAAAAAAGTATTTAATTTTGGTTTTATTTATTCTTGAAACAGAACACTTTCTCGGACCCTGCAGAAGTACATCTATTATTTAGCCGTACAGCTTTCCAATGAGCAATATTGAAACCTAAAGCTCAGAAAAGTTGTAGAAGAAATAATGTATCTTATCATACAGCCTTCTAGTAACAACATTGAAACCTGAAGTTACACGAGCTTGGAGCAGAAGCAATGTTTGTTAACTATACAGCCTTCTGGTAAAAATCGACCCAGCATGGCTAAATGGTTATGGCACTCGACTCGTAATCTTAGGGTCGCGGGTTCAAACCCCCGTCACACTAAACATGTTCGTCCTTTCAGACGTGGAACGTTATAATGTGACGGTCAATCCCACTATTCGTTGGTGAAAGAGTAGCTCAAGAGTTGGCGGTGGGTAGTGACGACTAGGTACCTTCACTCTAGTTTACACTGCTAAATTAGGAACGGCTAGCGCAGAAGGTCCTCGTGTAGCTTGCGCGAAAGTTAGAACAAACCAAACCTGGCAAAAATCTTAAAACAAAGAGTCGCACAGATTCCCAGCAGAGCCAATATATCTTGGGCGAAGAGCCTTCTATTGAACAACGTTAAATCAAGAAAATGCACGAGCTTGAAGCAAAAGTATTAAAATGTAAGACAGGCCATAAAGTAGTACTGAAAAACTCGCAAAGTTAAAATAATTTTATTAATAAAACACAAAAACAATTTTATATTCTATTTTTGTTGTTCCTATGCAATTATTTTAATACTAGCAAAAGTATTAAAACTTACTGACAGAGTAATTTAGCAACAAAATGTTAACGTATTATCGTAGCCTGCAACCAGTATTAGTGAAACCAATCCAGGCAGTTATCTCGTCAATGATTTAAATTGAATCACAGTTGGTAACGAACACGTCTTACGTCGTCGGTCAACCATGAAGAGACAAGAACGCAATTCTTAACTAGGTTAGTTATAAACCTTAAGAATGGTCATTTGACCTGACACCTGAAACGGAATACTCCTTAAGAGAAGCAAATATGAAAACAAAACAAAAATTAAGAAACATAGAGCAACTAATATCACACCCTCGTCTGACGCCATTTACCGATCTGTAAATTTAAGCTATTGTATAAAGTAATTCAGACATAGCATATCAAGAGAAATAATAGTGTTAAATGTTTTGGAAACATTTCAGCTTGTTATTCAACTAGAAAACAAATCTTCATTGTTTTAGAATCTTTGCAAAGTAACTAAGGCGCCTTTCCTATAAGTAATAAAATTAAGACATGTGAATAATTAATTGATTGAAGTTCTTTCAGTACATATTTATGTACATGTTTATAAAATTTATTTAAGGTAATTTTGGGTAAGAAGTTACGAACGTTGTTGATTCTCGAGTTGGTATTTTGAGTAACTGTTTGTGGTTGTTGTTGTTTTTTTTTTCTTTTAAATCAAACAATATTAACCAATGAAGTTCGAAAAATATCACCGAGATATCCAATAATGTTCTTTATTAGAATTAAACAAAAGTATTTTGTCGAGCTCAAAGAAAATTACTACTGCCAAGCGATGGCATTTCATAATTTTCATTTTTAAGTACCCACGGTCGTTTCAATAGGAAAAAAAAAAAAAGATCTAATAAGTTCTTTAACTAGCACTTCACTAAGTAACACTAGTTACTTAATAGCTCACGTTAAGCAAGTTTACAGGCGCTCCAGATCTGAGAAAAGGTGGATTACGTGTACCCGTGAACACTGCCGCAGGGACTTTTGTCAGTACGCAAGAAAAGGTAATACTGAAAATTTTACTAATTATAAAGATTTGTTTCTTTAGCCAGAGTCCTCGCTAATTCCATTCATCACCAGAGGGCAAAACAAGTCATTGATATAATTGTAGCTACTTATATGTTTAAGCAATTGTTTAAAATAATGTACAGAAACCGAGTATACAAAACTATGCGATAAAATATTAACAAACTTCTATAGGTCCAACTACAATGTTTATGAGAACATGAGGTAATCAAAGGCTAAGATTAACCAGATAGTCAGCTTATGAAGAACGAAATTGACTAAAGTTCAGTAAATTAATAAATCAATAAGTTAGTGAAGGTGTGCAAGAAAATGTTAAAGAATCCAAATAAATTTAAAATTGTACGATAAAAAAAATCAAGTGTTCAACCTTCGCTTTCATATGTTTGACAGTATCATCTGATAATCAGTTTTGCCAGTAAAGTAATAACAATAATCTAATCTCAACACAACATTATAAAGACCACCTAAAAAGAGTATACATACCATGGCACATGCTGAAGGAGTTAGGCCTTCTTGGACACACCGAATACGAGCAAGTAAAGTTTCTAGCACAGTACTTATGCTTTTTGTAAGCGGGTTGTCTGTGGAATTTATCTGGCCAGCTAGCAGCGGAACAACATTCTCAAGTTCATCGGCTCGGGTGGTAGTTGTGCCCAGAACCGTCGGAATAAACAAAACTAGATAAAACGGGTGCATTATTTGAAGAGAGTTAACAAGTCAGTAACTAGGTTAAAATGTCTGTTGATTGTTCTAAAAACAAATAAACTTATGAAAACTTTGAAAACATATAGCTGGCGAAGTTTTGTTGCTAACTAAAAGAAAATACTGACGATGAATGATCTACACGCATGGATTTACCTTAGCGACGCCTCAGCACGTGGTATATACCAATGCCTATTCGATGACGTAGGCGTGACGTTGTCAAATAGACAGTTCATCCAATCATAACTTCTAGTTTCGTTCGAAAATATGAAAAACCACTGTTATTACTGGCAGTTGAAGAGTGCTAAGATGATGTAAGTTGACCTCCAACGAACCTTAAAAACAACTGTACAGAACTTCCGTACAACTCGTATGTAAATGGCTATTTGCACCTTTTTTTTGTTATATAGTGACTTCATACATCCACAGACAAAAATAAACAAGCATACTGAGTTACAATTCCTATCCATATAATTTTTCTACTTCCAGAAAAAAAAAGGAAAATATAACCGATAATTATATCACTTTGATTTTTCTGTAACGTTATTTTCACAATTATAAAACATCTGTAAAAAACAACCTTACGGCATCTTTGAGTTAACACAGTGCTAATGTAGAACAGTTTCATAAGCACAGTAGTGTATTAACACAGAGATACGACAAAACAGTTTAATTAGTACACTAGTGTGTTAACACAGTGATACGACAAAACAGTTTCATTAATACACGAGTGTGTCTTAACGCATTTACCAAAGTGCTACAGCAGTAGGTCAAAAATGCCTTCAATACTAATATTACTAGGTATGGGTTTCAGTACTGCTCTGCTGTAGTAACGTGGTGTTTTTATAGTGTGTTACTATAAGAGTTACTACAGAACTATGTAAAAAAGTGACATCAATACTGTTGGGTTGTGTTGAATTAGTGTTTTCAATATTACAGTGATGTGTTAATTAATACAGTAACTCAATGACTGCAGCGCTACTGTATTGTGTTAATTTAGTGTTTTCAGTATTTTCATAACGTGTTAAAATAACACGGTGCTTCCAGAACTGCAGAGCTTTTAAAATGTTTTAAGGTACTGTTTACAGTATTATAGTAATGTTTTAAGCAAAACAGTGGAATTTATGCTAAGGTCAGAGCGTGTTGTTAGTGCGATAATACGATGTCAGAGTTGAAGCATATCCAGAAAGTGCTATCAATACTACAGCGTTGTGTTAAGGGAGTAATGGCATCAATTTTTGCTGTGTTGTCCTAAGGTAGTAACAGCATCAATACTGCTGTGCTTTGATAAAGTAGTTATGGCAACAACACTGCTCTGTTATGTTAAGGTATTAACGGCATCAATACTACAGCGTTATATTAAGGTAGTAATGGCATCAATGCTATAGCATTATGTTAAGGTAGTTATGGCATCAACACAACAGTGTTCTGTTAAGGTACTAATAACATCAATATTACAGTGTTGTGTTAAAAACGTAGTGGCATCAAAAGTACAGCGTTAGATTAAGGTAGTAATGGCATCAGTACTATAGCATTATGTTAAGAAAGTTATGGCATCGATACTACTCTCTTGTGTTGAGGCAGTAAAGACATCAATACCACTGTGTTTTTTTACAGTTGTAATGGCATCAATACTGCTGTGTTCAGGTATTAATGGCATAAATACAACAGTGTAGAAATAAAGTAGAATGGCACCAATACTATTGTGTTAATGTAAAAATTGCATTAATACAACAGTGATGTGTTGATGTCGTAATAGCATCAATAACGCTGTGTTGTAATCAGGTATTAATGGCATCAATACGACAGTGAAGTTGAATGGTAGTAATCAAATCAATACTGCTGTGTTCTGTTAAGGTAGTAATGGCATCAATACGACAGTGAAGTTGAATGGTAGTAATCAAATCAATACTGCTGTGTTTTGTTAAGGTCGTAATGGCATCAATACGACAGTGAAGTTGAATGGTAGTAACCAAATCAATACTGTGGTGTTCTTTTAAGGTAGTAATGGCATCAATACTACTGTTTTGTGTTAAGGTAGTAATGACATCAATACTACAGCGTATGTAAAGGTAGAAATTGCACCAATAGTAGCGTTATGTTAAAGTAGTATTGGCATCAAATAATGCTGTGTTAAGGTTCTAATGGCATCAATATAGCAGTGATGTGTTAATGGAGGAACGAAATCAATACTTCTGTGATATGTTAAAGTAGTGATAGCGTTAATACTGCTGAGGTATGCTAAAGTATTAATGACATCAATCCCGCTCTTTCGCGTAAGGTATTAATAGCATAAATAGTACAGTGTTGGGTTAATGTAAAAAATGCATACAACAGTGATGTTTTATTATAGTAATGGCATCTATGCAAGAGTGTAGTCTTAAGGTAATAATGGCAAGAATACTACTGTGTTCTTTTAAGATAGTGGAGTAGTAATGGCATCAATACTGCTGTGTTAAGGTAATTATGGCATCAATACAACAAGGATGTGTTAATGTAGTAACGGTATCAATACATCTGAGTTGTGCTAATGTAGTAATAGCACCAATCAAACAGTGATGTGTTGATGTAGTGATGGTATCAATTCTGCAGTGTGGTGTTAAGGTAGTAATGGCATCAACACTACTGTGTTGTGTTAAGATAGTAATGTTGTAATGGCATCAATACAATCGTGTCGGGTTAAGGTAGTAATGACATCAATACCGCTGTAATTTGTTAAGGTAGTAATGGCATCAATACTGTTGTGTTAAGGTAATTATGGCATCAATACAACAGTGATGTGTTAATGTAGTAACGGTATCAATACATCTGAGTTGTGCTAATGTAGTAATAGCACCAATCAAACAGTGATGTGTTGATGTAGTGATGATATCAATTCTGCAGTGTGGTGTTAAGGTAGTAATGGCATCAACACTACTGTGTTGTGTTAAGATAGTAATGTTGTAATGGCACCAATACAATCGTGTCGGGTTAAGGTAGTAATGACATCAATACCGCTGTAATTTGTTAAGGTAGTAATGGCATAAATACTGCTATGTTAAGGTACTAATGGCATCAATACAACAGTGATGTGTTAAATTATGAACGGAATCAATACTGCTGTGTTGTGTTAAAGTAGTGATAGCAATAATACTGCTGTGGTGTGTTAAAGTATTAATAGCACCAATGCTACTGTGTTGTGTTTATGTACTATGGGCATCAATGCCACTGTGTCGTGTTAAGATATTATGGCATAGATACTACAGTGTTGTGTCAATGTAAAAAATGCATTAACACAACCGTGATGTGTTGATGTAGTGATAGCATCTATACAAGAGTGTTGTCTTAAGGTAATAATGGCATCAATACTACTGTGTTGTGTTAAGGAATTAAAAACATCTATACAACAGTAAAGTTGAATTGTAGTAATGTCATGTTAATTGTGTTAAGGTAGTAATGGTTACAATACTACTGCGTTCTTTTAAGATAGTGGAATAGTAATGGCATAAATACAAGAGTGTTGTGTTAAGGTATTAATGGCATCAATACAACAGTGTTGAAATTAGGTCGTAATGGCATCAATACTACAATGTCATGTTAAGGTATCAATGGCATGAATACTACAGCGTTATGTCAAGGCAGAAATACTATAGTGTGATGATAAAGTATTTATGACATCAATACTACTGTGTTGTGTTGATGTAGTAATGGCATCAATACAACAGCGAAGTGGTATGGTAGTAATGGAATCAATACAACTGTGTTGTGTTAAGGTAGTTATGACATCAATACTACAGCGTTATGTAAAGGTAGAAACTGCATCTATACAATAACGTTATGTTAAAGTAGTTATAGCATAAATACTACTGTGTTCTGTTAAGGTAGTAATGAAATCAATACCGCTATATTTTGTTAAGGTAGTGTTGGCATCAATACTGCTGTGTTAAGGTACTTATGGCATCAATACAGCAGTGATGTGTTAATGGAAGAATGGAATCAATACTTCTGTGCTATGTTAATGCAATGAGCGCATTAATACTATTTAGGTGTGTTAAAGTATTAATGGCATTAATGCTACTGTGTTGGGTTAAGGTAGTAATGGCATCAATTCCGCTGTTTCATGTAAGGTATTAATGGCATCAATACTACAGAGTTGGGTTAATGTAGAAAAGGCATTAATACAACATTGATGTTTTGATGTAGTAATGACATCAATAACGCTGTGTTGTATTAAGGTATTAGTGACATCAATACCGCTGTATTTTGTTAAGGTATTAATGGCATAAACGCTGCTGTGTTAAGGTAACAATAGCATCAATACAACAGTGATATGTTAATGTGGGAACGGAATTAATACTTCTGTTTTGTGTTAAAGTGCTAATGGCATCAATACCATTGTGTTGTGTTAATGTACTAATGGCATTGTTACCGCTGTGTCGTGTTAAGATATTATGGCATAGATATTACAGTGTTGTATTAATGTAAAAAATGCATTAATACAACAGTGATGTGTTGATGTAGTAATAGGATCAATAACGCTGTGTTGTGATAAGGTATTAATAGCATCAATACAACAGTGATGTGTTATTGTAGTAATGGCATCCATACAAGAGTGTTGTCTTAAGGTAATAATGGCATCAATACTACTGTGTTGTGTCAAGGCATTAAAGGCATCTATACAACAATGAAGTGGTATTGTATTAATGGCATCAATACTGCTGTGTGGTGTTAAGGTAATAATGGCAACAATACTACTGTGCTCTTTTAAAACAGTGGAGTAGTAATGGCATCAATACCGCTGGCATTAGTAGTAATGTGTTTTGTGCTGAGGTAGTACTGGCACCAAACCTGCTGTGCTGTGTTAAAGTAGTAATAGCATCAATATCGCTGTTTTGTGTTAAAGTATTAATGTCATAAATACTACAGTGTTGTGTTAAAGTAGTAATGCCATCGAAACTACTGCTGTGTTGTGTTAAGCTAGTAATAGCATCAACACTGCTAACTGTATTATAGAAGTAATGGCATCAATACCGTTGTGTTGTGTTAAGGTAATAATGGCATCAATACTACAGTGTAATATTAAGGCAGTAATGGCATCAATACTATAGTGTTGTGTTAAAGTAATAATGGCATCGAATCTACTGCTGTATTGTGCTAAGGTAGTAATAGCATCAGTACTACAGTGTTGTGTTAAAGTAGTAACGGCATCAAAACTACAGCGTTATGTTAAGGTAGTAATAGCATCAACACTATAGCGTTGTGTTAAGATAATTATGGCATCAATACTACTGTGTTGTATTGAGGTAGTAATGACATCAATACCACTGTGTTTTGTTAAGTTTTAACGGCATAAATACTGCTGAGTTGTGTTAAGGTAGTAGAGTAGTAATGGCATCAATACTACGGTTTTGTGTTTTGGTTAGGTTTGTTTTGAATTTCGTGCAAAGCTACACGAGGACTATCTGCGTTAGCCGTCCCTAATTTTGCAGCTATCAGCACCACCCACCGCCAAATCTTGGGTTACACTTTTACCAACGAATAGTGGGATTGACCGTCATATTATAACGCCCTCACGGCTAAAAAGGCGAACAAGTTTCGTGTGTCAGGGATTCGAACCAGTGACCCTCGGATTACGAGTCGGGTGCTTTAACCACCTAGCCATGCCAGGCCTTGTGTTAAGGTAGTATTGGCATCAATACTACTGTGTTTTGTTAAGGCAGTAATGACATCAATACTGCTGTGTTGAGGTATTAATGGCATCAATCCAACGGTGATGTGTTAATGTAGTAACGGTATCAATACATCTGTGTTGTGATAATGTAGTAATAGCATCAATACAACAGTGATGTGTTGATGTAGCGATGGCGTCAATATTGCTGTGTTGTGTTAAGGTCGTAAAGTTGTAATGGCGTCAATATAACAGTGTTGGGTTAAGGTAGTAATGGCATCAGTAATACAGTGTTATGTTAATATAGTAATGGTATCAATACTGCTATATTGTGTTATGGTGGTGGTTTGGTAATAGCATCAGTACAACAGTGTTGTGTTAAGGTAATAATAGCATCAATACAACAGAGTTGTGTTAAGGTAGTAATGGCATCAGTACAACAATGTTGTGTTAAGGGAGTAATGGAATCAATACTACATAAGCGTTTGCGTCTTTAAAAAAAGTGATATTAATATCACCAGGCTATAGAAGTACGTCTCTTAAATAACAACAGCTGTTAGTTAACTAGTGTATTCATTATTTATATATTGTGCATACACAGTTCCTTCTATAATATACCACAAAATTGAAGTGGTAAGATCAACAGTACAGTACATCGCATGTTATAGTACCAAAATAAACGCGGTGACCTCAATATCAGTGTTGTATTAACCCAAAGGATTCACTATTAATGCCCTTTGATGGCACAGAATTAAACTTGAGAACTTTTAACACAAAAATTTGAAGCTCAATCCATGCATTGGACACAGTCCAGATAATCCATTTTGTAGCTTTGGGCTTAACAATAAATAAATAAATACGTTTTTACAGTAGCCATTGTTAGCATACTGGGTTTACTATTTTGGAAGATAAAATGTTTTTCGGTCAACGTGTTATTCAATTCTTAATAATAAATGTACAATACGTTATATGGTTTCGACGTTATTTGTATAACTCAGCATATTTTGCTTATCTTAAATATGCAGTTTACGCAGTTGCTTAAATATATTGATCCAAAACTTTCAATAAAATAGAAATTGTTACTTGTTGGTTTAGTTCCCTTAATAAAATGAATTTAATTAACTAACATGATGGGGAGAATGAAAATTCAGCTGTGTTCATTTTCTTCACTCAGTGTTTGGTTCATAGACAAAGAAGACAACGTGCCGCAAAACTGAAATTCTTTTATATCACCATGACTTCTTCTTCTTAGAATATTTGTAGACTTGCTAGTTAGTTAACAACTCTAAGCAGTGTAGGGAAAAGGTACATCTATAGGTTTAGAAAAATAATTACGAAAGCATTATTAATTCAAACAAACAAGCCTAACATAAATATTTATACAGGATGTCCCCTTTATCTTTGTTGAACGCCCTCTGTTGCACGTGACTTTTGTTTAACGATTTGATAGCCATCGTAGGTTGTTGTGCGTTTAACTAGCGCGATGTGATCGGTATTAGGGTTAGTGCATGAGAAGGTAGTTTACGTCTGTTTAGTATCTTGTGGATTTGGAACCACTGTTTTCAAAGGATTTATGTTTAATTGAAGCTAATTAATGTTACGCAAACTCGGTTTTCCTGTTCTGTAAAGTTTTTTTTTAGATAAAATAAGCCTTTATAAGGTTTTATAAAACCCATAAAGTATAACTATGGTACAAACGTAAAAAAAAAAATATTCTATTGACTTCGTAGTATTGCTTTGTAACAATTTTAGGCTAATGAGGGACTTAAGCGTTGACACTCAAAGTGTTATTTCTGAGTACTGAATGTGCAAGTATATCAAATATAGTTTAATAATTTTTAAAACTGCGTTTCGTTAGTAGATAATTCTGACAGCATGGTACAACATATTTGTGGGTGTAGAAGGCGAAAGAAAATCGAATTTTGCGATTATGACTGTTTTAACTTTTTCGTGTTGAAGCTATGTAAGCTCCGTTACCTTTTAACGGATAATGTCAAGATTCACTCTTTCGTAGAATAGAATCGGCTAGTAAAACGTTACTGACTGAGTACTAACTTTAAACTATATTTGGAATGTCATGGAAGATGAGGGGGTGAGTTCATACACCCCCAGAACACAATAACCAGTGCAGAATGGCCATAAAAAACGGATGACTTATCGGAGGGCGTAAAGTCACCCAAACGCACAATACATACAGATTGAGCATAATACAAATGATAACTAATAGGGGCTAAAATTAGAAAAGTGACATGTATTTTAAAATGTGGTATTTGGATACACAGATATCTATGATACATCTGTCAGGTTACTCAGGTAGGTAAAAGTACTTGCAATAACGCAAGGTGAAGAAACGTACTGCAGAAAATAATTTCAAACAAGGACAGCAAAGAAATAAATGCAAATGAACAAATAACCGATATAAAGTTTCTAACCTTTCCATTTATTACGTATTAGCCGACGCCTCTGTTCTCTTATTATAACTCCACTGGCTGCAAGAACGAATAACATACTTTCTTAAAGCACGCAAATGATAAAGACAAGAAAAATTATAACATATTACACTTTCAAACAAAACAACGGGTGTGTGGAACGGTATTTTATAACTCGATACCAAATACACTGCTGGCCAAAATCTTAAGGCCAATGAACATAAAGAAAAAGTGTGCATTTTGCGTTGTTAGACTAAACCACTTATTTGAGTACAGCTTCGAAGGATGAATATAAGAAAAGGTAAAATAAAAATAAAAAAATAGGGAAAATGTGAACACTATAAAATTAGCCTAAATACTAACTGGTCAAATGTTAAAGACCATACTGAAACGAAATGTTAATCGGTAAACACGTAACAAAATTTAGTCATTTGTGTTCAAGCCTTAGCATTGTCAGCACCTCCCAGTGACATCTCCTGTGTTACATTGGGTAAAAACATGGCAAAGGCTAAAAAGTTGACAGAGTTTGAACGAGACAGAATTATCGAGCTGCAAAAGCAAGGTCTCTTTTAACGTGCCATCGCTGGTGAGATTGGGCGTAATAAAACTGCTGTTGCAAATTTTTTAAAAGACCCTAGGGATACGGAACGAGAATTCCAAGTGGTCGGCCCCAAGAAAATTTTGCCGGCGTTGAGCAGAAGGATTCGACGGGTTGTCCGGCAATACACCAGCCGATCGTCGAACCAGATAAAGGACCTTACGGACGCAGAATGCAGCTCAAGAATAATAAGACGGCATCTTCGAGAGAAAGGCTATAAAAACCGTAAACGTATTCAAAGACCTAGCCTCCTTCCACACCACGAAACAGCTCGGTTAAACTTTGGTGAGAAACACCAAACATGGGACGTAGAAAAGTGGAAGAAAGTTTTGTTCTCTGATGAGAGAAAATTTAACCTGGATGGTCCAGATAGCTTTTAATGTTACTGGCACAATAAAGATATCCCACCAGAGACATTTTCTACACGACACAGTGGAAGAGATTCCATCATGATCTGGGGTGCTTTCTCCTTCAATGAAACAATGGAGCTTCAGGTTATACAGGAGCATCAAACGGCAGCTGGCTACATTGGCATGTTGGAGAGAGCATCCTTATTGACTGAAGGCCCTCGCTTGTGTGGAACGTCAATTCCCAACACTGCACGATCTTCGTGAAGTCATCTTCACCACTTGGAATAACATTCCAGCCAGCCTTCTGCAAAGGCTTATATCGACTATACCAAAGTGAATGTTTGAAGTTATTCGCAATGACGGTAGTGCAACTCACTATTGAGACCTTTTGTTGGGCATTTCCTACCCTGTTTAGGATTTCTTTTTGGTATGGTCTTAAACTTTTGACCAGCTAGTATTTAGGCTAATTTCATAATGTTCACATTTTCCTTATTAAATGCTAAAAAGGTTTTTTATTTTTATCTTCCCTTTTCTTATTTTCATCTTTCGTGCTCTACTCAAATAAGTGGTTGAGTCTAATAACGCAAAATGCATATTTTTTTCTTTATATTCATTGGACTTAAGATTTTGGCCAGCAGTGTATATTACTAAATTTTCCAAATAATATCTCAACACTCCATTCCGTAAGAGTATAAAAGTATCTGTATCATCCCTTGAGAAAGAGAACTGAAAGTGATATGCAAGATGCCATAACACCAATATAAGGACATCAAGAGGTTAACACATACTCTGGCAACCAGTTAAGGTAAATAAAAATAACAACATAAATTAAAATAAAATTATGAAAATGCAATTGCATTAAACCAAAATCGTAATTATAATTCCAAAGTGAAATAAAACTCAAGTTTAAATCAAAGTAAAGTGTTTCTGTTGATTTTTTTCTGCAAAGCTACACAACGTACTATCTGCGCTTTGACAACAGCATGAAATCGAATCTCATTTTTGAGAGTTATAAGTCCATAAACACAGTTAACACACCATTGAGCACATTCAATACAAATTCGAAACAGATTATACGAAATCAAAATACAATATAGTTCCATATAATAAAACAAATTGAACTCGAAATAGTTAAATTCCTACCATATAATAAGTGGAATGAAACAGAATCACTAAGAAATAAAAAATAAAACAATAAATCAAAAATACAATTTACTTTACGTTACAACCGAAAATAATGAAAATCAAAACTTACATATTGTCAGTCACTACATTTTAGTTAAAACTAAACTGAAGAAAATTAGAAATGTAAACGTCGCAATGAATAAAAGTAAATTTCAAAGATACAATCACACCTTAAAGAACAAATTAATAAACATTAAAAATACATAAAACAGAGTCTGAGCACTTTACAAGTGTAATTTAACGATATTAAGAAAACTACAATACAAATAAATGCAAAATCGAATTACAACATAGAACAGTGTAAAACATTTAAGATATTAATAACCCACTACAAACATAGTATAAATTTAAAGGAAACCAGTAACAAATGAAAACCAAAGTGTAGAGCTGAAAACCTGAAGAGAATCAAAATTATATAATAAAGAAAAAATAATATATATATATGAATTTAAGATATAGAATGCTCCACCATAAAAATAAAAAAAAATTAAATTAATTCCAAAACAAAAGTAATCACATTAAACATGGACTAATAACAAAATCAATAAACACCTAATTTGCATAGAAATAATTATTTACAAAATTTTAAATATACCTCTAGAGAGACGATAAACTGATATTGAGACTTATTAAAGATAGAAGCGAACTTTCGGCATCAATCTTATGTAGCTGATGGATAATCCTAGAACTGAGGATGAATCTGCCATATATATGAGACATTTCCCCCCATTGCATTCCTTTAAATATACTCTTCAAAAAAAAGAAACCCTAAAAGATATTTTCTTTTATTTTAAAGAGAAATATATGTAATAACGTTACAAGCTCAGAGTATGTGATGTAACACGTGTTAAAGCACTGATTGTCAGACCAAAATGACAATAAAAGTTGTGCACTTTGAAAACGGAGGAAAACATCGGATTTTTCGCCAAAACGCATGCGTGTCCAATACATTTGTTTGAGAGATCTGCATGTTCTGCAAGTGCAACATGTGCAAAATCCCTATAAAAGTGACGGGTTCTCGGTTTCCATAGCTCAGTGTTAAGCCACCGACACGCAATACAGTTATCCAAGACTGACTGAAGCACAACGCATCAACGCCATTGGTCGCTTTGAAGCAGGCGAATCTCGATCAGATGGTGCCAAAGCTGTGAATGTCCACCCAAGCAGCATCACAAGGCTATGGAATCGTCACCAACATGGATCAACTCGTGACCGTCCACGATCTGGCAGACATCGTGTGACCACGTCCGCAAAAGATCGCTACATCCGGTTACGTCACCTTCGGGATAGGACCACCACTGCGACGTCTACTGCCTCAACCATACCAGGGCTGCGTAGGATTTCCGATCAGACCGTATGCAACCGTTGACGAGATTCTTAGGCCCCATGTGCAACCCATCATGGTGAACGTCAACGACGTTTTTCAACATGACAACGCCCGTCCTTACACAGCCCGACTTACCACTGTCTTCTTGAAACACCACAACATCAACGTTATTGCCTGGCCCTCCAGATCACCAGATTTAAACCCCATCGAACATCTTTGGGACGAGTTGGACCGACGTCTGCGACAGCGACAACGACAACCGCAGACTCTACCTCAGCTTGCAGCAGCTTTACAGGCTGAGTGGACAGCCATTCCACAGGATGTGATTCGTCATCTCATCGCTTCCATGGGCAGGAGATGCCAAGCAGTTATTGATGCTCACGGGGGGGCATACTCGTTATTGACGTTGAGTGACGTTAAACTTCACCTAGTGAGCGTGGACTTTGCCTTTGCAGACTTTGGATGTTCAGCATTGAATGTGCAAAGTTTCACACATATCATACGGAACTACCCAAAATAAACTTGTTAACAATATGTCTCAAATTTTGCCTTTTGCGTTTCTTTTTTTGAAGAGTATATAAGTTTCTCTAGCCTTTCAAACGTGGCAGGTGTGATACGTAGACAAAATGCATGACACTGAGATCATACACCTCTTAACAAGTGCTAAAATCAGTCCTAAATCTACCTTTTGTTAACTAGTTTGACTTGCGAAAACCAAGAAGCCAGATCTAGTGTACTTAACCAACAAGTGCCTTTCAACACTTGTAGAAATTCACAGTTTGCAGTAGAAGAAAGATGTCAACATACATTACCACATTTACTTATCTAAAAATGAAACAGAACCTTGAAATTATTTCTTCGTATTCGACAATCGTAATTAGATACTACATTACTCCATTTTTTTAACATTTGCTCGGTTTCATTGCTGAGTATATTTCTGGTGCTCAAAAGAAGCTTGTATGATTGTTATTTTATAAGACTTCTAAGGTGAAATCAACTTCTATCCCTCTATTTACAACATATTTACGACCTCTTCGACATTTTATAAAATAATATTACAATTGCATGCGTAAAAGCTGCGTGAAAATTTAGGAACGTTACAAGAATATACTTGTTTACATACATATGTCGTATAACATATGAAAGTTGACATTAGTAGTTATTTCAGCTAAAATGCAAATACCAAAAATTAAACGCCATGCGTTCTTTATAATTAAAAATGTATTTGAAAGCATATTTAATATAGCAACTTATGATTTTTGAAGCACTTCTAGCTTTTAGAACATTTACAAAAGTATGATTTTGTGATGTACGTATATAGCTGCTGTATGAGTGGATATCAAAAAACAAAGTACATAATTTTTAAGAGAATCTAATTAAATAAAAGTTTTTGTTCAGTTGTATGTGTTCCTTTGTCTATAATGATATATACGACATTTTCGAAATTAAAAAAAACAAAAAACTTTTCCCCTAGGTTGATTGGGGTTGTTTTTTTCCAGTTGACTGACATATTCATAGGAAGCATTTGGGATCAAACTTTGGCTGTAATCGAAAGTTTTCCGGTTCGTGTTAATTTTTATTGTTTTATTAATTGATAAATTGAAACTTATTGCATACCACAAGGAGCCAATACCTATAAACCAATTACTTGAATATTAACTTTTGACTTGAGGGTCAAGTGCTTCATCTGTAGTGATAGGCTGTTGTCAAGAATCCAAACAGATTGGAACTTGTTGTTCAGTGCAGAACTTTGAAGATAAAGCATAATGTTTGTTTGTTTGTTTTTTGAATTTCGCGCAAAACTACACGAGGGATATCTGCGCTAGCCGTCCCTAATTTACAGTGTAAGACTAGAGGAAAGACAGCTAGTCATCACCATCCACCATCAACTCTTGTTGGGCTACTTTTTTACAAACAAATAATGGGATTGACCGTCACATTATAATGCCCCAATCTGAAAAGGTAAGCATGTTTGGTGTGAAGGGGTTCGAACCCGCGACCTCTAGACAAGGAGTCAAGTGCCTTAACCACCTGGCCATGTCGAGCGTATTGGAAGTGTATTAAGAAAGAGAAGATAATATTAGGTTGTCCAGAAATTAATGTTGTTTTTGAACTGTGAAGTTTCGAAAAGTATAAGCCAGTGTTGTAAAACACGCTTTAACCAAAGTAAGCACCATTTACTTCAACATACTTTTGCCAACATGTAACGATGCTGTTTATGCCCCTGCTGTAGAAATCAGAATTTCTATGGTCAACAAACTCCCTAAAAGTTTCTTCTGCAGTTGCTTGGTTTTTGAAGTGTTTATTGTTCTAAAAGTTGTCAAAATGCTTGAAAAAATTGAAAATCTGTATGGAAAAGGTCTATAAAATAACGTGGATGAGGCAGCACCTCGATTCCAAATTCGTACAATTGTTGGAGTGTCATCATTGATAGGTCTCATAACACCGATTTTGTTGATCTTCAGTCAGCTCACTGTAGAACCACTTATCCAACCTTTTTCGTTTTTTCAATTGCAATCAAGTGGTTGGCAATGCTTGATTTGCTTGTGCCAAGCTTTTCTGAAAGATCACGTACTGTTGTGTGAGGGTCTGTTTCAGCTGCTTCCCTTAATGTGTTTTTATCTAAGGATGGCTTCCTTTCACAACCTTCGTAGTCTTCAAGACTTTCATCTCCATGTCTAAACCGTTGGAACCAACGCTGAACTGGACGTTCAGCAACAGATCCATGGCTGAATGCCTGATTGATGTTCCGCGTAATTTCGGTAGCTTTTCGTCCAAGTTTGAAGTCGTAGAGGAAAATCAGACGAAAGTCCTTCTTGTCTATGCTGCCTTGGGAATTGCAAAATGTACTCTGAACAGAGTTGAAACAACAGACAATTAAGACACATTGTAAGTGACAAACGTTGGATTAAGCCAACCAACCAATGATAAGTTACTCAATATTAAGCTTCTAAATGTCATCGTGAGAATTTCGACATTTATTTCTGAACAATCTAATATTATTATTCAAATGAAAACTTTGCTTGTAGATTAAATATTCTGCTTCTTATTTTGTTTTTGCATCAATCAAGCTTCCTCATTTGATACTTCTTAACTTTTACCTTGAATTATTTTAGTAGTCGCTTCCTAGTTAGCTCTTGGCCCGACATGGCCAGGTGGTTAGAGTGCTCGATCGCAATCTGAGGATCGCGAGTTCTAATCCCCGTCACATCAAATATGCTCACTCGTCCTTTCAGCCGAAGGGGTGTTATAATGTTACATTCAATCCCACTAATATTTTGTAAAAGAGTAGCCACTGAGTTGGTGGTAGGTGATGATGACTAGCTGTCTTCCCTCTGGTATTACACTACTAAATTAAGAACGACTAGCGCAGATAACAACAGCTCTTTTGATTAAATTTTAACTTGCTGCAAAAAAATTCCATTGCAAGTGGCTGCTGGCGCATGAAGTAGTTAATGGAATCTAGAGCTCTAACTTAGACCACCTTTCGTGCAGTTAAGAGGGCTTTACAATCAATTCCTCTTAGCTTCATAATTTTCTCTGGCAAAATGAAAAATCATTCTGATGTGGTACTCCGAAATACACGTCTTTAGACAAAGACATTTTCTTTTTAGTTCCATGTTTCATTGCTGCTTTATAAGTAGAAATATGTTAGTGTCTACGCTAGTTCTTACTAATACTGTACATGATCGCATCACCTATTACTTCATATTATCTAATAAATATATTTTTACTGGCAAAAATATCTTTGCTCCGTTTTGAGGTTCAGAAATTCCATTATCCCCAATAGGTTCTACAGTAATTCTAAAAGGTGTCTGTAGTCGGGGTAACTCCGTTAAGACATCCGACCGTAACAACTGAGAACGTGTGCAAAGTTTGATCTTGCCAGATTTTGAATGGGGGAGAGGGGTATGAACGTTGTTCAAAAAATGGAACTCTATGGATCCAGATAAAGGACAGGAACATTAAATACTGTGTAAAATTAGAAGTTTAGTTAGCCTACAAACCTACTTCTAAATCCCCATCATGACTTGATGATCTTTTGGGCCGCGTCTTAGATTCCAATCAGTAGGAGATCATGCCATACAGAGAAGAACACGCCGTGGTTTTTTCAGAGTCAGTCTCCCAAATTTGGTCCTGTTAGCTTCAAAACAATAGTAGTTCGCGGACAAAGAAATGAATTCGTAAATAAGTTCACACGTAACGAGAAGTAATATAGCATAGACCTAAATGAATATTTCACAGATTAAAATTCATATTCGTCCCAATAACACAAATAACACGAATAAGTTGGTGTTTCTTCCTAATAACACAAATAACACGAACAAGTTGGTGTTTCTAATATGTTATCATGTCATCAAAAGTGCAATTTCTCATATATTCCTGTTTATTATCGAAAGTAAAACAAACTTTTATCATAACAAAAAAAAAAGATCAACCATATCAACTGTCAGGACCTTGATCAGGACATGAAGTAGCCATTATAGCAAAATAAAAAAAATACTTATAAGCACTTTTACATTTTCTTAGGGTCTGGCATGGCCTAGCGCGTTAAGGCGTGCGCTTCGTAATCTAAGGGTCGCGGGTTCGCGCCCGAATCGCGCCAAACATGCTCGCACTCCCAGCCGTGGGGGCGTTATAACGTGACGGTCAATCCCACTTTTCGTTGGTAAAAAAGTAGCCCAAGAGTTGGCGGTGGGTGGTGATGACTAGCTGCCTTCCCTCTAGTCTTACACTGCTAAATTAGGGACGGCTAGCACAGATAGCCCTCGAGTAGCTTTGTGCGAAATTCCAAAACAAACAAACAATACATTTTCTTAATCGGTAACTAGATAATATATTACCAGCATCTAAGAAAAGTAACACTGTTAATGGCTATAATGATGCTATACATCTCATAATAACTTCACATAAAGGAGTCGCTCATGGTAGCTGTCACTACAAAGTCAAAATCTTTTCTGACACCACCAAACGCCAAACTTGCAACACTATTTTAGGCTTAATTATAGTTCAACATGATAATACTCATTAAGTGTATAGTTTTTTTTAGTGAGGTATCAAGTAGGCTAGGGTTATTGTAGTTTATTTTCAGCACTATGAGCAAGATAAATTTGTTGTAATTAAGTTCGGCTCTGTGATAAACATCGGAGTTAGTAAATGTTTCCATTATCCGCTTAGTTCTTTGGACGATCTTCCACAATAGTTCACAGCTCTCGTTAATAATATACATATTTGTCCCTAACTCTAATTATAGCTGTATCTAAAATGCATTTGTTCAATACTTTCTGCGGAGTTTGGTATTTTATTTGTTAAATCAGTTGTTTTACTAGCAGAGTTAAAAATGAGAAGTATGGCAGTTATTATACATTGCATAACAATTTTTTGAAACGTTTTACTTCCTGAAAGGTTTTTGCTGATTATAACAGGTACCTGGTGAGTATGCACAAATACAGTTTTGGTTTTGCTTCATCACGTTAACTGTTTACCGGTAATAACGTATTTAATTACGTTTATGTTTCTAATACGCTATTAAGTTCGACATAATTAAGTGTTTTGCTCCTAATTTTCGTTTGTATTCAATGTCCGGTGTATCACGTTGCAGTGTCCAACAGTAGTCAGCAAGCATTGACGAATTCTAGTTGCCCTGATATCGTTTTTCCATTGTAGTAACGTCCTGGTGAAACCTTTCACCGTGTTCGTCACTGACAGCATCGAGATTTGCAGGGAAGAAGTTCAAGTGTGAGTGGAGGAAATGAATCTTGAGTGACATGTTGTACATCATTGTTTTGTATGCTTTGAGAAGTTTGTCTACCAGTTGAATATAATGTGGGGCTCTGTAATTGCCAAGAAAATTGTCAACAACCGCTTTGAAAGCTTTCCAGGCAATCTTTTTCTGCCGAACTAACAGATCTTCGAACTCCTTGTCACTCATAACACGTCTGATCTGAGGGCCAACAAAAATGCCCTCTTTGATATTGGCCTCAGTTACTCTTGGGAACATCTGTCTTAAATAACGAAAAGCTTCGCCTTCTTTGTTCATTTCTTTCACGAAATTCTTCATAAGTCCCAATTTTATGTAAAGAGGAGGCAAAAAAAATCTTTGCCGGGTGGACAAGCGGTTCATGCGCCACATTTTTCTATCCTGGAACTAACTTCTTATGGAGTGGCCAGCTCTGTCTAGAATAATATGACTCTTTAGCACGACTGTCCCATTCACAGATGAAACAACAGTACTTTGTATAGCTGAGCTGCAGTTCCAGTAACAGAGCAACGACTTTCAGATCTCCACAGATATTCCAGTTGTACTTGCTGTACTGGATGTGCTTCAGCAACATTTCCATTTTCTCGTAGGTTTCTTTCATATGTGCTGCATAGCCAACAGGTATTGAAGGGTGAACGTTGTCATTGTGTAACAGAACAGCTTTGAGGCTTAACATTAAAAGACGCCACTCTTGCAGGTCATGGTCACAACCCAAAGCAGAAAACAATCCTTCGATGTCAACAGAAACAGAGACTGTCAACTTGTACAAAGAATTTGGTTATATCATCTTGGCGGCTTCTAAAAACAGAAAGTTTCGTACCTGGTGACAGCAAACACCATTCCTGCAGTCTCGAACCCAGCAATTAGACTTTTACTTTTGACAGACCCAAATATCTGACCAGATCGTTTAATTCTGACTGTGTCATGAGATGTGGATCGTCTGACAAGCACGGTTAAAAATCGGGATCAATGCCACTGCCAGTTCCCTGCATTACAGTTTCTTCATCTGGTTCGTCTAATGTCCATTCCTCTGGTGGTTTCGGAATTGGAAGACTGTCGTCATGTGGCACGGGTCTCATTGCTGAAGGCAGATTAGGGTGTTCAATTGACTTCTTGTTTTTGGCAGAGAAACCAGACACATTAGTCAAACAGAAGTAACAGTCCGTCACATGGTCCTTCTGTTCTCATCATATCATAGGGACAGCAAACGGCATTGTTTTTCGAGTGCCTCTGAGCCAAGCTCTCTGACAGACAGCACATGTCGCATAATAAATGTGAGGCGCCCATTCCTGGTCTTGATCACCAATTTTACAGCCGAAGTACAAATGATATGCTTTCTTTACAAGGGCAGTCATTGAGCGTTTTTGATGAGCAAGCATATACTCGTCACAAATATAGCAGAATGCATCGCGGCTGTTACGACATTGATGAGACATATTGACCGACACCAATCGTCCTGTAAAACGTCTATAACATCTAACTTACTTGTTACAGTGCTGCTGAAGCAATGCTATATTCTGAAACAATACGTACACACTATAAAGTCTATATTAATCCAATGAGCAGCATCTGTCTATGCAAGCCACTTTTATAGCCTGCTTATACAGTGTCAAGTTGGCTCCGGCCTGCCCGGGCTGCATACTTCCACAGAACAGCTTCCAACCTGACCTGATTTCATGCCTGGACATGCCCAGACTGCACTAAACATTGTTCATAGGTCTCTTACAGAAACGAAAAATTGTTTGACACAAATATGAGAAAAAACATAACAAACCTAAAGATTTCGATGAAACGGTACGTGATGGACAGATTTTGGATGTGATTTTCGTGATCAGCAGCCAAAAATGTATAAGGAACACCCAACAGTGTTCAAGAAGCAAAAACTTTGTTGTGCAGTGTTATTTGTCAGATTGTGAGTTATATTCCAGATACAGAGCATCAACTTAACACTTCATTTAGAAATTTCATGAACTTAACATACTCTAAATAGTCGGTTTACTCTTCTAATAGTGTGATAATTATAGCAGGTTAACTCAGTAACCTTTGTAGGGTTTGATTCATGATAGATCAAATTAACTCTGTTTATGATGTGCAGATTAAAGCTAATTGTTGTAATGAGATGATTTGTCATGCAGCAAAAGTTTCAGTAAATATTTTATTTTTGTCTTTTTTTCAATAATGTATGAAATAACTGTTTGTTTATATTCTTTTACATGTACATTACACAACGTACAAATGGATGATACAGGTTGAATGTTGCACTTTGTTAGAAAATAAACGTGGTCCAAGGTCATAGTTTATAGAAGATAAGAGGTTAGACCATATCTAGGTCATCAACTGTCACGCATTATTGATTCAATGTTAAACGTCATCAATTTTATAAATGAGTTCCTGCTTTAAGATTTTTTTTGTTTTGTTTCCGCTGCTGTAAGTACTTAACACACCATCTACTGGAAATGTTTTACAAGTCACACACATCGTTTCCGGTTGCTGACAGTATTTTCTGTTTACAGCCTACCATAATTCACTAGCATCTTATTAGAGAAGGACAATTATATATTAACTTAAGTTTAACGATGTGTCGCAAATAAACAACAAACCCACTACGTGAATGTGCCACGAATACAGTGCACAGAATTAAGAACAAAGTGTCATTATCTTTGCACTTCAATCACGCACTTATATATTTCGTAGCTCATATAAACATCTGTTCACTTAAAACACATGTAAATTTTTAAATATTCAGATATTTCAAAGGTAGTTTCAAAAGAGCGATTTCCTGGCTGCCATTTTGTTTCATTATAATCCATATTATTAAGTTTTAGTTTTTTTTTAATTTTGCGCGAAGCTACACGAGGGCTATCTACGTTAGCCGTCCCTAATTTAGCAGTATAAGACTAGAGGGAAGGCCGCTTAGTCATCACCACTTACCGTTAACTCTTGGACTACTCTTTTACCAACGAATATTGGAATAGACCGTCACATATAAGGTCCCACGGCTGAAAAGGTGTGACGAGGTTCAAACCCGCTACCATCAGATTACGAGTCAAGCGCTCTCGCCACCTGGCTATGCCGAGCGTATTATTAAGTACTACTGTACTTAATGATTAAATATTTGATAGCTTCATTCTGCTACCAATTCCTAATAACCGTTTTATTATTGAATTAAAAAAACACTTAAAAACTAAAAAAAACAACAGTTAACGTGCATGTACACTCACAGTTTAAATAAATAGTGCCGTCTAACAGTATTAACGTAATCATTAAACAGGGTAGTACTTAATAATAGGGATCGTGATGAAACAAAATGGCGACCATAAAAATCGCCCTTTTTAAACCACCTTTAAATTGTCTGAATATTAACAACGAAAATTTCACAGTATTGGCTGAGTGAAACTAAAGTTTAGTGCACTTATAAAGCTGCCTAAAGAACGTGCTAGGAAGATTACCAGACTTCAAACTTTTTACCATTCAAGGCAATGCTTCAGACATTGGAATTACAGAAGTACTTCTACAAAAACATGAAAACGGACTGTTTCCAGTAATTATGTAAGTAAAAAAACTGTTGCACAGAAAGAATAATTACTTTGTAATCAAATGAGAGTGTCTACCCGCCATATTGGCCATCCAGACGTTCCAGAACTATTTCTTTGAGAAAAGAATTATCATCTCATCCAGATAAATTATCAGCCCCTTGAATACATCTAGAGGTTAAAAACTGACAGTGCGAAGATAATGAGGTAAGAATTGTATTTCCAGAACCAATGGTTCCACATTGAGGCACCAAGGGGACTTCAAATGTTGGTGAAGGATGTTTGAGTGGACTTTGTGTATGAACTGGAAGCATTTCTCGTATATAATATAAAAAATGTTGTGAATATTTTCCTCAAACAGGAGCTTATTATTATATATACATAACTGTTCATTTTAAGTTTAATCCCAGAGTATGATTTAGTTTATATTATGCGAGCATTAAAACAAGTTATTTTAGAAGCGATAGTTATTGTAAGTTTGATTACATAGTGTTCAATAATCATTTGTTGAAATTTTCGATTGTTGTGAATCAACGTAGTGGTACTCAAACCTTCTGATTTTTTTCTTGTTGCTTTAATCCAGTATTGCTGCATCATATAATATCTAGTAGTATTTAGAAAGTTTCAAATTGCTATAATCAAAAAATTCTAGGACTTTTATTACAAAGAATAATGTACATACATCAATATTATATGCTATCCCCTTCAAAGTAATCCCACCCAAGCTGTTACAACGTTCCTGCCATTTTCGGAAGCAATGCTGACATTCTTCAACCGTTATGTGACTAAGTTCTGCTTTTACATTATTATGGATGGTTGGAATGTCATCAAAACTCTTTCCTTTCAGCTTTCAGGGACAGATAAAAGTTACACGGGGCAAGATCTGGAGAATAACGGAGAGGGGGGTATCACAGGAATGTTCTTTTTTCTGCCAAAAATTCTTCAAAAGACATAGCAGACACTCGACGCATGCAGAGATTTTCAGTTAAAATCGCTTGACACGATCAAAAAGAAATCGCCAGTTCATCAGCAATTTCTCGGGTAGTTACTCGTCAATCACTTCAAATATTTTTTTTCACCTGAGCGACCGTTTCATCAGTGGTCGATGTCGACGGTCGCCCATAACGTGGATCATCTTTTACCGATTCCCGGCCAGCTTGGAAGCGCTTTGTCCACTGTTAAAAGACAGCCTCACTTAAGCAGACATCACCAACGGCAGTTCTTAATATTTCGAGGATTCCTGTTCCTCCCTTACCATTTTTCACACAAAACTTGATGTAAACATGTTGCTCTTCTTTTCTGCCCATTTTTATTACGACAGGGGCAAGAGATACGTCTGTCTTTTAACACGTTTTTCGCAACACAGATATAAGGTCTGGATAAATGGCTTGTTCGTGAAGTAGATCACCATTTGTACTTTGTACAGACCTCAGTGGAGCTCACTGCCTCTATACTGGCACCTGTAACAAAAGAAGTCTAGGAACCTTTTGATCAGACCTTGTATATATATATATATATATATACACGTGCTCAAAAGTTAGTCGGAAAGACAAAAAGTATGTGTGTGTGTATATATATATACTGAGTTATCGTGAGTTTAGCAACAGAAAGTGTATTATAATGTAATAATAATGTAATAATCACAAATTATATTGTAATAAAATAGTAGAGTAATAAAAGACGAAAAAATAATTATTCGTCTTGTCAGTTGAGTTGTAAAATAACTGAGCCAGTCTGTATAGACTTTTGACGTAAAAGAGGATTATTTAAAGCTCTAGATACAAATCTGGTAACCAATGGAGTAGTGAAATAGAATCTATCACTGATTGTATTGTGATAACAGAGTAGAAAAGAATGATTTGTTTCGCCAATCTGGTTCTGAAATGACTGAACCAGGCTATGTAAGTACCGATGAAAAAAATAGAAGTGTTTAAAGCTTTGGATCCAACTGTGAAAATAACATTTGTATATACGTTTAACCTGTTTTAATATATTATTGTAAAACAAATAGACTGTATACTATTTGTTTATTATTGCCAAAATGTCACAGACACCTATTGTAGAGAATCACAGCCCTATAAAACCTAACAGTTATAGTAGATAAAAATTACCTTCTAATATCCCTCCTTCGAAGTCAATTTGGCCTGTCCAGGTGGACGAAAAACATAAATGGTTAAAACATTTTTTTCTCAAAAATGGAAGTCTCTATAAATGATGTAAAAGAAGCATTCCAAAATCTCATATTGTACTGAAATTTTCGCAGTGAAAGTATAAACCTAACATACATTAGGAGCTAACAATTGCCTATTTGTTTCTTTTTTCCTTATGGAAATGTTCTTACACTATTCTTATACAAGCAGGAACTGCCCTCCCCTAGTGGGAAAATATCAATCAGTTTCTTTAGTTTATAACACCAGGCCTTAATGTGCTCAATAACGTTTGACTTGCATCTTGATTTCATTAAACATTTAATGTTTCTGCAGCTTAAACTCGTTTGACAATTTTAGCTGGTATTGGATAACAGATGCTCTAGCAGGTAAGCAATCTTATTCTTTCGGATATTCTTTTTAGTGTGAATAACCTTTGAGTTACTTAACAATACAAACGAAACCCACACCAAGAAGCAGTAGCTGGTTATTATATAAGTGAAAAGAAGGCTAACAACCGGAGTAAATATGACAAGCTAAGCTTTCTTAAAGGTAAACGAACTTGGCAATCCACGAGTTTTATGAGTCGTTGTTTATTAATCACAAAGTTACACCACGAGTGTAGAAACCCGGTTTCCAGTGGTATAAGTTCACAGATATACTGCTGTGTTAGTAACATATGGAATTGAGGATTCCACACTTATATGAAACTTAATCGGTTTTCGGGTCGTTTTACGGATTGAAAAAATAGCTTTGGAACTATGACACAACCAAACAGAAATGATACAGAATATTTTTTTTTATTTAGCGTGAGAATTTTGCTTAATGAATATGGAATCCAACCTGCCAGAAGTATAATATTTTCGTGTAAAGATAATTTAATTTAACAAATAGGAAAGCTGGGCCCACTAATATAAAAACAAAATTACTGACGCCAAGTGTTTTGTATTTATGAATTTCACTATACAAGGGCTATCTGCGTTATTATACTATTTAAAACGAGTATTTATTTCTTGAATATTTATTATACTATTTATTTCTTGAATCTCAAATAAAGCTAATCAGAGATTATTTGTATTGGACATCACTACTCAACGCCAACCCTGTGGCTACTCTTTTACCAACGAGTAGTGAAATTGACGGATACATTATAATGCCCCCACAACTGAAAGTGCAAACATGTTTGATGTGACGGGGATTCGAATTCGCGACCCTGAAATTACGAGTCCAGCGCCCTAAAGATTTGGCCATGTCTGGCCCTGTTTTTTTGTAAAAACTATTTTAAAAAATATTAGACTAAAAACTTCGTTGATATATAACTATGGGATTAAAATAAAAATCTTTTTATTTCAAAGTTTAAAAGAAATAATTCGCAACCTGCATACTGATCCAATTTGTTTTTCGTGAGGGTGTTATAAAATAATGGTCAATTCTACCTTTCGTTGATGAAAGTGTCACTGAAATGATGTCCAATTTTTAGTCTAACATATTTTATAAAGTTTTTACTAAAAAAAACAGGGCCTGACATGGCCAAATCTTTAGGGCGCTGGACTCGTAATCTCAACGGTCGCGGATTCGAATCCCCGTCACATCAAACATGTTTGCACTTTCAGCCGTGGGGGCATTATAATGTAACCGTCAATTCCACTACTCGTTGGTAAAAGAGTAGCTACAGGGTTGGCGTTGAGTAGTGACGGTTAGCTGCCTTCTCTCTGATCTTACACTGCTAAATTAGGGACAGCTAATGCAGATAGCCCTCGCGTAGTTTTACGTAAAATTAAAAAACAAACAAACAAGCAAAACTGAAAAACAATGCTCACGACAAAAATTTGATATATTATTACACATTCTACTGAAATGTAAATGGTTTTGATTAAATTTTATATTTTATCATCTACATGTTAACGAGTATAGAACTCAACCAGTATTAAAGTTTATTTTTCTTATACATTCAAATGGACATTCTGCTCTGATGGATCACCAGAATTGGTAAAACCATTACAAACTCTGGATACTTAGTTTTGAAAATTCCAATCATTCCAAATGTTTTTTCGCATTTGCAGATGAGCTTCTTTTCTTTAACCTTAGAAAAATTGCTTTAAGTTCAATGGAGTCACATTGTAAACAGTTCAGCCATCTTTATTTATAAATTACTAATTTCAAAAATCTTAATATTCCTACCATATAATCCTACTCCTACCTCAGATGTTGTTAATTTTGATATTACTTACTCAGAACCATAGACTAGAAATGTTTCATATACATTGGGTTCTCATTTTAAAACACAAGTAATATCAACTAGTAAATGTATCGTAACCAAGTCACGCCCTTTTACAAAGTATTACATTTGAATCTGAATACTCTAAGTCGGTTTTGTGGAAACTTGTTACTTTAGATGTCTACATTTTAGATGCTTGGTAATGCTGTTAGTTGATTCAAATCGGGTGAAGCCGACAGCTTATTATTTTGTTATTAATGATGTTCTCTGGTATCACCGACGAAGACAGCTGTTCATTTGTTCACTGTGTAATGATTTCAATGCGCAAAATATTGCGCATACTGTATATTGTACGTATCATTACTATACATATAGTTATGTGTACATTTACTTTACAAATTGTTTTGGAAAGTCACGGAAGTTAATAAAGTACTTCTGATTGGAAAAACTTTAGTAAAATATCATCCAAAAAAATTTTTTTTATAGTCTCTCGGGTCTTTCAATTTTTTTTTTCAATTTGTTTCGCTACCTGTTGTCAGCAGCTTTAAACTCAACAGAAAGAGAAAATAATGATTTGAAACTGAAACCGAGAAGACTAAGCCACTACTGTCTTAACTTCGTTAGGGCTTCTCCAATAATCATTAATGGTAGCTGAACGATGGTCTAATGTACGGTTTACATACGAATCTGGCAGAAATATCTTTATGTAACACTTTGTACAGCCTCATACAAATTCAGCAAGGTGTAGCTCTTTTTTGTAGATTAAAGTACACGTATGCCCAGCTTTCTCTTTTATAGGAATTTTGTTAGTTTATCCGATATCTTGAAGTGCTTATTGCGGTTTTTTTTTGTTGTTTTTTAAAATCTGTAATATCACCCAATACAAGCTCATCTGAGATCGTTTAATTACTTATATGAAATATTTAGATGTCTGGTATGGATTTATTTAAAACCTAATGTTAGCTCATGTAAGACTTATCTGCCCGAGATAGATATATCTAAGGTCTGTAAATACCTTAAACATTGCAACTTTACTGTGTGAATCGCAACATCAACATTAAAATGTAATTTTATTTATTGTTAAAAGTCATTTAGTAGTTGTTGTTTTGCAACTCTTAAAACGGGTGATGTTAACATTTTATAAATGATGAAATATATGCAGCTCGAAAGAAATGACACGTGACCACTGTACGAGCGTCTACCAGTCAACACCTAGCATTTACGTGTAATAAGGAAAACACTTCTTAATGAGAAGTCTGACATAAAACAAATTATAACACAAATTTTTACTATTTTAACATACAACACGTTATTCGCATATCTACGACTTTGAAAGAACGCCAGAGTAGAAATATAAGTATTTGACACCCGCTGTACGTTTCAAACTCAGAATAGTAATTAAACAAATGTCTTATTTCTTTGTGCATACTGCATAATTATTTATATGCATATCATAGAGCTGTACACCCTGTAACAAAGTTTTCCTATAAGAATGGGTGTCGACTTTCATTGTAAGTTCCACTGTATTTGTTAATTTGTACAATCAGTTTGGAAAACATCCAAGTTTTCACTACATGCATGGATGATAAAGCATAGATACAAGTTTATAGTTTTTCTTCGCTTTTCTTCTGTTTCTTTCAGTTGTTGTCGTTGGTTTCTGAGTACAAAGCTACACAATGGGTGATCTACGCTCTGTATAACCGCGGGAAATCGAACACCAGATTTTACTGATGAAAGTCCGTAAACTAACCGCTGACCAACTGGGGAACATCTGTCTCAGTTCCAATAAAGTGTATACCAAACAACCTACTTTCACTCTAAGATACCACTTGAGTTAAAAATTTTGGTTTGTTTTGGATTTCACACAAAGCTATACGAGGCTATTTACACTATCCGTCCCTAATTTAGCAGTGTAAGACTAGAGGGAAGGCAGCTAGTCATCACCACCCACCACCAACCCTTGGGCTACTCTTTTACCAAAAATAATGGGATTGACTGTCACTTTATAATGTCCCCACGGCTGAAAGGGCGAACGTGTTTGGTGTGATGGGGATTCCAACCTGCGAGCCTCAGATTACGAGTCGAGTGCCTTAATCACTTAACCTTATTGTATCTAATAATAAATAAAGCTAAAAAAGGTATATATAAAGTAGGCAAAAAAACTATTTGCTGGAAATTCGACAGTTTTTGGAGTTTACTTTATTTATAAGATATCCAAGATTTTTGAAAAGAAAGTTCTTGAAGTACGTCGCACTAATAACGTTCTTCAACACACACGAGAGTAATGTGAATAATAGGCTTTTCATATCTGTTAAAGTAATTGGTAAATAGATTTTAAAATTAAAGATGAATTCATTTTACAATATCTGAAATACTTGTGGTATATACAACATTCTAGTTATTTATATTTGTAGCATTTTTTTTTTACATTTTGTCTATCTTTGCCAACTCTACGCTAATAACGTTAAGACTAAGCTCGACCCATTCAATGACTACAAACTATATAACCTGTTATACAGCTTTGCGCTTGACAACAACTTTTTATGTGCACATAAAATAAGTACTATTATCCCACCCTTTAAAAACCAGCGAAATATTTTTGAGTACTGTGGCACTCTCTATTGATTTGTTTATACGTTTATTACTTGCTCTTCCAAATAATAACAAATTCGGATTCTCCTTCGAAAGATAAAACTCGTAAACCTAATTTTTGAAGTAGTTTATTTTTAGGATTTCGTCTTATGAACTTTAATCGTTCAGAATTTATTCAAACCTTAAAAAATAACGAAACACTCAAATCTCCAACTCTTTTCGGATCGAACTTCAAAACAAATAGTGTGATGAATTTGATGAGAAGGAGCGTAATAAATTTAGGTAAACAATATTCAAATTATATTTGAATTATTTCAGTTGACTTACTGATTTTAAACTTTTTACAACTACGGCTATTATAGTAAAGAATATGTTTTAAGAGGGTATGACGTCTCGATCGCTCGTGCAACTATTCTCAAGTACTGTTCATGTAATATATTTTTTTCCTTACTGTAAAAGCTGTAACTTGTAAAAATAAAACAACAAATAAACAAACATAAATTTTGAAAATTCCCACAAACTGTTGGAAGACATGCATCTAGTTATAGTATGAGAATGCACAAAACAAACAACAACCATCAACAATGAAATTAAAGCATTTTTCAAAGGTTCATTTAGAACACCGTATTATAATGACCACACAGCTGAAAGGACGACCTCGATCGGTAAGAATCTTGGTCAAAATACACACTGGTACAAAATAACGTTGTAAGCATATATCGATAGTTTTATCTCAGTGCTTCACGCTTCCAGCCCATTTAATAAAAGTCAGTAAATTATTTTATAAGTAATCCATATACGTTGTAAAGTGACCTTTACTACGTCAGCTCGTAATTCAACAGTAGTGTCGAGTATATTTTTATTTTCTACAAGTAATCCAAAGATATTTATGTAAGTATTTATGGTGTCAATAAAAACTTTCATTGATTCCTGACAATCTGTAGAAGTCGGGCTTTTTTTTTTTTAATTGCCTCTACAATTTTACAATTACATAGTGGAATAATGGAACTTTCAGGGTATTAAATACGAATTCCTTTAATTTTTATGTTAACACAAAATGCGTAAAACTGTTATGATAAAATTATGCTTAAAAATAACGATATTTGCTTATGTTTCTTTGATCTCAGAGCACAATAACTTTGACACACAGTTAAAACTGTAGTAACTAAATGGGTGCACACGCACATTGACTGGCGCACTGAAAATCGGGTCGGGCAATACAGTGGCAAATTCAATATCCAACGAAATAAAGTAAGAAGTATCAATTTGTTTATTGCATTATTATTATTTTCTCCACCATCAGCTGTCAACATAGGAAGTGATGAATCAACATATTGAGCCACATCACACACTTTTAGTTTTAATTTTTCACAGTTGATTCTCTGAGCGCCATGAAAACCATAATTTCATAATGATCTTAGGTAAACTAGGCAGGGTTTCTATTCAGCTGTTTAAATTCGTTTATCTTACTGTTTTATATATATTCGTATGTTTTTGTGTTGCAGGGTCATCAATGCACGTTCAGCATTATACTGTTATTCCATATTTCATGTTCCACAACTTAAGCCATTTCACTGACTTTAACCAATATTCCAATACACTTCATTTTTGACCAACTTAAATTTCTCTGATTTTTGTTTTCACATTTCAATTTACTTCTTGCTTAGAAAATTAGTTCTTATGAAGTACACTGACTGGCATCATACCTTTTATATCCACGAAACATTTCATGTGCTCCACATGCTTTGGTTCTACAGAAAACTGGTCTTTCTGCAAATCTTTGACCAAAACAAGCTTTATTTTCAATTAATAAACATTTTTTGTAAACTATTAAGATCAGATGAAAATATCAAGTTTGGAAAATTAACTAGTTAAAACTAGTGTTCAGATAGTATAAGTGAAATTGGGATGCTGTGCAGTGGAAGTGGTTGTAGAACTGATAGAGGTTCTAGACTATTCCAAGCATACAAACATACAATGTATAACAGATATAGTTTAGATTTCTTACCATTTTTGAGACCATTCTGCTGTACATAAATAAGAACTGCAACAGGTTTGCACTGCAATGCTACTGAATAAAACTTCTAATTTTTAATATATCAATACAGAGTCTGAAGGTTCATCAATAAAAACGTCCATTTATTGAATGATATCAAGTGCACAAACAGAAGGGTGTGATTAGATTATATTAAAACTATTCTTGCAGATCTTAACATTCACAGTGATTAAGATTGAATGCTGAACAGTTCTTACACTGACAAAATAAACAAGTTACAATTATTTCAACCTGGTTCTGTAAGACATTTCTACAGAAGTATCATATATTCTAAATCATTCTAAAGAAGGAAAATGTTTAAATAAGGCAACATAAGAAACGTTCAGAAGATCACCTTCAACTCTGCTGTAATACAAGAAGAAATTAATTTTTTTTTTAAATTTCGCACAAAGCTACTTGAGGGCTATCTGTGTTAGCCGTCCCTAATTTAGCAGTGTAAGACTAGAGGGAAGGCAGCTAGTCATCACCACCTACCGCCAACTTTTGGGCTACTCTTTTACCAATGAATAGTGAGATTGACCATCACATTATAACACCCCCACAGCTGAAAGGGCGAGCATGTTTAGCGAATGCTAACCTGCAAACCTCAGATTACGAGTCGCACGCCTTAACACGTTTGGCCATGCCGGGCCTAAAGAAATTAGACAGTAGCTTTTTTCTTAACCCTTAAAAGGCAGCCATTATCAACTGATGCTACTACTTACAACATATCCACTGTTTAAGGGTTAACTACTTTCATTCTAACAGATTATCTATAGAAAATGTATCTTAAATTGTCAACAAAGGTTTAAGATGGGAATACTTTGTTAACAAATTCCTCAAGATAACTGGACACTTTTTCAGTGATAACTTGCTGAAACCATTGGACACCCACAACCATCAAGTAACAGAAAAAAAACACAAGGTTCTAGGTTTTCACTGGAAAACAGTGAGATGTTATCAAGAAGTTTGAATCTCCCAATAGGACAGCAGTAATTCTATGGGCTTGTAACATACAAGTCAGGTCATGATTCCCCATGGTGGACACAGAAGATAGCCCAATGTGGTTCTACTCTGAAACAAACAAAACCAAGAGGTCTGGAAAAAAGAAAAGTATTACCAGTTTCAAGAAGATAAATTGAAACATCACCAACTTTTCTGGTGAAATTATGGAACAACCTTTGTCAGCCTGTTTTTGAAGTTTTCAGAGTAGACGTTGACATTCTCTGTTTTGAAAATACTGTTCTGAGTCTTTTGTTTAGAAATTCTATATAGAGTCCCATTAACAAGATGATACTGTACTTACGTCATTTGGATGAAGCTTATGAATAAGTTGAATTTCTCTGTGAAACTACTTATTTGTACTAGTATAATGAGAAAAATTATACACAATTTTTTTTTTTTTTTACATGAAACTACTAACAATATTATTCTGATGTTATGTATTAATACTCGGTATATGTTGCAGCCTTGTGAAACTAATTATGTATTATATTTCATTGTACCAAATAAAGAGATCAAGTAGCATTAACATTTTTCTATGTAGCTAAACTATCATTGTTATAAAAATAACTTTTTCAAACATTACACAAATAACTAATTTAAGAAATCCACAGAAGCTTATTTAGAGATTTTATCTGACAATTTATTCCCATTTTAACTTATACATGCTATAAGTCATGTGATTATACAAGTAGTCAATTATTGAACAAGTCCATTTTGTTCCTTGGTTCATTCGTAGCCTCTGCAATATAATAATTATACATCTTCAATAAACAAAAACAACACAAGACTTAACATTATACATACATTTAATTAATTAATTGATTGAAAAAACAGCATATAATACTAATCTAAATCAGACAAAACAAACTATATTTTCACTATTTTAAAACTATTTTTATTGAAAAAGATCAAATTCATTTTCAAAGCTTATAAAATAAAAATTCTAATAAACACATGCTCTTACCAAACATAAAAAAATGACATTTTTAGCCCCTAGACTACTATTATTGGCAACTGACGATTCACTGCAGGTTGCTGATACTGTTAACTGACAATGTATGCATTCCTGCTCTCTGTCTGTCTGTGCGTGTCCGTCTGTGTGCGTGCGTGTCTCCCCGCCCGTCCGTCTGTGTGCGTGCGTGTCTCCCCGCCCGTCCGTCTGTGTGCGTGCGTGTCTCCCCGCCCGTCCGTCTGTGTGCGTGCGTGTCTCCCCGCCCGTCCGTCTGTGTGCGTGCGTGTCTCCCCGCCCGTCCGTCTCTGCATGCGTGTCCGTATCCGTGTCTGTCCATCCGTCCAGATGTGTGTGCATGCGCGTGCACACACATTTATTGTATGCACCAAGCAACCAGAGATACCTGATATTTTATACCCTCTTTGTTTTTATTAGGCTTATACCACACCCTGAGAAGCAAATCCAAAGATTATTGGAAAAAAGAAAAGCTCTGATAAAGACAGACGTATTTAATATATATATGGCACATGCTAGATTTCCAATTCTTTGCTTTCTTTACATGACAAACGATGAGACCATTCATGTTAGCAGCTGTGTAAAAAGATACATTTTCACATGCATAAAGAACAAGTACCCTGAACTCTTCACGCCTTTACAGAAGCTGGTCATAGATGAATCTTGTTTTATTAAAAGGCCATACCAGTTCAAACAATAAAATTACAATAAATAACATCATTTTGGCCTAAATTTATTTATGCTTTGTCTGCAAAACAGGGATGATTCTTGACGTTTATTTTTTCTTTTATACATGAATAAAACCATAGAAATTTCACAGAAAGACCTGTTTGGACTGTCAGATGCAATGTCCACACAACAACGAACAAGATATTGAGGCAAGGTCATATTTTGTACTTAGACAAATGGTACGTCACCTTCTATGCCAATATCTCCTTGACAATAACACTGATGTCTACAGTACAGTGCAGGCAGAGCAAACATTTAAGCTAGGCTTCCTTGCACATTTTCAGCATGCAAGTTGCTAATTGTAAAAGACAGACAGAATGTTGGCAATAAATGAGTATGTTAATGACTGTGTACAAAGGAAAAATGGTCAACAGCGGAAAAGTTCACTTCAGCACTAGAGAAATTATGTAGCTAAATGTAGTAATTGATTATAGATAAAACTTGGAGCTGGTGGATAAGTCATACATGATGATAGAATCCGTGGAATGTGTAAAGAAGTCCATCAAATGATACAAGAAACTTTTTTCATTTGATGGATGCCTCCATGCTCAATGCCTTCACCTAGTACCATGAAAAACATGACAACAAAATGTGTTTCTAAATTAATTTAGTCAAGGCGTGGTGTACCAGCTCCAGGAACATTATAGGACTCCTGTGGCTACACACTGGTCACAGAAGTTCCCATGTAGATTTGAGAGGCATGTTTTGAGCTATAAATATGATCAGTTATCACTGTGTAGCTATTGCAGTTAGAAAAAGTGCACAACTTCAGTGTTAAATCTACATTCACACTGTCCTCTGCTAGCAAAAAAGAAAGCTCATTACACACACGTGCAAAAAATGTGAGGTGCTACTGTGCGTTGGAGAATTTTTTAAGAATATCATATGCTAAAAATATTGATAACATTACAATCTGAAGTGAAGAAAGCATAAGAAGTGTATAATAAAATATGAACTGAAGATAAAAATATACATTTATACACAAAACTTATTCCATCAAAATGCGTAAAAACTATGTGTTGTGTAACTTACAGGGTTCCACTGTATCCTTGTACATTATAAGTGTTTACAGGCAATACACCCCATTGTGATATGTAATCTACATGCTTCAGTCACACAAGTAGTTCTGAGCACCCCACGGCAAGGCTTTGGAAGGATGCCAGTTTGACTATAATGAGGGTACCACACTTGTGTTTGTATATTGTTTTTCTTACATATTTACATTTCTGTAAGGTAAATTAAAATTTAACTTTCATTTGTGGCACACATGGTAGTGATGGCTAGAAATATTTTATAAGCAGTTTAATTAGCATCTACTAATGCTAGTCTGATATCCTACATACTAGACATACCAGTTAACATGTGTTAACTCACAAATGATAGGCAAAATTTTACCTTATAATATCTGCTATCTCCCAGTTGGTATCTAAAATCATTGGGCCTTCAATCGTTGCTTCATCCTTTGTAACAATAGCAATTTGATACTAATGTGGAAAAAATAAAATACAATAATTTTCAGAAACCCTGAAAATACAGTTAATTACATGTAAACAAAGTTAATCTCCAAACTCCTTACATCTCATATCTCTGGAGGACATTCCTAAATAACAATATATCCTTTTCTTATCCACTTTTACCATATAATTTTTAAGTAACGTACGATAACGTTCGTGCATGCAAAGTTTTGGTAAAATACACAAATTAGATTGAGAACAACAAGTTCATAAAACCACAAAACTTAATTTAGTAATGAAAAATAATTAAGAAAACTGTGAAAAGCAGATCCATTGAACACATTTCAGAATCTGAAAAATTCAAAACTAATTTCAGAAGAGAAAGAAAAATAAGTTATAGTTTACATAGAATTTGTTGACAAACAAAGAAAATGCATTCCAACAACAAAATATAATAAAGTAATATTAGAAAAACATTAGAATATGTATTAATCATTTTAAAGTGTGTTCATTGCTCAAACAGAAAAATCACATTTAATCAAACTTTTCTTTTAAATGTACCACATCTGATTAATATATTGAAAATGTTATGTGAAAGAGATACTGTGGCTACTTTTTTTACTTGTATGTATATGAAAATTAAAATGCCATTCATGAAAACATTTCACAACAACATTCTCACCATCTTTGATCAGCATCCTTCTTTTAACAAGTGATTTCATTTCATAATTTTGGTTAAATAATGAAACCAAAAGTTTGACCTATCCTGATTATATCACTGAAACTTAAGATCCAAGTATCATCTAACAGTTGAAGTGACGACATCTTTTACCCTCATTCCAATCAAATGAAAGCTTAAAAACTTGTTCATAATTTTTAACAGATGGCTCAGTGAAATATAAATAATCAAATTATATGTATAGGTAAATAAAGAAAAAAATATCATACATACAGTAATAAATAATTAGAGAAAAAATGAAACAGCTGGCGAGTGAAGACAGACATTCAATCAAGAGTACATTTCCAACATGCCTTCAATCTTCAACACTATATTTATGGGCCAAAATATACAAGTGTTCAAACTGCCAAGGGGACAGGTAAAAGCCCCAGGTCACCAGAATGATACCATATATTAGGAACATGTCACACCACTGAAGAAAATCAGGTGGAAAAAAATTAAATATTTTAGGGTGATGTTTTAGAACAGTTACAACAGGTAAGAAAAAACAATAACATTAGAAGATTATCCAAGAAAAAGTAAAACAAACCAAAATGGTTCACATATTAATCTAGAAGATGTCAATCTGGGTTAAGAGGACTAGAAGGATATAGGGAGGAAACTGCTGAGTTCAGTTAACTAGTATTAACAATCCAAATTAACTAACACAACTTCTAGCTGATATACTACTAAAATAAGATAACCAAAAAAAGCTTCTGAATCAAGTTCAGTAGGAACTATTGTGGTGTCATGAATGTACAGTGAAAAGAACAATAACCATGTTTACTACACAACAGAATGGCCCAAGTAACAATTTGAAATTAAATAACTTTTCTTTCCTCCTAACTTTTAAAACAACTCTGAGACCTCTCCTCCCCTTTTCTTTTGAGCCAAAAGTGTAAACAGATCATATGTCAGTTATTACAAATTCAGAAACATTAAAACAGGAAGATGGCACAAAAATAAACCAATAATACCATAAAATGGAGGAAAAGAGAAAAAGTTTTATGTTCTGCATTACAGTTCACCCTAATGACCACAGTAGTAATATTCAACACATATTTGACAGTTGATATATCTATATACAAACAAACCCCTTAAGTACTAAACCAGACAAGTTGTACATTTCACAACATAATGGACCATAATCAAGTACTAAAAAGATGGTTAGGGTGTCTTTTTCAATAAATTTTAGAAAATCAAAAGAACAAAATTCTGAACATAAACATACATATAAAAAGCAGCTAACACTAACAGAAAAATGCAACTTTGTTATTCTGCAAAAAAGAATAAGCCTTATGAATATACCAAGAAATAATTTCTTTATTTTTTACACATGTTCAATCAACTGCTGTGAACACACATTTTGTGATCTGTTTTCCTGTCACTTTATAAAACTGGTTCCTTAGGTTAATCTACTATTTGCATTTAGTATGACAGTTCTTTGTGGTATTTTAAAAACTATCTATTAACCCATGCCTTAATTGTGCACTTCTTTAATCTTTTATAACCACTACATGGAAAATAAGATGTTTTTTTTTTTTACTATTCTCATAAATTGCACAACTATCTATGGACAGCAACTAAAGAGAGAAGAAAAATTATCTATAGGTGCTGATAGTTTTGTTTCAAGAAAGTAAGATAACTAAAGATCTATAACTGCTATTCTCACTGTTTCAGCAAATTTAAATTCAGAGCTAATTTCTTTCAGACTGATCTGAAGATGTCTATTTTAAATAAACATATCCCCAAAATTTGACCTTTCAAATTCTTAGAAATCTTATAAGAATTAAAAAAGAAACTATTAAACATGTCCTAACAGAACGAGTAATTACAACAATGCTACTTCAGCTATCACACACAAAACTCCAGATATTATTTATGGTTTTCATAACATTGCTCAAACTCCAACTTCATCAGGACCTAAGAAGTCTCAAAGCTAACACCTTTAACAAAAACACTTCATTGGTAAGCACTGACAGGGAACAAGAGTTCCTTATATACAACCAAAATCACCAAGAACTGAGATCCTGTAAATAGTAGGAATTGGAAAGCCCAAATGGGTGTTCATCTCACATCCAAAACATTATAACTGTCAAAACATTAAAAATGTATGCGTGTGCTGAATACATCCATCCTTGAAGTATTATGCTTTCCTACTTAAAGATTAATCACAGCAGGACAATAAACAAATATCTAAAAGCACATTAGACAATTTACACACTGTTCAATCAGTTGTAATGTGTTCAGTAGAGTTACTTATAACATCACTGATAAAGGAAAGTTAAGCTTCAGGGATTGCATCAGAAATAATCAAAGAAATTAAATTTTTGTTATCACATTACTTGGCAGAATCACAAAAACTTTTAAGAATGACTTAAGTATGGATTTTCCCTTTGGACTGGATATAGAAACCAGCCAGCAAAAAATAATCCAAAATCCTTTCTGAAATATTTAAATTATCAAAACATATTCCTGCTGTATATAAGCAGAGACTCTTCCAAATCAACAGTAATATTAACAGGTAGACTAATGTATCTTACTACTTTTAATGTGGTCATGGAACTTGACACTAAAGCTAAAAATCATTTTGTAACTTTATGTGACCATGATTTGCACCACAAATCATAACTCTGTGATTAACACAAAATATAAATGTTTTGGGACAACAAAGGACCCATTAGTCTATCTTAGCTGTTCCATCCTATTTTTCAACATAATGAGAATACAAGGAGTTAATATAATATCAGAGCTTATCAGTATGATGTTCATAGAGTTTAAGATCTGAACTAATTGCAGTATGAATCTGTATATAACATTTCTAAGCAAAAATACAATTGGAAAGGACTCAAATGAATAACCAAACCCTGATTCTAGTGTTTTATTACTAAAAATAAAATTAATATATTTAATTGATAAAGTTTTTTAATTTCAGAAAATTGGTGTCTTAGAGCTCATGAACTCACATAATAACTGAAATGTATAAACTACAAGAATCAAACATATTTGACAATTAAATCACTTTAACAGAAAAATTCAAAGTTGCAGGTTTAACCATGTGTAATTTTAGTCATCATATTAAACTAGATATAGATTTATAATAAGATAAATAAAAGAGTGGGAATTTAAAAACCTGCAAAAAGAAATCATAAAAGAAGGAAACAAGGCTGCAGACATTTATTCAAACTACAAACCCTATTTTGGATCCATGCTGTTATCTAGAATTATATCTGGTGGAATCAAAATATGGATTTGTAGATAAAGTAGTCTACAGTACCTACAACTTTATTTCCTTACTTTATGATCCCTATTTGCAGGTTTCTAAATTTCCAAATTTATTTATTTATCCTGTTGGTTGGTTATTTTGATGCTCAACTATCAAAAAAGGATTACTTGATATGTTAGCTATCTTTATTCACTGTAATAATAATAAACATAGTTAGTAGCTAGCTGATATGGTTATGATGAGTTACTGAAGCTATTGACTATTTGATTACATTAGTTCAAGATGTAAACAGTTAAGCTGCAGCTGAAGACACACCGCTAGCCAAAATCTTAAGGCCAAGAAAAAATATGCATTTTGCATTGTTACACTCAACCACTTATTTGAGTAAAGTTTTGAAAGATGAAAATAAGAAAATGGAAAATAAAAATAAAAAACTTTTTTAGCATTTAATAGGGAAAATGTAAACACTATGAAATTAATACCAGCTGGTCAAAAGTTTAAAACCACACTGAAACAAAGGAGTTATCGGTAAACACGTAACGAAATTTAGTCATTTGTGTTCAACCATTAGCGTTGTCAATATCTCCCACTGACAATATCCTGTGTTACATTGGGTAAAAACATGGCAAAGGCTGAAAAGTTGACAGTTTGAAGGTGGCTGAATTATAGAGCTGCAAAAGCAAGGTCTCTCTCAAAGTGCTATCACTGGTGAGATTGGGTGTAGTAAAACTGCTGTTGCAAATTTTTTAAAAGACCCTGAGGGATACAGAATGAGAATTTCAAGTGGTCAGCCTAAGAAAATTTTCCAGCGTTGAGCAGGAGGATTCAACAGGTTGTCCGGCAAAACACCAGCCAATCGTCTAACCAGATTAAGACCCTTAGGGATGCAGAATGCAGCTCAAGAACAATAAGATGGCATCTATGAGAAAAAGGCTTTAAAAACCGTAAACATTTTCAAAGGCTATGCTTCCTTCCACACCATGAAACAGCTCGGTTAAACTTTGCTAAGAAGCACCAAACATGGGACATAGAAAAGTGGAGGAAGCTTTCATTCTCCGATGAGAAAAAATTTAACCTGGATGGTCCAGATGGCTTCTAATGTTACTGGCACAATAAGGATATCCCACCAGAGACATTTTCTACACAACACAGTGGAAGAGATTCCATCATGATCTGGGGTGCTTTCACCTTCCATAAAACAATGGAGCTTCAGGTTATACAGGGGTGTCAAACAGAAGCTGGCTACACTGGCATGTTGGAGAGAGCATCCATATTGACTGAAGGCCCTCGCTTGTGTGGAAATGACCAGATCTTTCAGCAGGACAATGCTGCAATACACAATGCCCGCAGGACAAAGGACTTTTTCATGGCGAATAATGTGATTCTTTTGGACCATCTAGGGTGTTCGCCTGAACTGAACCCCATCGAAAATGTTTGGGGGTAGATGGCAAGGGAAGTCTATATAGAAATGGACATCAATTCCAAACAGTGCATGATCTTCATGAAACTATCTTTTCTCACTATTGAGAACACTTAATGGGCATTTCCCACACTGTTTAGGACTTCTTTTTGGTATGGTCTTAAACTTTTAACCAGCTAGTATTTAGGCTAATTTCATAGTGTTCAAATTTTCCCTATTAAATGCTAAAAAAGTGTTTTATTTTTATTTTCCCTTTTCTTATTTTCATCTTTTGAAACTCTATTCAAATAAGTGGTTGAGTCTAACAACACAAAATGCATATTTTTTTTCTTTATATTCATTGGCCTTAGGATTTTCATCAGCAGTGTATATTACTAAGTTTTCCAAATAATATCTCAACACACCAATCCATGAGAGTATAAAAGTATCTGTATCATCCCTTGAGGAAGAGAACTGAAAGTTTATTTGTTTTGAATTTTGCTCAAATCTACACGAGAACTATTTGCACTAGCTGTCCCTAATTTTGCAGTGTAAGACTAGACGGAAGGCAGCTAGTCATCATTACCCACTGCCAACTCTTGGGCTACTCTTTTACCAATGAATAGTGGAATTGACTGTCACACTATAACACCTCCACGGCTGAAAGGTGTGCACATTTGGTGTGATGGGGATTCGAATCTGTGACCCTCAGATGATGGGTTGGGTACCTTAACCACCTGGCCATGCCAGGCCAGAACTGAAAAACACAGTGTGAAAACGATACATGCTTCTAGCCATTGCCATGTACAACATTCACTTTTAGTAAATGGGTTAGCATGTATTTACGACCTGACAACATCCACTGAACGAAAACGATACCTCCACGAAAATTTAGAAAAACTGCCTAAATAAACATGGAAAAAATAAAGATATATTTTATATTGATTACGGAAGAGTGAACTTAGTAACTCTACAAGTTACAATGATTCCCCAAGCTCCCTATTTGTCTCATGGTCTTCTGGATCCTAACATTAAATTTAAACATTAATGGCCAGACCAAGTAAAGTTGCTTGAAGATCGTAAGATGATGTAATAAGTTTCCTCAAGTGATGTGCAAGATGCACCAATATAAAGACATTAAGAGGTTAACACACTCTGGCAACCACTTAAGGTAAATAAAAATGACAAACTAAAATAAATTTATAAAAATTAGTGTTCACATTTTCCCTATTTACTGCTAAAAAGTGTTTTATTTTTATTTTCCCTTTTCTTATTGTCATCTTTCAAAGCTCTACTCAAATAAGTGGATGAGTCTAACAATGCAAGATGCATATTTTTTCTTTATATTCATTGGCCTCAAGATTTTGGCCAGCAATGTAGTCATGGAGATTTGTTTGAGAATACAGTGAGCATTTATAGTTTGTGTAACTAAGTTCTTTATATATAAAGCATACATCCTGACATAGACAAACCCACTAAGTGCACATAAAATATTATCAGTGAAAAAGCAGCCTTTTCAAATAAAACGTGTATGTCTAAAACATCACTTTAAATAAACCATCTTTTTTAAAGTAATTATTGTATGAATGTGTGCAATAAAATTTAATACATCATGTATTGACTTTCTTACTCCTTTGCTTCCTGTATAATATGGTTTGAAACCCTAGAGACACCAATTGTAATGGATAAAACAGAGTATATACATGCTACAGTCATCTAATGTTCATATATTTTTAGCTGGTAACTCCTGCTTGACCTTATAGTTAAGTTTTTTTTTACAGAATTACCAGATGTTTGTAAGAAAGCTAACATCAAGAAGTAATAATAACATCACTTACACTAAAATTATAATGTATTTTAGCTTATGTAAAATAAAACATTGACTTTTCAAGACTCCTATGACCTTCACAGTACCTCATTTAGTATTCTACAAAAGGTTTGAGTGCAACAAACCAAGCCAATTTTGTTGAAGACTGTAAAGAAAATACTACTAATACTAATTATGTGAAAATTTTTTCCCCCATTTTAAGTCTGATGAATCCTTTTCTTTCGTGCATTTTTTATACATGTACAATGTTGACAGTGTAAAGCATACAAAAAAAAAGTTTCATATCAGGACATTTTTAATTGTTTTGCTTGACATTTTTCATTATTTTCACCTTTAATTTACATCATGACTTTCGTCAAACTTATCTGAAATTTCTTATTCTGTAGTATTTTTTTCTTTGTGTTCTTCATTTTTATGTTAGGTTTGTCCCAGTATGCCAGAGTTCTGTATCATGATGTAATTTTTTCCTATATTGTAACTTTTGCATTTCACTTATATTGCTTATTTTCACCTTTATTACTTCAGTGTTCTGCATTAAAGTAAAATTCTATGTAACTGTTTATTCTATTTTTTTTAATGCATTTTTTGTAATGGTAATCTCTAGATATGGAAATTTTTCTCCATTTCTGTTTTCAGACATACATTTAGTTTTCAACATCTGACTTATGAAATTAATGTATACAGGTCTCAAAATGTAAACAGGCTAATTATCAATAAGATTCCTGAATAGTTGTTGTTTTATTCAGTATTACAAAAATATTTGAGTCTCATTTCAAAACAGTTACAGAATTACAAATCCTTAAATGACTATGACTTCAATGTATTGTGTCACATAATCCCTAAACAAAACTTACCAAGTTATGTTATACAAATGTTTTATATGGAAATGGAAATGAAAGGATAAAATTACATTGTAATAGTCTGGAATCAGAAATTGGAATAATTCCATCTCAGTTTATATATCTGAAAATAAGAAACACACATACCTTATCAAGGGAACGTGCATCACGATAAAACAGAATCCTTAAGCATGAAAGTATTAGATTCCGTGCCTCTTCTACTGTTTGTCTTCCTTTGTTCTTTTCCCAGTGATCCCGCAAAAGAGGCTGCAAAAGAAAACCCCACTTTTTCATAACATTATTAAACTGGTTACAATATTACACAAATGTAGTTTACTGCCACGAGAAATTAAGTGAATATAGTGCAAATTTAATGTCAAGAATATATCCAATATTGGGAGCTTTTGTACAACTGTTGATGTCAGCATTGGGAGCTTTTGTACAACTGTTGATGTCAAAAACAATTTTATTTTGCAATCCTATCACAGGAAATAAAAACCAAAAATTAACTTTTTCTTATTCAGAAATTTATGACATTTGAAGATGGGCTTCTTAAACATTTCCATTTCATGAACTTTTACTGAAGAATACAATACAACTAGACATAATTACATACATATAAACAGATAGTAATATTTTATAACACATTATGTCACTGGATGGGGAAAAAAGTTTAAAATATAAACAGCCATGTTTATCTATTTATGATTCCAGAGAAACATCAAAGCAAAACAGATAGACAAATGTTTTCACTGTAAGTATTCCATAATAAACGTTTATTTTTAATTTTTATTAATGTTATTATGTAGGATCTGTCCACCTTATTAGAAACTACATCTAATAATGTTAAGCAACCTTTGCCCAAATAACAATCATGCCTTAATGTGACACAGAATCCACAATCTAAGAAACAGATTTGTCATTTTGTTTTTCCTTCATTCATTGTTAATATTGTATGCATTTTATGAAATGATAGTGGACAGAAGATAGTGATGGCTGATGCTTCATCTATTTTCATCCAACAGATATTTAAACAGACTGAAATCTGGGTACTGTGGTGGCCATGGACAATGACAGAAGTCTCCATAATGTTCTTCAAATTATGCATGCACAATTTACACAGTGGATGGAAATGTTGTCTTGAAAGTAGCTGTCTTTATGAGGTACACACAAAGCATCTTTGGATTTACCTGATTAAAAATGATGCTGAAGTAAGCTGTGGAAATCATTCTACCTTCTAAAAGGACCAATGGGCTCAGGATATGCCAGGAAAACATGCCCCAAGCCATAATTCTACCATTCGAGGCCTAGACAGTTGGAATCACATAAAAATACATTAGTAAGTATCAGACTGTGCACAACTGTGAAATGTTAACATTTCCCTAAACTGAAAACATGTTTCCAATAGATACTTACCTCCTCTCACAAAAAGCTCTTCTTAACATATATTGCCCTCTATCAGTACACTTTCTCCCATCACAAGTCTTGATTCTCCCACTTACCTTCATGTGTTAAGGTTAGGTATTTGCATACTAACAGCAACTCTCCACTAATAGAAATAACTATCGTAACTGACAATCTCTCTAATTTTACAGCTTTTAACCACTTCAAGATTGGTCAGATCAAGTCAAACCATACCAGAAGTGAAGATGAGCAGAAGTAAATATCTACTGAAAATACATTTTCAGATTAGGAAAATGATTACTTCTGACACAATATCTTACCTCTTCTCACAAATGCTAGAATTCCACAGTGAACATATGGAGGGCCAGTGGAAAGTGCTCAAAGGAAAACCTAGAAATGTGAGAATGAACTACATGTGTCATAAAATGGCAGAAACAAAGAATGAAACCCACAAATTAAAAGAAATAAAAGAACTCTAAGGACTGAAGACAAGAGCAACACTTGGTGACATCTGGAATTGTACATAAGGTCCACAGTAGTAAGAGGATCCTCTATCATTTGCCTCAAAACAGGTACTGGCAAGGAATAAGAGTTCCTCATATAGGACCAAAACCGGAAACTCCACAAACTGAGGTTCAGCAAATAGTAGGAAGATGGAGAGCCCAGATGGATGTTCATCTCACCTACAAAACCTGACAGCCTTAGGAATTTTTCATCCAGTCCAAGATAGGAAAAGAGTACCCCTATCACATATGCAACTATAACCAACAACAGAACCACAGGACGTGGCATCCAGTGAACAGTAAGCAGAGAGACCACTACTTGCAGCTGCATCTCTATTGGCAACATTGGGAATTTATTGTCCAGTTCACAATAGGAGGGTAACAATTGCAAATACAAATGAGGACTTATGTGACTGGTCCAGATCTGATGTTGATTGAAGCCAGACCAATCACAAGTCCTCATTTGTATTTGGCATTCAGTTAAAAGGAGGGTACCTCAGCTGGAGGGGAAAACTGCAGAATATGGCACAGTGCTACATCCAACACCTGGTGGAATCTGGAATTGAACATCAGGTTTGCAGCAGCAAAGGTGTTATACCATCTACACCTGTAGAATGCCACAGCCCTACTCTCAACTGAGTGGTACTGTGTAAACTCAGGAGGACAGATTTACATGATCCACTATCCCAGAGTGGCTAGAAACTGGTAAATTGCAAGAACTCCCATATTTCACTAAAAAAGAAAGGGAAAAGTGCACTGGAGATTACAAAGGATCTCTACACAAGAGTACAATGGTTTACCATAATACACTATTTTGAAAAGTAGAGCAATCAGGTTATTGGAGTCTATCAACCCCCACCTGGCAGTGTCTAATTCTACAAGTCTGCAGTAAGAAGAGCCTGAAACACCACAGATCAGAGAGAGAGAGAGAGGCAGTAATTCTTGTCTGCTTTACTCATGTTAGTCCACAAGTGTACAGTCCAGGATAAATATTTTTAGGAAAGAAAAGACCATAAAGTATACCTAACAGATGTTTAACAAAACACTCCATCTCAACTGTAGTGGATGTAATACGACCCAATAACTGAGAAAAAACAGAGACCATATTGACAGAGTTGATTAACTAACACTTAGAAGATTTTTATAATGGTGCATCACTTCTGCATTAGGAAAAGCCTTAATGCCACAGATCATCTGATATGTCATATCAGCACTGGTTTTACAGTACAAACTTAAGACTACATATACCTGATTAGGCAACACTTGTCACAGAATGGGATACATATACAAGAAAGGCCCCTGAAAAAAAAAATGAATGGATCTTACCATTCCCAAAGAAACAGGAAAAGGATATGGATAATTCTAGGGAGTGGTCTATATACCAACATTAATTATGTCTTCAAGAGAAGACAGAAATGCACAGGCAGGGATCAGATGGGAAGAAATGTGAAAAAGATAATCATCAGCAGAAAGAGGAGAATATTTCAGCAAATTCAATCTGTAAAGGTAATATGAGAAACGTTACAGGAGAAGTTAGAATTCCAAGGAATAAACAAACAGAAACAGGAACCATGAAAAGGAATAGTGCATGCCATATTACTAGATAGCCCAAACCAGGCAAAGAAGGCAGTTGAGATCAAAATGGCCATAAAGGTGAGATATGGAAGGAACAAGTGCAGAATTACCCTCTTATGCAGCTGAAGTTTTGAACATAAATAAATAAACAGGAAAGAGGAGAATGTAGGAACTATGAAATAAAACACAACAAACATTAACTGTGAAAACAGAGTGACATCTTCTTACCAACATAAGTGGGGAAAAAATGACTTCAAAAAAAGGTGTTATAACAAATATGAAGACAATGATTTGATCAAAAGATGGGTGATGTTGAAGGAACAAAACTTGGACAAGACTGGTAATCTGGAAAACACAAGCATATTTCATAAACCAAAACATGGCTGATAAAATTGTCTGATAGTCCAATGCACAGGAAATTGAAAAGCCCTTGTCAAAAAGCCAAACCAAAACAGGATGTGATTTGTGATTTAAGAAATCATATAATCAAAAGGATAATAACCACAAAGGGCAGACCTACAGTAGTATTATGCACCATTTATAATGGCAAATCACCAAGGAGGAAGGACAAACAGGTCCAGAAATTAAGGAAGTCACCCATTGCAAAAGTCCAGCTCTAGTTATGAGGGACCAGACAAAAACCAAGTGTCAAGACAGAATGTAAGAATTTATGGATGAATGATGAAAGCCCGACTGGGGTTTAAATAGAAGTGTCAAAAATAAAGGGAGAGAAGGGGGTGATACTAAACACAAGCATAGCATTAACAACTACATTTGAGCCAGCTAAAAAAAAAAAAACCCACTAACAGAGCACAATACATATATGTAAAAATGGCTGGTATGGATAGAGAAAGCACTATGTAGAAGAGTGAACAAGTTTTGACCTTCTTCAGTCATCATCAGGTTCACAAAGAAAGACGTAACTGACTGATAACTGACCATATGTTTAAAGGTGGTTGTGTAGAAATGTAGAGGGCATGCTTTGATGTTGGATTACATTTATTAATATAGGTATAAAGGTGCTCCTTCGTATTGGTTTATTTTGAGCTTGAGTTGTTCTATAAGTAAGGCTTCTTTAATTTTGCATTTGTTTATTTTTGTTGTTTTTTTTATTTAGTATTTGGGTGTTTTTTTATAGTTATGTTGTATTTATTTGATTTGCAGTGTTCGAAAACGTGTGAAGGTGACTTTGTGTTCTTTGAATCTGGTTTCCATTTTTCTACTTGTTTCTCCAATATAGAATTCGTGGCAGTTATATTGTATTTTATAAATAATGTTGGTGTGATGTTTGTAACTGTAGTTTTTACATAGTATAGACCATAGTTTTGTGTCTGGTTTTTGAATAAATTTGGTATTAACTGGAATGTCATATTTTGTAACTAGTTTTTGTTATTTTTCTGCTGATGTTGAAATATATGGTATGCAGCAGTATATGGTTTCATGATTTTTTAAATTGTGGGGTATATTTACTTTTGTTAGTTGATTTTGCTTTTTGTGTAGGTGTGTGCATATAATGTTTTCTACAGTTTATGGAGGAAACTTACTGATGTTGATGAAATATTGTTATATTTTGTTTAATTTGTTGTTAATTTTATCTGGTGAGCATAGTTTTGTGGCTGTGTTTATTTGGTTTCTTAGTATGTTGAGTTTTTGTTTCGTTTCATGTGCTGAGTCCCAAGGAATGTATAGTCCAGTATGGGTGATTCTTCGGTGGATTCCAGTTTTAAATTGTGTATCGCTTCCTCTAATTTTGAGGTTAAGAAATGATATTTTATTGCTTTCTTCCTGTTCACATGTGAAGTTAATGTTGGGATGTATAGAGTTAATGTGGTTGGAAAAACTAAGTGTGTGTTCTGTAGATGTGAATCCCGCAGTCATGTCGTCTACATATCTGTAACAGTATAGTGGTGAATGTAATGCTGTGTTAATTGTTTGTGTTTCAACTTGTGTTATAAAATTATTGGTTAGAACTGGTGATACTGGATTGCCCATGCTTAGGCCATTTGTTTGTATATAGCTGTGGTTGTTGAACATGAAGTTTGTCTTCATCGTGGTGAATTCTATGAGGGTTGCTAACTGGTTGCTGGGAATGTCTATTGATGGGTTACGGTCTTGGATATAGAGTTCTAAGGTTAGCTTGAAGGCTTCAGTGGTTGGGACTTCTGTAAAAAGGGATATGACATTAAAACAAGCCATTAAGGCTTTGTGATTAAGTTGATTAAGGTTGGATTTGAAATTAAGAGTCTTTGATAAATGAGCTGGCTGATGTTACATATTTGGATAATGCTTGTGCTATATATTTACCAAGACTGTAATTAAACAATTCATGTGTGGACAATTTGATTTACGAGGTTTGGGGATGCTGCATATTTGTGGTGTGTGTGTGTGTGTGTGTGTGTGTGTGTGTGTGTGTGTGTGTGTGTGTGTGTGTGTGTGTGAGAGAGTCAGTTTTGCATAGGTAGGAATAAAGTGTTTTTAAAATTGTGTTGGCATTTTTAGTCCTATTTTGTTTAGTTGCATTTCTTGTGTCTTTGTTGGATTTGTGTGTATTAGTTTAAATTTGTTTGTGTCTGATAGGATGTTAAGTAGATGTATCTTGTCTGTGTTTAATTGTCAGTCGGTAGATAGGTAGGTATTCAATGTTTATTGGTACAAAGCTACAAGGCTATCTGTGCCAGACAAGATGTGGTACAGTATAAGGCAATTATGGTAAAAAGTAAAATATGTAAAATTAGGAAGAACTGCCAGGAAGACTGAAGCAAGAAGTACACCCTTACTGACAGTCACCTGAAGTTGGCCTTTTCAGTCCTGGGTTCAAGTCAAAATAAAAATTGAAATCTGTAAAAGAAATTGTGTTAAAACATTAAAATGTGTAAAAGAAATCATGCTAAAACACTATATAGTCCGATAAAAACCTTAAATTAAGTGTAAAAGACCAATGGCTCTTAAAAATGTAAAAACATGAGTGAGATGGGCAGTATCACCTATAACATGGGCCAAAGTCAAGGGTAAACCTGCCTTACGAATATCTTTAAAATGGTGTTGTCGTTCTAGGTTGTAACTAAGGCAAGATAATAAAATGTGGATGATTGTGATCTAAGTGCCACATAGACCACACATTAGTGCAGCAGTGCTAGATAAAAGGAAGTGGTGGGTTAAAAAACTGTGACCAATGTATAGCCTTGCTAAAACAAATTCTTTTTGATCCTTACAGAAGCAAGAGGGCCAAAGACCAAGAGTAGGTTTGATTTGAAAAAGTTTGTTATTGTGATGTTCATTCCAGGTTGTCTGCCATGTGGTGTACAGTCTGGATTTGATAACTGGACCATAGTCCATGTATAGAATGGGTCCTGGGATGATAAATTCAGAACAGTCAGACTTTGCTGCTCTGTCAGCCAACTCATTCCTACAAATACCAACATGACCTGGTATCCAAAAGAATTGGAGAGAGACAGATGAGAGAGAAAGATAGGCCAGTTTGTTTTCAATATTGATGAAAAGAGGGTGGTGACTATCATAGAGTGATTCCAGGGCCAATGGATAGCTGAGTGAGTCCGTATATATTGTACAATTTGTATATTGCATTATTTCAATATGCTTTAGGGCAAGAGAGATGGCATACAAATCAGCAGTGAAAACAAACTGTAGAATTTGTCAGTCGTATCTGTTAATTATGAGGTAAGTCAATGGTTTGTCGTATTGGTGTCTTTTCTGTTGTTTGCATTGTAGTTTCTCTAGTTTTTTGTTGTGGCAGATGTTTTTGTCCCTGTCGTTCCTAGTGTTGATTTGGTTGATGTTTCATTGTACAAGTCCATAAATCTCTGGTTTAATGCAGCATACCAGTTGATGGTCTAGGTTCATTTTTTGTTCCTGTAAATCATGTAGTTCTTTGTATTTTGTGTTCAACACGACTAAGTAGTTTTTTCAGTAAATTTTGGATAATGTTTGTGCATTGATTAACATTTTTTGATAGTTTTTACCTTTACAAATTAGGGGTTAGTTGTTCCTTTTCACATTGTTGAATAAAATAGATGTTATACCTTTATACCTATATTAATAAATATAATCCAACATCTAAGCACGACCTCTACATTCCTATACTCAATTACACAACTGCCTTCAAACATGTGGTCAGTTACCTCTTTCTTTCATTGTGAACCTGACAATGACTGAAAAAGGTCAAAACATTGTTTGCTCTTCTACATAATGCTTTCTCTACCCATATCAGCCATTTTTACATAGATATTTTTCTCTACAAGTGGGTTTTCTCATCATCACAGAGACAACAACATAGAGTTGTCTGAATTATGACAAGAAAATTGGGAGTAGAAGAATATACACAAGAATATATCAACTCCTTTAATCCTGAATGAGATGATCTACTGCTCATGCCAAAGGATGAGGAACAAGAAACCAAAATCCAAAAAGTTGTGTACTGAAATGAGTGGCAACAGCCTCTAAATCTAAAACACCCTACTGAGCACACAACAGCTGACACCAGATATGCAAGTCATAAAGGGCATCTATTTGCAGCTGTAGGGGGAGTTATTCAGTGATGGCATTAATCTTTATACTGAAAAGTACAAGACTCAAGACAATCCTGAGGGACTCCAAGTTCCCTTGGGAAGAAAGAGGGAAGTGTTGGACCCACAAGAGCTTAGAACTACCTGTCCATTAAAAAATATTTTAATAAAAATGTGCAACTGGTCATGTAATCCATATAAGTGGAGGTCGCATAAAATGCCAAGATGTTGTCACTTAAAGGCTCCCTGATTGATGTTTCAATTTGAATCAGGTGGTCCACAGTGGAGTGCTGCCCTCAGATCCCACACTTGGTGGGTAAGAAGAGATTGTTTGATTCAAGGAACCAAATAAGACAAGCATTAACCATCCTGTCAGATCTTGCAGAGAGGGCTCATCAAAGCAACTTGACAATAATTTGAAAGAATCTTGGAATCCTTCCCAGACTTAGAAAAAGGGAGGTCAATAGTCCAGCAAAAAGCATAAGGAAAAGCATTCTCTTGCCAGATATGGTTAAAAAGAACTAGAAGAGTAGCAAGAGATGTAGGACAGAGATTACACAGCATCTCGTAGCAAATACCATCAGTTCCAACAGATGTACTGCCAGACTGATGAAGAGGAAGCTTGACTTTCGCCAGTGTAAAGTGATTATAGTCAGATTATCAGCAAAAAAGGTAAGAGGCAATCGCTCTGCCTGAGTCTTGATATCTAAAAATGTGGGAAATGAAGCAAAAGTGCCAGACACACAAGAAAAGCTTTTGCTGAGAGAATCAACAATGCTCTGGACACAAGCCAGTTCCTGACTACCAGAGAGCAAAATCAAAAGGGGGACAGAAGTATACTGCCCATCAACCACCCAAATTTGTCCCATGACTTTTGAACTAGTGGTAGAAGAGATGATAGTTGTGTAGTTAATCAAAGATTTCTTTTGGCTTTGACATCTTACCTGCCAAGGATGTTCACAAGCCCACTAAAAACCAATGTGGTTTAAAAGTCTAGGATACCAATGAAAGGTATCCCAAGCCTGTTTTAGAGCTTTCTATGTCATGTGTCAAAATGAATTCCACCATGGAAAAACGTGTCAAGGTTCTAAGAATACACTGAGCAGTTGCCTGGACAATACAATCAGTCACTACTGCCACACAGTTGTCTATCAATGGCTCACATACAACAGCAGGATCAAGTTCTGAAAGAGCAGTGATAGAGGGCCAGTTGGCTTGGTTCAGCTTCCATTGTGGCATGTGGGTCAGATGGCATCAACTACAGCCAGTCTCTCTCAAAATGGTAGGAAAATGATTACTGCCCCAAGTAAAATAAGAGAAAAGTGAAGAGGAGCATATAGGTTGATCAACAACAGTAAGATTGACTAGGTGTATGAAAATAAGTATGAGAACCAATATTGAAGAGGGAAAGGTTGTAATTTAGAGCATAAGAGCTACAGAAGGACCCCTCCCATCAATTAGAGGGGATTATGTCCATTAAAATCCTTCAGTATTAAAAAGAGGGACAGCAACTGCTCAATGAGAGCATCAAGGTCTGATTGATCATAGATCTCTTCAGGAGACAGGTAAAGAGAACAAAAAATGATGGTACAACCCAAAGAAACACTGATTGGTATAGCTCCCAAGGGTGTATTGAGTGGCAAAGACTAGACAGGCACATGCTGAATAACCAGCAGTGCCACCCCTTCATACACTACACAACCTGTAATTTCTGATAAAAGGTGACTGCATCAGCAGATTTCTGAAATGTTTCCTCTGAAGAAAGATACACAGGGTGATAAGAATCAATCAAATCCTTAATAACATCTATATCTGAATGAAAAAATTGACAGTTCCACTGTATCAAAGTGGCTGTTTTTACTTAGGTGGATGAGAATTGGACAGAAAACTTCTGTTTTTGACCACATTTTTTTTCTTTATTAGAAGGTCTATCAACAAGGATCCTGCCCTGGGTCAAGTAAGCAGTTTTCTGCCAGTGAACGTACATTCCAGTAAGTGAGGGCAGGAACAAATAGTCTTTTTGCATCTTGGAGCTGAAGAAGAAGATGGACCCAAAGAAACATCAGGAATGCAGCAGCATATGTTTGAGATGAAGTGGTGAATAGTAACATTCATGTCTCGAAGTAAGAAATGTTGTGAACTCTTTTCAAACACTCTTTTTTCTTCCACTCACCTAGGGGAAGAACCAAAGTAAGAAAGTTGACAGTCACTACCTTACTGAATTAGAAGAGCCAGCAAGTCCCTTTAATCCCTTTTGAAGGGGAGATATCTACCCTGAGTATTTCTCAAATAATGAATGAAAATAATAAGGTGATTAGTGAACAATCATCTATTTGTGGCTGTTTACCAATTATCGTTCTATTTCTCAGTTTCATTTATTTATTTTTTTGTTCAAGGATGGGGTTATCCATAATAAATAGAATACAATTCAGTGTTCACTGTCCCCATCCACTATGGAACTCTACAAGGGGACACACACTGCAGTGCCAAACAAGGATGTTGCAGCAATGCCAGGGTTTCATGAGCATTATACCCAAACACCAGCATTAGACACAATATCCAAAACACCTCTTTAGAACATTCAACACTGGTACTTTGTTGACCCTAGCCCAAGTGGACCAACTGATTGATCCTGGGTGGGCAGTCTACAGGAATTCAAGGCCAAAGTAGTATGTTAAGGTTAGACTTCTCAACCACCAGGATCCTCTCCTTCCCTTCACAAGTCACCACACACACAGCAAAGATATGGATGGATGATTAGATCTTAGAGGATGTAAACTGAAAGTACAGAACCTTCTCTGGGAGATACGTTTACCACGTACAAGAATCCATCGCAAAAGGTTTGTAGTAAAGAACACCTCAATATTTAAGATTAAGGACAGTGTCTTTAGTCTCACTCTGTGTACAGATACTCGAAAAAGCAAGCAGTTATTTTTTTACACATGCATGTTATACAGCTAAATTCCAAACGTCCCAGAAAGATTACCAATATTCAAACACTTGCTCTGTTTACTGGATCAACTACTGTAATAAATGCTTTCACAGATTCAAAGTGCAATCTTATTACTTTGGGGAATCCTCACTGTAAAAACTAATACACATAAGCTGATAAGTTCCACATTGTGTTGTTGGCACAGGGGTCAAGTTGGCTTAAGTTGTCAAGAGTGTTGTTTTACTGCATCATGTAAACAGCCTAATGACCCAAGCAGTGATTTTTTGCTTTATTTTCAGATTTGTACTTTGTCACTGAAAGTAAAATAAACATAGAAAATAAACGTGAAATGTTTAGCAGTTCAAATTCTGAAAAGAAATACTTTGAAATTTTGTGACTAATAAAAAAAAAATAGCACAGCTAATCTACCCACAGACACTTCTTACTGACAACACTCCATGTCACAGCAATATGTAATTCATGAACACCAATGTCCTGCATATGCCAAACAAAATGGGAAGCACTTAAAATTTAGAAACTCAGTACAACCAATATGGAATTCAGCTTTGTATGGCTCATTTTTTTTTACCTTAAAGGCACCTTGTTATAAAGGGCATTTGACATAGTCAGAAGGTGCCCTTAATGTCAAGGTTCTACAGTAATTGACAACCAAAGCTGTTGCAACATTTTACAGATCATTAAGTATGGCTAATATGGTTACAAAGCAAACAGCACTGTGAAAAAAACATTCACAATCTCTTTCTTTAATTTTTTATCTTTACCTGAGCAATATAGGCTCCATAACCTGTTGCAATAGTTGGTGCTTCAAATGCTGTTCCTAGTTTGTCTACATATCCAAGAAACCTAAGAAAATGAAAGCGATTATATTAATATAAAAACCAGAAAATATCTTGTGCACATGAGAAACACCCAACCTGATTTTCATGATCTTGTCATAAATTACATAAAAAAAGCTTCTTTGGTTTTCATATTTGACATCTATTTTTATCTTCAATTTGTAGTTATGATCAGTGTTGCTTCCATTAAAAAAATCCTTATCTTCCTTCATTATCAATTCTTCACTTTAGACAATTTTTCATCACTCCAATTTTCTCCTACTCATAACAATTACCACAAACACTGTAAAACATTATAATAACAATATAAGCACGAACATATGTATGCAGTCAAGCAAGGCAATCACAAAGTCACTACTTTCCATGATATCACTGATGATTACATAGCCAGCATTTTGTTCATTTTTCTAAGAGTTCTTCAGTGAACTAAATTCTATTATTGTAGAAGGTTTGTATTAGCATCTCTTTACTGTTTGAATTAACTATGATGTACGATACTCACTTTTCATGCATCATGCTCATACATATATCACAACATAAAGTCTCAAATCATACTTATGTAATAGATATTTCTTTGTACAACATTGATAAACAAGAATATTAAAACCTTGAAAATAAAATACAAAAACAATTTCAATTCAGAGCACATTTTGAAGGCAGATATACTTTTAATAATCATGTCTTCCAAGTTTTATTGTGCATTATCATTGAAATAACATTAAGTTATGCAAATAAACTTTTCTTCAAACATGGCTGGTTGGTTGATTTAGTGTTTTATGGCACAAAGCAGTTAACTATCTGCACCAAACATCTGATAAAAAGGTAAAAATAAAGTAAATGTAGTAAAATTCATAAAAGAAAATGAAGGTAAAACAAAACAGCATTGAAAAACATAAATAGCATAAAACCAATGTTGACAACTAGTCTACAATGTTAAGAGAGAAACCAGAGAAAGAAGTTGTAAACGACTTTCTGTAACATAATGGTAATTATAACCCGCCAGGAAGACTAACATGCAAGTACAATAACCACCGTCAGTCACCTGAAGTTGGTCTTTCCAATCTTGGTTCCGGGTTATGTGTAATTATGGCCATTATCAAAAGGTAAAGTAATAAAAGCCTTAAAAGACATGTAGCAAAACTGTAATAAGAACTCACCAGGACAAATAACGGGTAGTTCAAACAGCAGAGTTAGTCACCTGAAGTTGGCATTTCCAGTCCTGGTGCCGAGTTATTTAATGTTAAGGCCATTTTCTAATTTCAAATCAAACTAGTGAGATGGTGACTTAAGAGAACCACAATAAAAAAGGTTTAATGAAGAAATATAAAACACTTAAATGACATTAAAGAGATCAATGGCCATTAAAAAACTAAAAACATTTCCATGGTAGACAGCATCACCATCACCAATAACACTTGGGACAGAACATGTTTAAAATGTTGCCATCATTGAGAGTCATAAAGACATCAAGAAAGTGAAATGTGGCTTATAATGATCTGAGTGTTACACAAACTACACATTGGTGCATCAGTTCCAGATAAAAGAAAACGATGAGTTAAAAAACTGTGTCCAATGCGTAGTCTAGTCAGAACAACTTCCTCCTTCCAATCCTTATTGAAGCAAGACGGCCTAAGTCCAATATAGGATTTTATTGGGAAAAAGCTTGTTTTTGCATTGATCACTCCAAATTGACTGCCAGCTGGCACAGAGCCGAGCCATGAATACAGGACCATAGTCCATATATGGAATAGGCACAGTGATGATAGTGCAAGAGCAGATAGATTTAGCTGCTGTGTCTGCAAACTCCTTCCCATGAAGACCAACGTGGCCTGATATCCAGAAAAACTGGATACTTGTAGATGTTAATGAGAAATGGGCCAGTCGGTTTTGAATATCAGCAAGAATAGGGTGTGAACCAGCATGTGGTCCACTTCAGTACACGATCGAGGGCAGTTGGTAGTTGCCACTCAATATATCTCATGTTTGATGACTGACACGAGATGTAAAAGTCGTCGATATAGAGCCCGTTTGCAACAGCGAGAGGGAGTTGTTCAGTGATGGCATTTATCTTTATACCGAAAAGTGTGACACTCAAAACACAGCCCTGAGGGACCCCAAGTTCCTGTACAAAAGAACAGGAAAGTGTCGAACCCACACGAACTTGGAATCTCCTGTCCATTAAAAAATTTTTAATAAACATGGGTAAATGGCCACGTAACCGATATATATGGAGGTCTTGCAAAATGCCATATCTCCATGTTGTGTCATAAGCCTTCTCAATGTCAAAGAATATTGATACAAGATGTTGTCGTTTGAGAAAGGCTTCTCTGATTGATGTTTCAAGTCAAATTAGGTGGTACATGGTGGAGTGCTGTCATCAGAACCCACACTGAGTGGGCGAGAGGAGACTGTTTGGTTCGAGGAACCAAACAAGATGAGCATTAACCATCCTCTCTAAGGTCTTACAGAGACAGCTCGTCAAAGCAATGGGACGGTAGTTTGAAGGAATCTTGAGATCTTTCCCAGGCTTAGAGAAAAGTAAGATAATAGCCTGGTGCCAGGCATTAGGAAAAACATTCTCCTGCCAGATCCAGTTAAAAACAAGGAGAAGTATATCAAGAAAAGCAGGAGATAGATGGTGCAGCATATCATAGTGTACCTCATCTGGTCCAACAGATGTACTGCCAGACCGATGAAGAGCCATTTTCAGTTCCACCAGTGTAAAGGGACGATTATAGTCAAAGAGTCAGTCAGTTCGAAAGGAAAGAGGTGAACGCTTCACCAAAGTCTTGATGGCCAAAAAGGTAGAGGAACAAGCAGAAGTGCTAAATACCCAGCAAAAGCCTTCACCTAGAGTATCGGCAATGCTCTGGACATCAGCTACCTCTTGGCCATCACAGAGTAAGATCAAGAGGGGAACAGAATTGTAGTGCCCACTGACATTTGGAACCCTGTCCCATATGACCTTAGAACTGGTGGTAGAAGATATACTAGTTGTGAACTTAATCCAAAATTCCTTCTGGCTTTGACGTCTTACCAACTTAGCATGTGCAAGGGCCCGCTGGAAAACAATGCGGTTTGAAAGTGTGGGATATCTACGGTAAGTATCCCAGGCCTGTTTTTGAGCCTTCTGTGCTACGTGGCAGGCAGATTCCCCCACGGATGACGATATAGTGGAAGACGTGTCGATGTTTTAGAAATACATTGAGCAGCTTCTTGTATAATACAATCAGTTACTGCTGCCACACAGTCGTTTACTGATGGCTGACAGACGATGGCAGGATCAAGTTCTGCGAGAGCAGTGAAAGTGAACCAGTCTGCCTGATACAGCTTCCACCGGGGCACATGGGTAGGGTGGCATCAACCACGGCCAGTCTCTCTCAAAAGTATAAGAATGTGATCACTGCCTTGTGGATTATTGTCAACCATCCATGAAAAATGGGTGAATAATGAAGGGGAGCAAACCGAGAGATCAATAGCAGTAAAGGACTGACTAGGTGCATGAAAATAAGTGGAAGAACCAGCATTGAAAAAAGAAAGGTTGTAATCAGAGAGCATACGCTCTACATAGCGACCCCTCCTATCAATAAGAGCACTTCCCCAAAGGGGATGATGTCCATTAAAGTCCCCCAGGATTAGAAAGGGAGGTAACAACTGTTCAATGAAAGCATCACGGTCTGATTGATCATACGTCTCTCCAAGTAACAGGTAGAGAGAACAAACAGTGATGGTATAACCCAAGGAAACAGGGATGGCTACAGCCTCCAAGGGTGTGTTGAGTGACAAACACAGGGTGGGCATGGGCACATGCTGATCAACCAACAGTGCCACCCCTCCATGTACTCGTCCATCACATGGCCTGTCATTTCTGTACAGATAAAACTGCCAAAAGGTGACTGTATCGGCAGGTTTCAGAAATGTTTCTTGTAAGGAAAGACATACAGGATGGTAGGAAGCAATTAGTGTTTTGATGTCATCCAGATTAGAACGTAAACCTCGACAGTTCCATTGTAAAAAGGTGGTCATTTTTAATGACGCATAGGCAAAGTGGATGGAGAACCCTTCTGTTTATGACCACACCTTTTTTCCTTACTGTCCTTATTCGAGGGAGGTCTGTCGACCTCCATGGATCCTGCCTTGGGTCGACTGGGCAGGTCATTGTTGTTAGAAGGGGATTCCAGTGACTGAGGACATGAACAAATGATTGTTTTGCACCTTGGGGTGGGAGAAAAAATGTATCTGAAGAAATGCCTGTACCTGGAACCAAAGGATGTGGATCTTGAGGTTTGCTGGAATGTATGGGAGGAACAGAGATGGGTGTAGAAGTTGATTCATCAACTTGTTTAACCATGGAGGTCAAAAGGCTTTTCATTTATTTTGAGAATGATTCTCTTGGAGGTACAGATAGATCTGTCTGCACTCCCACTGTAGTTGTGGAACAAAGTGCAGCAGCATGTGTTCGAAATGAAGTGGTGGACAGCAGTTTCTGAGCCTCAGGATAAGTAATGTTACGAGTTGTTTTCAAACGCTGCACCTCTTACCTCCAACCATTTAGGGCAAGAACAAAAGTAGGAAGAATGAGAACCATTGCAGTTGACACAATGTAGGTTTCACACTCATAGACATCGTGGTCCTTGCCACCACAATGAGCACATGTCAGGGAACCATGACATGATGTCTTTAAGTGGCCGAACCTCTGACATTAGAAACATCAGAGAGGGTTTTGAATGTACGACCATACCCTGCAATTTAGATAACCTGCCTTGATGGTGGCAGGTGCATGTGGTGATGTAAATGTAAAAACAAGGATATTTGTAGACAACGTTACTCCATCTTTGCAAGTGGAGATGCGCCTCACTGCAGAAACTCCTTGAGTGGAGAAATCAGCGAGGATCTCTGACTCAAGGACGTTCTTCACATCCCTTTCAACAATAACTGCTCATGATGAATTCAAGGTAGCATGAGGGGTAACCTCAATAGGTACATCCCCAATTGCCTTTGAATTCAAGAGGAGTTCACTGTATTGGGATGTGGATATTTCAACCAATGTCTCCAGATCAAAGCTTCTTTACTGACTTTAGAGAGCCAACAAGTCCCTCCAGTCCCCTCTGAATAAAAATGGGGGACATTTGCCCAGAAAGTTTTTCTGAAAGAGAATACATTCTCATCCAACAAGGATGAGAAAATGAGGTACAGATGTTAAAGATTGCTAATCAGAGTCTTCAAGACGTGGTCATTTATCTATTAACTGTTTTTTTCACTATTTTATTTAAATTTTTATTAGGAGGATCCATAGGAAAAAGGAAAATTTCAGTGCCAACTGACCCCACCCACCATGGAGCCCTAAGAGGGGATGCACTACAAAGTCATGCAAGGACACTGCAGCAATGCCAGGGTTTCGTGAGCACTATACCCAAACACCAGCATCAGACACAATGTCCACAACACCTGTTGAGAACTTCCAACACTGATACTTGGTTGACTCTAGCCCAAGTGGACCAGCCGACTGACCCAAAGGACGCCCATCTACAGGAATTCAAGGCTAAAGTGGTGTGTTAGGGTTGGACCCCTCAACCACCAGGATCTTCTCCCCTCACCACGTACAGGAATCCACACCGAGGGGTCTTCAAACATGGTTAAATTTGTTGATACATCATGTTTCTAATAATCAACACACGACATTTTTTAACACAGAGTTGAGTATGTTATATTAAAACACTTCTTAAACCTGACTGCACTGTTACAGTCCACAATTTCATGACCAATCACACTTATAACTATGTCCTCAACTCACCAGTACAGTTTCTATTGCAAAAACCTCCCTGATAAAAATGTAGTGTTGTCCAAAGCACATTACTCCTTCATGACTGCTTTCCATCATATATTTAGAGCATATGATCAGCAGTTTCTCAGTACCCATTTCAACAGTCTGATCACATACAAATCCATAGTTATTGCATCCTGTGGATGATTAGACATTTTGTAATCTAACTTCTTGGGGATATATGATGGTTGAAATTGTATATCATGGAATCAAATTGCATCATTTTTTCCAAATGGAGATCCTTCTTTATTATTTTGTTTACTGTTGCATAGGCCATAGTGGCTTTTGCACAGACCTCAGTGTGTGGGTTTTCATCTGTTACATGATGTCATACTTTGTCACAGCTGGCATATGACTTGTTGTAAATCTCTTTCTGGATATTCCAAAGCTGATATTCCTTTGTTTTCCAATGTCATTAAATCCAAAGAAATGTCCCTGTCTTGGAAACTAAGTCCTCAGTCTAGACCAGGGTTTTCCAACTGGTGGGTCGCGAAGCCTTGTTAGAAGTCGCTTGGGATAACATTAATTTTATTTCATCAATTACATTTTCAAGTCGCGAGTGCCAAAAGGTTGGGAACCCCTGGTCTAGACACATCTTTATTACACAAGTGTATAAACATTTTGCAAAGATAGTTGTTATATACTTTTCCCAAAAGCAATAAATGTTCAGGAGTATCACCCTACCTGCAAAATGCCAAGCAATTTTAAAACAATCAACTTTATATCAGCTGCAGTTGTCACAAGACTTACTGGTTTGTGTAATCTACATTATTTTAATATATCATACTCAATCCTACATTTATTCTTATATTTTCTGTAAATTTCAGACACTTATGGTGTAGAAAATTTTCAAATATGTGAGCTTACACATCATCATCCTGTATACCTCCCACCACATAGGTACTCCAAAGTGGATCAAACCTGGACCTCCTGTCATGAAAGACAAAAAACATTGAAACCAGTATTTTATATGTAATTCTATGATACTTTAAAAGAATTCTGCTCTGTGAGCATTTATCATACTATTTAAAAATTCTAAGAGAAACACCTTTAAACTTATGATTACTATTCTGATAAGAAATAAGCAATATTTAAACCTTTAAAATACAGTATGCAGACTCAAAATACACAATCATGACTTGAGTTCAAAGTCAAGTTGATTTATACAATTTACCAAAAATAATTATTTTTACTTAGAAGAGTTTATTCTTCCTCTTAATTCTTCTTTTTCATGCTACAAACATGAATACTGGGTTAACAACTCCAATGAAAATTAAATAATTATTACAAGTCTCAAAATCTTACCTGTTATACAGTACACGTGTCAACCAGGAATACAGTGATTTCGGCTTTAAGTTAAATCCATCACCTAGGCATTCTTCATCAATACTATTAAAATAAATATTCAACTAATTACTGTACTTTTTCTTATGACACCTATAATGATCTTTCAAATCTCATTTATAAAATAATTAAATTTTCTCACACAATTACTATATAGTTAGAAAACATTTCTGTGGTAATGGATCTACAACTTGAGAAAGAAAGCAAACTATCTGTGCCTTTCAGTTTTAGCAGTATGATAAGCCTAATACCTGCAGCACCTTTATTCATATTTATTTCTTTATTATACCTCAAAGCACATTTGTCAATCCTAAACTAAATCATATTCTAAGTACCAATATTTTTTCTTCTTGTCATACTCCAAATCTGTATGTGAAAGATACAACTGTTTTTGATCTGTATCTATGAAAGAAATATATCATAATCTCTTGTATTTTTCTCAACAAACATGTCTTGCAAATTTGAATAGTTCCATCTTCTTTGGACCAGATTAAAATGTTGTGTCTGTTTCTTTTGTCTTCTTAATTTTAGAATATTTTTGAATATTTTATATCCTTTCATTCACATAAATGTTCCAGATCTGCACTATATTTTCCTTGTTACTAGGCAGTAGTGCTCCAAATACAAGTATTTCATATTTTTCTAACAAAATTTGATGATACAAATGTGAATCATTTTTACCTCCTCCTTATTACCAGGTGGTAATGGTGCAAGTTTTAATACCTACTGTCCACCCTAACAGAGTAGTGATATTAATATATTAATCTTATTATCACCTCACTATAACACAGTATTATTCCAAGTTTAAAATATCTTGTAACCTCCTCAACAGAATAATAACCTTGATAAGTCATTTCTCCTTACTACCAATTTTTATTATTCCATGTCTAAACATCAGGCAATGTTCCTAACAGGCCAAGAATCTAGATCTAAAATTGTTATCTCCTACCACCAGGAAATATGAAAAGATAGATCTTGTCAGTTACCAAAGGTTTATTATATGATGCAAGATAGTCTCACTGAAAAGAACTACAACCCAATACTGTATATCAAAATAAAATACTTGTTACTTTCTCTAAAATGGTATCAAAGTTTGCTTTAGAATATGGAATCTTACTTTCTTTGTTGGTTAATTTAACAATAGTATTATTAAGAAAACTAACAATTTTGTAAGTCAAACAATGCTAAAAATGAAACAAATTAGGGAATGGCAATATTAATAATGTTTCATACCCAGAAGACATTTGAGAAGATGGTCAATTTGTTCAAGTTATAGGTATAGGTAGTATTTTGTACACCCACTACATAGAAAAAATATTTTTGAGTGCAGATTCTGTTAACGTTAATGCATATTCCAATATTTCAGGACTGTATATTGTGAAAGTATACAAACATGGACTATTATACTTGTAGCTTGCACTGAGAATTAAATCTCAATTTGTACACTTATATACAAAAAATTGTACTTGAATTATTAATCAAATATTTCACTTTAAACCTGCTAATTATTTGTATTAGATGATACAGTGTAAGACTATTTACATACAATTATACTACAAGTTTTTATTTTGCTAAAAATATAAATACTTACACTTTTCGTTCAATAACTGATGTAAGAAACTGATAGTCAGCGTAATCCCCTCCAGCTCCAAGGATAATATTGTCATTAACTTTCATCAACCTCTGACACTGTCGAAAACGAGCTAGAGAGCCATAAGATCCAAGTGTGTCAGCTGCAATTATTACACCCTCATCAAACTTGACTCCAAGTACTGATGTTCCAGTGGTAATGGGTTGACTAAAAAATAAATAAAAAAGTATTGAATGTTTAATATACTATCTTGATATTTAGTGTCCTCCCCCTTTGTTATAGCAAGTTTGATGGTTTCATTTTTATTACTTTAAGCATAAAAAAGCTACTATCCCTAAAGTTAGCATTTTCCTTACTAAAAATGCATTTCCAATAAACACTCACCTCTCACACAGTTTAGTTATCTTCCTTGCACAACTGCCAAAGAGATTTGTATCCCACTAGCTTTGAGGAAACTTCCACCTAATTTCACATGATCTAACCCTTTTACAACATGTTTGTACATTTTAAGTGATCTTTTAATTGAGAATTTTTTATTTAAAATGTGTCTATAAATAAATGGAAATCAGTGAACTGATTGCTCTGAGAGTAGAATAATTTTCATGTTAAGTTTAAAAATACTTTTTCTCATGTGAAATATTTTACTTTCATTTGTGTAAATTAAAACCTAAAGAAACATTTGTTTCTCTGAAAAGCTTTATATTTTATCTGTATTTTCTTTACTATAACTACACATATTTGATTAATTGAACTGAACTTGTAACCACCATGTAAAATTAGGAAGTAAATCTAAGTTACCTTTATTTTCTTTCTAGAATTATTGCAAATTGTAACAGAGAACCATAGTTGTTTACCCTAAAGAGCTAAATATTGTAACAGTATATATTTCTACAATTTTTTTGAACTTTGAATTGTGTCTAATTAACAATCCCACCACATAAATTGTGAATCCCCAGCAAACATGTAGTTCATATTACTATGTTAAATTGTGTAATGCAAGAGCACCTTGCAAACATATCTCAAGAAACATTTTTATCATTATATTGATTTGTCATTATCTTCCCTAATCCAACCTAATAAGCTTCTAATTTTTACTTTTTAGTCACTTTTATAATAATAAATACACATGAAAAACAATATAGTACTGGGTTTTCTATTTTTTGCTATTGACTGTCAATAAAGTTTAAGAGTACTTTTTTTATACTAATAGTATTTATCTAATTAAATAATGCACTTACAAACACAGAGTAATAACACACAAAGGAAGCAATGTCATACAACTATCATAATTTTCCTGGATTTTGAACTATGCAATAAATTCAGCTAAGTTTGTCAATGTCATTCCTGTGAGAAAAAATTTGAAACTGAATGTTGAAATAAACAGTGATCTGCATAGAAAACAATGCAATATAATACATCATTTGATATATTGAAACTTTGGCTTCCAATAGTTATAAATAATATAGTATAAAACATCAAAGAAAGTTACTAGCAATCTGTAAAAGAGGGGATGCGACAAGTGGGTCTGATCTAGTTTGTGGTTTCCTAAACAAACAAAATTTCAGGCGATAAATATTATGCTTTGCCTGAGTAATTTATGTTCAATTTTGTACCACTTGGAGGGGTGGTAAATAAATTAGAGAAGAGGGGAAAACCTCAAGAGCAAATACCACAATTCTCATACACAAGGAGACTGAAATGTTTTAAACATTTCCTTACAAAATTAATTACTTAAAACATATATTGAAAGTTGATTTATTAACTACATTTTGATGTAAAATATATTTGTATACATTGAGAACAAAGTATTTTGATTTAATTTTGAATGTTACCCTGTAAAATGTAGTGACACGCACTTTGATCTCCCTAATCAGAATTGATTTTTGTACTTGCCAATGTCTAAGACTATTTTTTACTCCTAAAACAATATCTGATGTTACCCTTTATCTTATATACAGGTTGACAGGTAGAGTTCCAGTAGGAACTTACCAGTTAAAGCATATTTAATCAAAACTACACTGTTCCTTTTACTTTTGTTTGCTTTGTTTGAGTAAATGCATCAACATCATGCCACCTATTGCATTAGAATAACATATTTACTCAAGTTACTTATCACTCATGCTAATTACAATTAATCCTTTCACTATGGGCTCTGTATAACATACAAGTTCGTCTACATGTTAAGTATTTGCATTATAACTTCTGATACAACAGGTGCATCTTCACAAAATTTGGTAGACTTTAGTATTTAGTATATAAAGAATCAAATTTTTAAATGAAATCCTTTTACTCAAATTTTGTGTTGAAAATAGTCTGTTTTGTTACTAGACTGAGTGCAAAATTATTTCATATTATGATTAAAAAGCTATTCATTCTGAAAATCTCAAATATTATTTGCACAATCTCTAAAACCTAAATGTTTTTCAAACATTTATTTTAAATAAGACTTTATAATTTGTTATTTTATATACTCTAATTATGTAAGATCTGTCATTTAACCAACCTTATAACCATCATAAAAAAATTAGAAAATATAAATGCTTTATTTCATGCTAGAATGACTACATCTTATAACACAAAAATACAAAAGTTTAGTCTAAGTAGTTTAAGTCTCAAAATTATATATTCACATTTTTTTTTTTTATTACATTGACTTTCTAGTCATGTCTAACATTACATAACTTGCATTGTGGTGCACATGCACTCATGTTATATGTCCAGTATGGTAAAACTGACTTAGTGTGTGTTTTAGTGGACTACTATTCAATAATATAGTCACATTTCAATTATTATATTGATGTACGATACTCGTTATAAGCATTATAACTTCACAATTATTCAGATATTGTAAAGTTTGTAATAAATTACAATATTTTATCATTAATAATGAAATACTGGTACAAAAATTAATAGTTAACAGATTTAATAAAGAAACTAAATAAAATTAAACCATTTTGTAACAAGTATAAGAACATATTAAATAAATATAAAAAATAAAAATTAGACAAATTTTACTTGAAACTTCTTATAACTATTTTCAGTTATAAGGTCATTTAACAGCTTGGAACAACTTTATGAGGACATACATCTTGTAGCATATAAAGGCTTGTTTAGAGCATGAGAGTCACAGTAAACTTAGTAAATGGGTGGTGGTTGAGAGCTACACTAGTTTGTTTGGATAGCTGGACTGGATACTTCATACTAGCATAGTTCATTTGCTGTGCTGTCAATTAGTTCCTATCATGTTAGGGTCTGGAATGCTAACTTCAAGAGAAGTTTTCAACTTACATACCCCAAAATTGTAGTAACTTCTTTTCTTATTTTTATCTCGATTTATTTCTTCTTTACTTGGGAGAGCAGTCACCTTCCCACAACTGTCTGCAGGCAGTGAAGGATGATATAAATGTCGAACATTGTGGAATTGAGCATCCACATCTCATTTTATCTAATTTCTATATCTATTGCTACTCTTATATTGTATGTGAGACTGGTGAATTAAGGCTAAGACTGACAGATGATGTATCCCCACTGCAATGTGGGTCCTACTTCTTCAGTCACCTCCAAATCCTAGGGTACATTTTATAATCACACATTATAGCTTGTATCCTGGGGTCTTTTCAATTACTACAGTGTTTTTTAGTTTAATTTATTTTTGGTTTGCCTTGTTTTAAGTTATAACTAATATAATTAGTCAGAGGTTCAGAACTGCTGTTTTTAATGCAGTCCTTCCTTGTGATTTTGGTTATTTAACTTCATTAAAATGTATTCATTTTCACTAATGTGTGTATGTGTATAATTACTATTGAGAAATAAACATATTTTTCTTAAAATACAGAGCAATAAATCAAGAAGTAAAGTAAACAATTCTCACTACAACTTACGTTTATGGTTGCTGTTGGACATAGGTTACTAAGCCTTTTAAAATTTCACACATGGAGGATATGAAACATTTATCAGGTTACACACACACACACACACACACACACACACACACATGCTTGAATATCAAAGAAATTAAAAATAACTACACTGATACCATATCATTCCACTATAATTTATTAAACATAGTAGCTAAGATGTATTTAGATTTTAAAAAATATGAAAACTTTAAGCAGACTAAAGACACATCTTAACTCCTTGAAAATTTGGATTGAGAGAATGTGGTAGCACTTTCACAGAATAAAATGGCTAAATAAACCACACTAGGAACATTCTAAGCTGTTGATTAGTTATTCACGTCATATACTGTAAGAAGAGTATATAAGGGACCATTTCAAAAGAAATAATTGAACAGGGCCACCATGTTTGATCCAGTGCACAAGCCATATCTCAACAACATAAAAAGATACAAGGTTCTTATTTTATATTCTAGCTTGTCAATATTAGTAGTTTAAATTTCTCATTTGTACAAAAGTATAGACTTGGAATTTTGGGATCACAAACATCAAATTTTAAACAGTGCTTCATTCAACATATATGACTCTTTAAAATCTATATTTAAGTGGGTTCTTTTAATATTTACTTTTAAAATTAAGAAATTAACTCATACATATTATATTGAAGATTGTATTATGATTTACAATTTGATTCCAAACTTACTGCCACAAATTCAAAAAAGTAGTTCAATAAAATTTTGAATGCATGTCAACAAATGTGATATGACCTTTGACTCATGACCAATCACAAAAGGGTTAATAAATACTAAAATATTGCTAATAATATATCAAAAAACTTTAGTTTCTGTAATACATGCTAAGTTTGCAGAGCATAAAAAACTTGTGGTTGTATTAATTACTTCCAGAGTGCAAGTTAGCACAGTTTAAAAATAACATAGGAATTTCTTTAAAAAAGTAACATCCTAGACTAGCTTGACAACAGATCATCCTACACACCAAACTTCAAAAAATACACTTAATTTGCTCAAATAATCCAGGATAGTCTCATATTCCAATGAATAAGTTAAAATGTAAACTGTACTGCTGCATGATGAAAATCCTGTGTCAAATCCCTCCACTAATGGAAGGATGTCACACCTTTATGCTTTATGTGCAATAATTCCCCCTACGCACGAGACAAAGAAAACAAAACTGCACTGAAAGTGAGAAGGATGGGTAGGAATGTGTGAAGAGGTAAATATCTATCAGAAGTACATTTTCATGTAAGAAATATGTTAATTACAAAGAGTTTACCTAGACTCCCATGCTGATATGTTGGAGGGACTATTGCAAATTGTATCTAAAATAATTATTCCTCAGAAAGTGCTCAAAGGAAACTCATGGGGTACAACAACAGATAGTAGGGGCTCCATAGGGGGCACACCTGTGAGAGACTACATCTCATCCAGGGTATACCTCTTGTTTATACGGGAAAAAAGGCCAAGAAGACAAATTTGTATCAAGGGATGGATAGAACATGAGCACAACTACACAAGCACTTGTATACAAGTTGTAGGATAACCAGTGTATGTAGTGTAGTTGGGTGTGATCAGATTGTACTTTGTGTGCACACCTGAATTCTACCATCAGACTCTATGGGACAGACTTCAGTTTCAAGTGAGAGGAACAGTGTTATGTGATATGTATTTGTGTACATGCCTCAACTCTATAGTCAGACTCCAAACTATCTGTGAGAAGAAGAGTACAGTGATGGAGTATGGAGCTCTATAAATTACATTCCTCTCAGCTTCACTGAACACACATTGGCTCATCTCAACTGAACAAGTCCAAGTGCCATTTGCAAGAAGAGAGCACAGTCATATAGTCCATTCTCAATTCTACTAACAGACTCATGCTGCAAGAAGAGAACAGTCATACAGAGCATGCTTGTTTCTTAACGATACCAAGTTCATAGATTTTTTGCTCTGTATTGGGGATATTAGATTACAGCTTGCATAAGTGTGCCCTTTTTCTAATTTCTATTTATTTTTTCTGTACTTTACAAACTTTTAAATGTTTTTTAACTTCAGAATACAAAGCAGAAAATGCATACAAAAAACAATGAAAATCAGTCTTTAGAAAATGAAACTTTACAATTTCTTTATCACAAAAAAATTTCATTAATTTGTCCATATCAGTTTCTCTGGCTATTTCATTATCTACATATATTATCACTAGACTGTTTAGCCTTGTCTCTTGTTATATCATTAAATGGAAGATTGTTTTTATCACCCTTCATTTCAATGAAAATTTTTTGACACTTGCCATATTAGTGGACAAAGTTAATAAAATTTAGAGCAATGCATGTACTTGGAAAGATGTCTTTGATTTGATTTTTGTATCATACATGTATGACCTTATTGAGTTGAATGTTCTGGTATTCAGTATGGTATTAAGTTTTTTACATAAATATTTACCACAAATAACCCTTTTCTTTTTGTTTGTTAGTGTTTCTTCCCTTTGAACCTGCTCTGAGCTGGCCCTGCTTGGATCAACTCAATAGTTGAACTAGTCTTTAACAATAGTAAGTGAAAGTAATTCATTTTGCATTATAACTTGGATCACGTTTCACATGTATTGAGGCCCACAATGATCGGAAAGTCACTCAAGCCATCACATAGTATTTTGTAATGATGTATTTATAGACTTTGATCAGAAATCACAAGAAGCAAGTTTTCAAGTCACAGGTTTGGCACCACTTAGAAAGTTTAAATTGTGTGTACAGTTTTGGTCTCCTTACCTAAATAAAGATAGTGAAAAATGTGCAAAAGGCTACTAAGATAATCCCAGAAATGGGTTATGTTATGAAAATAATTCTGATCTCATGAATTACTTTATCTTGCAAAAAAAAAAAAGTAAGAGGTGATACTATTTATATTTAGAGGATTATTTGAAGAGATTGATATGATAAAAGCCTCTAACGTTACATACTGTATTCTGAAAAATAATAGGATGAGGCATACAAGTTTATGATTTGGAAAAAGACAAGCTAAGAGTTCATAAGATAATTATTTACTTAAGAGGGTTACTAGCTAATGAAATGAACTGCCATTAGCAGAATTAAAGCTGGTACTTTGCAGTAGTATTGCATTGGTGACCTTGCACAAAACAAAGATGGGTTTAAACATTTACTTAAGAGTGATCCTTTATTGTCCATGTATTATATTAATTTTTTAAAAAATCATTAACTTATTTTTTATTAATTATCTCAAAGTATTTACTACTGTTTATACTTTTTATTGCTTGTATTTTACAATATTTTATCAATTTTTTCATTAAAAGTAAGATGATTCATACCAAACTTCTTTCAAATTGTTAAAATATGATATAAACACATTTAAAGCGAAGTGTATAATAAAATTCAATCTCATTCAAGTTTCAATTACTAAATCTAAAAACAACTGCTGGATCTTAAATACTCAAAAGTAAAACCCCAAATAGAATATTAATGTTATTTCATGTATTTGAATTTTTATAGATCTTTAATTACAAGAGATGTGACACAGTTATCATAATAACTACTAAAATGAATCATCAAAACTTTTGGTAAAAATAAAAAAAACAAACTGCAACACTAGATAGAAATGTTTATAAAACAATACCATTTTAGTAAAAAATACTAACAAAAGTGCCAATTACAAGAGCATAATCAACCATATTCATTAATGTCCTGACACTTCTTGTCATTAATTAATGTTTTAATTTTATACTTACATGCTGCTTTAAGTGTAATTAAGCTTAGATAAATATCTGGCAAAATTCATTATGCATTAACAGTAACACTAATAGGAAGTTTAAAATTCAAATATGACAAACATTGACATTAATCTAGGATAAATCGTAAATATTTCATTGAATTTTATGAAGATGTGGTATAAATGTCAAAACTTAATTGATATAAATGTTATTGAACTTTCAAAGCAATGTGAAAAACTGACAGCCATATCAATACTAAAAATATCCAAGTCCTGTTCTTAAGTGTTTGTAAAATTGTATCCAACTATGAATCCAAAAGACTTTCAATTTCAAAGTTATACCTTAGAGACTATGGAAGATTAAATAAAATAATAATAAAAAAGTCCCTATAAAACACAAATACCTAGCAATTCCCTGTAATACTAAATTCAGAGTTACTACTGACAGTAATCAAATAAGTCTACTAACTAATAACAAGTAATATTATAGATCAGAGGAATATCATGATATTGTTATTCAAATAATATCTCCACATTTATTTTCTTATACCTACTTACGAATTACAGAAATTTCGCCAACTGAAGACTGTTACTGCTAATATCAGTAACTACTCTTTAGCGTTTGTAAAATTATGAAAGCTATAAAATTGAAGACACTACCTAGCAATCCACTGAATGCAATACTATATATACTGAAAGACCTATTCAAGTACTCAATATTAATACTAGAATAGTATTGTACCACTACTTTAGTAGTAACAGTAATGATAGACCTCTTACTATTATCCAAAAAATAACTTTAAATCATTTTCTTATACTTACAGTGTTCTTTCCATCTCAATGACAATTAAAATTATAAAAAATTAAAATTCTCAAATAAACTTTAAATTTTTTATAAAATACGATATCTCCCCTTTTCTACAACAATCAAATCGTAATATTTCAACTCTCAAATGTGCTGAGTTTGGGTAACAGCAGTGTTTTAATACAATTATCTCAATATCCCCCTATCGGTCAATAAGAAATTTTGAAGCCTTTTTTCTTTTTTATGAGCATTTATTGTTCAAGAATGATTCATTTGATTTTTGGTGTGTGTGTGTTTTTTTATAGCAAAGCCACATCGAGCTATCGAGTCCACCGAGGGGAATCGACCCCCTAATATTAGTGTTGTAAATCCGTAGACTTACCGCTGTACCAGCGGGAAACTGTTGAAGAATTATAATAAAAAACAGTAGTACAGTTTTTAGATACTATTATCAGGTTTAACTTTACATAGATACACAATTTGAGTTATTAAATAAAACTATCATTGCAAAATTGTTGAATACATTACGATAATTTATGCACACAACAACCAAAAACAAGAACCCTCAGACAAGAGGCAATACTTTTGATATAAAAAGAAAAAAATGTTTCAAAAACAAATTTCCAAAAATTCATAATGTTAAATACTACACACGTACTATAACAAGTTATTCTTATTTTGAACACAAACAGGCACTAAGCAGAAATTGTATTCCAAACTTCATACAATTACTTTGAATATTTTACGTACGAGAAAAACTAAACAGAGAGGACACAATGCAACCCTGTGATAGTATAGAGTTAATATACTTCTAAAGTGCGATTTATGATCAAAATTAAAATTTGTATAATTGGCTACAGCATCACTCATTGTTAGAAAACAGGTTAAATGATTAAAATATCTCTAAAAACCCAATTACAGTAAACATAAAATTTCTCCTAGTTTTCTTCCATTCATCTGGTGTGTGTTTTTTTTTTCCCACAAATGCAAAATTTTTTCGAACTTGGTAACAATGGGTACTTCTTATTTCTTATTTCTGCGCTAGTCGTCCCTAATTTAGCAGTGTAAGACTAGAAGAAAGTCATCACCACCCACAGCCAACTGTTGGGCTACTCCTTCATCAACGAATAGTGGTATTGACCGTTAATTATAACTCCTCCACGGCTGATAGGACGAGCATGTTTGGTGCGAAGGGGATTCGAATCCGCTACCCTCAGATTATGAGTCGAGCCCCTTAATCACCTGGCCGTTATAAATTAATCAGTATATAGTATCACTAGTCAAGTAATGTCACAGAACACTGATCTTGTTGTTTATACGGTTATTTATAAAATAAGTAATTACTGTCAGAATAATGAAAACATGATTATTCTTAGAAAATATGATAGTATTTTTATTACGAGTAAAAGTTGTTGTTGAAATAGGTATAGAAACGGAGACGTTTTCATTCAAATTTGTATTCTTTTATACTTCTTGTGGAACGAGTGCAACTCAATGATTAGCCTCCCGTTACGATCAAAACAATTATATTGCGCTCCATATTTTAGGGTCCTTGGTGCCTCATAAGAGTGACATTCATTTCCCATTATTCTCTCTGACAAAAGTTGGTGGAAAACGATATTGCTTCATAATTGTGGAACAACTGTATCAATAACAGGTTGTAAAAAGTCTGGTTGAAAACCATTTTTCATCCATATATGTATATATAATTATTTCCTTAATATTAAGCTTGGTGTTGTAAAGGTTCCTGATGGAGGTCATTATTTGCATAGCCAATCATCAAGTATTTTGGTACATGTCTCAAAGTTTCTTCTATTGAAGGGTTTCAAAATTTCCTCAAATACACAAAATTATTGTTTTTCTTTTAGGAGAGGTAAGTAAGGTTTGATTCAAATTAAGCATAAAGCTACACAACAAGCTAGTAGTGTTCTGCCCATTACGGGTATCGAAACCTGGTTTCTAGCGGTAGGTATTCGCAGACATACCGCTGTGCGTATCGTTTTTGAATCAGTTACCGTATTTTAACTCATTACCTTGTTGTCAAGGGATTACTTTAGGCATCCACATTATGAACCAATTATTTTTCGGAAAAGGTTTTATGTGTATAAAATAACCTTTATTTCAGACAGAAACGAACAGAATAATAAAAATTTTCTCCGTTAATTTTTATGTTTGCTTCAAATTTTCCCAAGAATTTACATTTCTCTTGTTTTAAACAGTTCCTTTGTTTGAAAGACTCGATGCAGTGTGTGTGGGAAGGCATATTAAACACACGTATATTATACATATATATTATATGAACACACACATGCATTATATGCATATAAATAAATATTAAATTCAAGAAAATTACCGAGTCTCTATGCTTTAGCGTTACTGGGGGCCCGAACATCTTCTTGTCTACTTATGAACGCCCCTCATTCGGTGAGATTTTTTTCGTCCAGGTTTCTTTGTGATCATCCTACTTGTAATTTCTCTTGTCCGGGAAAACATTCTTAAATATATTTTTATACACACAGCCTTCCCCTGCCTTGACTTATAAGTATTTCTGCGAATGCATGTCAAATACAAACTGAAAGTTTGTCTCTACTATTTATTTAATTAGTGTTTGCTTCTTCCTAAACCTTTACTGACCTACTTTGAACATAATCTAGAAGTTTGTTTTTTATAACCTCTCAACATGGTTTCTGATCGTACTCTGAAAACCCATGTCCATCTGTTTACACTTTGATCGTTTCACCAAGTTAATTCAAACTATATATATATATATATATAATAAAATTATTTTCACAACGTTTTCACTATTGTAACAGAACGTAAGAAAATAGTCAGAGCAGATATTTTCTTCTAGGCATTTGTTACTTGCAGAATCCAGAAATTCATATCCACTCTATTAACAATAACATCTTAGGGGTCTAAGGTACATATATATAGAATATACGATTTCTATATGCATTTGTTGCATACTTCTGTTTATTTACTGGTTTGTTTTTGTTAGTGGATGAGCTATCATTATTTTACCAATATGAGGGACTAATGTTAAAACCACTAACCACGTCTAAATGTGCTTTTTTTTCAAGAGTGCGAATATGTTACTCCTATTATCCCTCCTAGTTTCAGTTCATTTTTTTTTTGAGTACTGAAAATTAAGAATCAATTACAATTAATTCGTGTTAACAAACACTTTAGGCTTCATTTTAAGTTTAAGAAAGGCAAAAAAGAAGATTATTGACCAATCCGGTTGAGGAATAAGTAGGAAAGTATACTCTTCAAAACAAGAAATGCAAAAGGCAAAATATGAGACAAATTGTTAACAAGTTTATTCCGGGTAGTTCTCTATGACATGTGTGAAACTTTGCACATTCACTGCTAAACATCCAAAGTTTGCAAAGGCGAAGTCCACGCTCACTAGGTGAAGTTTAACGTCACTCAACGTCAATAACGAGTATGCCCCCCCGTGAGCATCAATAACTGCTTGGCATCTCCTGCCCATGGAAGCGATGAGATGACGAATCACATCCTGTGGAATGGCTGTCCACTCAGTCTGCAAAGTTGCTGCAAGCTGAGGTAGAGTCTACGGTTGTCGTTGTCGCTGTCGCAGACGTCGGTCCAACTCGTCCCAAAGATGTTCAATGGGGTTTAAATCTGGTGATCTGGAGGGCCAGGCAATAACGTTGATGTTGTGGTGTCTTAAAAAGACAGTGGTAAGTCGGGCTGTGTAAGGACGGGCGTTGTCATGTTGAAAAACATCGTTGACGTTCACCATGATGGGTTGCACATGGGACCTAAGAATCTCGTCGACGTATTGTTGAGCTGTAAGATTCCCTCGAATGTGCAAAAGGTCTGTTCTGGCATTGTAGGCGATGGCAGTCCACATCATGACGCTGCCACCACCAAATCTGTCAACATCCTGCACACAGTTTGCTGCAAAACGTTCACTTTGGCGACGGTAAACACGGGTCCTTCCAACCTGCCTACGAAGCATAAAACGTGATTCATCGCTGAACCAAACATGCCTCCATCGTCGATGAGGCCATACCCGATGTGCCCGAGTCCACTGCAGCCGTGCTTGACGATGTTGCTGGGTGAGGATAACGCCTCTGACTGGACGTCGAGGTCGGATTCCTGCATCTCGTAGACGGTTGCGTACGGTCTGATCGGAAATCCTACGCAGCCCTGGTATGGTTGAGGCAGTAGACGTCGCAGTGGTGGTCCTATCCCGAGGGTGACGTAACCGGATGTAGCGATCTTGTGCGGGCGTGGTCACACGAGGTCTGCCAGATCATGGACGGTCACGAGTTGATCCATGTTGTTGGTGACGATTCCATAGCCTTGTGATGGTGCTTGGGTGGACATTCACAGCTCTGGCAACATCTGATCGAGATTCGCCTGCTTCCAAGCGATCAATGGCGTTGTTGCGTTGTGTTTCAGTCAGTCTTGGCGTAACTGTATTGCGTGTCGCTGGCTTAACACTAAGCTATGGAAACCGAGAACCCCCTCACTTTTATAGGGATTTTGCACATGTTGCACTTGCAGAACATGCAGATCTCTCAAACAAATTTATTGAACACGCATGCGTTTTGGCGAAAAATCCGATGTTTTCCTCCGTTTTCAAAGTGCACAACTTTTATTGTCATTTTGGTCTGACAATCAGTGCCTTAACACGTGTAACATCACATACTCTGAGCTTGTAACGTTATTACATATATTTCTCTTTAAAATAAAAAAATATCCCTTTTGCGTTTCTTGTTTTGAAGAGTATATTTTATTGTGTACGCATGTCCTTTTTTCTTTTTTAATTGTATATTCAATATATTTAAGTATATCTGTTTCTCCAAAATTGAAATAAATATTTCTTCTGCCCATTTTGATATATATAAACCTTATTCTAAACGACTGCTTGATCTCATTTATATGAACTTAATCCAATCGCACACATAATTGAATTCATATCTTAATTTTCTTAGAGTTTATACAAAACTTGTTATATTTATTATTAATTGGGTACATTTCAATACAGGTTTCAGTTTAATGATACAATGAGTAAAGTAGTTTTGTATGAGTGTAGTAGTCTAGATGAGACATTTAAATAACATCACCTATTGATAGTTCTAACGTCACATCTTAATTTTTTGATATTATTAAACACTTAGTGATTACTGGCTTAACTAAACCAAGAAAATAGTACGGCCTAGTGGTTAAGTTAGAAATGTTTATGTTTTCCATAGAATTTTGCTTAAACATTCCACAACATCAAACTTTTCCATTTAATGGTAATATATGGATGTTGAACTATATTATGATAACACCTTAAAGCATTTATTATATAAAAGAACCACTGTTGGTGGTTTGTTGTTGCTTCAGTGTCATTGTTTCTAGATTTTAAAACGTTGAATGCTGGAAATTTGGCAATGGTCAGATAAACCAGTGTACTGCTCGTTTTAAGGTGTGGGTCACCTAAATAATTTGTTGATTAGTGCTACTAAAGACATATGTACAGATTGTTCACGACTGAATGAATGCTAAGTTTAAGAATATGCCTACGAGTAATTTTAGTTGTTCTTGCCAGATGAAGCGCTTCAGAGTTAAAATTTTGTTTACAAAAATTTGTTATCTAATCTACAATTCCACGGTCAAATACTAGTAAAGTTTCTTGTCTTAATAGCTAGTTCTAAGATTAGGAATCACTGCGAATAATCAGTTTTAGTCATGTAATGTGCATTTATCCCGTCTTGATACCAAATTATGGTACGTCTAAGTATGAAAACATAAAATTGACCTCCATTTATTACCAGAACTAGCACTTGGAGATATAGTGATAGTGACCATTGAAACACAATACCACACCATATGTTTGGCAAAGTTGTGTAAACATGCACAGTACATTAGCAAAATCTATAAATGTAACGCAATGTCTTTTCACATAGGATAGCCTTTGCCGAGTTAGTTGAATAATAAAAAGAAGTTTTACATGATTCAAACTAACATGTTTCTGTGTTCAATATGTCAAATACAAGAAAAACTTACATATTGAACACAGAAACATGTTAGTTTGAATCATGTAAAACTTCTTTTTATTATTCAACTAACTCGGCAAAGGCTATCCTATGTGAAAAGACATTGCGTTACATTTATAGATTTTGCTAATGTACTGTGCATGTTTACACAACTTTGCCAAACATATGGTGTGGTATTGTGTTTCAATGGTCACTATCACTATATCTCCAAGTGCTAGTTCTGGTAATAAATGGAGGTCAATTTTATGTTTTCATACTTAGACGTCAAGATCGAATGTAGATGTTACATGAAGTTTAGCAGAACCTGCAATATTGTCACAGAAGATACAAACTTCATTATTTGTTCCCTCAACGTTCTGAACTTAAATATTCTAACTCACATGGTTTTGTTTGAGTTGTTTTCTCTTCTGTACCTTTTCTACTTTTGATTGTTATTGTGTTCCTACATAATTTGTTCTATATAGCATTGTTGTTACTCATTGTAGCTTCAATTTCAGATCCTACATCTAAGAGTTTATATTAACATTAAAAGACATTTCTCATTCCATCATCAAAATTCTAAAATCTTTATGTTCAACATAAATATATGTTACATATATACGAGGCATTTCTTTAAGCTCATGAAACTAAAGGATATTTTCAGCTATATATTTATAACCAAGATCTATGTCCTTTATGTTGGACCTTGCAATGCATTGCAGTAGCACTTGTGTTTTATTTTGACAAAGGGAACATAATTTCTAGTTAATAGGCGAGCATTCACTGTGCTTAGAGGAACCTACGAACCTACCTGCGATCTACGAACTTCTACTGATGATATATACCTGCAAAATAGTTTTGCTACAAATTCTACAGGTGAGTACTTCTAACACTCTTTGTTGTAATTGTACAAACTTAATTTTGGTAAAGATTTATGAGTTACTACTTTCAAATCAATATTAATATTAATATATAAGTATCCCACATTAGAAAAGTAATCACTTGACACTAGTTTTATGTTCAGAAAAATTATTAATAACTGGCAGAATATTTGGGGACCCAATTTATCTCATAAAGACGAGAAAACAAAAGCAATTTTCATTAAATTGACACACGTAATTTTCTAGCACTATCAATTTGCACTCCCACACCGACGTAGTCTTATAAGGTACTTATTGGCAATTATACCTCCTTAACTTAGAAAAATTGATCTTACAAGTCTGGCCACGTTTTATAGACCCTAATATAACTCTAACTTCCCCATTATTTTACTTACATCATTTCTCAACATGCACTGTCTTGAAGAGAAAGTCTGATAATTAATATTATTGTAAGCACCAATTGAAACTAATTATAGACACATTTATCCCAAATCTGGAGATAGGTACAATAGTATTGTATAACAGTAAATTAGAAACTTAAACTAACAAAAAAATTGTTAGACGTTGATTCTGTAATATTATAGCCAAAAGCAAATTAGTTCCTCTCATGACCAATGGCGAACACTATGGACTGAGTTCTATATCCAAAAGATGTTTGGTATGACTTAGTGTTTGCTTGTATCAAGTTTCTTGCTTTTAACTCAAAGTGCAAGGTTTTCTGGCTTAACTGCCCCACTAAATGAAAGTTTCATATCATTATTCATTCCAAAAATTTTTTTTATTTTTAAGCACAAAGGTACACAATGTGTGTGTGTTTTCTTATAGTAAAGCCACATTGGGCTATCTGTTGAGTCCACTGAGTACACAGTGTGGTGGGACTTCAAAACTTTGCCTATTGATAAAATTATTGATAAAATGCTGATCTTGAGTGTTAGAAGCTCTCATACTTATCGCTGAATCACTGGAGAAGACGCGTTGCCAATATATACATTTCTTATTCAAGTAAAAAATGTTCAAAACATTAACTGAAAAATTATCTATCAATATTAATCTGATTTTAAGTGAGCAAACGTGGGCATAATCAACACATTTTAAGTTGGAAAATTGGCGTAATTTTTATTACTTGTTACACGTAAGTTACATACAAATATGCATATTTTCTTATTAGTATATTCAATTAAACCTAAATTCATATAAGCCAGTATTTTGTTTATTTCTTTTACAGTACCCCAGAGGGACAGCGATAAGCCTACGGAATTACAACGTTAAAATCAGGGACTCTTATTTTCCTCGGTGGACACAACAGATAGCCTGATGTGAATTTGTGGTAAAAGTGACACATCTTTCATCTCTTCTACAATCGTTCTGTTTCTAGAAGAAGAAAAAAAAAGCCTACTTCTACCTAATTTAGTGTTTATGAATTTCTTAAGAGGAAATCCACAATAGTTACAGAGCTTGAACTTCTTTTAAGCAGGATTAGAATAAATTAATCTATGAGACATTTATTTTCCTTTTTATTTACTGTATTTATGCATGCCAGCAATACCAAGCTTGGGGCGTGTGTATACCTGATTCGATTTTATTAGTCATCAAAATCTCTAAATGCCTACCCTTAAATTGAATTTTTTAGGCCTTTTGAGTGATCAAACACACCAGTCAAAAGGGTTTGATCTTCCGAGTCGAAAGCTGTAATTAGATGTCAAACCGGTAAAGAAAGGACAGAGCTATAAGTTAAAAGTTTGTACTTGAAAAAATAATCAAACTCGGGGCCATTCTAGGAGCCGCTATGTCGCGGCTAAAATTGTTATAACTGCTACATTTCCGCTAGAGCTTGCAGCAAAGAAATATCGCAAAAAATAAATTGCAGTTATAATTATAATTAAACACGACAAAGGACGGCGCCACTTGCACTATAAAATGGTTCTGTTTTGCCCAGTTTCATACATAATATACTAACGTATTCTTTCAAATTTCATTAACATGACTACCCTGTCAAGGAATTTCAAATTGGCAAAATTTGTATATTTTATTTTCTCTTTCCTGAAAAGAAACGTCCTAGAAAGCTGTGATTTTAAAATTAGGATTACTTTTGGATGTTATTTTATATCATAATATAAGTTTAAAATATCTAAAATTTCGACACTGAACGCTCATAATAAGCAAAAAATTTTCATTTGAACGTTTTTTGTCAAAAAAAAAACTAAACAGAATTTTATGAGCAATGTATGATCCAATCAATGTGTTAAATCCAGAGGGAAGAGTAGTGAGTCTAGTCAAGCTAAAAAGAATACAGTCTTACACTACTAAATTATGGATGGCTAGCGCTGATATCCCTCGTGTAACTTTGCGCTAAATGCTTAAAAACCAAGTATCGCATGAAAAAATGCACTTTTATATCAGATTTAGGAAAAAGGTAGTTAAAAAGCGGTACAATTTTTCTTGTGCTCCTCCTCATTAAGAAGGCAAAACATATTGTAAACAAGGGAGAACTGCTACGAAACAGATTTACACTGGTGTATATTAATCTGAAATAGAGTTTGAAGACAGTAACATGTATATCAATATTTTTGTAAATATTTTTTGATAATTTTAAGAGTGGATTGCTCCCTACAGTTACTAGGCTAAAACTAATGACTTAAGACCCAGGTGCAAGTAAAAATGTCTTAAATGGTCTACAACATTGAATCTGTGTTGACAGTTTTATTTTACATGTAGAGATCCAATGCTCTTTCGTGTGGAAGGCCCGGCATGGACAGGTGGTTAAGGTGCTCGACTCGTAACTTGAAGGTCAAGGGCTCGAATCCTCGTCACTCCAAACATGCTCGCCCTTTTAGCATTAAGGGCATTATAATGTAACGGTCAATCCCCATTATTCGTTGGTAAAAGAGTAGTCCAAGAGTTGGTGTTGGGTGATGATGACTAGCTGACTTCCCTCTGGTTTCACACTGCTAAAAATGAAAAAAATAAAATAAGAAGGATTGACTGATTCAACCTATTTGCCAGAAACAACGCTGATATTTTGAAATAATTCTACAATTACCACACCCATTTTGTATTTATAATCTAATCTGAGAATGTTTTAGAACATTTGACGTCAAAATTCAAAGTATTCTAGGTCTACTCCCACGATCTTACTTTATATTAACGTCATACCATCTGTAATTGACATCGAATTAAAACATTCATAATTCAACTTTTAATACTGCTCCCCTCCTGGATTGTGCAGTTCCTTCAGTAATCGTAGTACAAAAGTAAAACACTGTAATATAAGCTGCCTATTTGCCAAGTTTTTTGGTGGTCTTTTATTTTCAGACCTATGTGTTGGTGTCTTGTCTTTTGTGGTGTGTCACTTGCTGTCATTTCGCAGGGGTGGATGGACGAGTGAATTCACATTACGAAACGAGTGCACAAACCACCTGGCCATGCCAGGCCTTGACTATGTGTCCCATGAAACTCATCAGTTGATGGAATAATTTCCATTTTTTGGGACTTAGTCTGAGGTGCCTTTCTTTTAATTGATCCATAATCTTCCTTAACTCTTTATAAGCAGCATCATAGGTCTTCTCGTGTGTGGTTACGTCATTCAAATAGATGAGTACGACTTTCAAGGGTAGTTTAAATAGAGAACACTCTGTTAATAATTAAAATAAAGCAGGAGCATTACTTAATCAAAATAGAAATGCTACAAATTGCCACAATCAATTTTCTATGATGAAGGCTATTTTCTCTTTCTTCTTGATCTGTCGACTTGCACTTATTAGTACCTACTCTTAAGATTCAATGTTTAAAACAGTTTTGATCCACACAAAAAACTGTGTAGAGTCATTTTGATCCAGATGGATCATTCAAAGTAGAGTCAATCCTTGGCAGTAAATAGGTATTTTTCTTTAAAACTTCATTCCACTTCCAGTGGTCTATGTAGAACCTTATGGTGACGCTCATGTACAACAGTCGGTTCTTTTAATTCCTTCTCTTTTATGCTTTCTATATCTTTGAAAGCTTCAGCCTGTGTGTTTTACAAGTGGAAGTCGTTTGATTAAGTGATGCATTGGAATGCAACTTTAGTATCAATGTTATAAAATATTTTTAATATTTGGCCTAAGTCTTGAGATTCACAGGAAAAGATGTTTTGTACTCTACGAGTAAGTTGTGTAATTGTTGGCGCTGATCTGTTGTCAAACCTCCACAGATCTAGTCATACAATATTTGTAAGTGAGGTGGTAAGCTATCCTTATGTAAAAGGATCTTTCTTTTGATGTAGAAGTACTATCCGTAAAGCACTCACTTTTTGCAGTGTCCCATTCAGATTTGACACTAATTTAATGGTTTACTCTATTCATGACTCTGATTTTGACATTTGTATTTTTCAGATACAAGATAGCTGTTTTACCCATTAATCCATCAGAACACGTTGGAGTTTCTTATTACATTACAGGTCATTTATCAGATATACATTTATTCTTAACAAGTCCTGGTATAATAATTTCACTTTTTTTTGTTTTTGTAATACAGTGACTATTCTCCTTTTTCTACAAGGAGCTTAACCGCTGATGTAATAATTCCTAAGTAGTGTACAAGAATTTCTTAGTCATATGTTGTGAAGCTATGAAGCTAGCCCAACTTCGCAACCACGTCTTTGCATAAACTCATTTCACAATATATACTCTTTCTCGATGTCAAGTATTCACAGATCATGAAGCATAGAGGAGATTTTTTACAGTAAGGGTAGCTTCCAAATTTCCTCTTGCTAGAACCTTATGCCCATTTCGGTTTCACGTCACTTTCTTTTCTTTCTTCATATCTGTAGGCAGCTTCCCACTTTTCCTTACTATATCAAGTCGAACTATTACAGCAGTAGAACTCGTGTCAATCAAGATGCTGAAAATTCTCGTCAATGAATCCCTGGACTAATTCCTTTAAATAACGAACTTTGTATCTCAGTTAGGGCATATGGAGTATTCTTAGCTGAACATTTCCTATAATTACAGCTAATTCTTATTTTTCAATGTCTAGTTAGCTCTTTGGAAGTTAGGCCTAAAGACTCATCCTTAGTGTATTAACAGCCGTTGATTCCTCACATCTCTAACAATTCCCTTTTTCTTGTTTTTTTTGGGAGGAGTTCTTATTCCCTACAAGCTTTTGTTTATAATTTAGGACAATATGCCTTTTCAAGTTACATCTGGAACACTTATTGTCTTGTTCTTCATTTTTCTACTCCGTGTAACTAATTAATTATTTTAGTTTATCTGAACTGTCGTTTCTGGTAGTTGATGTTTCAATACTACTCGATCTAATTATTCTGTAACTTTAAGATTATGTTTATAGCTGTTTATCTGCGACTTTAATGGATTATAGTTCCATTGTCAACTGCAGAGCTTTCTTTAAGGATGTACACATGATTTTCTTTTACATGACATTTTTACTGTGTTTGACGTTTTATATAGCTTAACTCTGTTTTGGTGTCACAGTTTTAGTACTTTAGTACTGATTTCATAGAAATATGAAATGTTTACCTAACCAACACAGAATGAATTGAATTTTAGCTGTAAAAATAATTCCTTCGTTGTTGTTGTTTTCAGATAAACTAACAAAAAATTAGTATGCTGTTTTACATTAACATTATCTAAACTATATATCCGTCGTGCACATTTTGTTTAAGCTAACAGTTATTCGAGATAACCCGAATAATATTTTTATTACATTATTTCGTGAATTCTCTAGAAAATTCGATAAACATATTTTTGTAGCTTTTCAGTGATATTGCTCACCAGAGTAAAACTTCTACGTTAAGGTGTTTTAATAGGTTGGTTGCAATGCTAACATATGGGATGTTTGACAAGCTTCTCGGTATATCAGCTTTTATTTTCCCCTAGTGCACATATTATAATGTAATACTCTCTCTCAGGAATCTGATTACAATAGATAAATGTTTCTACCGTCGTAGTAGAAATGATGAATTTAACAAGATATTCACTTACTATATTGAAAGACGTTCTCTGGGGATGGTAGCGAGAATTAAGTACAAAGATGTTTTGTTTCTCTAACGCTTTCAGTGCACATTTTTAAGATGATCTGAGACCTGTGTTCTGACCGAACACCTTGTGATATAATAATAGTGAATATTTTAACCTAAATCACATCAGAGTGAAAAAAAAACCAAAAACAATATATAAAACAAATTGAAGAGATAGACAGTTCAATCATAGAAGTCAGAACCGGAAGAGATGGCACATGCCCTAGTAATTAAATTAGAGCTCCAAACTATTATTTAGCCCTAATATCTTTGCTAACAGCAATCTTTTATTTAGCTTTTTTTTGTATGCAGACGGCATGTACAAAATTCATTTAGAAAAGTGTACCATATCAAAAATGTATATTGAAGCAAATATATGTGAAAATTCGACGTTACACTACACAGTAAACAATTAATTTGTATTTTGTACGTTCTTTTATGTACAATACAATAGTTGTCATTGTGTTAAGTTCTTGAATAATATTCTAATAATATTATTTATTCATTTACAACTGTCCCTTTCCCTCACCCCAATGTTTTATGTGTTTAATTTTACCTATATTTAATTTTCGGTATTATATTTTTGTAATTTGATATTTTAAATCAAGAATAGGAATTACCATGGAGTCTACAAATTATATCAGGATTAAATATCAACTGCTAATTTTACAATATATCTCACGTACTAGTTCAAAAAATATTATCCAGCAGATCAAGTTCTTATTTCAAAAAACAAACAAACAACAACAATAGAAAAACGTAATATCACGCTTAGTTCTGCTTAAAATAATTTATTGGAGAAATCTGATTTTCTAGTCATTAAAATATTCTTTATTATCAAGAAACGTCTCGTGTATCCTGATGGTTAGGGCACTCGACGTGGGAACACCTTCATTTAACATACTTGCCCTTTCAGCTGTAGGGTAGATATAATGTCACGGTCAATCCCACTCTTTTGTTAGTAAGGAGCAGCCAAAGAAATAACAATGTTAACTAGAGCAGTTACCTTTCATCAGGTCTGTTACTTCAAGACTAAGGACAGCTAACGCAGGAATTCCTCGATCAGATATACTTTTGCGTAAAATTCAACAAACAAAGTAGCAAAAGCTAGAAAGCTAAACTTCTAACTCAATTGGTAAAGAATGTGCTTGTATTACCACTGAAATATTGGCGTCAAACGACTTTTAGGTAATGCTAATGGTGGACCTTGTTTGTGAGAAGTGAAGAATGTGGTTGGTTGAATCGTTAGAAGGTGTTGCGCATTAAGATTGAGGTACAAGTTGTCTTCAATTCGAATTTCTCTCGCTGAAATAAAGATGTTGAAATTACAACAAACAGTATTTGTACAATTGCATGTAATATTATGAAACACTAGAAGAAAAACAGTTGAGTGAATGGTTATACGAATAGAGTGTGTTCATTTTATTTACTTTAATATGACTTGTGATAATGAAAAACAAGTTCACAAAGATATGTTTCTTTTTGTTTTATAGTATTTATAACAAGAAATATTTAATAGAGTTTATCAAAGACGACATCAAAGCTACAATTAGTTATAAGTAACGATAAAAGTCCATATTTTGTGACAAATGTGTACGTCAATAAAGAAAAAAATTGAACGTCATTATCTTACAGAATCAATTATAGATAGTAATAAATTACAAAAGCATAAAGGCATGTTAAGGTTTGTAGCTGTACTTGACAAATTGTGAAGTGATGCGTAGCTGCAAATCAAATTCTGTGGTTTCCATTTAAAAAACAAAACAAAATGAGTTTTGGGATAATCAAAAATATCTCAAATATAAACTATGTAAATGTTTCTACCAAAAACCGGGAGTGCTTGAGATTTTGGAATATTATGTCATCAAAGGAGAATTTTTACCAGCATTTTTGAAATTCTGTCTAGACCACGTTGGTTTGATTGAAAATACCAAACTGCAAATGTCTGAATGTTTCAGTGTCAGAATAACAAAATACTGATATTTTTTCATTAGGCTTACATCAGGCGTTTTGCTTCACGAAACGAATAATGTGCTCAGTTATTAAACATTTTTATAAGTTTTCTAATTTCAAGTAATAAGCTGTCATCGTAGGTTTAGACTTTTTTTTGTTTTAGAGCAAAGCGACATGGAACTACCTACTGTGCCCACCCCGGGGAATCGAACACTAGATGTTAGCGTTGTAATCAGTAAACTTACTGCTGTCCAATCAGGGATATTATGCTTGAGGTACGCCATATTTTGAGATAATAGCAGTGTAACGGAAAATACAAGGTTAGACTGTTTAATTCGTTAAACAAGATATTTAATGTTCAACATGTAATTTGATGTCAGAGCCAGATTTAGACCCTTCAAGGGTCCCCATGCGAGATGAAATACTTTAGGTCCACTTCCTTGTAGGATTCAAAATTGTGGCCCCTATGACTTTCCATAGGTTGACCCCCCTATATTCGGCAATGCTTCACTTACATAGTTTTCAGTAAAAACAACAGGTAAAAGGATGTATGACTGTATCGCCAAAGTGCGTGCAGAAAAGGTGATATGATATAAATATCCCTCGGAAGGACATTTTATCAAAAAACTGTTTAGGCAATTAAAGTACTGTTTTGATTTGATAAGTGTTTTATTAAAGAAGGTACTAAACCTATCATTAGGTGGTTTGTTAGTTTGTTTTGCGATGGCACAAAACAACACAATGAGCTATCTGTGCTTTGTTTACCGTTATAAATCTGTAAAATTATTGCTGAACAAGCGGGAGACCCATCTATGGGTTTCAGCATTGTGCTCAGTTTAATAATATTGCCAACAGTATGAAGAAAAATTATTTTTAAATAGTTTGGTAATAATTTATTTATATAGTATATAATGTAATATGGATTTCAATAACTTACAGCTTTCCACATACCTGTAACAATTGTTAGTTCGACGAAATAAGCCTAATTATGAATGAGGTAATGTAATAAATTTTGATAAGATTTCTCGCTTCATGCAATAGGTAGGAAGTGGATTAACTCTATCTATGCAAAGTAGTTTATCACCTTGAAGCATAATTTTCGTGTTTGAAAATTGTTTATTTTTTATACTACACCATTTCTGCAGTTGAAGTATTTGTAGATGTTTGCATAAGTACGAACTGACAATTAATTTGTAGACTATAAATATATTCATACATGCTTCATACGAAAAAAAAAAAAGAGAATCTGAAGGCGTCTAAAGTTTTAATGCAGTTCTGACATTTTAAGAATTAAGTTTCTCTGCAATAATAATTGATGTTCATCTATAGTAAACAATGATACACGAATTAAAGCACTCTCTTATATAAAGCTCTATTAGACGTTTTGTTGAGTCTCGCGACTACTTACTACCACTAGGACACCTTAAATGCGTTATGCTGATTTCAGGGCAGATTTTCCTAACAGTGTCCGTCTCATTTCCAGATAGCCGTCCTAAGGTTAAGAGTAAAAGACTGAACACTACCAAATGGTGAGATACTTTTTTATCAGCCCGGCATGGCCAAGTGGTTAGGAGTTTGACTCGTAATCTGAGGGTCTCAGGTTCGAATCTCCGTCGTATCAAACATGCTCACCCTTTTAGCTATGGGGGTGTTATATTGTGACGGTCAATCCCATTATTCATTGGTAAAAAAGTAGCTCACTCAAGAGTTGGGGGTGGGTGGTGATGACTAGCTGCCTTCCCTCTAGTCTTACACTGCTAAATTAGGGACGGCTAGCGCAGATAGCCCTCGTGTAGCTTTGCGTAAAATTTAGCAACAAACAAATTGTTTTACCAACGGAGGAAGAGGTTTAAGTGAACCTGACCCTCCCTGGTGTATAAGACCAAAATCCCACGAATGGGAAGAAGAACAACTGACCATCACGTTTAAACGTTCCCACTGTTGAAAGGGCGAACATGTTAAACGAAGTGAATTGTAACCCGCAACAGACAGGTTTATAGCCTGGTGTCCTAACCTGTAAGACATATAAGGAGACAGAAAAAAAGGTATACTTTCTTTCAGCTATCTTGCTCCGTGAAACAGGTGTTTTATGTGGATAATTTTCATCAGGTAAGAGTAATTCATATCCCAAGCCTTAAAATATTCCCAGTACCAATTGTTAATTATTATTATTTTATTTTCAAACAGTTTGTTCAATGAAGTTGGCGTTATGGAAGTTAAACATACGGTTCTTATTGTTTCTCTTAAGCATGTACAATCCATGTGCACCTCTGGAGAAGATTGAAGAGTCAAATCCTACATATGAATTGCTGATATTTTGCACGTGTTTTTCTTGACAGTTAAGTACGTGCGTTTATCGTATTTTTTTATTTTTGCAAAATCGCATTGTCTATTTTAGCTACGGTATTGCTTTCATATATCCGTGTTATATATTTATAGCCCTCCGTTTCGCATAAAACTTAACTAACGTATCACTCATATGAAGCACAAAGAATGAGCTTCACTTCGACTTACACTGAGTTAAGACAGATCTTCGTAGTTGCATACATCAAGATGAGTGATTAAGTAATAAAATAAAAGTATTTTAGCAAGAAGTAGAGACGAAAATAATTTTTTCTTTTTCCGTTGAGTGAGACAGCTTGTTTCGTCCATTTTAGCTGTGCTATGAGACGAAAATTTTTAGGGAACGAGCTACAGTTGCAATGTACTACAATTAGTATATACTTTTCTTGTTAATACGACAAGGGCGTATAAACAATAGGCTTTCAAAGCTTAGTGTAGAGCGAAATAATCTGAAAAGCACATCTTAAGAATTAAAATTTAATGTTTCAAAAATTGAAAATAAATATAATAAAAAACAGATTTCTACTCATTTCATTATATTTTAATTTACTGTTTGTTTGTTGCTATTGTTTTCAGTGTTGGTAGGTAATGTTTTTAAGAAGGAAGAGACACATCTAGAATTGAGCGTTAATTAACTTTAGTACCTTATTGATCAGAGAAGAAAAGACGGGTTTTAGTTATTTGGTAATTTTACCCAATTTGGCTTTTAAATAAAATAGCTGTGCTTGAAAACTGTAAGAATGATATAAATAATCTAATATAACCAAATTGTATATTTTTTTTCATTACAAAATCAGGCCTTCAGAGCTACATTCCGCGGATCAGGAGCGTAAATCCTGGGGGGAATGGGTGGGATACATCCCCCTTCATTGTAGATGGGGGGTATGGTGCATACAATCATCTCCCCCTACAGTTTGGTCTGTTGAATTATTTTATTGCATCACAGGCCTACAAATTGTGTGTTTGTTCTTGTGATTCTCGTGTTCTTACCAATCGAATTACATAATTAAGCCTAGATGTAGGCTTTTTCAGTAGCCGAAATGTACATCTTTAATATAGGCGTGCTTCTAAGCTTTTCGATCTAAGCGATAGTTCGTAAGTATCAGTCAGTAGGCCTAAGTATACATGCAAGGCTTTCAAGCACTATTACAGAATATACCTACGTCTTGTACGTAGTGTAAGATTAAGTAAAATTTTCAGCATAACAGATTGAACAGAGCATGAAATTCGAAAATATTACTCCCAAGCGTAAACTTCTGTGATCTAGAGCTGGCAGGCTATTTGTAGCTTGTAGCTGCATCAATCTTATGTGTATATTGTGCGGTTTTCCTAAGCCATTTGTTCTTATGCACGTCTGGCTGGTTTTATTGTCGAACGCCTTGCTCTCCTTAGCTGCCGAAGTCGCTGACCATAGTGTACGTTTAGTGTACAGTTAACGACAGGTTCGGGCCGCTCGGATCCAGACGCTCCCTACATCACCCCCCTCCGCTTCCTTTAGTCTGAGCTTCGACTTTACAACAGGGCTCATTAAACCTGTGTTTGTGGCCCTCATTAATCAATGAAATTTCATATTATCACCGCTCTCTAATAAAGTGCTGGTGCTTTATGGTAAAAGAACAATGTATTCTCTTATCATAGATAGTAAAAATATTGTATTTTCTTGTATAATTAGAACACAAAAGGAGCTATTTCAACGAATTGTATTGCTATTTTTTGTTTAAGTGTTTTTATTTAATAGACGTGCTTATAGACATTATATCACCACGTGTTTGCCTTTTGATGAGCTTTAACAGGAATATAATATATTTGTGATTGTTTAAGTATTTTTCGAGAAAGTTGCAATTACTTGTGTTGTAACTTGCACACATTATTGTCCCAGCGATGCCCAGGCGGTCAGTCGGCTCGGTAGTCACTGTGAGGTTCGCGCGTTCGACTTAAATACATTGTACAGTTCAGTTCTACTTCCATTATGTTCTATCTTCGTCCGTTGTACGTTAGAGTTTTTCAATAAAGACTGTATTTTAGCTTGTTGAGTCATCTGGGAAACAGATTCCAATTATGACAAGCAAGCGTCTGAAACTTTCCGATATTAGACAGTTCTACAAGCCAGTTACTAGTACTACAAGTGACAATACAGATGGAGATACTCCAACAACCGCAAGCAAAGGAATAGAAACTTGCCAAACAGAGGAAATACCAGAGGACGAGTCTGAAAATGCTTGTGCAACTATTGCACATCATGAACCACCAGATAGTTGTGAAACACGTTTGTGCAGTAATGAAAAATCTGACACTCCACAGATACAGTGTGGAAAGCCATATCATCCAGACGCACAACTAATACCACGACAGAAAGGAAAATATCAAAATATTAACTTCCAGGGCAAGTGGTTTGATGAGTTCCCACGACTGCACTTCGACAACCAGACTCAAAAAGTCATATGCTTTCATTGTGCCAAGGCGGAAAATAGAGACCTTTTTACAGGGAAATTGGAGAGGCCAGTGCAGTATACCTTCATATTCACCGGTTTTTGCAACTGGAAAAAGGCAAAACAGAAATTCAACAAACACCAATCCTTCTCTCAGCACAGATTCTCTATATCTCCAGAAGGTAACTCCAGTGACTGTCCAGCTACATGACGAAAAAAAGAAGCAGCAGGAACAATGCAAAAGAAGTCTAGCCAAAATATTCAGAAGTTTACGTTTCTTACTGCATCAAGGTTTAGCATTACGTGGACATACTGATACGGAGGGAAACTCCCTGCAGTTAATGAAGCTCCTGGAAGAGGAAAATCCTGAGTTGACGGCCTACTTGTCAAAGAAAACCACATTCGTATCACCCCAGACTCAGCCATCAAATACTGATGAACACAGCACACAAAGTACAGCAAAGTAAAATATTCGCATTAATGGTTGCTTAATGGTTGTAACTCAAAATGTTACAGGTGCCGAACAGGAAGCAATATCTGTACGATACGTAGATGAGAACCTTGACGTCCATGACACATTTCTTGGTTTGTACAGTGTTTCCAATACAACTGGTGAAACAATATCCTCGACTATACTTGATGTACTGACTAGACTCAATTTCATCCACTCAAACAGTGGATGCCACGCAAAAATAAAAGAGAAGCAATCGTCAGCTTTGTTTTTTTTACTGCGGAGCGTGCAAGGCTAATTTAATAATGCAACATGCAGTTGAAGCTTGTGAATGTGTTCGAGATTCTATCCAGTGGGTACATGAACTTGGTGTCTTGCTTCAGAAGTCAGGCAAATATGCAAGACAATCTTTGAAAATATTGTATCGTCAGACAGCTACAATGGTCCAGTTACATACATCCGCCCACTGTGTCCAACACGCTGGTTGTGCTGCCTATCCGCAATTACATGTGCTAATGATCACTACAGTGACATTGTTGATTCTTTGTCTGAATTAACAAATGAAAAATCAGATGTAGCAGTGAAAGCACGAGGTTTGCTGGACAGATTTGACAAAGGAAAGAGAGTTTTAGGATTGTTGATGCTCAGCATGCATTAGCTGCATTTGAGGGACTAAACCGTGCATTCCAAGCACAATCAGCGACAGTATCTGGCATGAGTGAAGCATCTGCAATGACAGTTGAGCAATTGTGGGTATTGCAAACAGAGGAAAATTACAACGAGATATTTGATGAAGCTAAGAAAAAGGTAACTTCCCTAGATCTGGTGCCTACTAAACTACCACGCATTCGCAGACCCCCAGAGGGATCACAGGTGATGGCTCAGCACACCATTCTGCAACAGCTAGAGATTGCTACAGAAGCCATTATTTTGAATTTGTGGACACAATAATAGAACATCTGACCACTAGATTCAATGCAGACAATAATGATTTGAGACAATATCTAGCACTTGATAACATGATCACAACTCGGGTATAAACTTCTATCCAGAAATCTCTGCACAACGGCTCGAGTTTCAGTTGCCCATGTTCAAAGGAACAACAATAGCAGTATCTCTGAAAAATGCGAAGGATGCTTACTGTAAAATGCATCAAACAAGCCAGCAGATGTTTAGTGAAGTGTTTCTTCTCATGAAAATTTTGCTTGTATGTCCAGAATCCAGCTGCGAATGTGAACGGAGCTTTTCTGCATTAAGACTGTTAAAGACGTGGTTTAGGTCAACTATGTCTCAGTGCCGCCTCAACCATGTGGCAACTTGTCACACTCACAAAGATGAGGTCGACAAGATAAATATAGAAGAGCTTATGAAATAATTCATAGACAGATCATCACAAAGGAGGTCTACGTTTGGGAACATGTAGACTAGAGGACTAAATGAATCTTACTTCAATGAAAAGTATGAATAATTATGTGCTACATTGTATTGATGTGTAATTTTCAAGAGTTCGAAAAGAAATTTTAATTATTTTTATCAAACAACATGAACAGTTTTTCAGTAGATATAAACTTATCAAGGGTAATTACTAATTTTATTAATATTTGAAAATGTAATTCGGCAATGAAAGTTATTAGTAACCTTGTCAAGTATAATGGCCATATTTTATACTGTGCAGTGTGCAGGAATAAATTAATGTGGCAGTTAATTTGTGACACATTTGTTTTTATTCTATTAACATTTTGAAAACTGTTCACAACACCTCACTTATACAAACCTACATGGAAACCTTGAAGTATCGTGGCAACAAGATTACTCTGTGACTGCATGTTTACAGCTTTCACGTTCACGTAATCAGAGCTTACCAATTTGTAAATTGAACAGTCCACATAAGTGGTTGCAAAAATCATCCCCTCCCCATCGGGTGTAAAAAATCTACGCCCCTGCCGCGGATTAATTATTATATCGCTTAATAACTATTGCAAGCGGTTCAGTTAGGTGAGGTCACTTCCAAGCACAGTAATAACAATGATATATGCGCTATTTTCTCGTTTCCTAAATATTTTTCTGGTAAAGCACATCTTTTATGTTACGAGCTCTTCTTGCAAGTCCACTTTACGAATATTTGTTTGAAATGTGCAATAACATATTAAATTAAAATTCCTTTTTATGACAAGTGTTTATCAATATAAAACATGAATGATAACATATTTCTCTTTCATGTTACTGATCAAGTTTAAATTTAGGATTCTTACATACTCTTACATACAACAGGCAATGTAGGGTTAAAGTTGAATAACAGATTAACATGTTTATTTGCTATGTCTTCTGTGTTATTCCGAACGATCGTTATCTGTTCAGAAGAAGTGTGTTTGTTAGTGTTTTTCTCATAGCAAAGCTATATCAGGCTACACGCTGTGTTTACCGAAGGGATCGAACCCTTGATTGTAGCATTGTAAATCCGTAGTCTTACTGCTGTTCCAGGTTGAGGGGAGCTTCACTAGAGTACAATCCATGTTGTATGAATCCTTAAAATAAATCACTTCATTATGCTTATAAATCATTCTTTGTCAATTTAGTATTATATTGACTATTATGTGCTTCCATAAACCCTCTATACTGCCTATTATGCTCATTCTGGTGGCCTTTATTACCTACTACGGTTCGACAATGCTGTTGTTTTCCTATTTACGTGTTTCTCAGCTTCCATGGTGAATAATGAAGACAACCTTAAAACTCTGGCGTCATTTAAAGATATGGAAACTGTTCCTATAAAGTAGGTTAACCCTCTGTGCATGTATTATACGACCAAGAATACATTAAAAACTAAAAACGCGAACATTTACTGGAAGATTACATATGAGTACAGTTGTGAAAAAAATCGATATGTCATTAGATTAATGTACGTTTCATTTGGTGAGGTTATTAGACAACTGCACAAAGTCATGGAAGGTCAAATATGCTGCGTAATAACTATTGTTCTGCTATGAATTAATGTTCTTTACGTAAATGATAAGGAAGAGAATGAGCTATTTTTATATATGTATATCACTTGTAGTTTGTTTGTTGTTGTTAAGTGCAAAGCTGAACAAAAGGCTTTCTTACTGTACTCGCCACGGATATCTAAATTCAGTTTGTAGCGTTATTAATATTTACACCTATCGCTGAACTAATGAAGGGGTTGACCTGTACCACCATATGAAGGATTACGTGTTTACAACAAGATATCTATTACGCGAATACAAAGTTGTCAGGTAATTTCAACTAGAATTTCTTTACATTCGTAGACAGAATAGAGTAAGTTGTTACACTAGCTTGATTTTCGTGTTGTTTGTTAGAATTTTTGCGAAAGCTAAACACGAGCTACATGTGCATAGGTATCCCATATATTTGTACTGATAAGCTAGAAATAAGTTAGCTAGTCAAAAGCACTCACCATCAACTCTTGGACTACCCTTGTCTGAATGAATAGTGGGAGTTTTTATCACTCTTATAGATAATCATGGTCCCCAAAGTGCGGAGTGTGTTTTTGCGGTGACGAAAAGCGAATATAATGAATTTTCAAACCTATAGTCTTGTCACTTAGCCGTCAGGCAACGTCCATTCCAGATGCTATGAATTAAAACCAAAACATTAATAATGTACAAGTATAACACATTATATGTTGAAGATCCTAAAGCAGCAACTTAATGTTCACATTAAACTATCATTGATTCTATAGCTGAACGTAACGAGAAATTCTTAGCTATAATTCAAATTTCAAAGGCATATTATACTATAAAACCTAAAGTAGAAACAATCAAAATTAGAAAACCATCCTATCACCACCTGTTTTTAGGAAGAAAACTGTAAGACAATCTAAAGCAAAAATCTAACACTAACCTTTGAAGCAAAGAACAAAAATTGAAGAAACCGTAAAGCGAAATATCATTTATTCATGGATTTCAGTCAAAATATGACAAACTAGTTTTCATCGGATTCAAATTTATAGATAAAATACAATTAAAATGTTAAACATAACATACTTTCTAATGCATAAAACATTGTTGTCAATCTTCCTGAAGCTAAGTATTTTCAGAAGAAGAGAACATCATTTGCCTACAAAATCGAACGATTTTATATTCATAACCAGATCAGGGATAGATAATTTAAACTAAAACATAAAATCGCCACTGTACGACTACTGACAATCTTGAAAGTCTAAAGCTAACATACAAATAAGCGAAATACTATCTGTTTGATTAACCATATCATACTTTATCTGAAGAAGTGTAGACTGAGGCTTAGTGGTAAAAAATTCGAACTTCAAAATTGTTATAAGTACATTATGATAGACCAGTATAAAATACTCGCTCTTTGAAGCGATGTTAAGTGGCTTTTTATGATCCATAAAAACCTCAATGTATCGATCAACTTGCTTCTCCGTTATCTTCAATTGCTTCTATAGCTACTCCAAATAGAGTTTGTACCCGAAGAAACAACCGTTGTTACACTTACCCGTAGCATCCGAGCCAGTACGCCAACTTTGGCCCTGCTACGCTTGTGAGTAGTGGTATGAACATAGTTTCTAACACGCCACGCACGGAATCATGAGGGAGGGTATAAAAACATCAAATCAAATGCCAGGTTAGATTTAACGACTCTGAAAAATTACTCTTGGACTCCATAATGCTTAGGTAAAATTCCCTGCGCGTGTACCCGTTGTAAGAGGTAGTTAAGGACCCCTGTATCATCCTGAGTCCACCTACCCAGTTTCTTCCTGCTAGTCCCAGAAGAGTGAAAAGAGTTAGCTGGACAAAGACACAGAAATGCATACGAAACTAAACATGCCTTGCCCGGGATACTGAAAAGGCCAAGAATACAAACTTTGATACCAGGCTCTGTTTCATTGACCCTGAAGACCTATTCTTAGACCTCCATCATGTGTGAATGCCCTTTCAGGTGTGTCTAAGCCGTCCTTCGTTAAAGAGTTACAAACTGGAACACATTTGGATCATTACGAGTCCGCTTGAGAAAACTGTTCGAAGTGATATCTTGAATCTACAAGTTGAGTTTAATATAAGAGGATATTATAGCTAACTTAAGTGTTTTGTTATGTTGTTTGTTTGTTTTTTGTAAGATGGCAGAGTTCACGGTACAATAAATTTTAAATTATCATATAAAGTGTAACATATCAAGTATTAAACTCTGACATATGTTATGGCTAACCTTAGCAAAAAGATAGCAATCAGTGAAATACTCTGTATCTTACATTGTTGAGAATAACACACATTATGTGCTACTTTTGCTGATTATAATGAAATATTTTTTTATAACGCCAACAAAACTTATACTCTCAATAATTTGCAAGACATTAAATTAAAACGTTGCAAATTAAGTATCAGTTGTAAGTTATACTACAAATTCACCTTTTTACACTTCATTTAGTTGTTTTATAGTCCGTTCAATTTGTTTGAAAGTTAAGCCTAAACATGGCTGACAACAGTAACAATTTCTATAGAAGTGGTTAGATTTTAGTCGTCATTATTTATTTCTAGGGAAAACTGTGAAGTAATTTATTTCCTTCCAACTTATTGGCAGTCGAAGTGTTTAAAAAAATACGTTTTGTGTAAGATACATAGAGTAAGCTTCACAGTTAGTTCTGTATTGGGTAAACATAATTTTGTGATAAAGTATGAATGTCAAATATCAAACACTATGTTATTTCTCAAGCCCCATAATAATTCATCGAAACCTAAATGCATAAGATTGTTTTGTTTTGTTTTCAAAGAGTTAAAAGTGCTATAATTTAAATAACACTAGAATATAGTTTCAGGAAGAAAAACTGTATATACATATATATATATATACACACACCATTGCAAATTCATTGGAGATTCGTTGTGTTTTCGAACAGCTAGATTTTTGTACTTGCCATTATAACTAATCTCTTTATTTATATTCAAACTTCTGAAGATTTTTTACTGTTCTAATCACAAGCTTGCTAAATCTGTAGTTTAGGTGGTTGTTCTGATTACAAACAGGATCAAGATCTCATCTCTGGTTGGCAAGTCAATTCCTCTGTGATTTTCCTCTTCTGACGCGTGGGAACATGTGCATTCGAACACGCGTGTGATGAGTGTTAAAATAATAAAAGCGTTTCTATGGTTACCATTATCCCAAGCCGCGAACACAGACGGAAAAGACGACGCGACTGCTCTGAAGATTAGTATTTGAAAACGCAGCAGCTGCGCTCCCCACATGTTATCGTCTCTTTGGCTGCGGCGAGCCTTGTTCTTCAGACGCGTTAGCGATCAACTTCGAATTTTTCCTTCTGCTTATATACATTTTCCAAAACGATTTGAATTTTATTCTTAAACTAAACACTTTTTCAACTAAACTAAACAATACACACGGCTAAAAAGGTTCGTTAACATTTCTTCAGACGCATATCGACCGAGCTAGGCTTCTTCTCAAGAGAATCACAACAAGAACGCCGTCAGCTACACCTCACACACACACACACACACACAAAATCACTTTAATAATTTTTTCCATGTTCTATCGAAGTTGTCTGGGTATTCTGATTTTCTAAGGAAGAGAAGGAATCACTCAAAAAAACCATTAGAAGCCGAAGCTCGTATTAATAACCAAGCTAGATGAGACAACAGTCCCCCACTAGTACAGCAGTAAGTCTACGGATTTACAATGCTAAAATCAGGGGTTCGATTCCCCTCGGGGGACTCAGCAGATAGCTCCATGCGACTTTGCTATATGGAAACACACACACACACGTAGGTGAGACAGGCATCTTCTATACCTATTCTATTAGATATTGAACTGCACTTCAATATTTCGGTTTGATGGCCGAAAAATAAAAGCAGTTAATTAAACACAGAGTAGTAGTGTAAATATTATATATAAGTAAAGGAAACCTACTGGTACAGCGATTTTAAATAACACATTTATACACATTCATAGAAAATAATAAATGTTAAGTTGGTGCAATAAAAGTTATAATGTAATGAAAAAAACAACTCTTATTCGAATACTAAATGTATAAAAGATATGTCATTCTCTTTGTAACCATTTTGATGTCTTTGTAACAGTATTTATTGTAATAATATATGCTTTAAGGGTAGCATTACGAAAGGGGTTGCTGATAATACAAAATTTCATTAAGGCATTTCATATATTGTGTATGTGTGTGTCTGCGTGCACTGGTCAAGTTAATATTGCAATGAAAGCAATAAGCTCAGGTGTTTATTACAAAATTAAAACTAGTAAATATGGTTGGAATATTTAGTGATACATTTGACAGGAAAGTACAATAAGCCTTCATTAACGTTTTTTCCTTTTTTTGAAAAGACAAATTCTATTAGATTTTTAGTTAATGAAATTACTTTACCTTGCTGTTCAATAGTCAGTATACAGGTAAAACTACAGCTATTAAAAGTATATATTTTTTTTAGTTTTCAACAACTAGATATATTTTATTTAAAATGCCAGCTTTCAAGACGCTTTTGTACGAGACATCCTGATGAAGCAGGAGATTTATTGATCGGTCACTATCTAACTACGTGGTTTGTCGGCCATGTTGCTAGGATACTGCAGGTTAACAGAACAACATCTTCTGCACATGCGTGCTGTTGATATGCAGTAGCCATAATAGTCAAAGAGGAGGAGAATGTCCTGTCATTGTCCAAGCACTTCGAAAGAAGTCAGGTCGCTGCTTTGAGTCTTTTACTCTAAAAAATTATAGACTGTGATGACGTGTCATCAAAGTAATCTTTTCGTTCTACTTCATCTTTAAAAAACGCACAATCGTACCACCACCAGAAGATTTCGGAACCTGGAAAAAGAACAAGGGCAAGTCTAGACTTTAGTTAAATGTATCAATTGTTCTCTGCCGTTGCTTACACTAAATTACTTCTAATTCCCAATTCTTTTATTGAGCTCTTAGAAATTACTGTTATGAGTTAATAATTATTCTACAACTAGAAAAAGAAAACGAATATTTTACACTCTAATGTCCTTTATGACAGAAATCAATTCATTTTTCTCTATTTAATAAGTTGATTCATCAAATTTAAGATTTTAAAAGAATTTTTGATGGTGGACGAAAATTTTGTATTGTTAAGTAAATAGTAAGAGTAGAAAGATGTTTATCTGTATGGTTGTAATAAGAACAAAATGTTCGTTTTCTAGTATTCTCCACTAATTTATCGTAAGAGAAAGGATTTGAAATTATTGATCCTTCTGTTTGTTTCAAGTTTAATATGCCTGATTAAATCAGATAGGAAGAAATAACTGCAGTAGGTATGAAGTGTGTTAAAGCGCTCTTTACATGAACTTAACTATTGAAGTGATAAAAGAATACATCAGTGTTATAAAGAGAACGTTTTTTTTATTATCATAGCTATAAGGTTAAATTTTAGTTTTAGAAAATAACATGAAATAATACGAAAGCGTTTTGTTATAATCAAACATGATTGATTTTTCACTTTAAATGAGGTAGTTGAAACTCAAGTACCTCAACGTCATCAGAGAAATATCGTTTTTTTGTTCCTTTAGAAATACATTAATTTCCCAATTTTTACATAGTTAGTAGTAAGCATTAACAGTCTTTTAAGTGTTTTAGACCGAACGAAGCCTGGTTTGTTTTAAAACTTGTGTAACTGCAATATATATCGGATAGTCAGGATAAGAAAATTTACAGTATTTTTTAATAATTTTTATTAGAGTATCACCAGTGTCAAAACACTAAATTAAGTTGCTTTTGTATTAGCAAACTATAAAAATATAAGCAAGTTGTATATTGGCTCATCTAGTCTTCATTTACAAAACTTTGGGTGATGTTATGTAATTTAACTTTTTTTTTTATATCCCTAATGTTAATTAACAATTGATATCACATTGTAATACAAAATTATATTATAATTTTGATAAAAATATTAACATATGGGTTTACTAGTCATGAAACTTCCAGTGATTCAGTGATAAGTATGTAGGTTTCCAACATTAAAATTCGGGTTTAGACACTAGTGTTTGACAGAGCTCTTAACAACTCAGCTAATACTCATAAACCCCCAGTGGTACAACGGTGTGTCTGCTGACTTATAATGCAAGAATATAATATGGGTTTCAATTTCCATGGTAGGTAGAGCACAGATTGCGAGTCGAGTACCATAACCACCTATTTATACCAAGCCCATCATGAGTAGTTTTGCTTGTTTGTTTGTTTAAAGTTAAGCGCAAAACAACACAATGAGCTATCCTACAGCTGAAAGGAGCGTTATATGCGACGGTTAATCCCACTATTCATTTGTAAAAGAGTAGCCTACAAGTTCTATAAGTTAGCGGCTAGTGGTGATGACTGTTTGCATTCTATCTAGTTTTCCACTGCTAAACTAGGGAAGGCTAGCACAGATAGCTTTGATGTGGCTTCGCACGAAATTCCAAATAAACTAAACTAGTCATGAAATCTGGGCATATTTAAACACTATGGTTGGATTTTTTCTTTGTTTTATTTTGTAAAGTATTCCAATTATACATTTTCTTTAATCTCTACATGTATAGACTATATTATTGTTATAATTGCATTCATTTGAAATTATATCAATAATATAGTCTATACATGTAACGCGCCTCGAAAGGAAGTTATTTGCTAAAAGTATCTCACCTTGCTTCTGAATTACAAGTTGTTAAAGAATACTGCTTATCAGTAAGATATATGCAAATGTCAGTGCCTTATAACACTGGTGTCAGCGCTTTTACTTTTGTAATCTTATATCGCAACGCCCCTGAAGGATTCAATAAAGATAAAGCTGTTGAATATCTCAGTTTCTATACCAAGAAATCAGCTGAATAAGCTTATGTACCTGAAAAAACAAAACACTTTAGAACAAAGCTACACAGTGGGCCATGCATGCTCTGCCTATCACTAGTATCGAAACTTGGTTTCTAGTGTTGTAAGTCAACACACATTCCGCTGTGCAAAAACAAACACAAAAAAACATTCTGTCAAATTATCCATTCTCATATGAATTTACTTGAGATGCTATTTTTGAAACGTCATAAGTAATTCAGAATCAATTTATAAGTATTTTGAATTTATAAAAAAGAAAGTAAAAATATTCTACTGAACATGGCAAAACGCTACGGTTAAAATGAGGATAAACTTTAAAACGTGCCAAGTTGTACGGTTTTGTAAACTTAACCTAACTTTCAACTCATATCCATTTTTAACGCCAGTAAAACACCTCTAGAATGAAGTATTAGGACAATGGAATGTTTACTTAACGTTTTTGTTGCATGTTCTATTGGTTGAGAGGGCGGATTGGGCCTGTATAGCTCTGGATTTCGGAGCTGGCGAGAAAGATTCGAATCCGTGTGGTATCATACCGTAATTTGTGGATGCGTTACAAGAGTGAAATGATGGCGTCAATGATGGGTAGTAGGGTGATACTGAACAGCTGCTTTCCCTTTGGCAGTAGTTAAAAGATGGGTAATAGAGCGATAGTGAACAGCTGCCCTTCCTCTCAAAGATGGGTAGTTGGATGATACTGAACAGTTGCCTTCCCTCTGTTGCCTTCAAAATTAGGAACAGTAACAGACGCCTTAGTAGCTTTACTATAAATGACAAGTACAAAGTACGGGTAAGTACTGTTGTCATACATAGTGTTTAATATGTCTGTAAAATTTTGTATGCTTTAATATAGTCTGTATAACAAGTGAAAATTCATAAAACGTCTTTAACAAATTGATAGAAAAAAATCATTAGATAAATTTGTTTATTTATTGTTAAGCACAGAGATACATGATGGGTTGTTTGTGCTCAGCCAACCACGGGTATTGAAACCTACTTGTAACTTTATAAATCCTCAATCTTATCGCTAAGCCATCAGAAACTAATTACTTACTCCAAGTTCTAATATCAGGAATGATATAAAATGTCGACCGTTGTTTGCTACAGACATTTGTTTATGTCTGTTGAGAACTGTGGAGCCAAATGTTTTCTTTCAACCACACTTACAGCCAATGAGAAGAATGTTTTGTATTCCTAAATGTGATTTATATATCCTAACCTTTAACACATCATTGCATCATAAAAAACTAAATTGTAACAAACGCCCCAGAGTGGCTTTGGTTGTTAAAGGTTAATGATAAACGCCACAAAATTCTTACGCATCATGCTTCGAGCTAATTGTTGAGCCATCGGGGCCACACTCGTAAGCATATCATATTTATTCAATATCAAAATGCTACAATGTACAACATAAGTTTACAGATCCTAACAAATTTGTTTCATTTTGTTCCATACGAGAATATTTCAACGTCATCAGGACTACTATATTACAAGTACAGTGCTCATTGCTATGTTTACTGCAAGGATCGAACTACAAATGTTAATTATAAGCCATTAAGCTTGCCACTAAGATCTTAATATAAACATTTACTGATAACAAAGACTATTGTTTTATAAATATGTCTGTGGACTTATAACACTAGAAACCGGGTTTCGACACCCGTGGTAGACAGAGCAGATAGCCCATCGTGTAGTTTTGTGCTTAATTACAGTCAGCCTTGGGTTTCATGCTTATGAATACCTGATAAAAGTTTGCCATTTGTGGTATTATTTCATCCTTCTTAAGTTGATTAATAGTCCACACTATCGCTCTCAGTGTTAAAAATGGCATTGATAAACTTTCAGGTCATGGTTCATTATCTCCGATCTTTAAAAAAAAACACCTACAACTGTGTGAATTAGCACAGCTCTACAACATCACTTAAGACTTTTTGTAAAGAACAAACGAAGTCACATAATTTAGTATAGCCATATCATTAACGTTAGAGATAATTAGAGCAAATCCTTTTTTTCTCCCGCCTTTTAATTCAAAAGTGGACACTGTAAAAATATATTACTTTCTGTCTTCTTGTGTTATGTCTGCTTAGTATGATTACTGTCATAAAGCTTTCAAAATTATTTATTTTCTTAAGTTTATTTCATCACAGTGCGATGTTAAGAGATGACAATAGACATTAAAAAAAAAGTATCTTTGAAGATTATTCTTAGTATGTTTCATAAACGATCCAATAATATTTGGATACTGAAAGAAATTATGTTTCTGTCTTCTTTTTTTTTTCACATGCCAATAACGTTAGGTTAGAAAACAATTGTGCTACAAAAACAAGTTTCACTGTTTTTATTTACGTGTAGTTAATCTGTAATACCAGGTTTTGCTGGTACCCTAGAAGCAGCAGTAAATATCACCGCATGCGAGTGACGTATGATATTTTGGGAGAAGAAACAGCGTTACGTACTTGTTCATCCTACTAATGCTGTGTCGTAACCTTTCCCCAACAGTTTTTATAGCAAGCGAACGACAGACGTCCTTGCGAATATCCTCGTTGAGTCTTCGATCTTTGCTCAACAAGACAGCAGAGTGAAATAAAGTGGAACAAGTCGAAAGAGGTATTTTTCTTCGAGGTATGTGATGTAGTTAAATAATAAAAAAAAACAAAATAAAACATATAATAACTCTTCTCCCATTCTGATTACTGTCAGATGTGGTAGTGTAAGAATTCAGTATACATCTTCGTAATAACCTTAGCATAGTAAAAATGGCGGGAAAGAAGTATGAGCATCATTATTAAAATTATAAACAGCTAACCTAAACACTTATATTACATAAGCTTGTAGTTTTTCTTCGAATAATTTGAAATATTATTTTGTTTTCTTCTAAATGAGTCATTATTCTATCGTTTACACACTATATGTATATTTACATGTGTGTATGCTAATATACATCTACATATTCGTGTGTATGTATGTGTTAATATAAATACGCCCCTCGGTAGCTCAGCAATAAATTTGAGGGCTTATATAACTCTAAATTGGGGGCTAGATCCCTGCAGTGGATATAGCGCAGATAGCCCATTACAAAGCTTGCCTTTAAACAAACAAACTAAAAATATTATTACACTCATGTATTATACGAGTTTTTAATTGTCTGTGCTCTGACATAAGTATTGTTGCTTCAGTTATTCCTAGAAATTTCGTAACATCGCTGCTTCAGTTGCTGCAACATAAGTTATTGATAGAAAGTACTATCGTATAGGTGCACTTGTTGATATATTATAGCTTGTGTTTGAATAAAATGAAAGGAGATGAATAAATATTTTCTACAAAACTAAGAGAATCCAAGCCAGTGTCAATAATCTTAAACGATTAGTTCTGTTGAAAGCAACCAATGTGGTGGCGTTATTAACTGAAAATTGTAGAAAATAAAATGATCATAACCTTGATAATAAATCATATATTGTGTGTGGCTTCTTGATATTTATTAAGGAATATTTCATCCGAGTTCTTAATATTAATTTTAGTTGCATGAGTTGTGCATAATAAGTATTGTTGCACGTAAGTTCTTGACAGTGTACATACATGTAAACATCTCTGTGTATTAGTAAGTACCATTGTACGAGTTTTTGACTGTCAGTACTCTAGACTAAGTTGCTGATAGTTCTGTTACATGAAAGTTTTGATATTAAAAACCATGGAGTGAATACTTGACTTTAAATACTTTTTTATGAGTTTTTGACACTAAAAATCTGTTCCACATGAAGTTTCTAGTTATTGATAAATAAGTAAGGAAGACCAGGCTAGTTACTACTAAACTGTCATAGTTCTCATACTTCCAAATATATAATGTTAAAAAATGTGTATTTTAGCACGTGATAAGCCCTTTTCGATTTCACTTATGAATTAAAAAATGGTGTCCCGAGAAGCTTTCGAAAGGTAGAAACAAAAGAGTTTTTTTCTTACCTTCTGAGTAACTTGTTTGCCATTTTTTGCACAGAAATGGTTTAATGTTGCCTTAACAACTGGAGATACTTGGAACGTATATGGGGCCATAGAGAATATCTATAGATGTCATTTATTATATGAAATGTGGCAATGGGGACTGGTCTTTCTTTTTAGAGGATGTTCATGATGCTACACGTCGTTGACATGCTGTGGGGCTACTTGTTACACATTGTAATAGTATAGGAATAGTAAACCCATCAAAAATGCTGTAGTCTTTTTAGATAATTTAATTTTAAATTAATTAATAAATAAATAAATCTGAAAGAAACGCCCCACCTCTTTGTTAGCTGAAACACCTGAAAAGCAACGAAACACTTCTCAGGAGAAAGTTGTGAATAAAGAAGACTTTACTTCTCTTGAGGTGGGTGGCACAAAAACATAACAATAGAAAGAAAACAAAATATTCCAAACAGCAGTCTGTTTGCGATTGTTTGATTTATGGGGAGAATTACACCAACTATGTTCTTGGAAAAATATGGCTGCAGTTTATGAATTGCAATGAGTGGTTTTTACCTTGAGTGCACTGAGCAGATTCTGTCATATGTGCACCTCTGTGAGGACTCTAAAAATAGAATTGTTATATTGTTATTGTTTATTTTCTTAATAGTCACAGTTAACTGGTTGTTTGTTCCAAGCAATTATTTTGAATGTAGCAGTGTAACCCAGTAGCTGTCACGACCCCGTTAACGGGTCTCGTTGTAGCAAATGTCTTTTATTTTAATACTTAAGTTGTATATTAGAAATCAGTCATGGAAGATCCAATTATTTTATAGTAGTTTTTTAACGTAGGCATTACTCTATAAAAGTAGAAAAATAATTGATTGTCATTTCAGATCTTTATTTAAAAAAACAATTTCAAAAGCCTAACAACTAGATTTGATCTCTCATACTGTAGCATGTGTTGTTTGTATTAAGTACTGTTGCTTGAGTTCTTCCATTGCAAGTACTATTGTATGAGTTTTTAAATGTTAACATAAGTTGATCATGATAAGTACTGTAGCATGTATTATTCCTAGAAATTCCATAACACCACAGCTTCGGTTATTGACAGCAGTTACTGTTACGTAAGTTATTGGTGGAAAGTACTATGGTATGAGTTGTTGATGCTAAGTACTGCAGCGTAAGTTTTTGATGCATAAATCCTGCAGTATGAGTTTTTAACCTTTTGACCGGAAGTACTGTTACATAAATACCGAATAACTAGTACCATTTGCTCAGTTCTTAAAGTTAAATGCTTCCATTCGCAATATATTAATGTAATTACTCATGCACATTAGTTCTCAGTATTGAGTAATGTTCCATGTGACTTGTTGACAGCAACTAGCATCGTATGAAGTATTTATACTAAGTACTATTACATGATTTATTGAAAATACGTATTATAAACTATATTAATGATTGAAAGTACACTCATGAGTTCTTCATATTACATATCATACACCAGTTTTTTTGGTAAGTATTCTTACATTAATTCCTGGCAATAAGTATTGACAGTAAGTACTATATCATGACTTCTTGATAGTAAGCACTGTTCTACATAGGTTCATGATAGAAAATACAGTTGTATAAGTTTTGTTAAAAAGGTAATGTTGCAGGAAATCTTTTGCACGACGTGTTGATTGAAAGTATTTTTAGACGAATTCTTTATAGCAAGTGTTATTGCACGAGTCTTATTACTAAGGGGCCTGGCATGGCCTAACGCGTTAAGGCGTGCGCTTCGTAATCTGAGGGTCGCGGGTTCGCGCCCGAGTCGCGCCAAACATGCTCGCCCTCCCAGCCGTGGGGGCGTTATAATGTGACGGTCAATCCCACTATTCGTTGGTAAAAGAGTAGCCCAAGAGTTGGCGGTGGGTGGTGATGACTAGCTGTCTTCCCTCTAGTCTTACACTGCTAAATTAGGGATGGCTAGCACAGATAGCCCTCGAGTAGCTTTGTGCGAAATTCCAAAAACTCCAAACTCCTTATTACTAAGTACTGTTTGGTGAGTTTCGTTAGTAAATACTGCTGCAATGCTTCCACACGAGTTCCTGATTATAAATACTGTTGCATGAGTTATCTTAGCAAATACAGCTACAAGTTTCACACAAGTTCCTGATTGTAAATACTACTGCATGAGTGTTGTTAGTAAATGCTGCTGTATGAGTTCATGATTATAAATGCTGTTTCAAGAGCTCTTGGTAGGAAGCACTACTTCTTATGGGTCCTTTTTTTTCTCGATACTGTTGCATAGATTCTTAATAGTTAGCACTACTCCACATAAGGTCTTAACTTGTTTGATAACAGCACTAAATAAATGCTCTACCTATATGTAGAAAGCGGAATCTTTATAATAGTACAAAAAGTAAGATGTTGGTAATATATCTTACATTTTATACAGCAGCGCATTGAAACTTACTGTTACTTCTGTAATTTACAAAGCGGAAGCCTTATGGTAGATATTCACCTGAATTTCCAAAAATTGATTAAAACTATATAATTATATTATGAAAGTGTATTATAATATTCTATTTGAGAAAAATGTTTGATATTAAGTAAGAAATATGATAGAATAGCAACGTTCGTCGATTTAAAAATCTTTAATTTCCTAAAGTGTATATTTAATTATTCGAAGTATTTATATTCATCAGCAATAGCTATTAAAGATGGAAATTCACAGTGAATAGAAAACTAAGAAGAGTACTATCCCTAACGTGGTGATTTAGCTGCTGAAAACATCGCAGAAGTTTGGAGAGTACCAAGTTCGAATCCCGACTGATTTTAACAAATACAATGAATCTTGAACTTAATTAAAGATCAAGATATGTTTTTATTTCCTTTTTTTTGTCAGTATATGCGTGTGATGAAATTGTCTATTTTCTCAAGTAAGGTGTTGCTGCTATTTATTTAAACTTGTTCATACAGTGTCAATAAATAAATGTATTGTAAGATTTAAAGTGGAGCATAAGAACTTTACATGGCGTTTCATTTGTATAAATCTGCATAAAATATTGAAAGGTAAAGGTGTAAGGACAGTTTATAACGATATATTGTGCTTTTGTAAGAAATATATTTTACAACTTAATATCTTTCTGGTGGACTAGTAATCAGTGGTTTCAAACATTTACCTTAAGAATTAAGTACATTATTAATATATTATTGACCAACAAATATCAGGTTGAGTTGCTTAAAACCATTTTCTCAACAAATGTAACTCTTATTGAAAAAATAACGATATACTGTACTTGGATGAAACTAGTTCCTCTTAAAATACACCAAAAGTTAATTAAGAATGATATCTCTAATCCAGTGAAAAATTTTACAATGAAGATTCTGATAAATGTAAAATATTAATATAACCTGGGTTATATGGAAACAGTCTCTGGAAAGGAACCTTTTTCGTGAGCCCTGTCTTCTTCATGTAGACATTTCAGTGTGTAAAAAATTTGGTTTATAATCAAAGTAAATATGCAATTGACATTAAACATAAAATCACGTTATTTCAGAAAATTCCTCAGTGGAAAATATATACCTTACAATGCACTTGCCGTTCCTATACAACATATAATCGTTGAACAGTTCCATTGTAACATCTCTGCGCAACTTTTCCAGTTAAACTAACATTTACCACTCGATGTGTGGTTTAACCTGAAGAGCATTCCCTGTCACAACCTGTACAAAGTTCTGCACACTTTGGTTCAACACATTTGCTGCTGATTGTGCTGACTTGAACCTTGTGGAACTCCCACTCTAATCAAATTCAATATTTCAGCTCCTTTGATGATGCTGTTTATAGGAGTTTCTACTTTCCGGAGGCATCCTTCATTTCTCCCTAGTCACTTGAAAGAATTTCTTGATTATATTTTTCTTTCTCTGTAAATAACTTCGCTGTTTCGTTAACATCATCTATACTACTACTGCGGTCAGATAAACATGACAGACCTTTCAATTAATAAAATAACTTTCATTACTAACATCATATGGTTGTATTAATGTAAGAAATGTAACAGTGTCATGTAGAACGGCTATTTAGGCTTCCCATACAATGTCATTGCTGTTGAAAAGACTGCTACAATCAGTGAAAGCATGGAAAAAGGGTAAGGCTTTGGATTTATTAAGTCGATTTTTGTCAATAACCTCGTAAATTCTTAATATACTTATATTTTGTTGTACTTATGATAAATACTCTTATTTTATAGAAAGTTTGGTTCAAGGCCAGGGACATCTGGTAAGTTATAAGCTCTTAATAAACACGACAATGTTAGGTACTATATTTCTTGTTAGATATGCTTGAAAGCAATAACGACAATCTTAATGAAAACCTACTGGCTAATAAACCGTATTTTAAGCAAAACCTAAATTTGACCACATTTGACTGCTAGTAATCACTTATGGTCAAATAACTGAGCATGACCACGATTTTAATTGATAAAGCGCAGTAAGATATACTAAATCTGTGGGTGAGGGGGCTTTAAGATCTGCAGCCTCCTTAACGATGAACTACCTCACAAAGGCACCCTGAGACCTAATAAAGAAAATAATATTTTCAAAGAGTTTCTTGACTTCATGGAAGGCCAACACCCTTTTATAAAAATTCTGATTTGCTTTTGAAATTTGACACTTAAAAAAGAAACGAAAATTGTTGTACCATGTTCGAATTTCTTTTTTGTTAAAGTAAGACGTGTTAAACAAAGGAGAAAGATTTACATAAAACAATGTAGGAAGTACAGTTGGTTTGAACTTTCTACGCCTAACGTAACGTCTTAAATAATTTTTGTCATATTAGCTACAAAACTATATAAATTTCCGCATTAAAAATAGTGTAACCCTATTAGCCTTTGAATGTTAAAAAACAGATGTGCTGTCGTAGTTAAGAATGGTACTTTTACCATGTACTCTATTGCGTCATGGATTCAAATTACGCTTTGCTTAGCCCCACTCCTCCTATGGCTCAGCGGTAAGATTGATACTCTTGGTGGACAGAGCATGGATAACCGATTGTGTAGCTTTGCGCTCAACAACAACCTAACAAATCTAAAAGTTGTTTTCGATTTTTAAAAGATATTTATCGAATATTTTAAACAGAGAATACAAAAATAAGTTATAATCACCATGTCTTTAATCCTGTGCTTCAAAATATTTGTGCAAAGTTACATAAGAGCTAGCAGGTCGTAGCTGTCCCCAATTTTGATCCGACATATCATGGCGAAGGAAGATATTCAACAGTTCTCATTGGCAACTTCTAGGTTACACTTATCTGACTAAATAGTGGGATTTGACTGTCATTCTTAAAACGCATTCACGGCTCCAAAGTGCAGAACTCGTTAACCGCTAGCTACGCTTGGGCGTATTTTATTAAATATAATTATCACACACTATATGTTTACTGCCCTTGTAGATAAATGTCTGTGTAGTACTTGTTTGTTTGTTTAAGAAATCATCCCAAAAATACATGCGTTAGCCATCCCTGATTTTGAACTGATAGATAAGTTTGGTTTTTGAATTTCGCGCAAAGTTACAAGAGGGCTATCTGCGCTAGCCGTCCCTAATTTAGCAGTGTAAGACCAGAGGGAAAGCAGCTAGTCATCACCACCCACCGCCAACCCTTGGGCTACTCTTTTACTAACGAATAGTGGGACTGGCCGTAACGTTATAACGCCCCCACGGCTGAAAGTGTAAGCATGTTTGGTGTGACAGGGATTCGAACCCATGACCCTCAGATTACGAGTTGAGTGTCTTAGCCACCTGGCCATGCCGAGCCTTGAAGTTGTGAATTCAAGTCCAGGTGGGGCGATGATTATATCAAAACTGTTTTAAACATTAAATTCAAGAAACAATTATATTTGACCAAAACATTACAGATTCACTAAAATGGCCAAGCTTCAAAAATGGATCAATCCTTAAAGGAGTGAATTCTATAAATAAAGAGTTAAAGTAAAAGGAGAAGAAAAGTTCACTATGCAGAGATGTAATACGAAATGACTGGGTTAAATAACACATAATTAAGGTTAATACTTAACCTTTTAGTAATGAATGTGAAACCAACTGCTCACTGGAGGGATATTTGTCATGCTTTTAACACACACCTACAACAATATACTTTAAATAATAATATTAAGTGTCCTAAAAGCCTGAGTATATATGTATAGTCTACATGTCATTTTAGGCTTTTAGACTGCTTACACGGTCGCTATACGCAACGTTAGTAAGAAGACAAGTATCATTGATTACCTAACATTAAAAACAGGATGATGTGAAAGAGGAAGCTATGTTGAACAGTGTATATTTTACGTAGCCATCTTACATCACATTCTCGCAGAGTTGGACCTTTTTCTACTTATTTTGCTTACATTGCATGTTTATGTCGTTTATACCTTTGTTTTTGTAAATTTGTTATCTTTTGTAAGATTTGTTCGACGCTTGTGAAATGCTTAATTTATCACTTACTTAGATTTGATTAAGATTTACTAATCTTAAGTACATAACTTACTACTTAGGCGGACCTGATTAAGATATTTTTACCTTATCTCCTGGACTTATCACTTACCTATATCTAATTATGGTGTACTTATGTCTTGGATTTGTCACTTACCTATACGTAATTAGGATTTACTTACTTTTAAGTACATCCTGTAGATAATTTGCCACTTAGCATATCTGATTATGGTGTACTTACCTTAAGTTCTAAATTTATCACTTACTTATATCTGATTAACACACGTAAAGTGTTGAATGTATCTGTCATTCAAGATTGCCTAATATATACACATACACGAATTTTTTATATCCGTTTTGGACTTAAATGTTTAAAACACTGAGATCATCGGTTATTCGGGCTTACTTTAGTACATATTTAAAGCACCGGGTTTATCTGATATTTGAATTTATTCGTTGTTTTTTTGTGTTTTTTTTACCTGGTTTGGGTGTTGAGTTTATTCATCATTTAACTATACGTTATTTTCACAGGAAACGCGAAAAGTACATAAAGACGCCATGTTTTTTTAATCGTATTATATCAAAGAAGTGAAAATGTGATCACCGATACAAATCATATCACATTGAATTAGCAAAAACGGATTTCTTTTTTTCGAATTTAAAGTTCCCCGCTGGGACAGCAGTAAGTTTGCGGATTTACAACGCTAAAATCGACTCCCCTCAGTGGACACAGCAAATAGCCTGATGTGATTTTTGCTATAAGAAAAACACACACCCTCGGATTTAAATAGAAACAAATAACAAAAATTATAACAAGATATTTGTAAATGGTCACATAATATAAATGCTATTAAAGCTTTAACGTATACAAGTAAAGGCGTTCTTTTTCGCCTAACACAGATCAGTCTGAAAAACACTTTTCAGTTATAGCAACATTTGAAAAATGAACATGTATGGAAAAGTGCCGTATCTATAGCTCGCTTTGTTTTCCAAGACCATACGCAGTGTTTTGTTTCTTGTGTAAATTCTTGGTGAGAAGAAAATACAGCAGGCACAGGTTTCAGCTTCCGTTAGAATATTCAAAAACTATAGAATCTTACGATCTTGGTGTGTTTGTTTGTTTTTAAGGCACAAAGCTGCACAAGGTTATCTATGCTTTGTCCACCACGGGTTTCGAAACCCGATGTCTAACGTTGTAAATCTGCAGACATACCGCTGTGCCATTGGGGGCAAATCTCACGACCAAAGCAGTTCACATACGTAATGAATTACGAAATAGAAGGAATTAGAACTCCCGTTTAAAACGAATTTTGCAGTACCTAGTACGGCTCCAACTTTCATGGAAATTGAACGTCAGCTTTTAACAGAATAATTGCAATAGCTGTGATTTGGCACAGAGAAATTAAACATTCTGAAAAGCTGTTAACAAATTGAATCATTCTGAAAATGAATTATTTAGCTTAGTTGAAGTTTATGACAAAGTTTGATTCTGTAACGAAGGAAAAGTTCGTATAATTATGAACAATAGGACAAGTCATCATTATTTGAACTCTGATGTCAAGAGTGAACTAATACAAAAGAAGCTACTCATGTATTTGCTCTAAACATTAAACGTGTAGAGAATTGTTCGATGACGGTAGTTTTCAGCCCTGACTAAGTCACCCAAACAGATGTAGGTCGTTTTAAGAACGACCAATGTTCAAATAACGAACGTAATTTGAAGAAAATATTATTTATTATTGTTGAGAAGACTACAGGCTCTGCTATGTCAGAGGTTGTTTTGGTAGAACTTTATAAATATGTAATGATACTCGAAAATTTCTTAGGTCAGAAGTGTTACAGAAGTGTAACTGTGAGAGGAAACTGAAAACTAGATTAAACAATCCCGATGGTTGAAGTTAAACAAAATAGTGTTTTTCGTTCCTAGTAGTTGCCTTTCTTTCAACCTTCTACTGTGTGATCCTTCAAATTCTTACAGCTTGTCAACATCAACTATTAGATCGGTTATTTGTAAAAGTCTTCGCATATGTCACTTTCAAGTTCTTACTAACACAAGATGAAATGTAAAATTGAAAGGCTAAAGACGGTATAATATCAAACTAAAGTTATATTGGCATCTTTACAATAAAGAATAGCTCAACCTATTTGGAATTTGATGTTTAGTGAATGAGTAGCATTGTACATGTTTCTTTAGCAGTGTGGTATTAGGTGCTTGTGGAAATAAATATTGTCCAAGTATGATAATTGATATGGCTAGTAATTTAAACAGTGGCATTTGGAAAACTTTCCTTCAGTATAAAGAATATGGTTTTAAAAGCAAGCATTAAAGGACTGACAGAAGAAACATCAGTTGTTTCAGAATTACTAGTCATTAATTTGAAGATGAACTGATTATTACTAAACAGTGAAACATTTTCTACGTTGTAGTGTACTGTATTTTAATGTGGAATTAAAGTAATTCAAACTTTAGATCATAAAGAAATAAGAAAATGGTGAATAGATTTAACTGTACCAATATCCATGGCCGATGAGGCTAAGTCAGATGTTGGCAGAACTGAAATGTGACTCTGTCGGAATACTGAACTTTGTTTACGATAATGATTTAGCACCAGTATATCCCGAAAGGGGAATTACTGTTAAATTGGCACTCATAGCTTCAGTGATTGTTGTAGCTGCTGAAAGAACTTATTTCAAAGTTAAAATTAACCAAAATATGTGGGAGATTGTCCATGTCACAAGACCATCGTATAGAGTGGGCTACGATCTACATCGAAACTTGCAAGAGGGTTGAGTTTCCATATATTTTTCTAAAAAAAAATTATAATGTACAATTTCAGACTTTAATAAATACATAAAAAGATCGTGAATGCAAAAATGTATTACGTTGAAAAATTAAGGCAACTTTATTTCTTTTGTGCCCAATTTATCTATTGAGTTAAATAACTCGCAGAGGGTCCTGACTTTTGTTGCAATGGTCCAGTTGGATTTAACCGTTACATACACTTCCTTTAGATTTACACACACGTAAGGAGACAAGTTTATTTATCTTTTAAATATGTTTTAGGATTAAACTTGTACAGTTCTTGTGTTTTTTTTATCTTTCTTCAAAATTATAAATTCTAGGTATAGCCTTCACTTAGTTCGGCCTCAGATCCATTTTTAAACATCTGTTTGAAGATCTAATTGTCTGTATCATTCAGATGTAATTGTGTTTTAAAATTCAAATGCTATATATATAGTTTTTTCATCGATTTCACATACGTAATATTTCTCTCCTAATCCACTCCTCGTAAGTGTTTATATTTTGTAAGTGTAGGATTTGTTTTGACTTTTTGAATTTAATTGTTTCTTACTTTGAAAGTAATGTTTGCTGATTTAGTACGTATATCGGATTATACTTTACATATATACATTTCTGGACAAATCCATTATCTTAGCTTGCTCGTGATAATGCACGTGAGGCTAGAGTTTCATTAATATAGCCTTCTTGTTACGTTTATACATAGAACGAGCTATGATATTTGTCAAACTAAAATACTGGTTCGAGATATGGAAGAGAGTTCAGTGTTATTTATAGTTTTGTTTGTTTTTTGAATTTCGCACAAAACTACTCGAGGGCTATCTGTGCTGTGCTAGCCGTCTCTAATTTAGCAGTGTAAGACTAGATAGTAGGGCAGCTAGTTATCACCACCCACCGCCAACTCTAGGGCTACTCTTTTATCGACGAATAGTGGGATTCACCGACACATTATAACGCCCCCACGGCTGAAAGAGCGAGCATGTTTGGTGCGACCGGGATTCAGATTACGAGTCGAACGCCTTAACCCATCTGGCTATGCCGGGCATTTATAGTTTTAATAAAGTATTAAAAAATCATAAATTATTTTTAAGTATAAATTGGACAATAAAAGTAACTTCTTGTCCCTCATTACTATCCCACGTGCTAATTAACAGCATTTTATTTTTAATTCATATATTGAAAATTGATATGCTTAGAAGCTAACAAAGTGTTTGTTGTGTAAAATAAACAAAATGTATTTTCCCAGCTCCCACAAAAATCACCATTCTTTTCAATAAACTGAACAATGTATATTTTTGTTTGGAAACTAATAGCCTGGAACCTAATTATTTCCAGAATTTTACAAGACTAGTCTATTTTTTCACGTACTGTATTATATTCAATATATTATTTTAAATTACTATAAATTTAACATAAATACCACCTCCAACAAAAGTATAAAAACAGCGTATACGTCGGAAAATAAATAAACAAAGGCTGTTAATTTTTGTCATTCACAAAGTTGTTAAGATTTTGAGGAGAAAAACATATTTTGAGTACGCCACGACATCTGGTTAGAAGTTACGGTCACTTTATTTGCGACACGCACGAAAGTAGTCGTAAAAAGATCATTTATAATGCAGCTGACATTGTCAGGGTACAATTCTATAGCAAGGAAGCATGAGAGAGGCCTTAATCAAAGCAGCTTCACTTAAAACGGCTTTCTTTCTGTTCCAGGTGACTCAACAGCTAGTCTGGTTAGAGATAAAGAAAACTGCCACACAAGAATACAATGGCGCCTAGTATCCACCATGATATTGTATCGGTCACGTGATCGTCTTGAAACGGTTTTTGTGAGGCACATATACTAATATGTAAAATATTATTTTAAAAATATAGAAAACATGAAGGTTGTAAAAAAGAGAGAAGAAAGAATGTGGGTGCATCGAATGTGAGAAACAGACAGGTGGGAAGGTAAAAGAAAACAGACATCAGACTGGGGCGGTTTATTCCATGTGTAACTTATAGGGATAGGACTTTGCTATTAAGTTGTCTACGTGAAATTCTGGGACTATGTTCTGAAAATGTGAGAAGAAATGACAGTTGTTTTTTTTTCCGATTCTGATAAAATAGATAACACACAGGATTACGTAAAAAAAGGTAAAATATTTCCAAAAAGACCCAAAACTCGAGCGGTTTACTTTAATTAATTATTATTATTACTTTACAAAAGAAGAATAGTCTATTATTCGAAAGCGCTCTCATTTTAGGTCTTTTTTTTAAATTAATTTGTCCTTTCGAAATATGGTATTATCCAGTCAAAGTGACGTAGATGGTAAACAGAAAGTGGGGCTTATGAAGGGTGTTTTTCCTACTTCTTCTGCAGAAAGTGCAATTTCCATAAGATCTAAATACCGAGGTGAAGACATTGGATGCATCTTCACGTTTCCTTATCATTCTACTGTCCAGACGTTAATCGACTGCTGGACGGAGAACTGATAAGGGCTTGTGTAGATTCCTTCGTCTAACATGAAGAATTACAGCTCCGAAGAGTTATCGCCCAGTGTAAAGGTGATTCACTGGACTGACACCGATAAGGACCTGGGAAGAAACCGTCATCCTACATGAAAAATTGATCTCGCGAAAGCCTTTTGTTCAAATACATAAACATCCGTATGGGCTATATTTCATAACGATTTGTGGAGCCATTCTTGCTGTGAAACTATAGGTGAGAGAAGCAGGTAATTGCTTGAAAGACAATCCCCATCACTTCAGAAAAAATAAAACTTAGATAACAGGCTTTTTTATATAAAAGAAAATTTACTATTACGACCTAGAAGGTGAGTATGCATGACGTGATGAATTACGCGTAACTTATTTGTTTGCTTTTATCACAAAGCACTAAGGGCTACCTTCGCTGTGCTCAACGTAGAGATTGAACTCCAATTTTGAACGGTATAAGTGCTCAAGCTTGCCACTGAGCCACCGGAAAGCACGAACAATTTAGGGTAAGAGTGTGTTATTTCTGAAGCCCGTTCTGTTATTTTGATGGATGACGTAGTGGTTGTTCTTGTTCCTTGTAAAATGTCTGAGTTAGTTTAACATGAAAACAAGTTAACATCCTTTAACTGAAAAAGGGAAAAAGAACTTCATACAGAATTTATAAAGACGCAGTACCTCAGGATTATAAAAAAAACTGCAATGTTTGAGAGTAACTAAAAATTACAGATTTTATAAGGTCAATCATTAATTGGTACCTTAAAACAGGGTGTTCGTAAATTCATTTAGAAGCAAGATTTTCTCTAATTTTCGTTTATATGTTATGTTTAACATGTAATACTGTGTATTTGGAATATTTTAACAAAGAAATGCAATATTCTTTAGGTTAAACGTATTCAAATACAGATGTATTAGCACAAGTTGTTAATGGTTTTAATGCAGCAACTCATTATCTCTAAAGGCAGAAGCATTTTAATACAGATAAGCTGTATCAACTGTAATCATTCAAAATTACAGTTTCTCCTTCTTGTATGTAAAACCTACGTTTGCTGTCAAGCCAGCCATTTTAAATGATATGACTTTGATGTGTCTTCTATACTCATGTGTCATTGGTTCCTTTCCTTTTACATGTATCTTCCGCAAAAAACATATATATGTATTAATAAGTCTAGAACTGCCTTTGGGATTTGGCTGTAGTTTGATGCGACAAGTCAGAACCTAAATATTACATTATTCGTGCTATAAAGAGAAAAACAAAAACAAATAGTATCAAAGTACCTCAACAGTATTTCAGTGATAATGAGAACACATTACTTAAGCGTTTTGTTATTTAAAATGAAATTTCTTTATTTCTACATGTCTTTAAGGTATGTTTAAATGAGCCTCTCGTTTTTTATTTTCTGAAAGTTCATTATTTGAACTTGGATTTATGGTATGTTAAAATAAACCCTTCATTTTTTTGAATAAATAACCTGAACTGATAATCTGTAATTCAATTTTTTTTTCACAAATAGAATTTGGATAATGTCTTAATATTTAACGCATATGTAAATTCGTGAACCAAAGTGTGTTTCTTGATAATATTGGGATAAACAAAACTTACATTGATCTGAAAGGAACAACAATTCATAACAGATTTACCATTTAGTTAAAACTTGCAGAAAAAATCTAGTTCGCCAACTTTTTATATTCCAACGATATGATTAATAAAAAAAAATATTAGCATTGTAATTGCAAGTAAAACGAACAGTACAATATTCATTTTATATGAAGAACTATTGTTCTATGTAACTCTGCATTACCAGCTCCACGACTTGAATGTACACCAAGTTATTTGAAGCATCAATGGACTGAAGAGAGCAAAAATTAATTTTATGTGGATTGTTGTCACTAGCAGACATTTGTAGTAATAAAAAAAATGGAAAGTTTCTAAAATAGGATTATTTTTCTGGAAAGTATTGCATGGGAAAAATGTTCGGTTTGTGCTCTTTAACCACAAGCTACTCATTTCATCAAAATTGTTTGATGTAAAAGAACTCAAGATTCATAAATTTTACTGATATAAGCTGTAATGTTTTTGTAGTACCGTTTATTGAAAAAATAATTTTTAAAAAGTCCTGTTTCTCAGCACAAAAAATTATATGAATAAAGATATAATCAAAACATCACTAGTGAGAGTTGTGTTCCTGTTGTGAGAAGAGTATTTATTTAAAATTGTGTTGTGTTATAAAGAAATGTGAAAATTTTCATAGACTTTTGTTTGTGGTGTCATTCAGTATATGGTGAAGGAGTTTTGGCTGTATACATAGATACTGACATACACGCTACGTTTATTATAGGCCCAGTATGGCTAGGTGGTTAGGGGCGCTTGACTCGCAATCTGAGAGTCGTGAGTTCGAATCCCCGTTACAACAAGCATCTTCGCCCATTCAGCCGTGTGGGCGTTATAGGTTTCGGTCAATTCCATTATTCGTTGGTAAAAGAGTAGACCAAGAGTTAGCGGTGGGTGTTAGTGACTAGCTGCCTTCCCTCTAGTTTTACACTGCTAAATTAGGGACGGCTAGTGCAGATAGCCCTCGTGTAGCTTTGCGCGAAATTCAAACAAACAAACGTCAGTTAGAGTAAAATCATGCCATCGTGACATTGTATCTACCTTAATATTTTTAGTGTAGATTCCAAACTTTTAGGCCACGTATTCCTATTTAATACCAAGATATGACATTCATTTGTGCTGTATCCATGTACATCGAAACGTTCTCTATAATTATTTTCCTATAATTGCTTTCTAATGCGTTTCAGGCAATCTTGAATTTTGCTGCCTGGATTTCTTGTTGTCTTGTTATTTTAATTTAGTTTCTTGTTCTTAATTTATTTTATTTCTTATACATTCCACCGGCTTTTCAAGCTTTTCACAGTATTCTTTCTTGGCGCTCGTGTATAGTTTCAATATCTGTCAATACGCTTCTGTCTGAAACTTTTGAAACTATTTAATGCAGTTGCTAACCTCTTCATTCGAATGTCTATATTTAACTTTTTTAAATCTGTTGAATCTGTTAATTTATACAAATAACGTTAGAGTGCATGTGCGCCCCATTTAACCCTAGTTAAACTCATAAATACTTTGAGTTTTACTGACGACTTAGGAATAATAGGTGCTAAAAGAATTTGATATTTTAAGATATATATTTTTATTTCAGTCTCCCGCTGGTACAGCGATAAGTTTCCGGATTTACAATGCTCAAATCAGGGGGTTCGTTTCTCCTCAATGAATTCAGTAGTTGGCCCGATGTGGCTTTATTATAAGAAAACACGCACACATTTTTATTTCAAGAGCGTAATTTGACTTTAAAGAAGTAATATACCACACATAACTGAACACAGTTTACTCTATCGCATAACAATATGAAAAGCTATTTGAACCTTCTAAAACTGTGCTGTTGTTTGTTGTCGTGCATGAGATGCACAGATATGTTTTTCATATTTTGCTCTTGAAGTTTATGTCACTGTTGTTCAGTTTTTGTTAAATTACTGGAAATTCAAACACATTTTATTATAAAAAGCAATGAAATACATTTTTTATCATTTATTAAGTTGTTTATGCATGACAAATGATATTTCTTTTCTGTATCTCAGAACGGCTGTTATGGATATCAACACTGTTATTGATAAGGATAGAACAACGTTTCAACCTTCCTTTGTCATCTTTAGGTTAAAAAAGAGAGAATTTGAATGTGACCATTGACGGACACGTCTTAGGGACGAGAGTATTAATGGGTACGGGATTGTAGGGGGCGTTGCGGGTGGATGTTAGATTACACTGCACAACAAAGCTTTTACTTCTTGAACACTGTTGGGTGTTCCTTATAGATTTTTGGCTGCTGATCACGAAAATCACATCCACATTTGCCCATCACGTACCGTTTCATCGAAATCTTCAGTTTCACCAGGACATTGCTACAATGGAAAAACAATATTAGGGCGACTGGAATCCGTCAATGCTTGCTGACTACTGTTGGACGCTGCAACGTGATGCACCGGACATTGAATACAAACGAAAATCAAGAGCAAAACACTTTTAATTATGTTGAACTTAATAGCGAATTAGAAATGTAAACGCAATTAAATACGTTATTACCGGTAAACAGTTAACGTGATGAAGCAAAACCAAAACAATATTTGTGCATACCCACCAGGTACCTGTCACAATCAGCAAACACTTTTGAGGAAGCAAAACGTTTCAACGAAAATGTTGTTCAATTACTAATTAGTGTAGCTATAAAGTGTTCCTTTATATTGGTTTTAGTTGCTGTATAAGTCGGGCTTCTTTGATTTTGCGTTTGTTTATATTTGTTTCCCTACTTAATATCTAGGTGTTTTCTATGGTTAAGTTGTGTTTATTTGATTTGCAGTGTTCGAAAACGTGTGAAAGTGACTTTTTATGTTCTTTGAATCTGGTTTCCTTTTTTCTACTTGTTTCTCCAATATAGAAGTCGTGGCAGTTGTTGCATTGTATTTTATAAATTATGTTGGTGTTGTGTTTGTCAGTGTGGTTTTTTACACAGTATGAATAAATTTGGTGTTTACTGGAATGTGGTATTTTGTTACAAGTTTATTTCCAAATGTTGGTTATTTTTTCGCTGATGTCGGGAACATATGATATGCAACGGTATAAGGTTTTGTAGTTTGTTGTATCTTGGGATTTATTGTTGTTTGCTTGTTGTTGGTCTAGGTGTGTGCGTATAATTTTTTCCACGGTTTTGTTTTTGAGGAAATTTGTTGATGTTGGTAAAGTGTTGGTTTATTTTGTTGATTTCATTGTTAATTTTACCAGGTGAACATAGTTTTGTGGCTGTGTTTATTTGGTTTTGTAATATGTCGAGTTTTTGTTTTGTTTCATGTGCTGAGTCCCAGGGAATGTATAATCCTATATGCGTGATTTTTCTATGGATTTTTGTTTTGAATTGTGTATCAGTTCTAGTGATTTGAGGATAAAAAATGCCATTTGGTTAGTTTTCTCCTGTTCACAGGTGAACGTAATATTAGTGTGTATCGAGTTATCGTGTTTGAATTAATTTAGTGTATGTTCTGTAGATGTGAATTCAGCAATTGTATCATCAATATACCTGTACCAGTATAATGGTGGGTGTAAGGCTGAATTGATCGCTTGAGATCAAAGAAGCCCAATATAAAGGAACACATTCATACCTATACTAATTAATAACCTAACATCCACCTGCAACGCCCTCTACAATCCCTGTACCCGTTTATACTCTCGTCCCTAATACATGTGTCCGTCAAAGGTCACATTCAAATTCTCTCTTTCTTAACTTGAAGATGACCGAGGAAGGTCAAAACGTTGTTCTCTCCTTATCAATAACTGTTAATACCCATAACAGCCGTTCTGAGATACATTTTTATTTCAAGTGGGTTTCTCGTCATCAGGAATATTTCATTTCTGCTTTTATTAAATCGAAAGCTCATTAAAATTCACGCTTTTAAGTAAAATATAATTTTCCGTTTTCATGCTATTTTACTAGTATTTCTAATGATGGCAAACAAACTTAAATGTTGTTTCTTTAATAAAATTGTTAATTTGTACCTGTACTTTTTAGTGTTTTCGTTCATTACATTAACAAATAGGCTTTCTACTTTGAACCGATTGAATGCCATGAAATCCATTAATACCTGTAATAATAATCTTTCTTTTATTCATAAGATCAATTAAATGTAGTAATAGTTGTCTCTCTTCTACCAAAATATCCATTAACAGTTTTTATAATAGTCTCTCTTCTATTCAATAAAATCTATTAACAGTTTTAATAACACTTTTTTCTGTTACAAAAAGCTATCAGTGGCTGAGCTATAAATGTGAAGGCTCATAACACTAAAAACCTAGCTTCAACACTCGTAATGGCCATAGCTCAGACAGCCAATTGTGCAAATTTCAATTAATTATTTTAAAACAGTTTTTTACAACTGTGCTTCCTTGATTTGTAATGTTACTATCTAATCTTTACCTTCTAAGTGTATATATTAAAACTTTTTGTTATTCATATTTCCTTTTTTATATTCAAATCTTTGTAAGTAAAATTAATTCATTTTTCATTATCGTTATAAAGTTTTGTATATTTTTATAAATCTTTTGTTTTGTTTAATTTCGCACAAAGCTACTCGAGGGCCATCTGTGCTAGCCGTCCCTAATTTAGTGGTATAAGACTAGAGGGAAAGCAGCTAGTCATCACCACCCACCGCCAACTCTTGGGCTACTCTTTTACCAACGAATGGTGGGATTGACCGTAACATTATAACGCCCCCACGGCTGAAAGGGCTAGCATGTTTTTTACAACTGTGCTTCCTTGATTTGTAATGTTACTATCTAATCTTTACCTTCTAAGTGTATATATTAAAACTTTTTGTTATTCATATTTCCTTTTTTATATTCAAATCTTTGTAAGTAAAATTAATTCATTTTTCATTATCGTTATAAAGTTTTGTATATTTTTATAAATCTTTTGTTTTGTTTAATTTCGCACAAAGCTACTCGAGGGCCATCTGTGCTAGCCGTCCCTAATTTAGTGGTATAAGACTAGAGGGAAAGCAGCTAGTCATCACCACCCACCGCCAACTCTTGGGCTACTCTTTTACCAACGAATGGTGGGATTGACCGTAACATTATAACGCCCCCACGGCTGAAAGGGCGAGCATGTTTGGCGCGACGGGAATGCGAACCCGCGACCCTCAGATTACGAGTCGCACAGCTTAACACGCTTGGCCATGCCGGGCTTTTTTTTTATAAAACCTTAGCACGATAGTGTGTATTTTAACGGTCATTTTCAATCAGTTGAATGTCTGTATTTAAATTATAATAATTTGATTGTTTTCTGCGTATTCGGTTTCTAAACAAACTATTCATGCAGCTTCTTTCCTAATATCATCTTTTTAAACATTTAATTATTTTGTTTCAAGACATTTTATGTTACATTGTTACAGGTTCTCCAAGTTTTATGCTTTCAAAAAACACTTGTGTACAACGGAAAATTTCATATCCCTCTTCCCTGAAACACACCGAAAAACTTTGTTATCATTAAAAATAAGTCTGTGAATAAGTACGACGGTTTAACCTAAATCACGTGAGTTTGCGTGAACCGGAAAAGCAGCCAATATTAAAGTGAGTCAGTTTTTACTTCTATGTTTTTGAGCAAAACATATATATTATCACGATATACTACTATTACCATTTCACAGTTTCCTAATTGGTTTAGATAAATAATTTTAAATTTGTAATCTCCTGCTGGAGACAGTGGTGAGTCTTCGGATTTACAACTCTAAACTGAGGGATTCGATTCCTCTCAATAGACACAGGAGATAGCCCGATGTAGCTTTGCTATAAGAAAGCACATACTTAAGTCTGTAATAGACTTCTATGAGTTGGTGTTTGTACCTATCATAACATCGTATGGTGATCATACATATAGTTAAAAGATTTATAAGAGATAAAGGAGGAGTGCGAACTTGTATTCTTAGATAGCTGAGTGGCAGAACGCTAACTTGTTAGCTAGGGGTGCCGAGTTGAAGTCACGGTCCCATAAGTTATTTTATATTAATTATTCCAGTAAAATTAAAGTATCAACTTCAGCATGGCAGAACTTTTTGGAACTCACCCGCAGTGAAACGTTTTGTACTTACCAAACAACTAGTTGTTAATAAGTTATATTAAACCTAAAAACAACTTTGTTTTTATGTGGAATAATAAAATATAAACATTTGAGTTTCGTTTGTAATAGTAAAAGGAGATTTTGGTTTTAGTTTCCCCAACCCATATATACCAAACCAACTCTGTTTATTTAACTTTTTTTGTACGTGGATGTTGCAAAGAGACGGCTTTAATAATAAAAGCTAATACTTTTTTTACAAAATCTTTCTGCCGTTTGCGCATCTTGTAACGTAGCTGTAATTTGCTTTTTTATTGAAAGCCCTCTATACTTTGTCATATCATAAATTCTAAAAATGTATTAATCGAATCTCAGTTTTAAACATGCTCACCCTTTCAACCAAGGGGACTTTATATGATGACAGTCAATCCCCACTATTCGTTAGTAATGGAGCAGTCCAAGAGTTGGCGGTAAGATCTAGCTACCTTCCCTCTAGTCCTTCACTCTTAAATTAGGAACAGCTAGCATAGATAACTCTCGTGTAGCAATGCGCAAAATTCAAAATAAATATTTAATCGAATCTTTAAATTTTGTGTTATACGATTCATTTTTTAACTACATCTTAATCGTTTCGAAGAAATTGATTTAAGCTGTTTGGATATCGTTAATTAAACTCAAGTATTCAATTTGTCTTTCAGATAGATACAAGTATATATTTTGATAACATATGGTGAAACATCAAATTCTCCTTATAAAATTTCATTAATTAACCGACGCAAATTAAATAAGCAATTTTGATTACAAAACTTCATCGAAGCCTAAAAGTGTGTATTGTAAATTCTTGTTTATATCAATTTCACACACACGTTCTAATAGTTTAGTTTCATTCCCCAGTGGCACAGCGGCATTTCTGCGGACTTACAATATGCAACTTTGTGTTTAACTTCAAACAAACGAACACCTTGATTATTTCCATGTTCGCTTAAATTTTTTATCATGGTGTAAATGAAGTTCATTGAACTTATAAATTTTTCATTTTAAATTTCTTATATATGTATATAACAAATTGTCACAAGCCATGAAAATTTGAATCCTGACAAGCACTAAAAGATAAATTTATTTCAGAGAGAGATTTCAAACAACAGGGACGACCTAGCTCACTGTACTTTATAACAAAATTTTCATTAAATTCAGGTCGTTTAGGATACACAGACTGTTTAAGTTTGGGCAATTTTAATTAATCAGAAAATTGTAATGTGCCGGAAAAAAAGAAGAAATACACGAGGAGCATTCAGCAATATATTTTGCGAGATAAATCATATATTGTTATGGTGTGAAGCTGACAAAGCATGATATTAATGGTTTATATGGATAATATTTGTTGTGTGCCACCCAGTCAAATGAGTTCTGTTCTGAACGAAACGCGTTATTGGGAATGGATATGGTGAACATCGTATGGTTGCAATAGTATTATATACTTTTCTTGATAAACCCTAAGAAGCTGAATAAAATGTAATGATGAAAACTATAACAAGTCTAATACCACTGTATTTCGACAATTATAATTAAAAGATTTATATTTATTTGAATAGTTGTATGAATGTGTATTTTAACACAACGCTATTCAATAGGCGATCTGGACTCTGTCCACTACATGAAACTGAACCTATAATTTTAGCGTTATAAGTCCGAACTTACTGCTGGTCCACTGAGTCACATATGTGGTTAAATTTTGAGATGTTTAAAATTTGGATATTTCCTTTTGAAATATTCGTTTGAGATTTATCTAAAATATTTGAAAACATAGCATACATGTCTGAAAGTGCTTTACAGTGAAAATAGCAGTTGCTTTGGGCATTTTATGATAAGAAAGACTGCATATGAGAGTAAAATAAGGTATTTAGTTGAAGAAATGGAGTCTGAAGTGACATTATCTACCTGAGTTTTCCGTAACCGCTTCTAATAAAGCTTCCAGTCAGGATACAATTCGGTTCTTAAGCAATCATTACCTTTTCCAAGCGGTTTTTAATATTCATGGAAATTTCTCTCTGGCTCACTCAATGTGAATACGTACAAGTCAGAAAACACTCCGATGACTGTCGAAAGACATCATCCTTTGATATGTTCACCTAAGTGTGTTTGATGTCAGTCCACAGTGGAGGCACTTTGAGAATGTACTGATAACCATGACACAGAAGGAAACAACTCACTGTACATTGGGACTTATGAGGGGTATTTAGGCCCGTATAGAGTATATGAATAATCTAACAGTTTTGACCTCTTATTAGTTGCTAATATAATAAACATCTTCAACCTTAGGGTGTATGGATTATTACTATTGTTCTTCGTTCTCCGTCATCCTTAACCAAATTTAAAAAAACAAGAGCACTTTACGATTTATCTTTGGTACATAACTAAGAGTAGCTCCACATACTTGCGATATGCTGAATGTACTTCACTCTAGTAGCGTATTGCTGAAAGTAAATAATAATGCTCAAAAGCATCTCATGTGTAACTAATAATGGCCGGTAGTTCATGAATATAAAACGTGTAGCTCATGAATACCTTCTACTGCTAATGCTAAAAGCACGAAACTTTTTTTCCGTTTATTGTTTGTTTATAGCAAAGGTATTAAGACTGTCTGGCATCATCCCTAATTTGAACTGCTGATCAGAGGGAAGGTAACCACCCGGCAGCACTCACCGCCATCTCTTAGGCTACTTTGTTACCAACGAATATTGGGATTGATCATCGCATTATAACGCCTTAATGGAAGAGAGAATAAAAATGTTAGACACTGGATTTCAATCCCGCAACGCAATCTCTCCAGTTAATCATTTTAAACGGATCCTAGTAAACAAACGGCTTATTATAATCATAATAATTTGTAGAAAATATGTGAAGAACTTTATTCGAGAATATAATTATAAAAGACACGAACAATTTTGCGTAGAAAGAGAAGAAGAGAAACAAATCTAGTGAGAAAGACACTCAATTAGGTATAAATACAACTTTTAGCAGAATAAAGTAAAACATCACATTATGCTTATAAAATACCATTAGCGCTCACAACAGCAAACTTAATGTAAGTAAATTAAACAAGCACTTTTGATTACAAAACTTCAATGAAATCTGAAAATGTATACTCTATGTGTCTGCCAGTTCGTAGTTCTCCATCTTATGTACGGATGACGCTGAAGTATTGCGTAGTTTACTCCGTACAGTTACCTGATCGTACTTCCCCTCTGAAGTAAGTTTACTCTCTGCATCCACCTGATCTTTCTACTTCATCAAGGGTACGGATGTCGCTGAAATAACGTATATTTTAATTCCGTTGCATTATTTCTTTATTAAAAATAAGATTTAAACCGATAAACAAAATGTTTAAGACATTCAAAAGGTGGAATAAATACTTAATACAGCAAATAATGATAAAATTGTTGAAGTTTCGGGCCAAGATTCTTCTTCAAAGAAATTTTAATTTCTAAACACAGAATAGTTGTACAACGTTTTACATACAGTCATTTACAATTATACAGGAAGCCTCTCTATGTTGTTGCAAATAACAATAAATAATCTAGTTAAAACAAAAAATGTACAAGGTTATCATGGAGGAGTGGGTTATGAGGACAATATTAAGTTGGTTGGAGGTGTGATTTATGTACGCCACAGTAGGTATTGTAGGGAAAATGTCCTTTGTTATAGGGTCATTCTGTAAAATATAAAAATTGTCAAACATTTTTTTACCTGTTTAGAGAATGTGGGATGATAGGGTATTACAAGAAGAATATAGATATGCTGTTCTTGTTGCTTCGATGAAAAGTTTAGGCTTTGTGACAGGTGTTAATAACTATAAAGGTAGGATAACAGGGGGGAATATCAACTAATTAATTGGATTTAGTTTTTTATCTTTGTCTTTACTGTACAAACAAATGAATTGACACAATAAGGGATGGAAAGTATGGTGGACTTAGGGTGACAGGATTCTTAACGTAAGTATGGTTGTGAGTCTATAGGCCTTTTGCGTATCAATGCTGCTAAATTATCATTTTCAATAGTGACGTTAATGTTGAGGAAGGAAACGGTTTGTTGAGAAACATACCATATGAAATTCAAACAGGGGTGAAAGTTGGAAAGGAAAATAATAAATTAATTAAACGAGGTTTCATCTGATGTATTATAGATATACAATAGAACTGAGGAAGAGTATCATGAAACTGGACGAATACATGTTGTTCAACGCACCCAACAAAGGAATTTTCATAAGAAGTTTCCATTTTTGTTTCTATTACAACTTACCAGTTTTGTCTGTATTTCGTTGTTTTAAAAGAAAATAATTCGTATTTGGTTTGTGTATTTAAGGGAATAAATAAAAAACAGACAACTAGGTAACTTAAGCTTCAAAGGAAATGAGATTACTGCTGATTAAGTCAGTTACACATGTTTGTACTTGAGACTATGATTTCGTTAACATTAATATCAAAAACAGTAGAAGGTCAAACAGTTTTCTCTCAGCTTCAACTACGTACAGATATTTTTCTCAAGACAACACAGTTTCTTCTTTACCTGCTGACTTTGTTATAACATCATCACGATCTTTGAAGATATTGATAGTCTGCTGTTTTTCTGCAGAGGGATTAAGTATTGGAGCTGAAGTTGTGAAGTTGATACAGTTTGTCAGCTCGCGGCAACTGATTAACTGCGGGAAATATTTCCACAGTTGGATTAAATCCAATTGGTTTCTGTTGGAGCGTTTCTAGTAGGTTGGAAGTATTGATTTTAACTGTGCCTGAAAAAACAAAGAATATATGGATGGGGCTCATCGTTGCCTTTTTGGTGGTCAAAATTATTATTATTATTACTATTATGGAAGTGGAGGTTTCGTCGTTGCTATTTGAATTGTCGAAATTAGTATTATTTCTGCTATTATGGAAGTGGGGATCTAGTCACTGCTCTTTGAGTGGTCAAAAGTGGTATTATTGTTGCTATTGTGGAAGTGGAGGTCTTGTCGTTGCTGACTGAGTGGCCAAATTTGGTATATTTGTTGCTATTATGAAATTGAGGCTCATCGTTGCTGTTTGAGTGGTCAAAACTGGTATTCTTGTTACTGTTATGGAAGTGGATTTGTAAACCAATCTTTCGGAGAAACCATAAAATGGCTTCATAGAAAGTAAATTCATTTGTGTGTGACATTGGTTAAATTTATTGTTTATACCGCTTGTTTTCTTCTCCTTCCTTAAACACTCATTTCACACGTTTGTAATGCTGTAAAGAGTTGAAACTGGTCCCTGTTTCTCCTTGTTAACGTTTTGGTAAAGACAAAGGACAGATCCTTGGTTAAGACTGAAATTAATTTTTAAAAATTTTAGATCTGCATGAATACGAATTGTGGCAACTTACTTACCCTTATGAATATAATCGGGGTCTGGTGGCATGGTTGTACTAAAACGCCGATTTAAAGATAGGTCTTGATAGCAGATTTTAGAATTTTGTTATTTCTCGAGGACTTATAATACTCGCTGTTAAGCAAGTGCTCGTTTTGATGAACAGAAAATGCAAGATCTTTTTAACAAAATTCGTACAAGCGAAATCTGTAAAAACTTCACAAGGTCATTGCTGTGGATACTATGAACAAAAAACGATAAGTTGACACGAATAATGCTATTTGAGCACGAGAGAAATTATTTTTCTTTTATTTATATTATTTATTATTATTATTTCCAACCTGTTTATTTTTAGAGCAAAGCCACAATGAATTATTCGCTGTGTTCAGGATTTTAGCGAAGTCTGTAAATTTATCGCTATCTCACCGGGAATGATTTCCAACAATGTAGTCGGAGACGCTTTCTAATATACTTTACAATGTGTATACATAGAGCGTTGTAAGGCCGTTTCGTTTGTTTGAGATTAAAGTATTTTGAAGAAGGGTTTAAGCCTTAAATGCCAACAATATTAACATAATCTATTTAATTCTTCCACCTCTTAAATACCCAATCTTATTTCTCCATTTTCCTTTTATGCCACAACGTAGTTTCGCGTATTTAATTATTTGTATCGCTCTGCTTTTAAACCTTCGTCTTAAACATTTAGCATATAAGTTACTGCAGAAGTATATTGTTTAACTCTGTTTTTCAGCCCTTGAATCTCCATGTTGTACACTGATGATGTTGTTGAAACATATAGCTTATGCTATGTATGCCTAACCGGTTTAACTTCTCTCAAGAGAAGCGTATAGTGTATCCCCTCCGTCGTTAAATATTTATTCTATACACAGCATGAATACATCTCATTCCGAGTATCTTCCTGTGCGTAAAGTGCTCCATCTTATGTATAGGTAATGTTTAGAGAAGTGTGTGTGTGTAATTTATGTTTATATTTAACTTGTGCATGAATAACTCTTGAGAACCCTGTAGAATATTCCTTATATTTGTTGTCCTGAAAACTCCAATCCATCCATACCTAACATTCCAGAACATATTCTTCCAATCCCTTATTTTGGATATTGTATTATTGTGAGGGGCTATAATGTGTATTTGGTATCATCTTCTCCCTGGAATTCTGTTTCATCTATGTAAGTGTGTTTAGTTTGTTACATGCTCCTCAATATGATTGTATCTCATCGTTATGACTGTGAAACCTCGTAGAAGTGCACGGTCTGTTCTTTCGACTCGCTTGCTTTAATTCTTGTTTATACTATCCATTCGTTGAAGAGATGAGGAACTGTGTTCTCGTATATATCACAATTCTTTTATCTCCACATATGCGTGTACGATATTGAATATATTTAATGTTTATACCGTATATTTTTTAACCTTAAATACTCATTTCATGCGTTTGTAATACCGTAAAAAGATGAAACTGGTTCATATTTCTCCCTGTTAATACATCAGGATCTTATATAAAAGTAATGCTTAAACTATCTGTAGTATATTCACTGTGTAAGAAACAACAGTACAACACTATGTTTACGGGTAGATCCAGCAGGTAATAGAAGTAGCATTATTTTTAAAACAGTTGCTATCAAATACCCGTAAATACACACAAAAAAGTTTTTTAAACAAAAAGATTAATCTAATAAAATCTATATGTTTCAGTGCACATACTTTGGAAAGTTGTGTACCTGTTGGTTTCACTTGTTGCTTTTATTTATTTGTCTTTATTGTATATTACTTTAATGAAAGTGTTATAAATCACCCCGTAGTTATTTTACATATCATTATTAAATCTGAGTCTCGTAGTAACCAACGGTAACTCTTTCGTAAAAGAAAATATCAAAGTCAGTCTTGAATATCGAAAACAATCAAACCATTAAAAAACAAATGTGCCTGATAGTCATAACAATTATCAAGCGTAGTTATGAACGGATAATAAAAGTCCACAGTGCTGTGATGTTATGGGTTTATTCTGCAGAATTTATTTATAAATGATAATTTATTATATAGATATTAATTAAATTATTAAACCTTTACCAATATAGCGTTAATTAAAAATAAAACCACAAGACTTTCAGATAGTCTTTACTGAGGAGAACCCTAGAACTCGTATAGTGGACTCCTTACGAACCAGAACCAATTAAACAATTATCCTCTGAACTGTTAAAATGATGTTTTAGATTTAGAAACGTAATTATCTTTAGCCCCCAAGGGAGCTGTCGTGTTATGTTTGGACATCTTACGCATGCGGAAACACATAGTAAGTGAGATACAAACTGCTAGTACAACAGATGTCAGCAATATGGTTATCATTGTTGCGAATCCTGCAGTTCTAAAACACACCGCATTCTCATCGAGTAATCGTCCTACAGAGAAAGAAGGTAATATACATATGTGTGTGTATATATATATATATAAAATAATGGTTGATTTTTTAAACTTTCAACATTCAATAATAATAAAATAATTCAATAAAACTGTGAAATCAATTCAAAGGTGATGCAAAAAGTAATGACATGTAACAGATTAATTATTTATATGGTTTTAAATAATATCGAAATACAATCTGTATAAATAATACGCTTGCGTTTGTCTTTCCTTACCTTCACTCGCAAATTTCTCGATCAACCGCCATAAATCTTGTATTGTTATAAAAACTTTTGTTGGAAGAGTCAGGATTGTATATTGTTTTTTTCAATTCAGAATCACCTTACCTGTTTCTTGCTTAGTAAAACTTTTCAATGCAAAAAGTTTGCTTGCTACACGACGACTCAATGTCGTTGTCATCACGTGACGACTGGCTTCGATTTCACCTTTAGTTTTTTTACTTGCAAATAATTTTACACAAACAACACTTAACCTGCGTGTAATTTCCTTTAAAATGAGCATTACACTAAATACAGTTTATACAGGCTTTCTAGACTTATTTACTTGTAAAATACGCATGTACAATCCGTTCAAAACCATGTACTTATAACTTTATGAACACACATTCAGACGTTTCTGAAGGTTTTATTTTTCATTTTCGTGAGTTTGTTTCAACTTGTAAAACTGTTTCATACTCTGTACACATTACTATACTTTATTGTTTACTTTACATGTAGTTTTATTAATTATAGTTACATACGTGTTAAGTAAAGTTACATACATGCAGTTTTATTAGATACGATTAAAGTTAACTGAATTCATTTGTCCCACGTCGTTTTTTGTTGTTGTTGTTTTTTAAACAGATCAGGATTTATCGATCTAACACATAATATCAACAGTAAAGCGAAACTTAAATGCTATGCGTGGAAATGATAGAATAAGGAAAATTCAAGCGAAGGGGACGAAAACTATTCTAAATGTATTGCGGATCACGATCAGTTTATAAATAAAATAAAACATACATAATATCAAGAGTCTAATATCTTATAAAAAAGAAAGCGCTACAAGCGTAATTCTTCTTTATTAATACCTATTCGGATAAAGATGTGTTAGCACTGTTTTCAATACGAACAGCATTTGATGATCATAAAGGCTAAATGACCAAATCAGATATCCCTAAGATTTAGGTTTTGCTATTCCTAATTTTAACTGAAAAACTAGAAAGCAGCCAGCCAGCCAGTCGGCAATATCAGCGGTCACAAAGATTTAAACAGAATAATGGGATTAACTCTTACTCTGATAACGCACCCTCATTTCATTTGTTCAGCATTATTACGACAGGATTCTTGACCTTGCAGATCTATAGTCCAACACATTAACCATTAGGCTGAAGAAAATGTGAGACGAGCTTTCATTTTGTAACAACTATTATTCTTTAACAATTTAGCCCGACATGGTTAGGCGGTTTGACGGTAGTGGGTTCGAATCTCTCTGCCACTCAATATGCTCGCCATTTCAGCTGTGGAGGCGTTAAAATGTGAATATTCTTTGTAAATGAGTAACACAAAAGTTGGTAGTGGGTGGTGATGACTAGGTGCCTTCCCTTTCGTCTTTCATTGCAAAATTAGGGACGGCTAGAGCAAATAGCCCTCGTGTAGCTTCGCGCAAAATTCGAAGCAAACCAAACTAAATTAGGGACAGCCGTTACGTAGCCTTGCACGAAATTCAAACCAAATTTCGCTAATAACTTTTACGATCTGTTCATATAAATTAAATTTGTCAACCTTATAATTTCAAATGGTAAATAAACATCAGAAACATTCTGTTATTACGTATTTTCACGAGCTTGCATGATTTAACTGAAATGTTATATTACTTTGATATTATGTCTACATTTTTCGGATTTACAGTGCTAAAATCAGGGGTTCGACTCCTCTCGGTGAATAGATAGATAACCCGATGTGGCTTTGCTGTAAGAAAACACACACACCCTGCTGTTTTTCAGCCGAGACGAAAATATTACGTTTAAAAGCTTGAATTACATTGAGACAAAACAACTAAATACAGCATAATCAATAAAAAGCCTTAAAATACCACGGCCATAAGTATGCGGACTTGCAACACTAAAAAAGGGGTTTCGATACCCGTGATGGACAAAGCACAGATAGCCCTACGTGTAACTTTGTGCTTAACTACAAAGAGAAAAATTAATAGAAAAGAAAAACCATAAATAGTGAACATCATAGTAGAATTAAAATGCAGTTTAGCAGCTCAGGAATCACAAAATAATTTATAAACAAACAGTAAAATGATATACAAAAACACAGTAAAGTAAATAAAAAATCAAGCGGTTCACATTTCGCCATCTGTATTTAAAATCCCATCATACTTATAGCTAACAGATAGTGTTCCAGTATACTATATTATCTATTTATTATTACTTTCATCAATGGTACTAGTTGTACTATTTAGTACTTCCAAAGACAAAAACTTTTGATTTACTCTTTATTATGATACTTTTACTGTCAAGACTGTTTTGCATTGTTAGTTTACTACAAGTATTTAGGACTAACTGAAATTTCCTGATCTTTCTAGATATTGTTGTGATTACGGCCTAAAGTATCGTTAAGAGCGAGGTAACACAGCTGATGAAACAATTTAACATAAAAATATCTATATTTAATTGGATATACTGGTGAATATGTTGACTTTAATTTTACAGTAAATACATTGATGCAGCATGGTTGGTAAAAGAGTAGTCGAAGAGTTGGTGGTGGGTAGGGATGACTAGCTGCCTTACCTCTAATATTTCGTTGTTAATTTAGGGACGGCTAGCGCAGATAGCCCTCGTGTAGCTTTGCGCGAAATTCAAAAACAAACAAATTAAATACATATCTATCTATGGTTGATATTAATTTATGTTTCCAACATCTGAACAAGCACAAAAATATTCAGAAGCTGTTCTGATCCTAGCTTTGATCAGTGACTTTAGATCGTATTACCTTTGTTTGGTTGTCTGTTTGATGTACCTGTTTCATCTGCCTGTCGTACTTCAAGAGTCTGATAAAGGTTCACACTTTCTGACATTAGAGGATTGCCATTTCCTGATTCTCTTTTCTCGAGAAAACGTCTTATCCTTGATCTCCAGTAGCACTGCTGATGCTGAAACAAATATATAGAAATGTTGATTTGCTTAAGGAATATAAAACTATAATCAACATGAAACATGGATGTTTTGAAAAACGAAAACTGAAACTAACAGTACACAGTTCGGTCCAAGGTATATAATGTTTACTGATTATTTTTTACTTTAAAGCTGGAACTTATTGGTAGAGATACTTGATATACGAGATCATAATATGTGAAGATATTTGAAAATGAATCTTACCGGACATGTTCCATGGCACATGTGTATATCACATTCCAAGTAAAGTGCTGGACTTCCGGTAAACCGAAATGCTTTAAAGTAAGCGAACAAAGTAACTTCCTCTCCACTATCCCCACTAGTTTGTCCACGAAATGGTGAAAGAAGTTTTTCATTAATCACACACCTGTCAACAAAGCATAATTAAATTTCATAATCGCACTGTTTAAGTTTTTACAAAAAATAAACGAAAAAAGTTTGCATTAATTCCTCCCGCAGGATTTTCCCAATGCTATTAGCAAGCAACGTCTACTAAATACTCAACTTTTACAAAAATAGAGAAGTAAAAGTTTCAAACATCAGGCTACAAAATCAGTAAATGTAGTATACTTTATCAACAACTACACATCATTTTAACAATGTCAAGCCCACCGCTAGTACAGCGGTATGTCTCCGGATTTACAACGTTAAAATCAGGGGTTCGATTCCCCTCGGTGGGCTGGGCAGATAGCCTTTGTGGCTTTGCTAAAAGAAAACACACACAAACAATGTCAAAAATACAGCAAATTCTGGGAACCAAAAGTAGCGTTCACGGATTGTGAATACGAAGGCTTACGGTTCGATTCCTGTCGCTGCATAAATACGCTTCGCACTTTAGGGTCGAGTAACACTCAAATTTCACTCTTTAGTCAGACAAGATTTGGCAGTGTGTTTCGTTGACTAACTGCCTTCAGTCTAGTCTTTCAAAATTTACAAAGTCCTGAGAAAGTAATCGAACAGGAAGTTTATATAATCTCTCAGAGATGTGCCAACCTATATTTTAAACTATTGATTTAAATAAAATATTCATTTAATTACAATTCGCTCTTTCACGAGAAGCTAAAACTTTCCATATTTCCGTTTTTATGTATTACAGAATTATTGTTTTTAACGAATTATGCGCTCGCGTTTTTAAATATATTGGCTTTATTATAATTCTTATAAAATTTAATTTAGATTTAAAGAACTCCATTGCAAGCCTGGAAGCGAGTGTAATGTGGAATTACATTTTCCAAGCTCAAATAAAGAACTTTATTGTCACATTTTGTACTTGTGACCGAAGTCAATCAGGTCACATTATACTGATGTCTAACAACAGAATAAAAATTATAAAATGTTTTTGCTTAATTTGCTAATGACGTGGTGAGGTCTATCTTAATAAAATATTGCAAATTTGAATAATAGCTAAATTAGGGACTACTAAGAAGGGCAGTTTGGTTATTTTACTGTAACAGAAACTTCAACAGCTATAGGTAAAATAATAACCAAGATAATTCTGCTTGCTTTTTGTTAAGCACAAATCTTTAAAAAGTTTTTTTTTGTTTTTTTAAATACACGTTAGTGTAATGTAATGTAACAATGTCTATGAAAGGTTTTAAATATTCATCCAAAATGCCACTGATCAAACTATCTCATAATACCTAACTTTTATACATGATGATTGGATAAAGTTATAGATACTAAATGCTAAATGGATGTATAATAACGAAAATCAGTAAAGTATGTTGTGGAAAAATTGTGATAATAGAATTACCAAAAATTGAAGTTTAAACAGGTAAATTAATTACATTTAATTCTTATGCGTGCACTCGAAATGAACGTGTTAAACATTAAGAATAATTAACCGAATTTAAAAGTGAAGATGAAATAATGACAAAGATCTGATATGAAAAACAAGATTGCCACTTCTTTCGTAAATAAAAAAAGTTATTTCGATCCAGATTTGCATTATTTGACACGTTTATATATGAGCATATAAATAAAAGTGTGAAGATATACATACATACAAATATATGCCAACAAATTATATGACAGTGTATAGGTCTTCAAATGGCGTCACAAATCAAAATATTTTTTGTCTGTTGCTTCTGGTTGATATTAAACTACCAGGATTAACAGCCTAAATTATTAAACACTACAACCTATAGTTTAATATTAGAATCACTAGTTGGAACTTGTACACGCCTTTATCACATTTTGCACCCAACACGATTTTCAACATTTCAGAATCAAAATGATAAATAAAGGTAATACACTAAGATAATACTAAGCTTTGACTGTGAAGCTCTAACTTTGAGCTTGATTACTTCACGTTATGAGAATTTGATATATTAAGTGCAGCTATTGGTGCTCTGCCCACCGCCCGCTATTGAAGCCCGATAACTAGTGTTATAAGCCCTCAATCTTACCGATAAGCCACCGGAAGCACACACGTTATGAGAAAAAATACCAGACATACACAATCACTTACACTTGATATCACTCCGCATAAAAGATGGAACATATATATATATATATGTATGTTCGGAGAAAATAAAAGAAATACTCACCCCTCTTTGTCCACTAAACGAATACTATTTTGTTGTCCATTATGGGCAATGCAATTGCTAACTACTATGTCAAAACCACCTGCATGTGAAAATAAAAGCAATCAGTGGTAGTTGTTCAATAAATAAATTCAACTTTTCTGTAATTATTTTAAGTAGATAAAGAATCATATAACTGTCCCGTCGATTACTGATATATTAACAGTTGTAAGCATTCTCCTATGATTTATCTCAGTTAGTAAACAGACATAATTAAGGACCGCAAGCTTGTTTGTAATCGAGAACCATGAGCTTGTTTCTAATCTAAAATCAAGTTTGTTTGCAAGCTACAAGTTTAACTTTTGAAATATATAAAATTATACCACAACAGCCTATTCTAACATCGGATACAAAAAATCGTTGATTTTTGGTTTGAAGCTGCTAATTAGTAGGTTTATTTTTATTGAACCGTTACTTAAGCTATATATGTAAAAACGGCTGGTATGGATTGAGAAAATTCTATGTAGATGAACGAACAACGTTTCGACCTTCTTCGGTCATCGTCAGGTTCACAAACGTTACTTAAGCTGTTAAAGTAAATTTATTTTTACTGAACGTTTACTGAAGCTGTGAACGTATTTTAACTTAACTGTTACGAATCTGATAAAGTGTGTTTTTAACGAACCAGTATTGAAACTATTAAAATAAGTGCATTTTCACTTAACCGTTATTGAAGCTAAAAAGTGTAATTTTACCTAACGATCACGAATATGGTAAAGCATGTGTATTTTTTACTGAACCATCATTGAAGCTCATTAATGAAGTGTTTTTAACATAATTAAACATATTTTGAAAGTAATTTCACAAAATAATTTTTTTACATTATATATACTTTTTACATTTGTATATACTTCTATGTTGTGTACTTTTGTTTCCTTTCTGAGAAAGAGGTACTTCCGTTTCAAAACATATAAATTACTATCACACAGAACGTAGAAAATAAAAAGAAATACCGCATGTAAAAATAGTAATATCTTAATTGTATTAACGCTGCGGCCGTATTTTTTTTAACAGCAACAGGTTTGTGGTTCACTTTCTCTGCCCAGTAACTTAAAATAACAACCTCTAATAGCTTGAAAAAAGCGATGGTTTCGTATGTTTTTCAAGATCTGGTTAGAATCTTTAAGTCATGTTATGGTAAAACATGCTTTAACTGTGAAATTACAAAAATTCACCTGTATAACTTTGTTATTTTATTAAGCGAAAAGTGGCACAGTACTTTACCCATAGCATGGATTGAGCCTCTGAATTTAGCGTTATAAGCCCTCAAGCTTACCACTGAGTGGCCGGAAACTTTACGCTGTTAAAATTACTTTTTACCAAATTCTTTGTATATCTGGTTTAAATATTAGCCCTCTGCTATGTTATATAACATTTAAAACTTAACTGTTTTCACTCCTCATGTAGATGACCAATGTTAAAGGGTCGCCAACGGTCACAGGTCCTGAAATTCGTCTTCCAGTAATTGTCCACCCTAGCAATATCTCCATGTAACACTTGGGAGGATTCAGTGCAAAAATTAGGGGGTTTCCTGTGTTGACCCTATTATATTAATAGAACGAACTGAAAAAGCTTTTAGTGTATGTATATTAAAAAATAAAATGAAAGTGAATCAAATTAAACAGTTATTTGTATAGCTGTGTTAAGAATATGTAAATACTATTTTTTCTCTCAGTCATATAATAGTGTCATCTACAAATTTAAATACACACACACACACACATATATATATATATACGTATATGTCAATTATCCATTTTAATAGGAAGGGAAATAAAAAGTCCTTCCACAAAGCCCAGTTGTCGAGTTCGTCTGTGTGTAGCGCTTTACATCCGGGAACTTCTGATCATTACCAGGAAGCTTCTGCATTGCGAAATAGGAGGAGCTTTTCCCATACATGAACGAGCCTGGGTATTTTCATCAATAATTCTTTTGCTAGCACACAATATACGAAAAACTACTAATGAAAGATACTATAAATATCTAATTAATTACAAAAAGTAATAATAAAAAATAAATATGTAAAGTAAACAAAGCACTCGAATGCGACTCGTGCTGGAAGTCTGTTTATCACTTAGGATTTATATGAATTGTTATATAATTTCTTTCTTCACACGTTTTCCAAACTGGACATGGTTAAATACGGGTGTTGTTTATTTACATCATAATTACATATACCAGTTCAATGTGACTCTTTTTACGTATACCTAAAGAGATTTCAATAAGGAATTTTGTAACTCGTTTGCACATACTTTTTCAATGAAAATGTAACCGAACTGACGTAAACGCAAAAAAGTCTTAAAGAAGCATACGATTCTTTTTCAGAACCATACCAAGCCTCTAAACGACATCCATGATGTCATACAACATGCACCCTCAAAGTATACTTATTACACGTTGATGTCATGCAACATGCACTCTCAATGTGTACTTACTCCGCGTTGATGTCATGCAACATGCACCCTTAATGTATACTTACTCCGCGTTGATGTGATGCAACATGAACCCTCAATGTATACTTACTCCTCGTTGATGTCATGCAACATGCACCCTTAATGTATACTTACTCCGCGTTGATGTGATGCAACATGAACCCTCAATGTATACTTACTCCTCGTTGATGTCATGCAACATGCACCCTCAATGTGTACTTACTACACGTCGATGACATGCATCTTCAGTGCACACTTACTCCGTGTTGACGTCATGCAACATGCAACTTCAATGCATACGTACTCCGCGTTGATGTCATGCAACATGCACCCTTAATGTATACTTACTACACGTCGATGTCATGCATCTTCAGTGCACACTTACTCCGTGTTGACGTCATGCAACATGCAACTTCAATGCATACTTACTCCGCGTTGATGTCATGCAACATGCACCCTCAATGTGTACTTACTCCACGTCGATGTCATGCATCTTCAGTGCACACTTACTCCGTGTTGACGTCATGCAACATGCAACTTCAATGCATACGTTGATGTCATGCAACATGCACCCTCAATGTATACTTACTCCACGTTGATGACTGGAAAAGTGACTGTCTTCCAAAAATCGTGCCCGTGCTCGCAGGTAACACGGAAATGTTCGTCCCATTCTTCTTCGATGATGGGGCTGTACTGTACAGTAACCGTATTTAACAAGTATTCGTTGTGTCGCTAAAAAAATAACAAAACTTGTAAACATGTTAAAATCACTCGTAGGTCTTACCTTAGCGTGTATCCATATTTTGTGAACTCATGAAACACCAACTTTAAACACGAAATGCTAAATAAACGTATCTGTTTAATTCTTGCACAAATCGTTTGCAATTTCTTTACCTGATATTCTACATAAACCTAAGCTATCACACTTGGTTACCATGGTAACATCGACCCGAAGTACCATGCTTGGTTGCTATAGTAACATCCTAATGGATCTTACCGGTCTCACCACCGGTGTTCTGGGGTCAAAGTCTTCTTTACGCCGTCCTTGCGTTCCACATCTGTTTTGACGAATATAGAATTCATACAGACTTCGACCTGTGCCATTAACATAGATACAGTCTAGGTCATGTACATAGCCCGTACTGTAGATTAAACCAGTGAAGCTGCCGTTAAACCGGATGGTGATCCTCATGTAATTATCTTGACAATCTGCTGTTATGTCTGCAGGAAATGAGGGTACTTCATCATTTAATACTAACTTTTCAGTAACATGAAATCAAAATATTAGTATCTATTATTAAAACCGAAAAAAAAGAACAACTAGATACACTAATGGCACTCGACAACACGAAATATGTAAAACATCCAACTGTTTTTTTCCTTACAAACTACTTACTTACGATAGCGTTTCATCATGACACGATATTTTTTCTTACTCTCATAGTGATTATTGTGCCACCTGACCTTTGATATGTCCAAGGTTCGAGCCGTAGTGTACCAGCGAACATGTTCCGCACTTTCACTTGTGGAGGGGTTATAACCATGACAGTTCCTTCTGATATTCGATTAAGAGAAGTCATGGAAGCGGCGGACTGTACTAAGTGGTCAATAGTTCTAAATTATAGATTACCACGCCTGAGGTTTGAAGTCTCCGAAGTAGTCGTTTAGCCCGGGTGTAGCACAAGGTACCGTTTAGATTGAAAATATTAATAATCCTTACTTTCATCACTGTGTGCTACTTCTTTGTCTGCTCTGATCCAACTCTCACAACAATAGTTTTTAAAATAATTTTACCTTCCTGTCAGACCATACTTTCGTTATGGACAGAAAGCCTTGCAAACAATCATTTAAATAGTAATTCTCTTGTGAGCTGACCAACAACATATCTGTGTATCTCAATTGCGCTTTACAAACCCTGTGTTTAAGCTATGTTGTTAATGAAAAAAGCTATTGAGTTCACGCCTTAGTTTCGAGAGTATATACAATTGATTCACGTGATTTTATTATGTAACTTGTAAATTTCGAAAACTTTCATCCATTTCACGTAAACAATCATTTAAATAGTAATTCTCTTGTGAGCTGACCAACAACATATCTGTGTATCTCAATTGCGCTTTACAAACCCTGTGTTTAAGCTATGTTGTTAATGAAAAAAGCTATTGAGTTCACGCCTTAGTTTCGAGAGTATATACAATTAATTGATTCACGTGATTTTATTATGTAACTTGTAAATTTCGAAAACTTTCATCCATTTCACGTAAACTCTTTTCATTAAATTATATTATTTAACCTTTATACGAAACTTAAATATATATAACTGGAAGCTTAGCTTTATGTATATATTCATTACACTCTAGTGCTTAAAAAGAGTTTTCTTGACTGGGCCAAACTCAACACCACTGTGTGTGTGTATATATATATATATATATATATATGTTGTAAACGTTCAAGCTACAATAATTAATACTGCAACACAAAAGAACAACAGGATAATAAATCCTGAGATCAACTGTCAACAGTTAAGAGTTATAAAATTAAAAAAAAACTCCTATGAAAACGAAAAACCCAAATCATGCCATAGAAATTTTCCTACAGAGTTATACCGCCTCCAGTGGTTTTCACCTTTAAGTGTTTCACGTGGAGTTTTCCATATTTTATTCTATAGTCAGTATAGAAAATAGTGAAACGCATCTTGCTAAATCAAATCTCGGTTATTTTTTTCCAGAAATATGCCCTTTGAGTGCTAGTAACATTGTACTTTTTACTATCATCTAAGATGAGTGATTTTGGATTGGTTATTAGCTATCACATGACAGTTTTTGTTGCATTATCATTATAATCTGGTTATAACTTGTAGAAAACTGACTTTGTTGAAAGTATTGATAAAACGAGAGACAGGTTTGACACCTGCTGCATTTTAAAGACTCAATCTGGCAAATGTCTTTGATTTGTTTGTTTGAAAGCAAACCCACACTGGGCTATCTACTGTGTCCACCGCTGGAATAGATCCTTGGATGTTAGCGTTATAAGTTCATAGTCTTATCGTTGCCTCACTAAGGGACAATCTCTTTGAACAGTCAGTCGAAAAAAAAAACGGTATATGATGAACGACTTCTAAAATAGCCCTACAAATGTTTAGGGAACTCCTACTAAAGTGGTACACAGGGTAGTTGGTATTTCCTTCTGCTTATAAATTATTCGCCTTCAACAAAGTCGTTAGGAAACTGCTGCAGACACAAATGTTCAGTACCAGTAACTTCAGTATTAGCTTTTAGTTACAAACGAAAGTTTCTTTATTTAATTAAGAACCTTTCGCAAATCGTTCCTTAGGATGGAAATGGATTCTGCTGATTAAAGGAACAAGTTCAAGAATCATGGAAATATTATTCAATTGAGGAATTAGGGGAAATCGCTTGAAATACTCAAGTGCAATTTTATACATTACTTTAGAGTTAATGACTAATACATACTAAGTGGAAGGAGCAGGTAAAACGGAGACGTTCATAAAGTTGTTCTAGCACTTATGTATTCTTGTGTCGACTTTTAAAATGACGTTGTTCTTATTTAAAAATAAAAACATATCAGGTTGTGAGCTCTGAACTAACTGTGCCTCCATCATAATTGTAATATTCAAAATTATTACATGCATGCTTTAAACTGTGTAATGAACGTAAAAAAAAAAAAAATCAAATGAACAATACTTACCTTCCACCCTAATCATGTCCCTAGGTACAACAAATCCAGTAAATTCAGGATGATGACCATCTCTAACAACGTCTACAGGAGGGGGGGAGGGATCCCCGGTGGTATTAATGGAGGTCTAAACACATCTGGTCTCGGGCCATTTCCCAACCACCTGTCTCGGACATCATCAAATCTTCTTAAAGGTTTTCGCTGAAAACTGTCTATGCTTCTTGTAGCGTTAATTTGTTTCAACAACAATACAGTACCCTCTTGTGATACATTTGGTCTTAATAAATTGTCCACTTCAACTATTATCCCAGTGTTATTTCTTGGCAAAACAGTGACATTTGATTTTTGGGTCACTTTTATCGTTTGACCATTTGTCATACTCTGCGAGAACTGAAATAAATGAAACAACATTTGTAAACATTTCAAAATAAAAATATAAGGTATTGGTAATTTAAAATTATAATTAGTGTTCTGCATATATTTTTGTTATAAAATGTGTGTATTGAAAACTAGAATAAAATTTTAGTAGCACAAGGATAGATTTTAAGCATTTTAAATTATTATGGCACGTAATTGCTATTACACTTAAAAGAACAACAAGTAAGGATAACTTTATCTTATCCGGTTGAAAGAAAAGGAAGGAACTACAGTTCTATGTACACAGATATAAAATATAAACAGTCTGAAAAGTTATACAATTTCTTTTCTGCGAAATCAACTGAAACTTCGATTTAGTTACATCAGTAAACACTTTGAATGTGTTCATTATAACAGCACCATTGATTTTTAAAAGTTGAACAAAAATTATAACCCGCAGGCAATTTTTCATATTTTATTAAATACTTTATATAAAACAAGACAATATTCGTTTAAAAAAAACTATTTTGATCAGTACTTTCAATTTGTATACATGTTGTATTAATAAGCATTTTACTTAAAAATGACAGAATTTATTTGGACAGAAATAACTATATATTGTTTCTCTTCTACATAATACAGAACTTAATTCTGTGAATTTAACGTTTTTACGCTAAATACAGTAGATAAAGATCTAAAAACCTTAGCAATGTTAGCCATTACTTTCCCAAATAAGAAAAATATAGCTAATATGTGGTATCATTTTGACTTCCTGTTTCGAAAATAAATTAATGTTTCAATGTTAAAGTTCTTTCCAACGATACATACTCTTTATTAAACATAATGTGTTTCCGTTAGATGCTCCTAAGTAAATGACTAATCAGTGTTTATTGTATTGTTTCTACTAAGTTCAGAAAGAAATTAGTTTTATATCACTTTATGTTTGTATCGAAAGAAGGAATATATATATTTGGAATGTTGTGAAGATTTACCTTATATTTCTTCCGCTTCATATACCTCAGTAATGTGTACAAAAGTTGTCTCATAGTGAGCTCTCAACAGAAAAAGAAGTAAGAGCAATGAGAAATAATTCCTTTAATATCCGGCTCAGTCTGTAAAGTATTGCACTTTGAAAAGCAAATGGTGGTTTCATATTACCTATATTACGTTTTTATTGTTTCTTTACAGAATATAAGTGTGTATATGTAATTATCTCGTTCTGTTCCATTTCGATAAACCCATTAAGCTTTACAAAATTCAGAGCATTTTATATTCCGTGAAAGTGTAGAAAGTCTTTGTATTAACTTATGAATGTTTGAGAATGTCTTATAACTACTAAATTTGCTTTGGTCAGAAGTTATATTAAACTTGAAGTGTTATACGTGTTGTTGTGTGTTTTTTTTCATGTATCGCTACTTTATCGATTTTATTTATTATTATATTATTATAACAGCTTATAAATAGGCGTTATAGAAATTAGGCAGTCGCATTGTATTTCATTTATAAAATTGTAAACTGTTTGTTTATACATTGGCGCTTAGAATATTTATTTAGGCCTAACCTTAATTTGATAAATAGACTTGATTATCGCGAGGTGTTATTTGATTTATGCTTGAAAACGTCATTATTTGTAAGGTTACCCAACTAATTATTACGTAATTTAATTACTATACCGCTTTATGAACTTTCATATCAGCATATAAATTTATAATGCTATTATTAGTAAATATGATTAGGCTCTGCAAGAAAATAGTTTTGAAATTAACTGTATTCACTAATTTTGCATTACAATTTCAATGTAAGTCTAATTCTAAGCTTAAAATTAGATCTGACTTAACATGAATAGGTTATTTCTTTATTCACTGCTGTAGTTTGACTTAAAACTTGTTTAAATGAAATGCTTATTTTATTAACCTGAATACGTTTTACATTACTTTAGAGTATTTACATTTTTTGAAATGTAATTATATGTTATTTACATTTATAAAGGAATACTAATAATATATGTATGTGTGCTTATATATGTACATCCTAGCATTTATGCATGCTATTACAATAACTACATACATTTGTTTCTTTTCAGATCATTCACAATGGAGGATTTCCTCATGAAAGCTGATTTCAAATACAAAACTTTTATTTGAAGGACCTGTGGCCAAAAGTGTGTACTTTTCCGTTTGTAAGCATTTAATAGAAAAAAGTGGTAACAGAAGAAAATCAAAGATAAATTTTGTAGTAGTTATCCAAACTCTTGCACCACCAAAGAATTTCAATTCACGAGAGGTGGGGTAGGAGATGTGCAATTATGTCACCCAAAGACGATGGCATCATGGTTCCACAAAGTGACACCGGATGGCGCGTTGCTAGGGCGCCATGACATCATAGTTCCATTGAACTTGCATAACATGTCTCAATATGACTATAATTAATCGGTATAAAATATCATTGAACTATTAATTACATATCCTAACCTAAAAGGACGATGTCTTGAAGAAATTAAAAACTTAATGTATTATGTCTCAAAATGACTATATCTAATCGATTTAACTTAATAAGTCATTCGTTATTTACATTTCATAGTCATTCTAATTTAATGACGTAGGTGTTTAAACAGTAAGTCGTTCAGTATTTTTAGTTGTAGTAAACTGTATTGGTGCAGGTATCAAGATATGCAAAATAATGGTTTTAACATAATTAAATCTAGACATTGATCACATGTAAAATACAGTAACAATGTCACAACATATTTGTTAAAAGCCTATGGACAGTCGTTAAAGTATATAAACATCAATCATATGCGGAAGTATTGTACCCGCCTTTGTAAAACCTGTGTAAAATAAAAAAATATATATATGGTATCATGTGTAAAATGAAATAATTTTCTGAGTTATAAAGTCAAATTAGTAAAAGTATACGTTTATTTGATGATATTCTTTTTACATGCGTGCCATTTTTCCGCTGAAACGCGGATTTCCGCGGTTTACAAAAGGCCAACGATCACCCACGAGATTCGTGTAAATTCGAGGAGAAAATATGAGCGATTTGGGGGCCGGGTAGGTGGTTTTTGAGGAGAAATCGTATTTTTTCAATGTTTATTGCAGAAAAAAAAATCTGACCGCCATCTTGGAGGCAGTCTCGTGGTCCAGCAAAGAAGACAAGAATTCAAACGATTAATTGAAATGAGAGGTAGGTTCTTTTTTTATATAGAAATATCTGTTAAAAGTCATTAAATAATGGTAGATAATGTTTTATCGTGGCATATAAGGGTTCAGAACAGTTGAATAATGATAAATAAATGAGAGATGGAGACGGATGATGTTTATACAGCCAGCCGAGACGGAGGCTTTATCGTTCCGCCATCTTTGTTTTCTTCCTCGGAAATATCTATTAAAATTCATTAAATAATGGTAGATAATGTTTAATCGTTGCATATAATGGCTCAGAACAGCTGAATATATTGATAAATAAATTAGAGATGGACATGGATGGTGCAGGTAGCATACTGAACGATGAAGATGATTATCAATGATAATGATCAGTGGTGATGATCAATGATGATGATCAGTGGCGATGACCAATTATGATGATCAATTCAATGATGATGATAGGATTGTTCAAACTGTCTAAATTATTGTTTTATACAGAGTGGTTTGTTTGGTTTCATTGCAGAATCATAGGAAAGTTCTTTGACAAGGATGATCCCGAGGCTCGCAAAGTTGATGGGGACAACATCAAGAATAAATGGAATTGGCAGTGGCTTGAACTGAAAGTTACTCTAAAAAACAAGACCTTCCCCCTCAAACATTTCTTCAAGAAAGATGAAGAAAATGGCAAGGCAAAATGTGTCATCTGTGACAAGTACTGCAACTATGGTAGCCGTGGGAGCATTGCCCTAGTGGACCATTGTAAATCCAGTACACATGTGAAAAAAGTAGATGTGATGTTGCAGACTCAGTCTGTAAAGACCCTACTTCAGCCACCACTGTAAGAAAAGCCACCTAGTCAAGAGGCAGAGCCAGTCAGAAGTTCCGTCAAACTGGCTATTCCCATTTTTGACAGAAAGGCCAATGCTGAGGTGAGTTACTATTTTGAATAGCAGGAACATCCTTATTTGCAACCTGATATGAGTATCATCCGAGATTATATGTAAAAAAACTTATAGTAATCTTTTCCCATATGTTTTTTTAAATTTCAGCTTCACTCTGGTGAGGTATGTCAGGTGTTGTAAATATGTTGTATAAGATATATATGGTGCTTGGCTATCACTAAAAAATTGATATGTTGGTTTATACTTAGTGAAATTGGGATATAGTGCTTTGTATAATATCGTTGGTGTTGTATTGTATACTAATTGCTTTACTATAGATTGCAAGGTTATTGGAAAGCTTGGTAGTGATACTTTTCAGCAGATTTAGAAGAATAAAAAGTTGAATGACATGCAAGAATATTGCTGAATTGCTATTTATTTTGTTTTGTTTTTTTGTGTGCTTCCAGGCTATGATCCTTGGTGTCATCGCAGAGCATTCCCTCAGTCTGAGTGTGGCTCCAGTCATTGTAGATCTGGCAAAGGCACTGGCAGAAGACAAAGCAGCACTATCCCAGGTTCAACTGACAAGGACAACAGCAACCTACAAACTTGTTCATGGAGTGGCACATACACTGTCACAAAGGATTTATAACAACATGAGAAATTATTCATTCTCATTGAACATAGATGAAAGACTAGTAACAGTAACAAGAAGGTTTTGGCCATTCTAGTGTCTTATCTTAACCTGGCAACAAAGAAAGTAGATGTTGAACACTTGGATTCAATCGAACTAAAGAAGGTCAATTCTGCCTCATTGTACAAAGTTGTTGTTCACTTTTTCACAAAGAACCAAATACCTTGGGAGAATTTGGTGAGTTCGATGATGGATTCTTGTAATGTCATGCGTGGGACAAAATCAGGGGTTGAGGCATGGATTAGAAAGGAGAAGAATATAAACCTTCTGGATGTGGATGGTGACTCGTGCCACCCCATCTATAATGCTGCAAAAGTCTTTGCCAACCCATTCCAAAAGTGGTTGGAAGGTCTCAGCACTGATCTGTTTGAATACCATCGGTGGGCCAGAGATCAGTTGATGAACCTGAAAGAAGTGTGTGAGTTTCTTGGGATACCCTTCACAACACCTCCAAGATTTGTATCCCACAGATGGCTGTCTGCCTATGATGCAACTGTGACTACTGCAAGGATAATGGAGGCATACACAGTTCTGTACTTTGCCTTTCTGTCTAAGAGTGAGCAGCCTGTGTACAAAGAAGTAATTGAAGAAATCTACAAGAAACTTTATCAAGTAAGCACCAAGGGCCAGGCAAGGATTACAGCCATACATGCAGAACTAAAGAAGAAAAGCATGACAGAGCAAGGAAAAGCAAGGAAAGTTAGAATAGTGGAGAAGATCTTATTTCATAGGGAGAAGACTGATCTTCTTACCAGTGTCTATCTGGGTGTGTTGCCCATACTTAAGGAGTATGTGATGGTATTCCAGGGTAAGAAGACAATGTGTCACAAACTGCATGACATGCAGATGAAAACATTCACTGCCTTTCTAGCTTGTTTTGTCAAAGCAGAGCATCTACAGAATTTGACCCCATTGAAATTGCAGAAATTGGATTTGAATGAGACTGATAAACTCCTGAAGAAAACCACAATGTTTGTAGGTGATGTTGCTAAACAAATTGTAGTCAAGAAAGGAAAAGATTCGACAGTGCTCAAATTTCTTGAAGATGTCCAAACTGCCTACACCACGTGTGGATCATATCTTCAGAAGAAGCTGCCATTGAACAGCAGAACATTGCAGGCCTTGTGTGCTATAGATCCAGTTGTCAAAGGCCATAGTGTCACAGGTGAACATCTCACAGACTTAGCAGATTTCTTCAAACAGTTGCTGCCAGAAAACCACAGTGTATCACAGGAAATACTACGGTACAATGTGGACAGTGACCTGAAATGCCAGAGTGACACTGATGTTGTTGGCTGGTGGACAACAGAGTACATGATGGACACCTACCCAGCACTCTCAAAAGTAGTGTCAGGAGCGCTTTCTGTCTTTCATGGCCCTATGGTTGAGTCATCCTTCAATGTCATGGGAGATGTGATTGATGCTAAATCATCAAAAACAGCAATAGAAACCTACACTGCATACCAGACGATAAAATATTCTCTACGCTCCAAAGAAACAACAGCGATTGAAATGTTTAAAAGGAAAGATGTTCATTTTGATCCTGTAGACAAGAGAATGTGTAAGGACATTAGATCAGCAGCTTCAAAGTATACCTCAAAGCTGAGGGAGAATCAGAAGAAAAGGGCAGAAAGGCTTGAGGCCTATGGTTCTGTGAAATCTGGCCCAGCCACCTTGGCTAAAGAAAAAGTCCAGAAAGCCGCAGAGGCACAGAGAGCTGCCCATTCAGAGGAGAGAAAAAAAGCTCGGAAGGGAGCACTGGAAACCCTTGTCTCGAAAAAGAGTAAAGTAGCCAAGATTGATTAAAGGAAATTAAGTGATTTGAAATTTGACTGTAATTTATGCAGCAGAGCAGAAGTTGATATCAGTGACTGAAAAACATTTTATTATTATCTGCAGCATACAGTGCCAGTGGTTTATTTTAAAGCATATCATTAATTTTATTTTGAAGCAATGTCAAAACTTTCCTTGATTTGCTGTTTCAGTTTGTATTGTGAAAGAATGAAAAATATACTGATATTGAGGTACCAGTAATTTACTGACAAGATTGTATAGATGAATACGTTTTACTGTAGGTAGTCATGTAGAGTAATTTTAAGTAATTTGAAATTTTAATGGAATACATGCAGCAGAGCAGTAGTTGTTGATGTCAGTGACTGTAAAAAATTTAATTTCTGAGGCATATCACTGATATCAGTAGTTTAATATTGAACCATATCAGTAGTTGAATTTTTAAGCAATGTCATAGCTTTCCTTCATATGCTGTTTTAGTTTGTATTGTCAATTTGTGAAAGAATGGAAAATTCACTGACATTAAGGTACCAGTAGTATAATGACAAGATTGTATAGATGAACAATTTGAACTGTAGGTAGTCATGATTATTTTGTTTGTTTGTTTGTTTTTGGAATTTCGCACAAAGCTACTCGAGGGCTATCTGTGCTAGCCGTCCCTAATTTAGCAGTGTAAGACTAGAGGGAAGGCAGCTAGTCATCACCACCCACCGCCAACTCTTGGGCTACTCTTTTACAAACGAATAGTGGGATTGACTGGAACATTATACGCCCCCACGCCTGGGAGGGCGAGCATGTTTGGCGCGAACCCGCGACCCTCGGATTACGAGTCGCACGCCTTACGCGCTTGGCCATTCATGATTAGTCAAAAGAGTAATTTTATGTGATTTGAAAATTGTATGGAATATATGCAGCAGAGAAGTAGTTATTGGCAATGACTGTAAAACATTTAATTGGCAGCATACCAGTAGTTGATGATGATGATGTTATTGATGACAAAAAGGATAATAATGAAATGATTTGTATTTGAAATATTTACTGAGTTATTTTGGCTTTATTAACTCATATTACTAATATATTTTGATTTAGAAAAACATTAAACTGAATAAATAGCAAATAAACAATCTTAAATTTCATTTATTTACTTTTTATTTTATTTGTTAATTTTAGATAATTTGATATATCTTCTAAAAAATGAATGCAAATTAAAAGAATAAATCAATCTGCTAAAAACTGTAAATGAAAGTTATAGTTTTTATTAGTTTGATTTAGTCTTTTAATTTCCTTTTGTTATTTTATATGATATATATTGTGTACTTTTCCAACATTGCAATGTCAAAAAACATAAAGAAATTATGTCCTAGATTGCACCAAATCACACCAAATAGCATCCATGTTTTAAAAATTTCCCGGGGGAGCATACCCCCGGACCCCCCTAGTCAGGCGCGGCTGCGCCGCGCTGTGGCGCCAGGCTATATACCTTTTCCTCTTTTTTTCATAAATGTCATCGGCATGCCTGTTTTTAGGACATTGTTTTTTTTCTAGTTAAGTACAAAACTACACAAAGGGCTATCTGTACTACACCCATCACGGGTATAGAAACTTGGTTTCTAGCATTGTAAAGTCAACAAATATATCGCCGTGCCACTAAACGGTTATAGTTACAGTGAGGCATCAAACAATAACTCTTAATTATTTCATATATTGTCCTTTTAGGTCAGAAAATGTAACCACAAATCTGATGATAAGCGTCCTTTTAAAGTCAGTATAAATGGTTAGGAAATTTTAATTAACTAAATAAGTAGTGTTTTATATCGACTATGCAGTTTCAATGGAAATATGACGTCATGGCGGTCTAGCAACGTGCCCCTAACAACGTGGTGACAATTTGTGAAAGCTAAGATGTTATCTTCTTTGGAGACATCATTACACACAACTTCCCTGCTTCCTCTCCAAGGTAGCCTATCAGCGTGAGGAGGCATCCTTTAGGGGTGCAAGAGCTGGAGTAACTGCATCTTCTTAACTCTAGTTCAAATGTAAAGAGGTTTTTACTTTCTCCTAATTAAAGATTCTTAGCTAACAGAAATCCCAGATATTACTTGCTTATTTTATAGTCAAATACAAGAAAAATATATTTTGCGCTCCTAAAAGAACTATTGTAAGGAAATTTTTAATCAATTTATATTTCAAATATATCATTTTACTATATTTTCAGTTCAATCTAGAAAGGTTTAGTCTGCTCTTAAGTGAATTCCCACATTTTTAGACTACAGAAGTTATAAATCTATACTTTTTCTTATATTCCTTAGGAAACTTTCAGTAAGAAAAATGTTAAGGAACAAAATACCAAAATCTATCTTTTTTTTTTTTTTTGACTTAGTCTAAGAGTTTTCTTTTTCCTCTGATATGAAAACAAATTCTAAATCTAAACAGTTTATCTCTGGTTTAGTTTAAAGACAATTTTACTGACTCTACTCTGAAAATCATTAGGACAATTGCTGAAGAGGTTCTTTTAAAATAATGTCAACAAAAATATTTCATGAAATTTACTAGTGACTCCTTTATATGAGAATTTTAAAATCGCATAACTACGGTAGGTAATTGCTGTTTAAAAAAAACAGTTAACATATCTGAATTAATTAGCTTAAACATTTCACAGTTATATGCTAAACATTTTAAGGAATTTAACAGGATGGGAAAATGTGCCTAACAATTAACTTTTATTCAAAAAAAGTACATATAGCTACACAACTTTATCTTTAATTAATGTACATTCTATTTAACTTTAAACTTAAGACGCTACAATCTAACTTACTTCCATTTTTCATTTGATTCAAACTAACCACAACAGTTACGTATATAAATTCAAATATTCATTAGTTTTATAAAAGTTAGTTGTAGCATATTCTTCTATACTGTAATGTTGTCTCAAAAGGTAAAATATTGCGACCGTATGTCAGAATTCAATATGTTCATGACGAAGCGATTCATTGTAATATAATTAGCTTTTCATTCTTCTAAATTTCTTGGACGATGACAAATCACTGAATAATTTTAAGACACTTTTTTTCGGGATATTCAGTTTATTATGTGACACTTTCAAGTTTAAATGTGTATAGATAAAAGTCCAATCTTCATATTAATTTATGAGTGTGTCATACTAAATTACTTGGTAGGCCGTTTTAATTGCATTTCATGATATATTGCTTCTTAGTACTTACTTTAATTAGGCTTAGTGAGCTTCTCTGCAAAGCTTGACAGATTCACTTATCCCGACGGTATTCGAAATTAATAATCAATTTCTCTCTTGGAAATGTTTTAACATTTAGATTTCTTGTAGTTCAACAAAATCTGTAGGTTCGTTTAATTTTAATGAATTCTTGGGAAGTTGACTTTATACAATATAAATAAGGAAAATATAAATGCATTACTCTCCTATAAGACCTGTTCATTACACACTGCATTCTGAATATCAATAAGCTGTTTAATTCCTGAACTTTAAAATAGAAAGGTTATTAACCTTTTCAAAAAACTATCGGATTTCTAACATCGACCTGTAAAATTAGGTCGGTTTTCTACTTGCTGTAAATATTGAATTCCTCTGTTAGTAAAATGTAGTCAAACTGTGACGTTTGTTTAGTTTAAACCATTTCGGACGTTACGGATGCGGAGGCACAAAACGTTTCAGAATTGAGTCGAATTACACACGAGTGCACAGTCCGTCTATTTCCGGCGAACAGAATGTCAACCTTGACACTGAATGGAACCAACTAGGATAATAACCCATATATATATTTACATACATACTCTCTCATTTCACACTGATATTACAAAGTGTGTTGGCTTTCACGTTTTATTTAAATGATTATTCTTATATCTAGGTTAGTGTAATAGACCTATAAATTAGCGATCATTCCAATTAAAGCACGTAAATATCGGATAAAAAATAAGCTACTTCATATGTGAGTTGAAATGCATAAGGATTATCTCAAATCAGATAACAAGCATTCTATTATCAAGAAAATTTCATTAATAACTCATCTGTATTTATAACCACTTGATAGCAAAATGAATAATTTTCTTCCAAGCCGTCCGCTTGCTTTTTAATCATTTTACTTACGTAAGTACTTTGCTTCGAAATTCTTCAAGATTTATCAGTCTATGGGTCAGTCGGTATATCTTTCAATATATCGAATTAATGAATAACTAAATCGAAATATGAAGTGCATGAAACATATAACACCTAGAAGAAACGTAGGTTTTAAGATATATGTAATAATAGTGAAATAAAAAATAAACTGTTAAGTATCACGTACACAGGTTATAAAGTATCAACTGTTAGGCCTAAGTAAAATTCAAATAATCTCCAATTCTATTAGGTAAGTTGACCCCTATGTTATACTTCGTATATCTATGTATTGTCGAAATGAAATTAGTTATTTCAGCATAGCTGAAGAAGTTTTACCCATAAAGGAGAAAATATAATTTCTTATCATTTATTTGGCTTTACTTTATTACGATTACATTAAAATAAAGTATTAATCGATTTTTAAACCACCTTATCTCTCTATCTTTTCTGTTTCGTTAACCTAACATTCATTTGTATAGCTGTATTAATACAAAAATCCTTAATTACTGATTCTCCCACCATATTTCACATACGCATCATCATCTGTTACAAGGACAGTGAGTCAGTAACAAAAAAAAAAAATCACTTTAATTATACCATACAGTTAAAATGCTAAATGTTTTTGGGATAGTTATCGTATTCATATGTTACCTGTTTTTTTATTCATGAGTTATTTCTGACAACCTATAAAAGATTAGATATGGTAATTAATAGTGTGACAAGGGTGTTGGCGTAGAGTCGTTTATTGTCTGGATTATAATTAGAAGGGAGGAAATCCACACCTCTTTAGGTAGTTTAAGAATAAATGAATTCTGTAGGAATACATAACTTAATTGTCTTTTCAATGTACATTTTTCAATGAATCATAAGAGGATTTTACTTACCAACAGGAAGGTCGCGAGGACCATGACCCACAGGAAAGAAAGGTGAATCTCATGTATCATGGCTTGGTTCACCTAACAACAGCCTACAATATGAAGCATGAACAGAACTTCGTTATTCTTATGACCAATCCAACTTTGATCTCCTAATAATAAATTATCTAGGCTCAAAAAGGTGGAATTGTTCCCCAGTGTTAGTTTAAAAGATTCTATCTCACTGGAAGTGTGACATTAAATACAGAGTCATATCAACTTTCCTACTGATGTACTTCAACATAATCATTCACTATTTTGAGCACACACCTGATTATCAATTGTGAACAGTTGAATTACATCAGCTGTATATTTTCAAGAAATTTCAAAACTGTATAGGTCAATGTCTATTACTCCATAAGATACAAATTTAGTTCGGTCTAATTTTTGGGATATAACATGCTGTGTGATTTAGAATATTGTTTTACACATTTTATTAAGCAGAAAATTTAAATAGTTTCACTCTACAGCAAATCAAGTGTGATTGAAGAATTTTAAGTGCTTTCCTTTTGAGGAACATGTACCGAACCAATAAATAATATTGCAATAACTACTCATATCACTTGATCAGAATAGTCGACTTTCAACTTTACAAACATCTGTAGTCCTTTCCCTGAAGTTGAGAGTAATTTTTTGTTCTATCAAATAATGTAACAATAATATTAACGCGTAATACATACCTCCGAGGTAAAAAAAAGTTGTTTTGGGTGCCACGGGACTATTTAAGCTGTAAAAAAAAAAGATAATTGAATAAACATTTTTTGAATTTATTCTCAGAGCTAAATTCACGGTCTTTCTGATCCTACTGAACTTCCATCATATTCTACTAATATTCTATATGAAAGATATGAGATGATAAAAGAGGCAAACCACATCGAAGAGCTCACTGGTGAGAAGAAAATAAAAAGCAAGATTAGCCAAATAAGACAGAGAAAGAAGAAGAAAAGGCAAGCAGCTGAAGGAGGCGTTCAAAGATGTGCTTCATTATGGATTGTGTACTTGTTGGAAAGTCAACATAAGTATTCATCCCATAAAACAACGAAATTGTACGAGAATTGTCGTTTATTTGCAAGTATTTTCTTTTGTTTGCATTTATTGTCAATATATTTTCATGAAAGAAAAAGGAAAAAACAAAATAACAAGAAAATAAAGAGAAAAACGGTCTGGAAAAGGGTGCACTTTTCCGGAGAAGGTAGCCCAAATTTCAATTTTCAAACAATCATAGAAGTTAGAGTATTTATGCTTAAAAGTATAAAAACACCATGGAAAATATTTTTCGCTGTTCTATGTTAGTACGAAATGCCCTATTTCAGTGTCCATATTTCGCAAAAAATCGGTAATATATCAGGATATGTTGCCGCCCCGAGGTATGCACTTCGTGTTAATACGAATAAGGTACTTTACTCAGCACTTCATATCCTAAAATAAGTGATTTCCAGTAAATCTACTTGAGGGCTATCTACGTTATCTGTCCGTAGTTTTAACCTAATAAAATAGAACCGGCTAGTTAATGGCATTCACCACTAACTCTTGATCTAATGTAATCGAATTAGTTCATTAGTACATTTTGTTTCCTTTAGAGCCAAGCCACATTGGGTTATCGTTGAAAATCTCATCCCTGATTTTAGAGTTGCAAGTCTGTATATTTACCAATTTCCTACCTGGACAGAGGAATTAGACCGTCATTCTTATAACGCAGCTATGGCCCTAAAATGCGAGCCTTAATTTGTGCATCAACAGGATGCAAAGTGAACTCTTAGATTCACAACCTGACATGCTAACTGCTTGACTACGCCCGGCTTAGGAAACTGTAAATTAGAGTGTGATGTAATATTGCATGCATTACTTATTAATCAATATATAGGGTGTTACTAAACAATGCAAGAAAACAATGCCTACCCTACACAGCTTGAACAAAGGAAATATACATATATATAAATTAACAGTAAGGCTAAGAAACTATACATCAGGTCAAACTTTGTGTTTAGAAAGATTTTAGCTATGTTTTGGGCGTGTGCCGTTCGTCAAACTTAGCCACATATCGGGAAATGTATATACAGCTTCTGAAAAATGCTAGAAACTGTGATGCTGTGGATCAGCTTTGTTTTAATGTAGAAAATATTTTTCATTTAACAAAAGACAAATAAATACTCAACTAACAACTTTATGCAGCAAACCAATTTATTGGTAACTGTTCAAGTCTGATATCAAGGAGAAAAATACAAGTTAATTATTTATTATAAGACCAGTATCATGTTTTCTTGTTTTAGATTAAAATATATGGTAAGTGTGGAGTTTTATTGATCAATAATCGTAAATTTTGTCACCAAATAATAAAATGCAAGTTTTAACAGGAAAAGAACTCTTAAATATTTCATTAAACGTCATATGACAACTAAGTATCCTCAGTAGAAACAAAGGCATAATTACTTTATTAGATTTTTGTCTTCTGGTGGCTCAGCGACAAGATTAAATGGTTATTACGCTAACATTCGGGTTTTAATCCCTGCGAGAACATGACGCATGTGCTTTCACCTGCAACAAGTTAGCTACTCGTTTTCTGGAGACGTTCAGTAAAATGTCAGAGGGGTGACTTTAACATAACTCATTAAATTTAATCTGTTTCGTGATACACCGACTGTTCACATCATTTTAAACAAATATTCGCTAATTTTAACTATCAGAGTTCTGTTTAAACATATGATGAATTTTTATTATTAGCAACTATATTGTGTTATGGATCATTATGTGTTATCCTCTTTTTTAAGAAGAAAAATGCTTCCTAGTCTGTGAACTTAACAACGCAAAAAAAACAACGGGTTTCGATACTCGTAGTGTACAAGCACAATAGCCCATTGTGTAGCTTTGTGCTTAATTCAAAACAACAACAACAAGAAGCAAAACAGACTACATTATTAATAAACTAAAAGTAATATATTCTAAATGGCATATTGATTTTCACCTAAACATTATTCTTACAATTACGTGATGTAGCTTACACCGAAGAACTGAGTAATAGATACGATATTTATTTATCAATCTCTAAATAGAATATTGGTACTCAGGGGTGAAATTCTCAAAGAAAAAGAAAAAGTAAAGACACTCAGCTGAGTGAAGTGGACATGTTTTTTTGAAAAAGGAAAAATTGCATGTATACATAATAAATAGAAATAAAGTAGCTCAAATAAGTCTCGGTACTAGTACCACGTTAAATAAGTTCCGGTACTAAGAATTTCATCCCTGCTGGTAGTTTACTAGAATTGATCAAGTGCAAATTATTTCATTCCTTTAAGTGTGGGCCTGGTGGTTAGGGCACTCGATTCACAACCTGCGGATAGAGGGTTCGCATCCCCGTCACCGAATATGCTCGCCCTTTTCAGCCGTGGGAGCGTCATAAATAACATCAGACCAGACTTATCAGTGTTTTGTTCTATTTCTTAAAATTTGAAAAGCAGCTACATGACTAATAATGTATTCTTGTGTACTAGTGTGTAAAATGGCTAACATCAGACAGTGTTATGTTCTATTTTTTAATGAATAACAGAAATAGATTTTGTTTTTAATAGATTTTTAACAGAAACAGTTCTTTTTGACATGCGTTTGCTAAAATACTAAACCATAAAATGAAATGAATTAACAGTAAAAGGTTACCTGCTTTTTCGTACTGTTATGGAAAGAGATATATACAGAAAGAAGGTCATCTATACTTATACAAAACAAACGACTTGAAACAAATATAACAAAACAAACCTTAGAAATATTTTCCTTCTTCTCTCTGAGATACAGCCTTTACCCGTGTTTTGTAAAGCTGTCAGGTTCAGAAGTAGCGTGTTTTGAAGTCACACAGCACGAGGAAAGAGCGTTATTTGTTTCCTCTCTGTAAATGTCGAAATTAGCTTTTCAGAAAGGCTTATAGAGAACCATCACGACGTTCTGGACGATGCACATTTCTCCGACCATAACAATACGTAACTGTTGTTGGTAAGTAGTTGATTGGTTATGTCTGATGTTGATGTAACTGTGATGTCATTAATGACATATGATGGAGAAAACTGTAAATTCTTCATTCAAACAATAGAAACATAAACCTACAAGAACAATGATTACATAATTTTTATTGAAAAAAGAAAAAGCATTAGCTTCAGAGCTCTGGGAGTCTAAAATTACAACCAGTGGAAAATATCTCGGAAGATTACTTCTTCACAAGAAAAGCCTTAGCTGCCACTTTTATTTTACACTGTTTAAAACAAGTTAAGTATTCCAACATAAAAAAGACTTGGAAGTGTCAAAAACTTTCGTCCAACGTGTCTTAGGTAGAAAATGTTCTTCGAGTCACAAATCTACAAAGTGCGTGGGATAGTTAGAACATTGCAAGACAAATTGTGCAAGAAACAAGCTGTGTGTTAGCAAAGTTAACACAAGCAACTTGGAGCAGTAATACTATGTAAAGCCTTAGCTATGTATAAATCAATAAACAAAGTCATAGGCAATTATTTATTAATTTACATATTTTGCTGTAAACAACTTTTACTCAAAGCGAATTATTAAATAATTATTCGGTCGTACTAAAAACACAAAACAAAGAAACCTGGGATAAAGAACTATATAGGGTTTCACCTCGTGTTTCTACGTTAATATCAAGTGCAAATTAGCATATTCCTCTAAGTGTGGGCCTGGTGGTTAGGGCACTCGATTCACAACCTGCGGATAGCTGGTTCGCATCCCCGTCGCTGAATATGCTCGCCCTTTTCAGCCGTGGGAGCTTCATAAATAAACGGTCAATATCAATATTCACTGGTAAATGAGCAATCCAAGAGCCCTTTAATCTTTCACTGCTAAATGAGGGACAGCTAATTGGAGAAGTTAGGAGGTCAAGCCTGCTGGGAGTCACAGGTGAAGAATCAACATTCCAGACGTTCTATAGTTGTATAGGTCTCGCAATAAAGTCAAATAATCTCACTATTTAAATTTCTCGTTGTAATAAATTAGTTTTTCTTTTAATTGGAATTTTAAGGCAGTTCTTTCAGCATTAACTCTTCTAGCAATTCAGAAATCACTTGCATTTATGATAACCCCATTTACTGCTTCATTTATTTCAAATAAATAAAGACTGGATAATGCTCTCTGATACGAATGAAATAGACTAATAGTCTTTTTTTTTAGACGAAAGATATATTCTGGATGATCTTCCCAACAACAAGGAAGAAAGTTAGTTACTCTTCTCGAGCCCAAGGAGATAGGCTAAATAGTTTTCTCCTAGACTATGGAGATAGGCTAAATAGTTTTCTCCTAGACTATGGAGATAGGCTAGAGGGACAGACATAATATCTAATATAATAGAGACAGATTAGATAGGCTTCCCTAGAACAGGAAGTTGTCTATATCTAAAAGATAATAAGATACACCATATAGTCTTCTCTAAAGCATAAAAATAGGTTGGAATGTTTTCTTAGAATAAGTGAGTTATATTGGATAACGTTCTTTAAGATTAAAGGAATACGCTGGATGATCTTCTTTAGGACAAAGAGATAAGCTAGATAGTCTATCTCCCTGTTTTGTTCTATTTTCCATTTCTAATACCAATACACCATATAAACTGAGTTTACTTAACCTCGTAAAATTGTATGTTTAATATTTTATTCGCTTAAGCATTTGTGAATAGCTAGTAGTTTCAGTGATTTTGATATTAAACGAGTCAAATAAGCTGACAGTCTTTTCTAGGGTGAGTGAGATATGCGAGATAGTCTTCTTAACCGCTTCGTAGAGGTTCATAGAACGGCTCTGACTTTTTTTTCTTTTTTCCAAGTACAAACATTAGGCTCATAGCTCCATCATCTCTTGGCCGATTTGAGATCTAATTATAGTTTTCGACTCAGGAGATCAAATTCTCTCGACCTGTATATGTCACCACGCTCATGGTGTCATTGATTAATTTACTCTAATCTTGCCTTAAATAATTTCAATTTGTGGGTAGGCTAATAGAGTTCCTGATGAGTAATAAAATCGAATTGTGTATACATGCGCCTCAAGCAAGATCTTATAAATTAATTTACCCTAATTCTTCCTTAAAGAATTTCAAGTGTCATGGCTATTGAGGTTTCTCTCTTGTTTAAGACGAGAGATATGTTGGACAGTATTTTTCAGGACAAAGGAGATAAGTTTGATTATCTTTTCTGAGACGAGAGAATACAGCAGATATTCTTTTTTTTGTGCCGTTATCTCAATAAATAACGATTTTGATTCTACTCATATTTCTAATTCCTATCGTCTTAGCCTTGTATTCCTAACAAACATTGTCAGTTGAAATTTCATCAATAGTTATTTTTTGTAAACATATATTATTTCCTCGTTTCATATATGTTTGAAATATACATTTTCGCCACCTTTACGAATTTTTTGGTTTGCGGTCTTTTTTTCATTCTTGACAATATCATCCATTCCACTGCAATTGAAAACTGACCCCCTTTCTCATACGATTGGCTTGATGTGACCCGGTAGTTAAGATATTCGACTCGCAATCTGCGGGTCGAAAGTTCGAACCCCCATCACCGAGCATGCTAGCTCTTATAGATACTTTTCATTGTTAAAAGAGTAGCCCATGAGTTGACAGCCAGTGGTGTTGACTAGCTACATTCCCTCTCGTCTAAATTCTAAATTAGCGATGGCCAGCACAGATAACCATTGAGTAGCTTTGCGCAAAATTCCAGAAAAACAAATAAACAAACAGACACACGATTAGCTAAATTTCTCTGATAATAAGTTTCACAAACGGGTGTAAAAAAAGCGATATGCTTATTTCAGGATGAGGTTGTTATAATGTTCTAGAATATACTTCGTATACGATGCACCAGAAAGGAAATATTTATGACATACATATAGAAGAGAATTAACATGTGTGTGTTTCCAGTTTTTATAAACGTCTGTCGCTTTTTACAGCATGCAGAATTGTAATTTAACTTGTTACATTTGATTAAAGAATTTCATCTCATTAGTTGTTAATATTAAAACACTAAAGGAACGAAGTACATATTTTTCACACAAGTTTTATTCTTAAGTAAAACTTAAAAGTAATACTTTTCTTGCTGTGACGAGAAAGATGATTCCTTGCAAATTTGTTTTAAATGGTTTTAAATATTATATCAGAATACAAAGAATATTTAAAGTTTGAAGAGCAGTTACATGACTAATAATGTATTCTTGTGTACTAGTGTGAAAAATGGCTAACATCAGACAGTGTTATGTTCTATTTTTTAATGAATAACAGAAATAGATTTTGTTTCACCTCGTAAAATATCATGACTAATACCTTATCAGTTTAATATGTTCGTACTAAACTGAATGCCTTTTAGGCAAAGCTAATGGTTCGTATGATTTTATGTCTCAAATTTGATACCAAACGAGTTACATTGTATTAATGCAAACAATCAATTTTTGTTACGAAGGTAGGAATTCACCAACTGTCTTGAAACAGCAGCCTTACATTGTTTAATGTTCCCTTAACAATAAAGCGCACGATCGATCCAGTAAGCAGAAAAATCTATTTCTATCTGGTGCTGTTCCATAATCCTTTGTAAAACAGGAAGTAAAAAAAAACAACTCAGTTTATATTCACTTATTCCTCAGAAAGAATAATGCAGACTGTTAAAGAATGCGAGTAGCTGAGACCTAGAGACTGTTTTTTAGCGTTTGAATATACAAAAATAGACAATTCGAATTCTGTAGATGACTCGGCCTTACATCTCTTTCATGGGTCGGCGTACCACTGTGGAAGCTCAGTGATAACTGTAACAAAACACCGCAAACTATTGTGTTTACTAACGGACGTGTAGCGTGAATGTGAGTTAATGAACTCTACTAATTGATGAGAGGATGACATTTTGTTTCGTAACGAACGAGAAGCGTTCGAAATACAATAGCGAAAATATCCGTGCGGTACATTGTTCAATAATGACACAAACCTTTGCAAATGCAGCAATTCCAAATAGTTCTAAAACTAAACCTACACCATGATATGATATTTAAACTTTTTTAGCTTCAGAAGATGTACTGCTAAATGCAGATGTATACACATATATGACACAAAGAAACAACCTTTTGTTTAATTAATACCATTTTCAAACAAATCGCCGTTAACGATTCCTAATCGTGTAACTATTTTATTTTATAGCAAATTTAAATTGTTTAGCTTAGGTACAGACTCCGCGTATTCAAGTATCTCTAGAGATGGTTCAAAGGCTGAAACAACTTTAATTCGTTTACTGGAGAACAATCATTTACCTTAAAGTGACTTTCAACGCCAGTCATGCTATTAGTGTTAACATTTATCCTGTCAACATGTTCATACTATCATCTATTCACTGCAGATCTCTTCCCTATGGACTACCCATTTATAACTGTCTAAACCTCTTACTAATGGCCCACATATCTCTACTTTTCTTTAATTCATGACGAAAAGCGTGATAATTACTTGCTAATCTATAAGCAGTTTTAAGAAAATACTGATCAACCTATCAAGGAGCAAACAGAATGAATTTACTGAAATCAAGAAAAAAATAATGAACACTCTAACAAGAACAGAAAAAAAGATTAAATGATAAAAACATTGTGAAACAAGCTAGTTTGATGAGGTTTACATGTTTCAATTAAACTACTAAAAATGGACTAATTTCAGAAGATTTTTATTTTTCACAGCATATTTGAAAGATTAATAATAATTTAACTATTTCGTGGTTTCAACTGCCATTATTAGAATTTGTATGCAAATATCTTTCTCCGCCATTGTGTGTATATATATATATCTTTGTTTTGAATTTTGTGCAAAGCTATACGAAGGCTATTTGCACTAGATATCCCTAATTTAGCAGTGTAAGACTAGAGATAAAGTATCTAGTCATGACTGCCAACCTCTTGGGTTAGTCTTTTTCTAACGAATAGTGGGATTTTTCATAATTTATAACTCCCCACGACTGAATGGACGAGCATGCTTGGTATAACGGGAATTTGAACCCGCGTCCCTCAGATTACGAGTCAAGCCCTCTAACCACCTGGCCATAACGGGCCACATAAGTTTAAGGGTTTAGAACAATAAAAATCGAAGTTTGGTCGCTGTGGTACATACCATTGTGCAGCTTTATTGTTAATAATGGGCCTGGCATGGCCTAGCGCGTAAGGCGTGCGACTCGTAATCCGAGGGTCGCGGGTTCGCGCCAAACATGCTCGCCCTCCCAGGCGTGGGGGCGTTATAATGTTACGGTCAATCTCACTATTCGTTGGTAAAAGAGTAGCCCAAGAGTTGGCGGTGGATGGTGATGACTAGCTGCCTTCCCTCTAGTCTTACACTGCTAAATTAGGGACGGCTCGGTGCAGTGGGCTAACAACCTACTCACTTAAATACTTGTTGAAGAATCCGCAAGCGATTGCGGCCCTATGTTCCTAGATGGAATCTAATGGTGATAACTAACTAACTAACTATTGTTAATAATAAATATATTTGATATAATTGTTTCAAGGCCAAGCTACACAAAGAGCTTTCTTCGCCTGGTGCACCACAGGGATCCAAACTCCGGATCTTGGCGTTGTAACTCCGTAAACCTAACGCTGGCTCATCGAGGATCACAAATATATTTTAAAACAAGAAAATTTCGATCTTAACTCGAAAGAACAATATTACTCAATGACAATTCGCGAAAAACAGCATAGTACACTTTAGCGTGTGACAGAAGACCATAATGGCTCTCAGAAGAGGTGTGTTTTCTTATAGCAAAGCCACATCGGGCTATCTGCTGAGCCCACCGAGGGGAATCGAGCCCCTGATTTTAGCGTTGTAAATCCGTAAACTTACTGCTGTATGGGCGGGGAACCTCAGAAGAAGTTTCGTAGGGTTGGGCATGTTTAAATATGATGACGTCTGAGTGAAAATCTATATTTTTTATTTTTAATATAATACTCTGAAATAAAAAAAATGTGTTTGTTAATAAATACTCAGCAGGTGTCGGAAAATACAGCTCCTTGAATGACAAATTCTATACAGAAAACTAGCTGAAGTACCTATCCCTTGAACAGAAGTTTTGTAAATTCATGAATAATAAAAGGTTATCTTAGGACGTGGAAAGTTGCCTCTCTTACATTGTTTCCATAAGCAATAGTATAAAACGCCCACAGCAACTGTAAAACACAAAATATGAAGTCGTAAACTTACATCTTCGAATGAAGCCAACAAACCTTCACGTTAAATTCGGTGAAGATACATCAACAAAGGGCGAAGTAGTGGTAAAAACGCCCATAAAAACCGCAAAACTGTAAATTTGTATGTATATTTCCATGGACTCATTGAACCTCCATACCAGTTTTGGTGAAGATCCATTCACACCCTGCGAGGTAGTTACGTGAACATACAACAGACATAATCTATTATGTTTATATAGATTAAAAATATATTAACAATGATTGACTTTTACTTTCCTTTTAAACGTACGCTACATAAGTTATGCATACAGTTATAACTTTTCTTTAATCTGAAAACAACGAATGTCCTAAAATATCATTCTATAATTTTCTGTTTGGTCGTAACTAAACAGATAACTACAGAATGGCCTATCTATGCTCTGCCCACCACGAGTGTCAAAATCTGTCAAGAGTTCTAACTGTAATTCCATATACCAACATGTTAAGAAACACCGCTAACATGTTCTCTTTCTCATAGATTGATTTGTTTTACTATTATTTACATTCATTCGAAAATATTTGACCAGTTTCAAGACCCCAGTGGTACAGCGGCAATGGTAGAAATTGGGCTTCGATACCCACAAATAACCCATTGTGTAGATTTGTGCTTAATTACAAACAAACAAAAAAGTTTCGTCTCTTTGCAAAATAATTTATGGTCATAGAATAAAAATAAGTGACATCGTTTTTGAATGAGTTCCAATTTTAAAAACAAGGTGTTCAGACGGCCTGAAAAGCAGCTCTGAATTTTGTTCTTTGTTTTGTCCGATATATTGTTAAAATAAGAAAGTTTAAATTTATTTTGCTCTTTTCTTAGTTTCGATCTGTTTCTTTAGTTTTATCTCAAGTCTTTCTGCTTTATTCACTTTCGTTTACATGTTTTTCTAGGATGCATGATTTTAGATGGGAATAAATATTATTTTTGTTCTGTGAAATAAAAACAGTGCGTTTGACAATTAAAGCTGTGAAAGCGATAAAATATGACTATTCGTTGGTAAAAAGAATAACCTAAAAGTCGCTGATGACTAGCTGCCCTTCTCTCTAGCCTTTCATCACTAAATATCTTTTGGGGTGTGGGGGCTAGTGCAGTTAGGCATCGTGTAGCTTTAGGCGAAATTCCAAAACCAGTAAAGCCCATCAAGCAAAACCCGGAGCTTCTGTATGGGATGGAAGGGAGGAAGAGGGAAAACAAACTTTTAATTCCAATTCTTCTACTTTTACCACCATAATTATTCGTTTTTTTTTTTCTCTAAAGACTTGTAACAGAGCCTCCCAATCTTCATTAACTAACACAACTTTTAAAACAGCAGTGAAGTGAAACTGTATTAGACACCTGTCAGAACCTAGTTGAGAGCTCTCCCTTGTAGAATAGCAGCATTTATTGAGGCCAAGGTGTATACTACACTGTATTAGAATGCCTCTGCACGTTAAGTTTGTTTGTTTTTTAAATTCGCACAAAGCTACTCGAGGGCTATCTGCTGCACGTTAAGAATTCGGTTTCTAAAAATGCTCTCTTCAGACGTTTTTTCCTTTTAACACTTTCTACATACTCTGGCAAGGCGTTACTATTTTTAGTTAATTTGGATTTAATAACTTACACTGTAACGAAATTTGTCTTACACGCAAACGGTAAACAATGTACCTAATCTACGCATTTTATATTTTTCAGACGTTTTGATTGATTAAATTTAATTATATATATAATTATTCGCTATTTTTAAATATAACGAGAGGACATAACATTCTACTTCTTTCCCTTTAAACATTTCTACGAATATCTTGTCTCGTACTACATTAGTCCAGTTTTGTTTGTTTTTTTAAAATTGTGAACCTAATTAAAATAACCAGTTGTTTTCTAAAAAAACATTACAGAAATACTTATAAAGCTAACATCACGGAGACACGAAAGATTAAAGACACATTTGGGGAAACTTAAAAAATATGAAACATGATGAGCTTTACAATTAACTTTACCCTGGTTGTATAATTTTGGATAATGTTTTCAAAATAAAATTCATTAAACTACATAAAGAACCAAAGTGGACGTTTGCTACCTGACATGATAGTATGATTATCTAAAAAAGCGTGAAAATAGTTAACGAAATACGTTAGTAAACATTAGTTTAAAATGCAACATACTTGAAACCTGTTCTTTATACTACACGCATTAATAACACTATGTAACAAAATGTTTACTTTTTCCTTGTTCCTGTGCAGAAAGTGTTATTTCTCAATTGCTTATGCCTAAAATAAATAAAATAAAAAGATCACTTTTTCTTTTCACACTTTGCTTTTGTGACCTGGCTAATGAAATTTCAACTATATCCATTTTCCAGAACATTCCGGGTAGAATCAGTGCTGAGTAGCTGATAGAGAATTTTCTCGAACTTCTACAATGTTGTAGAGGCGTTACCAAGTTTTCCTGTTTTATTTGCCTTTGGGACAGCAGGGACTCGCAGCGCACTACAACAGGAAGCACTGACCACAACGGACTGAGTTTTCTGTGGGAGGCACAATGTCAAGTGTGAGCCTCCAGAAGGTGGTGTTTTCACCATTGCACATAAATTTGGGTCTTATGAAACAATTTGTCACAGCTCTTGATAAGTGGTCTACAGCCTTCAAGTACCTTTGAGTCTTCTTCCCTAAGCTGCCTGGGCAAAGGCCAAAGCTAGTGTCTTCATTGGACCACAAATAAAGAAGATCCTGGAGCGCAGAGAATTCACCAAGAAGTTCAGAAGGAGGGAAAAAAGCTTGGGGCAACTATGTCACAGTGTTTTGTGGCTTCTTCGACAACCACAAAGCCGAAAATTATTTGGAGCTGGTTGAGGCTTTGGACTACGATAAAATGGACTGCAGGATGTCCCTGAAAGTCCACATCATTGATGCTCATCTTGGTAATTTCAAGGAGAACATGGGAGCATATTCAGAGGAGCAAGGCGAGCGCTTCCACCAAGATACACTGGACTTTGAATGCCGCTACCAAGGAGCGTATAACGAAAACATGATGAGAAACTATATTTGGGGGCTGATACGTGAAAGTGATTTACATTACAGTCGCAAAGCTAAAAAAAACTGCTAATTTCTAAACATTTTTGTACAACTTTAGTATAAATACATGTAAATATTGATTCATGTTGTTTTATTCAGACCTTTTTAAACGAAAATGCGCAAATTTGCCTGTTTTTACACAGAAAACAAGTTAATTTCTAAATTTCATTATCCAGGTCACAAAAGCAAAGTTTGAAGGGAATAATGGCCATAAGCAATTAAGAAATAGCACATACTCTCTAGGAACAAAATGAGATCATTTGAAGTAATCACAACAGATAAAACTCCAGACCATATACATCAAGGATTGCTTCTAACTTTATCTAATCCAGCCAGTTTTGTCTGAAATATTGGAAGCCGTAATTCACTGAATGCTTTAAACTTGTTTATACCTGTCAAGAACATTTGCTTACTTATAATTATACTGATAACAACTTCTAATTGAAAACGGATTGTAACTTCAATTAAAATCGTACGTATGCTTAAATTTAATCTTCGGAATGTTTATTTGCAAACGTTCAGAAATAAAAGATATATTTTGATGAATAAACGAAAGTTAATTTATACAAATGATTTATATCATTACTAAATGGAGATTGCCCGGATATTCGATTACAACACTTACAAATTAAAACTTCACAAATTGAAAAAAACTCGTTTAAAATAATTTTTAATATTGTAACTTGTTAAATATCCGTTTATACAGTTGTTTTAAATAATTAACTGCATATATAATATAATGCACTATACACGCTGAAACAATTATTGTTTTTCTGATTTTACGAAAAGCCAAGTTAAGCTGACTGCTGTCTACCGCTGGGAATCAACTATAAAATAATACCACACACAAAAAAAGTTTTATATAATGAATAACAATGTTCTAAAATCGAAAAAAACAATGTTATTGACTCTCAACTAGAAGGGTGGAGTGAGGATGGTTCCCGTGGATTTTTTTCTTTTCATGTCGATATTCCAACTCCGCCAGTGCTGCTCTCTATCTTACATTTTCTGCACTCTGTCCTCAGAGAATTCTCGAGTGTTAAGCAGAGCAGATGTGTTGTTGCAGTTGTTTCTTACTATTGTAATCGTCTGTGGGACATTTTGACTCCATTGTATTATAGATATTTTTCAAATGTATTAAATATGGGTAATGTTTACCCATCCTACCACTTACAATACAAATATTTTACCCTACCAGTTGAGAGTTAAGTTATAGGATACCCACAAATGTAAAGAGGATTTTTATTATATGTTGATAAATTTTTTTTCAGTATTCTGAATCATATACGTTTTGCGAGGTATGCCATTCGGTTTGTTTTTAATTTCGCGCAAAGCTACACGAGGGCTATCTGCACTAGCCGTATCTAATTTCGCAGTGTAAGACTAGAGGGTAGGCAGCTAGTCATCACCATCCACAGCCAACTCTTGGGCCATGCAGGGCTATGTATGCAATTTGAACATCCGTATTTGAACTTATTACTTACTGTACGTTTTGCTCAACTGAAAAGACAACAGAAATCGTGGTATGGTATTTATTCACTCTGAAAACACAAACTATAGGGATCAGGCATACACAAGGTGGCAGAAATTACCTAGTACAAAAATTCTTATACTACACACCACACTTTCTTGCGTCACTTAAAAACGATTTTATACACCAACTTTTTATTGTTTCCTTTCTACAGAAATGAAGAGAAGTTTAACAAATAAGGATACAATAACCTGTTTCTCTTATTGTAGCAGTAAGTACAAAGTTACCTGTTTTATTGCTGTATGATCCTTACGATACCAACAAGCATGCCAACGATCTTAATTGTGCAAAGTTTAAAATGAAGTTTTTAAGATCGGTCAAATCAAATAAATTTGTAAAATCAACCACAAACTAAAATAATTTTCTAGGAGTGTTCTAAACGTCATCATGATTCTTAAACAATTTGATTAAAAAACTTTCTAGCACTACATCATCTAATAACCTCTTGATACCATTCAACACATTGTAGGTAAGCAACCTAATACATGTGGTGACAATAAATCTATATAAGCATTTACTTCAGATTTGTTATACACAAATAATGATGAAAGGTTTCATTTATTGCTGAAAAAAAAATTATAAGAATTATTTCACAAATCTCTTTGACTTTGGCACACATGAAAAAGAACTATCTATGAGTAACCTTACATTTTAACACACACAACAAGTTGAACAAAATAAATAAGATATTATGGCTTTGCAAGCAATATTTGTAGTTGGATAAAACAGACCAATTTCAACAGCATGCTTGTTCTTCTGAAATTGTTTCTTATTTAATTCTATAATTGTGTATAGTCACATACACGATAAATACATTTTTTAGAATGTCAATAAACAAAGCATTTTTTGTACATGACTATGTATATGCAAAATATTTACTGCTAATACAGTGGAATGAATAAACTTCTGTTTTGATGGAGTTTGAGTTTAACTGTATAAATCTTATTAAAACTAATACATTGTTTAGTAATGAAAACTGTGCTGGCAGTATCGTTAAACATAACTTGAAGCTCTGATAATACAGGAACTTTTGTAATATTACATTTCTTAAAGGTACCATATACAAACGGTTAAATGAAATAGAAATATGATTTTAATAAATATGGATCGATTTTTGAACTGCTGACATTATATATAATTTGTTAGATCAATATTAAATGTCAACAAAATTAACTTCATCAAGTCTGATGCAAGTGGTTTTGATTTATCAACATACATTACAAATAATATTATACAGAAGTTTAAGTTCAGGTTATAATGACAGTTTAACCGTTAAGTTGAAATGCTATATCCTAATATTTTATGGTTTAAAAAACTTGTTTTATCACCTCTTCTATTGAGTTGCAAATCATATTTGACTGGTTTGGTTTGTAGTTAAGCACAAAAATGGATTACCTGTGCTCTGTGCAAAATTGGTATGGAAACCCAGTTTCTACTGTTGTAAATCTGCAGACATTCTGCTTTGCCACTGGGGGGCAATCATATTTGAAGATCAAGTTTAACGAAAACACAATTAATGCTTTGTCTAAACAAAGCACAATCAGATGACAGTAGATTATGTGTATGAGTTAACTATTAGTATATTTCAAACAATTCAAATAATCTACCCAAGTTACCCCTTAAAGTATTTTTCAACTTCTAACATACTAAATCATTAAAAATAACATTGTACATTCTTTATCACTAAAATCTTAAATAAAAGTAATTACCTAAGAGTAATAAAACTTCATTACAAACTAACCTGAATATGACTTTTTAAGATCAGATTATTGAATGTTTAAAATATACCTTCACACACACACCCACACACACAGAGAGAGAGTAATATGCTAGAATAAATTTCCAATTTTAAAATAACTAAATAAAATTCCTCTTCCTTTTTAAGTCTTAAAAGCTAAAAAATGTTCACTATGTTAAAACATACAACTTTTTAACTACAGATTCAAAAAAACTCTTTGGTATACACCTCACTCAGTTTTCTCAAATTAAAAACATCTCTCATAAAAATGAACTGGTGCTTATTGATATAAACAGTTTCATTCAGTACAGAAGCTGCACATCAAGCAAACAGCAACAAAACAATGGTAAATTAAGAATAAAAAGCTAGATGGTTCTAGTCCTCAAAAATAATTTCCATTGACCTACATTTCTATAAAATAGTAAGAAGTTTACAATAAAAGAAATACTTTCTAAAGCCAGGAAATAAAAAAAAATGGATTCATTAAATGAAAAGTTACACAGTGCACTTAACTTCTCAACAGCATGAAAATAACTGAAAACAGTTTAGTTTCTCAGTAAGTTCAGAATTGGCTCGGTCCTTACTATTCTTCCTTTTGTGACTTTAAGTCATGCTTATACAAGTTAAGCATCCAATCTTTTTTATATTAAGTCAAAAATGGAATACTTATTTTCTAACCAAGTATTAGATGTAATAAGCTACATTACTGTGACAACTATCATTACATACCTGAGATGATTTTCCCGAAAACAGCGATAAACAAAAGAAAACTTTGGTTTTGTTGAATAAAGTGTTTCAAGAGAATAAAGTCTAGAAATATTTTGTTGAAAAAGGTTCAGTTTAAAAAAAATTCCCTCTAAGGTTTTGAAATTATTAATGTATGTTAAAGTAAACAGGCTATGATATATAATGATCTCTCCCCAGTCTATGAAAGTGTTCAAATGATGTCTTTTAATTTCATCAGTGTATACATATAAATTATAAATAAAAAACAAAACTGATTGGTTATTAAACATGCTTACTCAGAATCTATTATTATAACCCAACATCACAATAGATATAATGTTGAGAAAGATGGTTCTAAACTAACCTATAATGTCACAAGACAGGTGACTAAACAACCAAATAAAAATTTTGTTTAACCATGCTTTTAGTAGATCATCACAGATGGCATTTTTTGAAAGAAACAAACCTACATTTTACAAATCATTTGGAATTGATGAAAGTCAAAACACACACAAACTTTTAATTAAATAACTTTATAGTCCAAGTGAATTTTATTTTGTGCGAGTTTATTGTCTCTGTTCTGGATGCTTTAACAGGCACAACATTTAAAGATTGCAATGAAGAATTTCCTCCTTGGTTTAAAATTGTTAGTAGCTATGATTAAAATTTAAAAAGGTGCAAGTAAGCTGCCCTGAGCTCATACCACTGTTCAGATGCTGATTTTCTACCAAGCTCAACCAGAATATCCTGGATCCTAACATTAAGTAATCAAGTTCATGTTTAATCATTGTTGTTGTGCCTGTCATGTGTCCCAGCACAAGGATCTAAAACTCATGAATTAAAAATAATGCATACATAAGAATTCAAGTCATAAATGTATTTTCAGTTAAATATTTGTATTCACATCATGATCTGAAAACTTGTACACACAGACCTTTAAAGGATTACTTTCACTGCTTTATGTTCAAGCCAGTCTTAACTTCAATCACAGTAAACGTATTCACCAGAAGTTGTGAAGTTTGTTATGGGTTTGGTAGCTTCAAGCAGTTTAATCCATTTTGCCAAGGCACTCATTTGGCCTTAACATTTGTCTTTGCAGAATGATTCAGGTGAAGATCTATTTAAGTTAAAACTTACAGGTAACTCTTCAGTGTTCCGTTCAAAATAAATTCTTATGAAACAATTTTCTTAGTGCAAATAAAAGCAAGGCCTTTTAAAGCTTCAAACACAAGAGCTTGATATCAAAGTTCAGGAATTCTTGCTAGATCCATGTTGAATCATATCCTTTCCAGTCTGCTGTAGGGGCAAGGTACACCCAGCGTCCTTTATATAAAAAACTTACTACCCCTCGATATCCTGTTCGAGGCACTCCAGACTGTAAAAAATGAAGCAGTCACATTACTTGTTATATATGCATAAAGAAAAACAAAACTAAACATAAGCAAAAGGTTTAATAGGAATAGTCCAGACACTGCACACTTTTTGACGACCTTTAACAGAATATTACTAAAGTTGATTAAATTCCATTGAGGGAGTTAATATAATAATGGACTCAGTGAAACAGTCAACAAAGTAATATAATGCATATTTCTCAATATCACCAGGTTAGAGTTACATGTAGGCCTAACTGTAATAAAGTTTTATAGCAAATAAATTTTCCAAACTTATAAGGTGTATGAAATTATTATTCCCATCATTGAATGGTCCATATAAAATAAATAATTTTAGTTTGAAGATGTGACACATTTGCACGCATCTAACTACTACAAATTCTCTAATAAAAATCTGAGAAAACTGTTCAAGTATGTAATTGATATTTTGTAAGCTTGTAAAAATTAAAAATTAAGCACTATAACAAATTTGCTATACTTTTCTGTATCATTTAACCAATACTGTTTCAAATGTTACAAAGAATATAGCAAAATATTCAAGCTATTACAGAAGATTGTATCAAACATCTGTTCCAATATCATAAAGGTTGTCTTTTCAATAATGGCAAGTCTACATTACACATTTTCTTCATGACAGTTGTTTATGCCATAGATTCATACAATCATTATAAAGGTCCTTGAACCTTTGAAAATGTGTAGAATAGCTTATCAATACTATAAGAGGATTATATATATTGCCTAAGTTTTATGGTCAAAGGGTGTGTGAAAACACCATGACCACTGTTAAAAATTTGTATCACATGACATTCCTCTGGTTTAGCTATGCAGCAAAATATTTAGCACATTTAAAATCCCTACACTGTTTTCTTATTGTGCCAAAATCTGTGGAAGAAATATTTTTAGTTGTTACACAGTTTATACCCCATATTCTTCCCAGTTTGTGCATAAATTCTTCCTTGTTTTATACAGTCTACACTATTATTACTCTCATCAACAAGTTCTACTGCATGCATCATTTTAAGTTTAAGAAAGTGTTTAAAAAAGATTCTTTCCACTGCTCTATACATATTTGTAGTTTAGATTATTAAATGCATTTTTAGCTACAAAAAAGGTAACAGATGCAAAGAAACAATTATTTTGGATACTTAGGAATTTTCATTTTATGAGTATGAAAACCACCACAATAAGATCTCAAAAATATTCTAAAATTTATTCAACCAAACATGTTTAAGCAAAAAATAACTTATGATAGTATATTCCAACATCCTAAGCCACTCCAACAAAATATGTGCTTCAGACCAGCCCTTAACAGGCCAATTGGGTTACCAAACTGAAGTCTAAGTTGAAATGCTAGTAATCGGAGTTGTGTATGGCAGTGGCAAAATGCACTATACACAATGTCACAGCAGGTGAAACACTATCTTTTTAATGTATCATAAATACTTCTTTATTCTTAAAACACCTCCAATGGTACAAAACATCCTCTTAATGTCAATAAATCTACTGTAGCAGAGTTTTTAAATACAATAATTCATTGTACAAACTGTCATTACAGTAGTTATGATTGAAAAGTAACAAAGCAAAAGTAAGTTTGCAACTTGGTACACTTACTCAATATAAATATATAAATATATTAAATATATATGTATATACTAAGAAATTAAATGCCTCACATATTTTTATTCCTTTTTTTTGTATTCTAACTAATGTATTCAGAAAGCTATACAACACTGACTCACTTTAGAAACAAACAAGTTACTCTTGTTACTCTCTTGTACCTAATACCATTTCTGAATTCTCAGTTTAAAATACTTTTGCCAATGGAGTAAAATAACAAGAAGATTTTGTTGCTTACTTTGAAATCATCCATGATCCCTAGAGCCTTGGCTGCTTTTTTGAATGTATCTTTAGAGGTATAAGTAACTCTCACTGGATTAAAATGGCTCAAAGATCCTTTTGTTAGCTGTTGAACTGTTACTGCAGGAGTCCCATAAACCAATTTTACAAATTCCACATCATAATTGTCCTATATAAAGAACACAACAAGAGAAGAACAAGAGATTTTAATTTTGAAATAGTCACATCTTAAACCATTATTGGACAAAAATCTGTAAGTGTATTTACTTATATCTGGTAAACCACTGGAACTAACCTCCTGTAAACCCCTGGAAGCCCCATGTCTTCCACGTGTTGAATGATTACATCAGCTAGTAAAGTTATCGAATGACAAGTTGATTGATTGATTGATTAAGTGTTTTATGGCACAAAGCAGCGAGGCTATCTGCACCAGACATTCGATAAAAATGTAAAAAGAAAAAAGAAAAAAAATGTAGTAATAGACATAAATGGAAATGAAGGTAAAACAAAAAAGTATAAAACCAATGTTGACACCTAGTCTACAATGTGAAGATAGAAGGCAGAGTATAAGAAGTTGTAAGGTATTTACTCTAGCAAAAAAGTAATGATCATAACCCGCCAGGAAGACTAACAGGTAAGTTCAAGAACCACCGTCAGTCACCTGAAGTTGGTCTTTCCAGTCCTGGTTCCGGGTTATGTGTCATAGCAACCAGTATCAAAATGTAAAAGAATAGAAGTTTTCAAAGATACATAGCAAAATTGTAACAATGAGTAGCCATATGTCCAGTAAAAAGATAAAGTCAAGTAAATGGAATAGAATTTGTAAAAGTAAATGAAGGTAAAAACAAAACAGCAATTAAAACAGAAAATGGTGTAAAAACCAATGGTGACATCCAGTCTTCAAAGTTGTAAAATATTTACTCTAGCAAACTGGTAATGATCATAACCCACCAGGAAGACTAACAGGTAAGTTCAAGAACCACCGTCAATCACCTGAAGTTGGCCTTTCCAGTCCTGGTTCCGGGTTATGTATCGTAGCAGCTATTATCAAAATGTAAAAGAATAAAAGTTTTAAAAGACACTCCGCAAAATCGTAATAATGAGTAGCCATATGTCCAGTAAAAAGATAAAAGTCAAGTAAATGGAGTAAAATTTGTAAAAGTAATTGAAGATAAAAGCAAAATGGCAATTAAAACAGAAAATGGCATAAAAACCAATGTTGACATCCAGTCAACAAAGTTGTAAAGGACTACCTGTAGCAGAATGATAATGATCATAACCCGCCAGGAAGACTAACAGGTAAGTATAAAAACCACCGTCAGTCACCTGAAGTTGGTCTTTCCAGTCCTGGTTCCGGTTATGAGTCAATATGGCCAGTACGAAAAAGTTAAGTAGTAAAAGTGTGAAATGATATGCAGCAAAAGTATAATAACAACTCGCCAGGACGACTAACGAGTAGTTCAAACAGTAGCGTTAGTCACCTGAAGTTGGCCTTTCCAGTCCTGGTGTCGAGTTATTTAATGTTCTGGCCATTGTCCAATGTCAAATTGAAGGAGAGAGATTAAAACTGTAAAAAAGAAACCACAATTAAAAAGGTGTAATGAATAAATATGCAACACTTAAATGAGATTAAAAAGATTAATGACCATTAAAAAATTAAAAACATTATCAAGGTGGACAGAGTCACCATCACCAATAACTCTGTCCAATGTTACCAATTTTACAGACTGACCCTGGGAAAAAATATGTTTGAAATATTGCCGTCATTGAGAATTGTAACAATGGCAAGTAAGTAAAACGTGGCTGATAGTGATTTGAGTGTTACACAAACTACACATTGGTGCAACAGTTCCAGATAAAAGAAAATGATGAGTTAAAAAACTGTGACCAATGCGTAGCCTAGTGAGAACAACTTCCTCCTTCCGAACTTTACGGAAGCTAGATGGCCAAAGTCCAATTTTGGGTTTGATTTAAAAAAGTTTGTTGTCGCGTTGCTCACTCCAAGTGGACTGCCAGCTGTCACGGATCCGAGCCTTGAAGACAACACCATAGTCCATGTACGGAATAGACATAGGAGTGATGGTGCTGAAGCAGACATATTTAGCTGCCATGTCTGCAAACTCCTTCCCGTGAATACCAACATGGCCTGGTATCCAGAAAAACTGGATTGAAGTAGCTGCTAATGAGAAATGGGCCAGTCGGTTTCGAATATCAGCGAGAATAGGATGTGAGCTAACGTGTAGCGATTCCAAGGCAAGTATAGAACTAAGCGAATCAGTATAAATAGTGCAGTTAGAGTACTGCTCAGCTGCAATATGATCCAGAGCAAGAGATATGGCATACAGTTCAGCAGTGAACACAGAAGCTGTAGAAGGGATTCTGCCCGCAACTACTGACCCATAGAAAACCATAGCAGAGCCCACTGAATTACCTGATTTGGAACCATCTGTATAAATGGGAACTGAATGATTGTTTGAAAGATATTCATTGAATAAAAGACTGTACTTCCAATCTGGAGTATCTGCCTTTTTTAGGTGACTGAAAGAAAGGTGACACTTGGGGGCTGTAATAAGCCATGGTGGGAAGGGCCAACCTGTGGAATATGCAATGTTATCCAAGGATAGACCCAATTCATCCAATTGCGCCCGGATGCGAAGGCCAAACGGAGCAATGACAGATCGTCTGTTCTGAAAAAGTACTGCCCACCGAGGAAGGAAAACACATTTCCTGGTGGGATGCTTTCGTAAGGAATGAAGTTTCGAAGTATATTGTAAAGATAGTTGCAAACGGTAAAGATGTAGAGAAGGTTCATGAGATTCAATGTATATACTTTGAACTGGAGAGGTACAGAAAGCCCCAGTGCAGAGTCGAAGTCCTTGGTGATGAATGGGGTCCAGCATCTTTGAGGCCGAGGGTCTGGCAGAGCCATAGACCATTGATCCATAATCGAGTTTCGATCTAATAAGAGCACGATATACCTTTAACATTGAACAGCGATCTGCCCCCCAACTGGTAGAAGAGAGAACACGAAGGATGTTCAGTGCTCTTGTGCATTTGACCCGAAGCTGCTTTAAGTGTGGTATAAAGGTCAGTTTACGATCAAAGATAAGCCCCAAGAACTAGGTCTCCGGGACCACTGGCAGCAAAACTTCACTGATATGAAGTTCAGGATCAGAGTGAATACCCCGTCGACGGCGAAAGTGCATGCATACAGTTTTGGAGAGAGAGAAATTAAAGCCGTTCGCCAGAGTCCACTTCCGTACACAATTGAGGGCGGTTTGTAGTTGCCGCTCAATATATCTCATGTTTGACGACTGACATGAGATGTGAAAGTCGTCGACATACAGCCCATTCGCAACAGTGAGAGGGAGTTGTTCAGTGATGGCATTTATCTTTATACTGAAGAGTGTAACACTCAATACACAGCCTTGAGATATTCCAAGTTCCTGTACAAAAGAACGGGGAAAGTGTCGAACCCACACGTACTTGGAATCTCCTGTCCATTAAAAAATTTTTAATAAACATGGATAGATGGCCACGTAACTCATATGTATGGAGGTCTCGCAAAACGCCATACCTCCATGTTGTGTCGTAAGCCTTCTCTATGTCAAAGAATATTGATACAAGATGTTGGCAGTTGAGAAAGGCTTCTCTGATAGATGTTTCAAGACAAATTAGGTGGTCTGTGGTGGAGTGCTGTCGACGGAACACACACTGGGTGGGCGAGAGGAGGTTGTTTGATTCGAGGAACCAAACAAGATGAGCATTAACCATCCTTTCTAATGTCTTACAGAGACAGCTCGTCAAAGCAATTGGACGGTAGTTTGAAGGAATCTTGGGATCTTTCCCTGGCTTAGAGAAAGGTAAAATAATAGCCTGGTGCCAGGCATCAGGAAAAAACATTCTCCTGCCAGATCCGGTTGAAAACAATCAGAAGGACATCAAGAGAAGCAGGAGATAGATGGTGCAGCATGTCATAATGAATATCATCAGGTCCAACAGACGTACTGGCAGACCGATGAAGGGACATTTTTAGTTCCACCAGGGTAAAGGGACAATTATAGTCAAAGAAACAGTCAGTTCGAAAGGAAAGAGGTGATCACTCTGCCCGAGTCTTGATGGCCAGGAAGGTGGAGGAACAAGCAGAAGTGCTAGATACCCAGCAAAAGCTTTCACCTAGAGTGTTAGCGATGTTCCGAACATCAGTCACCTCCTGACCATCAGAGAGTAAGATCGAGAGGGGGATAGAATTGTAGTGTCCATTAACCTTTCGAATCCTGTCCCATATGATCTTCGAACTGGTGGTAGAAGATATGCTGGTTGTGAACTTAATCCAAGATTTTTTGACTTTGACGTCTTACCCACCTAGCATGTGCACGGGCCCGTTGGAAAGCAACCCGGTTTGAAAGTGTGGGATATCTACGAAAAGTATCACAGGCCTGCTTTTGAGCCTTCCGTGCTAAGTGGCAAGCAGGATTCCACCACGGACAAGGATATCGTAGAAAACGTGTCGAGGTTTTAGGAATACACTGAGCAGCTGCATGTGTATACAGTCAGTTACCGCTGCTACACAGTCGTTTATTGATGGCTGATTTACGATGGCAGGATCAAGTTCTGCGAGAGCAGTGAAAGTGGACCAGTCTGCCTGATCCAGCTTCCACCGGGGCACGCGGATAGGGTGGCATCGACCACGGCCAGTCTCTCTCAAACGGATCGAAAAATGATCACTGCCTGGTGGATTACTGTCAACCCTCCATGAAAAATGGGAGAATAATGAAGGGGAGCAAATTGAGAGATCAATAGCAGTAAAGGACTGACTAGGTGCATGAAAGTAAGTGGAAGAACCAGTATTGAAAAGAGAAAGATTGTGATCAGAGAGCATCCGCTCTACAGATCGGCCCCTCCCATCAATAATAGCACTTCCCCAGAGGGGATGATGTCCATTAAAATCCCCTAGGATTAGAAATAGAGATGGCAATTGTTCAACGAGAGCATCAAGATCTGATTGATCATATGTCTCTCCAGGGACAGGTACGGAGAACAAACAGTGATGGTATGACCCAAGGAAACACGGATGGCTACAGCCTCCAAGGGTGTGTTGAGTGACAAAGACAGGGTGGGCACGTGTTGATCAACCAACAGTGCCACCCCTCCATGTACTCGACCATCACACAACCTGTCATTTCTGTACAGAGAAAACTGCCGAATGGAGACAGTATCAGCAGTTTTGAGAAATGTTTCTTGTAAAGAAAGACAAACAGGATGGTAGGAAGCAATCAGCGTTTTGATATCATCCAGATTAGAACGTAAACCTCAACAGTTCCATTGTAAAGAGGTGGCCATTTTTAAGAAGGGGTAGGTGAAGTGGCTGGAGAACCCTTCGGTTTACGACCACGTCTTTTTTCTTTACTGTCTTTAGTCGGAGGAGGTCTATCAACCTCCATGGATCCTGCTCTGAGTCGGGTAGGCAGGTTTTTGTTATTGGAAGGGGAATCCAGTGACTGAGGATGCGAATGAATAATTGTTTTGTCTCTCGTGGTGGGAGAAAAGGATGTATCAGAAGAAATGCCTGTATTTGAAACTGAAGGACGTGGATCTTGAGGTTTGTTGGAAGGTATGGGAGGAACAGAGATGGGTGTGGAAGTCGATTCATCAACCTTTTTAACCACGAAGGTCAAAAGGCTTTTCATTTGTTTTGAAAACGATTCTCTTGGCACAGAGAGATCTGTCTGCACTCCCACTGTAGTTGTGGAATGAAGTGCAGCAGCATATGTCCGAGATGGAGTTGTGGACAGCAATTTCCGAGCCTCAGGATAACTAATGTTATGTGTCGTTTTCAAATGCTGCACCTCTTTTTCCTCCAACCATTTAGAGCAAGAATGAAAGTAAGAGGGGTGAGAACCATTGCATTTTACGCAATGTGAATTCATGTCACAGTCATAGGCATCGTGGTCCTTGCCTCCACAACGAGCACATGTCAGGGAACCATGACAAGATGTCTTTGAGCGGCCGAATCTCTGACATTGGAAACATCGAAGAGGGTTTGGTATGTATGGCCGAACCCTGCAAATGAGATAACCTGCCTTGATGGTGGCAGGTGCACCTGGTGAAGTAAATGTTAAAACGAGGGTATTTGTTGGCAGTGTAACTCCATCTTTGCGAGTGGAGATGCGCCTCACTGCGAAAACTCCTTGAGTGGAGAGACCAGCGAGAATCTCTGACTCGGGAACGTTCTTCAAATCCCTTTCGACAATAACTCCTTGTGAAGAATTCAAGGTAGCATGGGGTGCAACCTCAATAGGTATATCCCCAATTGCCTTTGAATTCAAGAGGGGTTCACTGTGTTGGGATGTGGATGTTTCAACCAATATGTCACCAGATCGAAGTTTCTTTACTGATTTTGGAGAGCCAGCAAGTCCCTCTAGTCCCTTTTGAATAAAAAAAAGGGGACATTTGCCCTAAAGGTTTTTCCGAAAGAGAATGTAATATAAGAAAATGAGGTACGTGTGTTACTGATGTTGAAGATTGCTGTTCTGAGCATTCAAGACGTGGTCGCTACCCATTGACTGTTTTTTTACAATTTTATTTAAATTTTTAGAGGGTCCATAGGAAAAAGGAAAAATTTCGGTACCCACTGACCCCACCCACCATGGAGCCCTACGAGGGGACGCACTACAAAGTCACGCAAGGACAATGCAGCAACGCCAGGGTTTCGTGAGCACTATACCCAAACACCAGCATCAGGCACAATGTCCACAACACCCGTTGAGAACTTCCAACACTGGTACTTGGTTGACTCTAGCCCAAGTGGACCAGCCGATTGACTCAAGGGGGGCCACCCAAAGGCCGCCCGTCTACAGGAATTCGAGGCCAAAGTGGTGTGTTAGGGTTGGACCCCTCAACCACCAGGATCCTCTCCTCCCCTTCACGGGTCGCCACGCACGGCAAACACGTGGGTGGATGTTTAGATCCCAGAGAAGGTAAGCAGATAGAACAGAACCTTCCCTGGGAGGTCCCCTCACCACGTACAGGAATCCACACCGAGGGGTGAATGACAAGTACTTTTTCTTTTACTGTTCAATTTTTACTAATGCATATAATGATTTTTCACACAGGTAAAACATTACAGAGGATATAGTATAATACAACTTCCTGGTGACTTAATGCTGAAATAAGAAAATGATTTTTAAACATATATAAATAAAGTTTAAACAAATTTTATCCCATAACTTGATAACTAATCAAGGCTTTGAAAGCTCTGAGCCAGCAATTTCTATTACTAAAGAAACAGTTCAAATACCACATAGGCTTAGTTCAATTTCACTAAGACACCACAGACAATATAAGGTTATGGAATACATATATTTAATTAATTCAGTACGTGTAAATGGAAGTTATAATTTTAAGAAATCACATCCAGAGACAACTAATTATTCATGAAAAACTCTTGAAAACAGATTAATTGACAAGAGAGTAAAATATATATTTGTTTTCAAACACATTTTACAAGTTTTATTTATCATCTAAAAGACAATATTAGTAACTGAAACAAATTAGTGAAAGTAAACAGAAATAATAACAAGTAAAAAGTGGTGGGAGATCATACACTTTATCTAAAAAATATGCTTTGAGATTGTGAACTTTACAATGCAAATTCAGGATTTTCAATAACTGTAACTCATCAACTATGATAATTCTAACTCTGTTGAACTTTTTTTAATTAAAAATATTTCAGAATTGGTATTTTATCCCTTTGTAATACTTATTTCATGTAAATCTCAAAGAAAATGAGATTAAAAGTGTTCACATGTACATGTCCACATAGATCATAACATCTTGACTGTAAACAACATATTTAATATGAAAGCAGTTTTCCTTCTCTTTCTCTGATGTGAACAAAAGTGAGGGAAATAATCTATTATTTTAGGAAACAATAAACAGATGCATCTTCTTCACAGAAAAACAAAAGAATTTAATAGGAAATGTAAAAGACTTATGAATGAGCTACAGATCTTGGACTTTATAGTTTCATTAAATGTTATTTTTATTTGTGAAAATATTTGTGGCAAAGCTGTGAAAAATTTTTCTATTATAAAGTATTGGGTTTGAAGAGTATGAAAGGTGTCAAAAAATTCCAAAGATTGAAATCTTTACTTCTTTACTAATTGAATATTTTCAAGTTTATTCTTCAAGCAAAACTAATTTATTGAAAAGTTTAACATTTCCTTACCTGAAAATGTATTTCCAACATATACTCATCTCTTCACACAGATTAGCTATCTTCCTCAGCATGCCTGCAAATGAGATTTGCACACCAATAGCCTTGAGACAACTTCCACCCAATTTCAAATTAATTATGCCACTGTATGATTACATCATCAAGCCACAACAGCCCTCCACCAAATGGAAGGCAACATATCTTTTTGCACACTAACTCTTCTTAAGCATTAGTGCTAGTGAATCTTCATTTTTGACAAGGCAAGAATGAAAATGTGCATCAGGAGTTGAAAAGATGGGTGAGAGGCGAGTATCATTACAAACACAGTATCAGGCAAAGAAAGGGTTAATTTCTGAGGCAAAAACTCACCTTCACATACAGATTAGATAGAATCTTACATTTATATAGCAGAGGGACCAGTGCAATACTTACCTAGATAGAAATCCTTATAAAAACATCTGAGGTATATCCATGGGATGCAACAATAAATGGCAGGGGCTCCATAAGAGAATACCTGTTGGATACCATATCTTGTCTTGTCTAGGATGTACTCTTTGCTCATACAGTCAAGGAGAAAGAGTCAAAGAAGCCAAACTTGTGTCACAAAGACAGGTGGAATTTGAACATGACTGAGTACTTTCACACAAGTTGTTGGACAGCTAACATGTGTAGTGTGATAACCCATCTTTAGACTGCACCAGCAGAATATATGGAACTGACACCAGTTGTGAGAGAAGGGCACACACACATTATAAGTACTCATGCTCACCTTAACTCTGATGACAGATTCCAGCTGTGGGAGGGAACATGTTGTAATAAGGATACTTGTTTATACTTCAACTCTGCTCTTAGATTCTATGGGACTAACCCCAACTGAGGTATGACAGTATGTTAAAGATATATCACAAGTTTTTATACTGTGCTCATCTAAACTCTAGTGTCAGACAGTAAAGACTGGTACAGAGTGTAGTCAGCTCAAATCTACTGAAGAGACACAAGGTGCACAAGGAGAAGTGATATGCATACTGGTATTGTATAACAAGTATTCACCTTGACTCAATTAAATAGATACTATAGAAAAGATTATATATGCAGGAGAAGGGAACTGCAACACAAAGCAATATGTACTACACGCTCACCTTAACTCTGTGAACAGACTTACTGTGAGAGGATGGCACAGTTACTTAGTGTGTGTTCACTTCAACTGTACTGGAAAGACTTAAGTTACAGTAGCCCACAGGTGGCATCAGTGATGTACCTGATTTATGTGAAGGATGACATAAAATACTCACAGTTTACCCCACTTCTCATTAGTATTCCTTGTTCTATCTCCAGCAGTTTAATTCCAATCAGTGACAGTTCTTCATGAGGCACCATCCTAGTGGCTAGGAAATGTAAGTGACAAGGTCTTTCATGCTCTACTCTATGAAGGGGGAGGGGATTCACATAGGAGAAACATGAAGAAGGTATCTGGATCCACGTTAGTCCTTTGCTTTGGAAAGATCTTTTAATAGAAACAGAGCAATGGATGGCTGTGAACCCTATTTTTTAATAGTTAGCAAGTACAAGTCAAAAGTGAACAGAACATTCCTAGTGCTGACTTCTTCCATAATAGTCCATGAAATAATCATGATCTGGATTAGACAGTTGAGTAAATACATATACACACACATATGTTGCAGAACACCCCATCTCAAAGAAGGTACATACAGGATCAGGATAAATGGCATGAGTACTTTCTGTTGGCTTGATGCAACTGTTGGGTAAGTACACACTAGGAGGCAACACCAGCTACATTATGAAGTCCTGTGTAATGAAAAAGGGGCTCTATAAGAGAAACAGTAAGCATTTTTCTCACAAATAGTGGAATAACTGAAGAATGGCAACCTGTGGTAGCCAAAAAATCAAGAGATAAAACAGTCAAAAGGTGTAACAAAAATTAATGTGTGGAGTAAGTTCATATGTCCACCTTTAGGAGCTCAATTCAATGGGTATAAGGAAGAAATGTAAGGAAAAAAAGTAATGAGAAAGATGTGAAGAAAAGAGAAACATCCTGCCATTCATTATTCACATCCTGAGATGAAAATGTCAACAGAGTAATTAACAGACCCATCTTACAAAGAAAGAAAAAAGATTAATAGAAAAGAAAAAAAGGGGACCCAGAAACAGAAACACACAAAGAGAGAAATCTGTAATAAAGTTTATCAAACTGTCCAACAGAACACAGAAGTCAAGCTGAGTATGAATGTTCCAATAGATGAGAAACAGAAGGAATGCAGATAGGAGAGAGAAATGCAGTGTACCTTCTGAGCAGTCAAAATCCAAGGAAGAAAGGGTCAGTCAACAAAGATGGTGTGAGAAACATCTAAAGAAAAAGACATCAGATAAAAGATGTAGGAGATAACAAGTCCAGAGAAAAACACAGTACAAATGCCATGAAATAAGGCATGCAAGAGATAACATTAAGGTCTCAGTCACATAAGAGAGTTGGGTGAGGAAGATTAAGATGGAATGAGTGTAACAGAACAAAGAAGACAAGGGAAGAAACTTTTTTTGCACCAGAAAATGAGAAAGGAATTGGGCAGGGCTACCAACAACTAGAAAAGGTGGTGAAAAGAATTACTGCCAGAAGGAAAGGGGGCAGAAGAATCAATAAAAAAGATCTACTACAGATTTTGATAAACAAATACAATGGAATGACGATAAGAATGTAAAAAGGATAATGCCACATTAGTATAATAGTCTAGTCTGACTGATATCAGATAACCTAAATGTGAGGGTGGAGATAAGTTATCTCTCTAAGGAGAAGGAAGGTGTGAAAGTAAGAAGCACGAGAATTGACAATGGGAAGGGGTAGGACCAGATATCAAATAGGCCAAAGAAACTCCAAAACTAGGGTCCAAGGAGAGCAGTGTGTAAATACATGACCCAAAAACTATTAGAAGCATAAAGAAGCACCTCCAATAAAAGATGGTGATAGAAGAGAAATTACAAAAGGGTAGAGAGAAAAATATAAAAATGGGGAACAAGAAAGTGAGATAGAAGGTAATAAACTTGATTCCTTAGCTATCCAGATAGATAGCAATAGCTAGGAATTAGGAAACAGATCTAAATATCAGAACAAAAGGGGTACAAGGCATTAAGACATGAGAAAGAAGACATTAGGTAAAGAAAAGAGTTAAAAAACCTACTAACCAATAAGGAGTAAAGATAAAAGTAAACCTAAGTATTGTGGATCATAAAGTGAGAATATGAAAAATAATAAGTAACATCAAAAGAGATGGCAGGGAACATATCTGAGAACAAAATCGAGAGATAGAAAAAGGAAATTTAAAGTTGTTTCATGAATGGTAAGGCCAATCAAATTAAGGTTGTAGTCTTACAAATAATTCCTGACTGAGGAGAAAGTTGGCTGATTACTACATTAATCCATAACACGCTTAAAAACAGCTGCAATAACCCTGAGAAGTGAAAAGCCTTCAAAAGTCACAACAGAAATAAGGCCTAAGTGTGAAAATGTTCCACACTCAGCACTAAGTATAAAGTATCATCATTTAAAAATTCATGATAACAAAAATCAGAAATTTTAAGCAACCCAAAATCAATATTTTATTAACTCTCTCAACACAGGCTTGGTTGATTTGATTTACCCTATGACTTCTTCAAACTCATTTCAAATCCTTATATTTGATACTACTTACTTTTAATATTGTATGCATACCTTCACAAAATCAGGCAGTCTTTCAGTAAACATTATAATTTTTTCATATATAAAAAGTAATTTTTTTTAGTAAAGTATTTTGCTAAGAAAAAATTTGTCTGGGGATATACTGAGTATTTGTTTTGGATAGTTCATGTGCAAAGTGATTTTCATGTTAAGATTAAAAATACTTTTCTTCATCTCAAAACCTCCAATTTTATTTATGCAAGTTATAAAATCTCCTAAGTTTGCTTTTAGTAAAACTTTATACTTTAAATGTTGTTTTCTCTACCTTAATTATATACAAGGTCAGTGGATTTGCTCAACTTTGTAACCAACAGACCAAAAATTGAAATAAATCTAAATTACCCTTTTTTCTTCCCAGAATAACTTTAGATTATAACATGAAACTATATTTGTTTACATCAAGTAGCCTTAAACTTTTAATTGTATACATCTATTTATAATTAATTTTTAATTATAGCATACAGAAGCATACAGTAAAGACAGTTGCAAGCAGCAGAGGTGTAGAGGAGGTTTAGGAGACTCTGTGTATAAGCTCTGAACTGGGGAAGTTCAGAGTTGAAGCCCCTGATGATGAATGGGATCCAGCACCTTCAAGGCCAAGGTCCTGGAAGAGCCATAGACTAGTGATCCAAAGTCTAATTTTGATCAATTAAAAGCATGATATATCTTTAGCATAGAACATTGGTCCACTCCCCAAGTGGTGGAAGAGAGAACACAAAAGATGTTCAGTGCTCTTGTTCATTTGACTCATAGCTGCTTAATGTGTGGAACAAGGGTCAGCTTACAGTCAAACATAAGCCCCAAGAACTTTGTCTCAGGGACCACACATAGCACAACTTCACCAGAACAGGGTGAATACTCTGTTGCAGGCAAAAGTGCATGTAAATGGTTTTAGAGAGAGAGAGGTTAAAACCATTTGCTGTGGTCCACTTCCATAAATGACTGAAGGCAGTCTGTAGCTGCTGCTCAATATAATTCACATCTGATGACTGACATGAGATGTGAAAGTTGTCAATATATAGCCCATTTGCAAGAGTAAGAGGGAGTTGTTCAATAATGGAATTAATCTTTATACTGAAAAGTGTGACACTCAAAACACAGCCCTGAGGGACTACAAGTTCCTGTAGAAAAGAACAAATGTGTCAAGTGGCAAAGACAGGGTGGACACATGCTGATCAATCAACAGTGCCACCCTTCCATGCACTCATTCATCACACAGCCTGTCATTTCTGTACAAAGAAAACTGCTGAAAGGTGACTGTATTGGCAAGTTTCAGAAATGTTTTCTGTAAGGAAAGACATATAGGATATTAGGAAGTTTTTTGTTTGTTTTTGGAATTTCGCACAAAGCTACTCGAGGGCTATCTGTGCTAGCCGTCCCTAATTTAGCCCTGAGGGACTACAAGTTCCTGTAGAAAAGAACAAATGTGTCAAGTGGCAAGGACAGAGTGGACACATGCTGATCAATCAACAGTGCCACCCTTCCATGCACTCATTCATCACACAGCCTGTCATTTCTGTACAAAGAAAACTGCTGAAAGGTGACTGTATTGGCAAGTTTCAGAAATGTTTTCTGTAAGGAAAGACATATAGGATATTAGGAAGTTTTTTGTTTGTTTTTGGAATTTCGCACAAAGCTACTCGAGGGCTATCTGTGCTAGCCGTCCCTAATTTAGCCCTGAGGGACTACAAGTTCCTGTAGAAAAGAACAAATGTGTCAAGTGGCAAGGACAGAGTGGACACATGCTGATCAATCAACAGTGCCACCCTTCCATGCACTCATTCATCACACAGCCTGTCATTTCTGTACAAAGAAAACTGCTGAAAGGTGACTGTATTGGCAAGTTTCAGAAATGTTTTCTGTAAGGAAAGACATATAGGATAATAGGAAGTTTGTTTTTTGTTTGTTTTTGGAATTTCGCACAAAGCTACTCGAGGGCTATCTGTGCTAGCCGTCCCTAATTTAGCAGTGTAAGACTAGAGGGAAGGCAGCTAGTCACCACCACCTACCGCCAACTCTTGGGCTACTCTTTTACCAACGAAAAGTGGGATTGACCGTCACATTATAACTCCCCCACGGCTGGGAGGGCGAGCATGTTTGGCGCGACTTGGGCGCGAATCTGCGACCCTCAGATTACGAAGCGCATGCCTCAACACACTAGGCCATGCCAGGCCTATATTAGGAAGTAATCAGTGCTTTGATGTCATCCAGATTAGAATGTAAACCTTCACAGTTCCATTATATCTAGGTGGCCATTTTTATTTATGTGTAGGTGAATTGGGTGGAGAGCCCTTCAGTTTATGACCATATCTTTTTTCTTTATTGTCTTTATTCGAGGGAAGTCTGTCGACCTCCATAGATCCTGCCCTGGGTCAAATGGACAGGTCTTTGTTGTTGGAAGAAGATTCCAGCAACTGAGGATATGAATGAATGATCATTTTGCAGCATGGGGTGGAAGGAGATATATTAAAGGAAATGCTCACACCCAGAACCAAAGAAGGTGCGTCTTGGGGTTTGCTGAAATGAATGTTAGGGACATAGCTAGGTTTTGATGTTGATTCATCAACTTTTTTAACCATGGAGGTCAAAAGACTTTTCATATGATTTGAGGATGATTCTTTTGAAGGCACAGAGAGATCTGTCTGCCCTCCCACTGTAGTAGTGAAATGAAGTGCAGTAGCATACATCCAAGATAAAGTGGTAGACAGCAATTTTCGAGCCTCAGGGTAAGTAATATTTTGAAATGTCTTCAAATGCTACACCTCTTTTTCTTCCAACCATTTAGGGTAAGAATGAAAGTAGGATGGATAAGAGCCATTGCAACTGATGCAATGAGGGTCTGTTTCACGCTCATAGGCATCGTGGTCCTTGCCACCACAACGAGCACATGTCAGGGAACCACGACATGATGTCTGAGCGGCTGAACCTCTGATATTAGAAACATCGGAAAGGGTTTTGAATGTACGGCTGTACTCTACAATTAAGATAACCTGCCTTGATGGTGGCAGGCAGACGTGGTGATCTAAATTTGAGAATGAGGACATTGGTCAGTATTATAATTCTATCTTTGCAAGTGAATATACCCCTCACTGCAGAAACTCCTTGGGTGGAGAAACCAGCGAGAATCTCCGACTCTGGGATGTTCTTCAAATCCCTCTCATCAATAACTCTTCAAGACAAATTCAAAGTAGCATAAGGTGTAACCTCAATAGGTATATCCCCAATCCCCTTGAATGCAAGAGGAGTTTACTGTGTTGAGATGTGGATGTTTCCACCATTATGTCACCAAAGTGAAGATTTTTGACTGATTTTGGAGAGCCAACAAGTCCCTCTTGTCCCTTTTAAAGGAAAAAGAGAGGCATTTGCCATAAAGGTTTGTCTGAAAGAGAATGTAGTATAAGAAAATGAGGTACAGGTGTTACAGATGTTGGAAATTACTGCTCAGAATCTTCAAGACATGGTCGTTTACCTATGGACTGTTTTTTCACTATTTTATTTAAGTTTTTATTTGAAGGATGCATAATAACAAACCAAAAATTTAGGTGCCCACTGATTCCACCCATCGTGAAGCCCTAGAGGGGACGCATTTCAATGCCAAACAAAGACAATGCAGCAATGCCAGGGTTTTGTGAGCACTATACCCAAACACCAGCATCAGATACAATGTCCACAACACCTGTTGAAAACATCCAACACTGGTACTTGGTTGACCCTAGCCCAAGTGGACCAGCTGATTGACCCAAGGGGTGTCACCCCTAGGCTGCCCATCTACAGGAATTCAGGGCTAAAGCAGTGTGTTAGGGTTGAACACCTCAAACACTAGGACCCTCTCCTCCCCTTGATGGGTCACCACACATGGCAAGCATATGGGTGGATGTTTTGATCCCAGAGGAAGTAAACCTTCTCTGGGAGGTCCCCTTATCCTGTACAGGAATCAACACTGAGGGAGATAGTTAGGGTGAGAGGGTTAATAATAGAAATAAATACCAATAACTTAACTTGAACATAGATAATAAGTTAAATGCCTCTGTACAGTACAACGCTGAAGAAAAGAATCAAAATTCACCAGTACAAATGCACAGGAGGATTAAGTAAATATGGAGGTGTCACCTTACTTTTTCACAGAGCACATTCATCACATGAGACATCATCATACAGTGGCACTATTCATGTGAATTTAGGTAAGAGTTGTCTTAATGTTAGTGGTATGCAAATCTCTTTGGCAGATATATGAAGGAATATAGACAATCTGTTTGAGGAGGTGAGTTACTATCTCAGAATAAAGAATACTTATCAAAATATAAGTTAATATCAACCTTGTACATTTTAAGCAAAAATAATGTTACCTAGCCTGATATTACACTGTTGTGACATATCACATATAAATAAATCTTTATCTGTTTTTCTATCTTTCTCTAAAATTGATAGTTGAAAGTAGTGACAACTGGTATCAGTAAAATAAAGCATCAAAAAGAAAGATTTTAATGGTTTGGTTATTTTGAATTTCATGCAAAGCAACACAAGAGATATCTGCATTAGCTTCTTTAATTTAGCAGTGATTGAATTGAGAGAACAAAGCTAGTCAACACCATCCATTGCCATATCATGAGCTACTCTTTCACCAGCAAATAATGAAATTGACCGTCACATTATAACATTACCATGGTTGAAAGGACAAACATGTTTAGCAATGAAGATCTGAACCCACAATCTTCAGATTGGGAGCTGAATTCCTTAACCACCAGCTCATGCCAAAATGTTAATATAAGTTGATCAAGTTAAAACCAACTGCATATATAAAATAGAAATTTTTGATTAACAATAAAACAAATATAAAAATCTAATTTTAATTTTTTTTTGCATTGTCTCTTCAAATTTTGGAAATTTCACAACAAATGAAAAAATAATTGAATTATATGACTGTTTTTAAAGACAAAACTAGATATTTAGCAATTTTTGTTAAGAATTTCTACAGTGAAAAGGAATAAAAAGGATTAAAGAGATTTGAAATGAGCAACCTAAAACTTTTGGTAAAGCAATGAGAATTCAAAAATTACTTGCTTTTAGTAGACAACTTTTCAATGAGCAAGTTAAAAGGTAACTTGTAAAGAAAAATAACTTTTTTTTGTAAAGGTGAAATGATATTTTAAGTACAGCCAAATTTTAAAAAATAGCATCATAGATTATTACACTTTAAAAAGAGTATTATGAATCAATAAATATATATAAAAATGTGCAATTAAAGATTTTCATTGCCTTAAGAAAAACAGATGCACAGATGTAATCAGCATAATATGCAATTAATACATTACTTTAAGTTCATTACAAAAACTAAAGCTCTACATTAAGAGAATTCTGGCATCACATGTAAAGAGGAATGAAGAGAATAATATATAACAAAATTCATATCCACAAAATAAATTATGACAAAATATGATATCTTTTTCATGCTTTTTTATTTTATTTTTTAAGATTTCTAAACATGTACAGTACATGCAAAACTGTTAGGACAATGGAATATTTTGTCATTCTTTCCAATTTATGAGGCTAATTCTTCCACACCATTACAGAATATAAATTTCAACATTATGGTAATACTTCACTGATTCCTGTTAACAAATGAATGAGCCACAGTGAAAATACTTATTTTTTAGAATTCCCACATAATTGTACCAAAGGTATGTCATAATAATTTTGCTTGAATGAGTGTACTGATCAAATTTAGGGTCTGAAATAATTGTCATGGTACCCAATGCAGTGTCTTAACTATATGTAAAGAAGCTAGCATATGGTACTCTTATATGCTAGAATAAATATAAATGCACTCCACAAATAAACCTTACTAACAACAGTATTTGACACTACATATAAAGTTTTTTCAACATGTCAGCCCAAGAAGCGTAGAGAATTGCTGGTTGGACTCTCCAACAAATTGCTACAGACTTAAAATGCTCCCCAAACAAAATACATCAAAGATCATGAGACAGAGACAAGTAAATTTGAAAACAGGAAAGGAAGAGGCAGAACACATAAACTCAATAATACTGATATTAAGTACCTTCACTTATGCAGCCTTCCAGATGGAAGGAAGACTGCCACTGATCTCAAGCATGAGATAAACAACCATGCACCAAATGACAGAAAAGTGTCCACATCCACAGTATCAAGAAGACTCAATGAGAAAGGAACATTTGGTCGTGTAGCATTTAAAAAAAACATTTACTTCATTCTTCAAATATTGTCAAGAGATTGAAATTTGCTAAAAACACAAAACGTAGAATCTTTATGACTGGAAAAGGACATTATGAATGGATGAGTTTAAGTTTGCAATATTCGGTTTAAAGCACAGACTGTACCGCCCAGCAGAAGAAAAGTGAAATACACTGACCTCAATGCATAGTACCTACCATGAAGCATGGGGAAGACAGTGTAACAGTTTGGGGTTATTTTCCCCTGCTTAGGCAACAGAAGATATTTGCAAAATGGATGGAATAATGAACCAGCACAAGTACCATCACAAAATGATCCATCATGACATACCCAATGGTTTGCATGTTATTGATAAAGGATTCTACTACCAAGGACATAATGACCCAAACACTTATCCAACCTATGCAGAAATAACTTAGTTAGGAAAGAAGCTGTTGGAGTCATTCAGATGATGAAATGATCCCTACAGAGGATTTGATAGATCAAAAACTTGGACAAATCAAAAATTACTTCCAAAGAAACATTATGGGAGTGTATTAGAGCATCTGGAGTAAAATCGCAATGCAAACTTAAATATGTTGCAACAATACCTAAAAGACTGTCTACAGTTACTGAAGCAAAGGGGGGACAAAAAATATTAACTGTTTGCTGGACCCAAGTACTTTTACTGAGCTTCTGTTGTACTAAATATGAAGATTAATAAAATGTTGATGTATCGACTGTGATTTACCTTTCATTGTTCTTCGAAAGTAGCCCGAAATCTAATTTTTGACTTTGTCCTAACACTTTTGTGTAGTACTGTATGTGCACATTTTCTATGTATTTCTTATATTCTTTTATAAATTTGACTTGATTTGCCAGGTTTTTGGGTGTTGTCCTTTTGAATACCTTGCATTTACTGTTTTCATTTTACCCACATAAAACAACCGTAACTATATGAAAGATACACACATTTACATACATTCAGTGTAACTTTACAATAAACATATTAGAAATGTAGTGTTCATTAATACGTGTTTGACAAAGACTTACCTTTTTCAAATAACTGAGATCCTTCTGGGTGAAAGGCACAAACTTATCATTTAATCTGATAAATTTCAGGTGTTTTTCATAAAACAGACCACTAAAAGAAAATGTGTTGAAGCTTTAGTTCTTGAATATATCTTTGAAAAAAAGTTATAAAACAAAAGGGAGAGTCTTAGTTTCTGCTATATAGTTATATAAGAAAGAAACAAAGGTAGGTAGTTTTCATTTAAAGTACTGCAAAACAAGCAGAATATTACTTTTTACTGGTTATCATATTCTAATGTTATAAAAATGATAATATTAGGTTTCTGAGAAAACACTACATTGTAGTGAAAAGGGCATAGTTTTAGTGTTGTTACAGGTGCAAAGTGAAAAATGTATTTTCAGGGTATGTCATTACCAAGATGTAAGACATATATTCCAAGATTAGATTTTTTTTTTTAAATATGAGTACAAAGTTATAAAACCAAGATGAAAATCAAGTTGTTTCTAATTCGTAATACATAAAATTCAAACCTATTTATATTTAAACACAGGTATATTTTAACCCGACTGAAACAACAAATTTAGAGAATTTTTTAAAAAACTTTTATTACAAAATATTTTATATTTTACTGCAAATAGGTACAATTAATTTCATTTAGCTCTTTCAATTTTTTGTCAGAGCTCAAAACTAACTTTTTTGACCACTTGTCCTGAGGATAATCTTTGTGAAATATTTGCTTGCCCACACTTAGGAGTCACTGTTCCAAATAAAAACTGCAACAGACTGACAATAGACAGAGATACCATCTCAGTAACAGACTTCAATAATAAAACACAAGTATAACATAATAACCATTTTAACACCTGTAAAACTGAACAACGAGATTGAGCCCACTTGTACTCCACTGCTCTCCTGGAATTAAACTCAGTCAATGTTGGACCACCTACTGCTATCCTCATAAGCATGGATAGTTTGACTGGATCCAGACTGACTCTCCAGTCTTGCCTGGTTTTCTTCATAATGGAAAATCCCCTTTCACAACATGCCGTGTTCATTGGCAGTGTGAGAATGATTTGTGCTGAAAGACACAAATTTGGGAATCTGTCAGAGAATTAAAAAATCCAATTCCAAAAGTAGTAAAGGTCCATGCCTTAAACATTGTTTTGCCTCTGAGAAAATGCCTTTAACTCAAGCCACTTATGTAATGCTGCAGCATTATCATAGCCTACAACATGAAGAGGTTGTTCAAAATGAGCTGCCCCAGTGTTAATTTGATCTACTGCAATTGCAGCAAGAGCTTCTTAAGGTTCACTGGCTCAGTCTCTTGGATCAAGCACCATGGCCACATGCACTAGCTCCTTCTCAAGAAAAGGTCTAAATCTTTTTTTTAAGTGTATGATCTATGGCTATCTGCAATATGCATTCTTTTACATTTTCAAAATGTTGAAAATCATGCTCATGTTTGGTAAGCTCAATCTCTTGCAACTGATTCCCTTCACCAACATCTTGGATAAAGCATCTTAGATTTTCTCCATTCATATGCTTGAAGACCTCTATAGCAAGCACAAAGGTATTCAGTGCATTAAATAAGCCAGTTGGAGTAGCCTGGTCACATTGAAAGCTTAAGCTCAATAGTGATGATTCATGTAAGATATCAAGCATGAAATGCATATACAGTAAATTATTGTATTTTTTCACATCCTGTTGATTTTTTCTAGCTCTCCCAACCATTGTAGCACTAGCATCTTTTGACTAAGCTGTATGGTCTAAAGGCATATACGTGGATGTGAAATTTCTTTACAGCAGAACTTCAAGCACTTTACAGAGACAAGGAGCCCATCTTGTCTCTAGTATGTTCACAGGTTTCAATGTTTTTTTCTTCTGGAGCATTGCTGAAACTTTTTAATTCCCTGCTTGATTTGGCACTCAAATGATACTGTTTGTAAAGTCATAACAGAAGGTATTTTATGTCTGATAAAAACTTTTCTTTCTTCATAGCATCCAACAGTCCCCTTTCAAATAGGTGGGCCACATCTCACCATGGCATTCCATCTTTAGTAAGAAGTGCGATTAGTCCATTTTCTGTTTCTGCTCCAGTATTGACAGAAGCACCATCAGTACCTATATTGGTTGCCTTTCTTTTCCAGTTCTCCACACCAACTGTTTTAAATGCTTTTTCAATTGCTGTTTTTTAATCATGTGGTGGTACCATTGGGTGGGGTTTGCAAGTCCAAAAATTTTGTAACATTTCCTGTCTTAACAAATTTAACAAATACAATTTCTTCTTCAATTACTCCAGTGTCTGTAGATCCATCTGACATGAAGGAAAACACTACAGCATTGTTGAGGTCTGCACACAGATCTTGCATCATGATGTCATTAATACATGTGGTAAAGTTCTTCAGTGATTTGTCATTTATGTACACATCTCCTAGCTGCACTCCATTTATTTTCTGTAACTCACATAAAGGCCCAAAACAAGAAAAAGGCTGTTCTGTTACTACTAAGTAATAGGCAGTAGTGAAAAGTTTTTCCAGTTTCTTAAGCTGATGAAAATGAAAATTTCTCATTTATAAATCCATCGACTGAACCTGTAAGTAAGCTTCAGCATTGGCAGTTTGAACACACATTGTATACCTTCCCACTTATATCGTGGGCTTTGATCAATTGCAGACGAAAATTACTGGTACCTTTTACAAATACACTATCTCACTAGCAAACATTTTTGTGGCTTTTGCATGCCTTGCAAAACATTTCATTAGTTTCTTGATCAAACTTTAACCAAGGGAATTATTTTTCCATTTCAGCAGATAACTCTGAAATTGCTTCTCCAAGTCATACTTTTTATTGCATTCTGCCAAAGACATTGGGTTACCCTCATGACTGCTTGATCTTGCTGCTGAGGTGGGAGGAATGACCCCACTAAAACCACTGACACTCGTGATGGTGCCTGCGTTTCCCTCGACTTTTTTATCCTTCTCAGTACTGTCATCTTTGCTACAGAGTTCCTTTTGCTTTGTATAACTATTGTCTTTACTAATATTATTTTCTGTATTCAGTTCTAAACTCTCATCATCAGATTTCTTTCGCTTTTTGAAATATCTCGACAAAGGCATATTCTTTGGTAAAACCACACATTAACTACAGAGAAAAACGATTGTTCCATTTGTTGGATGCATGGACTTATTAGGCTATGTAAATTACATGGAGGCAACCAAATATCGGAGGGAGGATGTATGTTCACAAAAATCGCTGGCCCTGAAACCCCATGATCTGAAGGTGATGTCACTGACACACAGAAGCTACCGAACAAGGATGTTCAATTTAGTTTACACATGGACCTTGTAATCTATATGTTACAACAGGTGTTGCCAGTGCAACAGAGAGAGAATATCTAATGAAAGAACTTGTGGTTTGTTTGTCTGACTTTTAGTTTCATTACAGGCAGTTATAACTCATTTTTGGCAAAAATACATTAAAAATAACCAATAAAACAATCATTTATACATAAAATATCACTTCCCCTCTCAGGAAATAGATATAGCAAGGATTGTTGCCAGCAGGTAACATTTACATGCCCCAGGATGTAAGGCAGTCATTAGTTTTGAGCCCTGTTTAGTTAATAGTTATTTTCACAAAATTTATAGACTGTAACCTTCTAAAAATGAGCTGAAATTGAAGGAATGTGTTGTTCTTTAGTTAACCCTTAAACAGCAGGAATGTTGTAGGTATCAGCATTAACTGATGATGGCTGCCGTTTAAGGGTTAATGCAGTTTTTCATTCGTGAAGTTCTTCTTAAAAGATAAGAACTATTATGTCTTTTGAAGGCAAATGTTTTCAACTTTTCAAAATAAAAACTGTCAATTAAATATCAAAAGTTAGTAATAATACAATATACTCACACATTTCAACCACCTTTTTTAGTCAAAACAACCTCTATTATTAGTTTTATTTATGAAAATTTAGTTACAAAAATGGTTTATTTAGAAAAGTTAATTTTTAACAGAAACATAACATTCCAAATTACAACTGCTTCACTGCTAGGAAAATATATAATTGAATATATCATAAATTGTTCACTCCAAATGTAATCAACAAACAACAAAAATAATGAAAATAGATATGTAATATAACAAATATCTGCCATATCATAAGAAATAAAAAATAATTAATAATTGCTCTATCCACTTTAAGTTTACTTAATATGTGAAAAGTACATAGTAATGTTCAAATTATATTGGAACTTGAATATTGCTTGAAATTAAATATGGCAATTCTAGTAATACTTACTTGCTCACTCCAACCTTTCCAAATGTTTTTGTGCGTGAAATTTCTGGGCGGATACAAGCACGATCCTTCCTTTGAGCAGGTTGACGAATCCAATCATCCCAAAATCTATCACATAAAAGTTTTACATGATTTTCTTTTCTCAAAAGCTTTTTATGTGTATAATAAACACCAAAAAGAATCCAATGTACTATTTTTAAATTAATATTCTACCTCACAAGTACTAAAGATAAAAAATTAACTCTAGCATTATATCCATTTCAGCCATCAAATTGTATTTATATCTGGTGCAAAAAACAAAAATTAACAAAACATAATTACAAAAAATGGCTTTTTCACTTGATGATCTTATTTAAATAAATTTTCAAATGAAACAACATTAACATATCAATATTTTAAAAAATGAAACTTCAGGTTACAAACATTTGATGATTTATAATGTTTAATTTCATAACATTTCTCCCTTCTTAACCTACCATATCCAATTCATTCTTCTTTATCTATATATTCCATGAAATATCTTATAAAACTAATACTTATACTGTGCCAGTGATATTTAATTAATTTCTAGGGAAGAAATTTCCGTACTTATGATCAGTCATTACTCAATAGTTTAAAATCCACTCATCTATTATCACAAGAATTATAAAATTTGGTTTGTCTATCACAAATGTTACATCACCAACAAACATGACAAGTTTAAAAGAAATGTATTTTGCATTGTAAAAAATCATGGACTAATGAACTGCAAAATTCAGAAACTCAGCTCATTTGTATTAAATTTTACAATTTTAGCTATGAACCCACACAAGGCAAACAAATTTTAATTATATTGTTAATACAAACATGGAAAACACAATCATCATTGTTGCTTAATAATTAACAGATCTGTAGAACTCAACATCTTCATTAAGACAGAAGTATGTGTCATGCGTCCCATAGCAACTTACTGAATGCACTGAAACTCATGCGCTGTATTGCCACTCCCTGTGTAATGCCATTCTATCCTAAGCTTTGACAAAGATTAGACAACCACGCTTATTTCAAGTTACAACAGATCATTAGAAATTTTACTTGATAAACCATTAATTTCATTTATCTTTTATTGAAAAGTAAAACATAGCATGCATGTATAAGTGTAATGTGTATAGGTCTAAACTATGAAGCATTTAGCTGGTGCTGTGTCCTCTGTGAGATATTGATACTGTTATAGACACCTTTGCTGCCAATCACCAGAACAGGTGCATTGTTTTGACGTAATATTGACTATAAACACAACATGATGAAAGATAGTTAGCCTGATAGTGACCTTACTTCTCCTCAGAGTGTATTAACTACACATGAGATAATTTGTTTCTGCTATGTAAACTATGTCTTTATGTTATATTTCTTTTGATTTGTAGCTTTACTCTTAATGGTATATTAAATGTTCAATCTAAGCTAATCTTGATTTTCTTTATTATTATGTATTACCTTGGGTGGAATTTAGGTGAGCTTCTTCTTTTACATATACGCATATTTTCATAAATAGATTATATAGAGTATGAGTTTCCAATGAAAACTGCATTGAAAACACAGTTCAAAATAGCACACCTTTCTGAAATGTACCTTGGTATTTACATTATTATAATTTACCATCTATACTTCACATTGATGGCATTTTGGGAACCCCTTCACAGTTTACCTCAGCCTCCCCCAACAAAAATATCCTGGTGCTGCCACTGGGTTTCACATATATTTTCTTTAACAAGAAAATTTAACATTCTTTACTTCTGCTTCCTTGAAGTTTAGAAGCATATCTGCACATTTTAAATTTAATGTTCTTAGCTATTTTGATGTTTCAATTTGAACCAGGGAATATTTCTTTTAGTTCAGAACCTATACCTTTCAAGACAGTTTTCAAATTATAAAAAACACAACTTCAGGTATTCCTTCAAATGAGATGTCATGGTTTGTTACCCACAGCATTTTTACAAAAGTATTTACCCCCTTAAAAGTTCCAAAATTTTGTTTCTGTCTGAGCTTGCAATTGTGAAACTTTCAAATGAGACTATTTTTAGAATCTCCACAATATACTTCAAACTGAGAAAGATAAGTACACACTGATGTTACACAAGTCACATTTTCATAGAAAATAAGAATATTCTCAACTGGATAAGTATTTTAGGTTTATAAGCCTAATAACAAAGTTACATATAAGTAACTTTATATAAAATGAACCCAACATTTTTTTAAATTTACAACATTCTACTTTGAAAGAGCAATGTAGTTATGCAATTCAAACATTTCAGTAAAAAAAATTTGTGCTTATGTTTTCTCATTGACCAAATACGAATATAGTACAGGCATTGTAAGTTCTCACATACAAGATTCTTTTCAACTCTATAATATTCAGTCACTAAAATGTGAATTGTCTTTTTTTAGCCTAAGCATAATATTCATGCCTTTTGTATATTTGAGTATTATCATGCAATAAAACAAGAGCTGCAAGATTGTGGTCAATGTTGGAACAAACTTAATATAATGCAGATTCAGAGCATATAACAAATTCAGTCACAGTGAGATAACTGTACACTAAACCACAGAGTTTTTAACAGAAGTACAGATATCTCTAATTACATACATAACTGATTGCACAGCCAAAGATAGTTTGAAATATGTTGTATATACTTATTAGTTACCTATTTTACTTAATAAACTGGTTAATAAAGGAACATATTAACGTTTATTCAATGGTTACATTAATTAGGGTTTGATAGAGGGAAACATGATAGAAAACGTTTATAATGGATGCTAATATTTCTTTAAAATATATAAATTCTTACCTTACTTTCATTATTTCAAGAATATGAAACACAAAACAATCACACAAGCTTAACTTTAAAGTGGCATAAATTTTCATTGAAGTTCTTTCAATACATTATAAACAGCTTTCACACTGAGTTATTATAATACAACTGTACTAAAATTATGGCCAGTACACAAAATCTGGAAATTAATATCATTAATATCATAAATGGTTTTGATTGCTGTACAGATAAAGCACTAAGAACTGAATTTTCACTGATACCAGCATAAAAGATAATTTCAAATTTCTTTTGTAAATTTACAATCTTGTATTTATAAAAGCAAGCAACATAAGGTTGTTGTCATTGATGCATTTGTTCCATTTGTAAAATCATTATCTGTACCACCAAATTGAATGCACTTGCTCATTGCATATGCCAGCAATTACTTTTATAGTAAAGTATCAGTCAATGGTCTGAATCATATAGAAGTTTGAATGCGACAATGACTATTTCCGACATGGTCTTGACACTTAAAGTAAAGACAATACTGGCTAATTTTGGCCCAATCCAAAAGCTTTCTGCAAAGAAGACTGCCATTAAATCTATTGCATTTGGTCTTCTGTGAATTTATATCATAAGGATTGAGATTCATTACAGATATGTTTCTTTAAAAATATTGAAATAAAAAAATCCAGCTCCATGGGTGGATGATTTTAATAATTTTGTGAGGCCTAAATTTAAGTGAAATTCAGCATCACAGTAAGTGGGAAGTTAATAATTTTCAAATGATTATTGTTTTGAGTTTTTATAATAAGCTATAGTACTCTTCAGCACTCAGTATTTGTTAGATAACACTATAATTTTATATATATATAAAAAATAAGCATTAAAAATTTTCAGAGAAATGAAAGATTGCATTAGCGTAAGTTAAGACATTGAAATATTAAAAACAAGGTACAATTTAAACAACACAAAAGTAACATCTTGAATTTCTAAATGAATATTTGCAATTAAATCCATGTATTTCATTTACTGATTATCTTTAATCATTGATTAAAGGAATTTATTTGTTAAAAACAATGGTGACATAACAGAAAATACCTTAATTCAGAAACAATTTATGTTTAAAATTGGATTGATATTTATTTTATGCACTTGCTAAAATATAACAACCTAATAATCCATGCATAGACAGGTACTTTCACTAATAAACTGATAAAATAAATACAAGTGAACAAGGTAATTTAAAACACAGCTAATTATATTTGGTTTGTTTCATCACTGAATTGAAGTCTTTATATTTCAAGGAAGATGCGTATTGCAACTGACTGTTCCATCTCTTAACTTGCTACTCAAAAATAAATTGTTCTCAGGAAAATAAAATACGGCAATATTTATTTTTTTTACAGGAATTAAACAAATAATTAAAAATAGGGAGAAGAGATATCAGGAAATAGATTACGGATATAATTATTTAAGTCTTAATAAATACCATAAGAAAACATATAAGAAGAATACATTAAACAAAAGAAGGTTTTTCATTTAAACTTTATGAGGAGGTGTTTACTGAGATATAAATAAGGTGGTGTTCCTTATGGTACATGAAAAATATTCAGGTGAAATGGGCTTTAAAAGACACCTATTTTGAGATGTGAAATACTATGTTTGTTACTGCAAAAATGTTAGAAGACTGGGTCATTGATATTGCCATTAATAATATACCTTCTTTGTTCATGAAATGTTTCACTCATCTTGTAACCTTTTACTAATATATAAAATATTCCAAAGACCACAAATCATGCAGTAGATGACAGACTGGGACATATGAAAGATTTTTTTAATTTCAATATGCTTTTCTTATTTGTTGAAATTTTAATTTCTATTAGTTTAAAATTTGTGACTTTGAAGCTTAAGCTGATAATCATTTAGAATTTTTTAAAGCGAAGAATTGATGTTAATAAAATCTTTCATGGAGACAGTCTGTCACTTTTTTAATATTTGACAGCATGTAAGAAACATTTTTTTAGAAATTTTAGAAATTACAATCATAATGAATGCAAAAAATACACAAGTATCCTAATCTTCAAATAAATCATAGCTCCTTTGATTCTGGCAAACATAATGCACTTACTTTAACCTTCATTCTACTGCATACACAAGCAAGAGAACTGTCATGTTAGGCATTTGTCTGATACATTCACATACAATTCTACTGTCTCCATCTTTTCCTACTTAAATACTTGGAGCATAATGAACAATGGAGATTTATCACTTTAGACACTTGTTTGATAATAACTTAATGCATAAACAGTTACATATATAAACAAGATTATGCTGTAAAACATGAAAATTTAACTATCTAAATTGTGACAATGTTCAGAGGTTCTTTGCTGATTCCTTAATTTCAGCTTCTTTTGAAGAATTAGAAGTCTTCTTTACTCTCAGCATAATCTTGTCTTCAGCTGTATTGACTACTTTGAAAGTAATGGGGAATGGGGGTCACATTACATTCATATATGGTCTCATCCCCCATATGTTCAAAATAACCGGTAAAGGGAAAAATGATACTGTACTACAGGTGAAGGAGACTAATAATTTTTCAAATGAAGCTGGAATCACACAATTTACAATATGCTACAATTAAACAATTTTCATTTTTCTCTGATGCTGATCACCCACTTTTGGCTTAACAGGAGGGTATTGTGCAATGAGTACTTGTTTAATAAGTTAATGTAAGAACAAAGAAACATGTTTTCATCTCTTCCTAATACTTACATTAAATGTAATGCACAGTAAATGTAGAGATTTGTCACTTAGACACTTGTTCTGTAAGTGAAGATATGAAAAGAGATATGATACTTGCTGGTAAATACAGACCCACAATATTATTATTGGATGTGTAAAAACAAAACAATATTTTTGACTTGCATTTTTGCAAACCCACAAGATAAAACTTTAAGCTCTTTTCACTCATTACTATGCATTTTTTCGAAAAGTGCAGATATAACATTAAAATTCAAGAACGCTAAATTGTTTTCACTCACGCTTTGGGCCACTTGTTTTGAAGTTCTAACCATAAATCCTTTGTCAACATCCACCCAAGTCCAGGAAAAAAGTCAGATCTGTGAAGCATTTCTGAAAATAAAAAAGGAATAATTTCAAATTTCGGTATCTAAGAAATGTTACAAAATAAAACAAGGAAAAAATTCATTAAATAAATACATCAATCTAGAACATCCTATATCTTTTTAATCAGATGCACTCTATGATATTCTTTATTTTGCAGTAGATGTATACAATGAAATCCTGTACTGTTTTATATTTTTACAGTAGGTGAACAAACTTACAATAAATTCAACATTCTCTAACTTGTATACAATTTCCTGCCAAATATAAAGATACTAGAAGTTGAAGCCTAATTATTTCAATTTTTCTGTGAATCAAAATCACATAAGGACTGAAACTCCATAACCAGAATAATTTCACTCACTTGTACTTAATGTGTAGAGTTGTTATAATATTAAAAAAACAAACATTTATTACATTTCCTTAGGACAGGAGATACTAATTATCATAAAGACCAAAGTATATGCAAAAATGTATTAACAAATGTTACTCTCTAAATGTTCTTCAAATGAATTATAGTAGGCATATGAATATTAAATAAACACAACTATTACAATATAGAAACAGAAACAGAGTACAACAAATTTTTAAGCTCCATGAAATAAATTAAATTGATAGATTAATGTAAACTTCTCCTGCCACTGGAAATGAGTACTTTTGCTTGTAACTGAACAATTCAACTTGGAAGCTTACACAGTACACTCTAACACATACAAACAATTTGGACATTTAGAATAGTGAAACTAAACATCACATTGTAATCCTCCCATAACTGAAAGTGCAAGTATGTTCAGTGAATAGGTTTCAATCCTACTAATTAAGAAGTATTTGGAATAACATAATATGGCATTACAATTGCTAACAGAATTTTGGAAGTCACTGAAATATATACAGAAATAACATGCTAATGTAATTCAGTGGAGCATCACACTTGTATGAAATTAAAATTGATAACACACACTTGCAAGTCCAGAAGCAAATCACAGAGTATAAAGTGTTCCAAGTTGTTCATAAGCAGTGGAATAAATATAAAGGAGACATAAGAATGCTTCACTTATATACAAAACATTTAGACACAGGTTGGTAATAAGTGTGTGCAGCATTTGGAATAACTTCCAAATAATGCAACAATTGCTTGGAAACTCTGAACTTGGCAACAATTATATATCAATTTGAGATTCCTAAATTTGTGAAGGCAGCAGTTCCAAGACTGAATCAAGATTTGCTGCATCAATGTAAAAACAGAAAAGAAAAAAAAAGACTTCAAAAAGTTTGTCTATTTTATGATAGTTGCCCAATGGGGTGCATTTTACTCATAGCAAAGCACAAAATGGTTCACCTAAAACAACTTCTTAAAATATGGTCAATTAACTAATTATACATAAAAAAATGTCCATTTTGTGTGACATCACTCCTGCAGTTAGATAACTAGGTAAATATTTATTTGGAATGAAGCCATATCAAGATTCAACTTCATTTTTATACAGGAACATAAAGCATGTGATAGTAGCAAAAGTATATTGCAGGTAGGAAAAATGAACAGTGGAAGTACAGAATTCTACATTTTGTAGAATGGTACAAGTAATGGCTCATATTCTAGGACCACATCCTATGTTCTTTAACACTACTATATATGAAGAAATCACATCTCATATTTGCCAAATGGATGATAGCAATCACCTGTACAATGTCAAATTGGTCTTATAGTTTGATGAGAGGGTAATTAATTGAATGGAGCAGCCTATACACCCACAATACTTCACTTCCATCAAGCATTTACTGGGTGCAATTGGAAGACAAATCTGTCAAATGACATACAAATACAAAATGCATTGAAAACTCCTCTTTAACAACTTATAAACTTTTGTCCTTGTTATTTGTGATGGCCACATTTTATACATTTTGCTAAAATTTTTTGGAAAAAATTACCTTTACACTCCAGACATGTATAAATATTTTTATTTTAACAAATATTTCACCATTACAGTTTTCTCAGTGTCAATACACACAACTCAGATTTATATATAATTGTCAAATCTGGATAGTAAAGGTAGATTGTTCTAAAAATTTTTACCAAAATGTGTAAATATCTCCAACATATACAATAAATTTTGATAGATATATTTTATACTGATGTGAAATGTCATGAACAGTTAAATGTTATTCTTCAGTGGTTTGGTGAAGGACAGACGACTATAATAGAAAGAATCACCTCACTTGTATGGTGAAAACATTACATCTGACAACACACACCTACAAGTTTCTACCCTGATGTGTAAAATAGGTGAAAAGATATAACACAGAGAATCACCTCACTTGTTTGGAGTTAAACATTATAATTGATAACACTAACCTGGCATCTCTCAAGTAATGCACTCTATATCTAGATAGAAATGTAACAAACAGAATCATCTCATATGTATGAAATCAGATATTCCACCTGATAATACAAATTTTTGAACATCCTTTAGAATCAAATGCATAATATACATGCACAATATTTAACACAGTGGACCAGAAATACGTACTGTATGTGAAAACTGTAATAGTAGGTAACACAAACAAACATTTATCTAAATATACCAATGTTTAACATAAATAAGCCAATATACAAAATTAAAACAATCAGTAATGAAAATAAGCAAGTTTTTGTAGAGAGACAAACTGACATAACAAATGACATTACAAGCAAGTCTTTGAATAGGAACTGATAACATTATGTAACACAGATTTTGTTCCTGGATAGTACGTGTTATTTCTTAATTGCTTATGTTGTAAAAGTACAGAAAATGACTCATACCCTTCAAACTTTGCTTTTGTGACATGGATAATGAAATTTATAAATTAACCTATTTTCTATGTAAAAACAGACAAATTTGCACATTTTCATTTACACACGGTCTGAATAAAACATGAGTGAAGATTTACATGTATTTATACTAAAGTTACACAAAAATGTTAAAAAGTGAGTAGTTTTTCAAGATTTGCAACTGTAACGTAAATTACTTTCACATATCAGCCCCCAAATTTTGTCTCCCATCATGTTTTCATTATACGCTTGCAGGTCACAAAAGCAATTGGGAAATAACACTTTGTACCCAGGAACAAGAAAAAGTAAAAGTTTTGTTACATAGTGTTATATCCATCAAATCTAATAACACAATATTAACCAAAAGGTTTTAAAATACTTGCCAGAGTTTTCAGCCACCATTCCATTTTTGCCATTATCATTCCAGGCAGATATACACCAAAGGGTTAGATCTGATTTAAGAATTGGGTAAAGAGCTAGAAAGTACTCAAAAAAATCTGGAGAAATGTCTAAGTCATCTGGGGAGGAAACAAGATATTAACAAAGGTGATTTACTATAACAAACTTTTCAGTTAATATTTCTTATTGAAAAAAAACAAATTAACTTATAAAGTGTACTTTGTGTCCAATTTTTACATTTATTTTTTTAATCTACAAACAACACCTACAAGCAAATACCAAAGTACTGTTATTTGCTATTCCATATTTTTCATTCACAGAAATCAATAAGTGAATTTTAAATTCTCCTTATATTTCCATACAAAAAAAGCACTATTTCAAAAGCAAATTTTTGGAATTCACTCTAAGCTTAAAGCAGCTATAAACTACAAGTATTTATATATACATCAATAAAGATAAAACAAAAAATTACTCAGAGAATTTTCTTTAATTAAAACTACACATTGATTGAAGAAAATAAGAATTTATTTTAATGCCCTTTGCATGCACCAATATATTACATAGTTTTCAGCAGTCAGAAAAACTACATTCAAAAGCTTGGACTATACATTTTTAAGTACTGATAAGAGCTAAATTTATTCTAAGATTGACTAAATTGTAACTGGTTATTCCCATTGTTTATCCTAAATAGCTTAAAAGCTTTATCAATTTGTAATATGATACTACATTTGTTTATTCCAAATAGCTTTAACCCTTTTGTAACAAACTTGGTATAAAATATTTGAATTCATATAAACTTTTCCATTTATTAAGTATTTATACTATAACTTTTAATGCAGTATGTGTAAATTCACAAAATTTGTTAGACTTTTAGTAAACATTACAAGTCTTTTGAACATAAAAAAATCAATTATTTAATGAATATTTGTACTAAAGATTTATTTGTGAAAATATAAGATGTGTTTCATTACTGAGTGCAAAGCAGTTTTCATGTTATGATTAAAAATCCTAAATATTATTTCTATCATAATTATAACCTCCTCAATAAATTTTTTTAACCCCTCAGTAAACCTTTATATTTTCTCTACCCTAACTCTATACATGGTTGGTCATTTAGACTGACATTGCAACCACCACAACAAAATTAGGAAATAAATATAAGTAATGCTTTTTATTCTATAATTACATATATTGACATGAAAACACAAATGTTTAGTCTAAATAGTTTAAATCTTGTAAGAATATATATTTATGTATATTTACTATACTGGTTTTTCTGACCGTGCCTGGCTAGCATTAGAGAGGTTGCAATGATTAAGTGCATGCACACTCATGTTGCCATATTCAAGAAAATAAAACAAACTTTTACAAAGTAATCTGTCATGGGTGTGTTAAAGTTGACCAGTATTTTGTAAAATAGTCACATTTCAGTTATAATACATTATATATGCATATACATAATTATTTACAAATAAATTCTTAAACTCGCATCTCTTAAAACATAGGAAAGTAAATAAACAAGTACACCAAACAATTATATCTTCTAGTTATGACAACCTTTGTGCCCATTTGCTGGTTGCTATAAGTTGCTAAGCCTTTTAAAATTTTGCACAAGGAATATATGAAACAAAATTTTTTTTAGGTTTTATATATACATTTGAAATAAACACAAGAATCATTAATTACTCTGTCAATATCACAGAATTACATTACATTTTTTAAGGATTACAACTACGCTGTTTTAGGGTCTCAAAAAATATGAAATTTCGAGCAGGCTAGAGTCAACCTTACCCCCTTGAAATCTTGTTACGAAAGAACAACTTGACAACATAATGTTTCAAAATGGGTAAGAAAGCCAATTGGAGAATATTCAAAGTTTTTGGTTTGTTATTCACTTGTCATAGACAGAAGTGTATATAATGAAACATTTCCAAAAATGCTAACAGGTGAGTGGGGTTACTGTGTTTGATCCAGTACATGAGTAATATCTCAGCATGAAAAATATAAAATAGGCTCTTATTTTATATTCCAATTTGTTGTTATAATTATTTTGAGTTCTTAATTTGTAACAAACTAAAGACTTTGTATTTAGACATCATAAACATCTAATTTGAGCCAATGCTGCATTCAAATACCATATGGCATACAAAAATTAATATTTAAGTGTGCTTAATATTTACATTTAAAGTAAGAAAAATCTTAATATTACACATTAGTTGATTTACAATCTTCAATTTTATACTAAACTTATCAAAGATAGGTATATAACAGCAGTGAAATAAAATGTTGAATGTAAGTCAACAAATGTGATGAGATGGCCTTTGGTCTTTATCAACACAGTTAAAATTCGTAACAGTTTATATTTGTTTACGCTTAAATTTTATTGTTTTACTGCCCTTTAGAACCACGTCTAGTACTTCCACCTTGTGAATTGATTATCTTTTATCTAACCTAATCCAAACTAAAACATTTCTAATTTTAGCTACTTTTATAATTAATAAAGAACACACATGAAAAGCAAGAAGTAAAGTACTCACCTAGTTTATTTTTTATTTTGCGGTTGACTACTGATGAAATTTAACTTCACTTTTTTAATACCAATGGTACTACTACAATAAATAATTTTCTATTTAATTAAATAATGCACAAAAGAATAAAGAATAATAATATGCAAAAATGCAGACAATGTTCCATAACTATCACAATTTTCAGACTTTCTATGCGATACGTGTGTGTTTGTGTTTTTGTTATGCCAAAGCCATTGGGCTATCTGCTGCATCCAGTACGGGGAATCAAACCTCTGATTTTAACATTATAACTCCAGAGACTTACAACTGTTCCAGCGGGAGAACCATGTGACAAAAGCCATTAAAAATTGAAATAAGCTGATCAATCTGTTTCCCCTGGGAATAAAGTTTGAACTGGAAGTAAAATAAACAATTCCCTGTGCAAAAAACAACACAAGTTAATATATAGTTTGGTAGACTGAAACCTTCGTTTTTCTATTGGTTATAAATAGTAAATATTATATGTCAGAAAGAACTATTAGCAATTTATGAAGAGGATGTGACAAGTGAGCATGGCATAATGGTTCCGATTTTCTAGCTTATGTCTCTGTAACTACATAAGATTGAAAGCTATAAATATTAATGCTTTGTCTGAGCAATGATATCATTATGAATAACTTGCATTAAACTTCATACTTCTTGAAGGGTTGGTAAATAAAGTAGAGGGGATACCTAAAGAGCAAATGTCACAATTATCATACTAGGGAAAAACTGATAATTATTTTTCAATATTACCTTATAAAATTAAAAACTTAAAACTTATATTAAAAGTTGGATTATTAGCTATGTTACAATGAAAAGTTGATTCATACACATCAATTAAATTTTGAATGTATGTCACTAAAAGCAAAGCAACATACACAGAAAAGGATAGCCACAGCAAAAGTTTTCCCATGTTTAACTAATACAACTGCCATAAAAATTGTAAATCAGTTGGTGAACACATAGCCCACATTATCACACTGAATTACACAAGATACAAGCTTCTCATGACCATACCTCATGAATAATTTTTATTATTATTTTTCATTATCTTACTTAATCTAACCTTATCTAATGTAATAAATATCTATTTTTTTTAATTTTAGTTATTCTTATAATAATATATAAAGAAATACATCACTAACTAGTGAATTCTTATTCTGCTGTTTGTTGCCAATGAAATTTAAGCTTACATTTTTTATCTAAAGTTACTAGTACACTAAATTTTTGTTAACTTAAATAATTACACTCAATAAAACATAATAACAATGTCCTATAACCATCAAAATTGTTTTATCCTTTTAGGAATCTTTAAATCTTACTCTAAGCTTATTGTTTTGAAGACTCTAGGAAAAATTTCAAACTGAAAATGAAATAACACTGTACTGAAAACAACATAAGATATCATTTAATAAATTAAAAACTTGGCTTTCTATTGAGAATAAACAAAAACAGAATAAAATGTCAGAGAGAACTACTGGCAAGTTGGGAGAAACAGCACGAAACAATGGGTAAAGCAAGTGGAAGTAGTTTTCTGGTTTATAGCTCTTCAAACAAATAAGATTGAAGGCTATAAAAATCATGCTTTATCTTAGTAATATTTACATTATAATGAGCAACTTAGGTTAAATTTCACACTTATCATAGAAGTGATGAATAAGTTAGAGAAGTGAGAAGACCGAAGAGAAACAAATATCACAATTTTCATACCATGAGATAAAGAATTTTTAAAACATTTCCTTATAAAATTGAAACTTTAGTATTGAAACTCGGTTCACTGACTATGTTTTCAAACCAAATGTATTTGTACATACAATTATAATAATGTAGTTTAATTAAATTTTGAATGCAACTTCATAAAAAGTCATAACATGTGCAGTCTAACCTAACCACAACAAGAGGGTTAAATAATTCATTGTTATTTAAAACTGATACACCCATAAGGAATGGATCAAACCAACAAGCTCAGCCAAGCACGCAGGTAGTTCATGAGTATTATCAATAATATTTTTCAAGACACTTGAAAACTGTCACTATACATGTTGTTCCTGCAAGATGGGTGAATTGAATGACAACCTTAGGCATGAATGTTTCTTAAAAGCTATCATTAACAATTTGTATATTCTCTAAACAACCTCTTTTGTTTTGCCAGGATAAGCATGGTTATCATATGCTTATATATGCTAATCTTAATATATATAAAATAGTTGAAATTTGCTTTTAAGCCTATTTGATCAAAACAGAATTCATCTTTAAATATTTATATACTGAAACCTTACATTTGTGTTAAAATTAGTGTTTAATAAAGAAAAATAAAACATTTTGCTTACAATAGCTCATAAAAGACAAAACTGGGTGATAAAAATTATAAAAACATAAAAATGACTGAAAAATATATTTATTTACTTACAAAAGAGCTAGCTAAACAAACCAGTGGTGTAAGGTTATTGCCTTGTTGATTATGAAGATCATATTTTTATAATACTCACCTTCAACTATTATCACTGTATCATAATTAAAACCATGAAATGTTTTATTAAGAGCCCAGCCATAATGTCTGGCTATCTTGTAATATCCTTTAAACTTTTTTTCTTTTCCAACCAATGAAATGTCACTCTGATCTGGTTGCTGAAAAATAAACAACTAACCTTCAAATTACTAAAGTAACAGAAACTCATAACCAGTACTTTAAAGCCAAACATATGAAAATTTTACTAAATTACAATGTATCTTTCACCATGCGATACATAAAACATGCCTACTAGTTGATTTATTTATTAGGAATTCCAGATATTAGTGCAAATGTATATATTTCAGTAACTGAGAAGAAAACAACTAAAACTTACTGTAATATTACATACATGAATAACTTTACAGTTGTCATGAAATTTCTCTTGCACAACATTATTTTTATTCAGCAACTATTACTTGTTAGAGCTATACATTTTATTCTTTAGCTAAATGGAATCTCTTATTTTCTTAAGAAAAAGATAACTTGTGTATTTATTTATTAATATGAAAGTGTAATACAAAATCTAAGTTTTAATCACATACCACTAACCAAGTATAATTCTTATCCAACATTGAGAATTTTGTTACCATTACATACTTTTTAACATGTCAATAGATGGATTATAAGGACCAATTCAAAAATGTCTAATCTATAAATAATAAGTATTACTTCATATTATGTCAACACAATGAAAAGATAACATTAAATCATGCAAAATTGGTATTTTCATGTAATATTAGTCCAAATATGTCTATTTTAAACATTGTTAGAGACAGCATGAAATGGCAGAACCACACTTACCTCCTAACATCTAACATTTTTTTCTTTTTTTATAGTTAATGTCTTTTATGAGTGGAACAATTTTAATAGAAACAGTTCAAAATAAGTGATAAAGAAGTTTGCATTTGATATAATATGCAAAAGAGATGAACCAATTAGACTGCTTGTGATGATTACAAATCTCATATTTGGGGTGTTCAAAATTTTTAGCTGCAAAATATTTTCTAGCAGTTCCAGTATTAAAGCATTAATTTTTTGATCATAACTAACAAACTGATGTTTAGTACAATGAATAAAAAAATGTCTGTAATACAATGCATGGCTTATACTTATGTGTATAACTTGAAATGACAATGTTGAATATTAGTGCACTCAATATTAATATTTGGCTTCAAAAAAACTGGAAGGACCTTATAGATGTGTAATTCATTCTCTGTTGTGTTTGGAAGTTTCTGATTATGCTTGCACAGAAAGCATTACCACATTCAGTTGACACTATAAATAGTGCAGTGTAGTTATAATGGGATGTTTCTAAACACTGACAAACATTTTTGTATTAGTTTCTTTTTCCCCAACTTTTCCACGCTTTCTGATAATATATACATTTTTCAATCTGTTTTTAGGTACTGGAAAATGGAAACTTTAGACCTTATATAAAACTCATGATATAAAAGCATTCATCTTTCTATAAGTACACAACAGAATCACAAACACTGGTATGGTATTTAATAAATTAGAACTTTCTGGTTAGACGCTCTATCAAGAACTACTGTAACAAGTGGTATACAAAAGTGCATCAACAAAATTTATTTGTTAAGTAACTTATACCAAATTTGTACTATTTTACAGTTATTAATTTGCCATTTCTATCAATAAAAGTATCTGTCAGTTTTGTTTCACTCTTTCTGCTGTTTGTTTTTGGTATCACAGCCTCATTCCATGCAATTTTTAAATATACTGTATAAATTTACTTTTAGAATATTAAATAAATATTCAACTCTTTCCATGTTGGACTCATAGCACAAAATTGAATTTTCCAAGTGAGAAAAATAGTCCCTAATTTTACCATAACAATTCTAAAAATATATTAATTAAAAGTGTAAGTCATCATAAAGTATCCCACCACAATGCTGTAATGCATGATGTTTTATCTTTGTTCCACCATCACAAACAATAAAAATGCTAACCTGCAATTCAAGTACAAAAAAAAACTCACTGTAAGTTGATTTTAATTTAATTATTTTTTAATATAATCAGTAAAAAAAGTTACTTTTCTTACCTGTATAAGAGTAAGTTGATCCCCATAAGACTGTATAACTTTTGTAGTGGGTTCATGACCACAATCCTGACTAACTACAATTGGAAACTGTTCTTTTGAAGGCCTGTACCTTTTCAAAACAGAAAAAAAAAACAAGTTAGTTGAAAATAAAGCTTAATATGGACTGTTTTTTCACTATTTTATTTAAGTTTTTATTTGGAGGACCCATAATACATAAAAGGGAAATTTTTACAGGAAAATAATGTACTTAGGTTTCTATAAGGATAACAATGATTCTTCATTTCTATACATTTTATAAGTTTGATGGATAAATTAAAATGGGGCCTCCAGTAATGTGTGTGAGATAGAAAGCATAATCAGATAAATCAATACCATCTGACACCCCAATTTTCTTGGATGTAGTAAACGTTTTTACTCACCCACTCAAATTATAGTATCATCACTGACAGTCAAGTAACAATTCATTTTATTTGCACTTTAAATAACATTCTGTCTCTAATGCTGTACATCAACTGAACTTAAATAGTCTTCTAAGGCATTTCTATATGAAGGCTACAACTTTGATTCTTTATGAAATTACTAGTTTTTCTCTATCATTAAAAAACCCTGAAAATCTTTTGCAAATTATTACATTATTAAAAGATATTATTCTAATCGTAAACTAAACCTGTTTACTTATGGTTCTTCCATAGCTAAAAATATTTTGTGACTTAATTATAAATTATTGAATTTGGTTGCAGAATACAGTTCAATGCAAATAAAACTTACTTTAACAGCTGGTCTAGATTTCTTTTAATCGTTATTCGGTTGCATGAAAAAACTAATACACCAATTATTGGGCTTGGTTTAATTGATGTACTGTTGCCTTCCTTGATTATTTCTTCAAACTTGAAATCTTTTTCTTGAGCAATATTTTCTATAGAAAAGATGTTGCCAGAAGCCTCAATTTAAATATTAGTTTAAAAAAAAAAAAGAACTGGTTTTAAAAGTGTTATCACATATTACAGAGAAAAATACTGTATTACATTTCATACAGAAAAAAATATTTGTGTTTCTAAATACACATACAAAAACTTGTGTGCAAATTACTTCACTATTTACGAGTTAAGAATCATGCAAATCTGATCAGGTATGATAGAAATATGGAGAAAATAACAACAGAGCTTTTTTTAGTCCAGTGTCATTCTACCCAAGGCAGGGAGTATTTTACTTTATCCTAATTATGAATAATGAAATATGGCCAAAATGTCCTATTACTGTATAATTCAAGATAAAATAAAAAAAATTGTAAACAATACTAATGATCATCAAACAATCAGTAAACATTTTCATGTATACTTTATGGTGATAAGAAAGACAGAAGAAAAATAAACTGTTATTTTATTATGCATACTAACTGGTAGTGCATTTCCATTCTGCAGAATATAGTAAGTGGTAAAAGAACATACAAGTTCATTTCAATGCAAATAATGCAGGTAGTCAAGAAACATGTAAATGTATAACCTATTGTTTATAATTAATGTTTGCCAAGGAATAAACACACATGCAAGTTTTTAAAAAATTTGCAGAAATTAATTATGTAGGAATAGTAATGCCAATAACTACAAAAATAAGGTAGGAGTGAATAAAAATAAAAAATATAAGTAACCAGTACGTAATAGGTTATTCTTTATGACGAAAAACCCACTAGAAATAAAAATGTATCTCGCAAACTCTCTCTGTTATCCTGAAGATGACCTAGGAAGGTTGAAATGTTGTTCTCTGCTTATCAATAAAAGTGTTAATACCCACACCAGCCATTCTGAGATAATCTTACAAACTTATGGTTATTAGCCACTGTAAAACTGTACAGCACTATTCAGTTTAAATACTTTTATTCAAACCTGAATTCATGCAACTGACAGAAATTCAACATTTAGTTGAAAACAAAAGTTCTTAGAAAGATTTGATTACTATGCACTGACTTCTGTATGATTTTTGTGTATTTATCCTTGTCTTGTTTATGCACATTTTAGCATTACCATCATGTTTACTTGTATAATGCAGTGATAACATCACATCAGTTTCATCATTTCTTCACTGCACTTGTAGAATGGCCTCAGATATTAATATTATACCATACAACAGATTATTAATCATCACTGGTCATAATTGTGATTTCTTGGGACTTACTGTTTAGGAACCTACAATAAGGAAAGAACAGATGAAAAATGTATGGCTGTATTATCCCCTATCCTTTGGGCTCTGCCATCCATACATCATTTTACATTTACAAAATGTTTTGTGACATTTTTTTGCACCTGACTGAAAGTTAGTGAATGTGTGTAATAAAATTTAATATGTTATTTTATTTCTTCACACCTAATATAGGAGTTGGCTACCTGATGGTAAATTATATAGAGTACAAATCACTGAGTACTCTACACATTACAGTCATCTAATGCTCATCTATTATTAGCTAGTAATTCTTATTTCACCCTATATTTAAGTTCGTTTAAAAGAATATCAGATATCTGTGAAAAAGACAACTTCAAGAGGTAATGATGACATTGTTTACTCTAGAATTATAACTCTTTAATGTTTATACTTGAGCACTACCATGTTTAGTAATAGCCTGTTCCTAAACACTTAAGCTTTTCTGTCATACTAAAGCCACTGCTCAATAACAGCAGTCAGATGCTCAAATAAGATTACAATTCAGCTTGAGCAGTTATTTGTAAGCATCACAGAGTAATATACTGAATGCAGCAGTCATTTTATTTTTGGCCCATCCATACATACTAAGCATTGAAATGCTTAGTAACAATGTACAGGTAAACATTTAGTTTAAAGTGTAAAAATAACACACAAATTATGATAAAATTTTTTATATTCTACCAAATTTTCAGAAGCTACAATTCACCATTGTATAAACTAATAATAATAATTTCTATTGGTAAATACTTGGTATTATGAAAAAGAATGATAGGATTTTGTTTAAAATGGACAGTTACCAAAATTTAAACTTGATTTTTCAGTTTTATGAGGCACCTCCACAGCACCTATTTCGTAAAAAATTACTTTATTCACAATCATTCTAGTCTAATTATACAAGTGAAACATACTGCCATTTGTACAGGGAAAAGGGAAGACTACAAAACAAAATATTTTGCAAGTTATAGAAGGAAACTGAGATAAGAAAATAATACTTAAATTAATTCCTTATCCTGAACTGTTTGCAACTGATGCAAAATATCAGGACAATATTATAGCTATTGTATGCCTAACAGAAATTCATAGTAACTATTCAAAAACAAAAAGAAGTGAATGTCCATATATAATTTTGGTTCATGTAAAAAAAAAAAAAGGTAAAACCTTATTTTTTGAAGGTGATTGAATTCAATATGATAAAAGATTAGTAAATTCAGATTTTACATAAATTTGAAGTTATTGAAACTAAAATTTACAGATCAGGAAGGAACGGTTGAGACTTGTATATGGTGATAAACATCTTTTACTCAAATGGCAAGATGATCATATTCAGTGTTCAAGTAAACTTACCACAGGCAAAGCATTAGAAAAAGGTGCAAAAAAGCAACAAGTGTCACTTGGAGGATGATTTGTAGTGTGAAAATATAGGAGCAAATAGGTATGAGGAAAATAACATTCACTGTGTTCCAGAAATAGCTTTCCTACACTGAATTTAAATAAAATCACTATTGAATAAGAGGTTAAGATTTTTGACAATCTTGCAGTATTTGTCATGAACTGTACAGTGACAATACTGGTAAGAAACATGTCTATTGTCAGTTGAATAATTTCACTTGATCAATAAGAGAAGGATATTTGGCATTCTTCATCAGGATAGTGATAGCAAGCCAGTAACACATCTGATGTCAGCAAACATACAATGCCAAACTAAAAAATGTTTGTTTCAGCAATTAAAATAAAGTGTTAGCTTTAACAGCATTTTATTTCTTTATATTAAGTCATATGGGCAATACAAGTTTTGCAACAGCACACATGCCATCTTTGCAGAAAGGTATTACAGAAGTGAATTGTTAAATAACATAACACAGATATCAGTAATCAAATGAGTATTTTCCTGTAGGGATAACCAGATACCTGCATAGTTTTATATGTCACTAATGTCTAGTGATCAAACATGTTTTGTTATCCAATCTGATGATAAAGATGTACTAGTGTTTTTGTTTTGTTATTATGCTCTTAGAAGTATCGCAGTTGACAAGTATATGCATAAAGGAAAAACAACATAAACAGATAGGCCTACTCATAAAAATGCTAGAAGATTAGGAGTTAATGTATATAAACGTCTACCTATTGTACATGCACTAAACAGATGTCACAGCATATTTTATGCATATCAGATGGGTTAAAACACAGCAATGAATGTCCTAAAGAAACATCAACATGATGTGAAGCAATTTCCTTCATCTGATGACAAGCTAGATGTGAGTGATGATTTTATAAATAGTAACAAGAAAATTTGCCCTGATACTGCAAAGCAACAAGAAGGAAAACAAACAATGATGGAACTTCAGTATGTCATAGTCACAAGAACATACAATTCAACATCCAACTCATATCCGACAAAGGATGTGTACTTTTAACAGAAACACTGCTGCAATTACCAGTTATACACATGGTATTAAAAGTACATACCAAAAATAAACATTTCAGGTCTCCTTGCTCAAAGATGGTTGTGTTTTACGAGTGAGAGATAGCCCAAGAAAGTTCAAGCCTTAAAACATTTGTTTTGTATAACTACAGAGTCCAACATAAGGCAGTGACATCAGTGATTACCTGCTGGACTGCCATTTATGGATAATTTAAATGCTATGTGTAGTGTTCAAACGAATCACTGATATGACAGCTGTTCAATTAGTTAAATTTATGTTAACAAATAGTCAAAACATCTAGACTGTAAAAATAGCAATCAGGAGTAATCAAATGCCATAGGGAATACAAACAATTCTCAATTTAGAAAACATGAACAAAATGTGAGAATTCTTGTTTTACCAAGATTTTTTTCAAAGATATTGCTTATACCCCTTATCCAATTGCAGAAGAATTTAAAAAGAAATGTTTATCAGTAAACAAATATTAATCATCCAGTCTTACCCTTCAACTCTGGTTGACATCATAGGGTGTTAGTGTATGCAACTGTGGTTGTCATCATATGATGCAAATATTTTTTAAGCAACATTCTGAATGACAAAGCTTTGTGTGAGGGGTGGTAGGCAGATTTACACAAGCTGTAAACAAGAAGTTAATTACTATTAATGTTAAATGGCATATCAGAGTTTATTTGTTCAATATTGCCATTTTTAATGCATTTTAAGTTAGGATCGTTTGGCATTAACATCTTGCATTATGTTGTTAAAATGCCATCCTCCTATCTTTAAAATAATATGACATGACTGTAATTATGAAATAAATTATCAGAAACATAGTAAATCTTGCACATTTCAATCCGGATATTTACAGTTTAAACCATATGTGCTGGTGGCTCACTAAACCTATCTCTGTGGATGTACATTGCTGTACATCAAACATTTTGTGAAAATATACTTTCTAAGAATATCTTTGCCTATATCATAAATTAACTGGTCTAAGCCCACCCACTTCCAATATAACTGAAACAATTATTAGTAGTATTATGAAGTGAAACAATCTCTAGTTTTAGGATTATTAACAGTAAATATATTACACGCATTTCTGATTTTTGGCTAACATCTTATTTTGTATTCATTAGTCCACCCTAGTTTATACCACTTATCTTTTGTGAGGCCCATTCTGGAAACAGATTCAAATCTTAAAAAAATCAAAAAAACCTACTAATAGAAATGTTGTGTTTAACATAGGAAAACAATGTGTGCCAGACAAGGGTAAGATGATGATACTTTAACATCTGATTATTTTGTTGTACAATCTTGCTATCTACTGCAAACAATTATTAACCTAAAGATGACCTAAGAAGGACAAAATGTTGTTCTGTACTTTATTTTAATACCTACACCAGATATCTTGAGAATACATTTTTACTTCAAATGGGTTTCTAGTCATCACGAATAAACCCAACATATTTCTATTTACAAGAGAAACATGATATTAATACTGTATATTCATATATTATTGTATATTGACACAGCATGCATATTTCACTATGTGCTAAGGCCTTCTTCCATTGGTACAATCAATAAAATGGAATATTAGCCTAAATAACAAGAACAATAAGTGTTAAAGAAATTTCTTCTGGAAACTTACAACACTGCAATGGACAAAGGACCCTTGATAACACTATGTAAAAACAATGTGGTATAAAACCTGTGTAATGAGTGAAACTGAATATAAAATAGATGTAAATAAAAATTCACAAGTGATTTTGCAGTAGAAAACTTAAATGTTTGAGAAAAAACTTAAAAAAAAACAATGATTTGGAAAAGATATACAAATTTAACAATATCAATTCAAAAAGTTTGGTGGTTTATAGCACAAAGCACTAGGCTATCTGCACCAAACATTCAGTAAAAAGTTAATATTAAAGTAAAATTATTAAAAATCATAAAAGGAAATAAAGATAAAACAAAACAAAGTTCAATTTTTGAATTAAGAACATAAATAGCATTAAACCCAATTTTTACATCTAGTCTAACAGCAGTAAGAGAAAAATTACAGTAATAAAAGTTGTAAAGGACTTTCTGTAACATAAGTGTAATTATCATAACTCGCCAACAAGACTAACATGCAACTTCAAAAACTACCGTTAGTCACATGAAGTTGGCCTTTCCAGTCCTGATTTTGAGTTATTTGACATTATGGCAATTTTCTAATTTCAAATTGAACTAGATGTACTTTGATTCTTAAAAGGAAATCACATTAAAATAGATCTAATATATAAATTAAAAAGTTAAGTAGCATTAAAAAGGTTAATGGCCTTTAAAAAAACTAAAAACATCACCAAGGTGGACAGTGTCACCATCACCGATAACACTGTCTAACGTTATGGACAAACCTCGGGACAGAACATACTTAAAATGGTGCCGTCCTTGAGAGTCTAATGGTGACAAAAACTTAAAATGCAACTTATTGTGATCTGAGTGTTATACAAACTACACACTGGTGCATCAGTTCCAGATAAATGAAAACGATAAATTAAAAAACTGTGACCAATGCGTTGCCTAGTTAGAACAACTTCCTCTTTTCGATCCTTACAGAAGCAAGATGGACAAAGTCCAATATAGGGTTTTATTTGGAAAAGCTTGTTTTCCCGTTGCTCACTCCAAGTCGACTGCCAGCTGGCACGGAGCCAAGCCTTGAATACAGGACCATAGTTCATGTATGGGACAGGCACAGTGGTGAAAGTGCTAGAGCAGATAGACTTAGCTGCAGTGTCGGTGAGCTCGTTCCCACGAATACCAACATGACCCGGGTATCCAGAAAAACTGGATATAAGTAGATGTTAAAGAAAAATGAGCCAGTCGGTTTTGAATATCAGCGAGAACAGGGTGTGAACTAACATGAAATGATTCCAGGGCTAGTAGAGAACTAAACGAGTCAGAATAAATAGTGCAGTTGGAGTACTGCTCAGCTTCTATGTGATCCAGGGCAAGAAAAATGGCATACAGTTCAGCAGTGAACACAGAAGCTGTAGAGGATATTCTGCGTGCAACTGCCGAACCACAACAAACCATGGAAGAGCCCACACAATTACCTGACTTAGAACCATCTGTATAAGTAGGAATAGAAGGATGGTCTGAAAGATGTTCAGCAAATAACAAACAGTATTTCCAATTGGGAGTGTCTGCTTTTCTCAGATGACTTAAGGATAGGTCACATATGGGGACTGTATTGAGCCATGGTGGGATGGGCTGACCAGTGGATACAGCAATGTTATCCAAAGACAGACCCAATTCATCCAACTGCACCTGAAGACAAAGACCAAAAGGAGCAGATTATCTGTTCTGAAAAAGCATGTCCCACCGAGGAAGGAAAACACAACCCTAGATGGGATGCTTTGGTAAGAAATAAAGTTCTGAAGCATATAGTAAAGGCAGTTGCAAAGGGTGGAGGTGCAAAGAAGGTTTATGAGACTTTATGTATTAGCTCTGAACTGGGAAAGTATGGAAAGCCCTGATGCAGAGCTGAAGTCCTTGATGATGCACGAGATCCAACATCTTTAAGGCCAAGGTCCTGACAGAGCCAATGATCCATAGTCCAGTTTTGATCAAATAAGAGCACAATATATCTTTAGCATAGAACATTGATCTGCTCCCCAAGTGGTGAAGGATGTTCAGTGCTCTTGTACATTTGACCCATAGTTGCTTGATGTATGGTATAAAGGTCAGCTTGTGGTCAAAGATAAGCCCCAAGAACCAAAGAAATCAACTTCACTGACACAGAATTCAAGATCAGAGTGAACACCCCATTGTTAGCAAAAGTGCATGCAAACAGTTTTAGAAAGAGACAAGTTAAAGCTGTTTGCCCATGGTCCACTTCAGTAAACCACTGAGAGCAGTCTGTAGCTGCTACTCAATATACCTTGTGTTCAACTAATGACATGGAATGTGAAAGTCGAAGACATAGAGCTTGTTTGCAACAGTAAGAGAGAGTTGTTCAGTGATGGCATTAACTTTATATTGAAAAGTGTGACACTCAAAACACAGCCCTGAGGGACTCCAAGTTCATGTAGAAAATAACAGGAAAGTATCGAACCCACATGAACATGGAATCACCTGTCCATTAAAAAATGACTGTATTAAAGGTGACTGTATCAGCAAGTTTCAGAAATGTTTCCTGTAAGGAAAGACATACAAGATGGGAGGAAGCAATCGGTGTTTTGATGTCATCCAGAGTAGAACGTAAACCTTCAGAGTTTCATTGTATCAAGATAGCCATTTTTATTTATGTGTGGAGAACCCTTCTGTTTAGGACCATGTCTTTTTTCTTTACTGTCTTTATTCAAGGGAGGTCTATCGACCTCCATGGATCCTGCACTGGGTCAATTGGGCAGGTCTTTGATGTTGGAAGAGGATTCCAGCAACTGAGGATGTGAACAAATGATCATTTTTCATCTTGGGGTGGGAGAAAAAGATGTACTCAAGGAAATGCCCATACCTGGAACCAAAGGACATAGATCTTGAGGTTTGCTGGAATGTATGTTAGGGACAGAGATGGGTGTTGAAGTTGATTCATCAACTTTTTAAACCATGGAGGTTAAAAAAACTTCATTTCATTTGAGAACGATTCTTTTAGAGGAACAGAGAGATCTGTCTGCACTCCCACAGTAGTAGTGGAATGAAGTGCAGCAGCATATGTCTGAGATGAAGTGGTGGACAGCAACTTTCAAGCCTCAGAGTAAGTAATGTTTTGTATCATTTTCAAAAGGTGCACCTCTTTTTCTTCCAACCATTTAGGGTAAGAATGAAAGTAGGAAGGGTGATAGCCATTGCAATTAATGCTATGAGGGTCCATTCCACACTCATAGGCATCATGGTCCTTGTCACTACAATGAACACATGCCAGGAAACCATGACATGATGTCTTCGAGTGACCAAACTGCTGACACTGGAAACATCCGAGAGCGTTTGGAATGTATAGCTGTACCTTGCAATTAAGATAACCTGCCTTGATGGTGGCAGGTGGATGTGGTGATGTAAATGTCAGAATGAGAACACTGGTCAGCATCATAATTCCATCTTTGCAATGGAGGTACGCCTCACTACAGAAACACCTTGGGTGGAGGGTTTGAGAAAACTACAGATGAGTGTACTTTTTATCTTTGTTACCTGAGTAACTCATTTTTGAACTTTTCACATCCATGCAAATACATAGATTATCAACAAAAATATATAACAGCAAGAGTATGATGAAAATAAAATTGATCATAGAGCAGCAAAACATAACTTTAGAAAATGGAACTTTAAGTAGTATGAAACAAAAAATAACAGTATTAAAGCTACACTGTATGTTTATGTCAGTAGATTTAATTATCTTTTCTACTGAATAATCTCACATACTAATAACTTTTACTGATGATTAAAAAATGTTTTTAGAGGATAATGGACAAAATCATTACAACTTTTGTTCATGAAAAACTTCTGATTACCAAATGAACACCTTTGCTTCAAGAGTTGATAAACAAAGTTAATAAACTAGGGTTCTAAAATAAGACCAACTCATGTGATAGCAATAAAGTTAATACTTATGACATTAGTATTTGCTTTACCATTCTATATTCAGTGGAAATTATAAAAAAGACAGGCCTTGGCAGACGCTTTTTCACTTGACCCTAAATAAGTAGCCTGCATTCTAGGATGCAAAACTTTGGAATGGAATTTTTTGTTTTGCAGGCATTTCATTATAGATTTTTTTAAAAAATTCATAATAATAAACTAACTTTTCTCTAAAAAATTTTAACATCTGAGAACTGGTGGACAAAATAAACGTGAATCCTTTAAGTGTCTAACATCAGTTAATAAAATGTGTTTAATAATTGTAATAAAGTATAACTTCTTGGTTGATTGTAAATTGTTGAAAATTTTGTCACCAAAATATAATAAACCAATTTTTAAACAATAAAAGGTTTGACAATCAACTTCTGTCAATCCATATATATAAAACAAAATGAATCACAGCTTATTTAGTTTATACATCTTTCTAAAATTATCTATAAAAAAAAGAAACCTACAAGTATAACTCTTCATAAAACAATTTTCTTACTTCTCTACAAATCATAAGATACATAAAGTTTTAACCAACATTTTTAAATAATGTACTCACTTATATCTTAAAAAGATATGATTTAACAACTTACTCTTCTTCAAAGAACGTAGTTTTATCAACAGTTCTTCATTTGATTTAAGCTGTTTTTGTAGTTCTAGTTCCAACAAGTCTAATTGATCATTCAACTTTAAGGAACGATGCACCTGAAAATATATTTATTTTAATATTAACTTCTAGTGAATGTTGTAGTTACATTCAGATCATTCACTTATTGAAAAGATGTAAAAACTGAATTAAGCCAGGCCATATAGCAAGAAAGTGAAGTATTTCTTTATATAACTCATACTAAGCTTTCAAATGAAAAAAAAAAAGCAAGCTACAAAAATGAGCAGTTTTAAGATAATTTGCAAGCCCTGTTTGCTACAAGACTACATGATTTTCAGAAAGTCAAATTATAGCAAAGGTTTTACGTTTCACAGGTCTTGCTTGTTGCTTGGACAAAAGTCCTCAAATATACTACAAAGTGTCTCCAATATAACAAATTACATTTTTAAAATTACACTGAGATGTGATTCAAATTTAAATCATCATTATTAATTTTATTATGTAATCATCTAATAAAATATAAATAATAACAAAAAAATCAACCAGATAAGATCAATTTTACTACACTAATATACATACATTACAACCCTATCCAGTATTTCTGCTGTCAACCTACATGCCGCAGTTCAATACAACTTGCACAAATAATTAATAAACAGTATTAACTTTATTGCACACTTGAAAATCAGTTCCATCTGAAGAAAAATAAGGTTACATAGACTATCTTAACAATGTAGCAAAATGAATATGAATAAATGAAATAAACCAATAAAAAATTATATAAATATGTTTATATTTTTGGCCCATGTTGCAGTAATAAATTTAAATACCTTATAGGTTTCAACAAATGATGTATCTTCAGATGTTTCTGATTATTTTCAATTCACTTATTATGCTAATAAACCCTTTAAAATAATTAAAAGCATTATATTACAGCATCAACATTCCAAATTTTCCCAAAGGAAATTCCCCATATCTGTTGTCTGAGGTTGTGCCTCTGACAGTAGCATTAGCATCACCACATTGAGTTTCCAAGAGATGATGGTTGCAAAAACAATACATCAGTGACTTGCACAGATCTCCTATTAAGTAAATTTTTCATTTACCAAACTCTCATCATTTAAACATTTCCACTGCAGATTAAAACCTAAATCTATGTCAGTTTACTGTTTCAGTTGTTTTATTTTAAAATTCAACACATGTGGATGTGTTAATAAATTGTGTTAGAAACATTCATGCTCATGACTGATACCTGATTGTCACAACCTTACAAAAAGTACTTAATCTGAAGGTTCTCAATATATGCTAGAAAATCAGTGAGAAAATATAACTAAATTCCTTTGAGAAAAACCTCTTTCCTAATAAAATGAGAAACCTTTCTTTAGTATTTACACAAGTTTCACTTATAAATTTTATGGTTAGAATAGCAAAATTTGCATTAAAAGATTCCCTGTAATGATATCAAACACAAAAGAAAATGATAGTTAAATATGATTTAAAAGATTTTATTAATGCAATATTTTGATAACAAAATAGTGTTCTCTCAGCAATAGAATTCCCAGAGTTGAGAAGTACAAGGTTCTTAACCTATGTGAGGTAAAATGACAAGAAACATTTCTGAATTCAATAGTATTTCCTTTAAATTAGCTTGGAGTAAAATATGGAGAGAAATGAAGGTTAAAAGCAATTATCTACTTATTTCAATTCCAAGTATATTGATTCATAAATGCAAATGGCAACTAAAATTACCTCCTATTCTGGATTATAAAGCAATGTAAAGTACAAAATTTTAGCATTTTGAAGGGGCAAATCTACAGGCAGAGTTGAATTATATCTGTCAACCAAAAGTAGTGGTGATTCAAGAAAGGAAAAAAACATTACTCCATGACTCGCTTGTTAAAACAGTCTGTCATAAGAAATAACCAAAGAACACAGCAAGAACCTCATTTGGAGCTCTAAACAAGATTTGGACCTACAAGTTCCTACTTGTGACCTTTTTTTGAGTCATCTGAAAAAAGGCAGATACTGCTGATCAGAAGTCCCATTTTTATACATTAATAGAAGCTAGGATGTACACTAACTGTACTAGTTATATGGACTGTCTTAGCTCTCTTCAGGCCTTAGAACTGCTTCACATCAGTTCTTCCTCAATTCTCTTAAGCATTCATGAATGACTGGCTCAGTTTTCTCTTTCATCAATTTCTAACCAGTTTTTCTGGATAACTGGCCATGTCAGTATTCTACAGAACAAGTGTGCTGATACCTCAGCTAAATCTGTATGTTCTCAGTGCTGTCACAATCTTGTCTGTCCCATATATTAACTTTGGTCCTGAGATCAAGACCTGGCTTCATGCCACTTGACAGTTGATTTGGAGTGAGAAAATTCATAAAATTCAGCTTTTCCAGATTAAACCTGTTATTTTTGTTTATCCATCTAGTTTCCATAATGATCAAAAGAGGGAAGTTTTCTTGTGAGGTTATGTGTTGGTCACAATTTTTTTTTACTCATTTTCTTTTATGTGGGACTGATCTGCCAATGTGTGGCCTTTGTGATACTCATGTCACATTTGCCCACATTTTCCTTTTGTGCTGTTATTTGAGTGTGAGCTGCAGCACCACTTCAGGTATGTCTTTTATTTCAAAGGTTTACCCCTAACATTGGATGGTGTCATTAGTGATGGTGACACTTAAACTTAATTGTGTTTTTGGCTTCTGATGGGCCATTGACCTTTTTAAATCTATTTGAACTATTCTACCTGCTTTTTGGACACTATTTACCTTTTAACTTTTTTTAAAACAAAGTTCTACCTTTTGTTTTTATTTTTATACCAGTCGTTTGAGAGGTAGCTGCATTGCTTTGTGTCAATAAAACCCAGCAATCAACCAAACTATGCTTACAAGTGCAACACAACTTCTCTTAACATACATAATCAAACAGGTGACTAGCTATCTAAATTTGTAGAAATAGTATATGGCAGACAGTCAAGAAAACTGTCAATGTAAACTTTATATGTTAGAAGATTGATGTGCTAACACCATTATACTGAATGTAAGTTACTTTTTTCTGTGGATCATATGCCAATTAAGCATTGTTCCATTAATACAAAGAATCCAGCTAAATATCCCACCAAAAATAACAATTTTCCATAAGGCACAAATAAAAATGAGAATTCATTCTACACCATTCACAGACAATATTGACTACTGTGAATATGAGCTGATCACAATGATTCTTGAAAGTTTTGTTTATAGTTAGTAAACTTTGAAAATAAACACAGAGAAAAATAACAACAACATAGTTTTAGCACAAGCACCGTCTGCAGAAATTGTCCTACAGAGCAGAAACCTACAGCAAGCTACCTACAAATACCAGTGGTAAATAAAGAATTGACTGTAAGAACTAAACACTCATTAAAACAAGGTGGACTTTACAGGTAAAAACAAAAATATCTATAATCTTGAATAAATGCTGGATAGTTATGAAAGAAGTCTTGTTTGGAGTAAGTTCACCTCTAGGTTCTCAGTCTGTACAGAAAGAGGAGGAGGGGAGAAGTTAATTCTCAGAACTTGTGCATAACTTTCAAAGGAAAATATATATACTTATCTGTTGTACAAGAAAGTACTAATAATTACATATAACTTTATTGTTCTATCATCACTTTTATTTTTTAACTTGAGACCTATCTCTCAGCTTTAAGAATCAGGTCTGCTAAACTTCAATCACAGTGTTTATTTCAAACTAATAACTTTGAAGTTTAGAGATTAATCTGGAGAAGAATCATTGAAATTATCTGAAATTTTCTAAAATGTGCATATTCTTATTTTAACTGGATGCTTCTAAGAACATGTGCTTCCACTATCTATTTTATTCCTTTTTGTTACTTCTTTCTTACTTTTATTACCTTGTTTTAACCTTTATACTTTTTTTTTTTTGTTCACAAGTGTTATGCACTTTATTTTTCAAACATTTTGTACAAAATATGGTTTTTACTCTAATTATGAACTTATATAAATATTGTAATGTCTGTTGTACACCCATGTAACTACTTTGCTGGGTGTGAATGAATCTTCATCAAAATTAGTATGGCAGTTCATTAAACTCATGCATGGTTACATACAAATTTCCAGTTTAGCACTTTGCATTTTGTGGTTTTTCAGGGCATTTTTACATTTGCTACCACTACTTAAAACAATTCTTCACAAAGTTTGATGTTGAGGATCATTGGCTCCATGGGGAGAGACAAAAATTTTCACTTTTGAATTTTGCAGTTTTTACCACTACTTTGCTTTCTGTAGATGGATTCCAGCAAATTTAGCATGAAGTTTTATTGAGTACATGGAAAGATACTTGCAAACTTGCAGTTTCACATTGTGTTTTGCCATTTTTATGGGCATTTGTTACAAAAAGCATGTAAGGATAGCAAGTTTTCATGTCTTAAGATAATCTTTCATCAATCATGAATTTACACAATTTACATCCAACTAGTCTATAATACGTTTAAACTGATGCCTTTTCCTAGTCTATAATATGTTCAAACTGATGCCTTTGCCTTCTAGTGTATAGAAATATGTCTTAAATTCCAAATCAATGATACTAACTTGCTTTCTTTTCCTTAAAACTTACAATGACTTTAAACTTGCAAATAAACCTTAAGTCAAATCAGATTATTTCATTTCTTAGATATTATAAAAAAAAGCTTCATTTTCAAAAGAATGTTTGAGTTTCTATGATTAAACCCAGATGATAATGGAATTGTACTACAAAAATTATTTTGAAATGTCTAAACCAGGAAAATATTAAAGAAAACAAATCATTAAAACAGATAACACAATAATGATGTAAATACAGAGCATTTAAAAAAAGATTGAAATTTATTTCTACTTCAGTTTTTATGAAGATTCTTTACTAAAGGATAAACAATCTTTTTTTTAAGTAATGTATTTTTTTGCGTAACCCAGTGAAACCTTGGAAAACATCTTTTCTGATAAAGGAAAAAAAAATCTAAATATCTTTATTAATGTTACAAAAAGAAAAGATACTAATAACAGTTATTAGTAGGTTTGCAAACCTTAATGGATTAAATTTGTCTCTTACATTTGACTATGTTTTGGCTTCCCTGTTTCTTTCAATAGGAAGTTACAATTCATTAAAGTTCTCAAATCTAATATGTCTACCAAAACATTTATTAATTCTTCAACAAAAATGTAAGCATGTATGACAAATATTTATGTAAGATAGCAAAAAAGTCAACAATAATTAAAATACAAATGATTACTAAACATACATTTCCAGATTGTTTTTTTTCTGATCAATATCAAAATCTGAATTTTGCAATAAAACAACTGATCCACCTCTACCAAACAAGTTCAATGAAAATATTTTCACAGTTCAAAACAAATAATTAATTTATGATCTTGTGGGCGTTAATTTGCACAACATGCATTTTAAATTTTAAATGAATAGGAAAATTATCTATACATAGTGTTTACAAAACTTTTGGTAAAGTTAAATGTTTTATTATAAATCAAACTTCAGAAAGGTACATATCAAGGTGTATTTTCCAACTCAATGTATCAAGAAAATACTTTAGAAGAATCTTTAAAATGGCAGCCTGTTGTCATATGAAAAAGTCATTTTCTACTTTTAGAGATAGAAGTCAAGGTGGCATAGTGTTTCAATTTCTTTTTATTAGTTGCTAAAAACATAATATCAATAACTGTCAGTGCAAAAGGGACAGATGTATCATACAGGAGAAAGAAATGAAAGTTAATGTACCCTTTAATAAGACTTTTACTCTTAAGTATAATCATTACAACCGTTATTAGCAATTTGTAAACAGCATACATACCATAATAATTGTTTTTATATCAAATGGCTCATATAAATAGTGTTCTGACTACTACCATATATCCCAACTAGTTTGTCAAGCCCTATATCAGGTGAAACAAGTCAATGGCAATGGATATGACAAGCATGTGATAGGAATACTATCATTATACACACTTCTAATTATTAAAAATCCCTAAAGGACTAGATCAAGAATGTAATGTTTAAAAATGTAATCAGCCTAACATTAATGTCTTATGACAAGTATAATTGTTATCATAACTGTTACTTCTACATTGGTTGCAATAAAATTTGAAATTTCTTTAAAATGTTTCAGAGAGAGACCAGTAACATTTTATCATACTGACACATGAAGCACCAGAAATAAGATTCAATTTTAAAATGAAATAACTTGGAAGCAAAATCATATGTATAAGGTGTAATACAAATAGATGACTGCAGTGTAAAATAATAAAACCAAAAATTTTTTTTTCTTGTCAAGTGTCACTTACTTCAGTCAGAAATATTTTATTCACTTGCAAATTAAATTTAAAAAACAACACTAAAACCCCCTAAAATGTCTAATTTATATGAAACTTTTAATAAAACAAATAAATTAGTCCTAGATTCTGCACTGCCTTCAGAACTACTTTCATCACTAATTATGCTCAATTTGATGGCGTGATTATATATTACACTCTTAACAAAATTTTTACTTTTTCTTGTTCCTTGGAAGAAAATGTTATTTCCCAATTGCTTATGCCTAAAGTAAATGGAAAAGACCTATTTTTCTCTTAAAACTTTGCTTTGATGATGTGGGTAATGAAATTTTCAAATTTACCCATTTTCCAGAACATTCCAGGTAGATTCAGTACTAAGTAACTGACAGAGAATTTTCACGAACTTTCAAGAATTTTCTAGAATGTTGTAGAACTTACGACAATTGTCAAGAACATTTTAGAATTTTCTAAAACTTTCCATAGTAATATATATACAGAGGCTCACCACTCACCACTTCAGTTCTAGCTGCCTAAGTGAACACACAGACCTATCTGATTTTATCAGAGATGGCATCAAGAAGCTACAATCATCCTCCAGATGCATTCTATGTGGCCAATTTATCAAGACAAAAGCAAAAAAGTACTCTGTGACAGCATCTGCTAAAATGTGTGAAGCCTATAAGGTAAACTTCAGCACGTCTGTCGGGAATCAAGACAAACCCTGGGTACCTCATTTTACCTGTGAGCACTGCAAAAAACTCTAGAAGATAAGATGGACAATTTTTGCTTGCTTGAATAGTAAGATTTTATATCATACAAATTTTTGAGCTTTTAAAATTTAATTTTTTTTTTTTTAATTTTCAATAGTAAAAAAATATCAAAATATTTTGCACAAACCTCTTACACATTAGTTGTAAATGAAATAAATTCATTCTTCATAATAATTTTATTTTGCTCTTTTGCAGGATGGTGAACAGAGGGAAAAAGAGAGCCATGAAGTTTGCTATTCCAAGAATTTGGCGTGAACACACTGACCACTCAAGCAGTTGTTACTTCGGCATGGTAGACCCTTCCAAACGTTGGGCTGGCAAAAATGCATCTGCTATCATGTATTCGGACCTTCCATCATCCATTGGCCCAGTGCCATACTGCCCTGAGCTCCCTGTACCCACTTTGCCAGAGAGAAGGCAGCCATCCTCAGAAGAGAACAGCAAATCTGAAGAGGATGTAGACATTGAAGAACCAGATTACAATTTCAGAGGTGCAGCTGGTGAGAGAAACCCATATTACCCCAACTAAAGAGACCACAATGACTTAATCAGAGATCTTGGTCTAACAAAGTTAAATGCCGAGCTTTTGACATCTAGGCTCAAGGAATGGGATTTGTTAGAGGAAGTCAGAGGAAGCGTCATTGACATTTTTCAAGTTTCTTCACTCATCAAGATGGGCTCTACTTCTCCCACAATGTATTGGGTCTGTGCAAGGCAACTGAAATTGCCTGTAATCCGAACGAGTGACGCCTCTTCATTGCTAGTTCATTAAAAAGCCTCAAAGCTATGCTGCTCCATAATAGGAATAAGTATCCATCTCTTCTCCTGGTTCATTTGGTGCACCTCAAAAAGGAATACAACAATGTAAAGACCATGCTAGAAGTCTTGAAGTATGATGAGCGTAGCTGGGAGATTATCGGAGACTTCAAAATGGTAGCATTCCTGATGGGTCTCTAAATAGGCTTTACCAAGTTTCCCTGTTATCTTTGCCTTTAGGATAGCAGGGACACCACAGCTCACTACAACATGAAGCACTGGCTACAATGGACTGAGTTCTCTGTGGGGAGGCATAATGTCAAGTGTGAGCCACTAATGGACCTCCAGAAGGTGTTGTCCCCACCACTGCACAAAAAATTGGGTCTTATGAAACAATTTGCCACAGCTCTTGATAAGGAGTCTGCAGCTTTCAAGTACCTTTAAGACTTCTTCCCTAAGCTGTCTGGGGCAAAGGTCAAAGCTAGTGTCTTCATTGGACCACAAATAAAGATCCTGGAGTGCATAGAATTCCCCAAGAACAATAGTAGGAAGGAAAAAAAAGCTTGAGACAGTTTTGTCACAGTGGTTCATGGCTTCTTGAGCAATCACAAGGCCTAAAATTGTATAGAACTGGTTGAGGCTCTAGTGAAGAACTACAGCAAAATGGGTTGTAGGATGTTCCTGAAAGTCCATATTCTTGACACATTTCTTAATAAGTTCAAGGAGAACATGGGAGCATACTCAGAGGAGCAAAGCGAGTGCTTCCACCAAGATATACTGGACTTTGAATGCTGCTACCAAGGAGCGTATAATGAAAACATGATGGGGAACTACATTTGGAGGCTGATACGTGAATGTGATTTACAATACACTCACAAATCTCGAAAAACTACTCATTTCTAAACATTTTTGTTCATTTTTGTATAACTTTAGTATAAATACATGTAAATCTTGACTCGTATGTTGTTTTATTCAGACCTTATGTAAATGAAAATATGCAAATTTGTCTGTTTTTACACAGAAAAATAGGTTAATTTCTATATTTCATTATCCAGGTTATAAAAGCAAAGTTTGAAGGGAATAATGGCCACTACCTGTACTTTTACAACACAAACAATTAAGAAATAACACATACTGTCCAGGAACAAACTTTGTGTTACAGTGTTATTGACTAACTTGGCAATTCCAATTATAACAAGTTTCTATTAAAAAAAGACAGGTTAATCTTAGATCATACATTTTGACAGACTTTCCAAAGATTCTGCACATGTAGATACCAGCATTCAAGACTTCAATTATGCAGGTTAAAGGCAAAAAGTCAACAGGGGCTACAACAAAGTACTTTATAGGTATGTGGCTGAATAGGGTTGTGCAATTCTGGTTTCTTCAGTCAACTTCAAATCCTTACTTAGTGTTTTCATTCTAATATGAGACAATACAACTAGTTTAAAAAAATCTACATTTGGAGTTGGAAGGTTTATTTTCATTTATTTCTGCATAAACTGAAAGTTTTGATATGGATCCAACATATTTGACAAAGCAAAATTTTCTGACTTTTCCTAGACTTTTCAATGACAAGAATGTTTTATTCCCTAATAATCTGATTCATCCTTGTAATGTTATCATGGAAATATATACCAATAGGTGAAGGTATGAACCATTATTGATGTATTGTTTAATAAAGATAAGAAGATTGTATCAACTGTTTAAAAGCCACAGTGTTCTTAAATTTCATCTTGCAAGGTCTATGATCAGTCATGTCATTCTCTAATTACTGATATTTTATAATAACATATAAAACAAAGGCAATTCATCCATTTGCTTATGATGTGCATACTAATGAAATGACAAAAATGTTATTACAGCATAAACAACAATATAGATTTCAACATTTGTGATAATTGTTTCAACTTTTAACACGTGGAAGGAGCATGTTTACTGCTGTGAAGTGAAATATTCATTAACATTTTTCTTATTAGTCAAGTATTCACTAAAGCACTACTTTCTAATATGTGTAAATAAATAATGTAGAAAACTTTCAGCTACTAGCCATACATTGCAGTAAATTCATACTTCTATATAAAACAACTCAACACATTAACAAAATGAGCCACTGATACAGAGCGCATTGTATTATCTTTGCAAATGCTTCAAACGTTACACTTAAGTTCTATATAAAAGCATCAAAATCTTTGAATTTACATAACTACATCTTAATCGATTGATCAGGCTTATGCATGTTTCATTCACACACGAGATTAAGAAATTATAATTACAAATAACTGAGTTGTAAATTCTAAATACATGCAGAATGTCCTAGATGGAACTAGGCCTGCTGATAAAGCATCCAAATGTTTATAGCTGCATTATAATCCTATGCCATCTTTGTACAATCAGACATGTACAGTTTATAGTAAATGGCACAGACAAGAACATTACTATGCACAAACATGTTTATCATAAATAGTGATATTACACTACAATATTATGCCACTCAAGTGTCAAGTTTTTCACTTTGTCCTTGGCTTATACATTTACTGTTATTTCTTACATTAAAATTATTGTCTTGCTTCCTTTGTCTGACTTCGTGATAGTTAAATCAATATGCTCTACAAATTCAGTAGGAGCTTTGTAAGTTTCTTATGATAAGTTGAGTTTTTAACCTTAAAATTATTAAGGTATGAAAAGACAATGAATGGTCATTAATAAGTTATAATTTTCAGAGTATGAAAACTTTTTGTTATTATCAGGTAATACAGAACAATCCTACAAATGTTTTAATACAGATCTAATGAAAAACAAGCATATAACTAATGTTTTTGTCATCTTAACAACTAAATAATCTTCAAAAAAGAGCATTAGCACAAGTTATATTTTAAACTTATTCCAAAACCATGCCCCTGCTATGGCTGATCTGTTCTTGAAACAAAATTGATGGAATGACATGCTATTGATTGATTGATTAAGTGTTTTATGGCACAAAGCAGCGAGGCTATCTGCACCAGACATTCGATAAAAATGTAAAAAGAAAAAAGAAAAAAATGTAGTAATAGACATAAATGGAAATGAAGGTAAAACAAAAAAGTATAAAACCAATGTTGACACCTAGTCTACAATGTTAAGATAGAAGGCAGAGTATAAGAAGTTGTAAGGTATTTACTCTAGCAAAAAGGTAATGATCATAACCCACCAGGAAGACTAACAGGTAAGTTCAAGAACCACCGTCAGTCACCTGAAGTTGGCCTTTTCCAGTCCTGGTTCCGGGTTATGTGTCATAGCAGCTATTATCAAAATGTAAAAGAATAAAACTTTTAAAGAACACTCCGCAAAATCGTAATAATGAGTAGCCAAACGTCCAGTAAAAAGATAAAAGTTAAGTAAATGGAGTAAAATTTGTAAAAGTAATTGAAGATAAAAGCAAAACTGCAATTAAAACAAAAAATGGTGTAAAAACCAATGTTGCCATCCAGTCAACAAAGTTGTAAAGGACTACCTGTAGCAGAATGATAATGATCATAACCCACCAGGAAGACTAACAGGTAAGTATAAAAACCACCGTCAGTCACCTGAAGTTGGTCTTTCCAGTCCTGGTTCCGGGTTATGAGTCAATATGGCCAGTACGAAAAAGTTAAGTAGTAAAAGTGTGAAATGATATGCAGCAAAAGTATAATAACAACTCGCCAGGACGACTAACGAGTAGTTCAAACGGATAGTTCAAACAGTAGCGTTAGTCACCTGAAGTTGGCTTTCCGGTCCTGGTGTCGAGTTATTTAATGTTCTGGCCATTGTCCAATGTCAAATTGAAGGAGAGAGATTAAAACTGTAAAAAAGGAACCACAATTAAAAAGGTGTAATGAATAAATATGCAACACTTAAATGAGATTAAAAACATTAATGGCCATTAAAAAATTAAAAACATTATCAAGGTGGACAGAGTCACCATCACCAATAACTCTGTCCAATGTTAGACTGACCCTGGGAAAAAAATGTTTAAAATATTGCCGTCGTTGAGAATTGTAACGATGGCAAAAAAGTAAAACGTGGCTGATAGTGATTTGAGTGTCACACAAACTACACATTGGTGCATCAGTTCCAGATAAAAGAAAATGATGAGTTAAAAAACTGTGACCAATGCGTAGCCTAGTGAGAACAACTTCCTCCTTCGAACTTTACGAAAGCTAGATGGCCAAAGTCAATTTCGGGTTTGATTTGAAAAAGTTTGTTGTCACGTTGCTCACTCCAAGTGGATGGCCAGCTGGCAAAAAGCCGAGCCTTGAAGACAACACCATAGTCCATGGTGCTGAAGCAGACATATTTAGCTGCCATGTCTGCAAGCTCATTCCCGCGAATACCAACATGGCCTGGTATCCAGAAAAACTGGATTGAAGTAGCTGCTAATGAAAAATGGGCCAATCGGTTTCGAATATCAGCGAGAATAGGATGTGAGCTAACGTGTAGCGATTCCAAGGCAAGTATAGAACTAAGCGAATCAGTATAAATAGTGCAGTTGGAGTACTGCTCAGCTACAATATGATCCAGGGCAAGAGATATGGCATACAGTTTAGCAGTGAACACAGAAGCTGTAGAAGGGATTCTGCGCGCAACTACTGACCCATATCAAACCATAGCAGAGCCCACTGAATTACCTGATTTGGAACCATCTGTATAAATGGGAACTGAATGATTGTTTGAAAGATATTCATTGAATAAAAGACGGTACTTCCAATCTGGAGTATGTGCCTTTTTTAGGTGACTGAAAGAAAGGTGACATTTGGGGGCTGTAATAAGCCATGATGGGAAGGGCCGACCTGTGGAATCTGCAATGTTATCCAAGGATAGACCCAATTCATCCAATTGCGCCCGGATGCGAAGGCCAAACGAAGCAATGACAGATGGTCTGTTCTGAAAAAGTACTGCCCACCGAGGAAGGAAAACACATTTCCAGGTGGGATGCTTTGGTAAGGAATGAAGTTTCGAAGTATATTGTAAAGATAGTTGCAAACGGCGAAGGTGTAGAGAAGGTTCATGAGATTCAATGTATATACTTTGAACTGGAGAGGTACAGAAAGCCCCAGTACAGAATCGAAGTCCTTGGTGATGAATGGGGTCCAGCATCTTTAAGGCTGAGGGTCTGGCAGAGCCATAGACCATTGATCCATTATCGAGTTTCGATCTAATAAGAGCACGATATACCTTTAACATTGAACAGCGATCTGCCCCCCAACTGGTAAAAGAGAGAACACGGAGGATGTTCAGTGCTCTTGTGCAATTGACCCAAAGCTGCTTTAAGTGTGGTATAAAGTTCAGTTTACGATCAAAGATAAGCCCCAAGAACTTGGTCTCCGGGACCACTGGCAGCAAAACTTCACTGATATGAAGTTCAGGATCAGAGTGAATACCCCGTCGACGGCGAAAGTGCATGCATACAGTTTTGGAGAGAGAGAAATTAAAGCCGTTTGCCAGAGTCCACTTCCGTACACAACTGAGGGCGGTTTGTAGTTGCCGCTCAATATATCTCATGTTTGACGACTGACATGAGATGTGAAAGTCGTCGACATACAGCCCATTCGCAACAGTGAGAGGGAGTTGTTCAGTGATGGCATTTATTTTTATACTGAAGAGTGTAACACTCAATACACAGCCTTGAGGGACTCCAAGTTCCTGTACAAAAGAACGGGAAAGTGTCGAACCCACACGAACTTGGAATCTCCTGTCCATTAAAAATTTTTAATACACATGGGTAGATGGCCACGTAACCCATATGTATGGAGGTCTCGCAAAACGCCATACCTCCATGTTGTGTCGTAAGCCTTCTCTATGTCAAAGAATATTGACACAAGATGTTGGCGGTTGAGAAAGGCTTCTCTGATAGATGTTTCAAGACGTATTAGATGGTCTGTGGTGGAGTGCTGTCGACGGAACCCACACTGGGTGGGTGAGAGGAGGTTGTTTGATTCGAGGAACCAAACAAGATGAGCATTAACCATCCTTTCTAATGTCTTACAGAGACAGCTCGTCAAAGCAATTTGACGGTAGTTTGAAGGAATCTTGGGATCTTTCCCTGGCTTAGAGAAAGGTAAAATAATAGCCTGGCGCCAGGCATCAGGAAAAACATTCTCCTGCCAGATCCGGTTGAAAACAATCAAAAGGACATCAAGAGAAGCAGGAGATAGATGGTGCAGCATGTCATAATGAATATCATCAGGTCCAACAGATGTACTGGCAGACCAATGAAGGGCCATTTTTAGTTCCACCAGGGTAAAGGGACAATTATAGTCAAAGAAACAGTCAGTTCGAAAAGGAAAGAAGTGATCGCTCTGCCCGAGTCTTGATGGCCAGGAAGGTGGAGGAACAAGCAGAAGTGCTAGATACCCAGCAAAAGCTTTCACCTAGAGTGTTAGCGATGTTCCGAACATCAGTCACCTCCTGACCATCAGAGAGTAAGATCGAGAGGGGGATAGAATTGTAGTGTCCATTAACCTTTGAATCCTGTCCCATATGATCTTGAACTGGTGGTAGAAGATATGCTGGTTGTGAACTTAATCCAAGATTCCTTCTGACTTTGACGTCTTACCCACCTAGCATGTGCACGGGCCCGTTGGAAAGCAACCCGGTTTGAAAGTGTGGGATATCTACGAAAAGTATCACAGGCCTGTTTTTGAGCCTTCCGTGCTAAGTGGCAACAGGATTCCACCACGGACAAGGATATCGTAGAAAACGTGTCGAGGTTTTAGGAATACACTGAGCAGCTGCATGTGTAATACAGTCAGTTACCGCTGCTACACAGTCGTCTATTGATGGCTGATTTACGATGTCAGGATCAAGTTCTGCGAGCAGTGAAAGTGGACCAGTCTGCCTGATCCAGCTTCCACCGGGCACGCGGGTAGGGTGGCATCGACCACGGCCAGTCTCTCTCAAACGGATCGGAAAATGATCACTGCCTAGTGGATTACTGTCAACCCTCCATGAAAATGGGAGAATAATGAAGGGGAGCAAATTGAGAGATCAATAGCAGTAAAGGACTGACTAGGTGCATGAAAGTAAGTGGAAGAACCAGTATTGAAAAGAGAAAGATTGTGATCAGAGAGCATCCACTCTACAGATCGGCCCCTCCCATCAATAATAGCACTTCCCCAGAGGGGATGATGTCCATTAAAATCCCCTAGGATTAGAAATGGAGATGGCAATTGTTCAACAAGAGCATCAAGATCTGATTGATCATATGTCTCTCCAGGGACAGGTACGGAGAACAAACAGTGATGGTATGACCCAAGGAAACACGGATGGCTACAGCCTCCAAGGGTGTGTTGAGTGACAAAGACAGGGTGGGCGCGTGTTGATCAACCAACAGTGCCACCCTCCATGTACTCGACCATCACACAACCTGTCATTTCTGTACAGAGAAAACTGCCGAATGGAGACAGTATCAGCAGTTTTGAGAAATGTTTCTTGTAAAGAAAGACAAACAGGATGGTAGGAAGCAATCAGCGTTTGATATCATCCAGATTAGAGCGTAAACCTCAACAGTTCCATTGTAAAAAGGTGGCCATTTTTAAGAACGGGTAGGTGAAGTGGCTGGAGAACCCTTCGGTTTACGACCACGTCTTTTTTCTTTACTGTCTTTAGTCGGAGGAGGTCTATCAACCTCCATGGATCCTGCTCTGGGTCGGGTGGGCAGGTTTTTGTTATTGGAAGGGGAATCCAGTGACTGAGGATGCGAACGAATAATTGTTTTGTCTCTTGTGGTGGGAGAAAAAGATGTATCAGAAGAAATGCCTGTATTTGAAACTGAAGGACGTGGATCTTGAGGTTTGTTGGAAGGTATGGGAGGAACAGAGATGGGTGTGGAAGTCGATTCATCAACCTTTTTAACCACGAAAGTCAAAAGGCTTTTCATTTGTTTTGAAAACGATTCTCTTGGCACAGAGAAATCTGTCTGCACTCCCACTGTAATTGTGGAATGAAGTGCAGCAGCATATGTCCGAGATGGAGTTGTGGACAGCAATTTCCGAGCCTCAGGATAACTAATGTTATGTGTCGTTTTCAAATGCTGCACCTCTTTTTCCTCCAACCATTTTGGGCAAGAATGAAAGTAAGAGGGGTGAGAACCATTGCAGTTTACGCAATGTGGGTTCATGTCACAGTCATAGGCATCGTGGTCCTAGCCTGCACAACGAGCACATGTCAGGGAACCATGACAAGATGTCTTTGAGCGGCCGAATCTCTGACATTGGAAACATCGAAGAGGGTTTGGTATGTATGGCCTACCCTGCAAATGAGATAACCTGCCTTGATGGTGGCAGGTGCACCTGGTGAAGTAAATGTTAAAACGAGGGTATTTGTGGGCAGTGCAACTCCATCTTTGCGAGTGGAGATGCGCCTCACTGCGGAAACTCCTTGAGTGGAAAGACCAGCGAGAATCTCTGACTCGGGAACGTTCTTCAAATCCCTTTCAACAATAACTCCTCGTGAAGAATTCAAGGTAGCATGTGGTGCAATCTCAATAGGTATATCCCCAATTGCCTTTGAATTCAAGAGGGGTTCACTGTGTTGGGATGTGGATGTTTCAACCAATATGTCACCAGATCGAAGTTTCTTTACTGATTTTGGAGAGCCAGCAAGTCCCTCTAGTCCCTTTTGAATAAAAAAAGGGGACATTTGCCCTAAAGGTTTTTCCCAAAGAGAATGTAATATAAGAAAATGAGGATGCGTGTGTTACTGATGTTGAAGATTGCTGTTCTGAGTATTCAAGGCGTGGTCGCTACCCATTGACTGTTTTTTTACAATTTTATTTAAATTTTTAGAGGATCCATAGGAAAAAGGAAAAATTTCGGTACCCACTGACCCCACCCACCATGGAGCCCTACGAGGGGACGCACTACAAAGTCACGCAAGAACAATGCAGCAACGCCAGGGTTTTGTGAGCACTATACCCAAACACCAGCATCAGGCACAATGTCCACAACACCCGTTGAGAACTTCCAACACTGGTACTTGGTTGACTCTAGCCCAAGTGGACCAGCCGATTGACCCAAGGGGGGCCACCCAAAGGCCGCCTGTCTACAGGAATTCGAGGCCAAAGTGGTGTGTTAGGGTTGGACCCTCAACCACCAGGATCCTCTCCTGCCCTTCATGGGTCGCCACGCACGGCAAACACGTGGGTGGATGTTTAGATCCCAGAGAAGGTAACCAGATAGAACAGAACCTTCCCTGGGAGGTCCCCTCACCACGTACAGGAATCCACACCGAGGGGACCTGCTACTGAATTTCAGTGTAGATATGTTGAAAGTTTACTATTTTTCAATTACTAAATCATGCTGAGTGATTCCTGTAACATTTGTATGCATTAAACACCACACTATAAAGTGTACAATTAAATGTTGATATAAAACCAGTTTACCATTTTTAGATACTTTGGTATATAAGGTGGTTTTGAAGATTAAAATGTTCTTTTTAGGTTAACTCAGTGAAAATTCTTGTGACCTGTGTCTAATAGTTTATATGCAGTTATTTCCTCTTACATGAAGAAATAACATGAAAGGAAAGAATGTGACAGTAATTTTATTAATTGTAAAGTTGGTGAAATGTTGATCATACTGTTACCTCTGAAATATTAAAGTTTTACATGCCCCATAAATAAACAGCAATAATGTTAACATAAGCAAGATAATAATCTCAAAAGGTTAAGTGCATTATTTGTAATCCTATATAGTGTATCTATAGAAACAAATAAGCTGCATATTTAAACCTTTTTAAAAGTTTCTTTTCTTTTGAAGAATATTACAGCAAAGAATAAGTAGCTATTTATCATTCAGAAAAAAAACATACAAGCTCCATTATCAGGTGGTTATCTATTTCGATGAAAAAAATCATACTCCTTTTGGATAACACTGTATACTTCTATAAAAGGTAATATTACTATGAGAACTGACACCTTTGTGAAAATTAGTTAAGGATGAACAACTGTTGCACATTGCCAAAGCTGTTAATTGCCAAATTGAAGTCCATTATCATCAGCAAAAGTTAACATTTTACAAAATGTAGCTTTTATCAATTAAATGATGCCTTCTATATACAACCTTTTCTTCTCTCACCACTACCCTTGAGTTGCTTTGTACATGATACTGCTGCATTTTTAGAGACAAAAACGTATATGATAGCCTTCCACCAACAGATGTATAACACAAAGCTGACTCTCTCTATACTGACTGTCCAATCATCTCTTCAAGAGTAAGCAAAGTGGGTAGTATGGATGCAAAGTGTGAAAGGGTTAAGTATTTATCTATGTTGTTTTGAACCATCAGGTGATATCAATATGCATGGAAGAACAAAGATGAATGAAGGGGAACAAAGCATCCAGTGAGAGAGTCCGTTGATTGTGCACAGTCCACTGTAAATGGAGCATTACCCAAGAAAATATGAAATTTCTAGGAAGCCCAAGTTCCCAAAAGAAAAAAAAGAGGAGGATAGAACAGAAATAACACATCCAAAAGAACCAAATATGGAATTTATGTGAGATGAAATATCTCTGGCTTCAGTAACCAACCAAGACAGAATTTTTCTCTTGAAGGAGAAAAACAGTATAGCTGTAGAAGGCCAGATAGGATTGGCCATATAAGGGTGGAACCACAATCACCAGCCATGCATTTAAATGAGGAAAAACAATATATATTGGGCAGCAACAAGGCCATAAAGGGGAGCTTGGAATTAATAAACAAACTTGATGAACAAGCTAAAAGTCTGGAAGAAGAGGAAATGGGAATATGAAAATAAACATCTGAGACAATCTGATCATCCAAAGATTCTGAACAAAAGCCCACTGTAGGATAAGAAAAGTCTCCATGGGATATATAAAGTGGATTGAGAAACCAACTGGGATGCTAAAGAGCTATGACCAAAAGCCAATCCCTACTTTTCTTGGGAATGTCCAACAGATGGGAACAAGTTCCTGGAAAAGAATGAAAAAACTATACAACAGCAACTCTGGCCAATAGACACTGCCTCTGACATATTGTATCAAGAAACATAATCCTGAGGAGGAGAATAAAAGGAACAGCACACAGGGAAGGAGGATCATAAAAATAAAGACTAAGTTTCTCTGACAATCAGCCAAAAATGTGAAAACTGAGCTAAATGGGTTCCTACTATCCCTGAGCAAGGCTGAGGTAAAAATAATCAAATATAAGGAATACATTTCTATATCTGATTAAAAGGAAAAAAACAAAAACAGAAAAAGCAGGAAATAAAATAAGAGGCAAAGGTGGGAGAAACAAAGTAACATACATGAGAAAATGTGTAAAAATTAAAAACAAAACTAGGAATATCAATGACAACATAAATAGAAGATTTAGCAAAGGTAGTTAGTGGCAAAAACTGTCTAATTCTTCTTTGTCACCAATGACAAACATAGGTTCGAAAGATTGTCCAGGCAACATGAAAAACTCTTACATCACCTCCTCAACAAAGACAAATCAGATACTACTTTAATTGTTAGTCTAGTGTGAACAATGTCTTGTTGTCCTACATTCAGACAAAGTGGAAGTCACTGTCATTTATGAATCAATACTGAGAAAATATAAGACCACACAATATCTGCAGGAGAAAATGTGTTGGAAATAAAAATCAAATTTTATATTTCCAGAATAGTTGGTGTTTCTGTAGATACTTTCACAACAAATACCTATCTCAAAAGTTCACAAGCAAGAAAAAAGAAAAAAGCACCTTTACCCACGAGTGCCAAATCGAGAAGTGATGACTGAACAATCAGAAGGATGTGTCACGCTCCTACTGATGGGGCTGGTTACATATTCAGTTGAATGTAAAAATGCAGCAATGGCATATGGAAACACGAGTTTTGGTGGGATCCTCAAAAAAGTGGAGATCAAAAAAGTTAACACATATGGAGGACAACACTGAATCTGAATCCAGAAACCTGTATGGGTGTTGAGGTTATGTATCAAATTGCAGTTCAACAACACCACGTTTCCTCAAATTATAAACATTTTATAATTTACAGCATTGTAATTTATTCTGTTTGAAGTGTAAAACTAATAGTGAAACCCCATATATAGGCCTTCTAAACTGATTTCTTTTTATAATTAACTGGACATATTAGTCATATGTCTGACAACTTCCAATGGCATCATCTATCAAGACTGTGTATATTCCACAAATATTATTTCAGGGCTTCATTTTTAAAAATGCTGAAAAAATACATTTTGATTTTTGTTTGATATATTTCTCAAAAAAACATGAAATGCTATGTAAAAATATTTAATAAGTTATTATGTCTGAAACTACAGCAAAATAAATATTTAAATCCTGTTGTTGCATTGTGCACTTAATAAAATTTAGTGTATAAATGAGTTTATGTATAAAGTTTCCAAACAGCTCATTGTTTTAACACTAACATTTACAAAAAATGTAACCAAAGTTGCAATAGCCTGGTTCATGTATAACATACAATTCTGACCATAGTTAACTGCTAGAAGTCAGCTTTTAAAATTATATCAGAAGAAAGGTGTATCAGATCTACAATCTATTGAAATACAAGTACCTGTACTGCTGTAATTTACAAGCAGATTTTATGTGAAGAAGAATAGTAGTTTACATTAAACCAAAAATGAGCATAGCTGTATTCCATTACCACTAATTGTTGGAAATTATAATTAATGTCTTTATTCTCCACTTTGCCTCAATAATTCAAATGTTAGGGAAGTTAATCTTATCAATATTTCTAAAAATATTGTTACAGTCTCTTACACAAAGTAAAAAACATTCTGGAATATTAACATTAACTGATTTGTATAAATGAATTACAAAACAATTTAAGATAAGTAGACAGGTGTAAACTTTATCTTCTGTATTAAAATACAGTTATATGTATGTATGTATAAATAAAATTATTAAACAATTTAATATCCTAGTGAAATATTTCATCAAATTAACTAAATTAAATTTTGTATCACATAATCCCCATACATACCTGCTGTATTGGTTGTGTTTCATTTACAAGACCCATCAACCAAGGTGCTTCTTTTTTTAATTGATGCTTGTATAGCTGCTGAACAACCAAGAAGTAGAAGGAAATTATACACATCACATAGATGGAGCACATAAAAAATCTGAGTCTCACTGTCATAAGCTGAGCTAGAATGTTACACGAACAGGTACTGAACAATGTTCCCATCTTGTTGGGCTGTCTGAATGTTATACACCTCTAACAGCTTCAAGAACAATTCTGTAAAATGATGGTGAAATTCATAATATGGTTTGAATAACTTCTAAACAACCAGGACATAATGAAGCCAATGTTAATAACAGTTTCTAACTCCTTTACCATCTCTAGATTCAATATTGAGAAACTTTGTTAAGAAGGTGATCTGCTGAGGGCTCATAAGAACTCTGAACAGCAAAACCTTTTAAATAGTACAAGAACCCCCATGATTCTCTAAAGCAACTGGCTATAATATGTACCTTCTCTGCAGAAAGACTTTCTACATCAGCAGAGTACACGGGACAGTAACCAAAAGAACAAATATCCTTTTTTAACTGCGTAATATGCATTAGAACATTAATCTTGCTATTATATTTTTATACTTCACTTAAGATTGAATGTGCAGAGCTGTGTGCTAATAAAGGTCACACAATAAAATTTTATTGCTTCAGTGAATATCCAGCAAAGTACTCAACCAGAAAAACAAAGTGTTTGAATACCCACCTAATATACTGCTTGAATCATATTTTAGACCACCCTAAAATAAAGGACAAATGTGAACTTCTTTTAAAAGCTAAATTAACTGATACACCAGCTTAAAGAATGATGTAATCTCATTTTCCAAGAAAAAGCAATACAAATTGTTTCTCTATTCATGCTACTGTAAAGAAAAATTTATGAAGAAAATAGCTTCAATAAAAGGAAAAAATAAGTTTCCTTACAAGTTCAACAAACTTATGAATTATTACTCATCCTTCTGATAAATTATTTCAGAGTATGTGAACAAAAAAATTTCTAACATACTTAAATACACATGTTTACAATTGGCTCCAAATAATTAAAGTATGTTTCTACACATTTCAAGTGCAATACTCTGTACACAAATATAAATTTACAAAATTACACAATAATATACTAGGTATGAATGGATTTTTTCATTAATGCTGCACTTGCATGAGTTGTCTTTGGTGTTTCTAGGTTAGAACAATGCATTGTTTTCTCTTCATCATGCTGTATTTTATATATGAAGGCTGACATATCATATATACTGAGAAAAAATATTCCCCACTACTATGATTCAGCAATAAGCTTTGGAGCTTATAAAAAAAAAAATCAGGGGCAAATTGTCATGGTGAGTTAATTTGATTGTGCAGTTTTGTACTTAAGGACAAATAAACCACAGCAAAAAATGTGGTAGATAATGGTTATAGCTAATATTTTTGGTGTGTGCCGGCAACATCATTACAGAAGTTTTAGATATTGAAATTGTCTTTTTTATACTTTTTCCATAACTAAATATCTCTACAAATGCAAATAGTCTTTTTTTTTTCTATATCAAAAGTACATGGAAAGAAATTCAGAAATATATATATAAAGATGAAAAATATGAGCATCCAAAACAAATTCTCAAAGGTAACATTTAAGTCAGATTTTAAAAATGCTTTTCATAACTCAAAATATTAGATTGATTGGAATAAAAAGAATCCAAATCCAAACATGACCCACCAAAAATTGTCTATCAACCTATTAACGAACACAAAACAGGACAATTAAGCTGTAATATTTAAGAAGATACAAGTATAATTTTTAAAGAAAAATGTCTGCAGCAATAGCTTCTAAAAGCACTAAAAATATTCCATGTATCAGATTGATCCTAAATCACACATGAGAAAGCAAGACAACCAGCAAGAAAAATCAAACAAGGGCCAAATTTGATACTTGAGCCTAAAACATCTCAAACCCCACTATCAATTATCAGCTGCAGCCAATTGTGCATATTGTAGCTACTCTTAGTAAAATATTAATTCAACGTGATTAAAATGATGTTAAACTTAAAACAACAGTAGAAATATATCTATTAATTAAAAACACTCTTAATATCTACAACTATGAAATAACCAGCCTTCACTCAGACTATTATAAGATAACTTGAAACACTTATTTAAATAGTTCAATAATAATTCTCACTTACCAATATCATTCAAGCATAAACTGAAACAGATGAGGCAAATTTAGTTACTTCAAGCTGGCCTTTCCAGGCCTGGCATGCTGAATGTGTCACCACTCAAAAAGGTAGAATTAGTTAAAGCTAGTATTTATATTATTTAGATGACCTTCAAATACTAATTATTCTCAGGGATCCCATACTGAAAATATAAGTAACCATAATGTCTATAAAGAACTTACTATTTAATAAGTTTTAATATTTATTGCAAATGAATTTAAACATTCTATAACCATTAAAAAATAACTTTACTACTAACAAGTATAAATAAAATTTTATTAATACAAATAGTTACATACTGTTTTAGTTGGTAAATATAATTTTTCCTTTCAACAGAACATAAAAAAACCTGCTATTTGGGAAAGGTAAACCAAGGGCATGAAAAATTTGCTCTTTCATTAAAAACAGCAGACTTATGAAAACTATATCAGAATCTAAATAGTGTGCTCTGTAATTGGCATTGGTATTTTATTATGCAAGTTTTGATGGATACATTCTAGAGATCAAAATTTAAATTATTAGTAGAAATTAAATCATCAATATAATGGAAAGTAAGAGCATGTAAGCCAGGTGTTATAAACTGCTCAAAACATATTTTGATAGAAGAAACAAATTATTCGATGAAAAATTGTCTCCTACAGGAATACCACTTACCTCTTTAAAAGTTTCTTCACTAAAAACAATAGTTATAAATATAAATATTAAGTATATTTTTATACAGAATCCTAGTGAAACTATTTAGAAATAACTATATTTGCATGAAAAAAAATCAATCATTTAAACTGTCAGTTTTTATAGGGCTGTGTTTCTTTACAATCTTGAATGCTCACCATGAACTATTACATACTCTTATCAAGTCTTTCAAATCTATTTCAGTACATAAAGTAGAAATATGTTTTAGAATACAAACTGCCAATTCAAGAGAATTTAAAGCAATTATACATTACAAAACTGTTTATTATTTTGGGTATATTAAAAACAATACATCAGTCATTTTCTGATAATGATTTTATTTTATTGAATAAACATATCCTGAGTTCCACAAAACACAACAGAGATAAGTTTGGTAACAGTATTTAAATGAATTTATAAACCTAAATTTAATAGGTGTTTTATATAATTTTTGGAGTTACATACAGGAGAAATTAAATTTGTGGAATCATTAATTATATTCTATTTTTATAGTATTCTGTAATTTTGTAATATTAGTATTTTTATTTGTATCTTTTTGTAAGTATTTTAATTGTATTAATTTAATTAATTAAAACTTGTGCATAAAATTTTACACAAATCCAAAATTACAATTTGCTTTAGCAATTGTGGTAATAAACTTGTTTTAGTTCCTTTAACTTTACCTTTAAATTTAATATATATTTTAAATACATTAAATTTATATAAATATAAGCTTTTTGCAATTTTAAAAACAAATTTTTATTCAGGTAAAGAAACAAGGTGGATAAAACATTTTTTATTAATTTTTATAATTATCAATGTTTTTTTCTAAACATTTTAGTATTTTAATTTTGTCTTTCTTATAAATGATAAATTTACCTTTTTTTGTAAAAATACTCAAAGGTGGTTCATCTTTAATAACTTTTAAAATACCTGTAATAATGTTATTACCTCAGAAACCAGTTAAATTACCATTACTACAAGGTTAATTAGTAACCTTTACAGGATCACAATCTTCAACAAATCTTTTTACTAAAAAAAAAATGATTCAAATTACTTTAATACTTAACAGAAACAGAACCCAAAAACAATAAAAAAGTGATCCATAACCTTGAAAATAATAAAAACCAAATGAAATTTTAAAATAATACCATTTGTTCAAAAATAATAAATTAATTTCTGAAGGAAGAATTTCTGTGACAACAGCTCTTAAATGAATTGGGAATATCTCAAATCAGTATATAACCAAGAAACGCAGATGAAAAACAATACAGCTTTCAAGGAAAATCAAATGAGGCTAGAATTTGAGTGCTGGAATCTATAATGTCCAAACTCCACTACTACTCACTATCTGCATCTGGTTGTGGGTAGAAATATTTGTTAACAAATAAAACACTAATATCTACAACTGTAAAACTTCCAATCTCTTCCTATAAATAACTATTACAAGGTAACAAGAATTTTAAAATCCTTACTTGAATAGTTTAATAATAATTTATTATCCATCCCTTTCCTTCAGCAATATCAATGAAGTATAAACTAGACTAACTGAAACAAATTCAGCTGCTTCAAGTTAGTCATTGTTAGTTTTGAGTTTTGACAAGCATTTTCCAAATTTATATTAAATTCCATTATTATATGCTGTTCAACCTTTCTTTTTCTGTGTGTGTATATATATATATATATATATATATATATAAACAGATAAATGTGTAAAATATAACTAACTGCACAGACAGAAAAAACTGAACTGATTAAATTTGCAAAACCAAAACAAATATACCAATAAAATAAAACAGCAGCACAAAGCAAAAGGAATGACAGTAAAAAATTAAGATATTAAAATATATCAAAAAAGACGGAAAAATTAATATTTAACTTATTGTTTACTGGCAAAGAGAACTTACTGATTCAGTTTCTAAAAGGAGAAGGGAGCGCTAAATTATTCATTAAAAGTTTTATTCATGCCATAAAATTACCAGTTTTATATTTATAAATTCAGAGGAAGCTTCAACAGTTTTATGTTTATTCATTTATAACAATAATTATATATTAACTTATTTAGACAACAGTTTTGCATTTTTTTCACATCACCAGTTTATATTCACTCATTTAAAATACTAGTTTTATATTCAACTATTACAATCACCAGTTTTATACTTACTTGTTCAGAGCACTTTTTTATTCCTTCAAATAATCATTTCTATTTATTCTTCTACAAAGTAGTTTCATTATTCCTTAGCTAATATAAACATCAACTAAAGAATTCCACAACAAATTGATCAACCTTGCATAATGAAAGTATTGATACCAGATCTTTTTATTATGGATTGTTCATAATTTACTAGATATATGCATATAACTGAAATTTTAACAGCTTAGTTATATTGTATACTCTAATATGCAATAATAATACCAGATAAAATGTTCTTGCTCCAGCAGATATGATTCCATCAAAATAATCCCAATTTCTCATTTGTAAATGTCTTATGTCAAAGAACATTTCCTTACTCCTCATTTGAACACTATCCTTAAACAACAGTCAATATTCACCTATTACTGTTTGTAAAAATTATAACAGTTTGCTTACAAACATTGATTCATTCGTATATAAAGATCTCTTGATTCTTTTTTCATCCTCACCTATAGCATTCTTAATTTAAAGAAAATAAATAGTAGCTTGGAAATATAAAAAGACACCTATACACCAAATATGTAATTAAAAATTTGAAGAATAATTAAATCATTCAGCACAACTGGTTATAGTAAATTACAGTTTTTAAAATACTAGTCTAAGTAAAATTATTCAAAAGTTGACTACCTTCACTGACTAAACTCAATAAATATACTTTTGATTAAACATTGCATAACCATTCTACATTTGCTTTTGCAAAAGGGTTTCAATATCAAATGAAGTACCATATTTTCTCAAATTTCTCAATATTTCAATTTCTCATTTGTTTAATCCATTGCTTTACTTAGTAAATAAAATCTTTATAAATTATATGGAAATCTACCTTTATCATTTATTTCAATTTTAAGAAATGTATGTTTTTTTAGACAAAACACTATACATATAGGTCTTTTTGTTCACATTTATCAATATCAGTCAATACAATGTCATTTTCTCAAGAATGGGGTAGGTATGTCACAATTTTCAACTATGCTCTTCATGCAGGTTTTTGTATTTTATGGGTTTTTAAAGGCATAAAGTCATGGCGTAACCCAGATGAGACAATAATGTAAAAATATGATTATTATACATGTACATACCAACTATTGCATGATCACACCAGCAAAACTGCAAAAAAAAATAATGAAAAACTATACCATTCATACTTTCATAATTTTCATTTTAAAATGATACCACTTATACTTTTGTACAAGTGATATTTTAAAGTAAAAATGTCTCTAGTCATAGTAACAGAACACAATATGTTCCATATCTCACTACCACTCGTTGTTATATGCAGTTTTACTTTTTTTTTACTTGGATGTATGATTGGATGCAAAAAATTCATCACAAACTTTATGTTTAAATCATAATATGAAAAGCAATTTTCTTTTGGTGAGTAAATCATTATACACTTCTATAAGACAATTTTTAACATCATAAAAATCTAATATGAACCAGTGCTACCTTCGACATACCACGTGAAACACAGAAACAGACATTTAACTGTGTATTTTAATATTTACTTTTAAAGTAAAATATTAACATACATGTTACCCAGTGAAGTATAATTATCAATTTTATCTGAGTTATTTACACATCAGAATAATGGTAAGACTTAATAATACAATACTATTTATTTATTTTAACACCAAATATTTATTTATTACTGTTTAGTTTAACTTTACTATTATTTAGAACTGATAAGTCAGCAAGTTGGTCATCTTGTTCCCAGATACAGCCAAACAATCACAGCATCAACAGGAAAAAACTACATTAGTACTTATAAAACTGTATGAGTAAAAACAAAGATTTAATAGCACTTAAAGTACACTATATTTCCCATATCAAGTGCCAATAGTGCCTTTCTCCCCCCAAAACTAAGACTCGTCAGGCTAGCTGAGGTGCAACGAATATTGTAGTGGTCTAATATTTTATCATCAATTTGATGAGCAACAACTCTAATTGTGTGAATGAGATTAAGCAACTGAATTTTGAAGTTATAGGTACACATTTTTAAAAGTTTGTATGTATATGTGCTAGACTGAAAATTCAGAATTTTCAGTTACTTTTGTGGCACCCTAAAAATCTACAAGAAGTATTTTTCTAGCTATAAAATGATGTATAGAAAAACAAATTAATCTGATAGGAAAATAAAGTGGTAAAAATTTTCCTCAGACAAATCTCATTCTAGGCATCATGTGATATGAATTCTGCACATCTATAAATGACAACAACCTAGATCTTGCCATTGTTATGAAAGACGCTGTTAAATGATATTGTTAAAGGCCATAATAAAATTACAATATTAAATTCCATGAACAAAAGTCATTAAAACATTGTATCTTTTAACTACTCTTTGCAATAAAGCAACAGATCTAGATCTTAAAAACTGGAATATAAACTATTTATGCAAGTACTCAAGTATTTTATATCAGTTTTATTCCAGAAGGTTTGAATACAAACACAGGAGCATTCAATTATCAAGTTCAATGTTTGAAGGTATTATATGTCAAGGACATCAGTATATAATAAATACTAGCATAAGATGCAACTTCCAACAAAAGTTGAAACATCAAGATCAGAATTCAAGTATCTTCTATTTATGCCAAAATCAGTTAGATGTCAAAGTATTAAAATAAAATAAACTGGCTATCAATAATCAAGAATAACTTGTTTTCCAAATGAAAAGTAACTAGCTTCCAGATTCCCTCTGATAACTTTTCTCAAAGTATGTTATAACCCCATTAATCAACTTTGAGTGTCTAAGCAGGTATGTTATACACAGCTGATTTCTAATTCTGGTTTCACACAAAAGGAATACCCTTCACAGAAGCACTTATGAACAATGGTAAGAAGAAGAAAAGTGAAAGAAAAGATATTTTCCTCATCTAACTTCTAACATATTAAGGGTATCTTCACAAAATTTGGTAGACTTCAGTAAACAGATTTTTCAATGAAGTATTTTTTAATACTTCAAACTACTGGGGGCAAAAGAGTAAAGTTGCAGTTTCCAACAACCCAAAAGGTGCACAGAGGTAAGGGCATGCAGGATCACACAGAGGTCCCAGTTGCACCTGAGAACAGGGAAAAATGGATTTGTGGATAAGGAAGGACCAAAACAAGGTGGAAAAACTGCATAGGAAAAAATCTTCTGGTATCTAGAAAACTGAAATGTTTTTGACAAGGCTAACCAATAACAAATAATGGTGAAGATAGTTGGTCTACTGTCAAAATTCCAGATAAAAGGAAGATGATGGTCAAAAGTAGAAAAGTCAGGAGGCAAGTGACAATGGATAGACCAAAGTAGGAGGACAATAGAAATGGCAAAAGAAAAGGGATATCTCACAGAAAAGTCTAATTCAATGGCCAAGGGACAGAATAAATCACACACGTGAAAATGGAGGGGCAAAATCGCATGACAGAAGGGTGATGTGTCAGGTTAAAGCAGGAGAAGAGAGAATGGCATAGAAGAGGTAACCACAACTGACCTAACCAGAGGGGTACTACCAAGAAGACAACAAGGATTATCTTGAATCAAGACCAGAAACTGAGGTAAATAACAGAGGTGGGTATACATGGAAAGAGGATGAGACCAGTCACTGCTTAAATCACTGATAGCAAGAGCAAAGGGATGGGGAACAGCTAATCAGGAAAAAGAACTTGAGAGGGCTGACAAAGCATTTAGGAGTGGAGCCCACAAGAGAGAGCACTACCAACAGAGAACCTGAGGTGAAAACACTATACTGTGTACAGAACATAGTCTATCCAAAGGAGAAAGTTTGCACCATGTTCAAAGTAACTGACGTGGCAAGTAATGTGACAAGCCACTGAGTATTGGTCCAATAAGGAAGGTGCATGGTTTGAAAACAAGAGATCCTGAATTGAGTTCACCTTTTGTAGTCAATATAAAAAAAAATAAGTTACTGGAGTGGAACATAACAAAATGATCAACAACGAGGGGTACAAAATGGGAGCATGCCCAACAGACTACTGGAAGTTTGAATGCAATGGTATAAAGAAGCAACTGTCCTGAGTCTGTGTGCCAGATGTGAAATGGCCATTCAGAGATGATCACCAATCAGAGTTGAAAGCATCAGTGAAGAAGTTCAGGTTCAGTTTGAATGGAACTAATGGAACACTGATTATGATATTGGATTGGTTAAGTTACCAGAACAAGTGAACCACTGAGGTCAAAATTTCCAATAATCATACAAAGATACTAAGAAAAATATTCTTCAGAAGTCTAAATTAATTAGTAAAGCACAGAAGTCTAAATTAATTAATAAAGCACAGAAGTCATAACAAAAATATCAGAATGAATGTTAAATAATATTTTAAATATTTATTTTAAGAAATGCACAAGAGACAATCCAGTATCTTTTAATACTGAGCCCAGAATGGTCAACGGTGTGTGCGTGTGGTGGTGGGTGGAAGGGGAGGGGTGTTCTTTCTATAAACTGATGATTTAAGAGTTATTTCAACAGTTGTCAATGAAAGAAACTCAGCACACAACTTCTAAAACAAGTAATAATAATAATAATTATAATGAAAATATAGCCCAATGAAGTCTATATGGATTACACTATGATGACAGTAAAGGAGCCTTTATACTATTCTTCTTTCTCTTAATTCCAGAAATGCCATTTTTAACTTGAAAATTTCAATGGAAATCACCTGTAATTCATTGTGCACGTTTCAACTCCATCACTACCTTTTTGTGCTTAATTATCCCAATAGATTCATAAGGAACTAAAACTAGTGATTTTATTATACATTATTTTAGCCCCCTTCTTCTGTATAATAATGGTACTATTGCAACCATATTTTCATGTTTTGTTATCAATGGAAAAATCAGTTGACTAAATGGATAAACAAAATATCCTGAACCTTTCTGGAATTAATTTTTTTTTATTCACATCAGTATGCTGAGCTGGCTCGTGTGGTAAGTGTTAAACAACCATAACAATTATAACTATTATACTTCACATTTGTTTACTATTTCTATGACATACAAACATTCTTTTTTTTTTTTTAATCAGCAAAATAAGTACATATAGAACAATAGCATTTGTGTTTATATCTTTCTGGTTTTATAAAATGACATCATAAATTGTCCATGTTTATTATAATACACATGAATAATTACAGATGTTATTAACATGCAAAGCTGAATGTGCAGTGAATAATAATAACAAATGTAGTAACAATTATAACAATTGTAACCTTTGCATGAATAAAAAACATGCTAGACTAAATATTATTTTACCATGATCTTCTTCAGAAGTTTCAATATTGCCTTTAAATCAGTGGAGTGTAAAATAATATTCTATGATTTTGTTGCCAAGTGTCACAACCAAGGGAACCTTTCACTTAATATCAGAAATCATTTGGCTGTGCAAGGCTTAAAAATATTACAATACAAAAACACTTGCAGTCAAAGCAAGCTAGCTTTCTGCCAAATCAACTTAAAATGTTTCTATTGACCCACATGGGAGTTTTTTTTTAATTTCAATCAGAATGGTCATAGTAATGATTAGCTATTTCAATGTTTTTTTTAGTAGGACATCTCTGGTATAATTATAACACTGGCACTACTGGTTAACTTTTATTTTAGTCTATATAATTGCATCTCCTATTAGTTAACACAATGAGAATGCTGAAGTTCAATTCATCATAATGTTGAACTTGCACCAATTTATAATTTTTTTATATTTTAAATATGCACTGAAACACAGTAATAGTACAAAATATTTTAATAAATATCATACTACCATGTACAGATGAAAAATATCACTTATGAATTTTATCATTTTCTTAAACTGATAATATATTTTCAACAGACGCCTGATACTTCTCTAAACATATAATATAAAATATAACTTATAATTCATCTAGAAATAATATACATCCACTATGACAAATCTGGTTTTCCATCAACCAATGAAGAACCACAAAAACTCCATGTAAAAACAAGGATCCAGAAATTGATTGAGAAGGGACAGGTCAATGATCGTGACAAAACATTTAAGCCACAAGACCTGACTGTATTGTGTAGTCACCAATACCTATGAAGACATCCATCGTGAAAATAAGAAAGATGAGGCATGGAGAAGGATGCCAGGAAACAACAAAAGAATCAGGAAACATGGAGGAGGAATTTGGTGATAAATTATTAGCAAGGAATAAGAAGGAATTATTTGGCCTCGCCACATCAACATGGAGCTCCAAAGAATCAGGATAGTCCCCAAATACCATGTCACAGAGAAATGAAGACATTAATAAGTTCCTGACGGACACAGGAAATAGACACCTCCACCAATAGCACATCTCTTACTAACAGATCTCAACAACAAAATAGCCAGGCAAGTAGGAAAAGGGTTGATGAAGATAGTCTGGCTAATGTCAGCCACAAAAGAAATCTAAAGTCATTCAAACATTCTTCAGAATAATGATGAAAGGCCTTTGATAAGAATTACACAGAGAGAGGTAACACAAATTCTTGAAAACTGTGCCTGAAAAATCAAGACAACAGCCTCAGTATTTGAACTCCAGAGGGGTGAAATGGAATTTAACCTTTGTGAATCCAAGTAAGGATTCTAATAATGATGAAATACCAAACACTGTTGGTCCAAAACTCAAGAGGGTTAAGGCATATGAAACCCTGAATTTAAATGAGAAAAGCCCACTGAGCATAAACCTCAATGTTAGAAGAAGTGGGGAAACACCCAACAGATCAATTTTCAGAAGTTCACACATAAGAAAAGAAAAGCCATCACAATAAGCAGAAGAAACTTTCAAAATGTAGCAAAACTAAATGAATTAAAAGAAAGGTGTAGAAGGGTGAATCTCCTCAAAAGGTACTTCAACTGGGAGCACAGAAAACAAAGAACCAGGAAATATGCTATCTAAATTATCTTCCTTGTGATTATGCTCATCAGCTAAAAATAATGCAGACCCATGTGGGAAAGAACACTTAGGCCCCATATAAGAAGCTAACTCATGACAAACTAAGACTTGCACTTTCTTGGCAGACAACGGCGACCCTATGGTCTGAGCAATAATACTGCACGAGTCTAGAAACATCAAGAACTATAGTGGCAGTCACAGTAAATAACAAATTCATAATTCACAAAAATAAGTATAAACACAAATATAAACATTCGAAAAACAAAAATTATCCCACAAAACTTAAAATTAGTTTGGCTGTAGTAAAGTACAAATAACGCAATATAATGAAAATCAAGAACAAGCAAGAAACACCCAACTCAGTATGCAAATCTAGAAAGTTACATAAAAATAATTATACAGAAAAAGCCACTTGCTCTAGGAGGGTGTATAATGCTGCTATTGATGTGGGGTTGTCACATGCTCTATGCATGCTAAATGAGTAGCTTGAATATACAAGGTAGAGAGACTAGTGCATCAATAAAAAGTTTTTCACAATGCATTAGAGGGCAGTAGAAGATTGATAAAAGATATTATTTGAGAGGAGGTATGAACAACATAAAAAATTACACAATTATTGTTGATAATAAGCGTGCCTGTAGTAGAATGTTCCCTCACAAGTTTAAAAAGCTTCAGCTACATTGTAACCATACACCTGCACACACATGATGAAACTTGTGAAATTTGGAACCTTTCACCCTGTAAAAATATTGGTCTACATTATCTTACATCATTACACTTCCAATAGTCTGTTGACTAATTTAAAGGTTAAATCAATATAAAAATGTTTCAAAAGTACCAGAAACTACATCACAATTAAAAACAACACTAGTGTAGGGAAGAGAAACAAGAAAACACTGAATAGTAAAGTAAATGAAAGGGATACCTCATTAAACATTTGATTTTTCTATATTCATACTGGATGGTACTTTCAAAACACATTTTACAAATATGCACATTATCCTTAGATAGATTTTAAGTTATATTTATCAAAACATTTAAAGTTTCATCTTCATGATGACTTTTTTTTCTCTGTCCATGCATGCTTGCAGGGCTGGATCTTGTTAAACTCAAAGACAATTTAAGATATGTTGAGCTTACATTTCAAGAAGAATAAAAATATAAAAAGAAAAATTAAGAGCTTCACTACAAATTATACTGGCTTTAAAATCAGTGCAAGATACACCAACAGCTGTGAAACAAAACTGTTTCCAGGTGCTCAAAAAAATACCTCTACTAAACCAGAGAAACACACACAAAAAAAGCACTCACCTTGCCCTGAGGTCGCTGCAGAAAAAGGTGAAATGTTAAGCCAGCCCACGATAACAGCGCTAGAGAGACGATCGCATAGAACGTCCTCCTACGCATTGCCAACCACCTTCCACAACAAGGTCATACATGTATCTGAAAATATATATACATATATATATATATATATTTGTTAAAAAATTTAAATAATAAGTGTATCTATACTGCTAAAGTAACTAAAATATTTATATTTAACACAACTAAGTATACCATTTTGTATTATACATGTAAACGTACTTCGTCCAATTGGTTTTTTGTTACAGAATGAAACAAGAATTAAAACCACAATCACAAATTTATAAAATGTTGGTTGGTTGATTTAGTGTTTTATGGCACAAAGCAGCTTGGCTATCTGCGCCAAACATCTGGTAAAAAGGTAAAAGTAAATGTAGTAAAATACATATAACGAAATGAAGGTAAAACAAAACAGCATTGAAAAACATAAATAGCATAAAACCAATGTTGACATCTAGTCTACAATGTTAAGAGAGAAACCAGAGTAAAGGAAGTTGTAAAAGACTTTCCATAGCATAATGGTAATTATCATAACCTGCCAGGCAGACTAACAGGTAAGTACAAGAACCACTGTCAGTCACCTGAAGTTGGCCTTTCCAGTCCTGATTCTGGGTTATGTGTCATTACGGCCATTATTAAAAGGTAAAGTAATAAAAGTGTTTTAAAAGACATGCAGCAAAATTGTAATAATAACTCGCCAGGACAACTAACAGGTAGTTCAAACAGCAGTGTTAGTCACCTGAAGATGGCCTTTCCAGTCCTGGTGTCGAGTTATTTAATGTTACAGCCATTTTCTAATTCCAAATCAAACTAAAGATTGTGACTCTGAAAAGGGAACCAAAATGTTTAATGATGAAATATCAAACACTTAAATAACATTAAAAAGATTAATGACCATTAAAAAACTAAAAATTATATCAAGATGAACAGTGTCACCATCACCAATAACACTGTCCAATGTTACAGACAAACCCTAGGAGAGAACATGTTTAAAATAGTGCTGTCATTGAGAGTCGTAACGATGGCAAGAAAGTAAAATGTGGCTTACAGTGATTTGAGTGTTACACAAACTACACACTGGTGCATCAATTCCAGATAAAAGAAAATGATGAGTTAAAAAACTGTGACCAATGCGTAGTCTAGTTAGAACAACTTCCTCCTTCCAATCTTTAAGCAAGCAAGACGGCCAAAGTCCAATACAGGGTTTTATTTCAAAAAGCTTGTTTTCACGTTGCTCACTCCAAGTCAACTGCCAGCTGGCACAAAGCCAAGCCTTCAATACAGGACTATAGTCCACGTATGGAATGGGCACAGTGGTGATAGTGCCAGAGCAGATAGATTTAGATGCCGTGTCTGCAAGTTCATTCCCGTGAATACTAACATAGCCTGGTATCCAGAAAAACTGGATAGAAGTACATGTCAATAAGAAATGAGCCACTCTGTTTTCAATATCAGCGATAAAAGGGTGTGAACCAACGTGAAGCGATTCCAGGGCCAGTAGAAAACTAAACGAGTCAGAATAAATAGTGCAGTTGGAGTACTGCTCAGCTTCAATATGATTCAGGCCAAAAGAAATGGCATAAAGTTCAGCAGTGAACACAGAAGCTGTAGAGAGGATTCTGCATGCAACCACAGAACTGCAACAAACCATGGCAGAGCCACATTCACATGATTTGGAACCATCCATATAAATTGGAATGAAAAGATTGTTTGAAAGATGTTCAGTAAATAAGAGACGGTACTTCTAATCGGAAGTACCTGCTTTTCTCAGATGACTTAAAGAGAAGTCACATATAGGGACTGTAATAAGCCATGGTGGGATGGGCTGACCAGTGGATTCTGCAATGTTATCCAAGGACAGACCCAATTCATCCAATTGAGCCTGGAAACAAAGGCCAAAAGGAGCAATGGCAGACCATCTGTTCTGAAAAAGTATGGGCCACCGAGGAAGAAAAACACAACCCCAGGTGGGATGCTTTGGTAAGGAACGAAGTTTCAAAGAATAAAGTAAAGACAGTTGCAAACAGCACAGGTGCAAAGAAGGTTCATGAGATTCTACATATAAGCTCTGAACCGAGGAGATGTGGAAAGCACCAGTGCAGAGTCGAAGTCCTTAATGATGAATGGGGTCCAGCATCTTCAAGGCCAAGGGTATGGAAGAACCATAGACTATTGATCCATAATCGAGTTTCAATCAAATAAGACCACGATATATCTTTAACAGAACATCGATCAGCTTCCCAACTGGTGGTAGAGAGGGCACCGAGGATGTTCAGTGCTCTTGTGCATTTGACCCATAGCTGCTTTAAGTGTGGTATAAAGGTCAGCTTATGATCAAAGATAAGCTCTAAGAACTTGGTCTCAGGGACCACTGGCAGCAAAACTTCACCAATATGGAGTTCAGGATCAAAGTGAATACCCTGTTGGCAGCAAAAGTGCATGCAAATGGTTTTAGAGAGAAAGAAATTAAAGCTGTTCTCCATGGTCCACTTCAGTAAACAACTGAGGGCAGTCTGTAGCTGATGCTCAATATACCTCATGCTCGTCAACTGACATAAGATGTCAAAGTCATCGACATAGAACCAGTTTGCAAAAGTAAGAGGGAGTTGTTCGGTAATGGCATTAACTTTTATACTGAAAAGTGTGACACTCAGAACACAGCCCTGAGGGACTCCAAGTTCCTGTAGAAAAGAATAGGAAAATGTCGCACCCACATGAACTTGGAATCTCCTGTTCATTAAAAAAATTTTAATAAACATGAGTAAATGGCTACGTAACCCATATATATAGTCTCACAAAATGCCATACCTCCATGTTGTGTCATAAGCCTTCTCAATGTCAAAGAATATTGATACAAGATGTTGTCGTTTGGCAAAGGCTTCTCTGATTGATGTTTCAAGTTGAATTGGGTGGTCCATGGTGGAGTGCTGTCGTCGGAACCCACACTGGGTGGGCAAGAGGAGGTTGTTTGATTCGAGGAACCAAACAAGACAAGTATTGACCACCCTCTCCCATGTCTTACAAAGATAGCTTGTCAAAGCAATTAGACAGTAGTTTGAAGGAATCTTAGGATCTTTCCCGGGCTTAGAGAAAGGTAAGATAATAGCCTGGCACCAGGCCTCAGGAAAAACATTCTCCTGCCAGATCCAGTTAAAAACAATTAGAAGAATATCAAGAGAAGCAGGAGAGAGATAGCGCAGCATGTCATAGTGTACATCATCATATCCAACAGATGTACTGCCAGACCGATGAAAGGCCATTATCAGTTCCACCAGTGTAGAGACAATTATAGTCAAAGAGACAGTCAGTTCGGAAGGAAAGAGGTGAACGCTCTGCCTGAGTCTTGATGGCCAAGAAGGTGGAGGAGCAAGCAGAAGTGCTAGATACCTGGCAAAAGCTACCTCTTGGCCATCAGAGAGTAAGATGGAGAGAGGGACAGAATTGTAGTGCCCACTGACCTTTCGAATCCTGTCCCACATGATCTTGGAACTGGTAGTAGAAGATATGCTAGTTTTGAACTTAATCCAAGATTCCTTCTGGCTTTGAAGTCTTACCCACCTAGCATGTGCACGGGCCTGTTGGAAAGAGATGCGGTTCGAAAGTGTGGGATATCTACTGAAAGTATCGCAGGCCCATTTTTGAGCCTTCCGTGCAAAGTGGCAAGCAGGATTCCACCACAAATGAGGATATCGTGGAAAACATGTCAAGGTTTTAGGAATACACTGAGCAGCTGCTTGTATAATACAATCAGTTACCACTGCCACACAGTCGCCTACTGATGGCTGAGAGACAATGGCAGGATCAAGTTCTGCGAGAGCAGCAAAAGTGGACCAGTCTGCCTGATCCAGCTTCCATCACTGCACGCGGGTTGGGTGGCATCGATCACGATTTACCTCTCTCAAAAGTATAGGAAAATGATCACTGTCAAGTGGATTATTGTCAATCCTTTATGAAAAATGGGAGAATATAGAAAGGGAGCAAACCGAGAGATTAATAGCGGTAAAGGACTGACTAGGTGCGTGAAAATAAGTGGAAGAATCAGTATTGAAAAGAGAAAGATTGTGATCAGAGAGCATACGCTCTACAGAGCAACCCCTCCTATCAATAACAGCACTTCCCCAGAAGGGATGATGTCCATTAAAGTCCCCCAGGATTAGAATGGAAGATGGCAACTGTTCAACAACAGCATCAAGGTCTGATCATATGTCTCTCCAGGGGACAGGAAGAGAGAACAAACAGTGATGGTATGACGCAAGAAAACACGAATGGCTACGGCCTCCAAGGGTGTGTTGAGTGACAAAGACAGGGTGGGTACATGCTGATCAACCAATAGTGCCACCCCTCCATGTACTTGTCCATCACACAGCCTGTCATTTCTGTACAAATAAAACTGCCAAATGGTGACTGTATCAGTAGGTTTTAGAAATGTTTCTTGTAAGGAAAGACATACAGGATAGTAGGAAGCAATCAGTGTTTTGTTATCATCCAGATTAGAATGTAAACCTTGACAGTTCCATTGTATCAAGGTGGTCATTTTTAATGACGGGTAGGTGAAGTAGCTGGAGAACCCTTCTGTTTATAACCACGTCTTTTTTTCCTTACTGTCCTTATTCGGAGGTCTTTCGACCTCCATGGATCCTGCCCTGTGTCGATTGGGCAGGTCTTTGTTGTTGGAAGGGGGATTCCAGTGACTGAGGACACAAACGAATGATTGTTTTGCATTGTGGGGTGGGAGAAAAAGATGTATCAGAAGAAATGCTTGTATTTGAAACTGAAGGACGTGGATCTTGAGGTTTGTTGGAAGGTATGGGAGGAACAGAGATGGGTGTGGAAGACGATTCATCAACCTTTTTAACCACGGAGGTCAAAAGGCTTTTCATTTGTTTTGAAAACGATTCTCTTGGAGGCACAGAGAGATCTGTCTGCACTCCCACTGTAGTTGTGGAATGAAGTGCAGCAGCATATGTCCAAGATGGAGTGGCAGACAGCAATTTCCAAGCCTCAGGATAACTAATGTCATGAGTCGTTTTCAAATGCTGCACCTCTTTTTCCTCCAACCATTTTGGGCAAGAAGGAAAGTAGGAAGGGTGAGAACCATTGCAGTTGACACAATGTGGGTCTGTGTGACATTCACAGGCATCGTGATCCTCGCCACCACAATGAGCACATGTAAGGGAACAACAACAGGATGTCTTTGAGTGGCCGAATCTCTGACATTGGAAACATCGAAGAGGGTTTGGTATGTATGGCCCGAACCCTGCAAATGAGATAACCTGCCTTGATGGTGGCAGGTGCACGTAGTGATGTAAATGTCAAAATGAGGATATTTGCAGTGTAACTCCATCTTTGCAAGTGGAGATGTGCCTCACTACAGAATCTCCTTGAATGGAGAGACCAGCGACAATCTCTGACTCAGGGATGTTCTTCAAATCCCTCTCAACAATAACTCCTCGTGACGAATTCAAGGTAGCATGAGGGGTAACCTCAATAGGTACATCCCCAATTGCCTTTGAATTCAAGAGGAGTTCACTGTGTTTGGATGTGGATGTTTCAACTGATATGTCTCCAGATCGAAGCTTCTTTACTGACTTTGGAGAGCCAGCGAGTTCCTCTAGTCCCTTCTGAATAAAAAAGGGGGACATTTGCCCTGAAGGTTTTTCTGAAAGAAAATGTAATATAAGAAAATGGGGTACAGGTGTTACAGATGTTGAAGATTGCTGCTCAGAGTCTTCAAGACGTGGTCATTTACCTATTGACTGTTTTTTCACTATTTTATTTAAATTTTTTGTTGGAGGATTCATAGGAAAAAAGGAAAATTTCAGTACCCACTGACCCCACCCAACATGGAGCCCTACAAGAGGACACACTGCAATGTCATGCAAGGACACTGCAGCAACGCCAGGGTTTCGTGAGCACTATACCCAAACACCAGCACCAGACACAATGTCCACAACACCCATTGAGAACTTCCAACACGGCACTTGGTTGACTCTAGCCCAAGTGGACCAGCTGATTGACCCAAGGGGGCCCATCCAAATGCTGCCCGTCTACAGGAATTCAAGGCCAAAGTGGTGTGTTAGGGATGGACCCCTTAACCACCAGGATCCTCTCTACCCCTTCACGGGATGCCACACATGGCAAACACATGGGGAGATGTTTAGATCCCAGAGGAGGTAAACTGAAAGAGCAGAACCTTCCCTGGGAGGTCCCCTCACCACGTACAGGAATCCTCACCGAGGGGCCAGAGTAAAAGATTCATTACATTTGGCTCCTTAACAGGAACTGGTAGAAGTGATAATGTATAAATTATTCTTTCATTAAGTATAGAGGATTTTATCTGGATGAAGTAAGAATTCAAGCAATACTTAAAGTGAAACATTCAACAGTAATTCACAACTCGCAGTTTCCAATTTTACAAAAGTTATGGAAAGACATTTTACTTTTACAGAATTCTGAAAAGAAGGCAGATATACTTAATAGCTGCTCATTTAATTGTAATCTCCTAAACAATGGTGTAACTCAATTTCTTCTGAAAATCCTGAGCTTAAAGAATGAGAAATAGCATGATGTTTTCATATATACAAATTCTAAACAATTCTTAATCAATAATCCAAATAGTTACTTATCGTAGAGAAATCCAATTTCTTATTATTACATGTTTCAATAATCACTAAGACTCCTCAAGAGTCAAGAAGAGGGCAATTAGAACAAGAAGTGATAATCACTTTTAATAAAACATCTACACTAGCAGTTAACTATGGTTTATGAAAATATTTCACAGAAAAAGATTCATTCATAGCATGTACTGGTTTAGGACAGGTTTTCTTTGGGCAATTTTCACAGCAAGGATATAATAACTACAAAAGATATCTTGAGGTCATCAGAGTGATTTATGCTACAGTCACGTGACAGAGCTTAAAAACAAAGGTGGGTGGAAATGTCAGCATCATTAAAACATGTTTATATATGAAAGCAATACATGTATTATATATTTCACAAATAACAGGTTTGAATGAAATAAGTTTGTGTAGATAACACAATATCCATTCTGATTATGAAAATTATATAATTACTGTTGACATAGAAAGTAATAATTTGATAAATTTATTGTATATACAATTGTTTTTACCAGTTGCATGCCTACCATTAAATTTAACAATCATAAACATATTATTTGATTGTTCATTGTATTCAAAATGACTTATCTGACCAACCAGATGTCCATATAACCTGGAAGACACACTCCATTACAAATGATTCAAATTCATGACATTTCACCTTATATACCACTGAGAGAATATTTCATATTGATGTTCTAAAAGTATTTTTTCACATTGCAAAGCCACATCAGACTAGCTGCTGTGTCCATTGAGGGGAATTTAACCCTTATTTTAGCATTGTAAATCCTCAGACTTACAGCTGTCCCAGCAGGGAACAATTTAAAAGTAATGACACAATATGAATTTAACCGTAAAAATAACCCAAATAAGTATTTAAAGATATATAAAAAAGAAAATCAAATATTTCATAAAGAAGCAACACAGAGTAAATTCAGATGGAAAGTAAAACATACATTATCAAACGTACTAAATATGGATATACTTCTATGAAATGTTCCTGAAAACAGAGACAAAAGTAGTAGTAGACAAAAGGAAAACAGAATATTCCAGCGACTGATATAAGGTACTAAAGGACATACACTGATAATGTAATATTCTTATAGAGGTCTGAGAAGTAGTTTAAAGATCTTAAACTACATTTCATAGACTTTGAAAAGCAAACATAAATGTTAACATTAATAAAAGTGAATTTTATAAATCTGAAATACATGCCTTGAATGTTAGGATAACATATGAAATTACACATACACACAACTATCAAAATTAAAGCTGTAAAGAATTTTTCTAATTACAAAGAACTAGAAAATTGAATATCTTCTTGGGAATGTGCAGTTACCATAATTAATTTGTATCAAGACTTCTCACTATTGCCAAACTTTTGCCAATTACAAAGAATATAAAGTTGATAGAATTAAATTCCAGAGTATGAGGATACTTTCCTGATATTAAAACAAGCCTTAATATCAGGCCCAGTACAAAAGCTTCCTCAGAAAGTTGAACATCAACATCCAATATACATATATAAATCGGATAATTATTATTAAACTGAGAGGAATTACACTACAACAGAATTATAATGCTTGGCTGTTGTTTAGCTATAGAAACATTTAAGATGTAACGAGATTACAAAGAATTCACAGCAGTAACAGATGATGCTTCTCTCAAATAGCTGCAAACTGTTTACAGACGGACTAGAATATTGTGTATTGATCTCTGAAATTGTTGAATTTGATATTTTTAGTGGTCCATCAAAAAGGAAGTGATTACAAATGACCTAAAATTTATCACAGTATCCTGTTAATCCTTCAGAGAAAAACTCCTGACCTAAACCTCATGTTCTCCTTAACTGTTATTCATTGTTGGTTATGAACAATCACAAGATAATCATTATAAACAAATATATGGAGAAACAATTCACAAATAATGGTGAATTTAGGTTAGTTATTCCTCGTAAACATCCAACAGCAAGTCATTCCGAAATAAAATAGAAAAGAGAAACTAATGGCCTGAAATGATGAAAACATTACTAATTAGGTTCTATTATATCATGCATGCCATACTGCAAAACATGATCAATAAAAAGAAATTTGCTAGTTTAATCAAATGTTTTAAAACATCTGAATATAATGAGAGTATAGCCATTGACATAATGAGATATTATTTCAAGTCACTTGCTGGAAATAGTAACTTATTAACTGTGACAGCAATTTTAGTAACTGGATTGAACAGTATCCTTTAAGACAAATTAACACACAAATTCTTGAAAAGAAGCTAGTAAATGAATACTCCAACAGATAAAGCATTCACAAAATTTTCATTTCCAACAATAGACTCCAATTTATTTCTCATCAAATGGTAGAAATGTATAAAACAGTTAGAATTAATCATGTATTAACTACCCCCGATCATGCTTAATTAAACATGCCAAAAAAAAGCAAGCAGGTATTTTCAGAAGATACGTTTCATATGTTCATAAAATATCATTAAGTTTGGGATATTCATTTACCTGGTTTTCCTTTCTGCTGTCAGAACTTCCCTTCATAAATCATCAAGTCTTGCCTCAGCAACCTAAATTTGGGACACTGAATCACCCTTCCACAAGATCCTTACCTCAGTAATACAATATTATCAACATGTGTTTAAAAATACACTACGAAACTACAAAACCTTTAGCAGAGCACAATGTAAAAAAACTCTAAAAATGACAGATAAGCCTACAATTACAGAAGACAACCAACCATATTTTTAAGTATGAGAACAGTTTATTGCTAAATATGCTCTAAGATGGACAGGACCTCATGAAAGTACGAGATGCATAACTCCATTATTGTGCAAGTTAAAAGATCTTAAAATTGTATGGTATATACCATAAATATCACATATTAAATTCAAAGAAATGTATTTTTCCTCATAAAATAGGATACTAAATAGATACTAAATTTGCTGCCAATACTCCACCAAATTGAAACTAAGAATTGTATGAATAAATCTTTGTACTAACTTCCGACATCTTGAAAGATTCCCTGTTGTTACTAAAGGTGAAAAGCTTTCTGATAAGCTGGACCAAAGCTAAAGCTTTTCCTTGTAATTAATGTTTCACTTTAATATTTCTCTGATAATTAGTTCTGTTTATTCTAGTAAATTAAACCTGAGCCCAAACCATTATTTCATTGTTGTGATAAAAACAAACATATCCACTGTCAGTTTGTTTGGTTAAAAAAAAAAACAAGAAACCCAGAGCATTTAGAAGCACTGAGACTGATATATGGAGTGATTAAATTCATCATCACTTCTTTAGGCAAAGCCATAAAATTGTTCCTTTTTTTGTTATTATTGACTTTATATTTTGTTTTTTGTCCATCATCATTTAGTTACCTATTAATTTTATTTTTTTTAGGACAAATTCATTTCCATTAGAATGATTTAATCACTAATTTTTGTAGGTTGACAATATAACTGAGTGGTTTCAAGATATTACCTTATAACTTCAGCCCTAAAGGTATGCAATTCAGTTTGTCACAATAGACAAATGACTAGATATTGTGTCAATAGTAGCTTTATGTTGAATTTTAACCTCAATCATACAGCAAAAAATGTGAGTATAAATGACAATTAAAGTCAAGTGTTCAAGAGATTAGTAGAGCAGATATTGTACAAAGTACTCACTCAGGTTATTATGAGTTTAAGAAATTGTAATTGTTGTTTTGGATATTTTTCCTCATTCTTTTTCTTAGCTCCACTTCTGCCAAGGTTATTCTGTGATAAAAACTGTTTTTGAAACTCCAAAGATGTAAAATTGTAAAACTCTGGGTCTGAAATTAGTTTTGGATTACAAGTATATATTTTTTTAACTTGTTGATAAATATTTGTTTTCTTAACAATAATAATACTTATTAACATTTTACTTTTTCTTAGCGAGAATAAAAAGAATTGCTACATCTGGCAATACAGACTCACAGGTTATGAGTCATTGTATAGAAAAAAATATTTTTGTTTAATATATAACAACTTCTGCTAAAACAGTGAGCTGTAAACTTCTTATTGGCCGTATGACGTTGACAGTACTTGAATATTTTACAATTTAGAAGAACTTGAATACAATTATTTAATTTTCTTACCCCTAAAATTATATTATATACAGTATTCTCAAAAGTAAACTTGCAAAGTATTTCGAATTTCTCAAGAAAAGAATCCTGTTTCACAACTACTTTCTCTCACATCGCACACTTACTAACTAAACTGTACTTAGTTTTGTCGCTAGCTGGTAAGGTGTATAGATCATTATTACTATCATTACTTAATATCAGTAGTAGCGTAATATTATACATTAGGCCTATTGCAATAATGACGTATTATATCGACGCTGCTAGTAAGTAACGGTATGCTATAAAAATTAAAAAGGCTTTTAATTTAGATTTCATTTTTACTTAACACTCTCGAACACAAAATAATAATTATCTTCAAAATGATTTACTTTCACTAATAAACACGTACTTACCAATACTATACAATTTAAAAATCAAAAGTCTTAAGCCTGCTTTGCAGTATTACTCTTAACGTTTTGTCAAACATTGACTCAACTTCTAAGAATATTCTGCCATCTACTGACGCTTCGTTTAATACTAATCCACTAACATAACACATTTATTTTTAATTAGATATTCTATTTTGCCCATTTCCCCCTTCCCCAAAGTTAAATGATAAAACTAAAAATTCTGGTATAAAACTTGTTCTGATTCTAATGTAACTGTGTTAAATTTCTGGTATACCTTTTCAAACGGAATAACTTGTGCTTATAGTATGGTTTGATATATATGCAAAAACGGCTCGTTTTTGCATATATATTTCTCTACAAGTGGGTTTTCTCGACATCACTGAGTATGGCTTAATGTTTAAAGCGCTCGACTTGCAGTCTCTGGGCTGCCTAAATTGAATTCCGTCACTGAACAAGCTCGCCCATACACCAGTTGAGACATTATAATCGCATAGCATTTTGGGCCAGTGTGGAGCCTATTCGTCCATTTCAGCTGTTCCATCCTCTAAATTCAAATAAACTATTAATAACTTTTTTATCTTAAAGCCAGTCCTTATCACTCAAGTATTTATCAAGATTTCTTTTAAACTCAATTAAATTTATTACTTCCACAACATCCAAAGGCAACCTATTCCAAAGGCCAATGATCTGTTAGGAATATAAAACTCTTAGATATAGATAACTTTTACTCTGTCAAAATTTATTCTTTTGTTCCATAATCCTACTCATTCTCTCAATTAAGTGTGAAAAAAGGAGTATGCACCACCATATAAAATCTTAATATCATCTACAAAGTTAAGTGATTTATTGACCATTCCTTCATTTATGACATTAATGTAAATCAAAAAGAGCAATTGTCCTAAGACTGAGTCCTGAAATGCCCCACTTGTAACATTAATCCAGTTTGACTGAGCTCCATTTGTAATATCCCTCTGTTTTCTTCCATCTAGCCACTTTTCTATCCGATTTGCTAACTTATACCCAGCATCTATGAATATTATTTTTACAAGCTTTTAATGTGACACCTTGTCAAATGCTTTCTGAAAATCTAGTTACACAAAACCTACACTCTTACCCTCATATACTTAGGCAGTAGCCTTTTAAAATAATGTCGAGAGATTTGTAAGGCAAGGTTTCCCCTTAGCGAAATCATCTGGCCTAAAATAAAATTCTCAACTTTGTTAAATGGCTTTGCAAATCATATTTTAACAGACTTTCCAAAAGGTTTTCCAATAATTGAGGTAAGTCTAATGAGTCTATAATTACTGGGACAATTTTGATCATCTTTCTTGAAAAGAAGAGTTACGTTAGCTAACTTCTAGTCCTCTGGTACCTGCTCATTGTTCAAAGACAGACAAAAAATAGTAGCAAACGGCTGACATATCATCAGATATAAAAAACTGTTTAGTGCAGCGTGGGTGTGTTTTTCTTATAGCCAAGTCACACCGCGCTATCTGCACAGCCCATCGAGGGGAATCGAACCCCTGATTTTAGCGTTGTAAATCCGGAGGCATACCGCTGTACTAGCGGTGGGGCTAATGCAGTGTTAAGATTTGTTTATTTTGTGTTTGTAATTTATGGCTGTCGAGGTTATGGAGATTTCTAGAAGGTCTACGTGATAGACATAGAAATAGCTGCGACAAGATGAATGGAAACAAAGTAAAAGTAAAGTCACCTGAAAGAGATGTTGAATCAGAGAAAAGTTAGGAAATGTAAAGTTAATCATTGTTGGAGTGAATAACCTAATCACTGATACGTCAGAGTAAAATTAACAGCTCGAAATAGATAAGGACAATATTTGTCTCGTCTAAGGGTGTTCTAGACTAACTGAACCCGCCTACGTGAGCTTTGACAAAAGGCAGAAGACTATTGGAAGTACAAAGAACAGATAATTATTGGAAGCACGAAAAGCAGACAATCATTATAATTCGGGATACAATTGCAATAACTCACATGCAAGGGTAAGTGAATTATTTACGGATACTGTTGCAAAAAAAAATAATAAAGAAGAATACCTTGGCTTGTCAACTGAATTCTAAAGCAGTTGAATTGGTCTAAATGAACTTTTGACCAGAAGAAAAGAACTGTGTAGTGTTTAAGATACAACCATGATCTGCATAGTGTAAATAAAAATATGTTTAAATTGTTTAGAATACATATATTATTTTAAAAACAAGTGAAATGCGTGCTGTTCGTTTACTATCCAATTTATCACCAGAAAACACAGATACCTCATCTAGAAGAATCCTTAGTGCAACACACCCATATATTTACATTACTGTATGTATATATATATATATATATATATATACTAAAAATAAGTTTCTGACACATATCTTTAACCTCCACCCTTGGGAAAAATCTTATCGTTCTTTCAACTTCCCATTTTTTCTTAAACATGTTTGTTTGTTTTGGAATTTCGCACAAAACTACTCGAGGGCTATCTGTGCTAGCCGTCCCTAATTTAGCAGTGTAAGACTAGAGGGAAGGCAGCTAGTCATCACCACCCACCGCCAACTCTTGGGCTACTCTTTTACCAACGAATAGTGGGATTGAACGTCACATTATACACCCCCACGGCTGGGAGGGTGTGGATGTTTAGCGCGACGCGGGCGCGAACCCGTGACCCTCGGATTACGAGTCGCACGCCTTACGCGCTAGGCCATGCCGGGCCATTTCGGTGATAAAATGTGCAACAAGCAAACCATGCTCTTTAAACAAACTTTAGTGTTGTAGTAGCCTTTCAAATAACGGCAGTTAAAACTAAAATAATTTAAAATCTGTCAAATGAGCATTGGCGAATAGCATTTAGGTCGAGTATAAAAACTCAAGTGTTTTTACATAAATACTTTATGATTCAACTGATCATTTCTCAACGAAATTATATATTTTCTTAGTTGTTTTATTTTTTGTGACTAACCTGCAGTGATGTTGTGTTTTAAGATGAAATTTAAGTACAACTAGTTATTAACCTGTGAAAACAGATTTATACAAATTTATTAAACTGTGAGGAAAACTGCCACACACATTTGTTTTTAAAATATAATTATTTATTGAATAATATGTAAATACTTAGCACTTGTATTTTTCAGCTTCAACTAGAAGTTCTAGACTAGTTTCTTTAGGTGGCATTAACTCAACAGAAGATGATTTTTGCAGTAAAAACACAGATTCACATGACAACTACGAAAGTTCGGAGTTTCTAAGCGTATAATTATAATTTCTAACCTCTATATGAACTCTCAAGATGTCTTTCCACTTACATTGTTTGACCAATCTAGCACAGGTAAAGGTAAAGCTACCTCCTAACACCTCTATCCGTCAAGTAACTCCTAAGTTAACTAAAGTCAGTAACCTTCCAAGGTTAGCTTTCGGATTATATATTTAAAAACGGCTGTTAATTACAATTATAGCCTCCGAGGTTTACAGTATACCAACTGTAGTAAACTAACAGTATTAAACTGTCTCTTGGCGCGTAAATTTATAAAATTTTAGGGTGATGTTCTCGAAAGTTGAGTTGGCAACAGTGTTCGAAGATACACTAGTGCTTTTGTAAAACATATATTGTCGATTCTTACACTCGAGAATCTTCTACAAATTTAGAGAATAGACGGGCAGTTCGCAACACACATTTAACGATATAATTTATGTGCACAGCTAAATATATATTAAACTGAAACAAACATAGATATTAAAATAAATATATAATATTAAATCCGTTACACTTTATGTGGTTTTAAGTTAAATATGAAATTGTCTAACTTTTATAATTTGGTTTTATTATATGGACTTCGCAACATTAACTTGCTTTTCAATAACACAGCAGAAAATATAAATGCTTATAACGTTACAAAGTAGGTTTCTATGTTCCTGGGTAACACAGTCAGACAGATTGTATAGCTTTGTGCTTAGCTACAAAGAACAACAAAACTAATTTTACTTTATCACTATCTTTATGTTGTATTTTAACTTGATTTTATTCATAATTGAATTATATTTCTAATTAAGTTTGTATTTTGTTTTATGCTTACTTCAAAATTGTATTCATTTTTGAACTCAATTTTTTGTTATGGCTTCATTAAATTACTTATTCAGTTCTATTCATTTTATGATTATATTTTATTTTGTATTCAGTTTTATATAGCTTGTAATTCTGTTTAATTTGCTTTACTTTTAGTTTTCTTCAACTTATCTAATTTTATTAAAGTTATTTATTTCATTAATTTTACCTTCAACTGGCTATTACAGAGTATGAGTTTAACATAATTTCCTTTTTCTTTTATGTAAGTGTCATGGCGTCATGTATATATTACAAAGAAGTGATTACCAACAAGTACAACCACATTATTTTAACTCTTATTTAATTTTCAGGTTCAGGATTATGAAGGCCATGAAATAAGAAGAAGGAATTGCTGCATTTGAAATTATAAGAATCTTTCCAAGTTAAAAGGATTTAGAAAGACCCCAAATTTGCACTAACTCTCTCTTGCTTAGATAAATGTTACATATACCATAACATTGTTCAGCAAGGCTTATTCTTATTATCGTGTTGTTGTTTCTATTTGTCTTAGGCTCCTAAAGAAGGATTATTCGTACCAAGGAAAAAAGTATTTTCTATTAAAAAAATTCCCCAAAATAGCCTTACATTTATTTTCTTATAAATATCATAGTTAGTTAGTTAGCACCATTAGATTCCATCTAGGAATTCCATCTTGCGGATTCTTCAACAACTATTTAAGTGAGTAGGTTGTTAGCCGACTGCACCGAGCCGTCCCTAATTTAGCAGTGTAAGACTAGAGGGAAGGCAGCTAGTCATCACCACCCACTGCCAACTCTTGGGCTACTCTTTTACCAACGAATAGTGAGATTGACCGTACATTATAACGCCCCCACGGCTGGGAGGGCGAGCATGTTTGGCGCGAACCCGCGACCCTCGGATTACGAGTCGCACGCCTTACGCGCTTGGCCATGCCAGGCCCGTAAATGTCATAATGGCTGCAGAATACACTGATTAAAACAATCAGTCACTTATTATAATTATTAATAATTACAATAATTATTATTAAGTATTTAATATTAACTAAAATTTAACTTGATAATGAGTATAGTAAATTAAATATACTGTTCTTACGTTTTCACTTATAAAAAATGTGATGCTTTGCTTCACTACTTCGGTACACTCGCTTTTAAACCTTATAATATCTCATGAGACATGAGATTAATCCAAAATATGTATATTAATTAAGTTAACCATGGAAAACATCCTCAGTGATAAAAGTATCTAAATAAAAATTATCTTAGGTTAGACTGTTATGTAAAATCGTCACGTGACAATTCTAATGTAGTTGTCATAGTTACAATCTTGAAATGCCACAAAATGCTTTCTGTTATTTTTTAGAATAAAAAAATTCTAAAACAGCTACATTCACCAAAGGAATACAATTGGCAAAAATTAGGCAAGTTTCTTCACTACTGCCAGTATATCTGGTTTGGTTTGAATTTCGCGCAAAGCTACAAGAGAGCTATCTGCGTTAGCCGTCCCAATTTTAGCAGTGTACGACTAAATGGAAGACAGCTAGTCATCACTATCCACCGCTTAATGGAAAACAGCTAGTCATCACTATCCACCGCTTACTCTTAGACTATTTTACTACCAATAAATTATGGGATTGATTATTAAATTAAAATGCCCACTACGAAGAAAGGGAGAGCAAGTTTTGTGGGACGAGGATTCGAGCCCCTCGACCCTCATATTGAGAATTAAAGATTCTAGCCATTTGGCTATGGCAGGACCTACATTTAGAATCATAGTAAGTATCGGGCGAAATGTTTATAGAAGTGTCACCTAGTATTGTTTACAAAATATGGCCACACTATCGTTGAGTGAAGTCGTATTAATTTTGAGAGACAGTAAAAAGACATGCATAAGTTATCGTGAGTTCGGTGTCTATTCAGTCTCCTGCAAAGTTTCCACATTTTGTTGCTGTCTGAGCTTTAGGTCATGAAACTTTCAAATGGGGCTTTATATTAAGAATTTACACAATATACTCCACACCGAGAAAGCTACAAAAACGCTGATATTATGTAAGTATGTTGGATTTGCAAATAAAATTAGAATATTCTCATTTGCATAAGTATTCAACTCCTTTGCAACGGCAATTCTAAATCAGTTCAAGCGCAAAAGATTAATTTGAAAGGTCACAGAATTAGTGTAATGGTCTCTCTCTGTGTAATGAAATCAGTTGAACTTGAATTCAGAGTAAATGCATCTGTTCAAACCAAAACGCATGTAGTGATACATCAAACCAATCATTAAGATCAAAGAGTCTTTCAAACAAATCAGGGATAAAGAGTGGTACAGAAACATAAATAAGGAAAAGGTTACAAGAATATTTCAAAGTCGCTGATTATACTTTTAAGCACGTTGAAGTCCATCATTACTAGATGAAATGTGTATCATACCACTCATTCGCTACCCAGTTCTGGCCATCCTTTCAAATTAAGCAAGCGGAAAAGCAGGAAACTGGTTTGGAATACCACTGTGAAGCCAATAGTAACTTTGAAATGCTAACAAAGTTACATGTTTGAGATGAGAGTCAGTGTTCATACATAAACAGTATCCCAGTCTCTACACAAAGCTGTCCTGGAAAGAAAGAAGCCGTTACTGGAAAATAATCATCTTAAATCTCGTATGGAGTTTGTGACAAAGCATGTAATGATACTACAGACGTATGGCTAAATGTTTTGTGGTCAGACGAGATAAAATTAATATTTTTGTTTTAAATTCAAAGCATTACGTCTGACACAAGCCAAACACAGCACATCATCCACTCAACACCGTCACAACTGTCAATCATGCTGGTGACAACATAATGTGATGGGGATGCTTATCATTAGCAGATTGAAAAGCTGAGAAGGATGGAAGGGGAAATGGATGATGCAAAATGCAAGCGAATCCTAGAGGGCAATCTCTTTGAGTCAGCGAAGAATTTAAAATTGTTTTGAAGATTCACATTTCAGCAGAACAATGGACCGAAGAACATGGCCAAATCCACACAGGAGTGGTTTCAAAAGAATAAAATGAATGTTCTGGAGTTGCCCAGTCCTGATAAGAGAGCCTTAACGAGATTTTAAGATTGCTATCCATCAACGATACTCAATGAACTTCTCAAAATTGGAACAATTTTGCCAGGAAGAATAGGCATAAACTACACCATTACATTGTGAAAAGCTGGTAGAAAACTGCCAAGTGTGCTTTCACCAAGTAATGACTAAGGGGACTGAATCCTTTTGGAATTAGAGAATTTCAATTTATATATTTTCTTTTCAGGTTTTGTTGACATTCAACCTTCTTCACACATAACAGTGCTAAGTTTCATAATAAGAGTTTTGAATTAAAAAAAATCTTCTCAAATAAATTGTTTATATTATTTGTATTTCATCAAAATATGACATTATTGGTAGGGGTGGAATACTTTTGCAAAGCGCTGTTTTAAGGGGATAATTGTTGATGTACGTAATCTGAGATATTGAGATACAATATTAAGTTCCGTCTGGTTGGAAAGTGTAATATAATCGGGATTTCTAATGTTGTTTTGTTTTATTCAAACATTATTTTTCTAGGATTAGCAAACAGAAGCAATTATTATGCTTTTGCGAACTTAGAGTGCTAGAAATCAGGTTTTGATACTAGTTAAGGGCAGAACACAAACAGTCTATTGTGTAGTATTATGCCCAGCTTCAAAACACACGAAAGTATGACTTGTATGGAAAAATATTCTCTATTATTCGTTCACTTGTGTTTGTTTTTTCTTTTCAGATTTTTCGTGATGAAAATTATTCTCTACATTTCTTGAGGTTGAAGTATATTGTTGTTACTTGAAAATATATTTAAAAAATGATTCTATTTAAATACCACAGTGCTCTTATTGATAGAAAATAAATTCATAGAACTTTCTTGACTGGTGATTGCAGATAATTTGTCACTGATTACTGTAAATAATTACTAACGACATAGAAACATCATTAAAAAAAAAAGCTTGATGAATGGGAAGAAAGTAGTAAGGAAGACTGACTTTATGAGGGTTTATCAATTCGGCTAGTTGCACTACACTATGGCTTTATTAGAAATGTTTTACAGAGACTGTCTTTTGTTCCCCTCCAAATGACACCCTTGAAACTATACTCTTAGAACCTATTAAACCACTCGAGAGAATGCAATGTCAAGAAAAAATCAAATTAACTTGAAAAAGTTTAGTTATGCATAATACCAGCTCTGAATTTCTCTAATATTGAAATTAATATCACATTATTTATAAAATAATGCTCACGCTTATATATAATTTTAGCAAGTTCAGCCTTTTTAAGTAGATGTGGAAGAGGATCGACTCTGAGGCAGAGCTATAGGTCTTGGAGTTGGTAAAACGTGGTCGAATCAGTGCGATATCGCAATATAAACCACTCATTTAAATTTTTGATAGCGTTACTGGAATCACAGTCAATCCAAGAATGTGGATGAAGGGTATTTAGTAGGTGCTTAGAATTGGTTTCCTTCTGTTTGGGAAGTAGTTCAGAATTAGTAATTTTGCAACAAATATCAGATACAAATTCAGTTGAGGCACAAATAAAGAAAATCGAAGAAAATAATACTTTTTGTTTCATAAGAATACAGATTATTTTGGCCATCATTTTTCCCCACAGAAATTTCTTCGTATTTTGTTGATTGAACGGTTCAGTTAAACAATGTTTAATTGAATTTTTTAGTAGTACTCTAGCAATGCAAATGCAAACGTACAGGCTGTAGGCGCCTTTAGTGAATTTAGGTCACATTAAAATCCCGAATCCCCCTTTTTGGTTTTAGATAAATGTGTTCTAGAATGCTATGACATACGAAACTGAACCTTTAAGTCTATCATATGGTATATCACTCGAAAGCCATTACAAGTGTTATTAGTACATGAAATAAAAAAAAGCAGAACCTTTAGTTTTTTTCTCAATTAACATATAGCCAAATAAAGGTTCAAACAAAAGTTGCCAAGCATCTTCTGTTTGTTTGCTGTAAGCACAACTCTGAAAAAAATTGCTGGTAACGTGTGTATAACATCTAAAATATTTTACAAATTTATTATCTCGAAAACAGAATTCGGAAAGTAATGTATAGAAAAGTAACTCATTTCAAATTATTTGCTTTGATTAATTAAAATTAATACAGGTTTTCTCATAGATCGTAATGTGTAACAAGATGTTATACATATGTTGAAGGTAATTGTTATGTAGAACAAAGAGCTTATAAGACCAACCTTTGTTGCAAGGCTATTAGACACGAGCTAAAGTTTTATAAAATATCAGTATTTACGTTAAATATTTAACTTTAGTGTGTGTTTTTTTCGAAAACGTGCGAGATGTCGCTAGTACTATACATAGACGTCAATTGAGAAAGGAGGAGGCCATCTTTCTTTATCATTTCCACGTGCGTATTGCACCACCTGGCAGTAGAAGAAAGATATAGTTAGTGGCATTGATAGAACTTTTGGTCGAGATAAGAAGAACATTTTAAATATCTAATCCCAGTACTTATTAAAAGTATGGATGACTTAGGTTCAAATTCAGCTGATAATATATCGACAGGAATGGCATCCGTTGATCACCCAGTTTCCACTTCAAGCTCAAACGTTAGTTTGTGCGATCTTTTCTGGTCTCCTGAATTAGAAAGCATTATTTACTGGCGAAAGAAAGAGAAAAGTGCCATGATTTTTTTGGGACTATTTCTGTTCTTGCTTCCACTTTTGTATTTCTCCATTATATCAGTTGTTTCTTATTTTTTGCTTATGATTCTTCTTAATGCCATCGTTTTCAGAATCTACAAATATGCATTAGATGTGGCGAAGAAAACAAATGAGAGGGGAAATCCATTTGAAAAACATCTGAAGAAGGAGATTACCTTACCGTCTGACTACATTCATGAAGTTGTAGATGTATTCATTGAAAAAAGTGCTTGGATGATCACTAAACTTCGCAGTCTTCTCCTAGTTGAAAACGTTTTTGAGTCTTTAAAGATGGCTGCAGTGTTGTGGTGTTTGACTTATGTTGGATACTGGTTCAACGGGCTGACCATTGTTCTTTTAAGCGTCCTTGGTGTTTTTACATTCCCAAAATTTTATGAAGTCAACAGAGAAAAGATTGATCACTATTTATTGCAGGCAAAAAAGTTCATTGAAAATTCTGTGTGTTCTGTAAAACAAAAATTGGGCTTCAAAAGAAAAGAACAATAATCGGCCATGTGGTTTCAGTTAATACTTATATATTTTTGCTAAATTGTATGCTAGTGCAACATTGTTATTCGTAAATAAGAGCCACATTCTTGTTAGGGTTAGTATTTGTTTTGTGGTAGGTTTTTTTATGTTGAGAGATAAATTGGTTGCCTGAATTAAGCAAAAAAAGTTGATTGTTACATTCTAATACCAATAATAGTTTACTAATACTAGCTTGTGCTTGTTGTGAAGATGCAAAAGGTTTATATGTTGGAGTACTTTTAATATACTTTGAAATTTAATACTAACATTAATAATTAACATCAGAGTCATAAGATGACCCTTTTATTAGAAACTTCATATTTAGCCTTGTATTATGAATTTTTAACTAATTTGGTGTATCATAATGTTTTGTACTGTAATATTGAAAAGCATCATTTGTTTGATCCAGCATCATATGTATGCAGTGTAGTTTACTTAGAGTTTCAGGATGACTTAATGGAATATACTTTGTAGAATAGAATTTCAAAATAGCAACCATTGAGAATGTAACATGAACTGGGAATGCTATTGAAAGAAGTAAAAAGTTCTTCATAGGCAAGAACTACAGGCTCATTACTGAAACTACAAGCTGCAAATTAAAGCACATTTTACATCTTTTTTATATATTTCTTCTTATTGAGTGGTTTATACTTGTGATTTTTAATTTAGAAATTTAATTAGTTTGTAGGTTATTCAGAACATTTTTCAAGTGATTAATGGATTGGTGTTTATGGGAAGATTTGTATATTATTCTGTGTAGATCAAGTGACATTAATAAAATATGCGACTTAAAATATGTGCCTTGTTTATAAATGTTCAGTTCAAGTATGTAGTACGATTTGCAAAATTTAACTGTTTTCTCATTGCATTCAGATTCTTTAAATTGGTATGGTAAGCTGTCAAAAACCATGCAACAGTTTAAAATATATTAAATTTTTACTTTATATTGCATTATATGTAAAATTATAAGAACATCCAGCATGTTTAGGATGAAAACATTTCTAGTAGACTTGACATAATATAGCAATTTTTTAAATTTGTAGAAAGACATGACATTTGGGTTACTGAAAAATTTACAAAAGGTATTGCAAAACACTACAGGAAATTAGTTTATAATTACACTAACAATGGTATATTAAACTAAATTGTTTCTGAAGCTTATATACAACTTGCAAGTTTCTAAATATTTTTTTAAAGTTTGGGCTGCTTAACTTTGGAAAAACATTGGATAGGGTTACCAGTATGGTGTTTGGGATGGAGGGGTTGCCATATGAGGAGAGACTGAAATATTTTGAATTGTTTTCTCTTGCAAAAAATAGTTTGTGGGGATATGATTGAGGTGTTTAAGATTGTAAGGGGAATTGATAGTGTAATGTATTTTTTTCATACTTTAGCAGTGAAAATAGTAGGACTAGGGGACAAATTCTAGCAGAGTAGGAGTCATCTTCAGCTAAACCTGTTTTTTCTAATAGAGTAGTCAACCTTTGGAATGGGCTGGCTTTAATTTATTTATTTAATAGTTTTAGTTTGGTTTCAAGAATGGGACAGCTGAGATGGACCATTATGTCCCATGTTGTCTTGAAATGTGATGAGAATAAATCTTTTTGAGTACACTTAGTTGAATGTGCCCTGAATTTTCTTTTTCTAGGTTATATTTGTAAGGTTTATTAAATAAGTGACTTTTTACATAATTCTGGAAATTTAAAATCATGAAGCTCATAGTAAGTTTCACTATCCAAAAATTGTTATATAAAAGTACAAAAACAAGCTGAAAAGCTCTTGAATTTTTATTAACCAACGATATATTATATATATAAAAAAAAAGAGTACTTGTATTTTGAAAATAAAACATTGACACCATAGTTGGTTGAATATTGGAAGTAAGTTAAATTTGGAAACTCCCCTTATTTTTTCTCTAGAAGTAAATCCAGAATATATCAATAAAGCCACACTCTCAGCATCATTAATTAAGCAATTTCCAACCTTTAATACTTCTATTATTATGTATTTGAGACAAAATGATTTCAATTGCAGTGCTGTATGGAAGATCAAAGCATTAAGATAGTCAGCAGTAGGATAAGGAGACAGGGACACTTAGCAGCTTCAGGTGTTATGTTGTACTCGGCTTTCTGCACGGTATCTGCCAAGGTGGTTCTAAACAATTCTTTAATACCTCTGCGTATCATTTGACGACTTCTATGCTTGGTTGTTAATCTTGTGATATTCTGATGGATTTCAGTTACCATTTCAATTCACTTTTTGCAGCCTTGAAGCTAAAACAGTGTAGAAAATGCCTTCCTTTTAGCCAATAAAAATGTTAAAAACATAGCAGTTCAAATTAAGAAAAACTGAATTGGGTGGTTTTTCTTTTTCATCAGAAATGTTCCCCACTGGTTCATGAGGGGCCTGTTAATTTCAGTTAGGCATGTTTTACAAGTTAGCATTAACACATAGATCTGAGTTTGTAAAATTATTCATAATTTAGAGGTGTGAAATTTAAGTATACTGTTCCAAGACTTCATTATTGCAGAATTTAGTGTTACTGAGTATGGTCAGCCTAATATAGTTAAATTATTTGTTTGTCCAGGAAATTTGATAACTTTTTCTGAAGAAGGCATTAGAAAATTATTTAACAGAGCAACAAAAAATGGAGCCCAGCATGGCCAGGTGATTAAGTCATTTGACCCATAATCTGAGGGTTGTGGATTCAAATCCCTGTCACACCAAACATGCTCACCCTTTCAGCCATGGGGGTATTATTATACGATGATCAATCATACTATTTGTTGATAAAAGATAGCCCAAGAGTTGGTGGTGGGTGGTGATGAGTAGTTGTCTTACTGGTCTTACACTGCAAAATTAGAGACGGCTAGTGCAGATAGCCATCATGTAGCTTTGCATGAAATTCAAAACAAACCAAACAAAAAATGGAAATAGTTTAAATGCCAATAGCTGGCAAAACATTGAAATCCTGTAGTCCTAAAAATTATTACAAACATTAATTAACTGTGGTTGTTAAAAATGGAAATAGATATTGAGCTTAAAAAAAGGAGATACAATATGAACCGAGATTTGTGGCATTCTTGGTAGTTCATTGGCAAAAATATATGCCGAGTAAACAAAATTGTATGTTTGGATAATGTCCAATCACAATCTTCATTCTTTCAAATAAAAAGGCATATCACCCACAAATTCCAAAACAGTCTTACCTCTTTCACTCAAAGCTATTTTGATCCTAGACTGGCCTCTAAGCATTGCTAAAATGTTTTGCTAACATTCTCCAGTCTTTTATACCCAGTCAGTTTTGCACCATATCAGAATAGGTGACTTTCCTCAACCAATCATACTGTGCTCTCCACACTACCACAGTTAACTCCTCCTACTGTTCTAGAGTAATCCTTGCTTACTTCATTGGTACTCTAGTGTATATGTGTGTGTGTTTTAACTCTCCATGTGACTACAAAATTTGATTGGGCTTGATCACAAATTAATAAGTTTCAACTTTTTGACTTCTTGTGTTTGTTTCTACTAGTTTGTTTTATGTAGTAGAATGCTGTTTTATCAGTCTTTTTCACCTGTAGTTTCTTCAGACTCTCCTTTTCGTGAATGACTGCCTTCTGCTTGCCTCTTTCCATGCCTAGTCAGTCAATCACACCTGCTTACTTTTTTGGAAAACTAATTAGATTAGGATGTCTGACCCAGTTGGAGAGGTCCAGGTCCATTTTTATCACCATTCAATATCTTATTCCATTGGGGTTTTTCTTCCATTCCCATCTTTGTCAGGCCCAGACTTTTCCACTTTGGCTTAGGGATATGGTGTTGGCAGTCTGAATGGCCCTACCTTCTTTCCTCACTGTGTGAGCAATCCTCTCTCTTTTAGGTATATGGATTTCCTTGGAAGATCTCATTCCCTTGGGTTGAGCTCATGTGTGTTCTCTCCAGTAGACAATTCTCAAGCAATAGAATTTGTCCCACAATCCCTTGGACCATTTCATTACCCCTTCCCTGGTACCAGGGTTGATTTTACTTGGGGGCTCAACAGAGAACCAACCATAGGAGGGCTTGTATTACTCCACTTTGTCTGGAGTCTCATCTGTTTACCAATGCTTTTCTCAATTCCCAAGAGATTTCTGGCCAATAGTCTGTTAAGGAGACTATTCTCTATTTCAACATCCTGGAATTTTTGGCAATTTGTCAAGCTCTGTATCATTTCTTCCAGCTCCCATGGGAAATGGTGAATATGGTTCATTCCAATTATTCCACTGTTGTCAACTATATTACCAAGCAAGGAGGAATGAAATCCAAATATCTGTGTTTTCAGATGTTTGGATCTTCCTTAATGGGCCCATGACCACTCCATTGTGATCTTGGTGTGTCACAATCTTGGTGACTAATTGCTTATCTCGACTCAACCTGGTTCTTCATACACAGTGATCATTTCTTTTATGAGTATTATGGTAGGTGTGTTCTTTACTGGGAGCACCACAAGTGTTTTCTGCTCACTGGAATGCTAAAATTCCTTCCATTTTGTCTCTGGTTCCACACCCTGCAGCTTTGGGAGTAGATGCATTCAGTCAGATTTGGAGGCATCTTCACTTATATACCTAACCTCTGATAAGACACCTTTTACGGCTTTTTATCTAGTCTCTTGCCTCAGCCTAGGGACTCACCTTTAGTGTAATGTCTTTCTTTGATTGTACCTTTTGACTTTCTTCCTTGTCCGAGTACCACAGGCATTGGTTTACCTTCAAACTTTGGTGCAATTACAGTGGCTTTTATCCATCTTATCCTTCATCTGTTACTTAGTTAGGATTTGTCTGTGTTACTAATTATAAAAGTGCTGTGAAGTACACCTTCCATTCTCCTACTTAAAGAATGCTTTTTTCTTCCTGGTTATTCCCTTCCTTTTGTCTGTTTCATCTATCATGTTCTTTTTGTTCTGCTGGGTAGAAATCTCAATGTTGTCCTTCATACTGTGTCAGGTTATTTCTTTGAACTCATTGCAACATGTTCCTTGTACCATCTTTCCCTTTAGACCTCTTTCCTTCTCCTCCAGGCATGGACACATTGTCATTCCATTATTTATACAATGTTTCCCATGTACATTACCATTCCTTGTGTGTTATACTGTATCTGGATTGAGTCTTCCTTCCCCAAACATTGGCTGTCCAAGAAGGTTGTTTAGTGTTTTCTTCTATTTCATTACTCTCCATTTTTCGCCTGTACTCTCATTTGGATCTGGATTTGTTCCTGCTGTTATGTGGTTCTCGTTCTCGTCTATTTGGTCTGTGAAATTCCTCAGTTTCCAATTTTGTATCACCTGGTTGGGTTCGTCAATTTATACAACTGGCATATTCCGACTTCACCATGGAAGGTTACTTTTTATATAATGTTTCTTTGTATAACATTCTTCATCTATGCCTTTAGTTGCTTTAATCCACCAATCTTTGAAGTAGATCATTAAGGCTGGTATATGAATAACTCCTTATACATTTGTCACACATTACCTGCATGACCTAACTGGGTCTTCGTTGGGCACATATTTTCTTGCTTCTGTGACAATTCTACATATGTGCATTTGCTTTTGACTGGGGTAAGCTCACATATTATTGTTTTTTTATCTTATTTAGTTGATATAAATTATATTTCAGGATCCCACCTCATGGTGGGTGTTGCCTGGTCTGACATGCCCAATATAATGTCAGCACTAAATGTGTATACTTCAATAATGCTCACTGTTATAATGGGGTGTTTTTGTAAGACCACCAGCTGGTTATCCTGTGCCCTGTGTATACATATATCACTATTCATATATGAAGGGCCATTACTCATGGACTTCCTGTTGTCCATCAGAATTTCCTAACTTATATTGTCCTCTTCTCTTGTAGTGGAGCATGGAAGTCCTTGCCACTTCCCATTTGCTGGAGTGGTGGGCCAAGGAGGTTTCCTCCTGTGTGGGTTTTGTATGACAAATAAAGCTGGGATTATTTGTACCTGGTCGGCAACAAGAGGACTCTTGTCATTATACTCATTACTGAATATTTATACCATGACATAATATTCAAGATCCAGAATTCATTCGATTTCCTCATATATACTGAAGATGTTTCCCCATGGGTACTGCACAGGTGGACAACACTTGTAGATTATGTTTTATGTGAGGTACCTTCCTTGAAATTTTTTTTTGCCTGGATAGACTGCACTTAGAATAATGCCACATATCCCAAAATGCTTCCTCTGGATAAGTTTTTTTTCCTGGGAAGACTGTGTTTGTTGATCTCAATATCTTATACAAGGCATTTCCTTTGGATGTTTTGCCCAGATGGACCATACACGACACACTTCAATGTAATACAAGGCACTATCCTTGGCACATGGTTATACAAATCATTACTGCTTCCACTTTAGATTTTCAGTTTGTTAATGTTGTGCCATTTATAGCACTCTTCCACTGATTTAAAGCTGTAGGTCTCTTTTTCTGCATACATTGGTGTTTGCCAGTTCAATTCTACCCTCCGTTTCTGCATTGATTGCTGGGGAAAGAGCACATCTGTTCCAGAAGTAGTGCTACATACACAGGTGTGCTTCCTTTGCATTTTCTTGCACACGTTTTTTTCAGTGTGGTCACTTTCCACTTAATTGAAAGTTGATGTGTCCTCACCTTTGTAATGTGAGATATTAGTTTTGGGTTAAAGGAGATATGACCATTTCAGAAGTTAACACTTTCTTACACTGAAAATGTATTTCTGATAGGTACGTATCTCCCCTTTCCTACTGACATGTTGAGGTTTCTGGTTTATACCTGCCAATCTTTCAAAGTGAGGATTACTAGTATAGCAGGCACAGTATGACTGGAGGAAGGTAGTCACACAATAATCACATTCGGAAATGGCAGAAAACTGATAGGGCATAAAAGACTGGTGGTCTGTTAGCAAAAAAAATTACCAGTGCTTAGAGGGCAGTCCAGGATTCAGATAGCTTTGGGTGAAAGAAGGTTATTACCTAACAGACATTTTCAGCGTATGTAAACGATAACATTTTCTGATGCAAGTCTTCTTGTCACTACACATTCAAAAATTAGTCCAGTTATGTACCTTGAAATGTTATAATATATATATATATATATATTTGATTCAACAAATTATCACAGAATACACAAGAGCTAGCACATCAGCTGAAACTTTCATTGTGGTGCTTTATGCTAGAAAGTTTAAAAGTTGGTAAATCATTGTTTCACCATAGTATATTACTACATTCTATTACCTAACCCAAGCTACTATTACTGCCAATATTTAGTTTCATCCAAAAAAATAAAGCTTAAGTGATATAAATACATATACAGATCCTTAAATCTGTATTGCATGTATATCTGACTTTCTTCTAACTCAAAACACAGTCATATAATTTTATCTACTGCAGACATGGAAAATTTGAAAGTATACAGCTCATAAAACTTAAACAGTGCAGATTATTATTATTATTTTTTCAAGTTAAACCTATTGAACATTTTGCATTGAAAATACAAAGTTTTGAAGTAACTGATGCATTGTTACCATGAGATCATGATATGAAGATAATTTCTAATTTAGAGTATCCCTAAAAACTCAGAAGACGTGGCATGAGATTCAAAAAGGATATTATGATAAAGTGTAACTGATGTGCCTTGATGTTCTAATAAAAAAATTCACTACTTTCTGTATATTATAAATAATGAGTTATATAAGTAGTATTACACATACAAAATGTGACCAATACATATAATGCTGACAAACTGGTAAACCAATGTTAATATAACCATATAGTTAATTCAGTAGTGATCTAAATAAATATAAAATGAACAATACCAGGACAAAACAACAAATAAATAAATATCAAAAGCATGATAAAATCTAAAGAACATTTAGATCTCCAAAGTGTTTATATATTTTCACAAGACTCCTATAATTGATTTATAAACAAATGATGCTTCTACACAAGAACAGTGATATAACTGAAGGACAGTCTTTATAAAAAAAACAAAGACTTTGCTGAGGTGGAAAGGTTAGTCTTGAGTGTTAAATCATAATGGTGAGTCATAATATATTCAACTAACATGACATGAGTCAATGTGAAAAAAGTAAAGTACAAAAGATGTAGGCATGATAAAATATTCCTATAAAAAAATATACATATATATTGAATTGGTATTGACTAAACTGTGTGAAATAATTACTCAAATCTTCCAATGGAAAATCCAACGGAATGGCCCCAGTTTAAAGGAAAATTTTCAATTATATACTGTTGGGACAAGTGGCATATTTTCCCAACAAATGTAATAATTTTCCATAAGATAAACTTTAATTACTTTCCAATGGATTAGTTTTTGAGAAACTTTTAAAGTGAATCTCAATGTTTATTATACCTGAAAAATACTGTCACTTTCTATAATTTACATAAAGATGAGTTGAAGTACTGTAATGAATAAACAAGAGTATAATGTATGATCCTAGGATGTAATAAACTTTTGTACCAAAACAAATTTAATGATAGCATGAAGTTCTAATAAAGGATAGATATGGTAAATAGAATGCAGACATATCAGACTTTTCAGGTGTATAAAATTACACAATGGGCTATCTGCTGTCATTTAGGCGATAGGAAATTTCCATAAAAAATACATAATACTTCACTAATACAGGCTTGTGCAGATAAGTCTTTAAAAATACACAAAGAGATACATCTGTGTCTCCTAAATTTCTAGAGTTGTATATAATATCTTTATACTTTCATTGCTAAGAAATAATCTCATATTTGTAAATTAAAATTTATTAGAACAGACTTTCATATTATTATTGAATTTCTTTTTTGCCACTTTTTGTTTTATAAATTTGTTAATGCTTGATACTTGAAACTATAGTGGTAAAGTGAAAAGAAAAATTAACTGGTGGAGTTCTTTGATAGTATAATTATATAAACTGAGTTGTACAATTTTGTACTAATTACTTATCAAAAAATTTCAAAATTATAAAAGTAATGGCATCACCGTAACCCCATTCCAATAAGTGAGTGAGTGTAGTTTTCTTGTACATTTGAACTTTAAAAATGGCTTAATAGCTACCATTTTTATAAAAACAAGAGTGAGCAACATGAAAACTTTTAAATAATTATATGTATCAGATGAATTTAAAGAAAATAGCAACAATATGAATATCATAATCTGAGATTTTTATTAATATTTCAAAGCTCAGTTTCCAAACAACTTATTTTCACAAAAATTCTATTTTTATCTTGTATTTTACTTAACATAAATGTGCTGTGATTTTAATACTTAAGAAAAACAAACTGAATTTCTACTGCATTTATTTTTTAACTAAAATTTCAATTTTTTCCATAATTTTAAATTTTTAGTTCATTGTTTAACTTGTACAATGTTTATTACAACTAGATTTGACTGTGTAGAATTATGACTGGTTTGAAAAAGAAACTTTAAGCATTTTTATAAATAAATAAAACTGCTCATAGTAATGATACCTCAAGTTTTCAAATATCTTTTATTTCAATAAAGATAATTAAGATTTTAAAATTTTTAGCTGGTACTGAAGGTTACTTTACTTAATTTATCTTTGTGTAACTAAAAAGTAATCTGCCAACACAACTGATTAAAATTATAAAACCATCTAATACAATTATGGGGTAATATTTACGAGTAGCTACTGCATATCAATTTCTCTAAATAACTAACACATATCCATATACAGTAAAAAAGTTCAATGCTTTCAAAAAGCACTAAGAGACATAATTATCAATGAAATTGAAATATGTCTGCAAAACTGTTTTTTGGTTTCATGGGTTTATATAATAATTTAGTTCTATTTTCAGTATACTTACTCAATAAAATTAACCTTTGATTAATGAACTAGAAAAATTAATTTTCCATAATAAAAAGAACATAAGTAGGTTAACAAGCTATAAATGTTCAAATTGTTTTTTCAACATATGAAATACAGGTGAACTATATTATATAAAGTTGTCATTTTAATCTTTCAAAAGACATACAAAAATGGCTAATGATGGAAAAATTATAAGGTGGATTTTAAGCAGATATATCTGTCATTAGGCAATAGTATTTTTAATAGTACAATAAGTCTGATACTATTATCTCATGACAAATATGACTGATAACAATTGCATTTTGCCAGATCAAAAGAGCTGTTCACATCATAAAAATTCAAAGACTTCTGTTCTCAAAGTTAAAAAAAAATAAAAAAATTTATATACATGTATGTGTGTGTACTTTTTATAATTAAAAATCTTCAGGAACATAGTTTGGATGCACAACAAGAATTGGATCATCATCTTCCATTTCTTCCTCACCCTTTAGACCAACTTTAGATAGTGGAATGATTACCTGGTCCTAAAAGTAAGATATTTTAAAAAGAAACTCCATATATTTATGATTTAATAACATGAAATTTAGAATTTTGAAAACCAGGTTTTATATAATTGAAATGCACATCATGTAAACACAGGAAAAGCCAAATTCCCTGAACATACAGATAACTGAAAAAGTAAAATGTACACGTAAGAAAGAACAGATTTAACCTTTATATATAACCTTCTATGCTAATAAACAGAGAAAATATTTACTGAAGTAGGTGTGAATTTTTCAATGTGAATGTATGTTACTTAATACTATTTACTATGAAGTTAATCACAATGGACATAACTGTGCATTCAGTGCTGATAAGTGCCCTGCAGTCATATTATGCATGAATGTAAGAATCCTGCTATTTAACAATACATCATTAACAACAATAAAATTGATAAAAACAAATCAGCTGATGCTAGTATTACATCCTCTTGTGAAGTAAAATTATACAATACTGATTTAAATAGGGAACATCTTAACTTTTTCAAATATGGTTAGTTATTAAGTAAGAGCAAAATGCGCATAACTATGAATTGGAAACAAAACTAAACTATTTTCACTGTTCATGATACTCTACATGATTAATGTAAGAATTTTTCCATTAAAAACTTGAGCACAAATAAAACCAACTAAAATGACAGAATAAAACATTGACCTAAAAAGTCATTGGAAAACATTTTAAAATTTATTAACGAAAAATATGGTGCAAAATGTAAAATGAATGTCTATTACAATTGTAAATAAATATTATCTGGTTGTGTCCAGAGTATTTTGTGATTTGTTTCCTTACTCAATAATATAATGTACTAACTTTCATAAGACATTTTATTTTAGTTGAACATTACATATAGTTTATTTTGAAAAGCTAAGAAAGATTTTGGATTTGCCTTAACAAAAGCTCCAGACAGGTTCATTGATTGATTGATTGATTGATTTAGTGTTTTATGGCACAAAGCAGCAAGGCTATCTGTGCCAGACATTCGGTAAAAATGTAAAAAAAAATAAAAATAAAAAATAAATAAATGTAGTAATAGACATAAATGGAAATGAAGGTAAAATAAAAAAGTATAAAACCAACGTTGACACCTAGTCAACACCTATGTTAAGATAGAAGGCAGAGAATAAGAAGTTGTAAGGTATTTACTCTAGCAAAAAGGTAATGGTCAATAGCAAAATTGTAACAATGAGTAGCCAAATGTCCAGTAAAAAGATAAAGTCAAGTAAATGGAGTAAAATTTGTAAAAGTAAATAAAGGTAAAAACAAAACAGCTATTAAAACAGAAAATGGTGTAAAAACCAATGGTGGCATCCAGTCTTCAAAGTTGTAAAATATTTACTCTAGCAAAATGGTAATGATCATAACCTGCCAGGAAGACTAACAGGTAAGTTCAAGAACCACCGTCAATCACCTGAAGTTGGCCTTTCCAGTCCTGGTTCCGGATTATGTGTCATAGCAGCTATTATCAAAATGTAAAAGAATAAAAGTTTTAAGAGACACTCCACAAAATCGTAATAATGAGTAGCCAAATGTCCAGTAAAAAGATAAAGTCAAGTAAATGGAGTAAAATTTGTAAAAGTAAATGAAGGTAAAAACAAAACAGCAATTAAAACAGATAATGGTGTAAAAACCAATGGTGACATCCAGTCTTCAAAGTTGTAAAGGACTACCTGTAGCAGAATGGTAATGATCATAACCCGCCAGGAAGACCAACAGGTAAGTATAAAAACCACCGTCAGTCACCTGAAGTTGGTCTTTCCAGTCCTGGTTCCGGGTTATGAGTCAATATGGCCAGTACAAAAAAGTTAAGCAGTAAAAGTGTGAAATGATATGCAGCAAAAGTATAACAACAACTCGCCAGGACGACTAACGAGTAGTTCAAACAGTAGCGTTAGTCACCTGAAGTTGGCCTTTCCAGTCCTGGTGTCAAGTTATTTAATGTTCTGGCCATTGTCCAATGTCAAATTGAAGGAGAGAGATTAAAACTGTAAAAAAGAAACCACAATTAAAAAGGTGTAATGAATAAATATGCAACACTTAAATGAGATTAAAAAGATTAATGGCCATTAAAAAATTAAAAACATTATCAAGGTGGACAGAGTCACCATCACCAATAACTCTGTCCAATGTTACAGACTGACCCCGGGAAAAAATATGTTTAAAATATTGCCGTCGTTGAGAATTGTAACGATGGCAAGAAAGTAAAACGTGGCTGATAGTGATTTGAGTGTTACACAAACTACACATTGGTGCATCAGTTCCAGATAAAAGAAAATGATGAGTTAAAAAACTGTGACCAATGCGTAGCCTAGTGAGAACAACTTCCTCCTTCCGAACTTTACGGAAGCTAGATGGCCAAAGTCCAATTTCGGGTTTGATTTGAAAAAGTTTGTTGTCACGTTGCTCACTCCAAGTGGACTGCTAGCTGGCACGGAGCCGAGCCTTGAAGACAACACCATAGTCCATGTACGGAATAGGCATAGGAGTGATGGTGCTGAAGCAGACATATTTAGCTGCCATGTCTGCAAGCTTGTTCCCGCGAATACCAACATCGCCTGGTATCCAGAAAAATTGGATTGAAGTAGCTGCTAATGAGAAATGGGCCAGTCGGTTTCGAATATCAGCGAGAATAGGATGTGAGCTAACGTGTAGCGATTCTAAGGCAAGTATAGAACTAAGCGAATCAGTATAAATAGTGCAGTTAAAGTACTGCTCAGCTGCAATATGATCTAGGGCAAGAGATATGGCATACAGTTCAGCAGTGAACCCAGAAGCTGTAGAAGGGATTCTGCCCGCAACTACGGAACCAAAGCAAACCATAGCAGAGCCCATTGAATTACCTGATTTGGAACCATCTGTATAAATGGGAACTGAATGATTGTTTGAAAGATATTCATTGAATAAAAGACTGTACTTTCAATCTGGAGTATCTGCCTTTTTTAGGTGATTGAAAGAAAGGTGACATTTGGGGGCTGTAATAAGCCATGCTGGGATGGGCCGACCTATGGAATCTGCAATGTTATCCAAGGACAGACCCAATTCATCCAATTGCGCCCGGATGCAAAAGCCAAACGGAGCAATGACAGATCGTCTGTTCTGAAAAAGTACTGCCCACCGAGGAAGGAAAACACATTTCCAGGTGGGATGCTTTGGTAAGGAATGAAGTTTCAAAGTATATTGTAAAGATAGTTGCAAACGGCAAAGATGTAGAGAAGGTTCATGAGATTCAATGTATATACTTTGAACTGGAGAGGCACGAAAAGCCCCAGTGCAGAGTCGAAGTCCTTGGTGATGAATGGGGTCCAGCATCTTTGAAGCCGAGGGTCTGGCAGAGCCATAGACCATTGATCCATAATCGAGTTTCGATCTAATAAGAGCACGATATACCTTTAACATTGAACAGCGATCTGCCCCCCAACTGGTAGAAGAGAGAACATGGAGGATGTTCAGTGCTCTTGTGCATTTGACCCAAAGCTGCTTTAAGTGTGGTATAAAGGTCAGTTTACGATCAAAGATAAGCCCCAAGAACTTGGTCTCCGGGACCACTGGCAGCAAAACTTCACTGATATGAAGTTCAGGATCAGAGTGAATACCCCGTCGTCGGCGAAAGTGCATGCATACAGTTTTGGAGAGAGAGAAATTAAAACCGTTCGCCAGAGTCCACTTCCGTACACAATTGAGGGCGGTTTGTAGTTGCCGCTCAATATATCTCGTGTTTGACGACTGACATGAGATGTGAAAGTCGTCGACATACAGCCCATTCGCAACAGTGAGAGGGAGTTGTTCAGTGATGGCATTTATCTTTATACTGAAGAGTGTAACACTCAATACACAGCCTTGAGGGACTCCAAGTTCCTGTACAAAAGAACGGGAAAGTGTCGAACCCACACGAACTTGGAATCTACTGTCCATTAAAAAATTTTTAATAAACATGGGTAGATGGCCACGTAACCCATATGTATGGAGGTCTCGCAAAACGCCATACCTCCATGTTGTGTCGTAAGCCTTCTCTATGTCAAAGAATATTGATACAAGATGTTGGCAGTTGAAAAAGGCTTCTCTGATAGATGTTTCAAGACAAATTAGGTGGTCTGTGGTGGAGTGCTGTTGACGGAACCCACACTGGGTGGGCTAGAGGAGGTTGTTTGATTCGAGGAACCAAACAAGACGAGCATTAACCATCCTTTCTAATGTCTTAGAGAGACAGCTCGTCAAAGCAATTGGACGGTAGTTTGAAGGAATCTTGGGATCTTTCCCTGGCTTAGAGAAAGGTAAAATAATAGCCTGGCACCAGGCATCAGGAAAAACATTCTCCTGCCAGATCCGGTTGAAAACAATCAGAAAAACATCAAGAGAAGCAGGAGATAGATGGTGCAGCATGTCATAATGAATATCATCAGGTCCAACAGACGTACTGGCAGACCGATGAAGGGCCATTTTTTAGTTCCACCAGGGTAAAGGGACAATTATAGTCAAAGAAACAGTCAGTTCGAAAGGAAAGAGGTGATCGCTCTGCCCGAGTCTTGATGGCCAGGAAGGTGGAGGAACAAGCAGAAGTGCTAGATACCCAGCAAAAGCTTTCACCTAGAGTGTTAGCGATGTTCCGAACATCAGTCACCTCCTGACCATCAGAGAGTAAGATCGAGAGGGGGATAGAATTGTAGTGTCCATTAACCTTTCCGAATCCTGTCCCATATGATCTTCGAACTGGTGGTAGAAGATATGCTGGTTGTGAACTTAATCCAAGATTCCTTCTGACTTTGACGTCTTACTCACCTAGCATGTGCACGGGCCCGTTGGAAAGCAACCCGGTTTGAAAGTGTGGGATATCTACGAAAAGTATCCCAGGCCCGCTTTTGAGCCTTCCGTACTATATGGCAAGCAGGATTCCACCACGGACAAGGATATCGTAGAAAACGTGTCGAGGTTTTAGGAATACACTGAGCAGCTGCATGTGTAATACAGTCAGTTACCGCTGCTACACAGTCGTCTATTGATGGCTGATTTACGATGGCAGGATCAAGTTCTGCGAGAGCAGTGAAAGTGGACCAGTCTGCCTGATCCAGCTTCCACCGGGGCACGCGGGTAGGGTGGCATCGACCACGGCCAGTCTCTCTCAAACGGATCGGAAAATGATCACTGCCTAGTGGATTACTGTCAACCCTCCATGAAAAATGGGAGAATAATGAAGGGGAGCAAATTGAGAGATCAATAGCAGTAAAGGACTGACTAGGTGCATGAAAGTAAGTGGAAGAACCAGTATTGAAAAGAGAAAGATTGTGATCAGAGAGCATCCGCTCTACAGATCGGCCCCTCCCATCAATAATATCACTTCCCCAGAGGGGATGATGTCCATTAAAATCCCCTAGGATTAGAAATGGAGATGGCAATTGTTCAACAAGAGCATCAAGATCTGATTGATCACATGTCTCTCCAGGGACAGGTACGGAGAACAAACAGTGATGGTATGACCCAAGGAAACACGGATGGCTACAGCCTCCAAGGGTGTGTTGAGTGACAAAGACAGGGTGGGCGCGTGTTGATCAACCAACAGTGCCACCCTCCATGTACTCGACCATCACACAACCTGTCATTTCTGTACAGAGAAAACTGCCGAATGGAGACAGTATCAGCAGTTTTGAGAAATGTTTCTTGTAAAGAAAGACAAACAGGATGGTAGGAAGCAATCAGTGTTTTAATATCATCCAGATTAGAACGTAAACCTCAACAGTTCCATTGTAAAAAGGTGGCCATTTTTAAGAACGGGTAGGTGAAGTGGCTGGAGAACCCTTCGGTTTACGACCACGTCTTTTTTCTTTACTGTCTTTAGTCGGAGGAGGTCTATCAACCTCCATGGATCCTGCTCTGGGTCGGGTGGGCAGGTTTTGTTGTGGAAGGGAATCCAGTGACTGAGGATGCGAACGAATAATTGTTTTGTCTCTTGTGGTGGGAGAAAAAGATTTATCAGAAGAAATGCCTGTATTTGAAACTGAAGGATGTGGATCTTGGGGTTTGTTGGAAGGTATGGGAGGAACAGAGATGGGTGTGGAAGTCGATTCATCAACCTTTTTAACCACGAAGGTCAAAAGGCTTTTCATTTGTTTTGAAAACGATTCTCTTGGCACAGAGAGATCTGTCTGCACTCCCACTGTAGTTGTGGAATGAAGTGCAGCAGCATATGTCCGAGATGGAGTTGTGGACAGCAATTTCGAGCCTCAGGATAACTAATGTTATGTGTCGTTTTCAAATGCTGCACCTCTTTTCCTCCAACCATTTTGGGCAAGAATGAAAGTAAGAGGGGTGAGAACCATTGCAGTTTACGCAATGTGGGTTCATGTCACAGTCATAGGCATCGTGGTCCTTGCCTCCACAACGAGCACATGTCAGGGAACCATGACAAGATGTCTTTGAGCGGCCGAATCTCTGACATTGGAAACATCGAAGAGGGTTTGGTATGTATGGCCGAACCCTGCAAATGAGATAACCTGCCTTGATGGTGGCAGGTGCACCTGGTGAAGTAAATGTTAAAACGAGGGTATTTGTTGGCAGTGTAACTCCATCTTTGCGAGTGGAGATGCGCCTTACTGCGGAAACTCCTTGAGTGGAGAGACCAGCGAGAATCTCTGACTCGGAAACGTTCTTCAAATCCCTTTCAACAATAACTCCTCGTGAAGAATTCAAGGTAGCATGGGGTGCAACCTCAATAGGTATATCCCCAATTGCCTTTGAATTCAAGAGGGGTTCACTGTGTTGGGATGTGGATGTTTCAACCAATATGTCACCAGATCGAAGTTTCTTTACTGATTTTGGAGAGCCAGCAAGTCCCTCTAGTCCCTTTTGAATAAAAAAAGGGGACATTTGCCCTAAAGGTTTTTCCCAAAGAGAATGTAATATAAGAAAATGAGGTACGTGTGTTACTGATGTTGAAGATTGCTGTTCTGAGTATTCAAGACGTGGTCGCTGACCCATTGACTGTTTTTTTACAATTTTATTTAAATTTTTTAGAGGATCCATAGGAAAAAGAAAAAATTTCGGTACCCACTGACCCCACCCACCATGGAGCCCTACGAGGGGACGCACTACAAAGTCACGCAAGGACAATGCAGCAACGCCAGGGTTTCGTGAGCACGATACCCAAACACCAGCATCAGGCACAATGTCCACAACACCCGTTGAGAACTTCCAACACTGGTACTTGGTTGACTCTAGCCCAAGTGGACCAGCCGATTGACCCAGGGGCCACCCAAAGGCCGCCCGCCTACAGGAATTGAGGCCAAAGTGGTGTGTTAGGGTTGGACCCCTCAACCACCAGGATCCTCTCCTCCCCCTCACGGGTCGCCACGCACGGCAAACACGTGGGTGGATGTTTAGATCCCAGAGAAGGTAACCAGATAGAACAGAACCTTCCCTGGGAGGTCCCTTCACCACGTACAGGAATCCACACCGAGGGGCCAGACAGGTTCAATAGAAATTGCTTTTCAACAATAAGGGACAACTATTTGCTGATATTCTTATTATTCAGAACTTGAGACATGAATAATTTGGTAATTACTTGAGAAAGACTTGAAAATATTACTCAGTGTGTTAATTAATCATACTTGAGAAAGACTTGAAAATATTACTCAGTGTGTTAATTAATCATATTAATGTCACGTTTCTCAAACTACACTTATGAAACACCCTTTTAATAACATTTTAATAAGACTGAGGAATGTGAGCAATAAATTAACAAACTGCTAGGTAAAAAAGGACTATTTAAAAAAATTCTGGTTGATGGTGTAAAATTAACTCTGCGTTTCTACTGAAAACATACAAGCCTATTATCCTACTAGTACATATTGATTTATGGGTTAAAAAAAAACACCTTAGGATATACTTTTGACAGTTTTCAAAATAAAAGTCATGAAATTTTGAAACTTGTCAGTTCAAGGCCTTTTTTTTGGTCATTATTTTTAGTACTTTATTTCGTCAACTACGAAGTCTCAAACTAAACAGAAACTCACATGGAAAGTAAGTCTGTCTATGACTTTTTCAACCAACGTCTTCTTTTCACACAGTTCTTGCTCATTTTCAATATCACTTTCAATCTCTTTAAGATACCAGTTTATAAGATCTGTTCTTCTGTACCCTTTACCATCCTCTTCTATTTAATACAAGTGAAAAACAATACTTTAAATCACTCATATGTCCATACAATCTCACTATTAAAAAATAACATAATTTTTAACATAAACACACAAATTACATATTTATGATGCACATTTTCCCCTATAAAATCACAGAATGATAATATAGTGCACCATAACATATAATAAAGATTATATGAAATTATTTGCTTTTAAAACAACAAAAATTGAATTATCATAACAGAAGAGTACTGTGGGTGAATTATTTTACAAGAATAACAAATAAAACATACAAGAAAAGCATCCTATAGCTACAAAAAATGTATTTTAGGCATTTTAAAAACTGTCACAATACAGTCAATTAAAACCAAGAAATGTTTAGAGAATAAACCTTTTTTTATGCTGGCAAATTTTAATTTTATGCCAGTTTACTAGACTTGAACAAGAAATAAAATGTTAATAGTGAGAACAAAGTAGGTTAAATTACTATAAAAAAACAATTATTTTTATCACAAAATATTAATAATTGAATGCTTCCAGGCCATAACATACACACAAACACAAGTGAAAGTTGTAGATTGATACCTAAATTTGATCTTGGTAAAATATTGTTCTGATTTTGGAGGTGAAAAAATTCTAAACATTTTAAAGTGTTTGGAAATTACCAAAGGTATATAATACGAGCACCACTGACACACACCCGTTTAATGTGTGCATACTTAAAAGTACATCTGAAGAATATTAAATACAATAAAAAATAATATCAAGTTAAAAACTTAAATAGAATTAAAAAAGTCTGACCTGAAAAAACTAAAAACATGATCATGTTGAACAGTGTTACCATCGACTATGACACCATCCAATGTTAAGGATAAATTATTAGAAAACACATCTAAAATGTTGGTGCTGCTCACATTCATAAAAACAAGACAGTAAAATGTGTGTACAACTGTTACTTTAGTGTCACAAAGGCAACACATCGGTGGGTCAATAACAGATAAAAGAATCCTTATAAAAACAAGATGGCCAAAGGACAAGAAAAGATTTAATTTGGAAAATCTTGTTACCAAGTTGACTGCCAAATGGCACAAAACTGAGATTTGAATAGAAGACTATAGTCTTTATATGGAACAGGCATGGCCATGATGATACCAGAGCAAATGGGCATAGTTGTGGTACCAGCAAGTCCATTCTCACGAATACTGACGTGGTTACATATTCAGAAAAACTGGATTGATGTAGAAGAGAGAAAGAAATGGGCCAGTCATAGTTGAATATCATGGAGAACAGGGTAAGAACTAATGTTAAGTGATTCCAGAGGCAGTAGACAGCTGAATAGTCAGTGTACTGCATATCTTCTATGCGTTCCAGGGTAAGAGAAATGGCATACAACTTGGCAGTGAACATAGAAACTGCAGAGAGGATCCTGTGAATAAACACCGAGTCACAACAAACCATGGCAGAGCCCACTGAATTACCCGATTTCAAATCATCCATATAAACGTGAAAAAAGTTCAAAAGATGTTCAGCAAAGAGAAGACAGCACTTTCAATTGAAAGTATCTGCTTTCTTCAGATGACTCAAGAAAAGGTCACATCAGGAAATGGTAATAAGCCACAGTGAAATAGGCTGATCACTGGGAACAGCAATGTCATGCAATCCAAGACCATATTCTTCCAGCTCCACCTGGATACAAAGACCAAAAGAAGAAACTGAAGACTTTCTAATCTAAAAGAGCATGGTCCACTGAGGAAGAAAGACACAACCATAGTTGGGATGCTTTGGTAAGGACTGAAGCTAAGTAGTATACTATGTTGCAAATGGCAGAGATCATTAGGAGGTTGGTAGGACTATGTACAAACTCTGTACTGAAGTAGCATAGAAAGCCCCTGTGCAGAGCCAAAACCCCTGAGGGTGAATGGTGTCCAACATATTCAAGGCTAAGATCCTAGCAGAACCATAACCCATAAGCCCAAAGAACTTTGCCTCAGGAATAAAAGGAAATACAACATCACCAAAACAGAGCTCAGGATTGGGGAGTAAAGCCCTTTGGTGGCAAAAGTACATACAAATGGTAAAACTGTTTGCTTTGGCCTACTTCAACAAGTGACAGAGCAGTTTGAAGTAGCCACTAAATAAACCTGACGTTCAATGACCAACACAAGATGCAGAATTTGTCAAGTAATAACATTGAATTGCACATTGAAAAGAATGATACTCAAGACAAAACCCTGAGGGAATCCAAGTTACTGTGTAAAAAAACAAAAAAGGCTTGAATCCACATGGAATTGCCAATTATTTAACAAATTACAACAAAAATAGGCAAATAGCCATACAACCCATACAAAGGGAGGTCCTGTGAAATGTACATCCAAGAAGTGTCATAAACCTTCTTAAGGTCAAAGGAGACAGAAACAAGACGTTTTTCCCTTGAGGAAGACTTCTCTAATTGAGGTTTCAAGTCAAACCAGGTGGTCCATGATGAAGCACAGTCAACAGAACTACACTGGGTGGGCAAGAGGATGCTTTTTAATTCCAGGAACCTATTAAGATGATCATTAACCATTTTTTTCTAAGAGAGCTAGTCAAAGCAATTTGACAATAATTACAAGGATTGTTGAAATCCTTCCCAGGCTTAGAAAAAGGAAGGGCAATATCCTTAAAGCAAACATAAGAAAAAATATTCTCTTGCAATATTTGGTTAAAAACCAGAAGAAAAGCAAGAGAAGCAGAAGAGAGATGTACTGACAGACTGATGAAGAGTGAGCTTAAATTCCACCAGTGTAAAGGAGCAATTATAACCATAAAGAAAATCAGCCCAGAATGAATTGTGTTCATCAAGGTCACCCAAGATGAAAAAGGCAATTGTTCTATAAGTGCATGAAGGTTTGACTGATTTCAAATCTTTCTAGTAGACAGGTAATGCGAACAAAGAGTGATGGTATGACACAAGGAGATACAGATGGCTATGACCACCAAGAATGTATTGAGTGGCACAAAGTCCTCCATATGTGGTCACTTACCAATTAATTATTTTTTAAAGATATTTTTCATTTGGAGATAGATAATCCATATAGAAAGAGAAAAAGATTCAGTGCTTACTGATCCTACAAACCACAGTGTCCTATGAGAGGATGCACTACAACACCAAACAAGGACAATTTAGCAATGCCAGGGCTTTGTAAGCACTGTACCCAAACATGAAAAACATAATGTCCACATCTACTGAAAATGCCAAATACTGGCACTTAGTTGACCCTAACCCAACAAGACCAGATGACTGACCCTAGGATGGAGGGGACACCTGTCTACAGAAATTCCAGGGCAAAGTAGTGTGTCGAAGTGCCCCAGACACCACTTAACCACTGGGATCCTCTCTCATTCATGGTTTGCTATTTATGGTAAACATGTCCATGATGTTTAGATCCCAGAGGAGTTAAACCAAGAAAACAGAACCTTTCCTGGAGGTCTGTTCACCCCACACAAGAATCACCTGAAGGGGAAATTAAAATGAATGTGCTAAAATCTGGCATAGAAGTTTTTGTCAACAAGGATGATAACCTAAAAGTTGCTAATATCACTATCTTTTTAAATTATCAATACAAAAAGTAACATTTAAGAAATTCTATTTTTGAAATACCATATTTTAACAAGTGAATCAGTTAATTTAGTATTAGTATGTAGATTTGTTCAAAGTTTTGTTTTGTTTTACTAACCTTCAATTCTTGTCTCTTCTTGCCGTAGATGCAGGACTAACATGTTTGACATAGCTTTGTACTGTTCATATGATAGCTTCAGTCCCTTTTTCTGTGGTTGCACCTCCTTTTCTGCATCAATATCCTCTATAGTTTTATGAGTATCACCATTCACAATGCCTAGCAAATGAAACAGGTCAAAGATAAACATTTGCTTTAAAAAAAAAAAAAAAACAGCATTCAGAGATAAACTAATCAGATATTACAAAGCTAATATAAAAGGTGTTTCTTTTCTTTTTACAGTTTCTAATCCAACGTTTTTAATTTATGACCAGTACTCATTCACAAAGTTTATGGTTAGGTGTTTCAGGATGAAAACTTTCAGAAATTAATTTCCAAAGTGATTATATCTTGTGTTTGAATTTTTATCATTAAATTCTTACTGACAATTTTAAGAAAAAAGAAAATAACTAATTTTATAACAAATAAATAATATTTAGGAGAGCTATACAGTACTGTGCAAAGTATTATGACAAAGTCAAAAATTAGCTTTCATACTACTTTCAAAGAACAATGGAAGGTAAATCACAAGTGATACATCGACATTTTATTAATCTTCATACTTAGTACAACAGAAACTCAGTCAAAGTGTTTGAGTCAGCAAACAGTTATATTTTTTGTGACCCCTTTTTGCTTTAGTAACTGCAGACAGTCTTTCAGGCAATGTTGCAACATATTTAATTGAAGTGTACCTTGGAATTTTATAACAATTGTCTCTACTACATTCCCATAAAGTTTCTTTGGAAGTAAATGTTGATTTGACAAGTTTTTTATCTATCAATATCCCAGATCTGCTCAATTTGGTTGAGATCAGGACTCTATGGAGACCACTTCATCATCCGAAGACTCCAGCAGCTTCTTTTTTAGCCAAGTAATTTTTGCATAGGTTGGATGAGTGTTTGGAGTCATTATCTTCTTGGTAGTAGAATCCTTTACGAATAATATGCAAACCATTGGGTATACCATGATATATCAATATCTGATGAACTTTCACTGATCTATTATTCCATATATTTTGGAAATATCTCCTGTCGCATCAGTAGAAAAACAACTCTCAAACTATCATATTGCCTCCCCTATGTTTTATGACAGGTGCTATGCATTGATACAAGTATCTTTCACCTCTCTTTTGCCCTGTGCTTTGAACCAATTATTTCAAACTTAAACTTATCCATCTATAACATCCTTTTCAGTCACAAATAGTCCAGTTTTGCCCTTTTCAGTAAAATTTAGCCTCTTACAACATTTAGGGATCAAAGTGAAGGTTTTCTAAATGCTACATGGCCAAATATTCCACTCTCACTGAGTCTTCTTGATACTGTAGATCTGGATAGTTTTGGTACATGGTTGTTCATTTCATGTTTGAGAACAGTGGCAGTCTTTCTTCTGTCCCAAATGCTGCATAAATGAAAATACTTAACATATGTGCCACTAAGTTTAGGTGTTTTGCCTATTCCTTTTCCATTTTCAAACTTACCTGCCTTAGTCTCACAATCTAGCACGTATTTGACAGCGTTGGGAACCATTTCAAGACTGCATCAATTTATTATAGCCCAACCAGTATCATGTCAAGCTTTTATGCAAACTCTTCAGTTGAATGACAATTATATGTTTTTTGGGCTGTGACTTGACAACAAAACTATATTGTCAAACACTGTTTTTATCAAGGTTTATTTGTGTAGTACTATTAAATTGATTTCTTATAGCACATACTGGTACCATATGCTAGCTTCTTTCTATACAGTTAAGACACTGCATAGGGTACCATGACAGTCATTTCAGATCCTAAATTTGATTAGTATGTTCATTCAAGCAGAACCCTTATGATATGCCCTTGGTATAACTACATGGGAATTCGAAATAACGTTAAGTATTCTCACCTTGGCTCATTTAATTATCAACAGGGATCTGTGAAGCATTACCAGAGTTGAAATTTACATTCTGTAATGGCATGGAAGAATGAGCCTCATAAAATGGAAAAAAATGGCAAAATAATATATTGTCCTATATATAAAAACTTCATAAAAATAATCATCTCCTTTAACAATTGTTTCTGCAACATTTTAAAATATTGCATTATTAATAAATCAGTATTTTGAAAAGAAAACAAGAATTCACTATCTCTTAACACCTAAGACTGAGTGTACAATGAATCAGTTTTCTGTAAAATACCAATTTATATATAACAAATTTAACTGGTACTAAGCATTAATATTTTTCAATATTGTTTAAACAGAATTTTCAATGCTTGTTAAAGAAAACAGCATATAGATTATCTGTTTTCTACAGATTAAAATGAAAATCAATAAATTGTTTAATTTATGGAAATGTTTAGTTGTAAAACATACACATTTTTTTAAGGAGATAAAATTTGAGTAACTATTTAAATACAGCACTAACCATTGATACTATTTTCATCTACTTGCCCATCATCATCATGTTCTTCATACAGGTGTATATCAGGCTGTTCAACTCGTATAATAGACTTGTTCAAAAGTCTAAAAGCTTCTTTAGCATGCTTGGGATGTACCTTTAGGATGGATGGATTCTAATTAATTGTTTCTAAACACAAGTTTAAATTGGAAAAATTTATACATTTCAAATGTACAATATTTTTTGAAGGTGGCAAATTTTACTACAATGAACAAAACACTGTTATCTACTCACCTATCTACATACATTCATCCTGACATTATTACAGTAGTTAGTGTTGAATTAAGTATCTTTAGAAATATAATTTTCTCAAATTCATCATCAAAAGTTAGGTTTAAAATTTTTGTTCAGTTTAATTGAAATACCAGTTTCAGTTTTTACAAGTCTAAACATAAATTTACTTTTCTAGTGTAATTAACATTTATAAAAATTTGTTTGTTTAATGAATTTCATGCAAAGCCTGTTAGGGGCTAGTTACATCAGCCTTTCCTGGAGGGAAAACAACTAATCAACACCACTCACTACCAACTCTTGGATACTATTCACCAATAAAAACTGGAACTGATCATCAGATTATGATACCCACATAGCTGAAAGAGCAAACATTTTCAGTGAAAAGGTTTGAACCATAGCATGTAAGTTACAAGTCAAGCTCCACAACCATCAGGTGATGCCAGGCTACCATTTATACAGAAATGTATTAATTGTATATAAATGTATATATGAATGTTATTTTTTTCTAAGAAAACTAAGCAAAAAACAAAGGTAAATGTATGTGGATTATAAAGAATGGAAAGTTAAAAAAAATGTAACTTTTCTGGCACTACCAGTTCCAACACACATGAATGCAAAAATTTTCAGGTTTAAAAATCACATAGGTCTTTTTAGATTTTAAATACCCCTACAAACCCTAAAAGACATTTTAAGCAGTCAAAAAGCATAAACATTACCACATCAGAGCAGTGCATTCGAGCCATTGCTTCAGACAGTCGGATCATACTCTCTAACTGCCTTACAGTGATTCTCCAGGAAGACTTCGACAAGCCAGCTGTGTCTCTTTGTCTCAGGTGTCGATACTGTTCCACTAAGTACTCTTCAGAATCCTTATTAATCTGTGAAAAACAAAGCCCAAAATTATGCTTCAGGCCTAACTTTTCTTTCACAAACACAATATATACATATATATTTCAATACAAAATATTGTTTATAACTGAATTTACTTGTACAAAAATACTATATATAATGCTATTCACTCAAGCACAAAAGCTATTACCTTTGGTTTGAACTGTCGAGCAAAAGTCATGTAACGCTGTATCTCTTCAACTGTATATACTCTATCTATAGATAAGTCATTATTGCTGTGCAAGTCCACAATGCGACGAGCAATAGCATAATCAGTTACCTGAAAAAAAGCTTCATTGTGTTTGAAAGTTTATTGTTTTTCTACTTGGCTGTAAAAAAATACTGTTTTAAGTACTATGAGAAGTCTATTAAATCATACTACCACATACCTCAATAAAGGTTAGAAGATGAACTTGAGAAAGTTACTCATTCACACGTACATACAAAACAACAAATAAAATTTCTAGTATGAGTAACAACAAAATTATATCTAAACTATACTAAAGAGAATAAACTGCAAATAAAGTGAACAACTGTTAAAACTCAAAAAAGCTTTACAAACACAACAAAAATTAAATAAATGTGTGTACAAATACATATTAAAAAACAATAAAATCCTGCAATACAAATCTGAAAAAAAACTTAAATAAAACAAAATGGTTTGAAACATAGTTTAAAAAAAACGTTTATCAAAAATAATACATGCATACATACATACTTTATTACTTAAAGCTAGAATAACAGACATACATTTGAATACAGAAACATTAAAGACTGTGTTAATCTGTAGATTAATTTTTCACATTCCTTATAAGTTGTCCATTATGAATTTAAAATCGTATATGTTTAAAAATAGTATTTCATGTCTTTCAAAAGTTACTGCTAGAAGGCTTTTCATTTAATACAGGAATTCATTATCTAAAGAAAATCTGCATTGTATGAAAAACCATTACCTCATTACACTCGTCGATCAAAATAAAGAAGAGATCAAAACGTGACATTATTGGAGCTGATAGACTAATGTTTTGTTTTAGAGATTTTGTTCGATCATAACGTCCACCTACAGGGTTTGCTGCAGCCAGTATAGATGTTCTGGCATTCAGAGTAGCCTAAAAAATTTCAAACATAAAATAACCAGTGAGGAGATGGCAAAGTTATCTTGTACTAGAAGTATCCAAAAACAAAAAAATCAAAATTATTTCAATCAGTATATATCAGTAAAATATTTAATGATAAGGAAATAAAAGTTCTCACAAAATAATTTGATGCATCATACACCTAATACAAAATGATCTGAAAAAGTTGCAAAAAGTCGTTCTTTCAACAAACAATATTGTAAAAATGTAAATCTTTGGTAGCTTCTTTTTTAAGCAGCAGCAAATTTATAACTCACATGACCACCACATTTATCTAAGCCAAGTGGTTATACATGACCAATAAATTAAGTATAATAAATGCTTTAGCAAATCAACATCATTAAAAAATTTAATTTTTAATTTAGTTGCCAATCAAATACAATTATCAAAACCAAAGTTTGATTTCTCACATATTTTGCATGATTAAATAAACAATCTGCATAATTACATGCTTAATGCTTAGTTTTATTTCAAATTTATGTTCCTTTTTATTATAAGAAGTCTCAAAAATTTTAAAATATTAAATAATTTTAATTTGGTAGCACTAAAATCACCTGAACCAAGTCTTGATGAATGTCAACAACTTTTACAACATTTATTATTTAATTTCTATTCTTTAATAATCTCATTTAAAAGAAGATCATAGAGGAAGTGCTTTATGACAAGTTATATTAAGTACACAAATTAATATTAAGTTAAAATCACAACAGATTCCTTTAATAATGCTGCAATGTTCACAATGCCAAAAGAAGGGTATGGGTATGCTCTGGTCCTATTTTTTAATTGCACACAGTAGATATTAAGCTGAAGTTAAAATTGTTGACTTAATTTGGAATAGGAGCTTAGTTTTTATAGTAAATACTACAAAATGAACACTCTTATATAAATTAGTTTTGATTTCAGAATATTTCCATGTGAACTAAACAAAGTGCAAGAAATGTAAAATAAATTTTTTGTTGATTTAAATGCATCCCCCCCCAATTGCTTAACTTTTTTAGTTGTAGGTTTAAAGTAAACCATTATCAAAATTTTCCTTGTTATGACAAACAGTTGCCAGTATCAGTTTTTCAAAATAAACTAATAATTCTAAAAACTTGCCAATAAATAATGCAAAATTATTTTTCTTCTGCTTAAATTTTGTTACTTCTTGCTCTCTATTTTAACTTACTTTAACACCTGCTTTTGTAATAGAGATTGTCTGTTGTTCCATAGCTTCGTGAATAGCAATTTGGTCTCTTTGTTCCATTTTGTCAAATTCATCAATACAACACACACCCTATGGAAACAGAAAATTCAAGTAACAATTGTGAATTGATATAAATACTATTAGTATTAACACTTTGGTGAAAATGTTCTCCCTATATAAAAGTTATAGAAGTTTAAAATTACTGGTTTCACAGGTTTGAGGGTATTTGGCACAAAACTGAATAGGCCATCTATGACAAATAACTGTATTTTTTGTTATCTAAAAGAGAGGTATAACAATATTATTTAAAATTACATGGCAAACCTGCAAATTAAAAAACAAGAATTTAAAGAATGTACAAGTTTAAGAGTAGAAAAAGAATTAAAAATAAATCTGGAGAGTGCCATAATTTCAATAAAATAACACAACTTTATGCAAAAGTGACACTGCAAGATAAATTATCTTTAAGATAATGCTGCTACTTGAAAGCCAACTTCAACAATATGAAATAAAACATGAGTGTTATACTTAACACTATTGGAGAGTTGATCCTTTGGTGGAAAAAAAACAAAACAAGTCTAAAACCTTGTCAGAGCTTCTTCCTCCAGCTTAATACTGAATGAATTAGGTGGTCAATCAGTAATGGTAAGTTTGAACTGAAAAAGCTTGTTGTTTACTAACTGTCACAATGCCTTAGCTTGAAGTTATAATTTTTGTATACTGAAATTATATTTCTGATAGGTACTTACCCACTTATATAAATAGCTATTCTAATTCAGTGCTGCCATCTATATGCAAATATGTTTTTTTTGCATACCGCAAACCTAGAGCTCCTCATGCACCTTACACTGATTGATTCAACTGCATCTCACAGGCAAACAGTCATGCAACAACCCTTCACCAATAACAGTGCAACGCATGCTCCTGATGCATGTGACTACCGAACTATCAAATCAAGTTTTGTCAGAAAATGGAAGAACAGGTTTTCAGTGGAGAGGAAGGGTGAGGAGAGGTGAATACCTATTAGAAATATATTTTCAGTTGAGGAAAATTATAAATTCAGATAAAGTACATGATATTCTCACATGAATAGCTAAAATCCTATAAACAACAGGTGGAAGGATTGGTGCTGTGGTAAAAAACAATGACTACAGGAAGAAGACAATAACCTGAAGATAAAGTTATAACATTCCAAAGTAGATAGTGAGAAATGAATGTATGTGAAGTATCCACATGTCTGAATGAAGAACTTCGTCCAAAGAACTACTGAGATAAGACACCAGGGAAAAGGGTAAGATACCTGATGTGATAAGAAAACACCTGGAACAAAGTTTGGGAAAAAGATATTAAGGAAGAGTAAGCCAACCAAATAAAAAGCTGAATCAAACTGATTCAGGCTGGAAGGAAAAAAGGTCATTAACAGCAGATGACAGCAAAGGAGTGAACAGGTGGGAATAGGAACCCCAGAAGAGAGCCAAATGGGTAACATGACAATGAAAAGCATGGTCAGAACATAGTAATAGTAGTCTACCCAGATCCGACTAGGGATAAAGGTGGGAACTGGAAGGAAGGGATAAGTGGAAAATTTAACATGAAGATAGAGGTTCAAACAGAGACTGTAAAGAACCACATTAACATTCCATCACAATCAGGAAGGACAGCATGCCAAGGTGGATGAGTAATTTCAAAGGTTGGTTGGTTTAGTGCTTCATGGCACAAAGGAACTAGGCTATTTGTGCCAAATATCCAGTAAAAAGTTAAAATTAAAGTAAAATTATTAAAATTCATGAAAGGAAATTAACAAAACAAAACAAAATTTAATGTTTGAATTAAAAACGTAAATAGCATAAAATCCAATTTTTACATCTAGTCTACAGCAGTAAGAGAAAACTACAGTAATACAAATTGTAAAGGACTTTCTGTAGCATAATTGTAATTATTATAACTTGCCAGGATAACTAACGGGTAACATCAAAAATCAGCATTAGTCACCTGAAGTTGGCTTTTCTAGCTCTGGTTTTGAGTTATTTGATGTTATGGCCATTTTCAGAAAGTAAAGTAATACAAGTTTTAAAAGACTTGTAGCAAAATTTTAATTATTATAACTTTCTGGGATGACTAACAAGTAGCTCAAACATTAGCATTAGACACTTGAAGTTCACCATTCCAGTCCTGTTTTCATGTTATTTGATATTATGGCAATTTTCTAATTTCAAACTTAACTAGATGTACTTTGATTCTTAAGACAGAATCACATCAAAAAAAGGTTTAATTTATAAATCAAAAAACTTAAATATCATTAAAAAGATTAATGGCCTTTAAAAGACTAAAAATATTTCTAAGGTGGACAGTGTCACCATCACCAATAACACTATCTAATGATGTGGATAAACCTCGAGACAAAACATGTTTAAAATGGCATCGTCATTGAGAGTTGTAATGATGGCAAGACAGTAAGATGTGGCTTATTGTGACCTGATTGTTAAACAGACAACACATTGGTGGTATCAGTCCCAGACGAAAGAAAATGGTGAGTTAAAAAACTGTGTCTAGTCAGGACAACTTCCTCTTTCCGATCCTTATGGAAGCAAGATGGCCAATAGAGGGTTTTATTTGGAAAAGCTCATTTTCATGTTGCTCACTCCAAGTCGACTGCCATCTGGCATGGAGATGAGCCTTGAATACAGGACCATAGTCCATGTATGGAATAGGCACAGTGGTGATAGTGCCAGAGCAGATAGATTTAGCTCCGGTGTTGGCGAGTCATTCCTGCAAATACCAATGTGGCCTGGTATTCAGAAAAACTGGATAGAAGTAGATGTTAAAGAGAAATGGGCCAGTTGGTTTTGAATATCAGCAAGAACAGGGTGAGAACTAACATGAAGCGATTTCAGGGCCAGTAGAGAACTACGCGAGTCAGTATAAATAGTGCACTTTGAGTATTGCTTAGCTTCTATGTGATCCAGGGCAATAAAAATGGCACAAAGTTCAGCAGTGAGCACAGAAACTGTAGAGAAGATTCTGTGCACAACCAATGAACCACAATAAACCATGACAGAGCCCACAGAGTCACTTGATTTTGAACCATTCATATAAATAGGAATGAAAGGATGATTTGAATGATGTTCAGCAAATAACAGACAGTATTTCCAATCAGGAGTATCAACTTTTCTCAGATGACTTAAAGGTCACATTTGGGGACTGTAATAACCCATGGAGGGATGAGATGACCATTGTTATCGAAGGAAAAACACAATTCATCCACCTGTGCCTGAATAGATACCAAAAAGAGCAATGGCAGATCATCTGTTCTGAAAAAACATGGCCCACCAAGGAAGGAATACTCAACCCCAGGTGGGATGCTGTGGTAAGGATCAAAGTTTTGAAGTATACAGTAAAGACAGTTTCAAACTGCAGAGGTGTAGAGGAAGTTCATGAGAGTGTGTGTATAAGCTCAGCACAGAGCTAAAGTCCCTGATGATGAATGGGGTCCAGCATCTTCAAGGCTGAGGTCCTGGCAGAGCCATAGACCAGTGACCCATAGTCTAGTTTTGATTGAATAAGAGCACAATATATCTTTAGCGCAGAACATCAATCCACTCCCAAAGTGGTGGAAGAGAGGACACGGAGAATGTTCAGGGTTCTTGTACATTTGACCAGTAGCTGTTCGATGTATGGTATAAAGGTCAGCTTACGGTCAAAGATAAGCCCCAAGAACTTTGTCTCAGTGACCACAGGTACCACGACGTCACCGATACGGAGTTCAGAATCAAGGTGAATACCCTGTTGGCAGCAAAAGTGCATGCAAACAGTTTTAGAGAGATATAAGTTAAAACCATTAGCTGTGGTCCACTTTAGTAAACCATTGATGGCAATCTATAGCTGTCTCTCAATATACCTCACATTCGACAACTGACATGAGATGTGAAAGTCGTCGACATAGAGCCCGTTTGCAACAGTAAGAGGGAGTTGTTCAGTAATGGCATTAATCTTTACACTGAAATATATGACACTCAAAATGCAGCAGGGACGCCAAGTTCTTGTAGAAAAGAATTGAAAAGTGTTGAACCCACATGAACTTGGAATTGCCTGACCAAACATTTTATAATAAAATTGGGCAAATGAAAACATGACCCATATAAATGGAGATCTCGCAAAATGCCATACTTCCAGGTTGTATCATAAGCCTTCTCAATGACAAAGAATATTGATACAAGATGTCATTTGAGAAAGGTTTCTCTGACTGACGTTTCAAGTCGAATCAGGTGGTTCATGCTGGAGTGCTGTCATCGGAACCCACACTGGGTGGGCAAGAGGAGGTTGTTTGATTCCAGGAACCAAATGAGATGAGTATTAACCATACTCTCTAAGGTCTTACAGTGACAGCTCATCAAAGCAATGGGATGGTAGTTTAAAGGAATCTTGGGATCCTTCTCACACTTAGAGAAAGGTAGGACAATAGCCAAGTGCCAGGCATCAGGAAAAACATTCTCCTGTCAGATTCAGTTAAAAACAATCAGAAGAATAGCAAGAGAAGCAGGAGATAGATTGTGCAGCATTTTATAGTGTACATCATCAGATCCAATCAATGTACTGCCCAATGTAAGGCCCAATTTGAGTTATACCAGTGTAAAAGTATGATTATATTCACAGAGACAATCAGCTTGAAAGGAAAAAAATGATCTCTCTGCTTGAGTCTTGATAGCTAAGAAGGTGAAGGAAGAAGCAGAAGAGCAAGCTACCTGGCAAAAGCTTTCACCTGGAGTATCGGCGATGCTCTGGACATCAGCCACTTCCTGGCTATCAGAGAGCAAGATCAAGAAGGGGACAGAATTATATTGCCCACTGACTTTTCAAATCTTGTCCCATATGACTGTGGATCTAGTGATAGAAGATATGCTGGTTGTGAACTTAATCCAAGAGTCTGGCTTTGATGTCTTACCCACCTAGAATGTGCACGGGCCTAATGGAAAGCAATGTGGTGCAAGAGTGTGGGATACCTATGAAAAGTATCTCCATATCCATTTTTGAGCCTTCTGTGCCATGTGGCAGGTAGGATTCCATCATCGTGGAAAACGTGTTGAGGTTTTAGGAATACAATGAGCAGATGCCTGTATAATACACTCAGTTATTATTGCACACAGACATCTACAGATGGCTTACAGACAACGGCAGGATCAAGTTCTGCAAGGGCCGTGAAATAGGGCCAGTTTGTTTGATTGAGCTTATATCAGGGCATGCAGGTCAGGTGGCACTAACCACGGCCAGCCTCTCTCAAAAATAGAGGAAAATGATCACTGCCTCATGGGTTATTGTCAACTCTCCACGAAAAGTGGGAGAATAGTGAAGGGGAGCAAATTCACAGATCAATAGCAGAAATAAACTGACTAGGTGCATGAAAATAAGTATAAGAACCAGTATTGAAAAGAGAAAGGTTGTGATCAGAGAGTATACACTCTACAGACTGACCCCTCTCATCAATATCAGCACCTCCCCAGAGGGGATGATGCCCATTAAAGTTCCCCAGGCTTAAAAAGGAAACAGTAACAGTTCAATGACAGCATCAAGGCCTGATTGATCATAGGTCTCTCCATGCAACATGTAGAGAGAACAAACAGTGATGGAATGATTAAAGAAAACACAGATGGCTATGACCCTCAAGGGTGTGTCGAGTAGCAAAGACAGGGTGGGCACATGCTGATCAACCAACAGTGCCACTCTTCCATGCACTCGTCCATCACACAGCCTGTCATTTCTGTACAAAAAACTGTCAAAAGCTGACTGTGTTGGCAGGTTTCAGAAATGCTTCCTGTAAGGAAAGACATACAAGATAGTAGGAAGCAATCAGTGCTTTAATGTCATGTAGATTAGAACGTAAACCTCGACAGTTCCATTGTACCAATATGGCCATTTTTATTTACATGTAGGCGATTTGGGTGGAAAGCCCTCCTGCTTATGACCACGTCTTTTTTCTTTACTGTCTTCATTTGAGGAAAGTCTGTCAACATACATGGATCCTGCCCTGGGTTGATTGGGCAGGTCTTTGTTGTTGGAAGAGGATTCCAGTGACTGAGGATGTGAATGAATGATCGTTTTGAACCTTGGGGTGGGATAAGATGTATCTGAGGAAATGTCCATACCCGGAACCAAAGGAAGTGGATATGGGGGTTTGCTGGAATGAATGTTAGAGATAGAGATGTGTGTTGACGTTGATTACTCAACTTTTTTAACCATGGAGTTGAAAGACATTTCATATGGTTTGAGAATGATTCTTTTAGAGGCACAGAGAGATCCACACGCACTCTCAATGTAGTAGTGGAACAAAATGCAACAGCATATGATTGAGATGAAGTGGTAGACAACAACTGTCGAGCCTCAAGGTAAGTAATGTTTTGAATCGTTTTCAAATGCTGCAACTGTTTTTTTTTCCAACTATTTAGGGCAAGAAGGAAAATAGAATGGGTGAGAGCCATTTCATTTGATGCAATGAAAGTCCGTTTCACTTTCATAGGCATTGTGGTCCTTGCCACTGCAACAAGCACACATCAAGGAACCATGACATTCATGATTCATCTTTCTTCAAGTAACCAAACAGCTGACACTGGAAACATTTAGGAGGGTTTGGAATGTATGGCTGTACCTTGCAATTAAGATAACCTGCCTTGATAGTAACAGATGAACGTGGTAATGTAACTGTTAAAATGAGGACACCTGTCGGCATTGTAATTCCATCTATGCAAGTAGAGATAAGCCTCACTGCAGAAACTCCTTGGGTGGAGAAACCAGCAAGTATCTCAAGCTCAGGGATGTTCTTCAAAACCCTTTCAACAATAACTCCCCATGATGAATTCAAAGTAGCATGAGGCATAACCTCAACAGGCATATCCCCAATCACCTTTGAATGCAAGAGGAGTTCACTGTGTTGAGATGTGGATGTTTCCACCAATATGTTACCAGAGGAAAGCTTCTTTGCTGACTTTGGAGAGCCAGCAAGTCCCTCTAGTCCTTTCTGAATGAAGAAGGGAAACATCTGCCCTAAAGGTTTGTCTGAAAGGGAATGTAATATAAGAAAATGAGGTACAAGAGGTGTTACAGATGTTGAAGATTGCTGCTCAGAATCTTCAAGACATGGCCATTTACCTATGGGCTGTTTTTTTGCTATTTTATTTACGTTTATATTTGGAGGATCCATAGTAAATAAAAGGATTATTTATTGGTCACTGACCACACCCACCATGGAGCCCTATGAGGGGACGCACTACAATGCCAAACAAGGGCACTGCAGCAACGCCAGGGTTTTGTTAGCACTATACCCAAATACCAGTATCAGAAACAATGTTCACATGTGTTGAGAACATCCAACACTGGTACTTGGTTGACCCTAGCCCAAGAGGACCAGCTGATTGACCTAAGGGTGCCACTCCAAGGCTGCCCGTCTACAGGAATTCAAGGCCAAAGTGGTGTGTTAGAGTTGGACTCCTTAACCACCAGGATTCTTTCCTCACCTTCACAGATCACCACACAAGGCAGAAACATGGGTGGATGTTTAGATCCCAGAAAAGGTAATCTAAAAGAACAGAACCTTTCCTGGGAGGTCCCCTCACCACGTACAAGAATCCATACCAAGGCAGATCTGAAAGGAATATAAAAATTGGGAAAGGGTAGGAGAGATAGAACTGATGGTAATGGGAAAAAGAAAAGTGTGGGACAAAGCAGCTTGATAACCTGTAATTGGGAAGAAAGAAAACCAAGTGAAAAAATTCATAATATGAGGAACCTTTGGCCTAGGAGGTAAAAACCCCTGACCCAAAGACCAACAGCAGAAAATATCCAACTTGGATCAATAAACATCCCTAGAGGAATAGTACAAGCTAAGAAAAAGCTATTCTTCAGGACAAACCAGATCTCTTTGCCAGGGTCAGAGAAAAACTAGGCATGAAGATGCAGTATATGATGGGCTGGGTGAAAAGCTGGTGACTCAGGTTGACTTAGGAGGGATGGAGTAAGAGAAAGAGGTAACAGAGGGTCAGACTGGAGCTGTAACGTTTGTAGGAACCATGGATGTGTCAGCCAGTAAGAAACAATCAGAAGGACTTGATACAGATTGGCAGGATGATCGAGATCACCCTGTTAAAAAGACGAATGGGAGGATAAAATACATGTATTTGTTGGTTCAATCTTGCTTGAAAGCAATGACAGTCAGAGCAAGAGAATAACCAGAGACCAAAACACAAATAATTTGATAATGAGAGATATGTCAAATGATCCACTGAAGGTATAGAAACAGAAAAACAAGAGGATCGAGAGACCATTTAATCACATAAACTTTGTCTGAACAGGAAAGACAATCCAAAACAAAACTGAATGCACCTAGCAATGATACAAATAATGAGCACGTGGGTTAAAAAAAATAAAGAAGATCCAAGGTCTGATTATATAGGGAATGAGAATGAGTGCCACCTTAGTGTTTAAGAACAACCACCATTGTAGAATTGTTGAAATGGATCATGACCAGACAAATCCTAGCAAGATAAAGAAAATGATCCAAGGCAGGATGTACAGCAAGAAGCTCCAGAATGTTGACATGATAAGGTCTTTTGGTCAAAGACTTGAAGCTTCCTTTTGACTGATCCTATGCCTTCCAGCCTTGAAGAGAAGCACCCATGAAGATATGTATATCTTTATGAAGGCGAGGAAGTGGAAAACCTGCCAAGATGTGAGCTTTGTCCAACCACTAATGAAAAGCAACACTTCTTAATGATATGGGGAGTCTCACAAGTTGTGAAACACTCATGAGGTTCTATTGCTTTTGAAGGTGTGGTTTTCCATGGAAGCCCTTATCTCCTTGGGTTGAGTACACATGCAGTCTCTTCAATGGAAAACCACACCTTCAAAAGCAATAGAACCTCATGAGTGTTTCACAACTTGTGAGACTCCTCATATCATTGAAAAGTGTTGCTAAAGCAGAGAACTAGGAATTAGATAAAAAGCCTAAGTGTTCATCTTTCTTTTTTTGTTTTCCAATACTAGCCCAAAAAAATGCACGTTTTTGTTATGGCATGTGAATGTCGGGCATACATTTTGACCACCATATATAAAACATACACAACCGAAGCAAGTCCAAAGGGCAGGATGGGAAATCATTAAATCACCCCATGATGAAGGAACTGAAGATAGCACCTCAACTAATGAGATAAAGATATGCAGGTAAGCATTCATGACATCTACCTTGGTCATTCACAAACCCAGAGAAAAAGCCCACCACAGGGTGAGAGAAGACTGAATAGTAAACTGGGGTAGAAATACAAATTGTTGAGATGGGACATATTGATCACAGGCCAGTCTGGTTTTTCTTGGATACTACAAACAGCCAAGAAGGAAAACCTGTAAAAGGATGATTGAGGTTTGACTGCTTGCTGGTAGAGATCTTGTACCACTTTGGACAGATGACGACTGGTGGTAGGATCCTGAGGTAATGGAAATGGGTATCTATCAGGAGATAATAGAGAAAGGGAATCAAACTGTAGGACAAGTCTTTCAGATAAAACCTGAATAAATTTGTGGTGAAAGGTCACCAAAAGGGAACAAAATCAGAGAAGTGATCTCTCACTGAACTGGAATTCAACCAAATAGTCAATGTGTTCATATGAATTGAATAAACTGACAAGCTGAGAAATCCCTGGAGGATAGAACAGGTAAAGGCTTAGAAGTAGTTGGACAGGAAACAGTAACAGGGGCATGTATAGTCTCACAATGCAATAAATTATTAATAAAAAAGAAAGAGTAGTATACTGTCACACTGACTTCCAAAGTCTCAGGAATATTACTAGAAATGTTTCACTAAAGAACAGGGGCCACACACAAGTCTCCAAGACAAACCTGGAACAAGATTGCATCACTCCTAAGGAGATTCAAATTAAAGAAAAATCATATGTTTAAAGCTAGAGTTGAACAAGACAAACATGAAAAGGTAGAGGTAATCATAGGATTGTTGACAGGTGGGAAAAGTGGGCATGAGATAAACAAACATCCCCATCTGCAATTGAGTAAAATCGATTATAACTGTTGTGAGTTGAAAAATGGACATTCATCCTGATGGTAAGCCAAAACAAAATGATCTGAAGCCCATGGACAGTGAGGCATGCTGGTACCCTCAACCATCTGAGAAACAAAACATTCAGCATGAACCCAAACCTCCAGGAACAGGGGAGAAACTAAATACTTAGAGGAGGAGGTATCATGTAAGAAAGATGTACAGGGGTCATACAAAATCATGGAAATGGATGAAATAGAACATACTTAAGAAATCACATCTAAAAAGCCCATAGTAGGTCTAGCTGATTCTGCAATAGGGGCATAGGAAGACATGCCAAAATCAGATGCAAGAAAAAAGCTGTCAAAATTCATGTCAATACCAAAAGGTTTGGCATATTCAGAAGAAGGAGGTTGATTCAGATAAGGATCAATTGCAAAGGAGTGATAGCCAATAAATCCAAAGATGAGTCACCCCAACCTCCTGTAACTTGTGTGAGTGTGCTAGTAGAAGGTGTGATATTCGAAGTGGTAACTTAAGCTTTGGAATTTATTGTTTAAAACTAAAAATCAAAGAGAAATGTTTGATGAAAGAAAGGCAAAAAACTGTGAAAATAAATTATCTGAAAAGCCATTACTTGTTGAAGAAAAAAAATGAAGTTGATTAAAATCAAAGAGCAAAAAAATGTCTTGACACAAGTTCTACCAAAAAAAAGTGATAGTTTGGTAGAATCAAATAGAGGGGTCACATGCATCAGGAATGTGCAACATTCTTATTGTTGGAGGGTTGTTGCATGATGATTTGCATGAGAGATGCATTTGAATCAGATGGTTGTGAGATGCATGGGAGATCAAAGCTTATTAGTATGCAAACAAAAATTATGCTAGCAGAGGGCAGCACATAATTCAATAGCTATTTATGTGAGAAGAGGTAATGTACTGTATCAGAAATACATGATTAGAATAGTCAAACAAATGATGTTACCAGTGGAAGTTAATTTCACTACAGTGTCAAATATCTTGTTCCATAAAGTATCAACATGACCAGGAAACAGAAAAACTGGATGAATACAGATGAGAACATTAAGTATATCAGATTTCTGTGAATTTCCAAGAGAACTAGGTGAAAACAATGACAAGCCATTTTGGGTCTTTAAACAGCAGTCAGTCAACACAGATGATACAGTTAGGCTATCACTTAGCTTTTATACACTCCAAAACAAATGGAACTGTGTACTTTTTTCTCATTCTTCCATAAATAGGCCAATATTGAGAACACAAAAGATGCAGGTCCTGACTATATACAGAAGACTTGGAAGTACATACCACAACAACATGGACAAGAGGTTTTACAATGGCTAAACTGTTGGCAGTTGGAATATTAAAGTGAATTTACAAAATGATACTACATAAAACAATTTAAATATTTGACTCCTATTATTGATAGGAAGACAAGGAGAAGAAAAGGCAAAGAATAATAATTTTGACTTTCTTGTTTTACCAAGAAAAGATCCTGAACATTATCCATTAAGCAACAATATTGAAATCAAAAAATATTATATCTGAATAAAAAGAGAAAATTAACACATGGCCTTTACAATGATGTCAGTCTAGATTGTTATACACAACCCATCCTTGTAAAACTGTATATAATGAAAGCATATTTATCTTCTTTAAAAGCAATTTATTTTTTTGCATAATTCTTCTCTGAAATTCACTAATGCTGGTTAGGTTATAAATGTGTATGGTTTGTATGTTTTCTTATAGCAAAGCCATATTGGGCTATCTGCTGAGTCCACCGAGGGGAATCAAACCCCCGATTTTGGCATTGCAAATCTGTAGACTTACCGCTGTACCAGTGGAGTACAGGCTAGGTCATAAAAGGAAATTTTAATACTTAACAAGTTAAATGTTCTAGGAATGGAATTTCTACAGGCAATTTCTGAATTTTTATTTTTCCTAGATATGATTTATTCTTATAATAAATTCAAGATACTTCATATGCATTTTTATAATGGCTGATAATTAATACATGATATTAAAACTACTAGTCCAGTATTAGTATGACTGCTTGCTTGACAAATAATTTATACTCTTTATTAGAGGAATATTTTACTTGAAGGTTAAAAACAAACAAATAGTAAATTAAATAGCTCATTAACTATTTGTAATAGATCCACTTACAACATAGGTAGATCTCAAGATCACAGGGAAAGGTAAAAAACAAAACAAAAACGTTTTTCAAACTTATTTTTAAACAAAATTGCAAAGATTATTGTGACATTAGTTGCCTATTATAAAAAAAACTATAAATGCATCTGGCACATACTAACTTACAGCAAACACTTCATTTACATGAAGTAAATTATGGGATAAAGTACTGGTAGACAATTTAATTTCAGAAGTCTTACAAAAAGATATATGAAAATAAAATCACAGAAAGAAAATTCACTAAGTGTTTCAAAATTCTCATGTTTGCTATAACTATGAAAGGTGAACTTTGCCAAGGTTCTTATTTAAATACACAACTCTGCCCTTAACTGTATAAAGCATTCTGAAAATATTAGGCAATTAACATAAGTCAGGTTTTGCATACCAACTGAGCAAAATATATGATGACACCTATGTTTTAATCTGTATATATATATATATTCATACTCACAGGTTCTTCTGCTTATCTAGTTACATCAAAAATGAAGTCTACTTACATTGTCAGCTAGCATTAAAGCTCCAGCTTCAATGACAAATTCACCTGATTCTTCATCTTTCACAACAGCAGCAGTGAGACCAGCAGCGGATGATGCCTTCCCGCTGGTGTACACAGCTCTAGGGGAAAAATCTGCAACATGCCTGTATATACACAGAAATTACAAACTTAAATTATCCTATTCAAGGCAGAAATTTAGATATTGATACAAACAAACTTCACAATTATTGCAGAATCAATTTACAAAAGACAATAAGGGGAGAACAGTAGAGACTTCCAGTCATCTTCTAAGCAAAGAAAGTTTGATTATGATTGCAAACAAAACAGGATAGCTCCTCATTATTTGTTTTTCTCCATTTAAAACTTACTAATACAAATGAACTTTCAAATGATAAGTAAAAACACCTAGGTTTAACTTTTAACTAAAAGTATAAATGTTATAAATACTTTGATGACTCTTCAATCCATGACAGGTAGGTGTTCTTGGTTTTAAGATACGACATAAAACCAATAGTAATTTAAAGGTTTATCAAACAACATCAAGGGTTGAGTTATCAAGCCTTGCAGTAAGAACTTTGAAAATGCTGTAAACAAACTGAATAAAACTTGGGAGAACTAAAAAGGTAACACATAAGATATTAAACAGTTTGTTTTTTTTCCTACACAGTTTATTATTATAATAAAATAAAGATACTTTATATGTATTTTCAAAAATTGCTGATAATGAATACATGATCTTAAAACTACTAATCCAGCATAAGTGAATTAAACCTCTTGTAACAGGTAGGCCAAAAGTGTGCATGTCACGATTTACTTTCAGTTACATTCAAAATTAAATTATGCTACTTTATTATCAATGCACTGGAATAATCTTGCCATTAAAATCTAGTTATTAAGTCAAATCTTAACATTACTTAAATTGTAATTTCTTAATTTTAAAAGGAAATATTTAAATAACTTCTTAATCTCCCCTTGTATGGGTATTGTGACATTTTTTCACATCAATGTTAACATTTTCTCACACTGAAAATGTGTTTCAGATAGATACTTACTTCCTCCAACACAAAGCTATTTCAGTATTCTATCTGCCCTCTCCATACTATTAAAACATTTTCATTCTCAGCACACCAGTTTATATACCACACCAATTTCACACCACCACTGAACATATACATAGCATGTGACTACCCTCCATTAACACTACAACACCACCTATATTTATGCAGTTATCTCTGTACTTTTCATGACAGATCATCACTTTCAAGAAGTGACAGGCTCTAAAAGAACACAAGCAGTGAAGAGGAAGGGTAGAAAATGTGTGTTGGGGAGGTAAGTACTTATCAGAAATGGATTTTCAATGTAAAAATATTTAATTTATGTGGTGGTCTTACTTCTCTCACAAAGCTAGAATCACACACTGCTAGGGTGGAGGGGCCAATATAGGCCTTCAGTACTGAAACCAAGCAGAAAGCAACTAGCTAGAATAAGCATATGTGCTCCCCTGAAATCAAACAAAAGCACATGTATGGTATTGCACTACATCTGGAACAGGTATGCTCTTCACCCTTGAAGCAGGAAAGGAAAGACACAAGTGAAAAAAAAAAAGGCACACAAGAGCAAGTTTATGAAGAGGTACAACCCAAAGTAAAATATAAATGGAATGAGCTATATAGATATCCTACCTCAACAGGACAGACAGAGTTCCATAACTCATCCTTGGCACAAACATAATAGTTAAGAAATGTGGACCACATTCCATGTACCCATTAACCCCAACTATAAGTAAACATAATGCCATACATCAAGCAACTACAATTATGAACTGGAGATAGAAGTCAGCAATTTCTAGACAAACTTCCCAAACCATCATAGAAGCAAGAAGATCATGGTATTGTCTCAACTCAACTGTAAGAACAGTAACTGGTATTATGAGCAGAAATCATAATGCACTCCAACATAAATGCAGGGAAGAGACATCTTGTATGCAGAATGAGGAAGACATGGAACATTCCCTAAGCTATACGAATAGTGTACATACATTTCATAGCTGGTATTACAAGGCAAAATACCTAAATTTAACTGTAGAAAAAGGGTGGTGTCATATGAAACCCCCTACTACAACAAGTGATCCTACTCCAACCAACAGTTCTCTATATGGGAAGAAGTATCCAGGGTAAATGAAAAGAGGAAAGCTAGCTTTACCTTCTTCTCACTGAGTGGAAAATCATGAGTATTTATGGCAAATTAAAATTCTACAGAGCACTAAGGAGGAAACCTGCATGTTTCTCCACCCCAGTGACTGAGGGCTGCTAAGGATTCCCTTACTTCACTGGAAGAAAAAAAAAAAGGGGAAGGAGTAAATGTTGCAAGGAGCCTGAAAAAATATCACACAGGAGAAAGTGCAAGAGGTGTCTACATGTTCCTGTTTTGAAAACCAGATCAGCTATGATTTAGTCAACCAAAGGGTCAGTGGGAATGGGCAGAAATCTTTCTAGTATGAGGTTGAAAACCAACAACAAAAACTGCACACTTCGTTCTAGCTACATAAAAGACATGGAAAGAAAAATTTTGCTACTTGCATATTAACAGAGGGCCATTAATTTCTTAACTGTTATTATTTTTTATTAGATTTAATATAAATGTAATGTGATTAGATTTAACGTAACAATTTTTAAAAAATTTTTCTAGTTAAGCCATGTTTGTCTCTTGCCCCAAAGATGATTAAAATTTGGGATCTACCCAAAAGTGAAGAAGATGCAGTCTTTTTTTGGAAGGCAAAGGAATTCTCCCTGCTGAATGTATATGCAAAAAAGTCACAAGATATTAAGCTTTTTTTTGTTGCTGTGAAAAGAAAAAAAACAACAAATTAATCTAAATAAACTATATATTCAATATTGTATTAATGTTTTAAATTTCTCATACATTCAAATGATTTTAATGGCCCCTGATAACATGCAAGTACCAAATTTTAAATACTACTAGACATCATATTAACATACAAATACTACCTTTTCATTTCATTTAATAGAGCAACTTCATAAATGATACAATATTCCAAAATTTGCAAGCATGGCAAAATATACACAATTATTAAATATACAAACAAAATGATTTAAACACGAGTTACAGCACATACACAATTATTTAACTGTATAAGAACAGGAAAGAACTTGCTAGTAAATAAAATTTAAAACCAGTTGCTTAATTTAAAACATAGAACTTTAAAAGTGCATAAAGTTAAAAAATATTACAGAAAAATCTTTAAGTATTTTGCAATTTCAAGAATCTTACTTGAGAAATTGGCTCTTAGCAGTACTTGGGTCTCCTACTATACAAACATTAATGTCACCTCTTAGAGACGTTCTCTCCACAGTGCTTTTAGGCACACCTCCAAACAACATTAACAAAACACCTCGCTTTACTTCATCATTTCCTTGAAATATAAGAACAAAGACACATGATATCATTTAATTGTGTCTTTAGTGCAAGTCAGTTCCCGTCATTTTAATAATTGTAAACTAGCGGTAAAACAAAGTATTAAGAATTCAAAATACATATGTAGAAAAATTACTAAATAACATTAAATTTACTACAATAAATTAGATTCAAAAGTGAAAGAGTAGATAAGACTACTAAATTCAAAATAATTTTTTACCTTACTAGTATTATTGTTATTCTAACATACAACTGTTTATAATTAAGGTAAACACAAAATGTTTGTGTTCAAGAGACATTTGCAAATATTGATTTTTAAGGTAATTTAAAGGTTTTCAAAAATTTGATATAAATATAACAATGTGATCTACTTTCATTATTTACATAGTATTCTAAAATGTCTTTTTTAAAAACTATTATTTTTTTCTTTCTCAAACATAAAAGAAAACAAACTAATGTAAAAAAAAACTAAATTTATTATGGTTGTACTTATGGAACTCTATCTTCAAAATAATGTTCCATTTTCTTGGTTTATAATTCAAAGTTTTAAATGGAAAGTATAAACATTATTTTTCCCTCAAAAAATAATTTTTCCAAGTTTTTAGGCATATGTAAAATTACTGAATAAACAAAGAATATCAAGAATTATAATGTACATTACAGGACTTACACAGACATCTGCAGTCAGAACTATATAATATTGTAATAAATAATGTTCCATTCAGTGTATATGTGTCAAACATTCAAAGTGTGCAGCAATTTTTTTATGTAAAGTTTTTACTAAGGTCTTATTTGTAAGGCACACACAGATTACAGCTAATAATAGTAGGAAAATACTATAGTTCATAGTCTTTCCTTCAAAAATAAATTGAAAATTTTGTTTTTAAAGAAAAAATGACACTATCTAAATACCATAACATGAAAATTACACACTTATTGAAATTCATAAATTATAAGACTTAAGTAACAGGTAATTTCAAATTTTGTACAGATATTTCAGAAACCAAAAAAAAGTTACTAAAATAAGAAATATTTCAATTTTTATAACAGCTTTAAAAAAAAAAATTAGAGTATAATCTCAGTAAACTCATGTTAATTCAACATACCATGAACAGTAGGAAACAGGCTAGATGTGAGATTGTGATACAGATTTTTATCTCTACTCATGTTGTAGACTTTCTCCCATTCTTGAGGTGTCATTTGCTTTTTTACAGATTCTGCACTTATTTCTTCAGGATTAAAATTAATTCCCCCAAACTGAAAATATTTTTTTCTATTATTCTCATCATAAGCTACAATACTATAAAATCTAACTAAGTCCAAATGTTTACAATTTACTTAAAAGATAGTAACAAATATTTAATCTATCTTAAAATTGTAGGTAAATTTACAAAGCAATAGATGCAAAACTGATAGAAGTTCAAAAACCAATACATAAACATCAATTCTCCCCTTCTACTTGTCTTCAGAACTTGGGATGAGAAACAAATACATAATTGGATGTAACAAAGAAAAAGCCAACTGCAGCAAAAGAACATGTAAAATAAAAATTATCATGAAGAAATTTTAACACATAATACTGCTACTAAATCTTAAGTATTGAAAACATTAACTGAAATCTATGGTACTACAGAAAATTTTACTTTCTCATTTTTCTAGTCACTTATGCCTGACATGAATGTTTAACCTTCTGGCAATGAGCTGGTCAAAGTGCATGTTATAGCCTTTTTAGCATTACATTCAAAATTTAATTAAACTACTTGACTATCATGGTATACAAATAGAGTTGGCATCAGAACATAGTTAATAAAACAAATGTTAATATTATATAAAAGTTTTAATTTTAAAAGGAAATATTTTGCAAAATAAAATCCTCAACCTACTCTAGTACGAGAATTGTGGCATTTCTCTCTAGGCCTTTCCTCTTCTCTTATTTACTTACCACTCCTTCCAATAAAAATACTTAATGTAATCTACTCGTTATAACACAGGTATTATTCAGGCAAAGCACAATGTCTATAGCCTTCAATCTTATTTGTTTACAGAGCCATAAAGTGAAAATTAGACACATTTGCTCCATCCACCTGTTACATCCTCTCTTCATAAGTTGCTAATAGTTCTCTCTGACATAACTAATAAAAAAACAACAACAAAGTTTTAGTCTATCAAATGACGTATTATATTACAATGTTTTCTGTAGTGGTTTGTCTCTATCACTTCCTATACCAATGAGAAACTTATCAGAGTTTAGCCAAATTTTTAATGGCTCTTATCACATAGTTATTCTGTGACTTTAGATGCAGTACTTAATTAAATAAAGTTATTTAGTGTATTAGTACTATTAATATAAAAAAGCAGACTGAAGTTTTATTAACACTTGACAGCAAAGAAAAAAAGATCAAGGTATTATATTTCTTGTCTTATTTACTATTATAAAAGTAACTAAAATATAAAAATTAGAAACATATTAGGTTATATCAGGTAAGAAAAAGAAAATTTTTTCATGATGAATGTTTATAACCATCTTGTGCATTATGCAAGTTGCATATCTGTCACATAATTTACAACTTGTGTGGTGGTATTATTTAGAATAGTTTAAAAGGCAATAAAACAATAACATTTAAGTAGAAGCAGGTGTTATGACCTTTAGGCTATTTAGAATAAACAACCTGTGTCCTGTTAAAATGTGCAGTCATTTTATAAAAAAATAAAGGTATATATATAATCATTTTTTTTATGGTGTTTATCACATCAGTCAAATGAACCAAATGCATATGGAGCTAGGTTGCATTAAAAAAAAAGAAAGAAGATAAAATAGGAAGTTTTATTGAAAAGAAAATGTTCATTATTAGGCAAATGAAATTTGAGTTTTCAGATGAAGAAAAGTATTTTTATCCTAACATGAAAATCACTTTGCACTTGAAGCAATCTTCAACATTTCAACTCCATACTTATTCCTGGAGAAATGTTTGGTAAAAACAGTTCAAGTTTTTTCTTTCTACAAAATAACTAATATTTACTGAAACCTTTTGATATTTTTTGAAGAAACACAAATCACATTAAAAAGTTATTGTATGGAAATTCTAAAAAGGTTAGGGGGAAAATTCTGCCATTACTAGAACTATTATTGTGCATTAATTCATTTATTTACCAATTTTTAATATAAAATCTGTTCATATTAACAGTATTATTTTGTGCTGTTTACTGGGTGGTATAGTCTTCCTCATATAAATCATAATTATAATCAACATGTTCTGTATATTATACAATTCCAAAGTTGTCTACCAGCCCAAAATTTTAAATTAAGTTTTCTAGCATTTATTCCTTACCTTTCCTACTGCCTTTTTATTCAATATCTGAAATATTCATAAGTACTGTAACTTACAATTTGTGAATAACTTTTCTAATGTATTTTTATTCTCATTTGAGTAGCTTTGTCTTTTTATAGTTACACAAAAAAGATTCTTTTTCTCAAAAACAGGTCCACTTCATCCTGTTCAATACCTCTACTTCTTTCTTGAGAATTTCCCCTGCTAAAGGTCAATTTGGGGTCACAGACTGGGCTGAATAAATCAAGCCCATGTAAGAAAGTTAAATACTTTAGTACTTTTATAATGCTTCAAATATGAACATATATACTCTATTATATTCTTTATATGAATGAGATCAATACAAAACAATAATACCCTAATTCTAAGTACTTATATTTTTGTTTATTAAAAATTCTCCTACATATACAATTAGAGAAAGATAATGTATTTAGTACTTAATACATCAACATCTCACTTAAAAAATATTTACAAACAGATTAGCCATTAAAGGTAAATGAGCCTTATAATGAAACTTTGGATTGTAGTAAAATATTTCAAAATGTATAAAACAGTTGATTATAAATACATAACCAAAGACATCAGGACATGAAAAATACCTAACAAAGTTGCAATTGTTGAGATAGGCTTGCCACAGCTAGCCAATTTACACAAAAACCAGTTTTTTTTCTGATGATTATGCCACAGATAAGTGTGACTGTAAAAACAGCTGAAATGTTTATGTGTATGTTATCTTTTTACAAACTAAGGTTCAAGTACATTGTATTGAACAATTTTGAATATACTATCAGCAAATTAAATAACAACAACAGCTAATGGAAAGACAAGGTACAGCATCATGTATCTGAACATTTTAATACTGTTAAGTGTTTCATAGTTTGTGCAACTCCACTGAAAATTTATTATTTTGGATAAGGTATGTAACAACCCTTATGAAATAAGATTCATACACTCAGAAAGAGGTGGTAAAATTAGGGAATAAGAATTTCCAAGATAAAATATACCTTAAACTTAATAGCAATAGACGATAAAGAAATATGGATCAACTTGGGGAACCAAAACTATCCAAAAAGAGACTGCAAAAACTTGCATCCCAGCCACGGTAAGGAAATTGCTGGGTCTTGTAATGAGTGAGAATTCATGAACACAAAGGCCAGTGGCAAAGGAACATGACCTAAACAAAGAAAATCTTCATCTAGAAAACCAAAAGAAATCATATGTGAATAATAAGTTGCTTCCTCAATATAGTGGAAAGGAAAACTAACTGTAGAGAACTGTACAATCATTGTTTACCTGGATTAAAATAGCAGTATGTGGTGATCCTCAACAAAGAATATATGAATTTTAAAAATGGCAACAAGTATCATATCATTTTCTACTCCTCAATGTTGAAACATATTCCAAATAAAATTTTTCAAGATGATCCATAACAAATTCTATATACTGTGTCAAAAGAAAGTGAGGAAAAGGAGAGTAATTACAAATGTCAATAACTACACTTATTATCAGACTAATGTTCTAGACCTTTTGTACAACAAAGAAATGCTGGTTTTGTACAGAAACAAGGCGAACAGGAATGTGGTTTCACCAAGATAAATCTTCTATTAAGCCATTACACGCATCAGGCAGTTGAAGAATGAAAGGAATATTTATGCTACACCATATGCAAACATCCTAGTCAAACTACCAGACAGCACTATGGTTGTTTGTGCAAATTGCCATTCCTATACATAAGTTGCATTATGGAAACCCCACAAAGAAGAGTGGCGTACTTTAAACATAACAGTTTTATATCAGACTTTTGCAATGGAAACCTTGCAGCAGGATTATTGTAAGGATTTATGGTTATCAAACAGAGCAGCATGTTCTGTAACAACATAGAGGCTGCAAAATTACTGTAATATAATGTACAGAAACTCTGTACACTTTGTATTAAAATAAAAACAAATAAACAATAAAAAGAACAGGACACTTTGTGAAATGTTGAAAATGTACTGTTGGGCCTCTAATTTAGGAATTAAGTGATTCTGCTGAAAACCAAGAAATTTGGTTGTTTTGAAGTAAAAGAATAAGAAACAATAACATAGTACTGGTTCTTTTATTAAAACTATAATAATGATATTTTTCAAAGTTCAATTCTCCTGTCTTTTATATCTGAATGAAACCCACCAGAGATTCCAGGCAATTGCTGTGCAAAGTCTTCCCAATACTAAAATGTATACTACCCAAATATTTCACACTGTTCACCATGTCTTGATGATAAAGGGTTGGAAAAGATAAAATTTCATTAAAGACAAACAGACAAAAACAAGTTGCTACATGTATTATAAATTATAATAGCACTATGTAGTTGCTCCCAAACGTTAAGTAAATTACAACTAAAGTTTGTCTATTTTTCTTAATATGACTGACAAATATAACATATTCATACTGGTTTAACATTCATAAGCAATGTATAAATACAATGATTTAACATTCATAAGCAATGCATAAATACAATGATTTAACATTCATAAGCAATGCATATATACAATGAAAAACTAATGAATATATTCCAGATCTACAAAGTAAATATTTTTCTTGATATAGAAAATAACTTTAGCAAAAACTATTTATGCATGGTTCAGCAATACTAATTTTATCACTATAATCTCAGTTATTAAATAATTTTACAAAAGAATTTCAGCTGTTAGTTCATAGTGTTTTTATTTTCTTATATTGCTTCTTTATATAATTTTGTGATCTACCTAACCAATAAAAAGCCATACCCTTAGATTTGTAGAAGTGACAGCACATGCTAGAAATGCAAGTCTGTAAGACAGTTCCCTTACTCCCAAAGCTTTCAAACCTCTAACTCCTTCCGTTTCAAATCCTTCCATCCCTTTATGTCGTACACTACTTTCTGTGCGTACACCTATAATTGGGATATGTTTACTAGTTTGCATAAAAATATTTGGTGAAAGCAATAAGATTCAGTATTTATGAAAGCTACACCTTTACTGCTTTAATATTTATATTTAATAAACTTTCTAGAATAAAATTTACTTTCACAAGGTGCTGATAATCAATACAACAAAACTTCTAGAGAAAATACCTTTTCAACTAAATATTTTTAAATATCACAGTGAGATATTTTAACATACTAACAGAATGATAACTTATTATTTTATTAAATCTGAGCATTTGTGATACATTAAATTGTTTTACAATATAAAAGAAAATGCAAGTATACAATACACGATTAGAAAACTGTAGAAAAGAGCAATTGTTTTATTAAGTCTAATTATTTGTGATCCAATTATTTGTCACATTGAAAAAGTAAAATTAACATTATATTCCACTTTGTTCTATCATTCCAAATCTATTGTTATTTCACAGTTCATATGGCAGCTGTATTGTAATATTTTTAATGTTGCATCTAAACTGCAATCCTAATAACCAAAATATTTATGTAAAATTATGAATATTATAACTGTGAAGATAATACCAATTGTTTATTTTGTTTCAAAAGCTTATTAGATTTTTAGATATAAAGTGAGTCTGTAAACCTAATAATGCTGATTAGCTAATACTCTAATTTTTATTTTGATTTTTAGCCTAAATTAATTTCCAAACATTATTATATTAAAGCTCTCTAAATTCAAAATAAATCATAACTTATGTTAGAAGACAAGTGTTGTCTTTGTACCTTACTCACCAATATTGACAAGTGTTGTCTTTATACTTTAGTCAACAATGTTGACAAGTATTTTCTTTGTATCTTAACCCTAGCTGCTTGGGTAACATTTACTGTACATGCCATGAGATTTTAGTGACCTATATTTAAACTTTTAGTAGACTAATTGTTTTATGCATGTCATACGAAATGGTATAACAAAATCTTTGCTAATAATCTATACTTTAATAGTATATAAGTTTATGTTCTTAATTTTAAAAGGTATATTTTTCAAAATTCCTGAATTTCTCCCCATGTGATACATTTTCTCTAGGCACCTCCTTTTTTATATTTTATTCACCACCACTCCAGTAAATATGAAATTAAACACAAATTACACATCATCATATCCTCATTGCTCAGACAAACCATAATTTTTATAGCCTTCAGATTTGCTTAATTACAGAGCCATCACATAGAAATTCATAACCCCTTGCCACACCCTCTTTTAATAGTTGTATCTCATTTTTAATTCTTTATTATCAAAAGTAATAGAAAGCAAAGTTTTTCACCTATCAAATGATAGATTATATTACATTGTTTTCAGAAACAAGAACTACCACTTTCTCTGTTAATACAGACTTTGTTCCCATATGAAAGATGATGACTAGCTTGAATTTGTTACAGCTCTTGTTGCTAGTTAGAAAGCCAGAAGAATTGTGTTAGAGGAAATTGACTGCTTTTTGCAAGTTATTATTCTTGTTCTTTGATGCATTATTCAATTAAACAAAAATTATTTAGTGCATTACTACAATTAGTATAAAAAAAAGTAAAATTAAGTCATTGACAGAAAAAAAGAATAATAAATACTTCATTTCTACTTTTTTCATGTTTATTCTTTATTTATTTTTATAAAATATACTAAGATGTAAAAAAAAGGAATTTCTTTAGGTTATTTAAGGTTCAATTATGTAAGATAAAAAATAAAATAATAAAAATGTTTCACAAGGAACGTATGGAAGTAGCTCATGAGTAAAGTAATTTGACAGCATGGCATGAGCTCAGTGGCATAGCTAGGGGAGAAAGGGGGTACATCTGTTTCCAGGTGCAGCATCAGGGGTTGGGGGGCCAAATTGATGCTACACAATTAGGAATTATGGCTTACATTTTGTCACAAGGGGGCACAAAAACTGACTTTGTCCCCGGGTGCTGAAAACCCTAGCTACGCAACTGCATGAGCTCCACATTCCCTAAGTGATTTACAACTTATAGAGGTGCAAATAGTAATTACAATTCAAAGAGCAATAAAACAATAAAATGTAATTATAAGTTATAAATTAATGTAAAAATCTGAAGTCACTATAGAAAGAAAAAGAGTAATTTAGATGTATTTTACATTTTTTTTTTTATGATGATGAGGTCGGTTATGATAGAGAAAATAACAGATAAAATATAAAGTTTTATTGGAAACAAACATTACATGAATCAAACCAGAGATTTCTGAGTTGAAGAAAAGTATTTTTGATCTTAACTTGAAAAGTCACTTTGCACACAGACTGTTCAAAACAATTACTAGATATATTCACAGACAGATTATTTTTTTTTAGTTTATTTAAAATACTCCACTAAAAATTTGGGAGCTGTTTATGAAAGATTTATATTTACTGAAAGATTGCTAAATTTAGGAAGATATACACATTATATTAAAAGTTATAAATATCAAATTTAAAAAGAATTTAAATGAGTACAAATAGGTCATGTGGAGAGTCAAATTAATCAAGATCATGATGAGAGTTAACCACTACTGTTACCAAGTGTTATAGTTTTTTCTACCTTAATCATTAGAGCTGTTATCAAGTGTTCTGTTTGTGCTTTAACTACCAGTGCCATTATCAAGTATATTCGTCTTTATACCTTAACCACTGGTGTTCTGTATCATCTCTGGATATTAAATAGCCAGGGATCTCTTTGCACATCAACGATCAATTTTGTGAAGTGTCATATGTGTACTTTATCTCCTAGTTTTATAAAATGTCTTTTTGTACATGAACCACTGATGGTACTGAAAAGTGTTTGCTTGATAAATGCTTCTAGAAACTACACAGCATACTTTAACAGGTCGAATATTAAATGTATAATTTTCCTCAAAAAGCAGTTTAAAGACAAAATTTCACATCTCTCTTTACCTGGTGTTGCCAGCTGACTAATGTCAGGCACAACCACTAATGTTCCAGTGAAGTCACATCGATCTCCAGCCTGAGCATTTTCAACTGCTTCAGCTCTCAAAATGACCTCAACACTTAAGAGAAAATAAACAAGTTCAAAGCTTACAACTGTGCTTATTACTAATGAAAATATAATGGCAAATGAATTCTTTATATTTTGTAAAAATAACAGTTCAGCATGGAAAAAATATCTTTGTAAAATATTAGAAATGTTTTAGATTTAACAAAAATATAGCAACTAAGCATACACAGTAAATACACATTTAACAAGTTTTTGTTTTCTAGTTGGTTATTAGTTCTATTTTATACATATACTGTAATAATCAAGTGTATGGTAATGCAATTTGTACATTTTTATAAGTGTAGTTACAAAAACATAAGATTCTTTGAACAGAATGTTATTAAAACACTTATAGCAAATGATTATTTGTAGTTGTTTTACAGTGAGAAGCTATATTAATTTGATCCTTTTAAAACGTTCAGTATTAAAAACCAGTGGTTTTTATAAGTGGTATAGTTGACCTTATACTTGTACAATCACTACTACCATAACATGTTGACAAGAAACCACCTGAGCTTTTAAAGTTATCTTTACACACTCACTTTTAAATGACTAAAATTTTAACTCATATTATACTTATCAAAAAATCATCAATTTTCTTCTTACATTCTTGTAAAGCAATAGCTCCCCATCTACTGCTCATTGCAACTTATACTGTAGCCAGTCAAACTGTTATAAAAAAACGTTGTTACAACTGGACCTTATATTGTCTTTTCCAAATCTTAAACATGTGTTTTCTTGGCCTATTGTTTTAATAATTCAATAATGCAAACCAGAGTCCTTTATTAAAACAGTCATTTGGATAATCTTGTAAACTTCAATATCACCTTTTACCCTTCTTAATAGAAAAAGTTAAAAAGCTCTTAACCTATCCATATAACTTAAACATTTTATCCCCAGAATTGTCTTAGTAGCCCTATTCTGAATTTTACAATACACTATTATGCTTTTTAAGATAAGGAGACCAAAACTGCACATAGTATTCCAAATGAGGCCTAAGTAATGATTTGTATGGAAGTAATTACCTCTTTTTACTACTAACACACAAATCTATAAATACAACCTAAAATCCTATCAGTTTTACTATTAGCAACAAAGCACTTCAATACAAAGCAACCTAAGATGAAAGAAAATTTGCAATTTCTTTAACTGTACAAAAGTTCCCTAATTTGAATCAAAATATTCTGTACGTACTAAGAGAAATGTAAAAGATAAAATGTCAATAAAAAACGTATGTGGTCAAGCAGTAAAACAACTAGGAAACAATACTTAAATAACAAAACATTAAAGAAACAAAAATAAAGCCTCAACTAAACATTTGTAATTTCAAGCACAAAGATGAACAGCATAATGAACTCAGGAATATTTGGATGCACGGCAGAGAATCAAGACATAATAGGAGCAGTGCCTGACTGGTTCATGATTTTCACACCATACAGGTATTGTATTCAATAAATGCATGTGATGAACATTTCATTAGATTTAAAGGTGATCACAAACTAGCAAAAAATGCAGGAACAGCATAGAATTTTGGTCTGATTATTATGTGCTAGCACTAAGAAAACTTATGACGATGGAAGATCAAACTTAAATTTAAAACCGATACCAAACTTCCACACTTCTTAAACTAAAAGTAATACTTACTAACAGACAGTCATTTAGTTATATACATTTTGTATTTCATAAATGTTTACACTTTTCACATTATTGTGAATATAAGACAATTTTATATCAAACTGTAGGTTAGGAGCTTTAAATACCTTCTTGGAATACTGCCCCGAGGAAGTTCTGCTTGCGTTTCTTGAATACGAATTTTCTGGAAATCTACAAATCTAGAATGATTTATATCCAACATGAATCTTGTACGGTTGTTGCAAACTGGATTTCGACAAATTGTTGGCTGAAATCAAACCAGACATTTTCATATAAAATTCTTATGCTAAAACTACTTATGTGGAAAACATTGATTCTTTTGTATGAGACAGAGTAATACTTTAAGCTAAATTATAAACATTACACCACATAATACAAGTTTCATGCATATAAATAATTAATTTGTATAAAACTGTTTCATAATATCTTGACTTGCTTAAATCAATGATTATATCTACTAAATATATTTAAATAGCACTTACACTGATTCTACAAGCTTAAAAAAAATATAAAAAGTGGACTGCTTGAAAATTAGAATGAGTAATTTTGACATGTAATTTGTTCGTAGTAGAATACAGAAATTCAGAAAGAGCATTTCTGAACCACCTATAGCAGATGCAAGTTTTACACTGGCTTTTCTATGAATTTTATACTTATTGAAAGAAACTCTGTAGCCCTTAATAAAACAAATTGAACTGACTAGAATTTAAGGAAATACTATATACAATATTTATATTTTTTTCCACACATTCCTAATTTTATTTTATTTTTTTATTTATGGCCATGCAATAAAATAGCCAAATACCTGTGTATATTTGAACTGTTGTAAAACATCTTTAATAACAGTCTGACAGTCAAGACAAGTGAATGTTCCACTAACTAGTTCAGGATGGACAGGGTGGGTTCGAACAACTTGACCAGTTATGCGCAGAAGACTGCCTATTTTTGCTGTAGTTAGCTCTCTAACCCTGGAAAGAAATTAAACAATGAAAACTAGAAAAATGGACATTTACTGAAATTAATAAACTAATTAATTTCTCAAAGAAACTTAATTGAGACGTCACATAGATGATTGAAATCCTTGAATTTCTTAGCATGTTTTGTTAGACTTTTGGATCATGTCTTTTTTCAGCTCTTTCTACATGAGAAAAATACTATAAAAGCTTATATATTTATAATATAAAAAAAAAAAATTACTTCACTTTTGTTATTCTTTCAAAACACTGTATATTCTCTTTGTAAGGAAGCATTATATTGTGCATCTATGTCACAAAACATTTTTATGAATAGAAATAGCATTTTCACACTTACTTATGCTCATTCTTAGAGTTAAGTATTTTCTAACCCTTAAATGAATAAGAGTGTAAAACTCATTCAATTATGCTTACTGACTCGTACCTAAATAGTTAAAACAATTTATGGTGAGTTTTATTTACTTATAAATTGCATTTATTAATACAGAGTTACCCCCATTTTGTTCTGCCATGCCAGCTTTCTAGTCCATTATGTAATCTGTTAGGCATGAGTTGTTTATATAAAGAACAGATGGCTGGGGTGGGTATAAAAACTTTTATGTAACTGAGGAAAGAAGTAACAACATATTGACCTTCTTAGTTCATCTGCCAAAGACAAAAGGAATTTAAAAGTGGTTATGTATCATGAAAGTGGAACTAAAGATGTCAATTATGTCAAAAGTGAAATCTCTTTAAGCATCTGGTTATTTGACTTAACAGAGTGTACCGAGCCAAAGATGTTGAAATGCCTACTAATTGTAATCATAAAAATCGTAAGTGTTGGTAAGACATCATGTTATTTGTTAAACAAAAGTGAAAGCAGTTTGAAAATGAGAGAGCTAAGATTGCTAAATCAAACAACTGTATCCAATCCTTTCTCAAAGGAAAAACAAAATAATTTTTAATTATTTAAAATTTTTTCTTGCTGTCATACTTTGGCAAGATTGTACGTGAATTATCTTTATTAGCTACAACAATTTTAGCGTTTAAAAAAGCAAATAAATTTTTTGAGACCACTTTCAGCTATATTTACATCAACAGGATGAAAAAACAATAATTTGCTGTGTAAAATCTACATCTAATTGTCATACACTGAGTAAAATATATTTTGTTAAATCAGAATAAATCTAGGTCACTCTGAATATGTTTTGTTTCCTCCATCCAGAATTTTTGAGGTGGGAAGGAAGGTTGAGATTTTTTGTTGATTCCCAATAACTTTAATTCTAAAAAGAAATAAAAAATAAAGTCCAGACATTTTAGTTAGTTGGTCAGTAAAAAGAAAATTTTTTTTTAAGATGGGCTTACCACAAACATTGTATGCTGAAGTACTAGACAGACATAGCGTAGCACAGTAAGACTGGTAAAAAAAAACCATCCATATATAAATAATTTAAACACTTGAATTGTAAGTCACTATAAAAAAAATATATTTTTACACATTAAAAAAATTATTTGAATACTTGAAAGAGTTTCTATCATTTAAACTGAAATGGACAGATGCTTTTAATGAAATGCAAACTATCTCATTTTTTAATTACCTATGTTAAAAAATGCAAAAATACAAGAAAAATTGTCTGTATAATTTTATCTACCTGAATGTGTCCCAATGTATACATCTGTACACCTTTTATATTTTGTTTCATGGAAATATGTACAGATGCTGAATGGAAATCTGTGTTAGGGAAGGTTGCAATTTTGAAAAACCCACATTTTCATTAGAAAATAAAATTTGTTTGCAATTAACATTTATTGATGTCTATTTGCAGTGACAGAAACCCAGCTGTGAGTACCTCTGACGTGCCTCCATCCAAGTCATGATTCCAGATCATCTCTGTAGAACAGTCCTTAGACTTTATGCTTCTTGCACTTGGAAAACAGCCTTCTAATGCAGAAAAACCAAATTCTACACCTCATAAAGTTACCAAAACTTTCACCAACAAAGCAAAACACAAAACCTGGTTTGACCCCCAGTAGACTGTAAACAGACCACAGTTACACCACAAAATTGAAGACACAGATGGTTGTAATGTGGTAGTGATGCTTTTTAAACTGTGCCAAAAACATAATACAACTGATTTGACTGGTGGTAGTGTGAGGACACAAAAAGGTTGCAAAACTTTGAAACTTGTAATCCATCAATAATTAAACAACATACAAATGCAATGAACTTAAAGTGACATTCAGATGAACAGATAGAAATAATTCTCAGACAGAATTTTTCTGAACTACAAGGAATTTAGTACTGTTTTATGTACTGGCAAACTACTACACTTTCTAGTGAAACATAACACTCCACACTCAACAATCTATGAAGACCTGAGTAACTATGTGATAACAAAATTAAAATATAAAGATACAGTTTTGAAAACATCTAAGGGTTCCAAGACAATGATGAAGTCCTAAGTAGTGTATAAAAGTTCTACAAGGTTTCTGGCAATGCACAAAATTCCTTGAAAAACTTCAGACTTGGCTTGGTGATGGCAAAACAAAGTGATTGAAACAGGCATCTCACACCAGATGGCTATCCCCATCTGAATGCTGTTTCCTCTCTGAGATACCTTCTCAACAGTTATCATGGATCTTGAAAACACAGATGCTGGTTATGAGAAAGTGAGACTGAGCTTGGAACTATCTACCAATTAACTCACAAAAAAGCTGAAATCATAATCCATAGTTCATATCATTCACTTCTTACGCAGTGTCCTAAGACCCATCACCCAGTTTACTCCAACCTCTGAGAAAACAATGTAGATCTCTTAGTGATCAAGCCCAAGATGGATATAATCAGTTCTCTGAGAAAATTGAAAATTATTGAAGGAGGTAGTCTAAGGAAAGCCATCAAAGGTGTTAAAAGTTCAACATCCAATCAACTGAACATGAAACTGACTGTTTGACAAAAGCTGAGCATTCATACATTGACAATGTAATTGAAAATATTTAAAAGCAGCTAGAGAACACTGCCATCTTTGACAGTTTCTCTGTATTTGTCATGAGTAGCACTGATGCTACGACAGGAAATGCTCACCCTTCACCACAGCCTTGCCCAGTGGAACTTGCTGAAGGAAGTGATCAAAGACACTGACAAGAGCAAGAAAGAATCATATTATGCTCTCCTATAGACAATCACACAATGGGACAAAACATTTGGAAATTTCTATCCACTAATTCAACAACTTAAAACAACTGTCAATTTTTCCATTTAGCACTGCTAAATCACAGTCACAGGAAACTACTTGGAAGATTAAACTGTCCATAAATTATTACTGATTAGAAAGTCTGACAAATATGCAGACTATGAGAGTGATTAAGAGAGGGCATTTGCAGAAGTCCCAGCATACTGTACTTTGGTGTATGTTAAGATGAATTAAGAATTCTGTGTTAAAAAGTAGCATAGCTGTAGATCACTTTTTACCAAGGAAAAGGCAAAAAATACAAACTCCTGTAACTATAACACTAAGTCAAAAGCTCATGAAAGCATTTAGAAGGTCTAGGTTCATTTTACTGTTTGTTAAAATTGAATGAGGATAATGCTGCTACTGTTAAGAATGTAAAAAGCATGAGAAGCAACTGCAGAAAAGATTATGTGACATACTTTACCCAACTCAAATGATACTGATATTATGGAAAGAATGATTAAGGCTTTTAAGACTTTGTCACAACATTAATTAACAAATGTTTGCAGGAATATGAGAAACTCAGTGAATTCAGACAGAGTAATGACTTGTATCTCAGGAATAACTGGTTATGGTATTAACACTTTTACTAATAAAGCATAAAATATTTCAACTTTCTTAGGTCATCTTCAGGTGAACAACGTTGTTCTCTGCATTATTAATAAAAGTGTTAATATCCATACCAGCTGTCCTGAGATACATTTTTACTTAAAGTGGGTTTCTTGTCTTTCACAAAGAGTAATGACTTGCTGATTAATGAAAAACAATCAATAAAATAAAGTTGTAGATGTTTCTTTTTATTAAAAAACATACATTTACATGTATACAAATAATGAAATTAACTTTTACATATTCAAAATAATGCACATAAAGTAAAGTATGACACATATCCTAAAGTTAGTAGGTTGTGTGCATGCCAATGCCCATTTTTTCTTGCTGGATATAATGCTATAATAGATATTTATGTCATTTAAAATGCTACTGCATTTACTTTTTGGATTTTTCATATCTAGAAATATCAGAATATAATTACATAATGTAATATAATTTATAAAATTTGTTCTTTTTAAAATGTAATCCAATGACACATAATTACTCATTTTAAGATCTGTAATGTTTTGCAAAACTTACTTGTGTCTTGAAAATACATCTGTAAAACTAACATAGAAATCTTTCAGTACATTCACTTGTGCTTGGTCCTTGACAAAGTTTCTAACAGCTCGACATAAATATGGATATACCCTGAAAAAGTAACATTTTCTGAAAACTTGAACAGTGAATATTTTATAGCTTTATACAAAATTTATTGTAAAATAGCACAATATCATGAAAAATTCTGTAGAAACTAAGAAAAAAATTACAAATTTATTTAAATTAATGAACAAAGATGACAAATTAAAATAACGTGTGAAAACAAAATAATTGTTGTTCACAACTGTGTAAATGAGTTTTTTTAATGATTGGCTAGCTTTTGTATTAATTTTAATTCAAACTGGCTAATGATGAATACAGAAAAATTCCAAAAACAAAAATCTACTCTAGATAGTCAGAATCAAGAATAATGAAATACCACACTTTAAAGTATGACTAAGGACGTTATCTACATCAATAATCACTTCAAAAAAACATGTATAAGAGAACCTTCAAATTAAACAGTATGTTTTACAAGTCTCTGTATCATCCAAAGATAGAAGCATAACCTCACTCTAGGGAGGAGGCAATACAGAAATAGGGACAAACAGGTATAAGCCATATAGAATAATAATCATATTGAAAGAATTACTACAAGATTATGTATGTCCTGTTCACCGGAAAGATGCTAACTGCATGCAGAAAAGCTGCTAAAAAGTTTAGAAAAATTATCTAAATCTATCTAAATACATAAGACACATTCAATACAAAATATGGAAGGGTTAAATTAGCAATCCTTTCTCCTATAACACTAACATATGACAATAATTACCAAATTATCACTTGGAAACTATATAATCTGAATTGCATTTCACATTTACATCAAGAACCTTGCAGAACAGTTGCAAACATTATTTAACTGAATTCTCATGTGTTAGGACACTAATATACTCTTGTGTGACACATAATTCTAAAAATCAATAAAGTAACTTTAACGAATTTCGCATTGTTGTAATTATTGTAAAACTATAGTTGCATGGAAGAAAATATTAGTCCAGCATAAAAAAGCTTACAGAAACACATAGAAGTCTCTAAAATTATGAACATTGTATCCTATAAGTCTGCAGAACTACTCCAGCATGTGTGACAGGCTGTCACATATAGAATTAATATTAATTTTAGACGAGGTTGTACAGATTTCATATAACTTTGTTAACTGTGAGTCCATAATTAACTTACTCTATTAGTCAATAAAATGGAGCCATGATCTTTCCAAACCAACCCTACAGAAACACAACTGACTGTCCATTTAGTTTATTAAAAACCAAGGGCACACACTAATCAAACTCATCGTCTTCTTACAAATCAAAAACAAATTTAATGATTTTATGATTTCCATAGGGTTATACTAACTACCCATTCTTGGTCTTACACAATATCCAAAACTGACATGGATTAATTACACTATTAATTAAAAGCAGTAATTCTTAATTTAAAATTTCAAAACATACCTATAATATTCTTCTTGAATAGTAGTTGCCAAATTTTGGTTAAACTTTTCAACATCTTGAAAATTAATCTGAAGTGTATTTCTTTCAGGCTTCACTAACTGCTTTGCATCTTTCAAATATTTTAGCTCATGAGCTTCATTTTGGTACCTTCATAAATAATGAAATAACCAGAGTATGGATTAAAGCACTGAAATGATTCCCAGAAAGTGAGAAACAATTAAAAGCAACTAACTTTAGAACAAAAAATAACTTTGATAAAAAATAATAAGCATACAACTACTTTAATGGACTATATGAATTCACTTACTGATTTCTATTTTATAACTATCATGATAATTAACAATCTTAAGTTAACTGCATTGAGTAAGAATGTACTTTTTATCTGTAGAATAAGTACAGAAAAGGCATAGTCATTCCTTTAAATTGCTGTGTGATCCTACGTTAAACAAATCAATATCCTTATTCTTGCTGGTATGGTATATGCATCATTTTAAAAAAGTATTAGGGTCTCCAAACTTCACAAATCTGTACTAGTATCATGGAAAATATCAAAAACTCAAAATTTTTTATCCAGCATAGCACATTAAGATGTGTAGTAACTGAATGCTATTTTAATTTGATGAAAATATAATAAAAATAAAACTGAGTATGTAATAACCTAATCATTTTATTGTATCAGCTATATCATAAACTCGACATGGGCTGTTGGAAATCCATTAAATACTCACAGATCAAACAATGGTTTTCAAACAAGACCCAAAACTTGAACACTTAAATAGTTCAATATTCTTCTTCAGAATAAAATATTGTTTTAGTAGCATGCTGTAATCCTAAAATACTAGATATTCTCACAAGACATAAACCAGTACTGCATAAATGTATTTTATAAGAACCAGAGTCTGATGTACATTGGCAATCTATTGCTGTAACCCATTTTGCATTAGTTATCACACACTATGAACAAATGGAAATGTCATATTTTCAAACAATATATAAAATAACCTAACTCATTCAAAATGACATGTCTTAGTAAACTAATTCACAGAACCTAATGCTAAACTCTGAATCATAGGATAAGAACATAAAACTTTTCATGATTATTAGACCCACATTTCATTATATTGAAGGAATTATATCTCTTCTACTGTTTTTAAATGATGGAATAAAACTGATATTAATGATGCAGTAATTCATATTAATGAGATCATCAAATGATCTCCACAGAAACAGTGAGCATTTGCTTATCAAATAATTAGAATTACATTCAAATAATCCAAGTTATCAGAATATTTTAAATAATTGCAAAATTTTAATTTGTTCAAATATTAATAATATATTAAGGTAGAATTTTGCACTTCAAAATCCTATCACTGCATTTAAGTTATTAACAGTTGTTCAAAAAAGCTAATTGTATCATCATCTGCTGTTAACACATTCTAAGTGAATTGTTCCAAATCTGAAGCATTACCAACCCATTTTACGCTTGAGATCCGTTCTAATTTGTGTAATATAAAATTAATCATGACATTTTTTTTCATCGCCAATTAAAACTGAGAAATGGCACGTTAAAATCTTACGAATATTCTATTAATGTGTTGTACATTAATGTTAAACAATCAAATATTCTTGTGATGATTCATAATAATAATAAAAAAAAAAGTCAGGCGGAATAAAATGTAACGAGAGTAAAAGATACGAGAACTTCCAACATTACTAAAGTAGTGTGATGTCTCATTTACCCATCAATCAAAAATTAATACAACCAACTGCAGTAACTCATGGTTCTCGGCTTTATAATCGTTATTAAGACAGAAGACAAGAAATAACAAAGATGTTGACTCACACGTATAACAAAATAGTATTTGAATATCATTTTTCGTTTCTGTTTCCAAACATATTTTAAAAAATGTCAATAAAACATGTACTAACCACTTGTTACTTTTTGAAACTTAATTGTAAATTAATATTGTTTAGTATACTAATAGTAACAATACCACTACTACTAGTAATAGCACTTACTCTTCAAGAAAATCTTGGAACAACTTTTGACAACGATCTCCAACATCATCTTTTACATGAACTTGCCCAATACTTTGTTCAGCAACATCCATCTTGTTATTACTTTCTCAAGTTAAATACCACGACTTCTAATAATAGTAACACGACTATTAGAAAATTATGTCACATTTGTTAACAATTGATAGAATTTTTTCGCGCCAAATTTGTCACGTGATTACGCGCTGTGACTGCTTTAAAAACGTAATAACAGCATGAACATTTTTAGTTATTACTGGAGAAATGCCCACACAGTTTTGTAATCACTATACAGTTTATTAAACTACACTAAATTTTATCAATTATAAATTAAAATAAATAATGATAACGAAAATATTGTTAACACATTTTGCCGACAGAGGTCTTGAAATTTTTTGGTGATAACTTTTGTTTATTTGTAGTTAAACAGAAAGCTACACCATGAGCTATCTGTGTTATGCTTAACATCAGTAATAAAATCCGGTTTTTAGTGTTTAAGCCACTGGAGGAGAGGGATGTCAATAGGAATGTAAAATCATAATTTATATGTCCTAATTACAAATGAGAGAAAACAAAGAATATATTATAACATCTCAACAACACTATATTTGTCGCATCCAGTTCCGACAACGTCTTTCACTTAATACCAGTGCTCATCAGGCTGGCTGAGATACAGTGAATATAGTTGTGGTCTGGGTCAATGGCTCTCAACCTTTTCCAACTGAGAACCAGCTAACTTTAATCTCAAAATTTCGTATAGAGCGTTGTACAATATTAGTTTTTAAAGCATTTTATCATTACATTGTGAAACAATAGACTTCAGCATTTGTATTTTAAAACACAATTTTGTTTTCAACCGCTTTACCAACTGGCTGAAATCTCCATGTGAGCCGGTGATAAGGAAATCTGGTTTATGTGCTCGTTAGATAAGCAATTTTCATAAACAGTGACTGTTATAAATAATTTTTTATAGATCATGTATCAAGCCGTACTGATTGTTAATGGCGACCCAAGCAAGATACAAATTCTGAAAAAACACAAGCTAGGACCGGATGACCAGGTGGTTATGGTACTTGACTCGTAATCTGAAGGCAGGGCTGACGAGAGTTGGGGTTAGGGCACATAAACTGTCCAGGCCCTGACCTGTCTCTCGACGCCCCTCTCTGAGGTGCGCGTGTTCGAAGCCCCATCACACTAAACATGTTCGCCCTTTCAGTGGGGGCGTTATAATGTTATGGTTAGTTATAATGTTACTTTTTCAGTAAATGCGTTTGATTAATTTTATTTATATTAAGCAGCAAGACAGTTTGTTATAAATTTTTAGTTCAGAAGATGTTTGTTTTATTTTTGAATTTCGCGCAAAGCTACTCGAGGGCTATCTGCGCTAGCCGTCCCTAATTTTGCAGTGTAAGACTAGAGGGAAGGCAGCTAGTCATCACCACCCACCGCCAACTCTTGGTCTACTCTTTTACCAACGAATAGTGGGATTGACCGTCACATTATAACGCGCCCACGGCTGAAAGGGCGAGTATGTTTGGCGCGACGGGGATGCGAACCCGCGACCCTCAGATGAAGAGTCGGACGTCTTAACCCACCTGGCCATGCCGGGCCCATCACGTAGGAACTCTGATAAATAGACAGTTAACTGTTTACCGGCAATAACGTATTTAATTGCGTTTATGTTTCTAATACGTTATTAAGTTCAACATAATTAAAAGTGTTTTGCTTCTGATTTTCGTTTGTATTCAATGCCCGCAATAACATTTGTTAAAATATAGCTAAAACATTCAGTGAAACGTAACAAAAATATTTGAATAACAAACGTGGTTATAATGTTTCTTTTACTTAGAAAAACTATATTATTTTACTGTTTCAAATTCAGTTAAATCAAGCGAATTACGAAATTCATATACTTAGATAAAATATTTAAGTTCACACTAATACAACAATAACAACTCATATATGTGTATCAATATATAAATTGATATTTTTTGCTATCTATGAATTGTAAAGGAGTAAAATCATTTAGTGTAGTAGGCACGTATATCATATGCTTTCTACCTATTTTAGTTACAAAAATTCGTTTTTTGTTTTCTGTCCTGTAATGGTAACAACACTTGATCCAGAAAATCTTTTAGGTTATCTTGATCTAGTTGTTTTGTTTCTTTGTTCGCTATAGTAGATAATGTCTATTTAGCCCAAGAGAATATTACAGCAACATATATCATTTGGGTTCAAAGGATTGGCATTGAAATATCATTGGATGGCTGAGTATGACGTTGAATAGACGACCAATACAATGGTAGAAGAAAAGTTATTATATCATACTTTCGATAGAACAAATAAGATAAGTTTGCCTGCTAATTTACTTTCGCTTTCTGAAGCAAGTTCTAGTTGGTTTTCATCGCGACTAATTCGGCAGAACTTCACCTTAATGAACAGAAAGCTTACAAGCCATTTACTGACTACTAGAGGCGATTGCTTACTTCACTGTTCTACACAGGTACATATTCTGTTTTTTTTCTTGTGTGTGTTTGTATGCGTCCAAGTAAAAACTGTTTTCACAGTGCTTGAAATGTGTTCAATATTACTATTTCTTATACAATATTAAACTCAATTAAGCTAACAACTATAAGATACTCCTATTATTTCTTGCTCGAATCTACTATTATTTTCGGGTTTTCTTAGCTTATTCTTGTCAAGAAATCGGTTTAACCGGAAAATACTGTTATGAAAAACTGTGTTAATACTGTTTTATCCAGGAGTTTTATTTTATAACGTTAGAATAGCTTTATAGATCTGGTGGTGCATTATTTAAGTGGCTTTGTACTGAAAGAAACAAACAAGCCTAATGCATTTAAATGTTTTCAATAAATATTTAATTTAATTTCTTTACAATTAAAATGTTTCAGAAGTTAGATTTGTTATAACTTTTTATTTAATCCACGCTAAAAATTGTGTCATGTGGCGCAGAAGGCGTTTTAAAGCTATATGATTTATTTTAATGGACTCTCTAAGCTCTGATGGGAATCGAACTCTGTATTTCCGTAAACATATTGCTGGCTCATTGTTGGAGAAGTAAAACAAAACATTTACACAAGTTAAACTCGATTGTTTCGAAACAAAAATGCATAAAAGGTAAATTTTACAAACTTGGTTTGTTTGTTTGTCTATTTCTGAATTTCACACAAAGCTACATGAGGGCTATATGCGCTAACCGTCCTTAATTTTCCAGTGTAAGACCAGAGGGAAGGCAGCTAGGTATCACCACCCACCGCCGACTCTTGGGCTACTCTTTTACCAACGAATAGTGGGATTAGACGTCATATTATAATACGCCCCTATGGCTGAAAGGGCGCGCATATTTGGTTGGTGCTGGAATTCGAGCCCGAGACCTTCGGATTACGAGTCGAGTGCCTTAACCACCTGGCCATACCAGGCCGTTTCACAAACTGCTTGATGGTATGATTGTTAGGTTCTTTTATGTTTCATTCCTTAGAAAGCAATTTTCAATAATAAAATTCAAATTAACTTTTCTAGTAATAGGGTAAATTTGACCAGTTGTTTTCTCTTTGGTCAATAAGTACGTCAAAGTTGAAGATGGCGTCAGATAGCCTTACTAGTTTCGCTATAAATACAAATACAAAATAATTCGATACTAGTTGGTTTAACTTTTTACTCAGGTTAGTTCTTTGGTCGGTTGTAAACCACAAAGCTACACAATTAACTTCTTGTACGCTTCCTATCACGAGTATCGAAACCTGATTTTTAACGAGATAAACCAATTGATTTGTCGCTGAGCCATTGGGGGTCTCGTTTTGGAATTTCCCTTTTGTCTACAATTGCCTTTGAAAGTAAAAGAAATACAAGTTGTTACAAGTGTACGTACGGTTGCTATACATACTTGAAAAACATTAGATTTAGTCTTTTAACCGCAATTTATCTTTCTATTTTCTGAAATTAGACGTACATCTATTATAATAGTTTAATTTTTCGACTTTATAATGTTATATAGTAATCAAAAGATGGCAGCACAATATAATTCTTTGCTAATATTGATTTATACCAAGTGCAAGTTCTTAATGGCTGATCTTCTTCCTAAGTGATATTTGTGACAGTTTCCTGAACGAAAGGTATACTTTACATTTAATAGATTAGTTTCTCCATTTTTCTGCACTAAAAGAGTAAACTGTTTACAAATTCGGCTTAAGAAATACAAATGTAGGATTAAGTAAACATAACAATTAAGTGTTCAGTTGGTTATGATATGTTTACTGTTTCCATGGTGCTAGACTAAACTGTGTTCTTGGCTGTAAGCTGCTGCTTACAAACCGAGGCAACTGGTATCATGCAATCCACTATATAAAACTTAACATCAACATATAGGTCAGTTACCTACAGATTATATGCATTAAACTTAACGCCATAAGTCAGGTCGGTTATTATATATTATATCGTTGTTCATCTCTGTGAAACCATATATAAATATGAAACTAAAATCAAGCTCTATAATCAGGCCAGTTGTTTTCTTATTAGTTCTTATTTTATGTTAATGTGACGACAGTTGACTAACGAATCAACGTAGGTTGTTTTGTTATATGACAATTAGGGCATTGCCCTAAGAGTACAATATCAGAAAATTCCTTTATTTATTCGATCTGATGACTGTGAACATTTTTGTAAAGGATAAAGATAAAGGCAGGAGTATAATAGTAATTTCATTCCGATACACTCTCTTAACAGATTTTAAATAATCTACGATATTTTTGGTGAAATATTCTATAAGATGGAATGATTATTTATCAACTCTCTAGAACAATGTATGTTGAAAGTCCTAACGCTACTCCAGATTCATCTAATTTTAAACTGCGTTGTTAGCTTCCATAACCATGAGAAATTTTGTTTTCCTAAAAACATTTGAAGCATTAATTCAGAATTTTTGGTTTAAACACCGAAAGCTGGGATAGTCTTCAAAACAAATAGATCTAAAATTTGATACAGATACGAAAAAGTCTGATTGATTTGCCTCACAGTCCTCCTATTTTGTCCATTTTGGATTTAGAAACACAAATGTGTAAAAATAATATTTGAAAAATGTCAAGGTAAGGATTTTAATTTACTCGACTTTTATCAAAATTTTTATGCCTCTTAGTTCAAGTTGTTGAGCCAAAAAATAAACAAAAATAAAAAGAGAAAAGCAAAAAAGGAAAAACTACGTTTTATGTAAAATTCGGTTTCGTGTGGGCAATAAAGTAATTTTTTACAGCTGTAATTAATGCACCTTGTAATCTCCGTAAATTAAAATTTCAATGACTTCTTTTCTATTACAGTTTAAAATCATTTGTTTATGGTACCATGGGTTCTATAATTCTGAGTGCAAATAGAAACTGAATTATGATAGTTTTATGTTCGAGTACTTAGAAATATTCGCAAATCATGAATGTGGGGGTGTGTTTTCTTTCAGTAAAGCCACATCGAGCTATCTGCTGAGCCCACCGAAATGAATCGAACCCCTTATTTTAACGTTGTAAATTTGTAAACTTACCGCTGTACTAGCGGGGAACATCATGAATATTCAATTTAACATTCATAAATTTTAGAATGCTTTAATTAATAAGGTGTTTTAACTATACAGTACTCAATCTAATCGACAATTACACATGAGGTATTTTAAACTGCTCTCTTGTGCACTCCCTATGTATATGTTTTATAAATAATCTTAAATACCTTATCAACATGATCATTAAATAAGACAGGATTGGGATAAATATAATTACATAATTTTATCATATTCAGAGTTATTAATAACATAGAGATAAATCAATAATAACAAACATATGTTGTAAACTAAAAGCAAGTTGTTGTTTATTTGCTTTAGCTTTGTTTTCTAACTTTCTTGCTTAAAGGACCATTGTTTGTTTTTGAATTTCGCACAAAGCTACTCGAGGGCTATCTGTGCTAGCCGTCCCTAATTTAGCATTAAGACTAGAGGGAAGGCAGCTAGTTATCACCACCCACCGCCAACTCTTGGGCTACTCTTTTACCAACGAATAGTGGGATTGACCGTAACATTATAACGCCCCCACGGCTGGGAGGGCAAGCATGTTTTGGCGCGACTCGGGCGCGAACCCGCGACCCTCAGATTACGAAGCGCACGCCTTAACGCGTTAGGCCATGTCAGGCCCTTCTTAAAGGACCACATTTTAATTAACCGTTTCTATTACCTAACTCTATTAAGAACGTATAAAGTACTAAGTAAGTAAAGGGTTTTTAAAAATTATCTTGTAATATCATGGTACTTGTGGTTTAATTATTATCTTCATTAGTATTAACAGTAAATAATATCCTAGAAATGCTGTAGCTACTTTTTGTGTTTTTACAAACGTAAAGGCTACTCTGTACATAGTATATGATAAGATTTTTCTTGGAAGTTTTCCAATACTTAAATTAATTCATAGTCACAGCATTGCAATCATCATGAGTTTTTTGATATCTTTGTAAACTTAACATGCATTTATCTACATCGGTGTATGTAATTAACTCCATTATTTACTGAGTTAACTTTGAGTTCTGATCTACGTACTTAATTTGCTTTGATAAAAAGCTTTTAAGTTATATATATATAAAAACTAAAGCAAGTAGACACAAAAGAATAGTAAGTTTGATATGAGACAATTTTGCATATTTGTTATTATTTCATGACTGTCTTATTTAAATATATGAAACATAAATAAATAAGTACTAATATCTCTAAAACAAGCCTATAATTGAAAGGGCTCTAGGAAAGATACACATAGAGATGTCTATTTAATGCATAAATTTAACGAAAAATCTTAATATTTATCGTTTTAATGGAATACAGGTTATTCTTTGAAGATTTAGATAAACTGGTTAGTTAATTACGATATTGTCAGGAAGTAAAATGAGTAAAATAGCACTTGTTATTTTACAGTAAGTTGTTAGAACTAACGAATTAAAATTAATCAGGAGATATATGATTTTCTAAGTAAGTAGAATCGATAAACAGAAAACTATGATATTAACTTTAGTAGAAGCCCATAAAGTGGTGTAATATTCTAAAACTAAACAAAATAAACTTATTTTTTTTACGTTGTAAAGTAACAAACTGATATACTAAATGGTATATGAAACGTTTTCTCAAAAAAAGCATCTTTGTAATTTTTAAAGATTTTAACCAGGTATTGTATTTTTTTCTGAATAAATAACACTCTTAAATACCTACACAGAAATATATTGGACCTAGAATACTGGTATTTAGTATTAAGCTTAAGAACATATAAATAATCTGTTGGAAACTGTTTTTTACCCATTTCAATAAGACATTTAATGTGCTTTAATAATTAAAACAACAGGTTAACTCTGGTTTGGTATCCTTTGCTCCACTGATAAATTCACCTGGTGTTTAACCATAAAGCGAATTCTTATTTTGGCTGCAGCTGACCTTTTATGACTAGTGGAGAGTAATGATTGTCCTTAAACACTTCAAAATATAGGGCGAAACTGGTTGAATCAGGCTAGACAAGTATTAGTTGCATCATTGAAATGAATCATGGGCTAAGCTTAAACACTGAAAACTGGCACTGGCTAGAGAAAAAAAAAAGGTTCGAATTATACTTTAAAAACTAGCAATATGTATATATATACAGTTTTAACTGAAAAGTAAAAATTCTTGGCCTAGATATTTTCAGCGTATAGGCTCAGTCTAAAAAGACCAGTTGCTTAAACATGTTTTAGTTCATTTCCATTTTAAAAAAATGTTTAAAATTGCGATAAACATACTCTTTGCGAAATCTAGATCATACATGTAAAAATTATGATAAATATAAAAATGCTGATAAAACACCCAGTCCAAAAATTGAAGACTATGATGAAATAGTTTTTAATATTGCCAAGAGATGGAAGCAGCAGCATTTCCCAGGACAAATATGCATTTGTATTTAGCTCAAAGCTACACAACAGGCTAAGTATATGTATTACCTTCTGTCTACCAAAGGGATCGAAACCCAGATTTTAGCGTTGTAACTTTGCATACGTACCGTTGAACCATCGGGTTGTCAAACTTGCATACCTCATGCAAAAAGAAATCGATCAGATATTGAAAAAGATTGAAAGAAAGGGTACAAAGATTTGAGAGAGAGAACAGAGGTGAAACCTTTTTTTTTCTAAAGAATGAAACATTGCGAATTAGAAATATTTTCAAGAAAAAGAATTTGCAACTCTGACCCAGAGCTAGGATTCTTCCTAAATAAGAAAAAAAATTCAGTGAGGAATTTAAATTATGGTTATATAAGATAACTCTAAAGAGGAGAAAACAAGATTCCTATACAGATTTTAACTATTTAAATTTAAACAATGTCTTAATGATATCCAGTTTCTTATACTAGAAGCAACTTCAAAACATAAAAAAAATATTAAATTCCTGACTTCCACTATGCTAATCATATTAGATTTGGAAGACACGAATGTGTTGTAGTATGAGTTTAGATGTTTCGTGAGATAAAGATCTCAAATCAAAGACGAATATTGGTTAATAAAGTAAAAATGTTTCTGAATAATTATCAATGTTTAAACTTTTATTTTTTCACGTGATGAGACACTGGGTTTATAACCGTAAAAACCGGGTTTCGATACCCATGGTGGTTGTAACGTAGATTGCCCATTGCATAACTTTGTGCTTAGCAACAAACAAAAAACTTTTTCATGGGTGTATCTGGCTGTAAACAAACTAGCATGTGGTATGAACGAAAACTTATCTTGTGAGTCAAGGAGACAATACCATTGCTTTTGTTAGCACACCAAGTTTCAGTCTTAAAAGAATGATTTGTGGTATTATAATTTGTATTGTCAGGTGAGAGGGGGCACTTTTAATAAGCACATCATTAAGTCTCTTCTCTCCAGGAAAAATGTGGCTAGTGGTTACCATTTAAGACTTCACAATGTATATAGTTTGCACTTATGCTAATCATAGTAACATATACAGTGCTCAATATAGTACAAAATTACTAACTATTCTATGCCAAGTGTGACTTAAGTGAATCTGAACGTATTCACAAGTTATACATGATTTAGTGAAGGTGGAGGATTGAAGATGAAAACAGTCAGAATCTGCATCTGATAGACAGAACCAGGTTGAACTCTTCAGTTTTGTTACTATCTTCATACGGTATAAAATTGGCCATAATTCAGAATGAGAGATTTGATAGCAAAACCTCTGTTGCAGTTTAAATTATATGAAATATATTATTATAAAGGGTGAATCGTAACGAACGCCAGTAAAGATACCAAGGACTTTCATTGTGTATTGTAGTTTATGCGAAAAGAGTTTGGTCACTTTGAATACAAGTAGAACTTAATGACGAAGAAATATTCGTTGTGTTACGTGTAGTTTAGTTTCGTTTAATGGCAATTCGTTATATAAAAAATTTCGTAATATACATAATTCAGTAATCAGCTGTATGTCGCATTAACCTACGGGCTTTCACTGCCTCTAATGCTATTCTTATTGTAATATCCATTTTGTTATATTTTATTTCTAAATCTTGGAAAATCCAATGTGAATATTTCACATCTCTGTGATAACACTAGTGGTCAGGTGATCAGAAGACTTAATGGACGAAACTGTAGTTATTTTAAACGACCAAGTGCCTTTTCTGTGTTTTGTGTGTTTTAGTTTCTTCTTTCCGTTATTACGTGATAAATTCGTTCCTATGTGGCTTTGATTTTGTGTCTCTCTGAATTGTAATTCAGGTTGCTAAAGCCTGCTTTATTTAGGCAATAATCTCAGTAGCTTCGTAATTACTTTTGGTCACAGATCCTGTAAAAACAAACAAAAACTTATATTTATAGCAAAGCTACTAGCGTGCAGAAAAATATTCTATTGCAATTTCTTTCTGGCGCATGAAGTAATTAATGCAATATGAAGCACGAATTTAGACAATCACAGGTCTATTTCTTACGACTGAGAGATTTTTACCTTCAATTCCCCATAACTTAGCGTGTGCCTAAGATCATGAAAAGCAATGGTCGTTAATAATTATTTTTTCTACATTCCACTGTGCCTGCTGTAAAGAGCGTGACACATGGATACTGCTGGTTTATAAGAACAACGATTATGGTGTCTTAGCAAGCGTTTTCTAATATCGTGCATAGACGTCTACCACTTCATACTACGTAATTTATTCAGACACCCGTAATACATATTTTGCCCATAAGAATTTGTATTCATTCTGATAGAACTACTAAAAAGTAGACTTTGATGTGTGCATTCCATTATCTTGGTACCATAAATGCAATCTTTCCATACCAAACTGTTTTTAACTCAATGCAAAACAAAATATTTGGATTAAAAGCAAATTTTTTGTCAACTGTTACAATCTTCATCATGTCATGAACAGACCATTACAGCAGTATATATATATATATATGTGTGTGTGTGTGTATGTATACACATTTACGCTTTCTTTAGTCAGAAATGCGACTTTAATTAACGACTGTTTGTTTGGTTGGTTGGTTTTGAATTTCGCGTAAAACTGCACGAGGGCTATCTATACCAGCTGTCCCTAATTTAGCAGTATAAGACCAGAGGGAAGACAGCTAGCCACCACTTACTCTTGGGCTTCTCTTTTACCAACGGATAGTGGAATTGACCGTCACTTATAATGCCTTCACGGCTGAAAGGCCAAACATGTTTCATGCGACGGGGATTTAGACCCGCAACCCTCAGATTATGAGTCGAACACCCTAACCATCTGGTCATGCCAGGCCATAATTAACGATGTTTGAACACGTTACAGATAATCACACACTAGATAATATTTGTCTAAAGTGTTTTGATTTTTATTTCTACAGGTATTAGAGTATCTTTTAGAAATAAGTTATCAAATATTTGAGTTATTTTAATTATTTGGGGTTGTTACCTAATATGAGAACCTACTATAACTTGATCTCCGATCACTTGTTCGAGAAAGATCTACTGAACCTACTGTAACTTAATCTTCGATTACTTGTTCAAGGAACAACCACTGAACCTAATGTAACTTGATTTTCGAGCTCTTGGCCAAAGAACGTTTACTGAATCTACTTAAAACACAGCCATAAAACTATGCTCACCAGATAAAATTAACGATGAATTAGACAAAATAAAACAATACTTCACCAACATCAATAAGTTTCCTCCACAAACCGTAGAAAACATTATACGCACACACCTACACAGAAAGCAAAATCAACCAACTAAAGTAAATACAGCTCACGAATCAAAAAACCACGAAACCATATACTGCTGTATACCATATATTCCCGACATCAGCAAACAAATAACCAACATTTGGCAAAAAATTAGTAACAAAATATGACATTCCAATTAATACCAAATTTATTCAAAAACCCGGCACAAAACTGAGGTCTATACTATGTAAAAACTACACTGACAAACACCACACCAACATTATTTATAAAATACAATGTGATAACTGCCACGACTTCTATATTGGAGAAACAAGTAGAAAAATGGAAACCAGATTCAAAGAACATAAAAAGTCACCTTCACACGTTTTCGAACACTGCAAGTCAAATAAACACAACATAACCATAGAAAACACTCAAATACTAAATAAAGAAACAAACATAAACAAACGTAAAATTAAAGAAGCCTTACTTATACAACAACTTAAACCCAAAATAAACCAATATAAAGGAACGCCTTTATACCTATATTAATATACTAAATAAAATTATATATTCAAACATCTAATACCGCCGTCTACATTTCGACACACAGTTACACAACCCCCCTTTCAAACATGTGGTCAGCTTCCGGTCAGTTACCTCTTTCTTTGTGAACCTGACGATGACCGAAGAAGGTCGAAACGTTGTTCGCTCTTCTATGTAAAGTGTTTTCTCAGCCCAAACGAGCCGTTTTTGCATATAAATTGATCTCCAATAATTTGTCTAGTGAACGTTACTGAACCAACTGTAGCTTGATTTCTGATCATTTGTCAAAGGAACGTCTACTGAGTCTACTATAATTTGATCTCCGAGCTCCGGTTCGAGGAACTTATACTGGACCTACTGTAACTTGATCTCCGATCGTTTATCCAAGGAACACCTAATGAAGGTACTTATGAACAGAGGATCAGCCATTTGTCGAAATATTTTTTTTTTTACAACTGCTCTGTCGGTCTGTGTATTCTAGAGTTGTGGTTTCTGATCAGGACCAGATTAAGGGTTTTATTGGCTCTAGGCTTTTCAACGTATAGAATTTCTACGTACAATACATTTATACTTACAGCTTGAAGTCCCTTAATTAAATGGTGATCATACGTATGCTTTTTTTTCCCTGGTGTCTGTTTTGAGTATTACTTAAACTGAGAGTACTGCTTAATTACTCCAAACCTCTGTAGTTTCAGTTTCTTAAAACTATAAAATGAATTTTGTAGTAATTATAATGGGAATATCGACTCTCAAGCTGACTATAGGTCGTGATTCAACAAATCTTTAAATACTCTTAACCTTCATTGGTAGCAATATCTGCATCGTTGTTCTATGTAGTAACTTTTTTTTGGGGGTGGTGGTCGAACATTAATATTTCAGATACAAAGAATGTGCATCTAGTTTTTATTTCTCAGCAAACTGGACTAGTAAGCTTTAGTAGCTGTTTTTTCCATTCTTTTTAGAAACTACTCAGTTCTAAAACAATAGTCTGTAAACAGCTCTACTAAGAAACTTGATATGACACTTCTCTTACCATTGTATTTTAATATCTTATTATAGCTGATTTCCTCCGATAGTTTTCATTGATTTTTTTCACAATTTTGAGATATTTTTAAGGTTATTAACTAACTAACTGAGGAAAAACCAAACTTATTCAAAGTACTTTTTGCACAGACCCTTTAACACATTATACGATGATATGGATGGACGTTACTGAACTTATATTTTTCTTATATTTTGTAGCAGTGCCAGTTTTAACTTAGATATCTTTGAATACAATATTTTCCATAGATCATATTCAGTTATTCTTATCAAGTTTGAATAGATGGAATCGCGGCTTATGTATAAGTTTGTTTGTTTTTAGTTTAAGCACAAAGCTACATAATAAACTATCGGTTTCTAGCGTTGTAAACCCGCCTTAAGTATAAGATGCATCAGAAACTCATTTGTATTGGTTTTAAATTTTGTTGTTATGAAAGTTTGTCATAGAAACATCTTTCAATTTTTTTAAAATCTATTTTCCTGATGCTGAATGGAACAAAATATTGCTACCTTGTCATGCCATTTAATTATTATTTAACACTTTTTCTTATTGTCATAAAATATTTTGGTGTCTTCTAGTAAAGATCTGACAGTGTGTTATGTGTTTTCCAGACTGAATAGCTGACTTTTTTTGAGTTCTAGTAACTACAATACAATGCCACACATCGTGCACCGTACAGTGTCCAGGACTGCTTCCTTACGTGTTCAAAAGGAAGGAGGAGGATTTTTGGTCCGAAAGGTCATTGGAGGCGTCATTGATAGTTGTGACCCATTCTTACTTCTTGACCACATTGGTAAGAAGTAACCCAATACTGTTTTGTGTTTCTTGGAACAAACACAAAAAGTAATTTTATAGCACTGAGAGATGTTGTGTTTGACGTCATATAGAATAGATATTCGATTGTTAACAAATTACAAGACACAAGAATTTAATTACCATAATGTAAAATAAATTGTGTTATAGTGAAAGTTGTGTAACGTTTTCAGCAGTTAATTAATAAATTTCGTGAAATGTTACAGCGATTCTATCTTGGAATATCTTATACATAGTTTTAATCAATAAAACGTGCTTCAATAGTTTCTGTTGAAACAGACGTTGTTGATGGCGTGATCTATTATTTTTGTTGACTTTGTGGACTCGATCAGATTTCAAAAATATTATAAAATGTTGTTAGGCTTAGTGTAAAAAGAAGCAGGAGAAAAAAAGGACATTAGATATTGCTTTATATGAGTGTTTTTAGTCATTTTCTTATGCCGTAAATTTGCTGATATGATTTTTAGGATTTTCAAATTAGATTAAAAAAAATCCTAGAGGGCTTGTCTTTTATGTGGGATCATTCCTCCGAGTTAGAACATTTTAAAGGTGTAATGTGTCTTATCAAGAAAGTTAAGCTCAGCAAAGTAAAAGTTTTTATTTGTTTGTTGTTCAGCACAAAGCTGCGCAATGTGCTCTATCAATCTTGAGTACTGAAACTGGATTTCTAGTGTTATAACTCTTCAGACTTACCACTGAGCCACCAGAAAGATGGCCAAATAAAAGCCAAGAGGAAGTCTTACATAAACCACTGATTTTAATTATCATGAATGGTGTTTCTTTTAAGCTTTATTTCTTTTTATCACAGATACACTTTTATATTACAGTAATTATTTGGAATTAATTATACTCGCTATGAGAATACTGAATTACTAATATCGGAACTTTTTACAACCGATGTTGTGTGGAGGATTTCAAGTCAAAGGAAATTAGTGTCAAGTTGTGCAATAAGATTTTTTCTCACCTAAAATGAAGGCAGAAACTATCAGAAAACCTTATAGACCAGACAAGATGATTAACGAATCTATTGGTAGCAGATTTCGTGCATGTCATCTAAATTACTGTGATATATTAAGGCACATTTATCACTGAGTGAGTAACTGGTAAAAAACAAAAGACGACGTTACTCTCATGAAACTTTTTAGTCACTGACTAAATCAGATACAAAAAAAACAACAACATTTTTTTTCCTTTATCTCGAAACAAAAATTTCTATCGGAAAATTATTCTTTTATCATTGTTATTTCATCATTTTCAGAACACGTGGCACAGTAGCATGTCTGTGGACTTATAACCGCTAGAAATCGAGTTTGGATACCCGTGATAAACAGAACACAAATATATCTTTGTGCTTAATAACTAAATAAGAATATGCAAGCTATACTTCAGTTTTGCACATTTTAATACCTTTTTATCTTTTGAGAGCTAACAATGATAATTATGACAACGTAGATAACAGAAAGATCAGACTTCTTGTGTTGGTTTTTGAACGGGAGTCATTCTCTTCTTCAGGCCCAGTGACATACAAGCCTGGAGAAGCTCTAGGAGCTCCCGATCATCCCCACAGGGGCTTTGAGACTGTCACATACGTCATTCAAGGAGGAGTCAAACATGAAGATTCAGCTGGAAATAAAGGTAATTTGGAAAATAATTTCTAAAATTTAGAATAAACGGAGTTCAATCATAGAAATGTTTGTTTTTATTTTTGAATTTCGCGCAAAGCTATTCGAGGACTATCTGCACTAGCCGTCCCTAATTTAGCAGTGTAAGACAAGAGGGAAGGTAGCTAGTCATCACCGCCCACCGCCAACTCTTGGGCTACTCTTTTATCAACGAATACTGGGACTGACCGTCACATTATAACGTCCCCACGGCTGAAAGGGCAAGCATGTTTGGTGCAACGGGAATTAGAACCCGCGATTCTCAGATTATGAGTCGAACGCCTGAACCCACCTGGCCATGCCGGTCCTCATAGAAATAACACTAAGATTTTCAAAACCATGATTATTTTACGTTTAGAATGGGTGTGAAAAGTCGCATATTTCTTCTGTATTCTGTTTTAAATATGGAAAAGAAATAGCCCAAACGTTGTGCTACCTTATCATTACATTTAAAAATAAAACGGCAAATAGTTTGTACTAATTTAAGCTTTCTTTGTCAACTACACATGTTCTTATTTAACCCAGGAATGCCAAACTTGGTGTGTATATATAATGCACTTTTCAGCTTGGAATAATAATTTATTTAAGATGAACTGAAGCTATATTCGATGGAACAAATTAATACCTTTTATTTGTTTTTTCATTCTAGTTGAAACGTCACAATAATATCAAAATCTTCAAGCCTTTTAAAATCCAAGAAGAAAATAGTAATGTGAAACTAATTTATCGGAAGACGTTGAACTATATAGAGGAAATGTGTTTAACGCAAAGATATCATAAAATAATTTTAAGAGTTTCTAAAATGCAAGTGTTACAATATTATTGTAGAAATATATCATTGTTTAAAGGAAACATATTTTATGTCACAAAAACATCACTAGAAGATATCTTTGTTCAAGAGGTTTTAGGTAGAGATTAAGCTGGCAGACATATATTTATTAGGCAGTGTTGTATTGAAAGAAAACTGAAAACCATTTTCGGACACGTTGACGTACATCTTTTAACACCGTAAATGGATTTGACCTAATTGTTGTGCATTTTGCAACCTTTTTTGTCGAAAAATGCTGCTGTCGTGAAACGCACCATTTACCCATAATGGACAATTTAAAAACTACACTTGTGTTTCTTTTCGACTTAAGGAGAACTACGAAGTGGATGGGTGCAGTGGATGAGAGCTGGAAGTGGATTGGTCCACAGCGAGATGCCAACCGAAGATTTGATTCGTGACGGAGGAACGTGGGAGGGATTTCAACTGTGGATTAATCTACCTTCAAAGGTTAACAAAGATAGATAAATATTTTAAAAAGTGGGCGATTTCGTAATAATATGTTTAATAATTCACATAGATTAGCGACATTAAAATCAAAACGTTTTAATTCATTATGAATTCAAGATAGAAAATTGCGATATATATTTCATAATTACGTTTTTCATGATGTCAGAAAAACACGTAGGTTCAAGAAGTCCTGACACAAAGAGATAAAACTCTATAACCCAAATACTTCGAAAAGTTACTCTTTCCAATTCGCTCAGGTTATAAGGCTTTTATCACTTCTTAATTATATTTTTAATAGTAAAACACTTTTTAGTTTAATTTGAAAAGAAGAAGCGATGAATTATTTCATGTTTCTGTAAATAACGATTTTAGTTAAAATCGTGACGGTAATAGTTTTTTAGTTGTTTCTGAACAATGAATAAGCATTCCTACAATTGAATACTCTATCATTTGATAAAGAACTTTCTGTTGAATGTTTTTAATAATTAGGACAAAATGATTCCGCCGAGCTACAAAGATATTCCGCCTGAGTCAATACCTGTAGTAGAAGACCCACAAGGTGGAGCTACCGTGAAAGTAATCGCCGGCGAATGTAAAGGTAAAATGTTATTCCTTTTACGGTAAGTCTGTAAACTGTAATATAATATAGTGGTATTTTTAATTAAAAATAAACTAAATTTGTCATTTAAATATTTTTAATCTTAATATTTCAAATGATCACAAATTTAAGTTTAAATTCTACGATATTCTTGATAACTTTATAAAATAACGTATCGGTATGTATATATAATAATAACGTATCGGTATGTATATATAATAATAACGTATCGGTATGTATATATATAATAATAACGTATTGGTATGTATATATAATAATAATGTATCGGTATGTATATATATAATAATAATGTATCGGTATGTATATATATAATAATAACGTATCGGTATGTATACATAATAATAATGTATCGGTATGTATATATATAATAATAATGTATCGGTATGTATATATATAATAATAACGTATCGGTATGTAAATATAATAATAACGTATCGGTATGTATATATAATAATAATGTATCGGTATTATATATATAATAATAATGTATCGGTATGTATATATATAATAATAATGTATCGGTATGTATATATAATAATACGTAATGCACACCATCATTACTAAACCAATCTATTTCCAACAAACAAAAACAAGTGATAGTAAGTATGTTATTACAGCACAATGACACTGATAATAGTATTAAACACATTTTTCTCTGTTAGCCAGACTCAGTAAGAAGAGTGTATAAGATTTAAGTTAAAATCTGACGACAAGACCTTTCTTTAAACGCCAAAGTTCAGCTAGGTTGAAGTTTTGTTTACATCGGTCATTTACAAAACATTGAGTTATTCTTTATGGGTCGTAAGAAAAACAAAACAGATACCCAACTGTACATGTATATAATTTGAGCATTCGTATAAGAGCGAGAATATTTCTTAAATACAACGACAAATATATTATTATTTATAAAGAATCAAGTACCAGTTGTATAAATTTTTAAACTTATTTGTTAAGTTTCGAAATTAAACATTGATTCCTGTCAACTATCAAGATATAATTAAAGGGATGATAAAACTTTAATATATTCTTATTAACCAATGATTTTGCCGTTTCTGAGAGATGAGATCACGTGATCAAAATGACTGTTATCGAAGCTAACCGACAAAATCATTATTGCCTGTAATTGGTTAGTTTTAAGGTTAATAATTATTTCAGAACAGACGGGCTTATACCGTCAGTTTATTATGGTGAAATATTTAAGTCTCGGAAATTTAAAGTATGTTTTTATGACCGGATTAGACGTAAATCAATAAAGCCGAGTCTAGAACATGAACGATTAGCATTTCAAATTTAACAAAGAGTCAGAATTTTGTTTTAATTTCCATGGATTCATTAAAAAGATAATAATATTTTTATGAGATTCGTAATGAAATATTAAAATACTTATTAACCCTACAAATACAATATATCTTCTTCTGAATAGCTCATGAGTATGAGAAAAGCTCGTGAAGAGAAATTAGAAAAGTTCTTCAAACTGTTTGGAAGGCTGAATATCTTTCGTAATTTTAGGTTTTGTTATGAAGTTTCTATGCTTGAGATCGTAATATTAATATAATCAGAAACGCAAAATGATAACAGCAAAAAAATGAAAAAAACAAACAAAAAACAACTTACTCTTCCATACTGAACAGTAAAATGAAACGCTCTGAGTAATTCTTGTTTAAAAATATTTAATTTTCTGCTATGGCGTTTACTATATTTCTTTAAAATTCTTACGTTCTTTTACATCTATATTAAATAAGTTTCTCTCAACGTAATACCGGTTACTGAATAGACAGAGAAAAACAAAATAAGTTATGACAAAGAATTTCTCTGATAATGTTGAGGAGTCAAACCATTTGCAACGTATTGAATTATGTATTAAAACCACTAGCAATGTTTTAAGTAAACCTTCGATGTCTGAAGACCATTTCGAGTAGTGAAAAAAAAGAACAGGAATACTAAGTTTATATTCCCTCTTACTTGAAATTGGAAATGGTCTACACATCTGGAATTTACTTAAAAGAAAAAAGATGGTTGACAAGACAAAGAAGTTTTGCACCATTAACGGCCTAAAGAACTTTTACATCTAATATTAAACTGTCGATACTGTATTTAAATAGTATTTCAGAGAGATTTTTGGTCTCTATAGGCCCAAACTAACAAATGAAATTTCTCTTCGAACCTCAAGCATCCGAAGCAATGTCTTGTAGCTAATAAAAACATTTTTTATATACTGTTGATTTTAAATACCTAATGGTTTCATTAAGAGGACAGTGATAGAAGAGCGTATACAGTCTAGCGTAATATTTTATCACGTATACAAAGGTTATTGTATCAAATATTTTTACATGCAATGAAGCTACAAGCAAATATCTATTTTATAAAATCGTTTTATATCTATGAAAAATTTTCCTTTTTCCGAGTAAATGTACAGTGGTGGAGAGTTTATTGCATCACACAACATTTTCCACACTTTTCTTAGTTCACATAGTTTTATACGAGATTCTGTTGCGTGGAAGTGTCAGAACTAGTGTAAAATGGTTACGGACATTGTAAATAAAGTTAAGTTTAAGTTTACATTAAGTAAGAGGGCTGGGTCTTGCATCCTTCTTCAAGACGGATTGAAGTGGACTCTGAGTTTACGCTAATGTAAGAGTTCTGGCACATATATTCTCTTTGAATACGGATTGAAGTGAAGCCTAGTTTTACATTAAGTTGGAGTGTTGGGGCTTATGTTCTTTTAAAAGACAGATTGAAGTGAAATCTGAGTTTACATTAAGTAGGAGTGCTGGCATGATATTCTTCTATATGGATTGAGGTGACATATGGACTTACTTTAAGTAGAAATTCTGGATCTTAAATCCTTCTTCAGTACGGATTGAGAAGAAGCCTGGGTTTAAGTAGAAGTGCTAGCCCTTATATCATTCTTCAGTACAGATTGAGGTGAAGTTTGGATTTACTTTAAGTACGAGTGCTGGTGCTAATATCTTTCAATACAGAATGAGGTGACCTCTGGATTTACTTTAACTACGAGTGCTGGAGTTTATATCCTTCTTCAATACAGTTTGAGGTGACTTTTGGATTTACTTTAAGTAGAAGTGCTGGTGCTATTACCCCTCTTCAATATGGACTGAAGGGTTTATTGGAACAGTATGAAATAAAATATATAGTGGACTTGTGGCTCTTGTATAAGTCGTCATCACTACTGTTATGAGGGAGTATTGCCGTGAGCAAGTTGAGTCAATTATGAAGTAGGAAGATAGAGCCGAACGTGATTTTCAAGTAGGATTTATGTACATTAAATGACGATTACAGTTGCTGTCTTTAGAAGAATCACGAAGTTCTCGAAGTGTCTGCTGGTAGGTTTTAGCTAGTAGGTTTCAACTAGTCCCGAACTGTTAAAGCTCTTGTTCTTCAAGAGGTTTAAAATATCGTTTACTTGGCGAACTTCATTATACATTTAAATTAGTCTCATTTCCAAGGTAATTGGATTATCCATGTAAATATATAGTTGGTTTTTTTTTGTTTTTAGTACAACGTATCACTGCTCTTGCGGGAAAGATTAACAGTCAGCTGATCGTTCGGTTGAAGTTAACTAAGTACTTTAAATTCAGTAAATGTTAGATAAAGAAGAGATGAGATATTATTACAACGTCACATACAATGGAAAATTGATATTTATGATGGTAGTTGAAGTAAACCAGTAGTGTTTAATTCGAAAGCTGGATAGGAAGTAATTAAGAGAACGTACCGTTAAAAGGTTGTCATAACGGGTTCTTAAGACGTCATTCAGTCAATTAGTGCCTCGCAAAGAAGCTACTGTACCAAACATTTTATTTTGGATTATGTTAAAAGAAGCGAAAAATTAACGTTTCGACTAGAACATAACATATTTTCAATATTTCATTTTGCATCAACCGTAGCTTTATTTAACGAGATTATGGTCTAGGAAAGGGAAGTTACTCAGAGGTACCTGAAGATTTCACATCAAAGAAGTATAGGCGCTGAACGAAAGAAACAATAATGTACGATTCTTTCACGCATTGGCACAGCTCCGAATAATGCTGTAATGACAAACTTTTGCTCTCAAATATAACCTTTTTTTTAGTGGATTTATGTTTAATTACTTTTAGGTGTATAATGCACGACAATGCATAATTATTTCTGTTATTTAAATTTTCGATACTGAATCACCATTAAGAACCGTTGATAAAGATGCCAGCAAGATAATTTATTTAATGTATAGTCTGAAATTTGAGCTTAAAGGGTCAATTTCAGAAAAATTAACAGTTTTTATGCAGGTTTTACATATTACCAACAACCATTATTTGGAAGCACCTTATAGCTGTAACGTCAAAATAAAGTTGTTTATCATTCGTTTATTAAACTGGTAATAAACAAACAAGTTCAAATTTTGTATCTCAAAACGGCTGATATGGGTATTAAACTTTTATTGATAAGGAGAGAACAACGTTTCGACCTTCCTAGATCATTTTCAGGTTAAGAAAGTAGGTTTCTCGTCAACAAGTTGAAACTTTATTTGAAATTTGAACTTTACGCATTGTTTTGTTAAGTTACCCAACGACAGTATTATTTGTAAGCTCCAAAGTATGAGAAAACAGTAAAAAGCGATAAGTACCTTTTCAATTATATTTTTGTCCTATTTTCGAAGGGAAAAACTTGTTTTATATGTGGAAGATATAGTACAAATCAGCTTAATTTAAATAACATTCTCGCATTGTTTCTTTTCAAAAATTTGGAATATTTATTTATGGAATAATATTATTTAACAACTATATGTATTCATAATATATTTTATTAGAATAATCTCCCTGAAGGAACATCATTTTTGAAAGCGAATGTTGTTTGTACAGAACATCTTGTTGTCAACGTGCATATAATATCTTGCCGTCAACGTGACAGAGAGATGTTAGTCGTAATTATTTGTTTATAATTGTCCAAAGCGCTCAGATTTTAATACAATACGTAGCTGATGCAAATGCCCCTTGAGACAACGTGTTTTCATGCAACGAAAAAATTCACATTTATTTTAATAAATTTCATTCTTTAACGCTAGCCTAAGTTTAGTTCCTTTGAAATATTAAAAAAAAGTTAACCAAAAACGTATATCATGGTTCATTTTGACAGCTCCATTTTATTAAGTTTGGAGAGAAGGATATATGGCTAATAAATCGTGCAAGGAAAATTAAAAACCCAAGGATTTACGAAGGATTTAAAATCAAAATAACGGTCTCCATAGTTATGTTCCACATGATAGTGATATGTTTGATTAAATGCATGTTAAGATGAACTATTCTCGGTCATCTGAGCTTCTGTTAAATTATTTTTATTTATAGAGTGCGTGAAAATATACTTTAGAACTTTTAAAAGTATTGACTTCGTTAATATCTTATGCCCCTAGTGGTACAACGGAATGTCTGCGGACTTACAACGCTAGAAGCCGGGTTTCAATATGGGTGGTGGGCAGAACACAAATAGCCCATTGTGTAGCTTTGTGCTTAACTTCAAACATCTTTATTAAACAAATATGCTTAATATATTATATGTGTAACTGTGAAGGAAGGTTACCTTGTAAACTAGTTTCTGTACAAAAATGTTAATTAGCATGTGAAAATTAATATATACAGGTCATACACAGGATAATTAGTAAGTTTCGCAGTTTTACGTGCTATATTTCAAACGGTATGACACAGAAAGGTAATATTGCGTAGGATTATCAAGAGTTTAATGCGGATGTAAATGCTACATGTTGCTACCATTATCGTTACTGTGGTTTCTTTCACATATTTCCCATGGATAAAACCGAGTCTATCGGTGACAAATAAATATTCTGATTAAAATCAATAAAAATAAAAACGTGCGAAAAAATAAAGATTTGCTAAAGCTATTTTAATAAAAACAAAACTGGATATATTGCTCCTGCTTCATGTATGTGCTTTTTATGATAGTTCAAGTTTCCAAAAACACATTTCCTTAACTTCTTGTGTACTGATTATTATTGCGTGGTCAAGTGTTGTTTGCAGCGTGTTCTGACTTTGCTATCGTTCTATTTATTCAAGAATTGGTTTATTAGTTTCTCGTTGTAACTCATGGTAAATAAAAATTTGCCGATACCAAACGTTTCAGTGAAGTAATCGTATAGTTGATTCTAGCGATTACACGCAATAAAAGCAAAAGATGTATCCGAAGTAAGACTATTTAGTTGTGGTAGTGTGAGCCCATTTTCGAACGATAGCACCAGCCTTTTTCATTTAAGGGTAACTAGAGAGTAGGTATGTAAGTGTAGAAGAAAGAGGGAGAGATGGAAATAGTACAAATGAAGACTCAGCGAAGTTTTTAAATCGTTCTAACACATAGTTGATCGTGAATAGAACGATTATGAGAAGTCTTCACACAGAGAAGAAACATAAATAATAGCTTTCTTTATCACACATTATCATAAAAAAATCTGACCTTTTCATTCTGAGATCAATCGGCCACATAATCTAAGTTACTTCCCGCGCAACGCTGTATCAGTACTCCAGGTTTGGAGTTTATTAACTTTAAAGATATAGCGGTGCACAAGAAATAGACTAACAGAGAGAGACATTCAGGTTTACGTATAAAGATTGATAAGGTATATTTTGAGCAAAGGAACGAATGATGGAAAGCCATAGAGATATACACCAAAAGAAGAGAAATTATAATCATGATGAGAATACGAAAGAATAAATAAAATAACAACGTTACATATGTTACAATACAAAGAATAATGATCAATATTTCTTTTAATTTTATAAATGAAGGTAAATTTGATACATTATTTTTAATACATACATTGTGATTCGATTGTGTTCTGCATCAACAAGCATTCTCCGTGTACAACAGGCTTATAGTACAATAATTGGTTAAATAAATAGATGAACATATGGATGACAAGATATCTGGGAACTTGACTCCATTAGGGAAATCATGTATCAGAAATTATTCCAACGAGTACAAAAATAAGTTAATGGGACGTACTTTTTATTACTATTATGCTTCCTGAAAGTTTGTTCTACCTACTTATTTCTCAGCCCGGCATGGCCAAGCGTGTTGAGGCGTGCGACTCGTAATCTAAAGGTCGCGGGTTCGCATCCCCATCGCGTCAAACATGCTCGCCCTTTCAGCCGTGGGGTCGTTATAATGTGACGGTCAATCCCCTTATTCGTTGGTAAAAGTGTAGCCCAAGAGTTGGCGGTGAGTGGTGATGACTAGCTGCCTTCCCTCTAGTCTTACACTACTAAATGAGGGACGGCTAGCACAGATAGCCCTCGAGTAGATTTGTCCGAAATTCAAAAAATACCATATTTTTAATTTTTTCTCTGTAACTATTTCCAACTTTCGTTGTTTTTATTTTATATTTTAATTCTTCTTAATATTCCGGTAGTGTTAGTTTCTTATTTAAGACCCACTTTACAGAGATTCGTATATACATCTTTTAGTGACTTGATTCACGTCGACTGATGAATTTATCGCTTTTGAAAACGAGGTTCTTCTGTATGGATAAATTTCTCAAGATTTTGAATATTTTTAGTGTGTTTAAAGAAGGACTAGTTCCTTTAACATGTGTTCTAATTTTTGTGAATAATCATAATGTACATTGAAAAATATTTAGTATTTAAAAAGTAATATAATTAGCGTTTTAATTTTTATAAGGATATATGTTATTGCACTTTATGATAATCGGACTTAAATTAATGACCCATGGAATGTATAATATGCAAAAAACACAGATAGCGCAATGACATGCTGTGTGTTTTCTTATAGCAAAGCCACATGGGGCTATCTGCTGTGTCCACCGAGGGGAATCGAATCCCTGATTTTAGCGTTGTAAATTCATAGACTTACCGCTATCCCAGCGTAGGTTTAATCTTTTTTATCAACTAAAAAAGTGTATTGTTGAGGAGGCGTTAGGAGAATACTCTAGTGTCTCCATTAGCCAGTCAGAGTTGAATGATAAAGATAAGTTAGAAATTTAATTAGAACCCAAAGAAATTGTGCTTGGACAAACCCTCATCGAAGCCTAGAAAGAGCAAGCCCGTATCAAAGCCGAAAAGGAAAAAGAACAAGCCCATATTGAAACTAAAAAAGAGAAAGAGCAAGCCCGTATCGAAACTAAACAAGGGAATAAATGTTTCGAGAACAAACAAGCCCGTATGGAACCCGAGAGAGAAATTGTGCTGGAAGAAATAAAATTTAGACTTTGATTGACCAATGCAAAATGACAATTTTGAAATCAATTGACATATTAGAGTACCACCATTTAATGAAAATGAAGTTGATAAATATTTGAAACATTTTGAGAAAATTGCCCAAAAAATGTAACAGCCCACCGACAAATGGTCATTATTATTTTAATGTGTTTTGACTAGTAAAGCACAAGAAGATCATGCTGCTCTCTTTCTAGAAGACTGTACCAATTATGGTATGATTAATGCAGCTGTCTTCAAAGCATACGAATTAGTACCGGAGGCTTATCTCCAAAAGTTTCGAGCTCATCGCAAGCAAGATAGCCAAACTTATATGGAATTGGCTCATGGAAAAAAGTTTTATTTTGATCAATGGTATAATTCTATGCATGGTGACCGCAGCTTCGACAAACTGAAACAATTACGTTTAATTTAAAAATTTAAACGTTGTGCAAATGATGACCTCAAAACTTACTTGGATAAAAAGAAAGTTAAAACACTACAGGAAGTAGCTGCTCTTTCCGTTGATTACACTTTAACACATAAAACCACTTTTTATAAAAAGAGATTCCTGTCAGCCCAGCAAAACCTGTACCTGTTAAATACACTAAAGTTGAGGATTCTTTTGAGAAATCGAACTTCTCTAGTTTGAAATAATATTACAAATAAAACTTCATCAAGGCCAATTGTTGGAGTTTGAAAAAGAAAAAGAGGCAATATCCAGTGTGTTTGTGTTCACACGTGGACGTAGTTTTACCAGATCACCCAATGTTGATTTGGCCACTGATAAAAAAGCTGATGTAGTTAGAAAGGAATTTAGACCTTTTGTGTCTGTTGGTTCCGCGTCTTTGACAATTGACACTGCTAATTCTCTACCCATACGTATTTCACATGATATCGGGGCAAATCAATCATTGTTACTAGAAGGTGTATTGCCTTTAGATTCGAATTCTGCCAGTGGTGAGTCTGTTATTACTCAGGGTATTAAGCGTGGCTTTGTTAATGTTCCTCTTCATAACACTTATTTAGTATCAGACCTAGTTTCAGGATCAGTAGTGGTTGAAGTAAGGCCTAACCTGCCAGTTAAGGGTGTATCATTATTGATGGGAAATGATTTGGCCGAGGTAAAAGCTGTTACTGAGCCTAAAATAAGTAGCAAGTCGATCACCGTTTCATCTAAGGATGAAGTTGTTGTTGAGGAGAATTCAAAAGTGTTTTCTTCGTATGCTGTGACTCGAGCTCAGGCTAAAAATTTAAGCCAAAAACAAATAATAGACACTTGTTCAGAGGACGATATTATGGAATTGGTCTCAGACATTTTTTTGACCTGACAAGGATCTTGTGAATAATTATCCTACTGACAATTCATTGGTGAGTGACAATGATGAACGCGAGGGATCTAATTTAACTGGTGAAATTTCATTTGCTAGAAGCATGAGCTAGAAAAGAATCCACTGATCTCATCACTTTTAAATATGCTATTCCAAAGGATGAACTAGAGAAAGTTCCAAGTAGTTACTTCTTTAAAAATGGTGTGCTCACGATGCTACCAAATGTACAAGCTACAGAAAATTTGGCTGTGACTTAATAAATCGTTGTTCTGGAAGCATATTATTCCAAAATTTTGAGGATTGCTCATGAACTCCCCATATGTGTCAAAAAGACGTGTGATAAAATTACGAGACATTTGTTTTGGTCAAACATTAGGCAAGATATTTTTCAGTTTTTTAAATCTTGTCATACTTGACACTTGGCTGAACCACCTAACCACAAAAACGCCTGTTATTCCTTTGAAACGTGTTCTAACTATCCAAGAATGCCTCGGTTGTGTGATTATTGAGTATGTTAAGCCGAAAAAGATGACATTTGTGTTGAAGAACTTTCACGTGATTTTTACTACCATCAGGTTATGTGTACCGAGTGTGTTATATATTTTCATGATTATTGAAGTTGTATAATTCATTCACGTTTCCATATGTGAGTGTGTAGTAATTTAGTTAAAATTGTCTAACACCAATTTCTAATACTCTAACAAGGGAGATGTAACTAATTTATCATTGTACGTTTATTTTAATACCTACGTTTGTTCCTGTTTGATGCATGTGACGTATATTGTTGAATGTGTATTGCACAAGTCTCGACTGTTCGCTAAATTTGTAAAAGATTCTTGAGAGCAAGAATCAGCAATATTTGTTTTACAAACACGCTAGCGTGTTCGAGCATTGTTGAACGTTCTGGAAACTCGCGTGATGGCTTATGGTGGTGAACTCATAATTTAATATTCGCAGGTTCGAATCCATCTCACATAAAACATGCTCACTTTTTCAGCCGTGGGGAATTATAATGAGACGGTCAATCCCACTATATGTTGGTGAAAGAGTAGCTCAAGAGTTAGCGGTGGGTGTTGATGACTAGCCTTCCCTTTAGTCTTACAGTTGCAAATTAGGGATGGTTAGCGCAGATAGTCCTCGTGTAATTTTGAGTGAAATTCCAAACAACCCAAACAAAATATATTTAAACAGGTATGGTTTGTTTATCTGAAGAAATACAAAGCTAAATCAGGGAGATGTAAGAGATGAAACTGAAGACTTCAGTGACACTTATGAAATATAGGAATTGTGATGATAAGTATTTATAGTTTTCACGAAGCTAAAGAAAAAAGTTATTGTCTTTTAAAATTTGAAACGTTTTTCCTGACAATAGATTTTCGAATTCTTGATATTTTGCGCAGCGTCACAACAGGAAATGCTTTACACACACACAAATTTGAGAGCTGATAAGTTGGTTTTTGGTGATTCCAAGAAATGAATACAGATGTTGATATAAAAAAGGAACGATGAATTCACATTTCTATACTTTATTAAAATAATGTGGGAATAACTTAAAATTACAGCATATGTAACGAGCCAATTAAAAGCTATCCTGTAATAAAGAAAATGTATTATAAATTAAAAGTATTTTAACACAAAATTCTGGGAATTATAATTTTTTTCACTGAAATCTAATATTCGTTTTTATTATTATTTTCGGTTACTTTTCCTTGACTGAAAGCTCTATTTTTTCGGTTGTTTAAAAGTATTAAAATGGCATTCTTTGAATAGTAGTAGCAAACATTTGAAAAATTAAGACCTAACTGATATGCATGCAGTCCTGTAATAACACAAAATGAGAGAGAGATAGAAGCTACTACGTTAATTTCACCTGAAATATGTGCACTTTAGTCGCACATAAGACGAAAATTCAGCCTATCCTAGCAGAAAAAATTATATTTATCAAGTTCATAGTACTTTATAATCATTAATATACAAAGTATTCATGCTATATATATATCTTAGATGTGTTTGTAGTATAAGAAAATATAGCGTGGGATTATAGTTATGTTCTCTGAACTTTTAAATAGATATATTCGATTAATAACAGACTCATTTGAGATATTTCATTTTCGGATCTTGTTGACTATAGTGTTGGTGACAAAACTGTCACAAATATCTTCTCTAACCCTCTATCATAATTTCATCTAAATCATTATTCATACCATAAATTCAACGTCCACAATATTTGTAGCTTTTTACTCATATTGAACTATTATGTGAATTTAAGTGACATCCGTTAAGCTATGGATTAGAGAAAAATCCTCCAAATGAGTGCTGTAAAGAAAAATTACCAAAGTACATTTTGAAAATATCTCAAACGCATATTAGTTAAACCATCCATTCGTTTTATTATAAATTAGAATAGTATACAGTTTTCCGAATCTTAAAATAATCAAATCATCGACGCTATAGAACATCATAGTTATCCTATATAAAATGTTTTAATCTTTGTCATAGATCTGAGGAAACGATATTATAATAATAAACTGTGGAAAGCAAACGGGAAGTAACGTTTCGATGTACGAGGGGTATCTATTTATTTCTGATTCGATTTCCACAATTTCATGCTTTAAGGCTGGCTCATATTTCTCAAGTTTTATAATGCATAACTTAATTAGTGTTATATATTCTAATTACACATAATTCTCGCAACGTAAGTCTACTTATGAATAACTATATTAAACATTTCTCGCTGTTCGTTAGCAGATGTGCTTATATTTACTGACGAATATAAATAATCAATTTATTTATTATAATAAACCTATTAGCTTTAAAGTTAAGCACTGAACAATAAATCCTGCTCTAATAATCTTCTAAAGAATTTTAATTTGAGGATAGGGAAGTAGAGATTCTGATAAGTTATAGAATCTAATTGGGTATATACGCACCCCACGCTCGCTATTGATGATACAAAAATATAGCCAATAAAAGTAAAGGTTCCATAGATTAATTTACTCTAATCCAGCTTAAAAGATTTTCAGGTGCTAAGGTTATTGAGTATCCCCTCTCGGTTACATTTATCTTTACGGTATGTGACGATCTAGATTAAAGATGAGAAAACTTATTTTCATCAAGCAACAGAAACTGCATCTTAGTAAGAATTATTTTTCTGTCTTACTTACTGTTAATAAAATTTGAAGTTGAATTTTATTTTGTATTATCTTACTTTTTAATGAAAAAAATTGAGAAAACTATGTGTATATACCACCTTATACACTACTTTTACTACGTAGTTTGCATGTTATTTTCTTTATTTGTTTGTTGGTAATTCAGCACAAAGTATTGAAACGCTTTTAGCATTTTAAGTCTGCTGACTTGCCATTGTGCCACTGGATAGAAATTTTCTTAGAATGAACCAATTGGTCTTAAGACTATACATTGCACAATACAAGAAGTAATAATTTTTTGACATATATTTATATATTAATTTAAGTATTTATGTTTGTTTTGTTGAAAAACAAACAAACAATTCATTGGAAACGTAATACCATGAATTTCGATGTCTATTCAAATCTTTTGTTTGTATGAGGTAATTCAGGTTCTATTAATACACAATTTAAATTGTACTTAGACAAAGGATTTATTGTTTGCGATTGCAGCAACAAACGTATTTTGAGGCTGCGGATCCGTTAAAAGGGTGAGTTAGTCAAATCCCACTATTAAGTTAGACAAGGGTAATTCAAGTAGTTATTGTATACTTCCTACTGGTCTATGGGCTCAAAATTAAGGACAGCTACACGTTAACATCCCTTGTATAGTCTTGAGCAAAATTTCAAAATGAGGTTTGTTTGTTCGTTTTCAATTTTAACTCAAAGCTACACGAGAACTTTCTGCGCTAGCCATCCCTAATTTAGCAGTGTAAGAGAAGAGAGGAAGTAGCTAGTCACCACCACCCACCACCAACTTTTGGGCTACTCTTTTACCACCGACTAGTGGGATTGTCCGTCACATTTTAACGCTCCCACGGTTGAAAGGGCGAGCACGTTTGGTGTAACGGAGATTCAAATCCGTGACCCTCAAATTACGAGTCGAGTGCCCTAACCACCTGGCCATGATGGACCGCTCAAAATACGGAAGTGGACTCTCAATGAAACTTTGTCTGAACGGAAGTGGACTCTCAATGAAACTTTGTCTGACGGCTTATAACGCTAAAAAAATTAGGTTTCGATATCTGCGGTGGGTAGACCACAGGTAACCCATTGCGTAAATTTGTGCTTAACAATAAACAAAGCATAGTGAAACTTCATGACTAAGATATTATCGATTTTAAGTCGTATTACGTTTTTAGTATCATTTTTTATTTGTGCAAGTTCTCTCAACCCAAAACGGAAATTAGTTCGAAATTATTTGAGCCGAAACCTTTGGCGGGTTGTGTCCTTAGTTATGTGATTGAATTAATCTTCCAATGTGTGAAAACGTTGACAATTAAAATTAAGTTGGCTACTTTGATGTAGGTGTACAATATCTTAATTATTTTATGTCATAAAAATTGTTTGAGAATAAGTTTCCTTAGTTATTCTTAAATCAGTGTCTCATTACAGACTATTTATAAAATGTGATGTTAAAATGTGATGTGTTGTAATGACGTTACATAACTTTTATTTTGCAAATTAAGGTTATGCCAAGTCATTAAAACACACTTAAGTACAACAAAGCACTATTAATAACACGAATTCTTGATTCCATCCCATCAAAATATTCGTCATGATTGTCATTTATTTATTTTGTAAACATCGTGTTCTCATATTTTGCATAGTAACTTATTGATAGGTTTTAGTTTCAGGTAATATTTATTAATATTTTTGAGTCATTTACAAAATCTCTTGTTGCTATAGTAACGAATAAATAGCATTGAAAAATATATAATCTCAAAGTGCACGTAGAAACAAATACTATCCAAAATGACATGTCATGAGGTCTGTTAACCGTTTCTATTTTAATGGTGCATTTATCGTGGGTTCTAGAACAATCGGTAGGACTCTTACGTAACGAATAGGTTTGGTAAATGCATAGCCAGTGGTTGCAAAAATTTTAAAGATATTAAAACGTGATCCAATTTTAATGGAAATTATTATTTATTTATGTAAAAGTACATATGACTTTTGTGAAAAAAATATGCGTGGTGGATAAAAAATGGACATCACTGTCAGATTCAGCGTACAGGAATTACTGTAGAACGTGTAAACGTGTAAAAAAATTCAAGGCAATAAAACCACCGCAGGTCTGTGTATTTTTATCTCAATGTAGGCTTTCTTTGTCCACAATAAGAAGGAAGCTAAACACACCAAGCCTCATTAGATTGAGATACTTATTGAAGTTTCGTCATGAGGTAAAAACAGTTTCTTGATATTGGAAAACATACAGGATTAACAGCAAAAGGAAGGATTTAGAAAAACAACTAATCAACCAAGGGTTTTCTTCAGATACAAACGGCAAATGATGAAGAAAAGTCCGATTTCTCAAAGTGATTGTGTTATTATGTTCATTTTCTGATTTTAAACAGTTTGGTGTTTATTTTTCTCTGTGAGATATTCAGATTCTAGCATATTATTTGAAATAATTTAAAAAAAAAGGGGCACAACTTTAGAAATAGTAGAGATTGTGGTTTTATTTTTCATCAATCTAGAAGTAATGGAGTGTTTCATTTCAGCATCTAGTGATTCACTTAATGTGATTGTATTTTTCAAACGAATACGATTTAATGGAGCAAGACAAATAAATATAATTTATTATACAACATTTTTTTATCTTATAAACTAATAAAAAATCCTTAGTTGGCTGTATATAGACATCATATCGTTTCTGATTTAATTTTTCTACTTGTTTGCAGGAACCAAAGGGGCTATAACCACACACTCTCCTATTCTCTTTCTTGATATTCATTTGAAACCTGGAAGTTCATTCACTCATGAAATCCCGCCATCTTACAATGGATTTGCTTACGTTTGGAGGGGTACTGGACACCTGGGCCACGACTTTCAACTGGCTAAAACTGGAACTGTTGGAGTATTAACACAAGAAGGAAGCGTGTTTCTCATGAAGGCAGAAGAAAATGAGGGTATGTGTTAAGTACAGATAATGTAAAGCATGTAAGACTGCTTTTAATAACTTCTGAATCTGACATCTTCAAGGTTAGTTCAGTCACAATAAAATCTTTTAGAATTTACACTTTATATCATAATCACAGTTTTGTATGTTTATTAGTTCCAAATTTAAATAGAGTAAAACATTAACCTCTTCCTCTGCCTCTTTTTTTAAATGTGGACAAAGTGTAGTCTATTTGGTCGCTTTGCACAGAGAAAGTCAATTTTCTTAGAATAAATGTTTTGAATTCAACATTTAACTAATATCGCTAATCCCGTTTGATTTTGCGATTTCTGTTTTATTGTGTGTTTAGATGCGATACCTACACCACTTCTAACTTTAAAGCGGTGACGTCATGAAGGGTATGATGCCTGCCAAATAGTTAACCAATTTTCAAGCTTAATAATACTTTATAATACATAATGTCGTTAATATAGCTAACTGTGCCTTTGACGAGATATAGACTAAAAATAGTTTAAATGAATCTTTTGAACGATATGTAGTTGTAATTGTTTATATATGTTTTCTTACAGTAATTTTGTTTTCCAGAATGTAATGTCCTCTTGGTGGCAGGACAACCTTTGGATGAACCTGTTGTTCGATATGGTCCTTTCGTAATGACCACAGACGAAGAAATTCAACAGGTAAGAACTGTAATATATTTTGGTTTCTATCAAACTGCAGTGGATCAAATTCATCAGATTTGCTATTTCATTATTTTGAAATAATAAGTACAATAAGAAAGTCTAGATTTATACTATCTATTTCACTCATCTTCTTATGCTCAGGTTATAATATTAAATTATATTAATACGAAATTATGCGGAATAAAAAAGAATTCTGATTAACATTTCATATCGATGAAAATATCTTTTTTTTTAATATCGAACAATTCCCTTTTATTGTATTCGATGAAAGTTTAGACCGTTATTATACAATATATGACTTTCCATTTTTAAATTGATTCCTTGTCTTTCTTCTTCTGTACCTTTTTCATTTGTAATTCATACAGTAAGAATCTATGGTTCTTTAAAATAACTTTCAAACTCAATCCAATCTTTTTTACTTGTAACTGCATGATAGCATTTTTTTAAATATGATTTTTGGGTATTATAAAAACTGTTTCTAGGAAGAAATGCTGAGTTGCATATATATATACATTTGAGGTATTTTGATGAAATAATTTATGATTAAAGATTATATTTACCTATCTATATCTTCCCTTGACAGGATTAAATGTATTTTTATAGTATTATGATATAGAAAACGAAACGTTCAATGTGATTTATTTATTCTGGCGTTCAGAACACGAACTAGAACTATAAGTTAAATTAATTTTTTATCCTAAACTAGATTTGATTATTTAATATGTAATACGGATTATCTTCAGAGATATATCTTTTATTAAATCCAGAATATATTATTTTGTCTCCTTTTTCTATCTGCTTTGCCAGTCTTTCTACTTATCTATTTATCTTGTTAATTTATGCTGTTTTTTCTTATTTATGTCCTTTAGCCATCCATTAACTGTCTATGGGGTTGCCTGAGTGTTACACTAGTCTACCTAATTACTTATGTCTCTTTTTCTGTGTGTTTTACCATTCTCTTTACTAATCAGTTTATTTTCGTACATATTTTAGTTTTTCACAAATACACAAAACAAGCTTTGATTAATTGAACCTGGTGATGTGGTTCAGAACAATAATATAAAAGTTGAATGAAAATGTATATATTTTGTTAAATATTATTTTTAAGTTTCATCCTCTTTTACAATACCGAATAGAAACATTTATATTATTAAACGTATATAATAAATAACTGTTGGTGTTTATGCTATGCTTTGTTTTTCTATCTGTAATTAATGGTGTATTAAGCTATCGTTAATACTTGTCATGTAATGGTTTCTAATGCATTTAATGCTGAAGTTGTAGTAAGTTAGATATACTTTTATTAAAAGAAAAATAAGATCTATATCTCTTGTTTAATGTTAAAAACTACAAACATATATATATTTATATGTACCGACTTCTAATGTTGACTGAAATCATTATTCCTGGGTTTATTTTCTGTTGTAATATCTGCTACATCGTGCTCTGTGTACCTGACATTTAGAATTATAGATGTAAGAGTTTTGGAATTTTTACGTGGTCCTTGGTAGAATGTAAAAAATAGTTTCATCATATAATTAAATTAAAATAAAGTCACAATATGCGCTTTCCCCATATTCTCATACATTCAAACAATTGAGAAAACTAGTATTAGTAAATTAAATCGTCAGTGAAATCATGGATAATTTGTTAAAATCATGTACTTGCAGTGAATAAGGTAAAGTTAATACGTTATGTATGAGTTTTACAATCAAATGACAAGTAGAGTATTTCATTAATTCCTAATTTCCATCACATTCAGGACTGCTGTTCTTGTGAGCTTGTGTGAATTCGAATCAATTTTTAATCAGGTCGAAATTAACAAAATGAGAAAGAATTTTGATGATATTTCGATTTCTTCCATGTGAAACAGAATACTTCGTATAGTTAAAATTCTAATCGTGTGTCTGGTCAAGTGTTAGAGTTTAGAAAGAAAACATGACATATTAAGAGATTGAAATATAGAAATAACTTAACGAGGAAATATTGGATGTTGTGTGGAAATAAGAACCATAATTTTCTTCACGTTTTAAATTTTGTTTCACGACATTATTTCAGTTTGAAAAAAAAATCTTCTGTTAAGAAATCACACCATGGTATTAATTTCATTACCACTTTTCATAGACGACATTATTTACTCTTTAATATTCATAAACATTAAATAGTCTTTTCTCTACTATATGTTTGAAAAATAGTTAATATTTCACAGTACGTCTGCAGTTTTCTTTACAGATGTCGTGTGTAGTTAAGTTTTGAGTTCACTTACCAATTAGGTATTGCTTTGTTACAAATGACACAATTTACAGTAAGAAAGGCTTGTTTTTACAAGAGTACGACGTTTCAATAATTTGTATGATTATTCTGAAGTACCAAAACGTGTGCACTTGAAAATTATCGAAAGGTCGTACCTGTTATGAAATAAATTTCCCTTACTGTGAAAGTTGTAACTTGTAATAAAATAATAACGAAAACCACAACATAAACGTTTGCATATACACAATAATTTTATTTGTATAATGTCAAAAGTAAACAACAACGACCAAACATCCTCTTTGTTTCAGTGGACAGCAATTTCAACATCTTCAGGAGACAAAGACACACGAGGTTCATTTGTATACTAGACTAGGTGTACGTGTAGAACTATCATGTTTATTTCAATGGCACAGTTTACAAGTTAGAATTCCAGCAATAAACTTTCATAGCATCTTGAACATAAAAATAAATGTTTCGACTTCGACTGAACATATGGCGAATTCTTCATATGGCATGATTGGGACAAAGTGAAATTACTTAAACAGTTGGATTTAAAGAACGAATTAAATAGAAGAGAGGCATTCAAACATTTTAAAAACAAAATGTTGATTTTGAATAGAGATTTAAGCATTAACGCCGTGTAAATGAATTTCTGAATTTTTTATCTTACAAATGGTGTCATTGTACAAATGCTATTTGTACATATATATTTACTCTTGTACATAAACATGTTTCATGTGTTCTTCTTCGTCTTCTGATGATGTTAAATAATATTGTCCACCGAAATATTAAAAAAATAAAAAAAACAAAACGTGTTTTTATGTATTACTTTATTCCAGCTGAGAGGCTGGCGGGAAAACCTTTTTTATTAAGCATTATACATATAAAATTATTGTGCCATTGGAAACGTTAGTATGATTTTTATTAAATGTAAGCACAAATGTTGTCAGTCGAATATATTAAGGTATGATGTACTTATTGTATTGTAATATTTCTTATATTTAAATTTATTAATGTTCTGAAAATTATATATCTTTTCAAATCATTCTAGGCAATCGAAGACTACCGTAACGGGAAATTAGGGTTTGTACACCAACCAGATGGTGCAAGTGGTGGAACGCCCTCTGCAGATTTTTCCAATCAAGACGTATGTGCCCCTTTAAGTGCTGGACCACATTCTTTTGGTGACACCAGCAATGGTACCAGTGGGGAACATGCTTGAGAAACAACAACAAGAGTATTATGTAGAAACAATTAACCAAATACTATAATCTCCAGGTTTGTCCACAAGCATTTTTAACAATGGCACTTTAAATCTAATTTATATTTTGCATACTGATTTCATTTATGACATTAGTGAGTGTTCAATTTTTTTCGTTGTTTGAAATCGTTTTAAAATTAAGATTAAATAATTTATAGATACAATGCATTGGTTATCCAACACAATGAATGTGCACTAAAAGAGATCAAAATGTCTTATGATAAATATAAAAACGAGAAAATAGTGCAAGGCAATATAACTGTTGTTGAGAATTTTTACAAGACACATGGAACTGTTATCGAAACAGATGTTAGGACAGTTTCGTTTTTGAATCTGATCTTGTTCTGAAAGTGTGTTCAAATAATCATTACAATATATAAATTTTTCTTTTCATTGTGTTCTAGATTTTTCATTTAGCATTTTTTGTGTCATCTTTTTGTGATAAAAAATACTGTTATGTGTTTTTATAACATTTAGTTTCTTAAGTTCTTTTCTATATATTTGTCATAATGTTTTTTACTGAAAATGTCTTGATTATTTTATAGAAAGCCAGAACTTAGCAATCAATTTCGTGTTAATAACATAATGTTATGTCAAATTCAGTAGCAGTAGGCTAGTGCTTAGGTTTTTTTACTGTGAGAACATAAAAAAATTGCTGTGTTTTGAAATTTTCTGAGGTTCATGCTTAATTATCACACATTGTATTTGCATACACTTTTGGAATGATGATGAAAAATTACCACAGATATGAAATGATAGATATATTTACATGTGGGCATCATTTGATTTCCTTATGCATTTCCATCGCCCTGCTAAAAAACTGTCTTATAGAATATTAGTTGAAGTTAAGCTATTGGATTATCGCAGAAAATAGTTGTTTCTGTAAAATAAATATATATATTATCTGTTCCTATATCTTTTCATTATTATTTTGAAAAAAGAATTAGACTATTTTTTCCAAAACAAATTGTATAAAACTGTATAAAATGAGATTGCTGCAGCTTAAGAAAACCTGCCAAGAATACATCATCTATGTTTTGTGAAATTTTAATTTTCAGGTAACAAAAAGGAATCTAGGTTGTGAGAAGCGCTAAAAAATGGTGTAGAAACACATGTACACACAGAGTTATGTACAGTTTTCTAAACGTATATCTGAGAAACAGAATGAAAAAGTTCAGGCTTAAAAAATACAAGAGCTAATAACAGATATTTTTAGAAAATCGCATAATCTGTTGAAACAGAATCTGTTGAATTGAATTTCAACTGACTTTTCATGCGAGTCTTTTTAATTTTTATCCTTTAAAGAATTAGTGTTTTCTAATTAATACGCATCTAATTAGAACATTTACTGTATCTATTTTGTTTTTAAATTATTCTTTAAAATATTTGCTATTCACTTTCCTTGAGGCATTAATAGACTATTTTATGACGTCTCATTTTTTCCTTGTAAGGTTTTAAAGCAAACATTTATTAAAAACCATAACAGATTCCAGGGAATTCTAAACAAAGATTCTTTTAGAATTAATATCGTGTTATCTCCCTAAAAGACAACATAAAAATATAAAGAAATAAGAAAAAATACATGTTTTTGATACAGAAGTACAATATTTAACGAAGTAGATTTATATCCATTTAAATGTTCTGGTAATGGCGTTGGACATTCGCATAAAATTACCCACACAAATATTAATGAGACTCTGTAAGTTTAAAGCTTGTATTTTCTGAAACTCGTAGATAAATATCAGTTTGTTATAGATTATATTTAGTACTGTGTTACTAAATGTTGTTATTATAATGTGTTTCCTTTAGTGATCAACTATTTAAAAGCTATTTACAGCATTACAGACATTCTCTTAAATATTTTGATCAAGATGTAGAGAAGTATTGAAAACAACAAAAACATACATATGTCTTTAACAAGGAACAAAAATATACAAAAGTGTATAACAGAAGCAGAAAGAACCCAGAAAGAAATCCTTAAAAATCATCCGAATATACCCGCACATTTTCTCCTAATTTTATAGCGTTTTTATTGACTTTTCTAAAATTGTATTAACTTTAGTGAAATCGAACCATATTTTACATAGAAGTAATCAATTTTTGTCGTTTTGTTGTGTTTTTGGTGTAATTTTATTTATTGTTTACAAACGTTATTTTTGTTGGATGTGAAAATAAAAAAATAATAAAAGTTATTTTAAGTTTTTTAATTTTGTTGATTTCATTGAAGCTACTTTGTTAAGTTAACAAATCTTTATTCTTTGTCAAACTACATACATGAATTTTCTCACGTAGACACTTTATTTAGAGACATACTGTAAGTAACTAATTTTAAGTATGAAACTAAAATGGGCCAACGTAGAAACCACATCCACTTCATCCTTTGAAAAGTTTGGTAGTTCTTTTTTAAAAGCTAATAAAGTGAGAATATTTATGAATTACTTTCCAACTATTTTAAGCTTATTAGATTTAATTTATGAAGTAAGAATAATAAGTAACTTTTGAATTCAAGATTTGAGATTCAAATTAAATTCGACCTTAGATTTTACACGCTTCAAATAAACAAATTGTTAATCAAAGAGGACAACATTCGCGAGCGAATGCAACATGTCTCTGCTATGTTGTTGTTGTTGTTTTGAATTAAGCACAAAGCTGCTCTGCCCACCACGTGTATCGAAACCCGGATTTTAGCGTTGTAAGTCCTCAGACATACCGCTGTGCCGCTGGGGGGCCTCCGTTACGCAATAGCAATGTGGCCAATTTTGATAAAGAAAATCATCGAACTTTGTTATTTGTGAATGTATAGAGCTTGTAGAAGAGTATCTTTGTACAAAATTATACGTATATTAGTCGAAATGAGGCTAGGTAATTGACCAAAATCCCTTAAATTATTGGTTTATTTAACGTTTTGACCTCATCTTTAAAGTAACTAAAAATGGAAATATCCCGTGTTTTTGTATGCATTTATATGAGGCCTGTAATAAACATCTTTTTACCAAATATCATGTACATTGGGCGAAATATGGCAGAGTAATTGTCAAAAAAACCTAAAATAGAGCTTTTTTGTGAGCTCTGACCCACTTAAAATAACACAAAATGGGCAAATCCAATGTTTTTTCATGTTAGTATCTTGAATGCATAAAAAATACAGTTATTTTCGCTTTTATCTTCATTGCTTTAAGAATAACAGGAGTCCAAAATGTATTATTCTACTGTTTGGTTTTTGACCTCATGACCTCATAAAAAATCTTGAAGAAAAAGCCTAAACCAAAAAAATAAAAAATGTATCTGGCGCATTCTAATAAAGTGTATTTCTATCAAATACATCCGCCGACAAAAGAAGGAATGGTATCGATTAAAAAGTGTTTGACAGAAAAAAAATAAGGGTAAAATAATGTATCTCTGAGAAAACATTATTATTATGCTTAAAATAGCTAGCATGATACCTTGGGGTAAATATGCTGAAATTATTTTTGAAATCAAGATACATTAAAATAATGGTTAATCCTAAATCTTCAAACCGTGTGGCTTTTATCGGAACGTATCATAACCAAAAACTATTAAAGAAAATTTATAATATTGTTCCATAATTTTACTTTTAGGTAGAAATTTAAAACATCAACTTCGAAAAGTATCACAGTTTTATAAAGTTGGTGAAACGAACTAAATACTAGTTTGGAGTACATTTATAGATGATGAATAGATAAGCATTTGTAAGTATTTGTCAGACTCAGATTCCATAAAGATAATGAAATAAAATGGAATAAATATCTTCTTGGAAATTACTTAAAGTTTACTCAAAATGTTTAAAAATATTATAGTTATTTAGTTCATGTAATCACGCTGTTCTTCATTATACCATAACCTAACAAGGCAGAGATTGTGAAGTCGCTTGAGATGCATGTTTGTACCAAAACATATTAAATAAAGTTAACATGCAATGGCTCAAAATCGCGTATCTCGTCGTACCACATGGGGATAAAATATATAAGAAATAAAGAGAGTAGAAGAAACTATTTAATATTAAAAGCACAAAAAAGTTTAAAGAGTTGTTTTTTAAAGCTCCCTTTTATAGTTGTTATTGATTATCAGAGATGTTTAAAGATAAAATAATGACTAAGATATGCTGTAAATATAAAGCTTTGCTTTGAACGATTTATTGATAGTTTTGTAGCTAAAAATTTGGTGGTAGCATAGACTGAGAAAGTTTTCCGAAAATTATGATTGATCAAGGCGCCATGTAATCATTACTTTCAATGTTATTTTAATGTGAACAGGGAAGAAAATTATCACCGTCTGGTCATAAATCATTGCAAGCAGGAATGGGAATATTATTTTTCGTGTGTTAAAATCACAGGGAATTTATTGTGCTTTTTACTCAGATGGTCATAGGTATCAAAAGCTAACTGAACACTCAAAATAATTTTAGAACCATCAACAAGTTCCACAGTAAAATACATTTTATTTCCCATAAAAAGTAATTACACATTTGACAATAATAATCATGCGTCGCTATATGCTGCATTATATACTTTTGTTCTTTATTATTCAGATTTTTACAGAACATTCTAATGAGAATTACCCTAGCATTTATCCCTGTTTAATATATTTTATTACTAGCTGAAATACCAGTCCAGTGGACGAAAGTTATGTAAAGCTATTATTAATGAAAGGTTAGCTTAGAATATGAAAAGTTGCTTCCTTTATATGTAATTGTAAAAAAAGCACAAACGCCCATAAAAGCTGCAAAACACAAAATATGAAACCGTAAGTTTGAACGTATCTCAATGAACCTCCATACCGTTTTGGGTGAAGATCCATCCACATCATGTAAAGTAGTTACACGGATATACAATAGACAGTACTGTTATATGTATATAGATAAGTTGCAGCTTGTATAGTATTTAGAATTTGTGTTTAGAACAGGAACGACGTGTCGATCATTCTCAAGTACATAACTGATACAGTTTTAAATACAAATCTTACTTATTGTAAAAGCAGTAACTTGTAGTAAAACATACTTAATCAAAAAGCAAACGCAAAACAAAACTGTTTAATATAGTTAATATTGTAAGATGATAAACTATGCCTAATTGGTTATTTTCTCTACCTGTAACTGATCCATTTAGTTGCTCAAACAACGTTATAAAAATCGAAAAAAGTACTACAAACGGAAATACTTTAATTTCGTTTCTCTCTCTTTCACTATATATATATAGAAACTGATATAAAAGTTGTACAATAAGTTACTTTTTTCCCTTTATGAAAAGGTATCAAGAAAGTAAGGCATGGGTTTGCACTAAACCAATACATTGGATGTGTCGCTTTTATAAATTATGTTTCAATTACTGGCATTTTAGTTCTCCCAAGTAAAGTATATAAATGGAACAATTCGAACTATTTAATTTACATACAATTGACATGAGGCTTCATCCCTCGTAAATAGAGGTTTAAGGTAGATTTAGACTATTGAAGTAAAATATCACTTGAATCAATTCTAAACAGTTTTTAGAAATAAAACGAAACTCTCAGTAGACCATTCAGAGGCTCTGTTCACACAGAATATTGGAACAGACAGTTTCACTGGAATATTCTATTGAAAATGACAAGTAGTTGAAGATATATATATATATGGAAAATTGGATTTTACGAAGAAGTCAAAATACTAAGTTCCATAAATATATTTCCAAGGTATAGTGTTGTTTGAAGTAGTGGTTATAAAACTTTGGTCGTTGTAGTGCAATTGCATAATTTCAAAACACGAAAACCATCAAGCATTTTCAATGCTTATTTTTCTAACAGATTTTGTTTTAAGATGTTCATATTGTACTCAGATGGGATTCTCATAGGTCTTTTGATATATCTGGGTCGTCCGGCTGTTTTCATGTACTCTGTTTATACTCTAGTTGTTTTGGGTATACTTGAGTTAGATTTCTCTTGCTGCTTCTTCACCACTCTAGTAAAATTACACAGCTATTTCTTTTACTCATAACTTAGACTTCTAAATAGCTTATTTTGTATCTAGCCTGAATTTTCATGACAATTTTTGTTATACTTGATTTAAATTGAGAAAACCTTCTACTTGAAGCTTAAGTAGTTAGGGAGAACCTGAACACACATGTTGACTGGTTGTCTCAGATGGAAGATGTTATGTCCCCATGACAATGCCGAAAGAAGTTGTTTCCTATCAGAGACTTCGTTGCTAGCAGACGTCACGGAAGATAATTGCCTAGACAGTTTAAAAACGAACCATCAAAGGGTGATGCAGATCAACTCGTTTCAACTTTGTCATTAATATTGCAGTAAGAATGAAAGTCTTAAAATAAAAAAAAAATATCTGGTTTGCATAACGTGTTTACACACATCAGAACTAAATTGTTTTTTTTATCAGAATCACAGTTTCACATTATAAGTAATATATTAAGTCTTAAATTTTAATCTTATAAACTTTATAATTTTAACTTACATATTTAATTGCACACGTTTTTAAAAGACGAAGGAGGTTTCTATAGGCGGATAGTATTATTAAGTATAACCTTTGTATAGGCGGGTGGTATTATTATAAGCAGACGGTTCAATGAGATAATGAGTCCATAGCAGGGTGTCTCAATATGTCATTAACATATGTATTTTAAAATAAAACTATTAGTTTTTACTGATTATATCTATATGTATTATGCGTAACAATAAATGAGTTATTAACAAAATATCTCATAGGATAGTTGACTATTTCGAAAGATACTACTAAGGACAATGTTGTCGTAGTTCGTAGAATGGTGAATTAACCAATAGTATTTTATCATATTTTATAGCATACTTTTACAAATACATTTTTTGAAAGTGACAGATTTTTCATCATATCATCTCTAAATATTGTGCAAGAAATTAATATACAGTCTTACTCTTTCATTTTATACACTCAAAGGGTCGTGGGTTCGAATCCACGTCACACCAAACATGCTTACCCTTTCAGCCGTGGAGGTGTTATAATGTGACGGTCAATCCCACTATTCGTTGGTAAAAGAGTAGCCCAAGAGGTGGCGGTGAGTGGTGATGACTAGCCGCCTTCCCTCTAGTCCTACACTACACAATTAGGGACGGCTAGCGCAGATAGCCTTCATGTAGCTTTGCGGGAAATTCAAAACAAACCAAACCAGTTTATACACACGCTTTACTGCAGCTCCAAGAGGAAAGAACTTAAAAATCTGAAACTTTGCACTCATACTATTAAGTATTTGAGTATTATTTATCTGCTTTGAGCACGTTTTTTAATGAGGCAAGTTTGCAAAACGCCACAAAGATTTCTTTGTTTTTTTTAGCAAAGCCACATCAATCTATCTGCTGAGTCCACCGAGGGGAATCAAACCCCTGATTTTAGTATTGTAAATCCTCATCACGTAGAAAAGAAGTGGTTTCTTATATAACAAAAACATTTAATACATAGAAAAGTCTGTGAGTTTTGGTAACAATGAATTCCAACAATGATTTTTATGTCATGTTACTTAGCCACAAAAGTATAACTTGATATTGTTGTTAACCTGTTTACTGAAAGCATAAATTAAAATGCAGAAACTACAAAATTGGAAAATTATTTTTTAATTTAGATGTCTCCATTGATCAAAAAGTTTGTTTACAGTTATATCACATACATTTAAAATCAAGAATGATGTGAAGTAAAGCACACACACACACGCTGGCTTTTACATAGGTTATATAATGTGAACTATAATATATCAACCTAACCTGAGCAAAGCTGAGTACTTTCGTTAGCACAGATTCATTTAGCACAAAAGCTTACTCTTTCACTTATATAAGTATATATACATAGTTAATGAATTTTTTTTTTTCTAGTTGTGCTGTTTGGGTTAAAACATATTCTTATGCTAACTCTCTATGAATATATTTTTCTGTTTCAATTTGTATCGCTAATTTTAGCAAATGGTTAATAAACTCGATAGTAAATCATTTTCTTACAACTAAACATGATAAATGAATGACTTGCGCTTAAAACAGTTTCTAGAATAGCATAGAAAATATTTAAAAGAGTAACTCTTACCACTTTCTTTAAAACATCCACTTGAAGTACAAACGATTGTGTTGCACAAATTTCTAAATCACACTAATACTGTTTAAGACGCCCGACTCAGATAGCATTGATAAACTTTCCTCTTTGGAAATACAAAGGGCAGGAGAGGTTGTCACATGGCCAAACAACCGGTCCACTCTTAAACCTGGCAGATTAAAAAGTCAGTTGAATTGAAAGTAATAATCAGGAATCAGAAAATTTTGTAACACACAAAATTACACCGTTCTTGACAAAATACATTATTCCTAATTTGCAATGATATGTACTGAACTAAAGTTGTATCATTTTATGATAGTTTAAACATATATATTAAATATTTGTTAACATACAAGAAATTATTTTACATTATAATGTTCAATCTTATTAGTTCCCAAAACATCAAATACGTTTTCACAAATGAACATAATTTATAACTGAAAAACGAATAAAACCTGACAACCTTAATATTAAAATGACCGTTAATTATAAATCAAATGATTATTCTTTCAGAATTTATGAATCCTACATATTTACTGTTTATTATTATAACAACAATGTAAAATCACAGACTTGACTTGCACACTGAAACACCTATTAATAAAATTTCCAGATGCATTAATATACTACATGCATCTTAACTTATCAAATACAGGATTATGTATATGCAAAAACGGCTCGTTTGGGTTGAGAAAATATTTGGTCACCTTCCGGTCAGTTACCTCTTTTTTTCTTTGTAAACCTGACGATCACCGAAGAAGGTCGAAACGTTGTTCGCTCCTCTACGTAAAATATTTTTCTCAACCCAAACGAGCCGTTTTTACATATATATTTCTCAACAAGTGGGTTTTCTTGACATCACAAATACAGGATTAGCTTTGAAACACATTTTGTACATGATGCTCATATTACTGTTTCGGTTAAAGTCTATATTTTTCATTTGTATAACAATATGTTAAAACAAACACTAAATATATCACGAGGTATTTTAGTATATTTTAAAGACATATAACTACAGAAGTAAATAAATAAACGATTCAATGCAAACCAAACTTGTAAAAGTTTAGCTAGTAGACCCAGAAAAACTAGTTTATTGTCCACTTTAAAACAGATGTTTCCTTACATAGATTTTGAAGGATGATACTGTAACATGTGATATATTGTATTTTACTTATTCTATATAGAAAGATTTACATATATGATAATTATAAGTTCCAAATCAATGTTCTGTGAGTTTCATTTTTTTTTCATCATAGCTCTATATGTTTTAAGCAGATATTAATATATGTGTGAATAAAATCTTAGACTTAATAAGTATTAAACATACTGAAACATTTTTAACAGAACTTTAAGATATATTAATATATTATTTACGAAAACTTCAAACATCTTAGTTCATAAAATACTGATCTACGCATGTCTAGCTTGGTCTTTAATGATAAATTACACTCATGAATATCAGTCCTGACAGTATGTTTCAAGAACTAATACAAGTCTCCACGTTTTATCATAGTTCAATAAGCTATCATTGATGTATGTAAGTAAAAGCACAGACGTAACAAGTATCACCAATACTTAATCAGTTATTAACAAAACTTTAACTTAAAAAAAGACAACTTTATCTATAACTTATAAAAACAATAAGTGCACATTCCACTCTTGAAGATTTTCAGAACTAAATCTGTAAAAGTTCTTTACAAGATATTCTATTTTCTTGTTTCTTGCAATAAAAGATATGGTCCACGAAAAAAAGAAAGACGATCCTTTCACATTTAATAAATACACCATATTTACTGTTTATCATTACAGAACATACTTTAAATCCAAATTAAGTTGTATATTGCTAACTTGACAGTCAGTGAAAGAAATAATTTATGTATTTTTCCACATTAGATAATGACACAGGAAGTTAAATATATGTTCATAACATTCTAAAGATGTGAGAGGATATTAACAAGTAATTTTCTGTTTTTCTATCTAAAACTTATGTATTTGTAGCTTAAAAGTACCATTGTCTTCAACTATAACTTACAAAGATCTATACATATTCTTACTTGTTTACAGTGTAGTTGGTTAGACAGGTAAATAAATATCGGTATATTCTATCTCACAAGATGGGTTGTGTTCTTCAAGCATATCCAAGGAGCATATTCTGCTGACAGATCGATATTTTTTATATTTAGGAATAATACAAACAGACTTGGATTACCAAGATTATATCAACTTTCTTACAAGTCTAGTACATTTCAGTTCTCATACAATTTTTGTATACTTTCTACTCTGTTAAAATTTCTTTCTGATCTTTGTTCATTAGCTGTCAATGACTGCCATTTCAAAACCAACCTATTCTATTGTCATGAAAATTTATAAAATAATGAAAACAATAATCAACGCATTTTGTTTGATATATTACAAAACAAAGACGTTGACTATATCTGTAAATATTTTTCTCATGCAGATAGTGAGAACATGCAAATGTTATAATATTTATATCAATAAAGATATTAATATGGTGTATTGCCATTTATTTATGTTTTATGAAAATCATAATCTTTATCTGCTTTAGTGTTGAAAAAAAATGTGATATGTTGATGTTTCTGACGAGACAGAACTAACACTCTCAGGTTTTTGTACAACATAAAGAACAGGTTATGTATTAAATATTATGTTATTATTTAACTCTTCTCTGTAACACGTCTACGCTAACTTGTTCATTTATCTAAATTGTCTCTTTTCATTTTTTGTGGGAAAATATTTACTCAAGAAATTCTATGTTTTGTACGTTTCTGTTAAGGTAGCAATCACGTGTATCCGTGTGATAGGATTTGTCATGACTCTAGGCCCAAACATTAGCACTAATAAAATTTGAAGACAATGCTTCTATCTAATTATTCGATCCGGGCAGCATTTGATAATTCGAGAAATGTGGGGTTTAGACCCATGCACGAAAAACTGTTTAATTCAGTATTCTCTGAAGTGTAGCAGCAATTATATGGCTTAAGAAGGACCGGTTTCTTTAACTGTTTGTAATAAAACTTCGCAGATTTAATAACGTTTTATACAGTCTTAGTATACAAATTTTACTACTAATTTTTGCTTTCCTTATAAAAATTAGTTTTGGCCCTGAAATCACTTTTCTTATTGACAAAAACTCATCTATCAAATATTACAGTTCTCTACTAATACGTTTTCAAGTTAAGGATGTTATAATGTGCCCATGGACTATATAACAATCACGTACATTATTTTTTGTTCTTCCGAGTATATAATAAGTACTCCCATTTAAGCTAAAAATACTTAAAACCATATTCATCAAAGCCATTACTTTTTAGTTTACTATTGAATAAATTAAATTGGATATATTTGAGGACCTAATAATTGCACTTGTATGTTCGCGTGCTTGAGTGAAAACCAAAGCTTTGTAAAGAATCGTTTGTGAAGGGAGCCCAAATTGCAAGTGATTCACGTTTGTTTGAGCTGTGCCTAACGAAATGGGTAAAATTCTAGGTACATGCCCCCTCCCACAAATATATGTAATCATAGTGTCAATTTGGGCCTTTCTTATGTAGTAGGACTAAGATGGAAGAATAGAAACAAAATATTGAAGCTGATAAGAAAATAAAGGTTTAATGACCAACTTACATCACTTTTTATTTTTTACCTTAAGATTCGTTTTTTTCTCTTCTGTTTTCGAATATTTATGTGCATTTACCAAACTGGTTTCAAAATATTTATGTTCTTTCAACCAGTCACTATATTAAAGGCCTAATTCTCAGTGGTTTAGTTAGAACTCTCTTGCATTAAGTGAACGGAGTATATTATATCGTTCTTTATAAATTTTACAGTACACTTATCACTATTACTTCAGTTAATATTTCTTTAGAACACACCTAGATCGGCTGCACCTGAAAAGTGCATACGGTTTTTATGGACGTTTTTCACCACTACTTCGCCTGCTATAAATGGATTTTCACCAACTTTGACATGAAGATTTATTGGGTCTATGCGAAGATAAATATAAACTTATGGTTTTATATTTTATGTTTTGCAGTTTTTATAGGGGTTGTTTACAATTACTTACAAGGGAAGCAACATTTCTTGTCCTTAGATAGTCTTTTATTAATCACAAATTTAAATAATTCTGTGAAGGAGACGAGTGCTCCAGCTAGTATATATAAATATATTAACATTGTCTATTGTCTGTTGTATGTCCAAATGGATATGAAGGTTCAACTGGTCCATGTAATGGTACCTACAAATTTTCAGTTTTGCATTTTGTAGTTTGCTGTTTTTATGGGTGTTTTTGCGTTTCTTACCACTACCTCACCTTCTATGGATGGATATTCACCAAATTTGGTATAAAGATTCATTGGTGTGCATGGAGGAGATGCATACAAAATTTCAGTTTTACATTTTTTACCCCTGCTTCGTCCGTGTACTAGTTGGAGAATTCGTCCCATGGACGGAAGTTATGTAAATGAAATGTTATCTTAGGACAAGAAAAGTAGCATTCCTTATGTGTAATTGTAAAAGAACGCAAAAACGCTAATAAAATTATAGAGTGCTAAGCACAAAATGTGACCCTCAAGTTTGGATGTACCTTCAGATGGACTCAACAAACTTTCATGCCAAACTTGGTGAAGACTCATCAACAGAGGCAAAGTAATGGTAAAAACCGTGAAAATGTAGAAATTCTCATAAAGACCGTAAAATGCAAATCTGAAAATTTATGTATATCTCCCCATGGATACCAATAAAGTACAATATCATGTTGAAAAAGTCAGGAAATTTCAAAGTAAAATTACAAAACATAAAATTGTTCGTTTAAACAAAGTAGAGAAATTGTACCTAAAGTATAAATAAGACGATGATTTTGCGTTCATATAAATAACGGTCTATTGGTGTAGATCTTAGAACAACGTTTCAGGGATGTACCAAGTCGTGTTTGTCGTTTGAAAAACTTCTTGAGACTGGTAAGTCGAGACTACATTTAATACGCGTCATATGTGTCCGTGAAATCTCTCTCTGATTTCGCAACCAGTTTTACCAATATACAGCAAGTTATAAAGGTTACAAACATTGCACTGTTTAATGGATTCTGTTAAACATGTCAAAGCATTTCTAATATAAAAACGATTTTAGGAAAGGTCACTGAAACTCGACTGACAAGTTACGCAACGTGATCTGTTGCAGGAGAGGTGTCGGGATGAATATAACTCGTTAATTTAATATGAACAAGGGTATATTGGAGGTGTTGACTGTGTCTAAAACGAATAACAGGTTTTTCAGTAAAATACCCTTAGTTTTGGTATTAGTGTGAAGAATGTGAAACTGTCCCTGATAATTTTGGTAATCTGAGGGGACACAACTGGGTGATAAGAAATAGTTAAAGTAAGCTTATGGTGTTTGGTTTCAGATCTTTTTGACTCACGCATGAGTAAGATTTGTTTTAAGCGGTCATCTTCAGCTATAAGGTTTTATGAAATTTAATTGTATATGTTTTGAACGTTCTATGAGAAATGACAAATGTTGCTATTATAAATAGTTTCTGTTATACTAAAGTGATTGGTTGAACAGCAAGCCATTCATTTATCATACTTAGTTGTAGCAAAATGATCTAGTACCGAGTTTATTAACCAAATATTATAACTAGTGAAACATGCTATATGTGCAAATTAATTGAAACAAGACGGAAAATTACGATTTTTTTCATTTTTTTTGCGTTTTATTTCTGAGAATTCAAACATTACTCACAAATTAATACACGATATGACCGCCTTTATTTTTTAGAAGATCATTAACCCGATTTGGCATCGAGTCCACGAGTTGACTGCAATCTTTACTAATTTTTGGATCGCGGTACCACACCTCAATTATGGCCTCAATTAGCTTATTTTTGTAGTAGTCTTTTCCCCGAAGTCTTTCTTTATAAATCACCCAAAGATTTTCAATAGGATTTAAGTCTGGCACCTTTATTCGCGTTGTAGTTATAAAATTCTTCACAAGTTTTGATGTGTGGCACGTAGCCAGATCTTGCTGAAAAATGCCAGATCCATCTGTAAATCTCTTTTTCAATTGTGGAACGACTCTTCTCTGCAAAACTTCGATGTACTGTGGTCCTCGCATCATACCTTCTACGATATGTAAGCCTCCTACGCCATAGTAGCTGAAAAAGCCCCAAAATATATTCTTCAAGGGATGTTTTACGAACTGATTGATGTGAGATTCTCGAAGTTTCTCACCTGGAGATCTGCAAACAAGCAGACTTCTTTGACCCTGTACGAAGAAATAAGTCTCGTCACTGAATAACACCTTCCTCCATTGTTCTTGCGTCCAGTTCTTGTATTTCAGACCCCATTGATACCGTTTTTTCTTCATTGAGTTGGTAAGATGTTGTTTTTTGACTGGTCTCCTTGCCCTTCTAACGCAATTTCGAATGACGTAATATTCCTCAAAATTTCGTCATATATCCCAAAAATAGATCAACCATACTGCAAAACACAGCTAATGACACCGTCTTTGTGAAAAAATGACTATTAAAGGAAATCAGCGGGTCCAGCGAGCCTACAACGGCCGCCATGCTGAAAATATTGTAAAATGATTGTTTGCTTCAATTAATTTGCACAAGGATGTATATATATACTAGTGATATAGCCTGTAAAAAATGGCGGGTGTTAAGAAAACTCTGTAGAGATTACTATCAATTCTATTCACATTTTTGTTTCATAATATTTCTTTATACGCCTCATTGATAGTGAAAATATTATCTGTATTTTTAAACTTTCCCCTGGAAGTTTAAATTATTAATTTTTACTTTTATTTTCTCTTTGGACGTGCATCGCGTAAAGTTAACTGAACGTAGTCTTCATTCTTCTCGTGTTTCTTCCATTTATTGATTAACATTTATTCGGAACTTAAAACTTTTTAAACATAATTACGGTTTAGCATACGTAGAAATGAAGAATTAATAATTTGATTTACATGCTACAATTAATGCTATTTTCATCAATATAATCAATTGTTTTTATACATGCGTTTAAATTCAATTTAACTTATTTGGTGGATCTATTTCAAATAAATACATAATTTTTTTTTTTTAATAATAGTCAAAATAATTTTGTAATTCAAGAACTAATTTAGAAAAAACAAATGAATTCTAAACTATTTTACTGATCACACCACTGGATATTTAACGAAATTTATAGGAGGAAGGGATCGTGCACTATAATTCAGAAGGTAATATTAATAACTGTCAGTTCTAATGAAGAAAAACGGATGGATTTCGTGATTTAAGTAAACCGAATGGAAGACGATAAAGATTAAAAACATAAGTAACTTTATTTAATAAAGTTTTCATTGTTAATAGTTTTGAATAGACTTTTAAATTAATAATTACTTTGGATTTTAATGAATATTCTTCTTGCTACCTCTTACGGGTTAACTATTCATATTAATTTTCGACCTCACCACGAAAGGCGCTGATTACAGTGTGAGACAAAAACAGAAACTGCTTATTATTTACTAAAATATAACAATAGCTTTAAAATTATTTTATGTAAATTAAATATAGAAGCGAAAACTATACTACAGAAAGTTAAACGTGTATTAAACTATGAAAAACACAATCGGCTGTAGAATAAAAAGTAATTGTTTTGTTCTATATTCACAAAACGAAACGTTACGTATAATAAAATCCTTTCAAGACATAATTGTCAAAGTATGTAAAGTAAATTATTGGCTGAAATATTTGTCTCATTCAAGTAATGGATAAGTTATTTTAGTATGTGTGATAAAAACTGACATACGTAGTACAGTGTGCTACAATAGATGTCATGTTAAAATTATAGTTTTACTTGCAAGTTTTTAGAACATAACAATTAAATCTAGACATTGATGGCGTTATCACATGTTTAGACACCCTACAATGACTTCATCATCCTTTGGAAATACTCATCTATACAAACACTATCTTTCTTAGCAGCATCACCCTTAGTAATACAAGTTTCCACCTGCACATAGAACCTTAGTAACACCATACATCTTTATAAAACACATGCAATATATAAATGAAAACTATAAGCATTAGTCGAGACGAGCTGAAATCTCTAGGCAGTTCTACGGTTGTATCATAATACTGTCCGTATATAGAAATACCGTCCGCCTAAATTAATAATGTCTCCAGTAAGATCTTGTAATAGAAACACTGTCAGCCTTTGTAAACTACTTTTAATACGTAAGTGAAAACTATCAAGCAACTGTGAACATGTGTATAATGAAATATTTTGTCAGTAATCATTTACAGATGTACACAATAAAAATCATAAATAGAGGAACAGTATAAGAATAAATTTAATCCATAAAATCAAACTAATAAAACATGTATATAAAGTGAAACAGTAAGATTGTAGGTTAAATTATTGCACAGATGTTAGTAAAAAGCATGTTATGCAAATAAGGTAAAAATACTATTAATAAAATGGATCATCCTGCGAACTATGGTAACATCGTCGTTAGTAGCATTATCCGCAATGTTCAACTTTCCTATGATATATTTTGTCAACAACTCATTTATTTTATACACAATGTATCGAAATATAATGAAAAAAATGTATTAGATTTGCTTATAAAAATATAGACGTTGACGACGTATTGAAACACTATACGGTAAGTTCGTCATCCGGTTGAACTATCTCTCTATAATTACTTCACTCCTTATTCAAAGAGTATATTTAATAACACTAGCAACCTAGATAAACCCACAGCTAACTCTTGAGCTATTCTTTTACCAAAGAATAGTTGGATTGTCACATTAAACACCCACATGAAGTGTTTGGTATGATGATGATTCGAACCCGCGACCCTCAGACTAGGAGGTAAGCGCCCTAACCAGCTGGCCATATTACTATGATATTAATGACAATGTTCAGATAAGTTGATCTATATCACCCTCACTCGCCAACTTTCTGGACGATCATCATCCATGACATCTCTTAGCAACGCGTTCTTTGTCAATATACAAATTCCATCGACAACTGTCATGGCGGCATAACAACTTCCACCTGTCAGTTGTTATGGTGGCCTACAACGCGATCCTACCAATGCTCTCGTGAAACTATGCCTTCCCTCGATTCGTATACTACTAAACTGAGGATGGCTAGCGCAGATAACCCCAATGTAACTTTGCATAAAATTAAAACAAACTCTATTTTTGTAAAGAATTTTGGTTTGATTTCGAATTTCGCTTCGAAAATTTAAACCTGAAATGATGTATTCTGATACTACAAGACTTCAGCATTACAGGCTGAACTATGAGGCAGACGTTAACTTTATGATGACTGGTATGAAATATTGTTGTGAGGAAACACGTTAAGATTATATTTCTGATAAACTTTGTACCTTGACTGGTACGCACGTGCATATGTCTAGCAACACCCACGTGATAATGCATTTACTATTTACAACGTAACTTTTTAATTAAAGTGTGAGTGAAACTATGACGTCATCGTCTCTACTCTTTTTTTCTTTTTTTTTTTCCCCCTAACTATGAGGCAGCTAATCAGCTCAGGTGTGTCCAGGGTCTTGCCCTAATTACATATCTGGGTTAAATCTTCAAGTTGAATATATTGCACTTTGGCTACGTCACTAATTTGATTATCTGTAGTAGCTGAGTAACATTCTCAAACTTGTTTTTCTGTACATAAACTCTATTTTCACAACTAGTTATTTGTATCTGGATTATATTTCCATATTATTTCTTTGCACCTGGATTAGATTTTCCATATTATTTCTTTGCACCTGGGTTAGATTCCCCAAACTGCTTCTTTGTACATGGATTGGACTCCAAATTCCGCTTTTTTGTACCTAGGTTAGGTTTCCACACCAACTTGTTTGTATCATAATTAGATTCTTTTACCTGTTTTTTGTACCAGAGTTGTATTCAAACAACTACTCTTCGCACCTCAGTCGGATTTCTACGGTTAATTATTTGTACCGAAGTTAAGATTCCTACAGTTGTTTTCTTTTAAGCTGGATTAGATTTCTACATTTTTTGGTAGATTCCCACAATTGTTTCTTTTTTCATTAGTTATACGTACTTATCCCCACATCTATTTTCATTAGTTATACATACTTATCCCCACATCTATTTCGCTTGTATCTGGATTGAAATTTCACTCACCATTTTAATTGCCTTTGCTCTTCAGTTAAACAATAATATATAAAAACTTCTATTCTGACTGTGTAAGAATGAAATTTATAACAAGTTTAAAGATAAGTTTTTGTTGAAGTTCACGAAGATCTACTCAAGGGCTATCTGTGTTAGCCGTAGCGACTTTTCAATGGTAAAATAGAGGGAAAAGAGCTAGTTCAACATCATCACCGCTAACTCGTAAACTATTCTCATCGAATACGAACTTGGATCAGAAGTTAATCCATGTGAGAACTTAATTTAAGGTTATGAAAAAATTAGAAGGTATGGTATAACAATATGTACAGTTTTCAGGTGCAGCTGATCTGGGTGTCTTACACGGCCATTTTCATCGAGTTAATTATGATAAATGCACTGTAAAGCTATAGAGAAAGACATAGTATTCTCCGTTATCTTAAGACAAGAGATCTCTAATTAAACAACTGAAACTTTGGCCCTAAATATAATGACTCATCACAATAATATAAATATTTTAAAATCAATTTGATAAATACACATAAATAATCGAAAACAAAACAAAAAAGGATCTTAAGGTAAAAAGTAGAAGGTGATGTAAGTTGATCATTAAAATATTTATTTTCTTATTAGCATCACTATTTTTTTTCTATTCTTCCATCATATCTTTGTCCTACTGCATAAAAATGGCCCAGATTGACACTACAATTACAAATCTTTGTGGGGGGGGGAACATGTATCTAAAATCTCATTATTTCGTCGGGCCCACTTGTAACAAACTTGAATAATTTGCATCTTGAACCCTCTCCTCAAATATAAATTCAAAACTATATTTTTCACTTAAGCCCAAGAATATATAAATACAAATATTAGAGCCTTAATTCTATTCTGGTCAATCAATAACTGAAAAGTAAGGGCTTTGGTGAACATCTGCTAAAATCCAGGGTTCAATACCCCACAGTAAACACACCAGTGTTGATTTGCTTTAAAATTACCAAAGTGTTTGCAAAAAAAAACAAATTTAATCAGATATTTATATCATTATTTTAGAAAACAAAAACATAATAAGTTTATTTTAGGACATGAGTAATAATTAATAAACCAAATAATAAGAACATCATTGAATGATAAGCTCAGGTAATTTAACCTTTACAGTAAGACAGGATGCGTGTTATCACTGTGAGTAATGATTTAACCTTTACAGTAAGACAGGATGCGTGTTATCACTGTGAGTAATGATTTAACCTTTACAGTAAGACAGGATGCGTGTTATCACTGTGAGTAATGATTTAACATTTACAGTAAGACAGGATGCGTGTTATCACTGTGAGTAATGATTTAACCTTTACAGTAAGACAGGATGCGTGTTATCACTGTGAGTAATGATTTAACCTTTACAGTAAGACAGGATGCGTGTTATCACTGTGAGTAATGATTTAACATTTACAGTAAGACAGGATGCGTGTTATCACTGTGAGTAATGATTTAACATTTACAGTAAGACAGGATGCGTGTTATCACTGTGAGTAATGATTTAACATTTACAGTAAGACAGGATGCGTGTTATCACTGTGAGTAATGATTTAACATTTACAGTAAGACAGGATGCGTGTTATCACTGTGAGTAATGATTTAACCTTTACAGTAAGACAGGATGCGTGTTATCACTGTGAGTAATGATTTAACATTTACAGTAAGACAGGATGCGTGTTATCACTGTGAGTAATGATTTAACATTTCCAGTAAGACAGGATGCGTGTTATCACTGTGAGTAATGATTTAACCTTTACAGTAAGACAGGATGCGTGTTATCACTGTGAGTAATGATTTAACCTTTACAGTAAGACAGGATGCGTGTTATCACTGTGAGTAATGATTTAACCTTTACAGTAAGACAGGATGCGTGTTATCACTGTGAGTAATGATTTAACCTTTACAGTAAGACAGGATGCGTGTTATCACTGTGAGTAATGATTTAACATTTCCAGTAAGACAGGATGCGTGTTATCACTGTGAGTAATGATTTAACCTTTACAGTAAGACAGGATGCGTGTTATCACTGTGAGTAATGATTTAACCTTTACAGTAAGACAGGATGCGTGTTATCACTGTAAGTAATGATTTAACCTTTACAGTAAGACAGGATGCGTGTTATCACTGTGAGTAATGATTTAACCCTTACAGTAAGACAGGATGCGTGTTATCACTGTGAGTAATGATTTAACATTTACAGTAAGACAGGATGCGTGTTATCACTGTGAGTAATGATTTAACATTTCCAGTAAGACAGGATGCGTGTTATCACTGTGAGTAATGATTTAACCTTTACAGTAAGACAGGATGCGTGTTATCACTGTGAGTAATGATTTAACCTTTACAGTAAGACAGGATGCGTGTTATCACTGTGAGTAATGATTTAATCTTTACAGTAAGACAGGATGCGTGTTATCACTGTGAGTAATGATTTAACCTTTACAGTAAGACAGGATGCGTGTTATCACTGTGAGTAATGATTTAACCTTTACAGTAAGACAGGATGCGTGTTATCACTGTGAGTAATGATTTAACCTTTACAGTAAGACAGGATGCGTGTTATCACTGTGAGTAATGATTTAACCTTTACAGTAAGACAGGATGCGTGTTATCACTGTGAGTAATGATTTAACATTTCCAGTAAGACAGGATGCGTGTTATCACTGTGAGTAATGATTTAACATTTCCAGTAAGGTAGAGCTTTCAAAAATACCTAGAGTAGACGATTTAAAATCCCATTTTATGGAAAAAAGGAACTCGCTGGATGTTCCCTTAAAAATGGGTCTAATTACTTTTTTAATTCTTATTTTATTATTTGTAATTGACGATTTTTGGCTAGTTTTTTTAAAGTCCAACTTTAAATATATTTTCTTCTAGCTGCATTCTAGTCAATGAACGTCATTTTCCTTCGACTTAATTCAAATTTTATAAAAGTTAAACCGTTACTACAAACCATTATTTTCCTCTTTCAGAATTAAAGACTAGAAAATCTTAAAGCTCTGATATGATTTAGCTGAAAAGAACTTAAAAGTTCTCCAATTGCGGTAAACCGGTTGGTGCAAGTTTTATTGTTGCTTTCAGACTGTGTGGATTAAACTTAACTTTGAAAAATATGCTGAATTTACAGAAATTAAACATTTCTTACTATATCATAATATTCGTATGGTAAACAACAAAAAAAAACTATTCCAATTTCACATCAATGTTTTTGTTCATAACTTAATAATTTAATTTTGATTATTTGTTTCCTTATAAGTCTACACAATATAAAAGTTTAATTTCTTCGATACGTATAGTATGCATAACATAAAAAGCCTAGTTTTATGCTTAACAACAAATAGAAATAGCCATATCGAATGAAAAAACAAACAGAAATCTTGGAAATTCTTGTTTCTTTTTTTCTGCAAAGTAGAATTATCTTATTTATTCGTGTATCTCTATATTAAGTTATTGTTAATAAATAATTTTCATATTTGTTTAGTAAAGGAAAATCTTATAGAACAGTTCAAAATAACATAAGACTTAATAATTCAATCTAATATTCAGAACTTTTTATAATTAGACATCCACGATTTTAACTGGCACGATAATAAATTTCACGTGTCAATTGAGAAAGTTTTTTATCTTTCTAAAAGTTCACAGAAGAAACAAAAATTCAAATACAAATGAAGAAAAGAATAAAACTGAATATCAAATGGTGATTTAATTTTACCTTTCGTTAAAATACACCCAACAAATTCTACGAGTATAATGGTTTTGACTTGATCCTCTTTTCTAGCTTATAACTGTACCGACTTACAAGCAAGTCAACTACATATATAGCTTATAAGACTTCAGAAGTTTAAGTCGAATTACATGTCTTGTTCAATCATATAAAAAGTTAGTTTTTCCAATACATATAATGAATTATACATACTGTCGGTCTTGACTTTGTTGCCCTGTGCTCGTTTCTAGCCCTGTAACATTCACTGTTCATGTTTTTGTTACAAAACTAAACTAATGAGGATTCCCGATTTCAAATTAAAAAAAAAGAAAACAAACTATACAAAATGAAAGTAGCTTTTGAACGTTAGCAGTGAAGTTTAAAAACACACACATGACATGACTTTTTTATTGCTGCTCTTTCAACCGGTCTGTTTTTTTCACAACTATTGTATATTATGTTCATGCGAAGATTTTGTTTTATAAACGATTACAATACATATTGAGAATTTGTGAAGTCAAGTCACCGACAGAGAGACAGATTACTCTGAACAGTTCGGTTCTAGAAGTGAAAAATTGCTTTGAATAAATTATTTTATAACCAATATTTCGAATGAATTAACGGTCTTAGATTTACCTATTATATTAAATAAAGCTATTATCGGGTGAAATATATCTCAAATTAATGTGCTGGACTATACGTAATTGTTATTGGGCGACATACCTGCCTTGAATCAATGTGTGACACTATAATTCATTCTTACCAAGTAGAGTACAATCTATAATTAACGTGTCACACCACATTAAGCATATATTACGTATAATACATACCTATAATTAATGTGTGATACTACATAAAGGTGTTACCAGGTGAAGTATACATCTATAATTAAAGTGACACACGAAATTATGCTGTTACGAGGTAGAATCCACAACTAGAATTAATGTGTTCGATTACTCGCAGTGGACAGAGCACAGATACTTCACCGTGTACCTATTTGTAACTGTACTAATACTGCTTTGTAATAGAATTCTAAAGAAAAAAATGAAGTATTGATGGAGAAGATACACGACAAAAAGTATTGTAACGTATTATAATTTATCTCGGACTAGTCTCCAATTTATTATGTTACAAACGCTATGTATTAATATTTCAAATAACCAGATATTTGAATTCTAATTTAGAAGTTAATTAAATGTCGAAATGCATCAAATTTATGATATTTACCAACAAGATTGATACACACAATTTTCTTTCTTTGCACAAATATATTTTAACATACAACAAACAATACAATTTATAATTATGATTTATATACAAAACTTTTACAAGTTCATAAATAATATTAAGCATTCTATCTAGACTGGAACTGAATATTTTATCGACAGTCCGAGTCCACGCGAGCGAATTAATTCCCTTTTCTCAAGCTAGTTAGCTAGCTATTTTACTGAGGCCCGACATGGCGAGGTAGATAAGGCACTTGAATGGCAATCAAACATGTTCACCCTGTCAGCTGTGGAGGGGTTATAAAATTATGGTCAATCCCACTATTCGTTAGTAAACTATTAGCCCAAGAACTGGTAGGGGTAGTGATGATCAGTTACCTTCCCTCTAGTTTTACGCTGCTAAATTAGGGACGGCTAGCACAGATACCCTTTTCTTGCTTTGCGCAAAATTCAAAACAAAGAAACTTTTTTTTTCTTGGCTGGCCTCACACCACTTACAAGCTGACTTTTTACTTACGAAGATATTTAATGTCCTCGTAAAAATACTAGCTTCTCAAGTTAATTCACTAAAGTTAAATGGATTTTAATGTTCGAAATTGATAAATATTCCTTGTCATATATCTGTAGTTTTCCGATTAATAAGTGTTAATCACAATTTTAGCTTTTGAAGCTTAGAGTATAGTGACTGTAGCGACCAAACAATATTTTAAAACACTCTCTTGGCATCTTGCGATGCCAAGTTTTTATACTCATCAGGCGAGATTTTCGAAAGTTCAACAATATTCAAAGAAATGCTAGTGTTTTCGTAAAATATATATCTTGTTGATTCTTACACTCGAGAATTTTTCACAAACTTATAGAACAGGAGAGACTTACGCAATACACATTTAACAATGTACGTTACTGAAATAAAAGTATATATGAAAACACACGTATAACAGTAAATCCGTTAGAGTATACACATTTAATATGAATTTATTGTATGCATTTTGCTTATTTTTATTCCTTTTTGAAAAGTCAAATGTGGTCTTGTGGTCAGCGTGTCCAGTTGTAACTTCACGGTTTTATGGTTTGCGTTTCATTGTTGTATAAACACGTTTCGTATGTTGGGGATGTAAATAACACCAGAGTGGCAGCCAAATTCCACTACTCAGTGAGAGAAAAGAATCTCAAGAGTTGGCAGTTGGTGCTTGTGATTGGCTGCTTTCCCTTCTTGTCCATTAGCAAAGTGTTTAAGAAAGGCCATGAGCAGGTAACCTTCTGATTAACTTTGTGCGAAAATCATGAACTAAACAGAAGTCGCTAAGGGATACAAATATTTACACTTTGTTACTGGTCAAAACGTACCTTAAAATACCACTAGGAAATACAAATGTAAGATGACTTTTATGCTTATGTAAAAAGTTATTTAGTGTAAAGGTAAATGAAATGTGGAAGAGTCCCCAAATTATCCGTTTGAAAGGCGTTAGTATTGGACTGCATCTGCCAAGAAACTCATAACGATGTCTCGAGTTGCTATCGCAAATCTTCCTCAGGTCAAAATTATTAGAATAATCGGTGCCTCTTACTTGGCTGTGAAAATTCGGTGTTTAGAAGTGTTTATATATCGTCTACCACCTACTTCTTCTTTTATTCACTGTGTACTTTCAGTAAAAACTGCTCAGAATTTCATTTTTTGATTCACTGTGGCAGATAGTCAGGAAATTAAAACCAGACGTATTAAGAAATAAACAAAAAATGTTCGAGGCGTAGAGGATCTTGTAAGAGATCTTCATGTAGAAAAACGTTTCTCCAAGCCATCCTCATTTAGACAATTGCTAGAAAAATTCAGACAGCTGAGAAGAATTTTCGTTCTTCATGTGAATCTTCTCTACTCTGAGTAAATTCTAATCCTATAAAAACAGACAAACGGGAATCATAGAATGTAACCAAATTAAAAGTGGATAAAAGATATTTAATTCACATTGCCCAGACTAATATATACATTTGGAAATAAATTCACGCTAGGAAAAAATATACGTAAAAGAAATGACTCGATAATTACCTATCGGAAATTAGCGAGGTGACAGTAAGCTAACAAGTTGGTCAGGAAATTCATATGTTCCTATAAAACAGGTAAGTGGCTTCGAAGTGCTTTAGACCCGGCATGGCCAAGCGTGTTAAGGCGTGCGACTCGTAATCTGAGGGTCCGCGTGTTCGCATCCTCATCGCGCCAAACATGCTCGCCCTTTCAGCCGTCGGGGCGTTATAGTGTGACGGTCAATCCCACTATTGGTTGGTAAAAGAGTAGCCCAAGAGTTGGCGGTGGGTGGTGATGACTGGCTGCTTTTCCTCTAGTCTTACACTGCTAAGTTAGGGATGGCTAGCACAGATAGCCCTCGAGTAGCTTTGTGCGAAATTAAAAACAAACAAACGAAGTGCTTTAATGATATGAGCATCTTTAGTAATATCCTTCAGGAGATCAACGAACTTTTGGCGAATTTCATTTGTAGAGATCCAAAGCTAATTATAAACGTATTGTGTGATTTCATTTCTTCATCTTCTTTGGGGCCCGGCATGGCCAAGTGTGTTAAGGCGTTCGACTCGTAATCCGAGGGTCGCGGGTTCGAATCCTGCTCGCACCAAACATGCTCGCCCTTTCAGCCGTGGGGGCGTTATAATGTGACGATTACTCCCACTATTCGTTGGTAAAAGAGTAGCCCAAGAGTTGGCGGTGGGTGGGGATGACTAGCTGCCTTCCCTCTAGTCTTACACTGCTAAATTAGGGATGGCTAGCGCAGATAGCCCTCGAGTAGCTTTGTGCGAAATTGAAAAACAAACAAAACAGTCATCTTCTTTGGATTCAGAATGTGTAGATTTACGTTCTTTTGGAATGACTGCTTGGATGTTTTTCGTTCTTTTTTTCTAATGGTTAGCTGGAAACTGTGGTGGACTGACGATGTTTTTCTTGTTAGTTGATCTGTGAGCATATTGACTTGAGTCTGCTTATTTCAGGTACTTGTTTTAGTTTGTGGTCAACAGTCGGAAGTAGAAGGTTTTTCGTGGAGTTGTGAGACAATGATCTTGTTTGTGGAAGAAAATATCTAAGAAGGGAAGGTAGTTATTTTTTCAATTTTTTTAGTGAAGTGTATGTTCTGGTCTGTAGAATCGAGAGATTCCAGAAGCCTAAACTATGTGACTAGATGACAAATATTTATCAACGCATCTTTTCTATAAGTATGTTTGTTTTGGAGGAAAGGTTTAATTCTCTGACTTTAAATTCTTCCAAGTAGACTTCGCATTGGGTAGATAAGACAGAGCAACCCACATACAGACCATAAGTTTGTAAAAGAAGACATCTTGAAATTGAAAGTAATTATTATTTGTGCAATGCAATAATACCTCTGTGATGAAATTAAAACTGAATACAGGTCGACGATCTAGGATGATGTCTTCAGCGATACTTCTTTTTACTGTTGTGAATACTGGCGAACATATTCGCGACGTTTAAGCTCACGAACCTGTCTTATGGTAGTAGGAATATTTGTTCAACTGTAGTAGCAAAATTGATTACATTGGTTTCAATAGTATTTTTCAGAAATCATAGTATGTTGGCGAGGTATTTTAATATTTGACGAAGAAGGGGAACCTGTGACTCCGACGCTAGAGGCTCGAATCTTCCTAGACAGATCTAGTCCACTAACAACATATTCCAGGGGTACCCTTAGCAAGAAAATTACCAATTTTTTAAACTCTAGAATTACCTATGGAATCCATACTATAAATGTATAAATGTACTTTATAAGCTATATAAGAATCAAATTACTTCCGACTCCAGTGACTCTATAATTTCCTTTCACACACAGTCTCAACTGTGTAAAATAATTTTTCTTTATATGTCATTAAAATTTAAAAATATTCTAATATTCAGACGCAGTACCGCTTTATTATAAGCCTAAGCCTCTTGTTCGTAGAATAAGTATAATTTTGTAGATAGCTGATACGTAAAATGGTGTACCTAACTTTGCAATTACAACACTCATATAACCTTTCTGATTGTGTCTAAATATTAAAGATTTTTAATGTTAGTTTGACTAACACTTAACATTTTTATCATCCTGAATACAAAATATTCCTTTAGGGTTCTCTACGAGTGTATTTTTTAATAAATCATATTCGTTATCTGTATATATACGATATTTAGTTCATTTGTGTACTTTCCTATTAAGGCAATTTATGATTTAAATCACCAAAATTATTATAAATCAAAATATAATAATTAATTTTGCCAAGGTTCACATGCCAGAGCTAGAAACTGGTTTCTCTATATTTAAAAAAAAATCAAAATCGTATGTTTTTCAACACAATAGAACATATAATTATAGCCATCAGAGGATCCAAAGATGAAACCGGTAATTGGACTTTTTTAAAATTACCACAGCTATGTTAGACATTTTATATAATGTTTAGTGCTTTTACAGAATGTTAAAAAGAGAGAGAGAGAGAGAGAGAGATTAATGACAGATTAGTTACTTTGACAAAGGCAGAACGTAAAATAGTTGTTTTACCTACGAGATTAATTTAGCGATTAGGCGTGTTCGATATAATGTAAATAAACTAATATATGTTTGAGTTGAATCGTTAAAGCCACGTATTTATAAAGTGGAGGTTGTGAGAGCGGATGTTTATTTGAATTAGCATTTAATAACTGGTAAATAGAAAAAAAACACTGGTGAGAGAAAAATGCGATCATAATTTAGGTCACAAAAGTTAGAAATTTACAAGGCAAGAAACTACTTATGTATCCTGAAATTAACATGGTACTCTGTAGTAACGAACTAGCTCTAAAATTTTATAGGCTAATACTATAACCGATTCAAGTGTTAATATAACTTTAATCGTACAAATTCTTTAACTGTAATTTTGAAACTTACTGTACACACAGTTTGTGACACATAATAGCATGTTAGAGAACAAATAAAAACATCGGGCTTTGGTAGTAAGATAATGAGTTAGCGGGATTAATAGTTTGAATTATAAATTAATTTGAAAGAATAGATTTCTTTTAGAAGCTACCAAACATCGAAATTGAAGTACGTAACGAAAATAATACACATTAAACTGCAGTAAATATGTTATATTCTCTTTAATAACTCATTAAACAGCAGTAAATGTGTAGCTTATTTCATTCAAAAATATTAAGAAAATTTATTTTCAAGATTTTAAACAAGAAAAATAATTACATGACAAATCAGAAAACATAACTGACAGACTGAATTCTTTACGTTTTATTCTTTTATTTCTACATCAAATAAATATTTTTTTTCATGTAATTAAAGAATTTCACGTAATTTTGACGTTAAAATCATGAAACTTGTCAGATAAGTTTTCCTCAGTAGATTTAGTCGGTCAGCTGAGGGTCAGTTTTATCGAAAGACCTAGGAAAATCAAAAACCAATTTATCAAAAAAATGCATTCATTTTAAATTAAACTGTAACAAACAATGTAATATTAATTAAATTAACAAATTCAGAGTACTAAGATAACAGTGTTAAATTATTTTCGGCTTTTGAAATAATCCGGCATGGCCAAGCGTGTTAAGGCGCGCGACTCGTAATCTGAGGGTCGCGTGTTCGCATCCCCGTGGCGCCAAACATGCTCGCCCTTTCAGCCGTGGGGGCGTTATAACGTGCCGGTCAATCCCACTATTCGTTGGTAAAAGAGTAGCCCAAGAGTTGGCGGTGGGTGATGATGACTAGCTGCCTTTCCTCTAGTCTTACACTGCTAAATTAGGGACGGTTAGCACAGATAGCCCTCGAATAGCTTTGTGCAAAATTCAAAAACAAACAAACAAGCTTTTGAAAGATTCTAAATTGCCATCTGTATGAACAATACGCTTGCGATTCTTTCCAGAACTTGCAAATTTCTCAATCAAACACCACAAATGTCATATTGTTAGAAAGGGCTTTTTCCAAAGAGTTTCATTCTATGTTGGCTTTTCAATTCAGAATTACCTTACCAGTTTTTGCTTAGCCAAACTTTTTAGAGCACCGAATAAAATACGCGATAGCACAATGTCGTTATCATCACGATTTCAACACAAACAACACTTAGCTCGCGTGTAATGTCCTGAACTAAAATGAACGTTACACTTAGCACAATTATTACGGGCTTTCTTTAAAGTACGCTTTCATTACAACTTTACATTACAATAATTTAGTTTCGGTTTGTTTCATAAAATGCTATAAAGACCTTTTAGCCAATTCTTCTTTAATACGGGGTTTATTTTTCGTTTTTGTGAGTTTCTTCGTTTGAACTCGTAAAATCGTGTCATACACTGAATGTTCATAGCTATTTCATACTCTTTACACTATCATAAATATCAATACTTTGTTTTATTGTATACTTTACTTGTAGTTTTATTAAATAAAGTTACTTCTTCGAGAGTTTGTTTGTCTGACTGAGTAAAGTGTTTTTATCCAAACAGACCAGGATTTATCGATCTGACACATAATGTCTCCAAGAAAGCGAAGCTTAAACGGTGTGCGTAAAAATTATAGAAAAAGGAATATTCAAGCAAAGAGCGTGAAAGCTACTGCGAATGTTTAGCTGGTCGCGATTAGTTTTGAATAATTGGTGATTGAACAATAATCAAGTAGATAATTTCTGACAGTTTTAATATAAATCGCTTTATTGTTGTTTACTTTTTGCAGTACGTAACGTCGATAAATATTTTCAAATATGGATACCATTTTTCTAAAATACTATTCTACATTGGTTTTAATACCTTTAATTAAAAGCCCTTGTTTGTTTGTTGTTAAGCTAGAAATTTCAGAATAGATTTGCGGGCTTTAGCCATTACATTTATCAGATATCGAATTTTAGTCTTATATCAAATTACGACTAAACATCTAGTATTGAGAAACAATACACTATAATAATAATGTATTCTTTATTTTTTATATTCATTTATTTTTCGTAGATGTTTTCAAAGAATGTTTAAACATTTGAATCTAATATCGTATCTAAAAAAATACCTATCGATTTTTAATGGTAAATATATTATCGTGATGTATAATATACGTTAGTTAAGTATTTTACTTTGCACATAAAACATTAAGAACAGTTGAAAGCGTTAATTTGGCGTTTTAAGTTTAAAAAAAAACTACCAAGAAAAATTTCCTATAACACTGATTTTGCACTAATAGGATAAGAATCCCTGAGCCAGACACAATACTTCGTATTATGTCGTGTTAAGCTGCAATAAGAATCCCCGTGGCAGACATCGTACATCATATTCTACTGTTATAAGCCGTAATGAGAACCCCTGCGTACTTAGTACTATTTGGTATTAACACTACGAAGTATTTTACGGTACACATTTATACTAAGTATAACATACTTAGCTGTAGTGAGAATTTTTAAGCGCTTCGTATCGTTCGTGCTAAACCTTAATAAGCAGACACCATTACTCATGTTGTGATAAAATTAAGCTGTTACAACAAATCCTTGTAGCGGGCATTTTAACTTGTTATGTTGAATATTTTTATTTCTTATGTGACGGTGACAATCACAGAAGCATTGTGGTGTTTAATCAAAGTTTTATCATAAAGAAATCAAAGACACTTTTTGCTAGTAATTATAAACTAATTGTGTATACAAAATAGCATAGGGAATGAATGGATTATAAAAGAATAAAAGCAGAATATTTAATATTTCTACACCCTAATGGCTCATCGGTGAGTCTGAGAACTTATAATGCTAAATATTATGTTTCGGTAACTGCGGTGGGCAGAGTACAGATACCCCATTGAGTGGCCTTGCACTGAACAACAAACTTACAAAACAAAATTTAATGCTGGTTACGAATAGTAAAGCGCTTTGATTTAATGTCGAACAAAAATAGAATATAATCACGAGATATCAGAACACACTTAAAAAAGACAAACAGTTGCAAAGATGGTTATGAATTCAGTGAATATTTTAGTCTATAAAACTAAGTCAAACATTCTGAAGTTATGAAAGCTGCAAAACATATTTGTAAATGTAAAATATTAAAAATTAGATCGAATTTAGTTTGCATTTCCGAAACGGCAGAATTAAGACAACAGTAAATGCGAGAGGGAGCGACCCGCAATTTGCAAATCATTCTTAACAATTAAAACTATTATGTCTAAGGAAGCGGAGAACGTTTTTAACTGATATGTAAATTTGCTTCATAGTTTGTTAAAAATTTCCCTTGACTGTCAATATAAGACAAAGGAAAAAACAGATATGATGAACGAGAAAAGTAGGTCTCCATGAACAAATCCAATTATACATCCCCCCCCCATATATTCTACTGTTGCGAAGGCACGGAAGGAGTGGGTTTGGATATTTTCTGAGATTGTGGTACTTTTTCATTGATCTATGGATATTAGCATACATATAGTGCAATAGTGTGTAGTTTTGCTTGAAAAACTTGGAAAATTTTGGGTTGATAAGAATTGCAGCAACAGCAGATAGCATTAAAAATTTAGTCATCAGAAGACTGAATAGAAATACCACAATAAATATCTGAATATGTAGGAAGAAGGATTCACTAGATGAAGAATCACAGTAGTTTATATGCAATATATTTGCATTTGTAAACTCGCATTACACATGCAAATCCTTTTATTTCAAGAATAATATTAATAAATACATAGAAGAACTGGTAATACACCATTACCTTAAGTGTAAACCCAACATTAGCTATACCTAAAGATTTGTTTGTAGTTAAGCATATTGTTAGTTTTGTGCTATTTGTGCCGTTCCTATCACAGGTATCGAAACCCTGTTTTTAACATTATAAGTTTTAAGGCTTAGAGCTGAGCCATTGGAAGAGAGCTTATCTAAAGTAAGCTCCTTAACTATATCAAATATGTGTAATAATCACCTGATATAAGAGAGGTGTGCCGTCTTTTAAAGTACAAATTTTTCTCCACTAGACTACAGATATAACCAAATTATTAATCATGTGGGTATTTACTGATAAGAAACCTGCGCTTGCAATATGGACAGGTAATCATTAAGAATACTCAAACAGATGGATAAAGTTGATAAAGATATTATATTTACATTTCGATCCTCTATCAAACTCCTATTAAAAACAGCCCACATATTCAGCTTGAAACAAATCTTTCAAATGTTATGTCTATCTTAAACCTAACATATAATATCTATATTCCATTTATTTACGGCAGAAACATTTTCCTTTATTCGCCTTCTGGTGGGTTAGAGGTCTGTGGTTTTATAACGCTATAAATCGGGTTTCAAGACCCGTGGTAGGTTAAACACTGAAGGTAACTAGTCAATACTACCCACCGTCAAAGTTTGGATCACACTAATTGAATAGTGGGATTGACCCTCATGTAATAATGACCCACGGTTGAAAGAGCAAGTATGTTCAGTGATGGAACTCGAACAAGCGTTCTACAGATTGCAAGTCGAACGCCCTAACCATTTGGCCATTCCAGGCCACACTAAATTAAAAACATAATCCCATAGTTCTATTCCAAACATTATAAAGCAAAATGAGTCGGAATAATATTATATATATATATATATGTTTATGTATTGCATCTCTTGATCTATTAGAATTAAACAACCATGTTACATTGTTGTAAATACCTAAGAAACTATAGGTTAAAACATGCTTAACTTCCTCCAAAAACCGAAGTTAGTCCACTTATATTTGACAACACCGACTAAAATGTAAACCTATAACTGAATAAAACATACCAAACTATGAACTGACAGCTAATTAACAACAACCGGCTATATACAGACTTCTGCGTTACACCCATTAAACAACACACAAATGGCTATTTAGCACCAAACAGCAATATCCGGGTGCCTACTTAACATCAACCATCTATATACAGGTGACTACTAAACACTAACGTACTATACATGAATGATTACTTATCACCAGCTAGCTGTACATGAATATGTACTTAGCACTAATTACCAATATCAATAATTACTTAGCACCAACCGAATTATACATAAGTGGTTACCTAACAACAACTAGATATATACGGGTGCTTGCTTAACACAAAAATATTCTATGTACTTAACATTTACTCAAATACAAAATAGTTGTTTGACGTTAACCAGTGTAGACTGAACTGGTTATGGGATTGCCAGCTGATGTTATTAAATAATAACTGCTTTGTATTATCTACCTTATAATTGTATGGATGTGCGATTTGATCAGTTTTTTTTTTTATTGGTTATTAGACTGATATCTGCATCTTTGTGAATAAATAGCTAACTGACTTCAGCCCTAGATGACTGTCTGGTACTGATGAGTTTGTGAATCTAGAATATCTTGAGATCACTAGAATCAACATAATTATTCCTATTGGGTAATTGCCTAACATCTACCATTTTGATTGGACGATTGCTGAGTATGAGTTTATCTATGATCTGAGAACGGTCGTATTACTTATATCTGGTAAAGTTTTGACAACTATCTAATTCCTATTTTCTATCAATTAATAGTTTCCTGCATAAATATCTCGAAACATGTCATGCTCTTTATGCCTAGATAAATGTTTACTCATAAAAATAAATAACAGCATATATCCGGGTAGATGTATAACATTTATTAATTTAAATTTGGGTGGTAACCTGAATATTACTAGTATGTTTTTAGAAACTATTTATGTTTTCCTACCGATAATTTTTTACTTATACACTTACCAGTCTACGAATTTGTGTAACTACGTAACAGCCATGAAAAGTTATCTTAAATATATCAACCTATAAACACTACTAGCATCTGACAACTTATATTTGGATTTTTGCCCAACAGTTAACGACCTATAATTTGATATCTGTCTAACGGCTGTCAATCTATATAGTTAGATAAATAAACACTTCTAATTGGATAGCACTCAACCATTTACAGATGCGTAAACTGGTAACTAGCACATGAAAACCTATATGGTTAGATAGATAACAAATACTGGATAGCACTCAACCATCTACAGTGACATAAATTAGTAACTACTTGTCAAATTAGACTTGGATACCTAACTAACATAAATACAGACGAATATAAATTACACCGTTTTGATTTTTTTCATATATATACTGTGGAACATTTCTCTGAGTACTTAACTGTAAGCATTGCTTCATTAATCAACTCACGGAAAGGAAGATAAGACACGATACAATTACAATTCCTACAAGAGTAGTTAATAAACGTAGACCAATACCCACTTTAACTAGTTTTGAAACTCTAACAATAAAAAGTGCTTGTATAGTGCAGAACGATAAACGAAGTCCTCAAAGGATATCAATCTATATATCCATTGAATTTGGTATAAAATATCAAGGAAGAAAACAAAGATCTTTTAAGTAATTGTTCTAAAAAAGTGCATTTATAACTAAGAACTGTCATAAAAAACTACATTCTACATAAGTAATCATTGCATTCTGTCTCAGGTTGTTTGTAACTAATGATGAAACGTATCGTAAAATTAAAAATATTACAAAGTACAATTAAATAGTAATTCATTATCATATTGTTGTAATTAAAATAAAGATTTAAACTAAAAATTACAAATATTTCTATCTTTTTTTTGTATATGTGTTTATAACAGTAAAAATGTTGTTTATAAATATTTTTACCTTCCACATCTATAATAATCAGCATAGCCTGTGTACACACAACGAACACTGCCGTCTCCAAAATACGACAGGATCATTTCTCTCGTGCCACCTAGGGAAACGAAAAAAATCTTATGAAATTATAAACTATTTACAGTAAACAGTAGCCAGAAACTAAGCAAAAACTGCTGGCTCAAAAGTGAAGTAAAATGTCATTATTTGATGCTCTTTAATTAAATCCAGCCATTAATCAACTTACTAGTCAAATAAAGCAATGATATTTCCACTTTGGTTGTCAAAAGAGTCAGAATCCAGACTATATTTTTGTCTCCTAACTCTTTCACAATGCGTTTAACAAACACTTTTTTCGTTTCGTAATTTCTCCTTACATTTATATTAAGTATATTTCTTCAGATTAGAATATACTGAATTAAGTGTCACCAGATAAAAGAAGAAAACACAACAATCCTAGTTATATAAAACAAAAAATCTTTCGGATTTATAACTTCATATTTTTAAAATTTCTCCCAAAACTTCGTTTAATTAGCATATATAATATTTGTTTAGGCAACATTTAAGATTTTTCATTAATCAAAGAAGACTTTTCGACTGTTTCCTAATTCTTGGGGAGTGTGTAGTGATTTTGTTTAATTGCGCATTGACTCGGTTCTGTAAATAGTTGTACACTAAGCAAAATAGTTGTGTTAGCTACTATAGAAATGCAATGTCTTCCTTACTCATTTAATAAATTATATTTTATAACAAGAACATTTTAACGAAATTTACAAGTGTACAATAATCTTATGAGAATAAGATATTTAAAATAAGTTGTCTTTATTTTAATTTCGGTATAAAAAATTTCAATGAATGACTGTCAGTCTTTTAACTTTCAGGGTTTCTAGAAAATGTAAAATCTCAAGGCTTTGCACGTTTAGAAATCCAATCTGTATCCGAAATGTAAAAGCAGTGAAATACTCGTAGAAATAGTTTACAGGGCGATATTAGCTGTAGCCATATGTTTTTTTTTCTTTTGCTTTAGCGTAAAAAATACAGTGAAATTACTTCTGTTTTGTTCGTTTTAGGGACTGAGCCTCGAATTTTAGTTTTATGAACAATCATTTTTGTAAATTGCCTACAGAGTCAAAACTGAAAAAGAATATAGTGTAAATTCTTCAACAAATCTTGAATTTAAATTACATTTTTCAAATAAAAATCTAAAATCACCAAAAAAGAGCTTTATTCCTAACGAGATGTAATTAATGATTATGACCCTAAGCTGTTAACGTTACAGCGTGTAAGTAGATGTTTCCTTCGTTTTTAGTCGTGCTACTGAATATTTTAAATCTTTCATTAAATATTATTAAACTTTCATACGGGGCTGGCATGGCAAGGTGGTTAAGGCAATCGACTCGTAATCCGAAGATCGCGTATTCGAATCTCCGTTACATCAAACATGCTCGCCCTTTCACCCGTGGGAGTGTTATAATGTTACAATCAATCCAACTATTCGTTTGTAAAAGAGTAGCGCAAGAGTTGGCGGTGGGTGGTGATAACTAGTTGCCTTCCCTCTAGTCTTACACTTCTAAGTAGGGATGGCTAGAGCAGATAGCCCTCGTGTAGCTTTGCGTGAAAATCAAAAACAAATATTCGTACCTGATGTATTGTGTCACTTTTTCACATATATTCAACTGTCATATAAGATGTTAACTACAGCTTCTCTTATACCACGAGTAGGAGAAAACTATTATTTTCATTGTCATCAGTTCAGATTTAACTTCAATTGTTGATAACATTTTTTCGTCAGATTTTTCCTTATACATCCGTAGGCCTTATGACTTATTTAGAGCCCTTTGTCCGTAAAATAATGATTCGGGGTATCCAGATTTTCAGCTAAATCTAGTTATTAATTCTAGATTGTAATAAGAAACAATTTAGGTCACATTATGCCAAAATACGCAGTTTACGATTAGTTAAAGATCGCAGTACTGAGTAGCATCAGTTAAATCTATTCAGTTTATTAGCACTTAGCACTCATTGGAACCCGCACATCTTCAGGCAGTACACTTTTGTTTATAAATTTATCCACGTGGGACCAATCAGCTGAACCCAGAATTTCTCCATCTTTCGTTGCTGAAAGTTGTATTATTCAGATTCAAACCCAAGTCTATCCTAATTATGCGTATGTTCTTTAGTATCATCCTGATCTTCAGTTATCTATCTAGAATAGTAATTAGCCCCGAATATTTTAAGGCAAGAAATTATCTTAAAAACCAATTCAGCTAGTAATACTGCAGTGTAGTTGTTTGCCATTTCTGAATTATTCAAAGAATGGAAAATGTGAGGTCGGATAGGAATTATTCCCGTATTTCTCTAATATCTTCCATATATTAAATCAGCTGGTTCATTTTTTTGTCAGGCGCTAGTAACAATAGAGTTATAGAGGTATAAGCATACTACAAATGCAAAAGAGACTAAACGGAAGCAGTAAAAACGCCACCCTTGTTATAGCACTTAAAAGTTTATTAGTTTAAACTCTCATTTGTAGGGTATAAAAGCTTAACCCCAACAAATTACCAAGAGATACGGTTAGGGTTAAAAACTTCCTCCAACACAGGAGTGATTACTTAAAGTTCTTCAGACACAATCTGCAACATGTTAAGCAGAATAAGGTGGCTTGAAATACCCGTTGTGGATCTGATATTATGTGGATACCAAAGGAAACACTTATAAATGGCTACATTACTTTCACAGGTATAATAATCAACTAGTTTACTGAGACTTCCGAGAGACTGTTTCAAAACTCAAAGTACCAAACAAAACACAGATAATTGCTCTGCCGACTACACGCACTTTAAAAACAACTTATAAAACCTGGATTTATTCTTCATTAGCTAAGCATAGAGCTTAATTAAACTTAACTTTAAACAAACAAAAGTTCATGTAACACTGCATTAAAAAATAATCATCCGTCACATACCACTGCTTATAGTTTCATATATGCTATATATAATCAAATATGTATAGTTTAGAGACTGGAAGTAGCCCTTAATACTAGGATTTTAAACAAACGTTTCCACAATACAACTGTGCTGAATGTAAGTGTTATCGTTTGGCAATGTCGAGTTACAAGGAAAGTAAACTGCTAGTTTCATCATAACGATATGAACCTAGTTAGACACAGAATTAAAATTAGCTATGATTCATGTTTTATAACACAGCACCACCTATTTGGAAAAATCATGTTTTTTAAAAGAACTTTAGGCTTTCGTTTTATTTTAATAGGCCCAGCATGGCCAGGTGGTTAAGGCATTCGATTCGTAATCCAAGTGTTACGGGTTCGAATCCCCGTCATACCATACATGCTCGCCCTTTCAGCCGTGGGGGCGTTATAAGTGACGGTCAATCCCACTATTCGATGGCAAAAGAGTAGCCCCAAGAGTTAGCGGTGGGTGGCGATGACTAACTGCACTCCCTCTAGTCTTACACTGCTAAATTAGGGAGACTAGCAGAGATAGCCCTCGTGTAGTTTTGCGCGAAATTCAACCCATTTTAATTTTTCTATATTTTCCCCAGCGAGCTTATTAACAAATAATAATAATATTTTTTGAGCTTCCAGTCAACAACAAGTGGTAAACTGGATTCGACAGATTAGCGTATTTACAATGCTTTTTTTTTAATGCAAATTATGTTGATTATAATTTTCTCATTTCGGTGAAATTTCTCTTAATGACTATCGGTATATCTGTGTTTTGAAATATTGTAATTTAGAAGAAGAAAAAAGATTTGTAAATTTGTTTCTGATAATCAGTAATCACTGGTTTCAATGTCGTAGCAGCTTTAAATTAATTTCATAATCAATATTCATTAGTAAGCAACTATTCTCAGCCTTGTACTGAACTAACTCAACTGAGCGGACATTCATTAGTTATTAACTTATCTTACCTCTGTATCAGATTCATCCAATTCGTAAAACGAAAATATTGAGGGTTTCTTTCGTTCGTAGTTTAAGGCATTTGAGGAAAATACACCTTATCATATTAAAACAATATTTATCCATCTTATTCAATCAACCATCTATTATGTACTAACCCATCATTCATGCCAATTATATACATATTACACAGTACCTTGAAAATAATATTATGTAGTAACCCATCATTCATGCTATTTATATACATATTACACAGTACCTTGAAAATAATATTATGTAGTAACCCATCATTCATGCTATTTATATACATATTACACAGTACCTTGAAAATAATATTATGTAGTAACCCATCATTCATGCTATTTATATACATATTACACAGTACCTTGAAAATAATATTATGTAGTAACCCATCATTCATGCTATTTATATACATATTACACAGTACCTTGAGAATAATATTATGTAGTAACCCATCATTCATACTATTTATATACATGTTACATAGTACCTTGGAATAAAGCTCAGATTCAACGCTTTAAAGAGAAATACTAACTATTTTTATTAAAGCCCATTGAGTATACTGCATGAACAACGGACAGTTTACGTCTAATCATAATCTGTGTTTTGTTTTTACAGTCGTCGTAAAATTAATTTTTATACATAATTTATAATTTTAATTAATATCACAATTGTTTTGTGTTGTTGTCAAATGAAAACCTAAACAATGGTCTATTTTCACTACGCTTAACGCGGAGATCGAACCAATAATAACAGCGGGCACTGGCTTTTATTAAAAAGAGGTATTCTTGCATTATCGAGATTTTGGTCTTTGTAGACTCGTGAGAGTGAAGTTCATTCGGTCCTTTTTTTCACACACACACACAGTAAGTTCATTCTTCTGTTTGTCCTGCCAGTAATATGTGGGAAAACATATACAACTGACCACCTGGGAGATGCAAGAACCTTTAGAGAACTAAACATGTTCTAAACATGTTTGTTTTGATGATATAAAATAAACATTCAAGGCAGGCATACAGGATTCGAAATACAGCAAACGTCAACATAGCAAAGTCACCTATAGCACAACTTGTATTAAGTTATTAAAACTACATTCATGTGAAATAATTTCAGAAACATATTACATATTGTATTGAATTTTACTCTCCGGCCGAGTTTAAAAGCTGATAGATCATAGAAACGAGTCGAGTAAACCTTGCAGACATAACATTGTAGCAGAGTTATAAATTACAGAACTGGCAAACCTGGTTCTAATTTATGTGATATCACGAAATCTTCCTGTACTTTACAGCTGTGGATATGTTACAAGTATAACTGTCAATCAATCTCTTCGTGTGCGTAGTTGATGGTAGATACAACTCGGAAAGGCAACAGACAACCTTAGTTTTTCATAAATACGAAATACACTTTCAAATCTTTATGATAAGTTACGGTTTGTCTACTGCAAATATTACAGATCTCTTTAGAAGGTGTATCAACGGGACAACAGAGCGTCTAAATTACAGAAACACGTCGTGGGCAGAAACTGTTACAGTTGCATTAAATTAGCAGTCAGTTTACGACGTTATTTAGTTCAGGTTAAAACCTGTACTAAGCAACGGGTATGGGATGTATATTAAGGGAAGGTACACTAATAATGCAACTACCATATCATAGTAAATATTAGGTTTAGTAAGTCAACACAGTTCAGTAGCCTACGTGACGTTTTACAACTTTGATATCCTTATTCATGATCATTGCTAAACGGCAAATGAGCTTTTATAACAGGAACTATTAGGAAGAGTCACAGTGTTAGAACTGTGCTCTCATTTAATTGTAACTGTACTGGTCAAATACAAAGACAACTAGTTGTATTTTCTTGTTCTTTTTTAAAAATATTTGATCACTTTTTATACAGTTTATCACTGACTGACTGGTGACAAACGTGTTGTATCTTTTGAAGACACAAACGAAGATAAAAGGGTTAAGAAAAGTTATGGAGATAAACGCTATTGTTCTCTAACACAGAGACGAAGGCAAAAGGGTTTGTCAAGACTTAAATGTTATATTCTTTTAAAGCAGAGACAAAGGGTTTGGAAAAGCTATGCTGACAAACGTGGTATTCATCGTTTGAAGAACAGTCGAATGCAAAATGGTTCAGAAACACTCAGGGAACGTGTTAAATCACTTAAAAGTACGAAAGCTTCAAAAAAGTGTTTTGTATTAAATTAATAAGGAGTGAAAGGTCATAACCAAATTTCACGACTGAAGGCAGTGAAAAAATCCAAAACTAATTCACCGTAGAATACTGACATTCGCACGAGATTTCTGACGTTTTTATTTATTTATTTAAAAATACAAGACGTTATAGTAATATGGGCTTTAGCACATAGTTTCTAGTTGACGCTATGTCAGAGCTTGCAGGGTCACGAACATATGAACAAATTCATATATCAATGGAACCCAATGATTCTCTCAGGAATAGATGTAATTTTATCATAAACACTACGAAAAAACATAACCACAGAAGAAAGAGGGTCAAACGATCATTCCAGTGTCCTAAAAAGTCTAAAAGGTCCGCTGTTTTTGATTTTGTAAAAATGAACAACTGACATTCATGTAAACCACTTAATTTCTCTGAATTGAATGAAAGGTTTACGTTCTTTTGAAAAGAGTCCTTCACTCAGTATCGGTGGTTACATTTCTACAATAAGAACACACTTTTTAATCTTTGCTGTTGGGAAAGTAATTTGGCAGATCTATCTTCATCACCGTGTGTTAGAGGGGTTGACGTCGTAAATTTGTATTATTAGCCGTGCTACGTTTCGGCTGATGTTTTACTGTGGATCAGTTTTACGAATATTGTTCATTAGCGGTGAGATTAACATGAAGATTATCCAATGTATGTAATTTCAGGGAAAAAAAAAAGAAGTACTTTAACAATCCAAACTATATATGTAAAAAGGGCTCGTTTGGGTTAAAAAAATATTTTACGTAAAGGAGCGAACAACGTTTCGACCTTTGGTCATCGTCATTTGTGAACCTGACGATGACCGAAGAAGGTCGAAACGTTGTTTGCTCCTTTACGTAAAATATTTTCTTAACCCAAACGAGCCCTTTCTACATATATGTTTCTCTACAAGTGGGTTTTCTCGACATCACTGAATCCAGACTAATTGTTTGCACGAAAAATAAAGGAAAATACTGACTGAAAAACTGGGATTAACCCAAGCACTCACAAGTTACATGCCTTTAGTAACAGAATCGTTCATGAAGCAGAAAGAATGGACAACTTCTGAAGCTCATTCCGAGTTAAGATTTTCAAAGTAGCAGTTGAAGATAATACAATTTCCTGCGTAGAAGTTATATCATGATGCATCCGGAAAAGGACACATTCTGTAGGATATGAAAAACATAGCATTGTTTGCGTATAACTGAACCTGAGTCCTTTTGGTTTGATATTCTAGAATATTTTAACGCTATACAAAGTTAACTTAAAACAATATTTAATAGCTACACCCGTATATAAGTGAAGCTTACAATAAAAGTTATACCACTTCATAATATATATATATATACCCAATGAGATTAAATGTGTTTTAAGTAAAAAATACCTACAAAAAAAAGTTGTAGACATTTTAAAATGTAATAACTTTTAAACGAAGATGTTCAGTAAAGTACATATTGGTCTAAAAGCCTACAAGTTTTATTACATTCCTCCAGTTTCAGTCTAAACTAATATTTTAGACTGTTTACATGGGAACTATTACAGAAATACTTTGAAATGTTTTCTTGCAGTTTTTGTGTATTCTTTATTTATTACTGATATTTACATATGTAAGCGTTAAGTGGTGGATAAAGGGGGAGTTGAAGAAGTTCGTGCAGAGTTCGCTTTCTTCAGCAGGCACGCGCCTGCAGGCTTAGCGTTTATACAAATACACAAGCGAGTTGAAGCTGAAGTATTTTACTAGCCTGTAAATCCAGTAAATCCTTATCGTATATATTATGCTAGTGTATAAACCTAGTAAGATTGAACTGTACCGTACATATTATACTAGTGTATAAACCTAGTAAGATTGAACTGTACCGTATATATTATGCTAGTGTATAAACCTAGTAAGATTGAACTGTACCGTATATGTTATACTAGTGTATAAACCTAGTAAGATTGAACTGTACCGTATATGTTATACTAGTGTATAAACCTAGTAAGATTGAACTGTACCGTATATATTATACTAGTGTATAAACCTAGTAAGATTGAACTGTACCGTATATATTATACTAGTGTATAAACCTAGTAAAACTGATCCGTATTATATATATTATACCGTCACATAAAGCTAGTAATATTAAACCATACTGTGTGTATTACCCAAGTGCAAAACACCACTTTGTTTGAGGTTAGCAAGCTGTACTGCCCCACCACAGGTATCAAACCTGATAATATCATTTTAAGCCGACTTACCACTGAGAGGCATATTGATGAGTACCTGGTACATTATACCAGAGTATAAAACTAGTAAGTTTAATCCGTACTGTGTATTATTTACTATTATATTAACCCAGAAATATCGATCCGTATCTTGTATATTATTCAAGCATATAAACCCACCAGAATTATTTCGAATCTTTCATGTTATAGTAATACATAAACCCAATGTAACTGATCTCCAGAAATATGTCTATAATATAAAGTCATTTGTTTTGCTCTTCACAATTAGAGTATACTAATGTACTCATATTAATTTTTATTAATTAAAAATCATATTTCATAAATATTATTCTTTAGGATGAAAAAACTTTTGTTGTATGTTTCAATGTGGCCCAGAAACTATTATATTGATTTTTTTTTCTAAAGACAGCGTTTATATACATAAATAATATCTACTTATTATATTTTCACACATTGTCATGAGGTGGGCACACAACTATTTAAGGACTGAGACTCACCTGAAAGTGGAGGTATAGAATCTCGACGCCCGTATCGTCCATTAGGGTAGAATTGCTGGCCTCGAACTCTCATGAACAGAGTACATACTGCAACAGCAAGCAAGATCAGAGCAACAAATCGTGCTCTTTTAGGGGACATTCTGAAAATTAGAACATTCTTATAAAACATTTTATTTATAAGCGTTATTAAGATTGGGTTTCGAAATATACGATATTACAAAACTGACAACTGGTTAGTTTAACATATAGACATATGGTGAAGATATAAGCAACTTCTCTCATTTTAATATTTTATGAGAATATTCAGATAATCACTAAAATAAAGTCAATGTAATTATAACAAACACAGTACTTTTTACCACATGTTAAAAATAATGTTGAGTTTATTGCAGAGTAGCCTATTAGAAAAGTTTTATAATATTTTGCCTAAATATTTCATACGTATTAAAAACAACGTAGTTCAATATGTGTATAAACATTTTGTCAACCCTCCAATTTTAAATATGTTCTACAGATCCTTTTAGTTAACGAAATCCTTACTAGGGAATTATTATAATTAAAAAGATTTAATCATATTACATTTTATTAAAATTATATTTTTAATATGTACTATTAAGCATCAAAATGATTGTGATAAATGATTCTCCATATCTCTGGGCGAGGAAAAAAAATCTTAGAGAACATCAGACATTTCTGAAATATAAGATATTAGAAAAGTATTCCAAATATATGTGGTTTCAAAACACATGCTACAACGACGAAAGTGATCTCTTGAGGCTGTGTCCAAGTTACGTTGCGTGGAGAAAAATTAATCAGAGGCGATTGAACTATGGATGCTTTTATCATCTCACATATTTCACTTTAGGCATCTTGTATATTTAATATTCTTCAATATAAGTAATTACTATGACTTCATCTGATACCCAGGTCTAGAAAAATATAAAAGAGAGCAAAAAGCAGTTAAAGTGTGCACATCTCTTGAAAAAACAAGTGATTACTATTAAAAATAGGCCTAAAACAAGTACTCTTTTCTAATGTAATTTCTATAACTCTGTATTTAATTATTGTATCTAACACAAATGTAAACAATAGCATGTTAAAATTTCCTATTCTCAAAAAGCAGTGGCTCCAAAACTGAAATGTAATGTTACGCTTTTTTTTACAAAAAGAGTTTGTTGAATGAAAAAACAGTTTTGTCTTTTATTTCCAGTAAGAATAACAATGTAAAAAAAAATCGGTGATTATACCATAGTACTTACTTACATATTATTATATGTATTTAAAATAGGTAAAGTAGAGGTTCTTAAGAGAAAGCACGAAAAACATGCAAAATGTTGATGGAACTAAGTAATTTGTAATTATTAATTAAAACGCTTATTACTATATATGTTAATATCTTGGAAATATTGATTAATGCATGGAAAGCAGCAGGTAAAAAATATCTATCTAATATAGTAGTAATTAAACTTTAATTAGTTCTAAGGCGCGTGATACTAGTTTTCATGAAAGTTTTAATATTTTAACATTTTTATCAGAAACAAAATGTGACAAGACAAAAATGTGCATGTTATTAAGTTATTTGTTACTTATTTTTCTGCTGAACATTCGATACAAACTACCAAAATACACGTGATAATTAGGGACATTATTTAATATTTTTAGAACAACATTAAATTACTATGAATTAACGCACTAAATGTAAGTAAAGATTTACTGTTTGTTACAAATAATTTATCTCCAATGGCAAAATGTTAAGTTGGCGATTTCACATTGCAATGACGTCATGTAATGAAGACGTTTTAAAGGCGCTTGTTTGATGAACCGAATGTAAAAAACATCAGTTCAGTGGATTAAAATTCAACAGGTCATAATAAAACAGTAAAAGTATTCAAAATGTCATTAAGTTATTATGAATTCAGGCTAACCAGGAGTTTCTAACATTTTTAGATTCTTGTTAATAAGCAAATCAAACTCTGAATCTTTATTATTAACTTAAACGTAATAAAGTAAATGATAATACCATTTAGCTATGCTGAATAAAGAAAATTGTTATTGCGTAGCTAGAGTTTTGTTTCTTCTTTCGTTTTCAATTTCGCGCAAAACTACACGATGACTATTTGCGCTAATCGTCCATATTTTAGAAATGTAAGACTGGAGGGAAGACAGCTAATCTTCCCCATCCAACGCTAACTCTTGAGCTACTCTTTTACCAATAAATATTGGGATTGAACGTCACGTTATAACGCTCTCACGACTGATTGGGCGAGTAAGTTTGGTGTGACAGGGATTCGAACCCGTGACCCTCAGATTACAAGTCGAGCGCCCGAACTATCTGGACACGTTGGGCCCGCGTAATTACAGTCCTTGGGATCTAAGCTTCTAGTTACCAATATGGATATAATTTTATGTAATAGTTATATATTTAAAGTTCTTGATTTTCATACTTCTTAGCAGATTACTTCAATTTCCAGTTCTTAAATTTTTCCTTTTACTTCTATCAATCAATTCACAAATATTTTTCCCATTCTTTCAATGATTATTATTTTTCCTAGCAGTTACTGCTTTTTTGCATCGCCTTCGAGATTTTATTCTGAATTAAATAACTTATTAATTTTCACATTATTATTTAAATGTACTTTTTTCGATAATCTTCATTCCCTGAATTTTTACCTGGGCTTTCTTTTAATTGTTCAAACATCAAGATTCCTTGTTAATGCAGGCTCAGACTAATAGTATGCTTTAATAAGAAAGTTTTAGGAAGCTTCACATCAATAGTTATGTATATCATATAGTTTCAACGACTGTACAAAGTGGGTATCCTCAGGTAATCAATAATTGTAGCATAATTCTTGCAATGATTGAAATGTGAAATTAAACGTTTCAGAACGTACATTATTCGTGTTTAAAAGCGAAAAAGGGTAGCACACTTATGCACAACTTTTCAACAAATGAATCATTAAGTGTTAAGTTATTAATAGTGTTTAATTAAGGGAAATTTAGTAAACGTTGTTTTATTACGTAAACATATCCAATTTGTTCATTTTTTTATAGTTGTATCCGAGTTTTGCTCGGGGTTTGAAAGAAGGGTTTAACTTTTGTGACTTTTTTCACGACGTGTAAAAAGATGTGTGACAATTCAGTTCTTTTTCAGCATGATAGCTGCTGTTAACAGATTGTTTTTCATTAGAATCGCGACCATCTTTTCCGTTAAACTAAACATAATCAACTGACTGAATAGACCATACAATACTGTGATATACACTAAGATTTCAGATCAAACACTGATGATAAATTCAATACACTTTATCTTACCTGAATAAGGAACGAGCAACGGTAATGTGTTATGAGTTCTTCTTCCAGGCTCTGACGATGTTCTTCAAATCGCTATTGTTTTCCACTTTTATACTTGCCATAAAGATTACACGCCAGCGCTCTAGTTCACATGACTAAAAAGGTTTTTCATTGGCCGCCTAATACAAATCGTAGGCGATGGGATGTGGGCAAGTCACGCCCTTCGTAGTGATGTATCTTACTGATTGAAAATGGCGATATTAGTGTGTGTCGTTTCTTAAGTAGAGCGTACAATATTAAAATTAAAAAAAAAACTGAACAAATGACATACTAAATGAAAGCCATGGTTCTTTTGGTCATTACTTTTTATTAACTTACATGGATCAGAAATCAAAAACGGATGATGACAGGAAAACAGGCAGTAAATATACCGATGTTCATGTCACCTTACGAAGTGATTTCAGAAGAAAATCTTACAATATGTAATTAAAAGTAATTATGTTTGCAACTGATGAATCGTATTTTCGCTTGATTGTCACCAGGTTCCCCCATTCTGCCAGCGGCTGAGTAATAACACTGAAGTATTACAACGCGAAAAATCGCGTTTAAATACCCGTTGCACGCATAACACAGACAGCTTATTGTGTTACTTTGTGTTCAACTAGGCGACTACAGCTGCAGCTTCATCATTTCGCGAATAACTGTCACATTCTTTGATTTATATTGTCCTGTACATGTAAACAACTGTATCTTACAATATATATAAAGTCTTATATAATAATGAAACCATACAATATATATAAAGTCTTATATGATACTGAGACCATACAATATGTATAAAGTCTAATATAATACTGAGACCATTTGAAAATAGATTTGTACAGACTGAACTCTTATATTTCAAAACTAAATACAAATTATTCAAGCTGTAAGAGTTTGCTCCAGGATAGAGAATGCTAAACAACAGCATAAGTTAGCGCTGTTTGTCTATAATATTCTCTATATCAGCAAGAGTGCTATACGTACGTTTGTTCCCTTATTCTACCGGGAGACATATATTTACAAATGTTTTAAAATTTCGTGATAAACGGCTTGATAATAGAGGTCAGAGACTTTATTGAACCATATATTAATTTTGTGAGGTTTATATAACTTTATCTACTCGACTTAGAGCTATTTTTGCCAACCAACGTAATTAATATATAGAACTGTTATATTACAGCTATTATCCGTATGAACACAACTTTTACTAATTCAAATACATGATCGAGCAAAAAAATTTTTCAAAAACTGGTTTAAGCAATGTTTTTCAAGAAAAAGAAAATTAAACAATAACTCACATCCTAGTACACATTACTATACCTTTGTGTCTTCCACTGCTGCAGGCAATGAGCTATCTACCATTAGTAACATTACAGATGCGTCTTGAAACCTCATAAGCCAAACTTATCTCTCCCTTTAATTAATATTAACTTTAGATCAGAGTAAGCTACCTACTCGGAGTAAAATTAAAATTAACCATTTAATAATTATACCTAATTAAACATCTTTTCGCATGTTCTTACTTATAAAGCTTAGAATGTACTGTTTCATAAGTTGGATACAGCTCGCTTAGCTTTTAGCGATACATTTGGCTGTAAGTCGTAGAATTATATCTATCACGAATCTCTCATTAAATAAAGCTCAGAACACTTTCTATTCTACAAATAAAGATATATATCTCAATTTCATAGAGGAAGGACATATCTTTCTCCCTACTCGGTTGACGAACATGTATTTCCTTATCTCGTGGGTAAAGACGTATTTTCTGCAGTAGGTAAGGAAATATTTCCTACTGCAGTAGACAAAGGCTTTCTATACCAGTAGATGAGGAAAGGTCTCACATTACAATATATAGATAAACAAATACGTTTTACTACAGTGTATAAAAGTCTTCTATTACAGAAGGTAAAGATATAATACGTTAGATGAAGAAAAGTCTGCTACTGCAATAGATGAAGAAACGGTTTCTACTACAGTAGATAGAGATCTTCCCCTACAATAGTTAAAGCAAAATCCCTTTGGAAAATGCATTTTCCAAGATGAATTTAAAGTCGACTAGCCATATCTCACACTACTTTAAATAAATATATTTTCTCTTAACCCTAGATAAATATGTATCTCTAACTACAGTAGATTAAACTTATTTTCTATTACTACACAAAAAGATGCACCTCACACTATTTAAATCAATGATTATTATCATTTTATCTCGAGGAAATGACTGTCTCCCCATTCTACAACAGAATTATTATTGATTGATCGAATAATGGCTATCAAGAGTTTAATACGTATTTCTCGTTACACAATGAAAAGTTAAACGAGCCCAGTACAGCCAGGTGGTTAGTGCACACGACTCGTAAGCTGATGGTCGCGGGTTCGAATTCCTTTGCTCGTCCTTTCAGCTGTGAGATCATTATTATGTGCTAGTCAGTCCCACTGTTCGTTGGTAAAAAAAGTAGCCCAAGAGTTGACCGTGATGACTTGCTGCTTTCTCTCTAGTCTTATAATAGATAGCGTAGATAGCCCTCGTGTAGCTTTCGCGAAATTCAAAAACAAGCATACAAAAGAAAAGTTATATGTTTCACATTTATATATAAGGTGCATTTGTAATAATGATAATTAAAGAATTATCTTTCTTTTGCATAACGTTCACTTCAACAAATACACAAACGGTTTAGACGTCACACATAATAATATTGAAGGCTTCCACGCTATTACAGTCCGTATTACCACGTTCAGTCACGATTCATTTAACGATTGTGAATCATCCTAATAACTATGTAACGTTTTTTTCTTGCAATAGACGATATCGTATGGCCATCATGTTCAAAGCACACCACCCCTCCCTGCAGCCTTTACATACTTCATTTAGTGTACAAGAACAACTGTTTTTCAGTGCCCATTTCAACAATCTGATCGCGCAACAGTCCATAGGTGCTGCGTTCGGTAACTTGATCAATGTCTTCTGCATTGATATTCGTTTCATTCTTTATGTACTCGATGTAGGAAATAGTTGAACTGATATGATATGGAAGCAGTTTGCGCACACATGACTTGTGGTGCATTTCCAAACTGAGAGCTTTTGTTGTAAGTCTTTTTCTAGTTGTTTTTGGTGTTTCTATTCGATAGGTTTTCCTTTGATTCTCAATGTCGTTAATTATGATGAAGTATAAAGTTATCACCGTTGGAAATTTTAAATTTAAGATCTGAATACACCTTTATGATCTGAGTGTGTGAATATTTTGTGTTGGAAAAGGCAGTTACATAACCTTCCCAAACAAGATCGGTATTCGGTGGCATTACACTACTTACGAAACGTCAAGCAATGTCTTAAAGTAGTTCTAATACACGCCGTTCCATTACGACCATCGATTGTGGTTATGACACGACTTGTTGATTTAAAAATTGTAACAGATATACTTGTATGTATTCATTTTCATATCGATGTTTGTTTTAATTAAATATATATTTAGAAATGTATGTAACTTATATTGTTAAATGTGTATTACGAAATTCAAATTCAAATTTATGGCTACTTGAAATCGTAACTCGTAACATGATAAATCGGAAGCTCATCCGAGATAAATTATAATACGTAACAATAATAATATGGCTGTTGTCAAAGATAGTTTATGTATGTGTGTATGTGTTTTCTTATAATAAAGCCACATTGGGCTGTCTGCTGTGTTCATCAAGGAGAATTGAAACCATGATTTTAGCATTGTAAATTCATAGACGTACCTCTGTCCCACTGGGGAAGCGTGATAAATTGTAATACATAATAAAATTCAAAGCTATTGTAATACAGTATGACGCAATTCGCAGACAGAGAATGCTTCGCAGTGCTTGAGGTAAATATATATCTTTCTCTTTTATAGACGAATTTCTCTAGTAAGTCTGGTAAGTCTACAGGTTTGTGGTGCTAAAAATTGGGTTCTGATACTCGTGGCGGTCTGTGTACAGATAGACTATACTGTAACTTTGTTTTGAACATAACCAAACCAAACTTGTAGATAAATACGTTTGCTGTTGGAGAAAGTATTTTTTGTGTGTCTAATTGCAGTTGAAAATGTGTATTCTTGTAAATGTAAGTTGTATTTGTTATTTTATATTATTACAGACGATGGGATGTTTTTCACTTTCTGCAATGAAGGCACTTATTCTACTATAACGTAAACAATTTTCCTTCAAATACATGTACACCACCATCACAAATATCTGTTATATATAGCTATGAGAATATTTACCAAATGGGGAACCCCATTTACGATGCAAAAAATTAGGTTTAGATATGTGCAGTGAGTAGAAATTCTCTTCTTATTACGATTGTTAAGTACAAATACATCTGTCACTAAACGCGTAAAAGACGTGTTGCTTGTATTTTTCAAATGATACTATCACAGCCAAAGACATGCTCTCGACTTTCTAATATATAAAATTAACTTTTTGTCCTTGTTAAAGGGTCACCTCTTTTTTATTGTTGGTAAAGATGAATTTTTTCCACATTGAGTTCAAAAGTAAAGCATTCGCTTCTTTTCTTTGCAGAACTCACCACGCTGTTATATACAATAATAATACCTAAAATAAGTTTCTACTTCATATATTGTTGAACTGAGTTACTTCAGAGAAAAATCTGACATTGGATTCAATGTAAATATGAGAGTATTATGAATATGTTTGTGTTCGCCAGAAAACTTGAAATAGTTTAAGACCGCGTAAACACATATTAAACAAAAATAACTGAGTGGAAATTCTAAATGTAGCCACATGTATAATGAGTGTAAAAACTAATTATAAGTTAATTTATTATCTAAACTGTGATATATAGATGGTCTTTTTAAATTTTAGATCTTATGTATTTTCGTGAGATTTTGTATCTATATTGATACAACAGCTAAAACTAAACAATATGTGACGAGTGTCAAAGCAAATATACTTGAGCTGGCTTTTTATCTTATAAACGTTCTCAATTTTCGATCACTTTCTTTCTTCCCAGCAGATTTAATAATACTGTTATTATGTATTACGATTTCAAATAGCCTGTAAAGGAGTTAAATTGTAATTTAGATTTAAAGTTGGATAAATATCGATATGTATCCAATTTATGGTATTTGCCAACAAGATTGATAAAACAGTTTTCTTTCTTAATACATATATATCTTTATATACAAACAATAATACAATTTATAATAACAGTTATTATAAATATTGGTTTATATACAAATGTTTTGGTTTAGTTTTAAATTTCTGCCAAAGCTACACGAGGGCTATCTACGCTAGCCTTCCCTAATTTATCAGTATAAGAATAGAGGAAAAGCAGCTAGACATCACCACCCACCGCCAACTCTTGGGCTACTCTTTTACCAACAAATAATGGGATTAATTGTCACACAAAAATGTCCCCACGGCTGAAAGGGCAAGCATGTTTGGTGTGACGGGGATACAAATGTGTTACAAACTTATAAACAGTATTGATTATTCTTTTTGTTTGTTTGTTTAGATATAAGCACAAAGCTACACAAAGAGCTATCTGTCCTCTGCACACTACTGGTATCAAACCCCGGTTCTTAGTGATCTGAGTCCACAGACATACCGCTGTGCCACTGACGATCTTGAAGATTCTATCTTATACAAAACTTCCTTGATATCCTATCGAGGGTTCACGATGAGCGAATTAATTTCGAGTTGATATAGATACAAGTCACTTAACAGGGAGTTAGCTAGCTCTTCGCTGATCATACGTGAATTATTCATCGCTGAAGTTATATAATGTCTTGTAAAAATATTAAAGTCTGGTGTTAAGCCACTGAAATTAAACTGTTTGTAATGTTTGAAAGATATAAAAGTTACTGATCAAATACCTGAAGTTCCCGATTAATAGGCGTTAATAACAGTTATAGCTTTTGAGGTTTATAGTATACCAACCAATATTATTTATTGTCTCTTGGCTCGTCGCATTGTTTAATTTTATAAGCATGAGGCAGGCGAATTTCTAGACATTTCAGCTTGCACAACAATACTGACGATATACTAGCATTTATATAAACTCGAGAATCTTGTATAATGTTAGTCAATAGGCGGTAATTTCGCAATACAGGTTTAACAGTATAAGTTATTCACATTTTTAAATATAAACTTAAATGTCGATATTAAAATAAATATATAATAATAAATTAAAGTTCATTTATGATCGATTGGTGGTCTTCAATAATTATCTGTTGAGATTTTAATTGTGACACTGACAAATTGATCTGGACTATATGCGTTTGAAAACTACACCATCACATTATCGCTTGATAATAAATTGGAGAAAAATTTGAAACTAGCATTTCAGGGAAATAGGTCAGGATGGAGTACATGATGGAAGGAATCACGGACAAAGCTCCAGAAAAAAAATTATGGCTCCCCTTTGAACATTTTGAAGTTTCAGATTACTTTGGGCGACAAAATTACCGTAATTCAACAATATTTCCATAATATTTGAAGTAATTAAAAATTAGAATAAAAATAGTATCACAAAATATACATTAACCCCTAAAATAATAGAAATAATTTTGATAGCACGGTCACATTTTGCCATGTCTATAACCTATGAAAACTAATCTGTGTTTCACAGAACAACGTAAGTAACTCTACGTCTGAACGAAAGTGATTTGAGTCAAAACAGACTGTGTAATACCAAAAATTTCCTATTCAAAACATATTTTGCTTTGTTTTTTTTAACGTATTTTACCACCGCATAAGTAAAATAATGTCTTAGTTGTTTGTTGTTGTTTTTTTGGAAATGTATTACGGCAGAATAGAAGTTAAAGAAAAACAAATAATCTGATTCACCAAAGGAAATTAAACAAATAATGAACTATAAATAACTACATTTTGACATTAAGATCTGATTTACTAGTTCCCCGGTGACTCACCAGTAAATGTGAGAGCTTACAACGCTAAAATTTAGGATCCACTGTCCGCAGTTGGTACGGCACAGATAGCCCATTATATAGTGTTGTACTTAATAACAAACGTACAAATAAATTGGCCCAGCATGGTCAGGTGGGTTAAGGCGTGCGACTTGTAATTGAGGGTCGCGGGTTCGCATCCCCGTCGCACCAAACATGCTCGCCTTTTCAGCCGTGGAGGCGTTATAATGTGACGGTCAATCCAACTATTCGTTGGTAAAAGAGTAGCCCAAGAGTTGGCGGTGGGTGGTGATGACTAGCTGCCTTTCCTCAATTCTTACACTGCTAAATTAGGGATGGCTAGCGCAGATAGTTCTCAAGTAGCTTTGCGCGAAATTCAAAAAACAAACAAACAAACTGACTAATTACCAATTGTAACCTGTGTCAAGTTACCATGGTAAAATTTAGAACAATTATTTTTCAAGAATAACATCTGCCTTTCTTCGACCATTTCATAGTTTTATTGTGTTGTTCATTTTAAAAACATAAATCACATTCAATTTCGCGATGGAAGTTAAATATTGATATACATAGGTTGAGTCGAAAACAGAATAATATCTCAATTACAACTCGAAACAGTGTGGCACTTGAGGGTCACAATTAGAGCAAAATTCAATACATGATTCACCGTACTTTCTAGAGCAATATCCGAAAAATGTTGATCACACTTTTAGGTCAAAGCAAGTAGCGTCGCATTACAAACATTTCTGAAACGTCGCTAGGTAATAATGGTTACTTTATAACCGAGGAATAACAACAGCAGATAACCAGCAAATAAGCACTTCTGTATAGCATAATAAGGAGGTGTTAAAGAAAAGCTTGTCTGTTTATTGTTTATAAACAAATTGCACACGACACTACACAAAGAATATCTGCGAATATTCGCCCCTAATTTTGAGTTGATAGATATGAACGAAACAAGTTAGTCTTTATCACTTGCCACCAAATGCTGGGTTTACTCGTGTCTGACTGAATAGTGATATTTAATCGTCACGGTACCATAGTAACAATGATAACCCTTAAGCCTCGTACGGTCCTAAACGAAAACAGTTGAAAGAATACAAATAACTGCTGGACCTTCAAGTTGCTTCCTCTCACAACACTAGAAAATATTTAGTAATTATAAAGAAAGTCTTAATAGCAAAGATTTAACATTGCCAACGCTTCGCACGGTTATTAATGAGTTTCAAGATATGTGGAAAGAAGAGAATGAAAACGATAAGGTAAGACTTTAAAACATCATTTAAACTTCATAATGACTACCATAGTTCCGATTATTCAGTATGTGTTATACATTTAGTTAACCATAACGTCTTATACGTTTACATCCTATAAATGTATGCTTAATGTACGTACTATGTCGTTAATTTTTTTACAACACGCAGTGGTATCGCTCGCGCTCACGTTGCGTGCACCATGAGTGGAACAAAATTACTTTTGAATAAAAATGAGAAAAGCAACTCATTGTTTTATGGAACAGGAAAACAAAGAATAGAATGAATATATATATATTTGAAATTCATTTTGTTAAACCACGCTGTACATAAATGTATGTAGAATAACAAACCAGAAAGACAAATGTCAGAGAGCGATTTGAAATCATAAGAATGGGAAGACGCATGAGTCCAATATGCATATATTTTATATTTCTTTAGTCGAGATCTTCTAAATGTTTTATTGCACTTCGGCTTTCTAGTCCACGAAGAGTTTTGAAAATAAGAAACTAGCAAATTATAGTCGGATTTATGTTACACCATTCTCAATTATATTTAAACTATTCAAAATTTTCGACTGTTTTGAGTTGCATAGAATAAAACACTATAAAGAACTTTCAGTATTAAGCTTTGCATAAATTTATGTTTCACAATATAATTATAAAGTTAGTATTGAATTATTTTTATCATTTTCGTTTATCCTTTTAGTTTACATTTTAAATATACATATTTTTTCTAAATGTGCTCCATAATGCAAGCGATGTATAATCAGAAACTTATTTGTTAATTGTTTAAAAGGATTATTTTTTAGTCTTTTGCCTTTTTAGGTATATAACAAAATATATTAAATATGCTCTTTTGTTTTTTTTACTTCCTTAATAACTAACGTATTTAAAAATGAAATAATACAAATCAAACCTACTTACGTCGATTGCAGATTTGAGGATGTTTTTTAAACTTTCATTCTTCTTGTGACTCATCGTTTAACGTACATATCTCATGAGAAGTTAAAGAGTATACATCGCAAAATATTTGAATTTGATTAGCAAACACTTTCGGTTATTTAAAAAACAAACAAACATCGGCATGCAAAATTACAATCAAACTATTCAAACTCATCTCTCAAATGGTCTTACTCATTTTGTTCGAAGCAGTGAAATATATTTATGTTATTGGCATAGCGACAACTTTATGTATAGTGTTTTAACGAGACTACCGAGAAATTAGCTGAATAAGGAATCATATGTGTCAAAGACTATTTAAATAATATTTAAATGTTACATTTTCAGTTTTAAAACACCACATAACCACATGTGATAATCTGATTTATTAGCCAAAATATATAAGAATATAACGTTATTTTAAACAAATATCCCAGCATGAGTCCATTTACCTTTATAGAGTTATGTTAGAATTGTTTTTCAAGATACTGCATGAATCTAGTATCATGTTTCACAAACTAACATGGAAATACTTATTTGATTCAATGTTGAGCTTTTAGAGCAAAACAAAACACACAAACACTTAAATAAGTGCTATAAAATTAGTGTGTTACGTATAAAATGTTAAACGTTTCTTTAAGAAAATGTAATAATTTGCAAAATATGTTTCAAAAGTCCTCTAAATGTAAACGGAGCACCACTTCTTTTTCACATAATACCCTATTCCTACTTGCAAATATGGAAGACTTCATATGATTGAACTGATATTTTTGAATGGTATTTTGATTTTATTTTAAGTATACAATCATAATTATTAGACGCCACTACTACGTATATAACATAGAAAATGGGGATTACGTCAACGACTCAACATTCCAGAATGTTAAGAGTGATCGTATCAGTATTTTACAGCATAATTCAAAGAACTGAAACACTTATTTTCTATCGAAAAGACTGTCTTTGTTTTACAAATATCTGTATTAATTTTATGCGCTGATAAGTGTAGAATCTTCAGGGATAAGAATCAGCAAACCAAAGACACTTGAAACAATATTGTCGCACTGTCTCTGGCATTCTAATATTAACTACAGTAGGACGTATCTGTGTTGAGAATAAAACAATTTCCTAGAAGATGGGATGCGAATATTTACTTTCCTCCCAGTACCGTGGGACATCAGTGAAATTTCAATTTGATCTCTGATTTATTTATATATCATATTCAGCTGATTTTATTGTGAAAGTAAAGTTATTCTATTTCGAAGCTTTTCTCAGGAATACATTTTAGACTCATGTTAATGATAAAATTTCTCACATCATTTTTATCATGTATACTTTTGTTAGCTTAATTTGAAAGTTTTACACCAAACTTTGAGGCTCAATTCCCGCTGTAGGCATACCCCAAAGAACTAATTATTCAGTTTTATGCTTATAAACAAGTGAGCATTTTCTACTTCGAATGGTAATAGCTCAAACATTATTTACATGGTTATTATTATAGGTTTAATTAATTAACGAGAAAGTAGTCATACTTGTAATCCCAAAAAATAGAGATATTTTAATTTCTTTTGGTATAAAATTACAATGCTTAGAAGAGTAGTTTGTGTACAGTGTTTGGCGTGGTTGTTTCTGAAGTGAAAATATAATTATGCACCCATTTGTTGCAATGTGCATCATAAACTGTAACATATTTTTTCGTATTTGAGCTACCAAAGTGAGATAAAACTGATTTTTATCCTTAAGTTTATCTTTGAAAACAAGAAACAAGCACTTAATGTGACAAATATTTAAGTAAACCCAGACTAGAATAGTAATTTGTGCATATGCCAATTACGTTTAATAATACATAGAAACAGCCATTAAGAATTTTATTGTTTTGATAAATGGTTTAGTAAGTAACAACATCATAATTAATTAAGCCAGTATTCAGTTCTTATTTCAGTTAAAAAATTGGTGAAATATCACAAATACGTCAATTTTCTAACTTTCAATCTGCAATTGGATCAAATTTAATTGTTTTTAAGCTCCTCATATATAACAGCTTTGGCGTACCGTTTTTGACTTGAAAAGTGCAATAACATTTGTGTAATAATATTATTATTTCCAAACACTTTTATATTGAAAGAAGGTTTATACAACTCCAATAATAAGATAAATACATTTCTTTTTAGCGTCAATAACTGTTCATGATCAAGAAAGTGACGTAAATCCTCCATTTTAAAAATATATTCAGATTTAAAAGAAAACGTTAGGTCTATCACGGTAATCGTGCTTAGTAGTCAAAGTATGTTTGTTTTTTAATTTCGCGTAAAGCTACACAAGGGCTATCTGCGTTAGCCGTCCCTAATTTAACATGTAAGACTAGAGGGAAGGCAGCTAGTCATCATCACCCACCGTCAACTCTTGGGCTACTCTTTTACCAACGAAAAGTGAGATTGACCGAAAATTTGTAACCCCTCTCCCACAGCTAAAAGGGCAAGCATGCTTGGTGTAACAGGGATTCAAACATACAACCCTTGGATTAGGAGTCGAGCGCCCTAGTCGCCTGGCCATGCCGGGCTAGTAGTCAAACTACTATGTAACTTAACTTTGTGTTCGCAACAAAGTTATGTCCGGAGTAATAATTGTCGAAAGAGTTAAATCGGTATAAAACTGTTTAATTATAGTTTTGCTTATTCACACTTTATATGAATGATATTCCGTGTCACATGCTGCTTTTCGTATTACTTTTTTCATCATTGATCTGAGGGTTCGACACTACAATATCTATAGTGACAAGATTTCCTAAGTAAAGTAACAAAGTCAATTTTATACCATATGTTTTGACGAAGTTTCCACAAATTCTTCATTGTACGTAAGTTTAGGTCCAAATACTATGTATAGACAAATAAAAGTCCACGAAGCTACTAATATCGGAGGATTTTGAAGGTATGTGATTGTACAGGATAACTGGGATTTCAGTTTATTCAGTCATCCTTCTCATAAAAACAGTAGATGACTACGAGGAGTGACTGGAAGCTTGTGAACTTCCTCAAGTTCAAAATGTTCTTTATATATTACTAAAGATACCATAACGTATGGTACCGGTATTAAAACCATAACCTTTTGGGTTGAAGAGTTTTCTTTTTGTAACCATAACATTTACTTTGTACATAAGGACATTGTTCCAGATTCGGCTTTGGGTGTGGTTTCATAGAACTAATAAACAATAAACTATTCATATTTATTTAATAAATGCAAATAATTATATATTACACAACTAGCTTGTTGAACGGTAAATTTGACAGTTTTTCTCAAAATAATCACAGTTCCTGCTAAGCCTAGTTACGACGAATAAGCATAAGGCCCAACCTAACATCTGATTTACCACTTATCTCTCAGTTATACTGGTTTTGAGGAATCTCTCCATTTATCAGCAACCTTGGACAAGGGCAGATAATAATTTCAAAAATAAACTTCGTATTGCGTGGAGTGGATATGATAGGTATGTTGTTTTGTGTTGTCTTTCACTCGTCACAAAGAATCTATTTGTATATAAGATTTGAGTAATATATACAACTGGTGACAGTTAGTGCATCAAATAATAGAATAGGCTTCTTGTTTAATTTTGTAACTTAAAGATTGTCTGCTAAATAATTCAGAATTATAAATCAGTAAAATACGTGCGTCATATATTTTCATTTCTTATATTAATATATCACCACATGCATAAGTTAATCAAGTTTTTTACGAGGAATTACACTTAAGTGAAGGTGAGTCTGAATCATAGGTAAAATAGTATAATAGCTCTAAAGCTTTTTATATATTATTAAAGTGTCTCTTGTTTACTCATTGATTACTTTAAATTCGGAAGAGCTCTGACTTTCCCAAAAGTTCAATTATTTAATGTTACAGATATTATTTGATGGTCAACATTTATATCAAACGAACAGATACAACTATAATAATGGGTATCCAACACGGTTTCAACATATAATTACAGCAAAAATAAATAAATATTCATAAGAAGAAAAAACGATTAATTATTTAGTTTTTCCAAAACTTGTTGATTTCTTGGGTCAAAGTTACACAACGAGCCACCTGCACTTTGTAAGTATCGAACTTTAGATTTTAGGTTTGTACTCCATAAACTTGTTTCTTATCCACCGTGTGACTTTTACAAAAAAAAATAAATTTATATAAATCACAATAGTGTAATACTCTGCAACAAAAGATAAGGTTCTAAATAAAGAAAATCCTAGCGACGCTGATCATCAACTTACACAGATTGTTTAACATATAAGATTGACTATTTATAGAAAACCATATTGCTACACATTTGCATATCATTTAACTTCTGAAACGATACTCTTGTACACTAAACAAGAACTAAATTAATTAACAAATATTTAAGAACGACTGAAATTTTGCGAAATTCGAGAGGTCACTGATCGCGGGTATGTTTCACTTGTCCGACTATGATAATATTCTATTGTTTCGATGCATTTATCATATGTTACTGATACCAGAGAAGTGGATGTTTAGTTTTTAGATTATATTTCTTGTTGATAGTGGAAAAAGTTTTCGAAATAAATAGAATATTCTAAAAAAATTGTATATCGAACAACCTGTTCTTTAGTGTAAAGCTGCCAAACAGCTGTTATGCACGATCCTCAAAGACATAAAAGGTTAACTGTGCTATGCAATTCTTCTTTCTACACAACAATGCCGTTAGAAACAACTAGATTACTTTTTGACAATAATTATAACAATTATTGGTAATCAAACAGCAAAGAACAAACTTCATGAGTCCTGAATAAAGTTGAGAAGACTTGCTTTGACCTTGCAATTCATCACATAAGTCGTTTGGATTTAGCGAGATCGGCACAGTTAAAACAACGTTACTGGAGGACCAGACCTATTCATGTACGGTTGCATATTTTTACCAGTGACCGACGGGCTCCCAACCATAGAGTCGTTTTAACGGAGTTTCAACTGTTGTGCAGAGGGACATCATGGTGAGTGATCTCATTTTCCTTTTGAGGATTGATTTTACACCTGATACTATAGATCTAGTTATGATGCAAGATAACTTCCCAGTTTTATGTTGCAAGAATTGTGATGCACTGAACTGAATAAGAAGCAATAGAGGTCATGGGCTGGTTAATGGGACGACTTTATTTAAACAAAGTGCGACAGTACTGAACTTTCTTTGGGTGGGTGTATACGTCAATGCTTCTTTGAAAAGCTAAATGTTGCACTGACTGGGAAAATGATATTCGTAACGTTTTCCGCTGAATGTTTAGAACTGTGGCTTCGAATGCAAAGACTCTATCGACGGCAGGCAGTGAGTTACATACTTACCACTGGCCCCCCGCTAGTACAGCGGTATGTCTTTGGATTTACAACGCTAAAATCAGGGGTTCGATTCCCCTCGGCGGGCTGAGCAGATAGCCCGATGTGGCTTTGCTATAAGAAAAACACACACACACTTACCACTGAGGTTTTCTTGTTGTTTTCTTTCTACCAGACGTAGCTCTTTCAGATGAGAATACCGAGTTTCAACATTGCAACGAAATATAGATTGCCAGTAAATAAGTGATTGCTAAACGTAAAGAACAATAAATCTTTTATAAAGTCTTGAAATTCCAATTTTTGTGGTAGTATTTTTAATAATTACTGCAAGAAAATTGGATGTTTGAAGAAGTTTTTATTACATACGTACCACGATACGTATGTAATTATTATATTTTAATTCTTCTTTTATGTATCCTCTTCCATATTTGCAATAATTTTGACTAATCTGTAAGACAAACCATAAATCTTCAATACAATTTTTTCTTCGATCCATACGGAGCTCTTTTCTTTTCAAAGCTTATAAAGAACATACAAATGAGCTCCATCCAAACCCACAATAGAAATATGTTCTTACCTTTGAAATCAAGATAAGTCTATCTTCTTAAAAAGCTCAAAAATAGTAAAATATGATAGAGGTAGAATCTAAGCAGAAATACTTATTTAAAGATTCCGTCCAATTTTAAGACTGTACACATGACATTTCTTATATTTTATCTTACGATATATTTAATGCAGAATTAAACAAAGAAAACAAGAAATATCACGCACACATGAAAATACATCATTTTTGTGTACATTAGTATATTTGACTTTAAGAAAAGCGGTTTCTAACTTTTAATTGTTTAAATCGAAGAATTGAAGCCTACTCAAACCAATGAATATTTTTATCAATTTCTTTTTTGCATTTCTTTGTAGATGTTTTGATATTTTTCCGAACCAATTACTAAGTAGTCGCCATTAGATTAACACGTTAAGCTGATGTTGTAAAGATCTTCTGATTTGGTAGTAATTTAGTAGAGTTTTGTTTTTGGTTCATACAGCTTAGTTTGTTTTGAGAGCTGAAGAGAAACTATTTAGCTTTAAAGTATACTTAATGGCAAGAAAGTTCTCGTGGCTTCTTCATACACACTGTGTGATGGGCGTCGAAATCATTTGCACCAGTCTAACTCTTATGCTGTTGAAGTTATCTGTCTTTATACTATTTGTTTTTTGCGAGTTAATTATTAAGGTTGCGAAGGCCATTTTTTTCCTATATAATCAGCTATTTGTACCGTAACAAAACACAGCTTTATCTATAAGTTTTGAAGGAGAAGAGGAAGAAGAAAGTTAAACTAGTGTGAAGATATTTTAAGAGGTAAGTTTATTGGATAAATTGGATAAAGATGATTCCATGTACATTTTCACGTGTTTTGTTTTTTTTGTACACATTTAACTTCCATCACCCAGACTTTGCTGGTGTGATTACCATAATATTTTGTATGGTAAATGTAAACTGCCAAGCAATGTATAAGGATTTTTCTGTTTCATGAATTGTGGCCGAGTAATGGGATAAGAAACATTCTGAACCAAAAGGAATGTCTACTTTTTATATAATTTAGATTTTGAATTTATAGATACAAGTACTTAATAAGTTACTACCTTCCACAAAACGGGGTATGCAGTTAGTTTCTAATGAGGTGATTGGGGAGTTAAAACGAAAGAAAAAAGAAGGGGAACATTATTTAACATTTTATAGAATTTACAGCTTTCACAGTAAGCAAGATTAGTTTCTGAACAGGTAAGACGTTTCTTTACAGTATAAACATATCTGCTTAATAATGATCGCACTAGTGATCGAAACGTCGTACCTGTTGCAAAAACAAAACTTACTTACTGTAAAAGCTGTAAATTGTAATAAAATGTACTTTATCAGTAAGTAAACTCAAAAGAAACTATTTAACCTTGTTGTTTATAAAATTTTTGCTTCCTTTAAATTTAAAGTACTGCTTAGATTTTACGCAAAGCAGCAAAACTTTGACTAAGATCTTTAATTATTTTGTATTCAAAACACAACTAGAGCAGAGAAGAGTTGAGAAGAAGACATAATGTTCAGTGTGATAATAAAAACAGATGCTGAAGTATTGTGTATGATCTGCGCTCAAGATCATAACTTAAAAGCAAGTTTTACTATGGTGCAATACAACAGTTGTTGTTTTGGTTCTGATTATCAGTAGACCCTTTCTTTTTTCAACCGAGTTAATAACCCAAAGGAAGCTTAAGTTAGCCAAAGTTATTAGTCTACGTAATTGGAAAAGATTACACTAAGACGCTTCCTTACAGCTCAATCTCGAAGTAGTTGTAAGAAAATTCGAAACCTCTAAGAAGATTATTTTTTTAAGAAAGTTTAGTAGGCTTAAGGAAGCGTTTGTTGCTATGTGTCCTAAAAAGTATTTTTAGACATTTGTAATTTTTGCTCGGTTTTCGTTGAATAAGATGGGTTTCAAGAGAATGTAATCCAAGTTGTGGGGTAAACTACGTTGCACTCACTTACTGGTGAAGAAAACTATTTTACACCATAATTCACTAAATGCATGCCATTAATATTTCATATTATAAGATTTGGATTGAATGCTTTGTAGAAAGCACAAGCTACACAATGTGCTTCGTTATCCATGGGTATTGAAACCCAATTGTTAGCGTTATAAGTCACCAGAGATAGCACTGAGCCACCAGAGGCAATGATATAAGTGAAGTTGTTTGTTGTTTTGAATTACGCACAAAGCTGCACAATGGGCTATATGTGCTCTGTCCACCACGAGTATCGAAACCCGGTTTTAAGCGTTGATAGTCCGCAGACATACCGCTGAGCCACTGGGGGGCAATATAAGTGAAAGAATATTAAAAATTAAAATCTGTTGAATATTGTATTTGATTTTCAATGAAAAATTTGATCTGTGCTATGAGAGTGTTTGTGTTTGTTTGTATTCAAGGCTTGATAATTAGGGCATTCGACATGCAATATGTGGGTCACGAGTTCGAATTCCATCACAGAATATGCTCGCCCTTTCACCTGTGTGTGTGTGTGTGTGGGGGGGGGTAATGATGTTACGATCACTCTAATTTTTCGCTGGTAAAAGAGTAACCCAAGAATTAGTTGAGGGTGGTGTTGGCTAGCTGTCTTTTTTCTAGTTTATTACTTATAAATTATGGACGGCTAGCGCAGATAGCCTTCAAATAGCTTTGCGCAAAAAAAAATGAAAAAGAAACAAACAAGTTGTTGACAAATTTAGTTATGGCCCAAGCTAATTTTTCAACTTACAATATAATTCTAAATCTATCATTTTTTTAAAAGTATAAATTATTTTTCAGTTTGTTGCTCTTTGTATTAAGCACAAAGTTACACAAAGAGCTATCTCACAAAGTGTATCGAAAACCGTTTTCTAGTGGTATAAAACCACAAATATACTACTGTTTGTCCAGGCAAAAAGCTAACGCACAAACCCACTATTACAACTGATTAGTGATTAACATTATAATTTTGAAGCAATAACCTACTTACTGTGTACGAGTATTACATAATGTCAAATGTATACTTTATTGCATAAAAAATCTATAAACTTTTGTCTGCTACAAAATTATGATAACCGTCAAATTACTGAAAATAACAAAATACTCTCAATAATAAGCGACTGTTGTTAATCCAAATAAAATGTATTTTAAACTTTAAAGTGTTTGGTTTTCTACTACAAAACAATAAACGTGAATGTGCTCACGCAGCATTTAAAAAAAACATTAACGGGGTTGGTATAAATTTCTAAAAGTATAAGAAAAAAGAATCGCTGAGTAACAAATCTATGTAGGACCCGTTACTGAACTTGGAAAAAAGAAACTAAACAAGATAGGTATGGAAGTGGACATATCACTTGATCCGGCTAATGATCACATGGTACACTTATCCGTTTCGACTTTACGTGGAGAATAAAATCCTTACACTACTTTCTTCCGCACTTTCTCTATTGAAATATTGATGTTTGAATAGAATCTTTTCATCATTATAATTTTCATTTAGTTAACTTTAGAATACTACTTTTATGGCTATTTTACAATAGAGCAACATTTTACAATTGGAAATTCTGGTTTTATTTGTTTGCCAGTAAGCGTTATATACACCGTAGACAGAGCAACTATGCCAGACAGATTTTCGTATCTAACTTCTGATGACCACATGTGCACATATATTTATTTACTTTTTTACATCTTCACTTCATATATAATAAAAAGAGGCTGGCTCCCTAAAGCACCACACCAATTGAAAAATGTACAAAACATTGAGTATTCTGCATGTTAAAGTTAACTAATGTACATTTACTATTGGCTGGCAATTCTTGTTTCATCATATACTTAAGTTTCTTTAAAGGAACACCAAATGTTCGTAAGAAAGCTAATTTCAAGGAGTAATAACATAGTTTACACTGGAATTATGATTTGTTTCTTTTGTAATTTTGCATGGGATAATCATAAAATAAGTAGTGAAAGATCGTGAAATCTGTTTTGCTGTATGAATTGATGATAAAATTATAGTTACCATGAGAGCTAGGTAGGCGCTAGCCTTGTTGAAGAAACATGATGATAAACGAAAATAAGTAATCTCAGTTTTGGCTATTCGCCGGTTTTCGACTTTGTGACGCTCTAGATACCTGAAAAGTGCATATACACAGGAGATAGACAGAATATACCAATTAGTTCTTCATATCTAGCTTCTAATAAGATGTAGAGAAGAAAATACAGATGACTTTTGTATTGCTTTATTACGGGCGTTAGTGTCATTCCGCACTCTTAGACAATTGTTGTTGTTTTTTCACCATAAGTGGATTATTGAGAGTACGTAATTAACTATGCCCTGTTTTAGAAATGGAATAAAATTAGCACACATTAGAAGAATAGACAAGCTTTTATGGATTTAAGAGTTCATTAACTAAAACTTTGTCTGCTTTAATTAGCGTTAGAGAGATAGTGAAATTTCAAAGCTTTTGGGTTAATTTGTTAATTAGTTTTAGAGGTTTTGATTTTCGGGTAAATTTGTTTCTAAGCTCGGGTCAATAATTTTTAAAAACCAAGTAGAATTTTAATATTGAAATAAGATGCAAAATTGGGTGAAATTTCTCATTAAGAAAGCATAAATAATCAGGTCGAAATAGTTTTTTTCAATAAAAGAATCAAAAATGTTTAAACAAAAATTAAGTATATTTGACTACTTTGTCAGTGTGAAAGAAGTTACAACTTAGGTACATAAATGTCTACTTGTTTGGTGTTGCCCATAATTTGCAATTTTTTACTTTGTTTTTTAAAGACATTCAATGATGTATTTGAGAAAGCTACTTTTTCAGTCTGAAAAAAAATCAAAGCAGGTTACATGAGAGTATAATTTGTTGTTGTTTTTTGCCACCAGGTTGCATTGTCTTTAAAAGTAAAAACATTCTCATTCTTAAATATCGACCAAGTATTTCAAATGGCTACTTTATCATTTTTATAAAACAAAATTCAAGCAGGTTACATAAGAATATAGTTTTGTCGTGTGGTTTTTTTGCCACCAGCTAGCATTGTCTTTAAAAATAAAAACATTTTCATTCTTAAGCATCAATGAAGTATTTCAGATGGTTATATTTTTGAATATTGAAAAAATAAGTACAATTAAATAAAAGCCTACAGGAGAAAATAAATCTGGTTTTGCCATTCGTTTGTATTGCCTATCTGTTTGTTGGTGAGAAAACAAGTATAAAAAAGCAAATTAACTGCATTAATTTGGATACAGATGTCATATAACACATATCATTTGTTATTTAATTAATTGCATTTTTGGACATTTTACTGCGGTTTAGTCTTTGAATGTAGCGCAATATACTGAACAAAGAATGTATTGCTGCATTACCATCCGGAATGCAGAATAGAACTGATGCTGTTACAAACAGAACTGGGTCTGTTACCCTTCCAAAACATCACTGCAGTGAGTTATGAATTGTTTGGAAAGGGGTTCGCTATGTACTAACTATACAGTTTCATTTTTTTACATTTTTAAACACTGCATTTTTATTCTATTCCTTAGAATTTTTTAAGAATCAGAAGAGCACTTAGTTATAATAGCATTCCAACTACATTATAATTGTCATATCCATTGGCGAGGACGCTTTTCGTTCCATCCAGAGCTCTTTAGACCGGCTTGAATACAACAAAAACAGTAGTGTTCGGAACATTATTTATATAAGCTATTTGGTACTATAAAAATATTTTTACAAATCAACAAAGAATGATTACAGATATATTCGTCATAACACATTAGTATTAGGCCTACTACATTTATATCGTACACACCATAACAATTAAGAATGCATGAGATAATGCTATAGCTTACAGAAAACTGTAACTACAACTATCTCCAATACCTTATTTGACACTAAACCTTAAAGTTTTAGGACTGTAATGTTATATAACACTAAGCCACATTAAAACTATTAACATCAGTTTTACAGAGGTGAAGTAACATAACATAAACAGTATTTAAGCCAACAACACAAGTTTTAAAATGGTATTGTTATATTGGAGTAGGCTATATTTAACCATTAAAACAAATTTTATAACAGTAATGTCATGTTGCGCTTAACCATACTAAGCCTCTAACAAAGTTTTGAAATATTTTATAAAACTCAACACGTGTAATACACCAGTTATTCGCGCTTTTCCCTCTAAAACAAGTAAAATTGACCTAATTCTTATTCTGCTTTGTACAATAAACTTTACACGATTGTATCGTATTTAACGATCTATTGTGAGTTATACAATCTTTATGATATCACACAACAACTAGTACAACATGTGACACATACTAACAATGAAGAGATGTTCCAGTAACAGAACAATATGTTATTCAGTAAAGTTCATAGAACACCCATATGTAGGTGATGAACTAAAGAACAACTCATACATATGTAACTAAACTAGAGGAAAATCATGTAGAGACAACTAGAGGACACTCATAGATAGACAATTAAACTAGAGGACACTCGTATATAGATGACTAAACTAGAGAACACTCATAGATAGACAATTAAACTAGAGGACACTCGTATATAGATGACTAAACTAGAGAACACTCATAGATAGACAATTAAACTAGAGGACAATCGTATACAGATGATTAAGTTATAGTATACTCATACATAGAGAACTAGAGTGGAATACTCATAGATAAAAGAATAAACTAGAGAACACTCGTATGTAGATAATTAAATTAGAGGGTACATACATATAGGGAACGATCATCAATAATAGATTAAACTAGAGGACGACAATACATAAAGAATTAAATTAGAATGTTGAACTCTTGTTTACAATCAACTAGAGTTTAGCCCTTGGAAAGTGACAGGACTAGTATTAGCAATTCCAGCCCTATCTCATAGTATACCCTAACGTCACACTTCATAGCTAACCGAAATAAATATATTTTGCGAAAACAAAAATGACCAAAAAAAGGCAGATGAGCACAGTTGAGGCAGTCAAACGTCGATAAATTCCTTTCTAAGCCTATAAAAATTAAGTTCGTACATGATATGAATTCGTGGCGTATTCATATAATAATTAATGGTAAAAACCAGTTATATTAACAACTTCTTTTTTTTTCTATATATTAGAAGTCATAATATTAGGTCATACGCTTGTTCCTAACAAAATAACATAAAACCCATTGTTGATAGTCTATATAACGTTTGTTTTGTTTGTTTTTTGTTAATTTCGCGCAAACCAACACGAGGGCTATCTGCGCTAGCCGTCCCTAATTTAGCAGTGTAAGACTAGAGGGAAGGCAGCTAGTCATCACCACTCACCGCCAACTCTCTTGAGCTATCTTTTACCAACGAATAGTGGGATTGATTGTAATATTATAACGCCCCCAAGGCTGAAAGGGCGAGCATGTCTGGTGTGACTGGGAGTACTGAAAGTATAAAATGAAATGTATAAACGACAAACATGGAAAAATATTTGTTGATTTTTTAATTTAGAGTTTTTTTTATTAAAAACGTTGGCGATATAATAGATAATACTTTAATTCAGAAACAATTTAAATTAAAAGTGACTCAATTTTTCTACTTTCATGATAAATGGTATCTACTTGGTTCTAGACTAGGTGATCCCACACTACATGTTTACCTTAGGCTTATTACATCAATACTCACTACGCACCTCCTCAAAGTTACCTTGAATTTTGTTACTGTGTGTGTGTGTGTTTTCTTATAGCAAAGCCGCATGAGGCTATCTGCTGAACCCACCGAGGGGAATCGAACCCCTGATTTTAGCGTTGTAGATCCGTAGACTTACCACTGTACTAGCAGGGGGCTCTCTGTTACTGAAACCGTAATGGGCAGACTGTATTCAATATTTGGATAAAAATACGTATTAACTCTTATGACATTTCCCATTTCGGGAAATGAAGCGTAACACACACTGGCTTTTTATTTAAATAGGTTTAATAACGTATAGTACAACAGTTTTTCACATTTTACATTTTACTAGCAAATTATAATAGTTTGAACTTTAAGATACCATGAGATACACCAGACACGTTAATTCTCTAATATAAGATAAGAAACATATCATTTTAACCAATTTTTGAAGACAAAGTTAGGTTAAAGTGTTTTGTTTAAGAAAAAAAAATGTCTGACATTTTTCTTCTGGTACTGCCTGTGAATCCATTACACAGAAATGGTTCACTTGATTTCCCTAACAAATAAATTTTTTTATAGATGTTCGTAAACTGTAGTATTTAATAAACTTCTTCCATCTGAAAATAAAAAAATATATATAACCAGTAGAGTGTTCTATTTTAATACTTAGTTTAACAGTTTAACTAGAAAGATAAGCCGAAGTTCCTTAGCTGGTAACACGAAAATGTAAACAGAGAACAGATATGATAAAATAGTCAAACTATGAGACTGTAAAAAAAATTACATTATTTTGAGCATTCCAGAGCTGTGAGTTCAAAGATTCATGGTTCGTGACCCGTTATTTCAAAAGTTTGCTCCTCACCTTTATACAGCTGAAGATAAGCTTCAGTTCCTCTATTCAACAAGACATGAATAGATTAAAAGTTGGTGGTAGATGTTGTTCACTAGATGCCTTCCCTCTACTCTATCATTTGAAAACTAGAGATAGCTATGCGCAGATAGACCTTCGTATAGTTTCGCGCAAAATTCTGAAAAATATACATATTTATCTTGTATTCTAACTATTGACGAGTTTAAGTGAGTGAATGAGGAAAGAACAATGACAAACCCTAGTTCTCCACTGGTACAGCGGTAAGTCTACAGATTTACAACGCTAAAATTAGGGGTTCAATTTCCCTCGGTAGACACAGCAGATGGCCTGTGTGGCTTTACTATACAAAAACACACACATACAAAAACATATTTTTAAATCTTCCTCATTTCGGTTCCTTTACCAGATAAAAGTACAAAAACAACACAATAAACAACAATACTGTGTCTGTATGTAACTTCTCTTTAATGTTTGGAACCGTCATGTTTTCGTAGTAGTTGGTGCTATTCCATACGTGAAGTAGTGTTATTAAAGTAACAGAAAACATAATGATGAGTTACTAGTACGAAAATAAAACACCTAGTAAATAATTTGCAAGTTCTTTTCAAAGTACGAACTCCGATACTAAATGTAATATTGGTTAGAAAAGACTCTCTCCAAAGTGATTTATAACGCTAAAAACTGGCCCTCGATACCCGTGTTGGGCAGAGCAACGTAATGAATTGAAAAAAATTCATAACAGTTAGAGAACTTAATTTTGTGTGAGTTGGGCATTAGATATTGATTTCATTCTATTGTGAATTTAGCGATTTTCAGGAATTTCAGAATTTTTTAAAAGTTCTGTACACCTATGATTAGACACGAGGCGCATAAAAATATAGCTTTAATACTGTTAGAGTAAAAACGGCCGAAGTTTGTAATTAACTAAAAGTAATTTACCACAAATACGTTAATCTTAGCTCTTTAGTGACACGGGCTTTCTTTTATTCAAATATTGAATTTTCACAGTATTTTTTCAACTTGAATCACGATTTATATGTTATTTTACCATACGTTAATTACGTACGTATATCAACTTAAAGAACTTTTATATGATTCCTCCTTTCGGAATATAATAAAGCTACCAGAAACATGAATTTCGGGTTGAGTATTTTAAAATAAAACTTAGAAAAAATAAATATATAAACAAGACGAACCTTATACTACACCCTCCTCTGACAACACGCAACGTTCCAAACTGGTCACTAGGTATTTGTCTTCTTTATCAAAATATGTTAATACTTTTTTTACTAGGATGAGAATGAAAATATGAAAAAAACAGGCATCGTGCGTGTCAATCACAAAATACACACGTTGTATGTAAATTCCATGTTTAATGTACGATACGAACTAGTGTTTAGCGTAAACTATTAATGTTTACTCAAAAACAACTATGTCAATAATGTTACTATAATACATACGCTGAAAGTATAAAACACCTAAACGTTGGTTTTAAATTGAGTTGTGTCACGTACATTTGTATACACATTCTAAACAACAAATCATATGTCGTTGTCGCATACAAAAGTTGTATGAAATTCAATTTAAGCAAGACAGTAATTGATTTACTAAATAATCCAATATTTTATAAACTATGTGTTTGAGCAGTAACTGTTATATTATGGGTTTGAAGACTTACACTGCTATATTTGTGAGATAATGAAAAAACAAGTTTGATTTAGTCCGATACAATATACAGGATGTCGTTTCGATTATACAAAACTCTGGTCTAAAGATTCGCAATTTTATACATATTGTAAATAAAATAAGCTTTCATGAAAGGAATAAATTTATGGAAAGTCGTACACTAAGAATATCATTGTTTAATATTTAGCGTTGCAAGTGCGTGAATTTACTGCTGATCCATCAAGGTAATATAACTGGATAATGAAGTGAAAATATAAATAGGGAAGTCAAACTGTATTGCATTATCTTTTGTGTGATACGTGCCGTATATATATATCTAGAATTTGGATGTTTTGTGTTAATATGATAAACAATCCTTTTCAGAATTACGTAGATTATAAGTTAAACTAGTATATGGATAATTACATGTGTAAACCAGGAATTACGCTATACAAATAATCAAATTCTAAAATATAAAATATTAGTTTTATATATTAAACAATCTGCTTATTATTAAAGGTACACGAGAGCTATATTACATCACAGACTGCGTGACCTGACAGTCTCAAATTATCTTTCATGACATCAGGTGCTGATATTCTTTGGTAAAGATAACAGGAGTATACTACTTGTATGTAACCGTAAAGTTATTTTTTTCCGACGGTCAACCTAGCAATATGCCACTGAACACGTTGTTAGATTTGTGAGTAGCAGCCAGTCATGCGCCATTTAGGTGGCAAAAGGATTCTACTAACTGGCTAACCTTGAGACCTCTTGTAAAAAAATATATTAAGCAGAAATTTTACTTGATCGTTTAGCACATGTGTCACAAATGGTGTTCAGATTGAAAATGCCAAATTCTAAATATGAAATGATTTATTTTTTTCAAAAATTCATGGTTTGGCGTTGTTGATCGTCCTCAATACGGCTAATTTGTCTGTGGGCCAACTAGTATATTTTTCTTCGTTATGTCCTTTACCAGATTGTTTCGTCTTTTTTCCATCCTTTCGTCTCGTTGTCTTGATTTGTGGAATTTTTTCAATGAGAATATTTACATTTACTACTCCAACTATTATTTTCAATGGCACTAAAACATTAATTATAATCTCAGATACTGTAGGCAAAAAAGTGTATTTTAGTTATTTTTAAACGTAAATCAAACACCACACCGAAGTACTTTAGTGGATTGACCAGACTACATCTAGTGGTTACCGCGCCAGGACCCATGGTTTGTGTCTCGTTGCTGCAAAATAACAATTAAAAATAAAACAACACTTTTCTCTTTTTGGTCGTGAATACACTATAAAAGTGACGACTAGATCTCACTATTCGGTCAGATAAATTAGCCAACATTATTGGTTGAAAATTGTAAACTGTTATGTGAGGAGAGCTTTAGTATATCACGGTGAGAAAGTGATAACACTTTAGTATATCACGGTGAGAAAGTGATAACACTTTAGTATATCACGGTGAGAAAGTGATAACACTTTAGTATATCACGGTGAGAAAGTGATAACACTTTAGTATATCACGGTGAGAAAGTGATAACACTTTAGTATATCACGGTGAGAAAGTGATAACACTTTAGTATATCACGGTGAGAAAGTGATAACACTTTAGTATATCACGGTGAGAAAGTGATAACACTTTAGTATATCACGGTGAGAAAGTGATAACACTTTAGTATATCACGGTGAGAAAGTGATAACACTTTAGTATATCACGGTGAGAAAGTGATAACACTTTAGTATATCATTTGAATGAGATTGTTGAATATTCTTTCCATCTACAATTTGTTCACTTGGTAGTGTTTATTTTGCTGATAACTCACTAGTAGGATTGTTTGTTTGTTTTGTTATTATGCCACTGGGCGTGTGTGTGTTTTCTTATAGCAAAGCCACATCGGGCTTTCTGCTGAGTCTATCGAGGTGAATCGAACCCCTGACTTTAGCGTTTTAAATCCGAACATTTAACGCTGTCTCAGCGAGGGACCATGCTAGGAGGAGCAAACGATATTTGCATTATTTCATTAAAAACTATAATTTATATTCTTAACTTAGGCCTTTAATGTGAAACTAGAAGTTAAATATTTTATCTTATGTTTAAAACGTGGATTTGTTGTGTATTAAAAGAAACGCCACGTTTTAAAAACATTATCTCATTGCATTTATAAACTATTTGTGAAAACTGGCTCTATTGATAAAAAAAATAGTCTACAAAACTGTATCTCAGAATTAACTACCAGAAAATTTTTTGTGAAAAACAAAATTTTGTAAAGTCTCCTAATGTTTCCTAAAAGACTTTTTCCGATAAATACACAGTTTGGTTTGTTTGTTTGTTTGTTTGTTTGTTTGGAATTTCGCACAAAGCTACTCGAGGGCTATCTGTGCTAGCCGTCCCTAATTTAGCAGTGTAAGACTAGAGGGAAGGCAGCTAGTCATCACCACCCACCGCCAACTCTTGGGCTACTCTTTTACCAACGAATAGTGGGATTGACCGTCACATTATACACCCCCACGGCTGGGAGGGCGAGCATCTACACAGTTTGGAACATTTGAGTTGAAACATTTCATAAATATTATTTACCATACAGAAAACAAAATGGGACGTGCGAATGCCTTTATTTTTTTTCAATATATTGTCATTTCTAATTATACCAAATTTTAGAAAAGTATGTATTTCTTTTGGAATTCATGAATGAGTTGGTACTTTATTTGTTATTGTTTTTCATACAATTATTTGCATATTTGATCTTGCATATACGTTATAGTATGAACAACAGATATTAGATTTTTAAGAATTTACATATGGCTCAGGAACCCTCTTTAGATTTCTGTGAAGCCACAACTTCTTAGTAGTGAATTATTGCCAGTAATAATGTTTAAGAATCAGAAGTCATCTTAGCTAAAAACACATTAAATATTATTATGTTGAAAATAATTACTTAAAAAGTCAATATAACTCAGAGAAGTCAAGAGAGTTCACAATTATATGCGTGGGCAGCAATATTTACGGTTGCTTATTTATTCACTTAATTAGAATCCATAAACATTGGCTTACGTATTAACCTCTTTAACTGTATAAGTTCTTCAGGAAAATATAAATTAGTGATTTTGAAATTTTGCTGATTCTCTGTCTCTCGTCATTTATCGTCGGCGTGTGACGTTGCTAACGGCGTATTCAATCGGAAAGAAGAAAATAAAAGATTTTGTAAATGGTTTATTGAATTTTGGTTAGCGTTTTTGAAGTTATGGTATGACTCAGTAGTTTGCAAGTATTATACAATGAAATCACTGTTAAAACGCAGCTTTGAAACAGAAACAAATTTATTTATTCTAACAACGCTTCGAGCAACTGCTTGTGCGACCTCACATTCACTGCTGAGCCACGAAGAAGATTTAAAAAGAAATAAAATACTAAACTGTAAAAAAAATGGATAATAAAGCATGAATTAAAAGTGATTTAGAATTCGATAGATTCGCTAAAATTTAAAGATACTGATAAAACTTGAATCCCCTAATAGATCAATGGTAAGTTTTTACAGTGTTTTATTATTAATATTTTGGATTTGTCTTCAAACGTTGTGCAGGTTCAAAATCTTTAAATAATGTAACATAACCATATAGGTGAAACAAAACCAGTGAAAACTAAATAGTTTAAAAATCGCCAAAGACTGAGAATGTCCAACTTACATAAATAACTCCAGATAGGCTTTTGACATAATCAGTATTTTTACTTTTCACAATGAACTGTAATCCTGAGAATGAAAAGGAATGTTTAAAATTTGCATATTTATGGGTTTGAATAACCTTTTTCGTCGTCTAACACCTCACATGTTTGCGCTATTTTATTGTGTTTGTTGGGCACATGCTCTTCTCATTAATGTATTAATGTCTTATTAATCACCACCTTTGACTGTCTCCTAAGGCGCCTCTTAGATAAACATTTATATGGTTCGTGTCCACAGGGCCATTGTGGAGTGACAATTCTGAAATGAAAAGGGCTCTGTGATGAAATGCTTTGGTATTTACACTGTAAAGCTCAAATGAAGAGTTATGTTTGTAAGCGCTGCTTAAGTTCGGCAATGTTCTTAAAATTTGTGAGTTATAATATAGGTTTTATGGACATGGCTGAAGCATATTACATGATCAGTTTTAAAAAGTGTTTTATATATTTTCATTTCTATCCAGCTATGTAGCAGTGATGTGTAATATAGAATGAAACAGGCAAGACTTATGGTAGAGAATAAGAAAAAAGATATCCTTCAGCTCTGTTTCACACTGCAACTTTTAATAGGTTGATGCCTTTGCTTGCACTGGTTATCTTGGTGCTAATATAGCTGGTAAAATTTATTTATCTGTTATTGGTCATTCTCCAGTTACATTAGTGTTTCTTAAAAAGAAATAGCAGTGCCCACAAAAGGAGATGTTGATTTATCCTCATCAACACGTCTTTCTGTTGAGTGCACAGAACACGGCTATGTCAGGTCAGAGTTAATGACCATTCTTGTGTCGTTATACCATTTACTCGTTCTGTTAAGGAATTATTTCATCCTGATTTCGGGGTTTAGTTTCTCAATATATACACAATAATTCTAAGAAATCTGGCGAGAATGATGATCATTGTGCAAACCAGTGTTGATGGTAATCCAGTTTGATTGCTAGTTTTCATGTATCATGATGCATCTCCTGGTATTTAATGCTCCTGCGATCTATCTTACGTTTATTATTCAGAACATTTTCTGATCAAGAATTAGCAGATAGACACTATTGTATGAATTTTCTTCACCCAAATCTGTCAAGCTTCAAAACCATCCCATGTATCAGCTGCAAGTTTAGCAGTGTTGATTCATATTTCTCTTCCATTGTAATAACCACCTGATAATGATGGTGACAGTGGCTCAATTTGATAGGCCAGCCTTCTAGTTAAAGCCTTCTCTGGGATCTTGCCATTAATGTTTTATTCGTTGACCATTAAAATGAGAATGGTATTTTGTGTGCTTGGATATGGATTAAATAAGAGCATCGGTACATAAAGTGTGCTATTTTTTGCACAGCTATATGTTAATACTCCAATACTAACTTAAACAAGTTGTCTTATATAAGCTCCCTGGAGGTGGAAATAATTTTAAGATAGGTATTACTTTGTGTATCTCGTCTAAGCTAAAACTTTCCTCCATATCTGTATGTATTTATAGCTCAGATAGCATTTCATTGTGGTTTTTCTATAAAATTAGGGCTGAAATGAATCAAATTGGTCTTATTGTATAGTTTATTCTATTTCATGTCACGTGCCTTTGAAGCTGATCAACTACAGAGATCACATATTTTATTCTGTGCAGTCTTTGTCTCCTTTGTGTCTCGCCTTGTTGAGGCATAACCATCAACAGGTTCGCAAATAATGCATGCATAAAACGTGAACCAGTCACTGCTAGTCTCATGTTAAAGTACTGCAGTGCAAGGGAGATTAGAGTAAGCAAATACTGTCTTTAAAAGTTACCTAGATTTTATGGCATCTTACTCTTTCAGAAGATTAAATTCTTAGAAACTAACTTTAACTTAATGCTGATCCTGTGGTTGGGATAAACACTGCATTTCAACCCAACAGCAGCATCCTAAAAAAAAACTATGGCAACTCTTAAACAATCAGAATTACTAGCTACAAACCATACACATAACTCCCCTGAAGTTATATGTACAAATTTAAATTATCAGTGTATATGCACGAAAGTTAACATGTACGTAGCACATCATGCTGAAGTTTATGGTTCTTACCTGGTTATTCTGTGAACGTTTAAATTTATCTAATGGTAAGAGACTTTAATGCTAGACACCCAAATAGGATGCAGGTGAAAACACTAACGACAAAGGTCTAGATCCTTGGTGAAAGCCAAGTTGACAAAACCTCCTGTATAGACTTTAGTTTTTGTTCATCAGGCCCTTGAGTGTTATTTCTACCTGTAATACAGGACTAATGTTTGCATTTATCACTTAACGTGTGAGGTGCATGTAAAAGTGGAGAACAACTAGAAACTCTTTTTTTTTATGTGAAATTTTCTGGCATTGCTCTTAGCCTCAAGTATTAGCACTTCGCTGTCGACCAATAACATCAATATATTCTACAAAAGGAACAACTGGAAGAATATTGGTATTGCAAACAGAAAGACGAGTTACATAATAACAGTTGCATACTCGTGAAATAACTTATTTATTTTTATTTTTTGTTGCGCCTAACGTAGTTTTTACTGTTATTATTTCATTCCTGCTCCCAAATGGCCCAGCAGTACTACCCGTGGTAGGCAGAACATAGAAAGCTCTTTGTATAACTTTGTGCTTACCAACAACAAAAACAATCTTTCATTCCACAAGAACATCTTACTGTGTAATGAACAAAGCTCATTATTTAATGGTATGGTTAAATAGAAGACATACTAATTTTAAAAATGAACGATCTTTATTATTATAAATTAAAACCAAACTAATCTTAGGGAGAGTACCACGAAAGCATAAGCCTCAACCGAAAGTGAAAACAAAACAAAAAACTTTAATTGGTTCAAATACGAATAATATATTCGATTCTACAGCATGCGTTTGACATTACAGTTAGTAAAGTTTGTTGTTGGAAATTTAACTTGTTATATATTGTAATCGAAAATTCTATTAAAAATAGACAGAAATACTAAATGCTAAGATGACAAAAATTATCAGTGGCAGTTCATTTTAAGTCTCAATTGTTGGACGATAAGAGCTTTAAGTTTTCTTATTTATGTATTTGGTGGTTTCGGTAAGATTTGTACAGTGGAAGATGGACTCACTTGTAGTCACTTGGCCACGGGTAATTATAAAGTGATCTGCAGTTGCGCTTATCTCATGTTGTAATTTGGAAAGAGAGTCAGTTCTGTTACACCAATGTATGTATGATGGCAGATGTGACACGTAAGTTGGTAAATAGCTCATTATAAGCATATTTTTTGTTAGACAGTTGGTTTTGTTAAATTCAGGTCTAGTGGAATGATATTTTGAAAATTGACTTTTCCGTAATTTTAATAAACAGTTCAAACATTTTATTACGTTATTTTTCCTATGAGATGAATCCGGCATGACCAAATGGTTAGGGCGCTCGACTTCCAATATGAAAGTCGCAGGTTCAAAACCCCCTCACACCAAATATGCTCGCCCTTTTAGCTGCAGGTACGTTATAATGTGACTGTCAATCCCACTAGTAGTTGGTAAAAGAGTTGGCGATAATTGGTGATAAATTTCAGGCTTCTCTCTAGTCTTTAACTGCTAAATTAGGGACAGCTAGTGCAGATAGCTCTCTTGTAGCTTTGCACAAAATAAAAAAAAAACACAGAAACACACGCATTTTCTAATCTTCTTATATTCTTAATTACGTGATTATCTCTTTGGTTATTCTTGTCTAGTTACATATCTACATGTACCTCACTTTAAGACGTGAAACTATGTGTGAGAATAACTATGATAGTAAACGCTGTATTCTAAAGTGAAGGAACTTTACAATCTTTAAATGTTGTTTTTAAGTTTCATCATTTTTTACAATACCAAATAGATACATTCATAATATTAAACGTATATAATAAAAAACTGTTGGTGTTTATGCTATACTTTGTTTTTCTATCTGTAATGTATGGTGTATTAAGCTATCTTTAATGTTTGTTATGTAATGGTTTCTAATATATTTAATGCTAAAGTTGTAGTAATTTTTATTAATAATTGTCATTAAAAGAAAAACAAGATCTGTATCTCTTGTTTAATGTCAAAAACTACCAACATACATTTTTTCTAAAATACATTATCGATTTATGATGTTCCTGGGTTTATTTTCTGTTGAAATATCTGCTAATCATGCTCTATGTACCTGACAATTTGAATAGATAGTTCTCGTGTAGCTATGCGCGAACTTGAAAACAAAGAAATCCTCTGAGATAGTTTCATCGATATAAATTGTCAACAATAAGTTTTACTGCATAATATGTAAAACATGCGCTGTAGAAAGACGCACTATAGAATCGATTAGAATTTCTTATATAAACCAGTTGAAACTTTAAATATAAAAATGAACTCTATTTTTATTGGATGTACAGTGTAAAACTTCTATTCTTTTTATTCAGAACATTTCACTAGGTTTAACTCGCATTATTTAATGAGATTCAACAACTGAGACTAAGAGAAATTAATTTAAAATACGAAAATCACGTGTTTTTCCATAACAATAATAATCGATTCAGCAACTTTTTTATTAATGAAGTATTTATCAATGAACTGGCAAAAATATAAAAAACAATGCAGTTCTAGTGTATGAGCCTAAGAACAGTAATTTGTTTTATATACAAGAGAGACTTGTGGAAATAGATATAATGTAACACGTTTGTATCTTTTTAAGCACGGGGTTCTATTTTATATTAACATTTTTCTTTTAGTTTCTGTCACATAACGTTATTTTCTTAGTTCAGGAATTTTATCTTAGAATAATCAATTTAATAGTTGTTCTTAGGCATGTGTTAAAAACATAAGAAGATTTTAAATGTTCCAACGGACAAGTAGAAATTTGTACACTTCTCCGTCCAATACAACAGTTGTTGTAATGTGTTCAAGTATCGTCTGTGTAATTTTGTGATAGAAGTCGGCCTAGTTTTCTACAGGTAGAAGTATAAGTTTAATATTAATTGATTATTTTTAACCAGATATTTTGTGACTGTATAGGAGAAACTTAGGATAAAAGTTAAAACACAAGTAACAGGAATATTTATAGATGACGTAATAAAATAAAAATTTACTCTATGCATGATGTAAAAAAAACTAATCTGTAATTGAAGTTTTCTAGTTATCACTAGGCAATGAACATTATTGATTAATTATAACAGTACAGTTTAATTAAACATACTAATTATGCCATTTGGATATGTTTAATTTAGATTATAACTCTATATTCATTACAAATAACCTAAAATACCTCAGGTGTTTGTATAACATGCGGCATACTGTCAAAATGAATAATCTAATATTATTCAGCGAAATAAGTAACTTATTTTGTAGTTATGATTTTTGACCAAACAAGGGATTTCAGTAACAAAGGATGAGATAAGGGTCTACAATATATTCCTTAATTCGCTTCACGTAGTTAATACATGTTTTGTGATTTATAGTATTTGAAAATAATGTTGTGATGCTTCATATTGCACGTAGTTTTGTGTATAGCTTTCCTATTCAATTTAATCCAAAATAAGAACTCTTCTATTCAACATAGTTCAAACTTGAACTTATTTAACTTGCTTCAAACTTAGTTCAAAATCGTTTGTTGTTAAAATCTACAAAATAGGTTATTTGGGCACGTCACAAATACAAAAACTTGGTTTTGTGGCGTTATAAGTCTCTAGACTTACCATTAAACCACTGGGAGATAGTTGAAAATAGAGCCTTCTTATTCGACTGACTCCTGGCTTAGAAACTAGAAATTAATGACAAACTTTTATGGAAGTTTGTACTATTTCCATGGAAATATCTCAATGTGCAATTTTTATGACAAATTTTGAATGTTTGTTTGTCGTTAAGGGCAATGCTACAAAATAGACTTTCTGTGTTGCGGTAACCATAGTTATCGAAACTCGATTTTTAGAGTTGTAAGCCTTCAAGTTCACCGATCTGGGGGTGAATTTTTAAAAGAGTACATTTACACAGTAAACTTCAAATGAGGGTGTGTAATACAGTAAAATTTGTCTAGATACAATTCTAGGTGATAATTCAGAAAGTAAGAGTACTTTCTTAACTTACAGTAATACGTCAATATGTTAATAAACTTAATATGAATGTTTTTATGACGACAGTAAAAAGGTTTTTTTTTTGTAACGTAACCAGTGAATAAATAATTATTACTGTGAATTTCCAATACCTATGCTTGTAATGTTACCTAAACAAGGTTAACATCGACTGAGATTTTATAGTAACGCGTGAGTGACCAATAGTTATTGTTCACATTAAATAAGCGTGACTGTGATGCTGCCAGAGATTAATCGCAATGTCCTTCCTAGTGGATCAGCAGAAAGTCTGAAGGCTTATAACGTAAAAGAAGCTAGTTTCGATATGTATGGTGTGCGCAGCACATATAACCGATTGTATAGCTTTGTGCGTAACAACAAACAATAAGGTACGAAACGCAACGTGTCCCTGCATACCACAGGTTTATGGTATCGCTACCCGTGAAAAAAATAATTGTTGTAATGAACTTTGAATCGATACACTTGTGTATATGAACAAGTGAAAATGTGTTTATAATAAATTTAAATAAGTATGTCTCGAACATCGTATGTAATTCCAAACACAAAGCTAGATTTTTTAGATTAATATATTGTTGCTTTGAATCATTTTTTCCCTAAAATAGACATATTCATCTATCATATAGGTAATGAAACCGGCGAAATACTCAGTTTAGTAAAATGTTATTTCAATGTTTACAAATACTTCAAACATAAAATGAAATTTCACATAAATATATGAAACTTTTTTGAATTTCGCGCAGTACTACACAAGGCCTATCTCCGTTAGCCGTCCCTACTTTAGCAGTGTAAGACTAGAGGGAAGGCAGCTAGTCATCACCACCCACCGCCAATTCTTGGGCTACTCTTTTACCAACGAATAGTGAGATTAACCGTCACATTATAACGCTGCCACGGCTGAAGGGGCGAGCATGTTTGGTGTGACGGGGATTCGAACTTGCGACCCTCAGATTACGAGTCGAGTACCTTAATCCACCTGGTCATTGTATGAAACTATAAGAGGTTATCAAAACTACTTAATCTTCAATGCTAAAAAGTCGCGAAATTACTCGTTCATAAAAATTTTTCTTATGAATGTTTTTTTTTATTTAAAGCTAGAAACACTCCCGAAGTTTTGTGAATGTCTTCAGGAATATTGGCATATGAGCTAGTGAAATATTAATGATGAATAAATGCCTTAACCTATCGTTCACAAAGGAACATTTTACGGAAACAAACAATGCGATTTTTTTTCAATACATACTTTAGCAACTACAATTGGAGCTTTTTATGCTTCGATAAAACTTATGAAGAGGCTGATTCAAGCTATTAAAGCATGCAATGTGTTCTTCCGATTGACTGGAGAGAAGTTTAAAAACCTTGAACTTAGTTTTTTATTCGCTTCAGTGAATGTGGTTGAAATTTCGTTAAAAATGTTTTAAACCGTTGCCATGAATGACAGTTATTATTAATAAAGCTATTTAATTAATGACAAAGTAATGATAAAGAAGGCCTACTGTTTGATCACGAAGTTAAAAAGAAAAGTCTGGCCAGATTCCGCTTTCAGAGTATTATTTAATCTTGCAGTGAGCTCTTACTGCTACCTCAAGTAAGAAATTACATACTGAAATGAAGTGATACTGTGTCTGTACTGATACGGAAATGAAGGCAAATAATAGGATCAGCACTAATTCTGTAATATACGTTTGCCTCTAAAACCACAATATGTGTCTTAGTACAGGCGCAATATAATTTATGTAAAAAACACATTATGTTTTAAAGTAAAGCTACAGGATGGCTACCTGTGCTGAGCTCCGGTGAAGAATCCAATAACAGATGTTAAAGTTGTAAGTCCGTGTACTTCCAGCTGATATATCTGCGTTATTTACTGGCTCTTGCTCTTATTCGCATACTTATCACTGACATACCGAAATATCTTTGACATTCGCGATCCCGGCTCAAGACATTTTGATGCTCCAAAATTTTTCCTTTTTTAAAACTATTTTAATGTGTTAATAAATATCGTACTTTTACTCGTATTGTAAATGAATTAAACAATAACAGTAGAAGTACGATATATATTAACACTCTAAATTAAACTTACAGAATTGTGCAAACAGTTTTTAAAAGGAATAAACAAAATGTTTCCTTGCTTTTCAATGAGCAAAACTGATCAAAAGGTTCAACATCGATAATTGTTTGTTTGGTCTGTTATTAAGCACAAAGCTACACAATGGAATATTTGTGCTCTGCCCATCACGGGTATCGAAGCCCGGTTTCTAGCGTTATAAGTCAGAAAATATACAGCTATACCACTGGGAAGCGATATCAATAATCTCAAATAGCGTTAAATTAATTTTAATTCAGAGAAACTCCACTCACCTGAAGCTACTGATATAGTCAGAGTTAACTGTAACATTTGGTGTAAAATCATTTTGTAAAATGAATTGCACAACTTCCACTGTTTTATTAACACACGCAATGCAATCTGTTCGTCAAGGACTTCCAGATCGGATTCGTTGTTATCCTTTGCAAGTAATAGTTCCAAATCCTTGTAATGCTTTATAATATTTTTTTCAGACGAATTCTGTATATTACTTGTATTACATAAAAAATTGAAATAAGTGATGTGGTGATATAATTGCATGAACCTTCTTTCTACAGAAGTAACTGCTGCATTAAGTACGCAATAAAAATCTCCATTTTAATTGAGGTTTCTGGACCAAAAATAGGTTGATATGTACACTCATATATAATTGTTTTTCCCGCCGTAAACGAAGCAAATTTTGTTATGGAAATATTGACTCAACATATAATTCAATAGCAATTCATTCAGCATATTCCCAAGCTTTACTAACTCCATTGTCAGAATATAATGCCTTTAGATATTCCAACGTTTATCTCAAAATACCTGTTGTTTGTGAAATATTAAACGTCGATTGCTATAAAAATTTGCTGGCTGTATTAACTTGATTTAAATATTGTGCCAAACAGTGACGTAGCATAAAAACGAAAAATTATTAATTTGTTGGACCATTGATTTTTCTTGATTTCAAAAAATTGACTTATTTCATACAAAGAATCATATATTTTACTAGAACTTCTAAACACGAGGCACTGCTTATCAAGGAAGTAAATTATGGTAAATATTCGTTCAATCAATGGCGAGCTGCAGGATTCAATATATTCTGTTGTTGCATTAATTGTATTATCGCTATTATATATTGTCCATATTTATTTTATTTCTGGAGGAGTATTTTTTTAAGTTCCATGATCCTTTAAGGTTTCATGTAAATTTTTTTCTTGTCGTTATAATCACCAATGGTAATTTAAGTATTATTAAACAGTTAGAAAGAAAAACAAAACAGAATTCCGCATGTTTTTGTAGTTGAATAAACTAGACATGTACGGCTTAACCTCTTCTCCATTTTGAGACTTTTTTTTTTGTTTCCCATGGTGAATCGTCCGTTAGAAGCACCTCTTTGATAATAAAATGTTGTTTAACTGGTCCCTTTTCAACTACTAAAATTTATAAGTAATATTTAAGAATTCTTGGCTTAGTAACAGGATCAGAAATATTTTGAATATTGTCAGATTTATAATCAGTTTCCGTGAAGACGATATCTTCGATTTTTCTATCAGACTCGGTTCACTCAGCAGATAGCCCAATGTGGCTTTGCTATGAGAAAACACACACAACACTCACTATCAGATACAGCTATTTTGGGTAGTGAAGGTACATTTTTCCCTCATCCTTAAAGTCAAAGACCGCGGTTTTTCTTATACTAGAATCACCAAATTCATCATTTTTTTTAAGATACTGATTTAAATAACCTAATTTCTCACTTTAGCTCTAGTTGAAACTTGGTTTTTCATTTTTAGTTTTTAAATATGCGATATTTTTCCCTTAATACTTCCTATTTTCTTATCTGTAAAATAATACGTTCTGTACGTTAAAGTATTTTAATCGAAAAACAAACAAACATCTATCATAGATTTAAACTGAAATAATTATATTCCAAAATCAAATTTAAAAGCAAATATACCGTTTGTTTAGCTAAGTTTATTATACTATTAAAAATATAAATATATTTGTCTTTAGAATTTTCGGACGTAGTGTTAGACCCAATATTTTGTCTTCTGTGAGAACGTTGATCTCGTGGTGGTTAGAGCCACACGTTTGGCTAAAAGTTTTAAAAGCTATTTCACAGCAATTAGAAGGCCTATTAAATCATAACATGCTCGGCATGGCCAGGTGGTTAGGGAACTCGACTCGTAACCTGCAGGTCGTGGGTTCGAGTCCCCATCATACCAAACATGCTTGCCTTTCAGCCATGATGACGCTATAATGTGACGGTCGATCCCACTATTCGTTAGTAAAAGAGCAGCTAGCCCAAAAATTGGCGGTGAGTGGTGATGACTACACTGCTATATTAGGGACGGCTAGCGCAGATAGCTCTCGTGTATCCTTGAGCGAAAATTCAAAACAAACAAACAAATAAATCATGATAGTTATACGACACGAGTTACTTGCTGCGCGTTATTATACTGTATTTTTAGGTGTATTATGTAAGTAAAAATAAATTACGTCAGCATCTGTTGTGTGTGGGAATTCAGGCAGTTCTTCAGCTGAATTGCTGTATCGCTAAACTTTTGGTAGTTTATGCTTTTGAAACTGAAACATGGCGCCTTTAAAATTTTAACATCCTAAGCAGTCATTTGGGTGATCGAGCCGACCGTGAACATTTGAGTTATTTGCTTATTTTCTCCATAAATGTTATAATTTTTGTGAGTTTTTCTTCCCTTTTCATAAACAAGCATGGCTAATTGGCGAGCTTTCTAACTTTATTATTTATTACTATCAAGCATGAGACATGCTGCTTAGTTTTGAGAGAATAATGTTAGTTAATTTAATATTTCAGCAATTCAAAAGCTTGGTGCAGCCAGGTAGTTCAGCAGAAGCATGAAGGCTTTATAAGGTTAAAACTAAGAATTCAATATCTGCAATGGATAAAGCACAAATATCACATTGTGCATAATTAAACACGTACCACACAAGAACGGGCACATGCCATTAATGACTATCCGTCATTGATTTTATGTATTTTTGTTATTGTAGTCTGGAGACGTTCTATATATTTTCCACTCTTTTTATATATAAAGTAAAGAATTTAAAATTGTATTGTTTTTCATAGTTCCTTAGATGAACACAGTGATATTCAAGTCAATTTTAAACTTTCCTTAAGGTGCACACGAGGTGTGACAATTAAGAAGTCTTACACGAATAACAACGCGTTTTTTAATTAATGACCGAATTTTCAGCGAATCAGATAACAAGGACTTGTCCTTGGTCTTCACTGCCCATTGGCCAACTAATCTAACAGGTACCAATAAATGTTTTTTCTGCCGAGAACGTGAGAGTTTATTGACGTATTTATAGTGTTGGAGCCTGAGAACACAGAGTTGTATCGAATTACACGTTTTATAAAAGAATTTTTTGATCTAGATTTCCATGTGTAGTTTGATTCTTTTAACTTGTTGAGCAGAAGACAATTCCTTTCGTTTAACATTTAAAGTTCTCGTATTAGAATTGTGTTTCTGCGAGTTCGTATATATTACTTTATTTCTGGAGAGCTAATTAAGTGACTGTGCTGTTAGGTTTTCACCTTCCGGAAAGTTAGCTTTATTGTATATTTTCACTGTCTAGGACGAGCACCACAGAACTGTTGTTATTGGTTCAAAATTGCTTGTATTCACAGTACGCGAACGAGCTTTAGTTAGCTTCATAATAAGGGTAAAGCAAATCCTGGTAAAGCGGTTAACTCCACCTGTGTTGTTTTATTGGTGAAATCCTGAATTTAACAGTTCTAGTGTATTCACACAAAGTGAGAGTACCGAGTACAAAGAGAGAGTATTTTTATTTAGTTGTTTCATTTCACCCAGGTTAACTTATAAGGAGAGCGCACGGACCTACAAGTGTTTTCATATCTTTATAGAACTTGTTGATCTAATACTTTTTATGTGAAGCTCCAAAGCATCCTTAGTCACTTGTATCGGCTAAGTGAAGTACTATTAAGTGTCACTGATTTTTTTTTTTTTTTTTTAAATAGACAAATGTCTTGTTTCTTTCTCAGTGCCTCAACTATTTTGGAAATGTTTGTTTATTAATTTCGTGCAAAGCTACTGGAGGGCTATCTGTGCTAGCCGTCCCTAAGTTAGCAGTGTAAGACTAAAGGGATGGCAGCTAGTCATCACCACCCACCGCCAACTCTTGGGCTACTCTTTAACAACGAATAGTGGGATTGACTATCACATTGTAACGTCCCAACGGCTGAAAGGACGAGCATGTTTGGTGCGACGGAGATTCGAACCTGCGGCCCTCGGATTACGAGTCGAACGATTTTGGAAATATACCAAAGTCCGAGAATCTCCAGCTATCAGTGAGTATATCTTTTCTGTATTACTTATCATCCGCGACATATCACATTATTTATCACAATTAATAGTTTCTCTGTTTAACTCTTGATACAGTTTCAGTCAAATTGAAATTTGTATCATGAAAGTTAGTGCTTATTATCTGACCTATAATTTCATAAAACAATGTAACCATCGTCAATTTCTTTTTGCAAACATGCATATTTATATTAAAAACGATTTTATTAAAAGCTGCTGCTAATTTTCACAAAAAATTATGATTTCTCTAACAACGATGAAACTACTTAAACCTTGACTTCTCACGAGTAATCACAAAATATTTTGATTTTCAGTTCCACAGTCCATCTTGTTAGTTTAAAGCTGCTAGATAATAGACTGAAAACACACAACAGGCCTTCCAGTGATATATCAAAGAAACGCAGTGCTAATTAAATTAGATGGGCAAGTTAAAAAAAAAATCTAGGGCAAATTTTAAGGATACATTGGGCACAGTGTGAAAGGATATTCATGTGAATGGTAATAAATAAATACTTAGTACATAATGACGTACTCATCACGGGGTTTGGGTTAGTTATGTGTTTCCACATTCCAAGAATATACGAAAAAAGCGCCTTATAAAAATTGAGCAGAACTTTTTATGACAATTTTCTATGCAATCGACTAAATTTGCCAGCCGAAATGAGACTACTTGGAAAACTTCACACAGTACACTTTTAATAGCTTTCTGTCAATCCCATACGTTTACTAGTTACTACCTGGAACATTTTTATTATTTGTATGACTTGAGATTTTGTAGCACACAGCAAACAATTTCTTTTATATTTTGTATGTACAGTACAGTACCTGCCATAGCGTGAATTTGTTCAATAATATTTAACTTTTAGAGGGTTTTTACTGTATGCCAACTATCATTCATTCACAACTATTAACGTTATTTCCCCGTAAGGAGGCCTAATTGTTTGTAACATAACGATGACTTTTTTATTAAACACAAAGCTATACAATAGGCTATCTGCGATCTTCTCACCACAGCATTTTAAGTCCGCAGACATGCCATTGTGCCACTAGGGCCGGGAAGGCTTGAACGCTGCCTAAAAGGGCCATGTTTTAACCACTCACACCACTGTTCAGTAGAGTGTTGTTTGTCAGTCAGCCAGTAGATACTAAAATAATGTCAAATAACAGACGCGTAATGTTGCAATTTGTTCTGTCGTGATGTTAGTAAAACGTGCGCAAACCATAAATCACGAGAATTATGTACTTCGTAGGCAATAGCATAAACATTTCAAAAGCAAAAAACTTGTTACTCTTAATTTTGTTTTCTCTTGAAATATTTTCGGGGACCTACATCTGGTAATATATGTACCATATTTATTGAAACTCTTCCTTGTGCATTTTCATTGTGCAACCGGAAACACAAACAAGTAAACTTTCTTGTCTCATACTAATCTTCCTCCGTCTCTTATTAATTTTACGTAATCTCGAACTTTATAAAAACTCAAATAAATAACAAAATGACTGGTTCATAACTTTATTTCTTCGTGATTAATTCAATATGCATATGGAACAATATTTTCACATTAACATGTCGCTATACTGTTACTTGAATAACTTTAACACCAACACTCCTAAATAAATCTTTTGTCAAATACTAAAACTAATTGAAGCAAGCAAACAAGCACATTCAAACAATCCCGTTTTAAAATGTATTCATTTTAAATAAAATAAATATCCTGTATTATATATATAAAGTCACACAGTTCTTATTAGAAACTGGTTCATCAAGTTTACTCGAAGGTACTCTTTTCTGTTCCGCTTGGAAAAGTTTATAAATTATTTAATGAAGCTTTTCTATTGTTTTCGTAAACCCACCCTACCTAATGCAGTAAATTCTATTTTACTTATGTTAGTGAGAAGTGTGACGTAGTTTCAACTTCGAAATACAACAATAATCAATTCTCAGATATAACGGCTTTCAGGGGCCGGACTTAAAAAAAACAACCTTTATGGCCAGTACAACGAAACTACCATGATTTTCTTGTCGCACATGTAATTGCTAATGCAATTAAGTAGATAGAAGCTCTGAAGTCACATGAGACCAAATAATTTAAATATGTAATAGAGTATTTGGCACACAACAGTGAAATTCTTTATCTAATAAGATTAACAAAGCTTGGTGGGCAATATCTAGGCTTCAAAACATTATCCTTTAGTCCTTAAAATAATACATGCTTATATCATAAATTTAGTAATGGACAGAATTAAAGGAAATAGGGTTCTACAACACTTCAACTTTTTCTTATTCACTCAAACTGAAAACTATCTACAAAAATAATCTTCAACATATTTGTTTTAATATTTGTGAATGTGTACAATTTGTATCTTTATGTTCACAATTATTATAACTGGAAGAAATATTTACATTAATTCTTTCTGACCTGAAACACAGTAGCAACGAAACAGCATAAACTACAAATATTAAACTATAATGATTTTTTATTTAATCTACAACAGTTTATCAACCAGAAATTAAACTGCTTCATCTATGAATATAAATATTGCATTATGAAAAATACTCTAATCACAATGCCATGTGGAAATGTTATATTATGCATGAATTTTATTCTCTATGTAACAAGTCATGTACTTTTCTATTACAAAATCTATTTACTATTTTACAAATATATTATATTGAGGATCACTAACCACAAAGGAATAAAAACAGTATACCTGAAAACGTTTTCTCTCCCTCTTGACAAATAGAGTTAAAAAAAAAAGTAGATCAGAATGAATAAACCTGAAAAAATACTGATATTTAAACTGAGCAACACATGTGAGAGGTCATGCACTGTTGTGATGTAACATTAAAACAATGTCTACTTAGTTCAAAAAATATGAATGATATATTAAACCTATAACACTTGTAGTGAACCAAACAGTGCATAACCACCATGTCATGAATCCAAACACTCCTCTGTACAACACAGGTGTAAATATTTGTTTGAGACTCGTCATTGCCAATGAGATCTGCTGACTAGTTCCTAATATTGAATCATTATCTGTATGTGACAGTCTTTCAGTGGCTTGTTTGACTGATGGTTTGGAAGAACGGCCTTCTCCTTCAAGAACTAGGGAGAAGTAACTGCTCCACTGGTATTCTCCTGCATAATTAAGTACATTATAGTCCTTGAACAAATACATTAAAGAGGCTTCAAATAGGTAGATTCTGCCAGAATATAAAGTGTGTGCACAACATCACAATTTTAAATGTTACACAGGGTTAGATTTAAATGTATGCATAATAACTAATTTTAAAAGTGTACAATTAAGTTTCTAATATGCACAAAATAGCTGGGTATAGAAACATCTAGAGTTTAATTTCTAATATGCACCCAGTAGCCAATTTGTGAACCAGTACAGAGCAGCTGAATATTAAGTGTGACAATAACTGGGTTTAATGCTTGAAGTGTATACACATTAGATGGACTGGATGTCAAACATGACCATCATATTTTAACTAGATATACACAAGAACAGCTACTTGAACATTTCAGCATGAATGTGATAATACACTATAGCATGTGCAATAATGTGTATGCTCAAGCATTTTTAATGATGCATTATTTATATAGGATTTATTCAAATTAAGAAAAAAAAATCCAAATATAGCCTATCATTTATGAAGAAAAGTCCCTACACATTCTATTACTTGAAATTTCATGATTGTTTCAAAACTTTCCATGACCATACACCTAGGATTTACAAAGCATAGGACAAACATGCACACAAATAATCATTATCTTAGCATTTTTCATGATCACTTAAAATCACTTCTATATTCTTTGAATGAGGATTTAAATTGTGAAGTATTTTTCCAAAAGATGAATTATGCATGTGTAAAAAAAGTCATTGTGTTTCAGAAGGAATTTTCTTGTGAATGTGGATTTAAATTGTGTTTTTCCAACAGATAAAATATGCATGTGTCTAAAAAGTTTACATGCTAACACACAAGTACATCATAGAGAAAATCTTAAAACTGCATTCTGTACATATTTTTAGTTGCAAGCTCGTGCTAATAACTTAATTCATTAAAAAAACTTTTTTATGGTAATCATCAATGTGATATACACTAAAATGACAGCAGAGAAGTGGGACAACCTGCAACCAATTTGACAAATGAGGGAATATTAGGATAAGACTATTTCTGTAAGATTTAGAGGTAATAGAACTAAGCTCAACTGCAAAAAATTAATATTGACAATATTAAGCAAAACTATGACTATTTCATTTTAATTACAAACTGGAAGACATCTGTAAAAAAAAAGTTTTTCTCTGAACATTTACAATTTTGTTAAGTTTCAAGCAAAGTAGTGTTCTTTCTATACATAACTAATTTTGTTTGTAATTAGTACAGAAGTATAATTTTAGTTTGTCATACTACTGTCAACTATATTTTTAACAATTTAATTTAGATGTTAACTAAGGGTGTATGACACATTATGATCTTAGATGGGTAAATCAGTATAACTCTGGGTAAACAGTCAATTTATCATTTAGTAAAGTTCCATTCTTTTAGTGAAGTATTTGGATCAGTGTTAGATATTCAACTATTTGAACAATTAGTAATGAAAGTGTTTATTTTTAGTTACATTAGTGAGTAAACTTCTACTGAAAACTAAAAAGTTATTTGTGAACTCTGGCCTACAAGTACAACTGTATACAAATCAAGGTGGCCTTTAGAAATGTGAAGGAAGAAATAAAATAATTTGAGCCCAAACCTGAGGTTTCAGCTATTTTGAATAAAGCACATGGTTGGCATAGCTAGTACTGGTATACAACGTTTACAAAACTTTTTACACAGTTATATGTCAGTTACATAAAGATAGACAGCATGTATAAACATTTGGTTTTCAGTTAGTTTTTATACTATAGCTAGAAAATAAACAGCAAATATTTTATTGCTTCAAAATGTTCTTACTTTTATTTGAATAAATGACACTTTAATAAATTGAGCAAGCAGAAAAGGCCTAGATATTTTAATTTTGAAATTCAAGTACTTTCTAGAACCTGTGCAAACCTTGACTAATACATTTTCTTATGTTTTCTTCAGTTTATTTATTATTTACTGATACAACGGGAAATCATTATTGTTATTTACTGTATGGATTTGAACTTGTACATTGCTAATGTTGATAACTTTGAGTATTAAGCAATATTATCTACCTTGCTTATTTATATGTTAATTTTTAACATATCTCAAAATTATTTTAACATAACTTTTCAATCCTTCATGATCAATAAACAATATTTTATCTGAAGATTAATAACTAAAACGTTTATTAGAGTTCACTCTGATTATATTCTAAAAACACTGGCTATCAGCCATATAATCAATAAAGTGTTTAAAAATAGGACTGAAAACACAAGCACACAACATCACACATACTACTAATACACATGTATACTCAAGAATAGTTTTAGGCATACTCTTTATTGCACTACATGTATCATATAGGTAGATGTGCCAACTCATACAAGATTTCAGATATCTATTGAGAAAAATATTACAAGTTAAAAACAAATCTGGATTAATAAGAATTGAGTAAAATACACAGTACAATAACAAAGTAAGGAAAACCAATCGAAATGGTACTTTTTACTTTTTCTTAGATGAAAATACACAAACAATGATAAAATTGAAATATACAAAGGAAGCTAATAAATAATACCAACATAAATATGAAGACAGTTTGTGTTATGAAATATATCTTAACAGAAAATACACTGGCATGATGTTACTTCAAACTGATGTTGGGTAAAAAACCATACTAATATGTTATTAAGATAAAATACAGTATCTGTTCATTTGTGCATCATACAAGTTGAATCTAGTTCAGAGTATAACATGCTTATTATAAACAAGAGCTTTAATAATGCTGTTAAACCTATTATCATCACATGGACCCCATAAACTTATTAAATGCCTTTTTCTAACCTATTTAAGTACCAAACTGTTCATAGTCTTTGACTTTGTTTGTTACAGGGCTCATAATAATGTGTCATATGAAAAAAATTTAGCATCAATAATATAATTAACATTTTTATTTATTAATGTGGTTTCCAACATAATTTATGTGGAAGTAATTTCACCTCATGTTTAGGTCAGTTCTTTAAAACAATTGTTATTGTTAAAAACACAAACTTGTATGATATAATCTAACATGTGGATCCCACTGGACTGAATGGTATGAGAAAGTGGGTAATATGAGGTTTGAACATTGTCATTTCTCACGAAAAAGAAATAAAACATTTTCAGCAATACAGGGTGTCCATACTGAAATGAAACAACTTTGAAGCCTTGTATATATTTATTGAATAATGCACACAGAGAAATATTCACAAAGGTCACAGTCATTATGCCCGAGTTTCATTTGGTACACGGGTACATATCATTTAGATACGTTAGAGTAGACATTCAACATGTGCATCATTCACAGCAGAGTAAGTTGCAACAGTACTCGATTTCCCTTCACATGTTTTCTTATATCTCTGGGATTACAGACGCCACTGCCACTGACATGCTCTTGCAGCTAAACAATGTCCTGCACCTTTGTGGAGTGCATTTTGAACTTCACATAACCCCACATTGCCTTTTCTTGTGGGGTCTTCATAATTTAATCCAAAACACAAAATGAACTTTACGTACAGAAACTTAGATATATGGTGTGGTAATTGTACAAGTTACCATTCTCAAATTTATTCAATAAACAGTTACAAGCCTTTAAAGTTGTTTGAATTCAATGCAGATACCCTGTATATTAAATGTTTTGATCACAAAATGTCTTGTAATTATTATGGTAATAACTACTTTAAATTAAATGCATCAACATACAGTTTTTATTACTTTAGTGAAATGTGTCTGTTTTATGTATAATCTTGATTCTCTCATTTTCTTAATACATGATGCAAACTCATATCCTGTTCACATGTTTAATGTGATTGCAACATCATTTGCATAGTGAGAAAACTAAGTGACAATATGTGGTACCAAGGTTTATTGTTAATATCAACAAATGTCCCAAACAAACTAAACTGTTATTTTATTATTTGATAAGAAATAAAAAGGCTCTTTATTGTTTATTTCCACACATCTGCTTTAAATTTTCTCTTGAATTCAAAACTTTCTTGAGCACTGCTATCAATGGGACATATACTGTCTATAATCATTTACAGTGTCTGCTTTCAATTTTTATATTCCAAAATATGAAACTGAATAGTACTTTGTACACTACGTAACTCTAACTTTAGTGTTTTCTTATAGATAGAACTACATGTAAAGACAAATCAATACTGTACAGCTAATCTATAATGACTTATTTGGATAAATTTATTTATTTTTACTAAATTAATTTATCTTGTTCTTAACCATGGTATATCTTCATGTTTCCATCACTGTCAGGTATACCATTCAGATAACACCTCTACAGAGGTGTAAATTCTTATAATTTATAGTTTACTCTTAACGTTTCCCATTCACTTATTGTTTCAAATAATTTTGTATAATATATATAACTGCTTTTAGTGCTACTATGATGGTTACCTACCACATTTTTCAACATTTAATCATATCAAATGCTATCTTTTAAGCTCTTCTCTCACCATACATTTCACAAACACAAATACAATGTTTTACCGCTGCAAGCACATAAATTTACTCATAGGTGTTCCTATTCTGCATGACTTCAGTAGCACTTAACCATATGTTGTTTCCATTGGGATTGTGTGGTTTTACTAATTCTTAAACTTGTGTGAGGAAACTGAAAGTAGAGTTACCAACAGTTTTTGTGATACAATTCACCAGTTGTGGCTTATTTAACTGTGTTTATAAAATTGTTGAGTAACATTAATGTGCTATGTGAACTAAAATTCTGAATAGATTGTTTTTCCCATTTTGATAGCAGTTAAGAAAAAACAATCGCCACTCCACAGACAAATATAAAAGAAAGGTTTTATTTAAATCAATGTTTCAACCTTTGCAGTTTCTTCAGGGTTAATAGACATATAAACATTGGTTTATATAAAAATATATTATTTTACATTTATCTGGAGTGTAAAGGTCGTTTTTTTCTTACCTTTTATTAAAATGTGTAAATCCCTCAAGTATGCACTACAAATTTTAAAAGATTGTTTTACAACGTAACCTATTGCATCTTATGTATTAATAAATAGATGAATCAAATTTGTTAATAAAAAATTATCAGCTAGATTAAATATTCAATTATAGCCTGAAGCAAATAATTTTTACAGAATTTTTGGCTCATCAAACTCCTCTTTCTTCCATTGCTTATAGTAATATACCAAATAAGAAATTGGTGACTTTAATAAGAACTGTAATTCTTTACCACTTATTTACAAGACATTGTTCTATTAACATCTACTTACCTAATGTTTTAAGAAGAAAGGTGGTAAAAAGACACAGCAACAGTGGTGCTAGATACTGCAGTGTCACAACACACAGGTAGTAGAATATCCTTGCCACCTACATGAAAATGAAGTTATTTAAAAGTGACTACTTACACTTTCTAACATAAAATTTCAGTGTTTTTTATTGCATTACTTAGGTTTATTAATACACAAAATTAATTACTTTAAACCATCTGTTTTTGCAAGTTTGAGAGAATAGACAAATCCAGATGTGTTAAGATTTACTCACAAGTTCCTGCTCTAGTCCTACTAATACAAGGTTTACGTATTCTGCAAATGTATCTGCATTTTTCCACTGAATAGTTATAAAACAATGGTATCTAATTATTCAGTTAAAATTTTATGTAGGCAATTACATAATTCTGTACAATTTTATAAATGTCATTGATGAAGCAGGAAACTGACTTGAATATATTAATGGAAATGTTTGCATAATGAATGTAGCATTATAATCTTATATGAACCCGAGTTTACATAAAAAAGTTTGATTATTCATAGTATCTGTAATATTCCCCCCTCTTTTAATCTGAGTATTTCAACCCTATTTTGACAGGAGGTGATTACTCAATGTGTTCTTTTTTACACTAGAAATACTTAACCAAATTATGTGAAACTGAGAATGAACTTACTGATATGTTGCCATACAAGAATATTTCTATAGCTTTTCAAACAAAATTTAATACAGAATATGTGCAGTAAGAAACAAAGAGAATATTTAAAGAAACTATAAAAAGACACTGTGCTAATAAAGTCAAGAATAGAGAAGGAAAATTATGTGAGAAATGAAACATTGATGATCATTTTATCCTGGGATGATAGTTCTTTAGGAAAGATAAACTTGTGGTTTGGGATGGGTATCAAATTTTAAAATAAATGTAAAAAAAAGGGTGTTGTTTATAGCAAGACTCTTCGAGCTGTGCAAAAACCTAAGCTTGAACATTGTTTTCATTTGTTCTTTGTAAACTACATCAAATAAATGTTAAATAACAATATATATATCCTTTCATATTTTTCAGCCAAACTTGATATATAATTAGAATTATTCTTTTTCATTAAATTACGAAATTTTTGATATGCTGGTATGCACTCAACACATGAAAAATGATTGTCAGTTAATATAACATTAGTGCATTTTGCATGCTTTCAGATAGTTTGTATTAACAACTAATATTCATAATTATTACTTAACTAGTTTGTAAATATTTCTACCCATATAATCACATTGATATATGTGATTACTGATATCACATATATCTCATATCACAGATATCACATATATATATTTGAGTGATATCTCAAATACTGAGTAACAGGAGAAATGTTTTATGAAACATATTTTGGCCATAAGGACTCTAAGCTAATATTTCATGATCACTTACAACAGTTTTCAGAATTATTTGAGGTTTTACAATCATGGTTAAGATGTTTATAACATAATTTAAGTCTGCATCTCTGAAAAACAATTTTAGGCTATTAAATTATTTTGAATTTGATTCCTTTATAACTAAATCAAAGCTGTCAGTTTATTTTTAATGTAATGTCTAAATAAAAAATACAAAATGCTTACAATAAAATAAAGAATCTTAAAAACTTTAATCTATTATAGATTTTATAAACCCAGTTACACAAAAAAAACGCAAAGCAGAAAACAAACCATTCTTTGTAAATCAATATTGCTGATACGCCCAGCCTCCTTTCGCAACTTTTCCAGTTTCTGTGGAGCTAGGTTTAGGTAAGACTGGAGATAACGAGGCATGAGAATAAATCGAAAGATTACCACCACCACAATAACAACAATACGAGTTGTTTCAAACATTGATGGAGTCATTCTGTAAATTAAGAAAATATCAAATCTAAATACTGCATAAAAATCCTTTTGAAAGATTCTTTATAAAATATTTAATACAATTCTTAGAACAAGTTTCTGTATCCCAATAATATTAGATAATATCCACTATAAAGTTTATAATTATACTAAAGTTAAGCTTCAGGCTAAGTATTTAAACTCTAGCTTTAGCTATGTTAAAAACTATGATAAGCAAAAAAGTTTGTAATAATAAAACTTCGAACAGAGAAAAAATATTCATGTAATAAATACAACATAGATAACTATATTTTCAAGGGATGACAGTTTTTTTAGTAAATATAAATTTATACTTTGAAATGTGTAGAAAAGGTCTAAAATATTGCATTGTTACAGCATAACTCAGTTGCAGAAAAATGAATGTTCTTTTTATTTTTCTTTGTGAATCACACCAAATATTACAATATGATATTAGTAGTTAGTCAGAAGCTGTTAAAGTAGAATTAGAGCAATTATTTTTACTTAAATTTTGAAATATAATAAAGTATGACCTGAAAGGTTAAACTGTTATTCATGCAACAAACATTACTCTAAAATTCAAAGTTTAATTTGGTTTCCAATGTTTAAGTAATAACAGTTACTTTTAATTTCCATTTTAGTATAGCATGGGTTACTTCTAATGAATATTATTAACTAAAGACTTTGGTTTTGTTATTGTAAGTTATTAACTTTAAATAACAATCCAAAAGGATTTCATTCCATAAGCTCAAAAACTAAGTTTGAACAGTCATAATCTTCACCGTTATACAAACTAAAATAAAGTTGGATATTTAACAACCTGCAAAAATATACTTAGGCAACACTTATTATTTCATATATTCTAGTCAAAAAGTTATCCTAAAATATTTTCTAATATTTTATGCACACAAAATGCTTAGTTACACTTGGCACAAGTTATTGCACTTTTTTTGTAAACCTTAAAAATAAAATTAACATTGTTTTTAGAGTTACTGAAATGAAAAACATGCAAGATTGATTTTTCGAAATTTTATTCTACGTGCACTCCTTAGGACATTTTTATCCCTAACATACATGCTGGACAGACAGAATTTTAGCCTTTTTCACCTTTTTTTTTTATGGTAATTAATCTAGGTTCAATACAGGAGATATTTAACAAATTCACATAAAGTCTTCTGTACATATGATTTTTAAGTAGTGGAGAAATTATTACAGAATTCACCCATATTTAACCCTTAAACAGCAGGAATTTTGTAGGTAACAACATCAATTTATTATAGCTGCCATTTAAGGATTAAACAGAAAATTATGAAAATAATATTTATGGGTATTTCTCACTGAAAAATATTACATAGTTATTCTGTGTTTTAGAGTTTCATACCCTACACCATAAAACTTCGTGTAACCTAATTAAACAACTTAATAAAAACATTTCTTCTCAGCTTTTAAAGAAATATAAATTAAAATTGAAAAAATGTTGTAAATTCAAAAACATACATTGTTTCTTTCATTCCTGGCCATGTCTTCTGTGTGAGATAGTCCCGACTTATGGGTTTCACCCACAACAAAGTGACTAACATAGGTGAAAGAAAACTTAGGTGAAGAATCAATCTGTAAATCAATGGTAGGGTAAAATTACACTAGCTCTTTAAAAAGTACAGTAAAACAAGAAATTTAGCTTCAAACAGTACAACTAACTCTTTGATATTATATATAAAACAGGGATTGTCCATATGTTTGGTGTCACAAGCTGTTGTATGGAACTGGCTGAACTAATTTCAATGAAACTTGAAAAAGCAACTCAGGTGAACTTTCAATGATTGAATTTAAGTTAGACATGTAACACAGATTAATGGTTCAAAATAGTATCAACTTAAGTACCTGAAATTGACAAAAAAAACGTTTTATTCCATCCACAGAACATAACTTTGGATAAATGATTTGTATGCACCAGTTATTTTACTTCCTTCTCCTCTATCCATTTCAGGCAGGTTTAACATAGACTATTTCTGTGTACAAAGTTGTTTTGTATGTTATATATCCTGCAAGGGCAATGAATGGTTCCAAGGATATGGACCATTTGGGCAGAACAAATTCTACCACAGAACTGTGTGTGTGTAGAAAGTATTGGTAGAAATAATATCAAATCCAATTAACAAAAATAGCATTAACTCAACATTTTTAAAACAGACTGAAACAATGACATAAGGGAGTTGAAACATGATGGAAGTAGAAAGACCACATATTGCTATACTTGCATTGATAGTGTTTCTATATCTACCTACATATAGTGTTAGTAAATAAGAAAAATTTGATCAAGAACTCATTTTAGAGTTTACTACCAAGACTTACATAAACCTTTCTGATGTTCCTCAGTCAACTTGTAAGGATATCATGTAACAAATTATTTGTTCTATCAGCATCAGAAGGCATGAATAACTTCTGACATACACCATGAAAATATTGCATCATGTACAAAATGTACAGCTCATAACAGAAAAGACACACAGAAGTGCATATATTGCTGATGAACAATAGCACTGTTGCTCACAGACCAAAGGTAAACCCAAAAGGAGAGGCTGTAGTAATTGGATCAGTAAGGTTTTAAATGATATCAAAGTTAGCTCAACAGAGACTTTCATAAACAGATACTAAGTGATACATGTAAGTGACAAAGAATGTGATAATGAAAAGTGAGCATACGAATAAAATTGAAACATGAAACAAATCAGAAAAATTGGCAAGATAAAAAACAAACAAACATGTAAGTTGGTTAGATGTCCTGAGCACTATAATAATGTGAATATTTTTTACTGATGAAAGATTTATTGTAGACCTCATCAAAGCTTGAAAATCAGAAATTACATAGACATAGAAAGAAGCAGGATAACAGGTTAAAATGACAAAGTATCAAGTACCATCTCATTATCTTCCCAGTAACTTATTTAAAATAAAAGGTTATTTTTCAAATATTATTTAATATTAGCATAAGTGTTTTTAAACACTATTTGTTATTGACTTAAAGGGATGCTTTTCAAAACACAATTATTAGTTTAACACAAGTTTTTAACCTGTATTTCCCATAATGCAGCCAAAGTACTAACTTTCATTTTACATCATATACACACATATTCACATTGAACAAATATGAAATGAATAATTGCACTCAAAACCAACACTGGAGAATTCTAAAACAATGCATGTGGTATAGTGTCAACCATGCAGTTGTACTCAGCTGTAGATCATAAATAATTATGTTCATGATGATAGTTGGTTAATTTTGTTCACTGTGCCTTGTGTGTGTTATCACTTGCATCTAATGGTATGAAAGACTATTGTGCATCACTCTTTACAACACACTTTGAATGATCACAAGCACTATTGAAAGCACTGTTCATTGCAGTTTTTGAATAGTCAGAACTGTTAAAATCTATGTTTTTATATGTGACACAGCTCGCATCCATTTTCATGCATGATCACCATGCACTGATATCTGCAAGATACACTGAATTATTGAAAGCAACATCAGATGTAATGCTAATTGTAGTTTTTGCCTGGAAATGTTATGTGACTCACTTTACCTCCTTTTGTGGTAATTGTCTCAACATTTAAGTGGTGATATAAAAGTGGGGTATATTTTGGAAATGTAGAATTCTGTGTATATGCAAGGTTTGGTTTAAGCTTTTGTAAATACCACTTGTTAATAGATTAAGATTTTTTAAAAACATTCATTATTGTTTTACATGTTTCTAAATGCCACTTGTTACTGCTTAAGGGATATTCTTCAAATAACCTTTAATACTGGTTTCATCAGACTATAGAATAAAACTACAATACAAACATAATTAGTTAGTTCTATTCAATATTAACTTTCAGTGCTGTTACTTTAAATTGTCATTGTGGGCAAAATAGACCAGTAAAAGTTTGAAAGAATGTTATTTTTTCTAATGAACCAAATAACAAAAATCCTTACTTCTGTGTTGTAGAGCTGTCTGATAAACTGCTTACAAATATATATTTGGTCACTACAACTAAATAATAATTCAGCAAATTTCTGTAAGAGTACAGCCTAATATCATATTTGAATAAAGTTTTCAAAATAAATATAATTTTAATTATTTCTGTTCAAGTTTACTTTTTTACCTATGTTTGAAGGAAATTTTCAATCTAATGATATACATGTGCTCTGTTGTTGTATTGTAAACAATTCTAAAATATTCTCTTTAATACTTGCAAAGTTTCATCCATAAATTAGTAAAGTGCTTACTTTTGTACTGGACTCCCATCACAGTAGGTTAAAGAATCCTGATGCATTCTTGCAAAGCGAAACCCAGGAAACGTGAAGAAGGCACCTATAAATCCACACCAAACTGCTAACATAAGTTTAAACATCAGCTGAGAAGTAGGCCCACTGAAATATGGTGAAAATAGATCAAAATATAGATACTTACAGATACAAATGATTAAATAAATCAACAATTGTATGAAGAGTTATATACAGTTTCTAAAGTAAAAGTCACTGCTTTTATCATAGATCAAATGTTTAAGATGTAAAGGCACTTGGTTATAATAAAAACAAGCAGTTTCCTTAGAGTATGATCAGTGAAAGATAAGCTGCATTTTTTATTACTAAACTTACTTAATCTTATTACTTCTGTATAATGTTTGCATCAATTTTTATTCAACATTACATTTCTTACCAGCATTATAACAAGAGAAACATATTTTCCAGTGATGTTTTCTACAGGATATGAAACAATATTTTAATATCTAAAATAATCACTTTTTAATAAAGCTGTTAATTTTAAGCAAAGCATATTATTTATCACATAGTGCATTACCAATATATTATACAATAGTAGGCATATAAAATTTTTATTTAAATATCTGAGCCTAAGCTATAAAGGAATTGTGAATTCTTAACTGATTATGTTACTAATTTGACAGTTACACTTTCAAAATGTTTTCTCAAAGACTAGCTTTATATTCTAGCCCGAAACTGAGAAGCCTTCATTACATTAGTTCATTTTTAATAAATGTTAGTTTATTTTCCTGTCAAAATTATGTTACAAACAATAAAAATACTCTAAGTAGTTTATTCTATTACAATGTAGATTGCAATGTATGCGAACAAAACTCAAATCTCTGAAACTACAGCACAGATCATCACCAATCATAACTGGTTAATATTTTTATAAGACAGTATTTTTAAAGCTGAGCAATAAATAAAACAATTGAAATTTCCAAAAAATATATATTTCAGATTTAACAAATAAAAAGTAAAAAAGGATGAAGTACCAAATATAAAAACAATCAAAAAATAAAAACTTTAAAATTTTGTTTTTCTTTAGTAGTTCTCATACATGTTGCAACAGAAAAGCAAGACATTTTCATATTTCTAGACAAGCAGAAATACCCATCCTCTGGGCAGATATAACTGCTAGTTCCTGTGAAAGGCTATTGGGCTTGTGGCCTTTTCTGGAATTGTCTGACAGTTCTACAACAGTGTACTCATTCTTGGCCTTCAATAATATTCCATCCAAGAGAAAAAAGATTTTATTTTAAAAATGAGTTGTCATTACAGATTAAATTTTAAGGGTGTTCATAATCTCATTCTATTACTGTGGTAGGGTCCCTATCCAACTGTTTGGATTTGCTGGCAAAATAAGGTGGGGTATTACCACAACCTCTTGTTTTATTACAGTTATACTTCAAGGACCAAATCCAAATTTTCTTTTTTTCATGTTTATCACAACTGGGTCATATAAATTTGTGTAAATGTTTATAGTTCTCTAAATTACTCATTCAAACACCTTCAATGACTTTATTAGTAGGTGCTCCAATCACTTTACAACATTATTACAGTATAGTTCTTAGACACAAATTATCTTAATCATTTTAATTGTATTACCATTTGAATATATACAGTTTTGTTTAATTTATGAAAGTAAAAAAAAACATTAAAATTGAATAAAAATACCTTGCATATCATAATTTTATTTGTGAAACTTCTTAACTTAATATTCATACTGTTAAGACAATTTCCAAACCAGACTCTATTTGGGCATGGGTTTGAGAATAATAATAATAAAAACATCCTATATAGTGACATATTTTGATGTTAAAATATTTTTTCTATATATAAACAACTATAAATTTGAAGTCCTCTTCAATAAGATACACTTACCAAGCAAAACAAATTTCCTATTTAGAAAAATGAAAATGTTAAAAAATTAACTTATAAACCTAAGAAACTTACTATAAACATCCAAAAAAACATGAGGCATTTTTGGAAGCCAGTTTACATACTTAGATAGGAAAGTACAACATACCTTGAGTTCAGGCCCTGGTTTTCAAGAAATGTATAAGCACTTTCATTAAAACTGGTATATGCTACATATATAAAAAAAAAAAAAGATTAATATTATATATGTCTAAATTAAAATTAAAGAACTACACAGAAATATTAGCCTTTTAAACATTACTTTTATAACCAAAAATATTACTTTGATTATTCACTTAAATTAAAATTTTATCAGTTTAAAGAATAGGAAAAGAAAGCAAAAGAATGAGACAAACATATGTAGATCTATTCACATGCTGCCAGAAGGAACTTACTCAAGGGTCAGCAAAGTTGAGATGCAAGACAGTGAGATATGTAACAAATCCAATTTGATAAAATGCGAGTCTGCAAGCATTACTATCTAAGGAAGAATATAACTGAAAGAGTTAGCAGACTTATCTGTAATGGAGAGTAAGCAATGGTCTCTGACGAAAAGCGCTCAAGGTAAAAATGATATCAGGGACCCCAAAATTGAGATACAACACCAACTGGACACAGAAAATGATCTAGGACTGAAGGACCATAGAGGTGACAAATCGAAAGGAAGGAGATACAAGAGATCACCTTCTCTAATAGTAGATATCTTGGGAAGGAAGACTCAGTCTGGGTAGTGAAGCAAGCAAATTAGCAGAAAGTGTTGAAAGCATCGATGGTATATACATATGAACCATGGTGACCACAGGCAAGAAGAAAGAAATATGTCTCCAGAGAAGATGGCATAAGAAACATGAAGCCAGAGATTCAAAAGAAGCATATAAAACTAAATTAAGACCCCAGCCACAATTGGAAAAAAAAAAGATGAAAAAGGAAGGAGGGAATGTTGTTTTGAATTAAGTACAAAGCTACTCAATGGACTATCTGTGCTCTCCCCACCACGAGTATCAAAACCTGGTTTTTAGCATTGTAAGTCCACAGACATACTTGCTAAGACACTGGAGGATGAAGAAGGAAGGATCTGAACAAAGCGAAAAAGACAGAGGAAGAAAAACATATCAATAAAGAGAAAAGTGAAACGTATTTCATAAAACAGTCCAATAACTAGCAATGGTGACAACTATGTGAAAAAGGCCAAAAAAGTTGACATAGTAGGACAATCTAGAGGAAGGAAGTGGTGGATGAATCAATGTCAAAACACCAGCCACATGCCAATAGATGGATAGAGTTAAAGGATGACACGAATGGAATAAGAAAGACTAAATGACCAGAGAGTCCAACTCTATGGAAATGTACTGGACAGATCCCATACATGAGAATGGCATCCTTGGGTAAAATAAATAAATAAAAAAAAGAGCTAAAGAAGTATGAGGAAGAGGAGATCTAATACCAACTTAAAGGAACAAAAAGACACGGGGAAAAAGAAAGAAATACTATACCCACAAACTCATGCCAAGAAAGCTTAGATGGGTGAGGATTTTCCTCTACGGATAAAGCTGTGCCTAAAGCAAACCCTGGTGGTGGACACAATCAGTCAAAATCATTTTTGGCCATGTTTAAGCTGGAGAGGAGTGATGACCAAACAGATAGAAGGAGGCCTAGTGTACATGAAGGAACTCGCAACATGTTGAACAATGGCTGTAATATTCTCAACAGATAATAAGCTGCCAATGGCCACATGTCCTTTGTTAATAACACTGTCACCATCACAGGACAAAATGGAAGTTGCTGTTACTTGAGAATTCATAATGATGGGTCAGCACCAAATGTACTTTTATACTAAGTGAAATTAAATAAGCCATTATCACTATGTGAAACAGGACCATCGAACCAGTTAAACTTCAAAAAATAAATCCAGTTGTACACTATCACAAATCTCACATGACTGATTAACAATTTTAAAATGCACCTATTGTAGATAATATCAAGAAAATTAATGAAGTTAATTCAAGTGCTATTGCAAAAGGAGGTTTTGTCCCTATCTTATTGGTAGAGGGCTATCATCACATCATGAATTAGGACAGTTCACATTTAACAATGTTTTTTTTATGGTGGATATAATTCAAGGATAGTGTATGCAAATTCCATAGGCAGATGCACAAAGGTATTGAATTATTCTGTTTGTGAAGGTGAATTACAGCCTCAGAAAGTTACTTTACATGTATAAATTGTTTTGCAAAGTAATTTATAGAATTGTGTTTAAAGAATTTCTTAATTTTTATCTTGGATTTTTCATCTTATGTAGAAATTACCAATATCTCAAAGTCATGTACAAATCTCCATTTCTTTCTATTGACATGGTAAATGATATTAGGCTTTTAGCAGTCATAATTAATGATCACAGAAAACCAACAAAAACTCTTTCAGTTGAATCTTTTACAAGTATTTCATCAAATTGTTATTTCTGAAGGATGAGAATAAAAGAACATTTGAAAACAGAGAGATTATTGAAATTTTAACAAGTTTAAAATACCAGTTACACTAAAAGGTAATATGTGCTAGATAGTACAAATTGACTATAAAGAATTTTTTTTTTTTTTTTTTAATTTCCCGTAAAGCTACTTGAGGACTATCTGCACAAGCCACCCCTAATTTTGCAGTGTAAGACTAGATGGAAGGCACCTAGTCATCACCACCCACTGCTAACTCTTTTACCAATGAATAGTGGGATTGACTATCACAATATAAATGACCCTACAGCTGAAAGGGCAAACATGTTTGGTGTAATGGGGATTCCAACCCAAGACTCTCGGATTGCGAGTCAAGTGCCTTAACCACCTGGCCCTATTATCAAGGTAAAATTAATCATTGTACCAGACTTTATAGAAATCTAATATTCAAAATAACATCAAAGTCATTAGCAATTTTCTTAATCCTTTGATTGCCAATACAAACACAAAGTTTAAGTTTCATTTTCTATCTACCATGGGTATATTTTGATTCAGCACCTTATAATAATTACTTAAAAGTTAATTTAGGTATTTTTTTTTCATAAACATAAATGAATTATTTAAAACAGTTATGAGAGGTGTACATAATCATGATGGCCATAGTGGTATGTTTGATATCTTAGTAATAAGAATCACATTGTAAGTAAAACACTTGGAGAAATAGTTCATCTACAAGTAAATTCCACATACACCCTTGTGCAGATTAATTGAAACAAATGGTCATTTTACAATATCTTCAGCATGGCAGCCTGTGTAGACTCGCTGAACTCGTTGATTTCCTTTAATAGTCATTTTTTCACAAAGACGGTGTCATTAACTGTGTTTTGCAGTATGGTCGATCTATTTTTGGGATATATGATGAAATTTTGAGGAATATTACGTCATTCAAAATTGCATTAGAAGGGCAAGGAGACCAGTCAAAAAACAACATCTTACCAACTCAATGAAGAAAAAACGGTATCAATGGGGTCTGAAATACAAGAACTGGACGCAAGAACAATGGAGGAAGGTGTTATTCAGTGACGAGACTTATTTCTTCGTACAGGGTCAAAGAAGTCTGCATGTTTGCAGATCTCAAGGTGAGAAACTTCGAGAATCTCACATCAATCAGTTCGTAAAACATCCCTTGAAGAATATGTTTTGGGGCTTTTTCAGCTACTATAGTGTCGGAGGCTTACATATCGTAGAAGGTATGATGCGATGACCACAGTACATCAAAGTTTTGCAGAGAAGAGTTGTTCCAGAATTGAAAAAGATTTCCAGATGGATCTGGCATTTTTCAGCAAGATCTGGCTCTGTGCCACACATCGAAACTTGTGAAGAATTTTATGACTACAATGCAAATAAAGGTGCTGGTCTGGCCTGGAAACTCTCTGGACTTAAATCCTATTGAAAATCTTTAGGCAATTTGTAAAGAAAGACTTCAGGGAAAAGACTGTACTACGAAAGATAAGCTAATTGAGGCTATAATTGAGGTGTGGTACCGTGATCCAAAAATGAGTAAAGATTGCAGTCAACTCGTGGACTTGATACCAAAGCAGATTAATTATCTTCTGAAAAATAAAGGCAGTCATATCATGCATTAATTTGTGAGTAATTTTTGGATTCTCAAAAATAAAATGCAAAAAGCTGAAAATAATCGTAATTTTCCATCTCGTTTCAATTAATTTGCACAAGGGTATACAGGACTATATGCATCCAAAATATATTACATAAAGTAGAAACAATAAAACAAATTGGCCAGTCTTATGGATAATGAAATTTCAAAGTCTCAAAAATGGAGTGAAGTAAAGACTTGAAATTTTAAAAGAAAACAAATTAGAGAAAACACTACAGTAAAATATCAGTTATAAATACTGTAGCTTTGGAAAAGATCTACTGGGCAGAAAACACAGAGTTAAAACAGTTTTGTCTTTTATCATATTTGCTTTAAATCACATTTTATTTTATTGTTTGTCTAAATTAATAGTGGTATAAAGTGTTGTTTACTTGATTTTTTCAGATCAAGATTATGGCTTTTTAGTAGATGTTTCCTGCAAGAAAATAAATAGTATTCCATAGTTTTCAGGTTTTCTTGCTAGCATTAAAATAATTTCTTTGCTTAAATATGAATGTCTGTCAGTGAATATCATGTAAAAACTAGTACCCAATTTTTGCAAAATTGAAGAAGCACTATGAAAATTGATAAGGTGTAATGTATTTTCTTTTACATATTTATTTTAATATTGATGTTTTAGTTAAGTATATATTTAAAAAGCATGAAACATATTGTTAAATGTATATTGAGAAAGTTCCATCTATTCTCTAAATTTGTTGAAAATTCTCGAGTGTAAGAATCAACAATATACGTTTTGTGAAAGCACTAGTGTATCTTCAAACATTACTGCCAAATAAACTTACATGAACCTCACCCTAAAAGTTTATAAATCAACACACCAAGAGACAGTTTTATATTGTTGACTTGCTACAGTTAGTATTCTACAAACTTCAGAAGCTATAATGGTGATTAACAATTATCAATTGGGAAAATAAAGATATTTGACCAGGAAAGTTTATAGATTTTGAACATTACAAAGAGTTTAACTTCAGTGAACTGTCTTTCGATGTTAGAATTTCTAGGAAGACATCATACAACTTACATGTAAAAAACGTATGTATGAAGAAGCCAGCTAGATTTCTATTAAATGAAGTGTACCTGTGTATCAACACACAGTATTAATATGATCATCATGAACTGTTGATAACATATGCAGTTTCAGACCAGACAGAAGACTCGTTGTTTGTAAAACTTTTGTATATAAATCATTATTTATAATAACTATTTGCAATAATCATTTTTATAAACTGTACTTTTGTTTGTATATTAAAATATATATGTGTTAAAAATAAAACTGTGTGTATCAATCTTGTTGGCAAATATAAATTTGATACATCTCTACATTTAATTACCATCTAAATTCAATTTAAAATTTCAGGCTATTTGAAATCATAAAACATTAACATACATAGCATAATAAATCAAAGGCTCATCCAAAAAAGATTATAATATGTAACAAAGGGTAACATACAATTACACCTCTAATATATGTTTCTTCAAAAGCAAGTTAATTGGACTATAAACTTACCTGCATCAAGTCCAAACTCCAAAATATTTTCATCAGTTATAAGAACAGCCATAGCAACAACAAAGAAAAACAGTCCAGCCATTAGACAAAGAGATCTTTCACCAAGTGCTTCTTCACCACTAAAATATAATGCTGTCACAGAGAAGAGAACTTTTCTGGTCCAAGTTAATTACAACATAACAGAAAAGTATTGGTCTTTATAAAGCTCCACAACAGGTTTACTTACAGTAAAATCTACTCAGTAAAAGTTGGTAAAATGAGCAATAATGGAATATGTAATTGTAACAACTATTTTAATTTGTGATTATACAAAATAACAAAAAAACACATCTTCATGCATATGTAGTGAAAATAGTTTGAGACTCTACAAAAGATAATGGTAAAAAAAATGTATTAGAAACCACATTTGTTAATATAAGTTAACAGCATACAAAAATATATAAAATTTTGAAAGAAAAACCCAAAAAATGTACCATAAACAGCTCTTATTTCAATAGTTTAAAATTTATCTATTAATGAAAATATTTACACAATTGTGATTCACTTGCATAAAAATCCATGATGATAAAGCCCACTTGTAGAGGAAATTATATATTTAAAACCGGCTGGTCTGGGTACGGAAAGCATTTGAAGAGGAGCGAATATACTGGTGCTTTCTTGACCCATACCAGTTGTTTTTAAATATATAATTTTCACTTCCATAAAATATACCTAATAAATGAAAAAAAAAGACAAGAGAATGGCTTAAATGGTTTGTCGTCATCTTCTATGTATATACAAGGAAACTGGAAAACTAGATGCCACTTGTTTTCTTTTCAACATTCAAATGACCAATTTGTTTTTATACTAATCATTAGTTGGGAGATCAAAATGGTAAAGCATACTGTTTAAAACACTCAATGTAAAGAACTAAACAAGTGAAATTGGTAAAATGTTAATTTTTTTAAAATGTAAAACACACTTAAACCTCAACAGTAACTAATGGAATTGACAGCAATATCAATAATACTATTTTATTGTGTTTGTAATTATTGATACTTTTATTTCTTTTTGTGATTCACATGTTATTAGATACACTGCAACCAAAAATGTCCTGGAGCCATAAGTAATTTGATGAATAAAGTTTGGAAAAAATATAAAACAACCTGAAGGGTCAATATGGTTCATGTGATAATTACTCTGTGTTGATCAATTTAAAATATACATTTTCTTCAAAAAATTACATGCCACTAAAACAAAAGCAAAGACTTGATTTCATAACATTGCCTGCTTCTATGAACCTTTATAATTTTAAATAAGACCATGTACAATGACTCAAACAAGATTTTATTAAAGATTGCAAAAAATCAGATGGCTTATTATCAAATTATATTTAAAAGTACATCTGGCCAGTAATATAAATCATTAAAATTACATTCAAGGTATGACTAACTTCTACTGCAAAAATAAACTATTGGTGGTTCATTAAAGTTCTTGTTGTTAAGCACAAAGCTACACAAAGGGCTATCTGTGCTCTGCCCACCATCAATGTCCACACAAGATCATTTAAGTGTTACTTATACAACTGTAGCATAAAAAGCAGAAGTTTATGATAGCATTTTTGTGGGCTGTTAGATTATATAATTTTCCTACAATCTCTAATTTATCCACATCATGAATCTTTTACATCTAAAAAAAAATTTTAGAAACACTTAACAGCAAATAAAAAAAAGGTAACAAACTCACTAATGTATTATAAATAACTTGACAGATGTTTAGTATAACCAACTGCATGAATAAACTTACAGAAAAGGATACAAAGAAAAGCCTATAACAAGCATACACCATAACATACTGAGATTAATCTCATCACTTGGGGCTAGAAGAAAGTAATAAAGTTCTGTTACAAAGTAAACAAAAATTGCACAGACAGAAAAATCCAGCAGCCATTGGTATTCTGTGTAGAAATGAAGCTGAAAAAGCTCTACTGGTTGCACTACTGCTGAATCCAGCACCATCTGTAGGTTTTTAGGCACAAGAAACTCTGGATCTTTGTTTTGGTCACTAAACCTGCAAGTACACAAAAAAAACCTAAATACATCTAGTTGTTATACTTGTGTCCCTATAAAAATACCCAATTGGAGAGAATTACAATACATGAAAAAAAAAAAAAAAAAAAGAGTCCTAATGAAACCAGAACAGAAGGGCTATATGTGAAATGGTTTTGCCCACTAATTTTATTAGATAAGCTTGGTTGGCAATAAATAGCTTTCAGAGATAACTACTATTCACAAATAGGTAAGACTTTACTATAAAATTGTTTTACAACAGATGTTGAGTATTTGGAAATTAACTAATGATCAAAAACACTTGTTCTTTGGATTTCATCATATTCTTTATGCTCCTTTGTTTCAACTATCATTATTTACATTGTTTTACACAAGCAAAAACAAAATAACATAGACAATTTTGAGAGAAAATGTGTAACTACAAGATTTTATATATCACTAAGATGGCTGTGATACAAGTATATGCAATACTGTGTAATATATGATATACAATAATATTACAGTCAGTGATGTCGAGAAAATCCACTTGTAGAGAAAAAAAAAATTCTGACACTCAGTTACACAAATAATATTACAAGTTTTATTTCTGGCTTTTCTAAGCCAATTTTTTAATGATGAAAGAAAATGTTATCCTAGTTTTTACCTGAGTGGATCAACAACAGAAGGAAGTGGATCACAGTTATATAATTTCCTTAAGGTCATATTGGTTAAAGTTATCACTATGTCCTCATGATATAACTCATGTTAATCTACAGTTGCATTTAACACAGTTGGATAATAGACAAAAGTAAACTAATGAATGATATAAATATATTCTATTAACTAATAATTGCTGCAGTTGTCATATTAATTTGAACTTGTAATTAAATTTCTTGTTTGTTTCTTGAATCCCAATGTGTTATTATTCCTTGCTTGTTATACTGAGTGATACATAAAATTTGTGAAATTCAAAAAAAAATAGAAATAACAGATTTTTAATGTTCTACCCTAGTGATTAGTAGCTGTTAGCATTACAAAATTTGTTAAGAGTATACCTTTCAGGTTGATGTAATGTGCATTGAAAGTATTCCATTTAAGGAATTATTATATCTCTTGAACCATATTTCATAAATATAATTATCCCACCCACAATTTATTCTTATAGTAGTTCATTAAACCCAATTAACTTGTATACTCGACTAAATACCTCATGATTACCAGCCACCAAATTAACTTCCATACAATAGTAACAAATTATGTTTGAGTAGTAACAGTTACTAGAAAGCATAACTAGAAAAGTTAGTGAAAAATATTAACTGACCTATGTCAAAGAGCCTTAATTTTGGCTCATTAATTACATTTGAAAGTGACAATAAATTATGTTGAACTGTTGCATTTGGTAATAACTAAACCACTTTAATTATAAGTTACAATTTTAAAAATAAATTTTAAAATCATTTATAAATTTCTGTAAAACAAATTTTAGGCAAATTTATGTTACTGTTATTTACAGAAATAATGTTAAAATCAGCCAACCTAGTTCTGTTTTCTGCTGCTGAAATTCAACTTTCATAGCTGAATGTGTAATCTGTAAATTTACTGTACTTTTACATTTGTAATCAGAGGACTATGTTAACACTATCTCAATATTTGCTCAGTTGCTAACATTTTTTCAGCAATCATAACACAATTGTAACAATTTTCTATGTAATAATATTATAAAATGAACTTAACTGTGAAAGACTGATGGTGAGAAGATTTGTTTAATGATAAGCACAAAACTGCTCAATGAGCTGTCTCAGCTTGACTTCTATACAAAACTGCTCAATGAGCTGTCTCAGCTTGACTACTATACAAAACTGCTCAATGAGCTGTCTCAGCTTGACTACTATACAAAACTGCTCAATGAGCTGTCTCAGCTTGACTTCTATACAAAACTGCTCAATGAGCTGTCTCAGCTTGACTACTATACAAAACTGCTCAATGAGCTGTCTCAGCTTGACTACTATACAAAACTGCTCAATGAGCTGTCTCAGCTTGACTACTATACAAAACTGCTCAATGAGCTGTCTCAGCTTGACTTCTATACAAAACTGCTCAATGAGCTGTCTCAGCTTGACTTCTATACAAAACTGCTCAATGAGCTGTCTCAGCTTGACTACTATACAAAACTGCTCAATGAGCTGTCTCAGCTTGACTACTATACAAAACTGCTCAATGAGCTGTCTCAGCTTGACTTCTATACAAAACTGCTCAATGAGCTGTCTCAGCTTGACTACTATACAAAACTGCTCAATGAGCTGTCTCAGCTTGACTACTATACAAAACTGCTCAATGAGCTGTCTCAGCTTGACTACTATACAAAACTGCTCAATGAGCTGTCTCAGCTTGACTACTATACAAAACTGCTCAATGAGCTGTCTCAGCTTGACTTCTATACAAAACTGCTCAATGAGCTGTCTCAGCTTGACTACTATACAAAACTGCTCAATGAGCTGTCTCAGCTTGACTTCTATACAAAACTGCTCAATGAGCTGTCTCAGCTTGACTTCTATACAAAACTGCTCAATGAGCTGTCTCAGCTTGACTACTATACAAAACTGCTCAATGAGCTGTCTCAGCTTGACTACTATACAAAACTGCTCAATGAGCTGTCTCAGCTTGACTACTATACAAAACTGCTCAATGAGCTGTCTCAGCTTGACTACTATACAAAACTGCTCAATGAGCTGTCTCAGCTTGACTTCTATACAAAACTGCTCAATGAGCTGTCTCAGCTTGACTACTATACAAAACTGCTCAATGAGCTGTCTCAGCTTGACTACTATACAAAACTGCTCAATGAGCTGTCTCAGCTTGACTACTATACAAAACTGCTCAATGAGCTGTCTCAGCTTGACTTCTATACAAAACTGCTCAATGAGCTGTCTCAGCTTGACTTCTATACAAAACTGCTCAATGAGCTGTCTCAGCTTGACTACTATACAAAACTGCTCAATGAGCTGTCTCAGCTTGACTACTATACAAAACTGCTCAATGAGCTGTCTCAGCTTGACTTCTATACAAAACTGCTCAATGAGCTGTCTCAGCTTGACTACTATACAAAACTGCTCAATGAGCTGTCTCAGCTTGACTTCTATACAAAACTGCTCAATGAGCTGTCTCAGCTTGACTTCTATACAAAACTGCTCAATGAGCTGTCTCAGCTTGACTTCTATACAAAACTGCTCAATGAGCTGTCTCAGCTTGACTACTATACAAAACTGCTCAATGAGCTGTCTCAGCTTGACTACTATACAAAACTGCTCAATGAGCTGTCTCAGCTTGACTTCTATACAAAACTGAAACTGAAATTTTAAGATGGTAGTAGAAAAAACAACTACACAAAGTGCTGAAAATCATAGAACTGTGATAAAATTACCCCTCAATGAAATCTTGGAAAATGATAGTATAACAAAACTATGCAGTTTATGAATAATATATCAGTGTAAAAAAACTTGTTACATTAACACAGATAAAAGCCTGAAACTTCACAAGAGAGTCTCACCACTTAAATAAATACACTTAAAAATATCAGTATCTGATTTTAGAAAGGCAACTGAAAGTCACACAACTGAAAGATAAAAATTAAGAAGGTATAAAGAAATCTAAGGGATTGTTTACTTTGTCAATGTATATTGCAACCTGATAACTGTAAATCATTATATTGTTGGTACAACTTTTTAGTAGCTAATTATAGCTTTCACATTTGTGAATATTCAAGACAGATATAAAAAATACCTCAAAATCTCATCCAACAAACAAATAACTATGCCCCAAATCAATTAATATTAACAAGAATATACGCATTATGTACATGTATAAGCTTATAATAAATAAACCATTCCCCACTTTGCAATGAATAACTAATACTAATACCATATGATTTCTGCTGAAGATGATATCTATGGCATTTAGTGAATTCAAAGTTCCCTTGCTTGTCACGACTGACTGTAAATTCATGTAGTTTAGATTAACAGCTACTTTGATCAGACTAGCCATGTCTAATAAGGTAGTAGTGTTTGTATTGAAAACTTTAGAAACCTCATACAAGTTTGTACAATATATTTTTTGAAGAATAAATCACATTTAAAATTAATCCCAACTTTATGAAATGTTTTTAAAACCTAAGAATCAATAAATGACAAGTGGTGGTTATATGTCACATAACAGTAACTATGACAGTGCTTGAATTGTGTTTAAAGTTTATTACATGTAAAATGTTATTAATATTAAATACAACTAAAAAACAGTGAACTGTACATATGAATTAACTAATAATTTCCAACCTATCTGTACTGGCATTTTATTTACCGAAAAATTTAGAAACATTTTAAACACATTAAAACCTTTAAAATAATTTTCTTTGTATTAAAAGAAAAAAAAAATTATTTTATACATATAGACAGTTATCTCAGGATAGCATTTATAACTATGTATTTTTTTTATAAAAATTGAAAATCAAAAATAAAATATTACTCTTTTTATCACTCCAACTATCTAGTAGCCAAAATACTAAATCAATTAATGTCACAAAAATAATTTATACCAACTGTCCAGTAAAGGAAATTTTATCATTATGGTTTGTTATCATTATTTTTAATCAATTCAAGTTCTTCAGTCTGATTTGTATCACGAGTTATGAAAGTGATCATATAATTAAAATTAAGGTTTCTTTTTATTACTGTTTTTGATTATTCCAACTGCCCAAGTGACTGAAATACTTTTTGTTTGCTGTTAAGCACAAAGCTATAAAGAACAGCTATGTGCTCTTCATGTGAAAACATGAACTGTATAGTGTTATCTTTTTTTTTTAGTAAATTCAAGTGAGAACATGTTTTCATATTAATTTTTCTATCCACCTAGTGAGAGTATTCTTTTAATTGAATGCAATCAGTTAAAAGCTTGATAAATAGCTGATAAGCTCATTCTACTACTCACCCAGTTCTCTCTTTACATACAGTGGTAGCTTAAACAAAATATAACATGTACCTGTCTCTTCCTTTCTTTCCTTTACCTCTAGAAGAATCTTTTACGCCAGCAACTGTTTTCAGTTCTTCATTTGTTGGATGTAAATAACGAACAAGCCTAAAAAAATATAAACACGTGATTACTACAAATAAACAAAACAGAAATGTGACTCACTAATAATAACTGTCCTGACAAAAGTCACTAGTTCTTATTGAGTTGAGTATCCTACGACAAATATACAAAATACTCATGATGAAGAACTACAGTTAACCACTGTTCTTTTAGTCCCAATAGCAAATATAAATTGCTATACCACCACCACAGTGCATTTAAAGCCAAGATGTTCACTTCATACAGTTGTGCAAAGCCAGACGAGATTTATCTGCACGAGCAGTCGTTAATTTTGAAATGTTAGATTAGACAGAATACAACTAGTCAAAAGTGCTCATCTCCAAACCTTGGAACTTGTTTAATCAAAAGGTGTAATCCAGATTTAATGAATAAAGATTCTTTGTTTGTTTTGAATTTCGCACAAAGCTACTCAAGGGCTATCTGTGCTAGCCATCCCTAATTTAGCAGTGTAAGACTAGAGGGAAGGTAGATAGTCATCACCATCCACTGCAAACTCTTTTACCAAAGAATAGTGAGATTGACCATTACATTATAATGCTCCTATGGCTAAAAGGGTGAGCATGTTTGGTGTGGCAGGGATCCAAACCTGTGACCTTCAGATTACAAGTGCCTTAGCTACCTGACCATGCTGAGCCTAAATAAATAAAGATTACAGTAAGTTTTGCATAATATACACTTTTCAAGTTGCACTTGAAACTCAACATCATTTGTTTGTTACAGAATTTCACAGTTATGCAAAGATTTTGTGCAATAACCATCCCAAATTCTGAACTGGTAAACTAAAGTTAGAACAACGTTAGCAGCTCCCAATACATCTTGTTTGTTCAAACAGTGAGATTTCATTATCAGTCTTATGGCATATCTATAGCTCCAAAGCAGGGATTATTTTTTTGCTTTGAATTTCATGCAAAGCTATATGAGGACAATCTGCACTAGCCATCCCTAATTTAGCATTGAAAAACCAGAAGGAAGGCAACTAGTCCTCACTACCCACTGCCAACTACTGAGCTAGTTTTTTTACCAATGAATAGTGGGATTAACTGTCACATAAAAACACACCCACAGCTGACAAAGCAAGAACATTTAGTGTAACAGAGATTCAAACATGCAACCTCAAATTGCAAGTTGAGTGCCCTAACCGTCTGGTCATGTGTGGCCCCCAAAGTGGGGACTATGCTTCTGAGGGAGGAGAAGGGTTAAAGGATAATTCTCAATTATTTGTAAAATATTTTATTTCAAACAATATTCATGGAGGATGTTAAAAAATAAATACTGTAATTATGAAACAGGCATGCAGTATGTTAATGTAATCTGCTTTACAGTATTAAAAGCCCAAGTTAATTTATTCAAGACCTTTAACAAAGCACAAATCGCACACCAAGTGAAAAGAGATACTGCATTATTAAAATTAAATTTGCTATCTCAGATAAGTACAAAATTACTATACAATGTACAATCCTGATGTTTATGTCAAAACTACCTTACGGAACATTAGTGACATAGCCTGTTTGTGTGTGTGTGTGTATATATATCGTATATTTCTTTTTCAAACGTGAATAATTTCCATACTGGTGAAAAACACAGGTTTTAGTTTCTTGATTTCTAGTCTCTTTGCTTCTTACATTTTGCTCATTGATGGAACTTAATATTATAAAATTATTTTCATTAGTAGTTCTGCAATATTTCTAAAGTAGATGCCAGATGAACTTGTCCTCGGCTTCTATTCTATATGCAGGGTAAATGACATATGGTTAATCTTAAATAATATCATCCACACTGAGAACAAACATATCAATAAAGAACATTGGTACATTAAATTTTTTTCAAGATATGAGACAGAATTTCTAAATGTTTTAATTTTGATTTCAAAGCTGTACATACTGGAATTTGTGTATAGTTTGTTTTAAGGTATTTTTTTATTTCACAATACATAACTGTCTTTTCCCACAATTAGGACCCATGAAGGACAGTATAATAATATCATAACTCAATTCATACACTATTTAAAAAAGTTTTAAACATTATCAGAAAATGATAATTGAAATCCATTTTTGAAAAATTTAATAATTTTTTACACTTTCTTTTTGAAAATAATACTTATTAAAAATTGAATGTTTTTGAGAAATTATTTTGCCAGAAACTACAATTATTTTCATAAAGAAACAATGCATAAAAAATGGGCTTTTAAAAAAATGGTTTCATATCTTATTATTGTAAATCAAGATAGAACTGAATTAAGTATAGAACAATAAAATAAGCCAATGCTTTATAACAGGAATTTGGTTAAGGTACTAATTATGAAGTAATGCTATTTCTCTGAATGAACAGTTATGAGAATGGACTAAATAGTGATACTGAACACAAAGTAAAAACATGAATTGAACAATCTTTATTGTCACACATGAGCTACAAACACAGTGTGTATATTTGCTTTATTGATATATGGCACTCACTTTTATTGGATCTTCTACCTTCAAGTGCTCAAGCTTAAATCATAGACCAGCTTGACTAAATTCAGCATTCCTTACTTTGCAAGAAACATTGTATTTACTCATAATAATTAGTTATATCCAATGACTGGTCATTTTCATTCAAACCAAGATAAACTTGAATCTTGAGATATTAAGTACCACTGAAAGACACTGCTTTTGACATCCTTACACAAAATGCAGTGCTAAAGCAATATCACCTAGAGGCAGAACATGTTTTATCTACTCAAGAATAACAAAGCAATAAAGGTTACTAAAATGAAATCAATTTAATACATTCATTTATAGGTTTGTTTGTTAGTGCCATCCATGTATTTGTATGTCAACTCAGACAGGCAAATGCATTTTATTAGTTACCATGTGTTAGAAGTTAGTTATGCTGCATGGCATTCATGTGAGAGTCTACTCTAATAGAAATTTTAATTAGTTGTAAATTTTCCATATATATTTGACTGGCTTTTCTGAGATGGATTAAAATAGTGCTCCTTCAAAGCTCACAATAAAAATAATTCAAAGCCCCACAGAAACAATGATATGATATTTCTGTTATAACATCAAAACATATTAAAAAATCATGACAAGATATAAAACAAATAGATAATGCATGTGTACCTCATGGTGTAAATGTTAGTTGAATAAACATATGTGCTATTATTTTGCATTATTAAAATGCTCCTAAGCAAAACTGAAAACCAATGGCACCCAGCATGAGTATCAATCCCTGAGGTGGCACCAAATGTGCTAATGGTTTTCTGAACCATATACTATGTGTAATCTGCACAAACATGAATAAATAATAAGTAACAAATAAGTACTAATACTGCATGAAGATTGAAAAGGGTGATATTTTCATATACCACACTTTCCACTCTTCCCTATTTCAGGCTTGTGCAGCAGGAGAGGAAGCAGAGTCTCAAGGTCAAATGCAAATGACACTCCTGTTGGTACAGTTATAACTGGTGACCCTGATGACAAAACCAATAGACTTGATCATTTTTTAAAGAACTGTTACGAACAGAATAGGACACAATCAGGTTGAATCAATATGACAATTTAATCTCCATAAAGTAAACTGCCAAATGTACCCAGTGTTAAAACCTGGTCCTAATGACAGTGCCTAAAGGTTTTTCATGACTGCAGTTTTAGCTCCTGTTTTGTAATGTTTTTGTACTTGGAGGTTTATAGCAACAACAAATGCCATCAACCATTGCATAAACTATTAGATTTCAATCTTACCTGAAAAAACCATTTAATTAAATGTAAATAAACTAAAAGTTAAAAACCTATGTAGATTTCCCACTTGGCAACCAGAAATTCCACCCTTTTTTCAAATGCTGCCTCCATATGGTCGACTCACTTTTGCAGTCCTTCCAGTACTTACGGGCCATGTTAAACCCAACTGAATATAAATGCAATACTGTTGTACATTACAAAATAGTAACTGAATTCCATTTTCTTGTATTTCTCTATTAGATTGCTACAACATCTTTGTTTATCAGCATTTGAAAGGCTATAACTGTCAACCAAACAAGTGAAAGTTGATAATAGAAAATTATTTAAATTTTAAAATTACGAGATATGGTCTACAAACAAAGCTTCTTAATATATAGAAATAAATTTATAATTCATTATCAATGACTCTTCAAGGCTAAATACCTACATCTTTACTAGCAAGAAAATACATTCAAATAGAATTTCAGGGTCTGGAAACTTTATCTTACACGTGTAATAAAAGTTGCCTGCACCACAAGCATCCCAAATGATTTCAGTTTCATTCACAAGAATTCAAAATCATAACATTTGTCATAAGCTCTAAAATATATATTGGAATAAGTAGTATGACCAGAAAAGACAGTAAATACAAAACTATTGATTCAAAATATTGCCCATACAAATCCTTGTGTAAAACTATTTGCAGTTTTATTAACATTTCAGAAGTATTTAACCAGATTATAATAAAATGAAAAACTAATACATATATGCAGCATCCATTTAGTCAATCATACCAGTTATCACTAGTTTTCCACAAGTGTTTCATGAGAGTAAAAATACAGAGCCACATTTTAACTTAGTACTCATTATACAGTAAAAGCTTTGTTATCCACTACTTTTTGTAATGGATTTACAATTACATATTTATTTTAATATTTATGATCGTTTAAGTTTAATATATATTTAGAAATGCATGAAGCTTTCATTGTTAGCATATTGTGAAAGTCCTGTCTATTCTCTAAATTTGTAAAAGATTCTTGAGTGCAAGAACCAACAATATGTGTTTTATGAAAGCCTATCTTTGAATACTGTTGCCAACTGAACATTCAAGAACCTCACCCTAAATGTTTATTAATCAATGTGCCAAGAGACAATGTATATTGTTGGTTTGCTACAGTTGGTGCACTATAAACTTTGGAAGCTATAACTGTGATTAACACTTATTAATCAGAAGCCAACAGATTCTTCACCAGGATGCTTATAGATTTTGAACATTGTAAACTGTTTAATTTCAGAGAATTAAATCCGAATGCATTACTATAAAGACATTATATATCTTTGTCAACAAAAAGTCAGTTGGTAGAAAAGCAGTGTGAAGTCATCAAATAATAGAACTAGTTAGATAGCCATTAAGCAAAGTGTTACAGCATCAACTTAGAATTAATTCACTCATTTTGAACTGCCATTAAAATATTAGGTTCCAGACCAGACAGAAGATAGGTCTGTAAAATTTTTGTATATAAATCAGTATTTGTATTAACTATTATTATAAATGATATTGTTTGTATATTAAAATATATTTAAGAAAATTGTTTGCATCAATCTTGTTAGCAAATATAATAAATCTAATACATAAACATTTAATTTCTAAATTAAAATTTCCAGCTATTTAAAATAGGAATACCTAACATAATAAATCATACACTCATCCAAGATAAGTTACAATATGTAACACTTCTTATTTGGAAAACTCTTGTAACGAGAAATTTCAATATCTCCAAACAAAAATATTTATTTTAGCTTAGTGATCCTGTTGTGGCTTTATGTTCTTTCTTGCTAACAAGCTTCAGTTGTTAATCACCTGTATTTTGATTCACAGTTACAACAACGTACTTTTATACTCAGATGAAGATTTTTTTAAAATTGTTGTTGTTGTAGAAATAGTTATTTAGAATATTAACAAAGTCTTAAAATGTTTCCTGTAAAATACTGTACAGGAAATGCTTTCATAGCTAGAGTTTTTCACCTATCTGACACTGCCCAGATTCAGCAGAGTTAGATAATAAAGAATATATTGTAGTGTTTTTATCATAGAAAACTTACCTGAAAATAATTTATCCTATTGCAAAAATTCTAAATTGAGTGTTTCTGACAAGTGTTTCAACATTAAAATTATTTAGCATTAAAACTGTAGACAGAATAACATTGGCAACAGTTTAAAAAAAATCACAAGATAAAATATTAGGAGTTAACAATAGAATCACCACAGCTCAACCTTTTATACTTATATGTTATGTGTCTTTGTGATGCAGGGGCTAGCTTGAGAGCTTATAACACTTGAATTTGAAGTTTCCATCCTTGTGGTGGACAGTGCAGATGGCTGATTGGGTAACTACTCTGCACTCAAACAGAACCAAATCAATGTTCTTTATGGGCCTGTACATGAGGCATACAACTCTAAGATAGTGAGGCTCCAAACCATTTTAATATAATTCAGTCAAAATCTCTACAAGATCATTTAACTGTTATATGCGAAAGGCTATTGTATAAAGGGTAGAAATTTATTATAAAAAAGTTTTTGTGTGATGTTATATTGTAAAACTTTCATATATTCTCTAACTTAACCACATCAAGATTCTCTCAGAACAATAACTGAATTTTAAAAACACTTAATTGGGTTCATTATAAAGTAAATAAATCACACTCAGCTATCAAACATATTTCATAAACAGTTATCAGATATCAAGTATCAAAGTTATAATTCTTATTTGGTAATTTATGGCTCCAAATTACCAAAGCAAAAAAAAAACTTTGCTGTTTTATTCTTTTCATTAATTTATACATGTAAGCAATATGTATTGAAATTTAGGTATGATATTTCAGTTCTTTTCTATTTTTCTGGTTTATGTTATTTTTATATTATGATGATAAATATTACATTCTACAAACTGCTTAAATGAATTGTATATTGTAAAGATTCAGGTACTGATGGTTATCAGATAGAGGTTTGAAGACCTGACTGTTAAGGTGGATAGAGTACTAGTTTGTGTGTCATAGATACTAAATACAAGTACTAGCCAGAGAATGCTTTACATCAACTGTTGAACATTAGATCTATTTATTTGAATTCAGCTGTTTTAAAGACAATTTTTGGGCATTATATAGATCAGAATAAAAAAGAATTATTAACTGTACAGTTTGAGAACTTGGGGTAAGTAGATAGTACACAGATACACATTACATTTTTTCACACCTTTAGTTAAAACAGTTAATTTTTTTCATATACCAGAAATCTGATGGTTTATTCACATATTTAAAGTATTGTTTCTGCTTAACAGAATTTTAGAACTTGATAGATTTGGAGCAGTTTTGGTCATGTGTAGAAATAAAGTTCTTTTTTGAATGATTCCATTTTATTCTCTCAATATTTGGCTAAAGTCTTCTGTTTCTTTCACTTTTACTTTAAATTAGAACAAGGGCTCATATGACTTTCAAATGTACTTTAATTTTTAAGTTTACATCAAGAGAACAAGGTTAGTACTATTTCACATTAAAAGTCAACCTACTTAAATTATAATTTATTTTATGAAATAATGTTTGAATATATACTTCTGTAAATGGTATTCTGATAACCTACAGTATTTCACATAATACATATACAAGCAATAACTTACCTATATGACAAAAACCACCGAGCAAATGAAAAATTAGAGGACAGCTTCTGCAGAAAGCTGGCCATCACCATGGTAATCACCAACTGCACACCAAATACAGCCTAATAAATAAAACACACCATAAGTGTTTTTAATATAACAATATAATTTACATGGCCATAAAAAACTTCATCAGGTTGGTTTGGTTTGGTGTTTTATGGTACAAAGCACCTAGGCTATCTGCGCCAAACATCCGGTTAAAAGTTAAAATTAAAGTAAATTTAGTAAAATTCATAAAAGGAAATTAAGGTAAAACAAAGTGAAAAAAAATATATAAATAGCATTAAAACCTATGTTTATCTAGTCTACAGCAAGAGAAAAACTACAGTAATACAAGTTGTAAAGGACATTCTGTAGCATAATTGCAATTACCATACCTCTACAGGAAGACTAACACTTAAGTTCAGAAACCACCATTAATCACCTGAAGTTGGCCTTTCCAGTCCTTGTTTCGAGTTATTTGACATTACGACCATTTTCAGAAAATAAAGTAATACAAATTTTAAAAAACTTGTAACAAAATTTTAATTATTACAACTAGCCAGGAGGACTAAGGGGTAGCTCAAACAGCAGTGTTAGTTACCTGAACTTGGCTTTTTCGATCCTGGTTTCAAGTTGACATAACAGCCATTTTCTAATTTCAAATCGAATTAGATAGACTTTGATTCTTAAAAGGGAATCGAATTAAAAAAGGTCTAATGTACAAATTAAAAAAACTTAAATAGCATTAAAAAGATTAATGGCCTTTAAAAAACTAAACATTTCCAAGGTGGGCAGTCACCATCACTAATAACACTGTCTAACATCATGCATAAACCTTGGGACAGATCATATTTAAAATGGTGTCGTCATTAACAGTCAATGATGGCAAGACAGTGAAATATGGCTTATTGTGACCTGAGTGTTACACATACAATACATTGGTGCATCAGTCCCAGATAAAAGAAAATGATGAGTTAAAAAACTGACCAATCCACAGTCTAGTTAAAACATTCTCTTTCTGATCCTTATGGAAACAAGATGGACAAAGTCCAAAATAGGGTTTTATTTAGAAAAGCTTGTTTTCACGTTGCTCACTCCAAATTGACTGCCAACTGGCATGGAGCTGAGCCTTGAATACAAAACCATAGTCCATGTATAGAACAGGCACAGCAGTGATAGTCCCAGAGCAGATAGACTTAGCTGTAGTGTCAGTGAGCTCATTCCTGCAAATACCAGATTGGTCCAGTATCCAGAGAAACTGGATAGAAGTAGATGTTAAAGAGAAACGGACCAGTCAGTTTTGAATATCAGCGAGAACATGGTGTGAACTAACGTGAAGTGATTCCAGGGCCAATAGAGAACTAAGTGAGTCGATATAAATAGTGCAGTTCGAGTACTGCTTAGCTTCTTTGTGATCCAGGGCAAGAGAAATGGCATACAGTTTAGCAATGAACACAGAAGCTGTGGAGGGGATTCTGCACACAACCACCAAACCACAACAAATCATGGCAAAGCCCACACAGTCACCTGATTTCAAACCATCTGTATAAATAGGAATGGAAGGATGGTTCAAAAGATGTTCAGCAAATAACAGACAGTATTTCCAATCAGGAGTATCTGCTTTTCTCAGATGAATAAAGACAGGTTACATTTGGGAACTGTAAGAAGTCATGGTGGGATGAGCTGACCAGTGGATACAGCAATGTTATCCAAGAACATACCTAATTCATCCAACTATACCTGGATATGAAGGCCAAAAGGAACAATGGCAGATCATCTGTTCTGAAAAAGTATGGACCACCGAGGAAGAAAAACACAACCCCAGGTGAGATGCTTTGGTAAGGACAAAGTTTTGAAGTATATAATAGACAGTTACAAACAGCACAGGTGCAAAGAAGTTTCATGAGACTCTGTATAAGCTCTGAACTGGAGAAGTACGGAAAGCCCCAGTGCAGAGCCGAAGTCCTTGATAATGAATGGGGTCCAGCGTCTTTAAGGCCGCAGCCCTGGCAGAGCGATAGACCAGTGATCCATATTCAAGTTTCAATCAAATAAGAGCACAATATACCTTTAGCACAGAACATCGATCTGCTCCCCAAGTGGTGGGAGAGAGGACACAGAGGATGTTCAGTGTTGTACATTTGATTAGTAGCTGCTTGATATGTGGTATATAAAGGTCAGCTTACAGTCAAAGATAAGCCCCAAGAACTTTGTCTCAGGGATCACAGGTAGCACAACTTCAACAATATGGAGTTCAGGATCAAGGTGAATACCCATTGGCAACAAAAGTGCATGCAAATGGTTATAGAGAGAGAGAAGTTAAAGCCGTTTGCTGTGGTCTACTTCAGTAAACAATTGAGGGCAGCCTGTAGTTGCTGCTCAATATACCACATGTTCGACAACTGATATGAGATGTGAAAGTCATTGACATAGAGCCCATTTGCAACAGTAAAAGGGAGTTGTTCAGTGATGGCATTAATCTTTATACTGGAAAGTGTGACACTCAAAACACAGCCCTGAGGAACTCCAAGTTCCTGTAGAAAAGAACGGGAAAATGTCAAACCCACACAAACTTGGAATTGCCTGTCCATTGAAAAATTTTAAATAAAAATGGGCAAATGACCATGTAACCCACATTTATATGGAGGTCTCGCAAAATGCGATACCTCCATGTCGTACCATAAGCCATCTCAATGTCAAGGAATATTGATACAAGATGTTGCCTTTTGAGAAAGACTTCTCTGACTTTCAAGTCAAATCAAGTGGTCCATGGTGGAGCACTTTCATCAGAACCCACACTGGATGGGGAGAGGAGGTAGTCTGATTCGAGAAACCGAACATAGCAAGCATTAACCATCCTCTCTAATGTCTTACAGAGACAGCTTGCCAAAGCAATTGGACGGTAGTTTGAAGGAATCTTGGGATCTTTCCCAGGTTTAGAGAAAGATAGGACAATAGCCTGGTGCCAGGCATCAGGAAAAACATTCTCCTGCCGATCCAGATGGGCATGGTGATGTAAATGTCAGAATGAGGACACTGTTAGGTATTGTAATTCCATCTTTGCGAGTAGAGATACGCCTCACTGCAGAGACTCCTTGGGTGGAGAAACCAGTGAAAATCTCTGACTCTGGGATGTTCTTCAAATCCCTCTCAACAATAAGTCCTCATGATGAATTCAAAGTAGCATGAGGTATAACTTCAATAGGTATATCCCCAATTGTCTCTGAATTTAAGAGGAGTTCACTGTGGTGAGATGTGGATGTTTCCACCAATATGTCATCAGATCAAAGCTTCTTTACTGACTTTGAGAGCAAGCAAGTTCCTCTAGTCCCTTCTGAATGAAAAAGGGAGACATTTGCCCTAAAGGTTTGTCTGAAAGAGAATGTAGTATAAGAAAATGAGGTATAACAGGTGTTACAGATGTTGAAGATTGCTGCTCAGTATCTTCAAGACGTGGTCCTTTACCTATGGACTATTTTTCACTATTTTATTTATGTTTTTATTTGGAAGATCCATAATAAAAAAAGGGAAATTTCAGTGCCCACTGACCCCACCCACCATGGAGCCTCTTGAAGGGATGCACTACAATGTCAAACAAGGGCACTACAGCAACACCAGGGTTTTGTGAGCACTATACTCAAACACCAGCATCAAATACAATGTCCACAACACCTGTTGAGACCATCCAACACAGGTACTTGGTTAACCCTAGCCCAAGTGGACCAACCAACTGACCTAAGGTCAATTAAGGCCACCCATCTACAGGAATTCAAGGCCAAAGTGGTGTGTTAGGGTTAGACCCTTCAACCACTAGGATCCTCTCCTCCCCTTCACGGGTCACCATGCACAGAAAATACACAGGTGGATGTTTAGATCCAGAGGAAGAAAACTGAAAGAACAATCTTCCCTGGGAGGTCCCCTCACCATGTACAGGAATGCACACCAAGGAGTTCTTTATCAAAAAAAAAAAAAAAGTTTCTAAAATCATACACAAATCATTTAAAATAATTTTTGTAAGCATAAAAATTTGTCATTCAATTAACTAAAGCATCAATAGTTGTATGTGTAGAAACAAAAAACATTTATGCCTAGCTTAAATTCATACTAATTCAAAAGTTCAAACCCACAACATTTTATGTACAAACATGTGATAGTATTTAGAAGTTTATTTTTTTGAAAACTTTCCTATAAACACATGGACATACTACTTGTAGTCAATAACATGAAAACAAAAAAACAGATATAGATGTGAATATTTATGATCAAATATTCTTTTGGTCAGAAGATTGTATCTTAAAGTGTATTTTCCAGACTTTTCCCTTTTTAGGACAACACTTTTTGTTAGGACTATTTACAGATGTAAAACAAAAGAGCCTGCAAGTAAATAATCAGTTAATTAGAAACAGTAAATAATTTTGATTTGTATTTTTATAGGTAATTTTGAGCTTGTTTTATTATATCAAAAGGTATTTTCATATTCCAGGAAATACATTTTAAATTAAAACGTACTGGTACAAGTTATTACTTAATCATTTTGTTTGTAAATGTCCATCATTCATTCAATCTTTTTTTTTTTTTTTTGCTTGAGAAAGTGCCTTTATTTTATTAGCATTTTAGTTCTCATAATACAGATGTAGCTTTATATAAATTATCAGTGTTTGTTTCTTTCTGGAATGTTATAAACTTGTCAAAGTTTTAATGTGATGTTAACAAATCAAAACTATACTTACAATTATCAAATTTTCAAAGTTCAAGAACCATACAACAAACAAATACCATATACTAGGTCAACAGCATCAATGTCATATTTTTGTGATGCCCAGTTATAAAACATTATTTAACATACAAAGTAGAACAGATGAGTTCAAACATATGCCTTCCAGGGTGTTAATTAGTGACATCACAAACCACAGGTTTACAGACAATTTACAATTATATATGAAACATAATCTGACTACAGATTCAATATGTAGCTTACTGCTACAGCACACATTGCAGTATAGATGCTAAAATATGACCTTTTAGATTATGCATATATACCACACATTAAACAAAAGAGTGAAAGGATATACATTATCCCATAAACCATTCCACAATAAAAACTATTGTAATGCATAATTTTGGATAAGAAAAAGCTGGTTCTAGATACCAGTGCCTATATCAATTCCTTTTGATGTTTAAGTCAACATTATTATTACTCCATAAATCAAAACTGTACATGTAGCTAAGTGGTTTATAATTTTGAAAAGCTGCATAAGATTATCACTTCTAGCTTTTTTATACTTCAGATAGAAAGAAACAGTATATATAATTTCCACCTCTCCTTGTAGCACAGCTTTTATTGTCATTTAAACTGCTTCCAAGTTTTTAAGTGTCACCCCATATCAAAAGTGAAAGCCCTCACTGTTTCACTTTAGGAGTCTGGCAACCCTATGCACTTGTACGAGTCCATGCAAATCCCAGCCAAATATTAACAGCTCTCTATCAACAGTCTAGAATTTCTTCCTCTGATAATTTTGCTTGAAAAGGAATGAAGAATCAAAAGTTTCTTTGAAAATGTTTTTCATATATATTTTTGTTCCCAATTTGAAGTGGTGTATACTAGTGGGGACCTCTCACATTCATATATTTTCACTAAATTAAACATGAAAGTATGCGTTGTTCTGTTCTGTGTTTCATTCAGTGTTACAGAAGACATGTTAAGACTCGTATGTGTTCCTATACTCCACTTATTTTCATCTTTTTCTGTCGTATAGTCTACAACAGCCTTATCTCATCTAACAAGTGTAGATGTTGATCTACTGTCAATCTTATTATAAATGTATTTTGCATAGAAATAAAAAAAAATTGAGATACATGAATTTATAATCTTTGAGAACTTAAATTCATCTTAATTAAGACTATGGAACTGAAAAAAAAAAATTGTCCAAAGACAAAAAATGTGATAAAGATGACCTTGTCCTTTTTAGAATTATACTTACCTTGTCCTTAATTCAAAAGAACAAACATAATAAAGTTGAATACAATTTCTTTAGGATTTCACTTTTATTTAATGAAAAGTAAACTTCTGGGTTTCACACATCAAGAAAGTGAGATACAATGCACTGGGTTTGGTTTGATTTGTTTTGAATTTTACACAAAGCTACTCGAGGGCTATCTACATCAGCCATCCCTAATTTTGCAGTGTAGGACTAGAGGGAAGGCAGCCAGTCATCACCACTCACCACCAACTTTTGGGCTACTCTTTTACCAACAAATAGTGGGATTGACCATCATCATGATGCCCCCATGGCTGAGAGAGCAAACATGTTTGCTGAAACAGGGATTTAAATCTGCAACCTTTGAATTGCGAGTCAAGTGCCTTAACCACCAAGCCACACTAGGCCAAAAATGCAGAAAACTTCACCATTTTCATGCTTTCTATGAATTTAAATCCATAACATTTGCCATATATTATCTTGCAAACACATTATAAAGGTATTTCACACTGTTTGTCAAAGATTAGTAAAATGACAATATGTAAATGTTATTTTAAAAAAATGTCTGACATCAAACATGGGTTCTTTTTTGATATATTTTGTGTTGTACAATTTTGTCCAAATACTGAAAGAGAATCTTAAAAGAAAAAAAAACCTTCAATCACACATGTTCCAAGATTCTTTGTAGCAAGTGAAAGGATAACATTTTTATTTTGTGTAATTAATTAATTTAAACCGTTTTTTTATAATTTATATATTTTTTCTTGAGCTGGAAATTAAACTTTAGATGCTATAATTGGATTTATCTGACTCAAGAATTGTAGCTGTATGATAACAAAAGCAGACTTATCACACAGTGTTACAAAGACTTTTCCTCATATTGTAATAATCAGAATATTCACACAAACTTCCAACCTTAGTACCTTGCATGCATTCATAATAAAAGTGCAACAAGTGGATTTTGATATTAAAAAAGTACCAAAAAAGATAAATTCTAAATTACAATTGTTAGTGGACAATTCACACTTTGGAAACCTACCCAAAACTTAAATACTCACTCAAAGAGTTAAATGTGAAATGAAAAACAGAGAGATGCATATGAGTACTAATAATCAAATTTGGATATGATATATGCATATATGAAGGGCTAAAATACAAAATTCTGCACATACAATTTTGCCATTGAGACAACTACCTTTTCTCTGCAGCTTTCACAAAAAGTTCTGTGAAATCAAAGGTGGATGGTTATTAAATAAAGCATTACAAATTATTATATGAACTCCTATAAAACACACACAATTATGTATTTCAAGTTTTGAAAACCTCTTCTTTGCAAATTATTATATGAACTCCTATAAAACACACACAATTATGTATTTCAAGTTTTGAAAACCTCTTCTTTTGATGAAACTTCATATTAATTGATTTATATATTCTTCAATACAATGCTATTGGCATTGCAATTTTATTGGGAATGGTATATACTGTGCTTTGAATATAAGCTACTCAAACATTTATTGTTGTATTTGATGATTTTTCAAATTCAGTTTCTTAATCAGGCTGATCAATCCATTCAAATAATCAATTATTCTCATGATATGGTTAAAAAAAGAAAAATAACTTATAACTTATGTTTTGACACTTTTGGTACGTAAAGCAGAGATAACCAATTGTATAACTTTGTGTTTAATAAAGAGCAAACATTATGACAATATTCTGTTACATGGGATAACAGGGGACAGCTTAAAATGGCAATAATCAGAAACCTTAATTTCAATTATTTGATTATCTTTGTGAATTGATCAAGTTGAGTTTAATAAACTGACATTAATAAAAAAAAATAACAATGTCCACATAATTACTGGATGATTGATATAACTAAATATACAATAATTAGAAACAATTTTGATAATTTTTGTTCAATTAATCAACGTAATCATAATTTGGATATATAATAGTTGTAACAACCAAAAATAGTAATAATTAGAAACATTAGCTGTTTATTTTTTAATGACAGTCAATTTAATCATAACTTTGATTAGATGATTATTTTACGACACTACTTGTTGTAACCAGTTAATTGTCAAGTTTTAGCTGCTAGAAACTGAAACAGTGTTTAACATATCATTATATATAAAAATATATCAGGGGCAAAACAGAGGGTTTGCCCTACTTATGTTCCCATCTTGTGTAAATCAGTGTATTCCCTATAACTGATGATGAATAACATACGTAATATAAAAACAAACTTGCAAATTGAAGGATTTTTTTTTAAAAAAGACTTTTGAGATAAGATTATGTTTATGATGAGTAATTTACTTTAAAATTACTCCCTCATAAGAAAACTGGATTTATTACATTTTAAATTTTTTTGTAATTTCTATTATATATTTTCCTTTGAGATAGCAATCAAAGTTTACTAGACTCCTGCTGTAGACAAAAACAATGTAATAATATTGTGGCATTAATTTAATTACATTTATTACCATGTATGTGTGTGATTGAAGATTTGCAAATGAATATATGTATATTTATATAAATAGTTTTTGGTCTGAGGTTTGTATATTTGAATGCTATTGTGTCACTAGTTTTTCACAGTTCAGAATTTTCAAGTACAAGAAATCTTATAGCTGTTGTACTTGTATAGCACACTAACAGTTTTCCACATTTCTGAAGATGATGCAAAATCATGTTGAAGCATGTGGAGTTCTTGGTTGAAATAAAAATTTTACTTGAGCATTATAAAACACTATTCATTTGTAAACTGAATATTTTAAATATATACACAAGTTCTTTGGATGTTAACCCTTTAATAAAGATATACATGTGCATGTGTAACAATCACAATTGCCAAGATAAAGTAATTTTTAAAAAATACAAGGCCCAACTTAACATTGCTTTTAAAAAACAAATAAATTTAAGTGAACATTTCACAGAAAATCATCATAGGAAATTTCACACTTCAGTTGGTATAGTGCAGTTCTAGAAAGTAAACTTTGATGAATTTTATATAATCTTGTTCAAATACAGACCTAACAAAGAATCTTAAAAAACAAACAAACAACAACTTCAATTATATATGTTCCAAGATCCTTTGTAAGAAGTGAAAGGATAAATTATAGCTTTTGTTATTATGTGTAAATAATTGCATACTTACAAAACAAATGTTTGAGGAAATCTATGTTTGAGTTGATCTATATTGCAAATAAACAAAATTGAATATTATACGTCTTTTAATTAATTTAATGGCTATTTGAATTTCAAAAGGATACTCACACAAAACTTAAGTGCATATATATATTAGATAAGTACTTAACAGCTTACTTTACTACAAGTTGTACTACTTTTAAAAGTCAGTGATAAGAACTACAACGAAAATTACTAATTAGATTTTCATCTTAATTATGTTGTAGTACTAGAAAATCCACTCTTGAAAAAAGTAAAAATGTGAATAAATCATCTAATTTTTGGTAAGTCTTCACTTTCCCTCTACCTCTAATAAATTACATTTTAATCATATCAATCCTCATCTGATAATATTGGAATTTGTAAAACATTTAATATGATTACTTTTATCAGACTTTTCTCATGAAAAAACAGTCCAAAAACTTTAAACTGAAATCTGTTAAACTTTTTTAAAATCTGGAAGTGAAAGTACTTTTAGGGTGCAAATGTTGTTAACATCTTACGAAATACAAAATAGAGGCATTTTGCGGCCCATATATAAAATAAAAGAATTTGGTCAAATTTAATAAGTTTCTGACAAACGCCTGGGAAACGAAACATTAAAAATTGAGAACTGTATTTTACTGATATAGTTACTAATATACTTTTAAGTCCTGAGCCTTGGGATATAAGCATCGAATATTCTAGGTTAAGGATAAGCATAACTTAAAAAACGTCGCTCAAAACATCACGCTTGAAACTTAAAAAGTCCAGTTCTACACATTAATACATAAATGTAAATCTAAATTCATGTAAGCCTAATTATAATTATTACTATTACTAACCAAGAGTGTTAAAATTATATTTCACATTTCAACGTCAGCATCACTTCTTAGAATCTTAAAAATTGTTACATTTAATCTATTTACGAATATCTTTGATGGTTTCCTCATTTTATAATCACTAATTCAATATACAAACTCACCATTTCATCTACCAATACTACTATAACGTCTATTCTTACATGTGGTTAAACTGAGAAATTCGTTTGCTTGCTAGTAGAGTGTTATTTACACACTTTCACAAAATCTGTTGTAAGTCAGCTCTAGGTATTATGAGAACACAAAAACAAAATAAAGTAATATTTTTATTAGTAGTATAAAAAAGATAATAATAATATAATTATCCAAAAATATGAAATATTTTATTTGTTCCGAAAAGAGCTGTCGAATTACTGTAATGTTACATATAAAAAAAAACAGAAAGAGGTGTAGTCGTAAAATGTAGCAAACTAGTCATCTCCAGAAACATTTATATAATATTTAGATGCAACAAAAACATAAAAATTTGTGTGTGACAGGTAAGACTGAAATTCACAATGACAGTTATAAAATAATCAATGAAAGCAATAGAACATTTAAAAGCGAAAAACGTCCCAGTCTGTGAAATAAAGCAGCACTTAATCTTTACTAATTAAAACATACAAATTAATTTAAAATTGGTATTCTGATGCTACAGCTGCGACAGTAGAAATAAATCACTGAGTGAACCGTATAAAGTGAAGAGGGAAGAGAAGTAAAAATATGATTAGACATTCTCATACTCTTAAGCAAGTTAGAACAAGGCAGCGTATCTTGCTGTTTTTCAAGGCTTCACGATTATCTGCAAGGCAAGAGTAACGAGGGTATTAGAAGTGAGCGAAGAAATATAAAATGTTTAGTTAATGTTGTGGCATTTTTTCATAATACGCGCACGATAATTTGTCATACCTCCCATAAATAATGAGCTATCATTTCCGAAATTTGGCATCCTTTTTGTGGTCTACATATCTAACACATATAAGGTAAGATGAGTAACACACACGCATGTGTCTAAAGTGTTGGTAATAAAACATTGTAGTAATGTTTACATATTGATTTCAACTTATTATAGCTTGTAAAAAAGAGTGAACGTTAGTCTAAAAAGAAATCCATATTACATAAGAGGGCTAACTCGGATGCAAATAAGACTACGTTAGACATTTCATCCTTGGATGCTCGATTTACCACACTCATTACGGTCATTCTGCTCTGTGCTACTAACATAGCTTTACTTGCCTTTTTACTCACTATTTTCATATTTATATGTTATGTTGTTCAACATCTAAGGTAGTTTTTAACATTACATGTTTTGACATTTACTTAAACAGCGACTGTTAAACTGGCGGCATCTATTTAAGCTATAAGACATTACTGCAGTGAAAGTAATGTATATTAGTTTTCTTGTTTGAAATATAATTTAAACCTGTTACTTTGTTTAATTTGATTAGTTATTTAATAAATCGCAATGTAATATGGAGTATTGATGTTTCGCAAAAAATATTGTTAGGGTAATTACAGTAGTGCTGATTTTTGGCTCTTGTTTCACATGAGATGGTTAGGTCAATAGCTTCTTACTAAAAAGATGTGTTTATCTATGTGTGTGTGTGCTAGCATTCAGCCTTCAAAATTGTCCGATTTTATTACAGTGACTTTTGATAAGGTAAATAGAAACTGTCCAACAGCGTACGCAAACTGTTTTGTTGTAGATATTTACCTAAGAAAGAGGAAAGAAACATCGCCAGATAGGGAACATTTCCACTTTTTTATAGAACTTAGGCCTTGATTTTTGCATTATAATCCTCTGTCTTATTAACGAGCTACAAGATGAATAAAAGATGAAATAATTTATTTATGTGTTTACTCAATCCTTTTAATTGTGTTGTTATATGTTTATAAATTATAGGGTTAGAATAAGAATTTTATACGTTTTAAAACCTATTTATTTATTTAGCAATAAAGAGGGAGTAATGTATGTTTTAACGTGCTGAATGCGATGAATCAAAATTATTCGAATTCAAAATTGAAACTGTATTTCCATTTTTCAGTTACCGTGACAGAAAAACTTTGTTAAATACAAATATATTTACCATTCCTTTTAGGTATCAATATACAATTTTAAATTATCATTTAAAACAAGCGTTATGGAAGTTGACAAGGCTGATATTATTATTACAATTCTAATTGGCTAGGAGGAACAGAAAATGTTCATAGACCTTCTATTGTGTATCGTCTCGACGTTAAATGAAAACTCGCGATTGTCTAATGCTCTGTAGAATTTTTGGAACCAATCACAACACATGACACAGATCATACTGGGAGCAAAATAAATCGTTTTGGAATGTTAACATAATCTAGCTTTAGTTGATACTGAATTGTGATATCATATAATGAATGCCTCGAAACAAAATACGAGATCTTTAGCAGTATGTTGACTCTCAGATTGTATCTTTAATGACAAAGGTTTTATATTTTGTTTTGAGGCATTCATTATGTGATATCACAATTCAGTACCAACTTAAGCTAGATTATGTTAACAGGTATATAATTTTGTAGATTTAGGGTGAGAGCTTTTGATCGCCTGAATGAGATAGTTCCTGAATGGTTAATTGGTTGTGTGGATAATCTTTATGATTGGTTTATTTTTTTAGAATTTTAATCCATATATTGCTGATCTTCATTTCTGAAAAAAAAAAAAATCAACGTGAAGACCATTGCTACGCAACAAGAATAAATAACCACAAAGAAAAACGACAAACGTTATTGTGTAATGTTTACTATATTATATAAGATAATTGTTTGGAATAACTAGAGTTCATGACTGTCTTTATGACACGTTGTAAAGTCAGAAACATCTATTTTTCTATATTGAGTAAATTCAGAAATGTGAATGCAAATAGTGCATGTCAGAGACGCAAACATTATGTATTAATGTCTTTTTGAAAGTAGTAACACAACTCTATGGAAATTAAGTTTTGAATGACAGTTCAAAAGAGTTATGTATTATAATATTATGTTGTAAAGGAAATCAATTTTGCAACTAAGGAATCCATTCTGTTATTTAATTGTCACTTTAATGATGTAGTTATGGGCTCAAGATTAGTTACTTGTCTAGTTACGATTTCTCTGTTTTTAAGAAAAGCAATGGTTGGAAGATTGTCCATTGTCTTTCAAACCATTGTATTATCACAGATATGTAAATCACAATTTTGATATTTTCAAGAAATCATTTATGTTTTTAGTTTATGGGGTATTTAAATAGCAACTCTAATGAGTATACTGAAATGGGCAGCAACTGCCTGTTATATAAAAAAAAACAACACAAAATGCATGTGTAGAACACGGTGGTTTGAAAGACTTTCGTGTTCAGGTCAACCTGAAGATGGAAGACTTTTGAAACGTCATTCTTTAGTCTTCTGTTCTTTTTACAACAGGCGGTTACCGTCCACTTAATGTACTCATCTTGAATACTCTACCTAAATAATAAATCGAAGAGTAATAAATTTTCCGTCGAACATCATCAGCAAGACAATCAGTTTAAGGAAAATATAAAAAGGAATATATTTGTCAGACGTTAAATGAAGCCAAATATATACAGTAACCCTCATCCAACAGAGATAATTTCCAAAAGATAGACATTTAAGAAGTTATCTAATGCGAATTGATAATGCGTTTATGTTATTATTAAACGATAGCTAAAAGGCAGTCTTGTCGCGAGAAACTGGCTTTAACATAATACAATGAGCGTACAATAGGAGTCATTGTTGCTTACACTTATCATAATTAGTTTGAAACGATTGATAACTGGAAAAGACTTTGCAAACACGAAAAAATCAAAGATGTTGATACAGAGGAACTTATAATGGATAAAAACCTGCAAAATCTAGGAGAGTTTTTGTTATCAGAGAAAGTTACCGTATGAAGAGATGAAAGCATAAAATCGCTAACAGAGATTATTTAAAGCCCCCTAGTCAAGAGTATTAAGGTTTGCATAAGAACTAGTATCACACCATCAATGACCTGCTTATGGGATATAAGAATATAAACATTCGTGTAGTTTTGAACCCATGACTTGGGAAGATGATAGTGGAAAGTATAGGTATTAAAGACAGTGATTTACAAAAAAACAACAACAACAAAAACTAATGAACCTGACGCTTTTATCTTATAATCTTGCCTTTAAAATGTTTTATAAACTTTTATAAAGTTAATGGAGTTTGTTTTATTTGGATCCATACAATATTGTTTTATCTTAACGTAATGATATCACAATGACTGGTAACTTTAAAAAGCAAAACTCATTCTCGTGATGCACTCTAGAAGATTGTAAAAAAGAAAAGAAAAAAACAATAACTGACTTTCAATCGAATGTTTTTTTCGCTTGAAATGAACGATCTCATATTCAACAGAAGGTGTAGCTCTGCAGTACTTCATAACATGAAGAAGCAAACATGAAAGTAGTCAACTTTGAGGCCCATGTCAGCAAAAGCAAATAATTTATAAATCATTTTTTGATAAAATTCATGTTGTTTTAAAGTGTTAAAAAGTGAAAGTTGTTTTCGACAAAAGAGCATGAACGAGTATTCATTATTGTTAGAGCAATTTCTACATTAACGAAAGTGTTAAATTGTCGGACTCTGAAAAAATAAGCTTTTGCCAGGTAGTGAGTGACTTTAAATATGTTCAAAGAACAGAAGGAAGAGTAATATTAAACTGAATATTTAGTACAAAGAAAATTTAAATATTATGCACTGAAGTAACTTAGAAGTACGTTATGTGTGTGTGCAAAATAGAAATGCATTTTAGCAAATAACGTAAAAAAATCACAGTCTTGAATGTTGCACATGTTATATTTAAATGTACAGAAAATATTAGACTAGTTTTTCTGGATATGTTACTTACAATTTACGATTACAAGAATGTTTTATTTCTCACTAGCCAAATAAAAAGGTTTTTAGCTATGTGTATGTGACGGGTTAGTTCTCCGCTTGTCCCTGACCATAATCCTGCATAATGTACAGAAACCAAGATAACATATTCTAAGTTTGGTGAAGACACCAGCATTTTTCTTTTCTGATCTAATATTGTTTGAAAGAAGATAGAGAAATAGATTCGTATTTAATGTAAGACGTAATGTTAGTTCGTCAATAAAGATAAAAAACTACGCGTTGGTAGACACAGTACAAATGTGCTTAATAACAAGAATGTTTTCCGGGTTTATCCATACATGCTAGAAAAACAGGTTATGGTTAAAGTAGCTGCCTCTCTAACGACTAACCTAACATGATGACTCCTAAACACGTACCTTACTATTTTAACGTAAGATATTTTGTGTTACTACACGTGTTTCAAAGTGTTGTCAATGAGTTTGTAAACTTTGTTATGAAATTGTCCATACGTGTCATCCCTCCCGTCACACCAAACATGCTCGCCTTTTCAGCCGTGAGGGCGTTATAATGTTCCAGTCAATCCCACTATACGTTGGTAAAAGAGTAGCCCAAAAGCTGGCGGTGGGTGGTGATGACTGGCTGCTTTCCCTCTAGTCTTACACTGCTAAATTAGGGACGGTTAGCATAGATAACTCCCGTGTAGCTTCGCTCGAAATTCAAAACAAGCCAAACCATACGTGTCTTCACGTCTTAACGTCCCAAATTTGTATTGCCCATCTTATCATGTGTGTCGAACATTACAGAAAGTGTTATAAAACGTCAATAAATACTATTATAAGTTTTATTTTTTTACAACAGATTTTCTCACCTCTCAATGCTTGGAAGTAGCATTAAATATTTGTTTTTTAATATCAAATCCGATTTTTGTTTTCGGACCTTTCTACTCTAAAAACGATATCAAAACCCGGATAAAATAGCACGATAGTATAATACTGCTTTTGTTATTCTTTAATAGGTTGTTTAGGCAGAATCTTCATGATGAAACTTTGTAAACGAAAGGCGGCAGAGTTTCGAAACGTCGTCCTCTACACTTGTGTCTCCATAACAGGCAGTTGCTGTCCATTCTACAAAGTTTCATCACTGCTTTTGACATTTTTCTATCTACACTTTTAAAACTTCCACATAATTTACATTTAATATTTATTACTTTTCCCGAACATACTCTCATATTTATCAAGTAGACGTGTTCATATTAAAATATATTTTTCAGTGTTGATACTGACTAGAAATACCCGAAAATTAGTTTTTACTAAAGGTAGAAAAAATCATTTTAATTTATACATGTTAAACGATAATTTGAAGTTAAAGTCATCATTTCTAGTCGAAGAGTCAAACTCTGAATAGCTAAAACTGTTTTGCGATTTTTAAGGAAAGAACGATTACACATCGAATCTTACATCAGACGACAGGTTGAAATCTTTCGTTAGTTATTAGAACATTTTAAGGAAACTAACGAAGCAATGGGTATTCAGAATATCTGTAAAGCATTTAAATAGTTTTTTATCTACGTTATACATGTTTTGAGAATTTGATTAAAGCTTAACTTCAATAACTTTGTTTGAATGGCTTTCATAAAACATTTCAACAGTTTTATGCAACTTTTCGGTAAGAATTTGAAATTAGAATAATACTTTAATGTCAAAATGAGATGATTGCGAAATAAAATGTTTATTCATGTGTATTTAACAAAAGCGATAAACTGAAGACGCGAAAGTGTTTTTGTTTAATATTTCTTGTTTTCCAGAGCGTAAAGATGAATTTGATAGTTTGAATTTCGCGCAAAGCTACACAAGGGCTATTTGTGGAAGCCGTCCTTCATTTAGCAGTCTAAGACTAGAGAAAGTACAACTAGTCATCACCACCCATTGTCAACTCTCGGACTACTCTTTTACCAACGAATAGTTGGATTGACCCACATTATAATACTCCCACAGCTGAAAGGACGAGCATGTTTAGTGTGACGGGGATTCGAACCCGCAACCCTCACATGAACAGTCGAGTGCCTTAACAACTTAGCTATGGCGGGCCCATTTGAAAATTATATACAACTAGCACGAACATTTTTAAGAACACTCCAATGGTCAGTAGGTCAGCTTCGTTTTTCATGCACAGTTTAATTGTACACTTAGTCTTGGGAAATGATTCGATTTGCTTGTATAATAGTTTATTAATCATAATGCAATTTTACACAAATTTTCTCCGTGTGACATGTTAAAAAATGCTTAGCAGTTTCAGGCAGCAATCATTCACAATGTTATGCTTGAAATTTTTTCATATGTCAAAATTAACAACAATATTTTTGAGAAGATAGTGAATGAATTTTTTTTCTCAAAGTATAAATATGTATTATACCTACTAGACCAATACTTTCTTCTCCTACCCACACACTTTCATACCCCTAACCAAATTTATTTTTCCCATATTATAACAACTCATCTCTAACGTATGTATCGCAAATAACTCATTCCATTAAGCTCCCTTTTTATTTTTCTAACTCTTCGAGAATATATTTCAACTTTTTAAAAATATTCTAATTAATTTACTGAACACTAGATGGCAGGTCATAGCCATATTAAAAATTTGAGACCCTTAATACGTTTAATGTTATTTTTTTTAACATTTGGAAATATACTGCATGACCAAACGTATGTGGACACTTGACCATCGCACCCGTATATGCTTGTTGAACATCTCATTCCAAAACCATGGGCATTAATATGGAGTTAGTCCCCCCTTTGCTGCTTTTACAGCATTCACTCTTCTGGTAAGGCTTTTCACTAGATTTTGGAACATGGCTGAAGGAATTCGCTCCTATTACGCTACAAGAGCAATAGTGAGGTCGAGCACGGATGTTAGGCCAGAATGCCTGGCTCGCAGTCGGCGTTCCAATTCATCTCAAAGGTGTTCATTGGGGTTGAAGTCAGGAATCTGTGCAGGCCACTCAAGTTCTTCCACACCAACCTCGACAAACCATGTCTTTAATGGGCCTCTCTTTTTGCACGGAGGCATTGTAATGCTGAAAAAGAAAAGGGCCTTTCCCAAACTGTTGTCACAAAGTTGGAGCACACAATTCTCTAGAATGTTATTGTATACTGTAGCATTAAGATTTCCCTTCACTGGAGCTAAGGAGCTAGCCCAAACCATGAAAAACAGCCCCAGACCATTATTCCTTCTCGACTAAACTTTACAGTTGGCACTATGCATTCAGGCAGGTAACGTTCTCCTGGCATCCGTCAAACTCAGATTTTCCATCACACTGCCAGATAGTGAAGCGTGATTCATCACTCCAGGGAACGCGTTTCCACTGCTCTAGTTTCCAATTGCAGTGTGCTTTACACCCCTCTATCCAACACTTGGTATTGTGCATGGTAATCTTAGGCTTGTGCGCTGCTGCTCGGCCATGGGAACCATTTTCATGAAGTTGCAAACGAACAGTTCTTGTGTTGATGTTGCTTCCAGAGGCAGTTTGGAACTCAGTAGTAAGTGTTGCAACTGTGAACAGACGAATTTTACGCGCTGCACGCTTTAGTACTCAGGGGTTTCGTTTTGTATGCTTATATGGCCTACCGCTTCGTGGCTGAAATGTTGTTGCGCCTAGACGTTTCCACTTCACAATAACAGTACTTACAGTTGACCGAGGCAGCTCTAGCAGGGTAGAAATTTGACGAACTGACTTCTTGGAAAGGTGGCATCCCATCACAGTGCCACGTTAAAATCACTGAGTTCTTCAGTACGACCCATTGGGTTGCCAATGTTTGTCTATGAAGATAGCGTGGCTGTATGCTTGATTTTATGCACCAGTTAGCAATGGATGTGGTTGAAATAACCGAACCCACTAATTAGAAGGGTTGTCCACATATTTTTGGCCATGTAGTGTACAGTCATGTGAAAAAGTTAGGACACCCTATGAAAACTTGTGTATTTTGTAACGTTTTTGGATATATAGATATTTAGTCTCAATTTTAACAATACTGAGAGATTATAGGAATATAACTAAACAATTCAAACTGAATAAAAGACTTTTCAATATCTTTGTTTTTTTTTTGTTTGTTTTGGAATTTCGCACAAAGCTACTCGAGGGCTATCTGTGCTAGCCGTCCCTAATTTAGCAGTGTAAGACTAGAGGGAAGGCAACTAGTCATCACCACCCACCGCCAACTCTTGGGCTACTCTTTTACCAACGAATAGTGGGATTGACCGTCACATTATACGCCCCCACGGCTGGGGGAAGCGAGCATGTTTAGCGCGACGCGGGCGCGAATCCGCGACCCTCAGATTACGAGTCGCACGCCTTACGCGCTTGGCCATGCCAGGCCCTTTCAATATCTTTCGTAAATGTAATTCTACAAAAATGCATATTCTAACTGAGGAAAAAGTTAGAACACCCTACCCCCTAATAGCTGGTGTTACCCCCTTTGGCTGAAATAACTGCAGTGAGACGCTTCTTGTAGCCATTTACCAGTTTTTGACATAGGTCTGAAGAAAGTGTGCCCCACTCATCAATGCAGAATTCTTTCAGTTGTGAGATGTTTGAGGGGTTTTTTGCATGTACAGCCCGTTTCAAGTCACCTCACAGCATCTCAATGGGATTAAGATCTGGGCTTTGACTCGGCCATTCCAGGACTCTCCATTTCTTAGTTTTCAGCCAGTCTTTGGTGGATTTACTGGTATGTTTTGGGTCATTGTCGTGTTGTGAGGTCCAGTTCCGCTTCAACTTTAATTTTAATACAGATGGTCTCACATGATCCTCAAGCACCCTCTGATGCACAGTAGAATTCATGGTGGATTCTATGATTGTAAGCTGTCCAGGTCCTGCTGCAGCAAAGCAGCCCCAAACTATGACACTTTCACCTCCATGCTTCACAGTTGGTATGACTTTCTTTTCACATTTTTTTTTCACATCTTGTGTTATCTGTAGCCAACTTTCGATTGGGGAACTTAAAACTACGATTAGAAGTCAACCGTTTCAAAATTACATTTGAAATTCAACTTCATATCTCCTTGCAACCGCGTTAAACATTTCAATAACATTTTTTACAGATCCTTAAATGGTGCTGCTGTTGCCTTAATTAACATATTTGATGAGAATTATTTCATTTGCCGATTGATAGCTTCTCGAGTTTTAGTTGGGTTTAAAGAAGTTATACTGAATATTGTTTATTTTACTTTGCATATGGATACACCAAATAGGATATTGGTGAGCAAAATTCTAATTTACTTTTCAAAATTGAAATTTTTAAGCAATTGGTATTTCATTTTTGCATTTAAAATTAAGCTTATTTGATATGCAAAAGCTTACCAGTGTCATTTGTTTACTTTTTTAAAATGTTTGTTTTTTCCTCCATGGCAACTAGTGTGAGACAAAAATTAGCAATAAAATTTTCTCATATTGAATAACCAAATAATTATATGGTTATAATACTATGATCTAACAGTTATGTAATTTAAAAAATGAAATTGCGACAAAAAACACAATTATTTTTGCACATCCACGCGGATTATTTTATTTCTTTTACTTATAATACATTAGTACACATATTTCCATCTATATTTACCCTTTCAAGTGTAACCTACTCTACAAAATTAAAACATACAATTTCTTAAATTAGAAATATAAAACTGTAAAATTATTTTTCTGTTAGCTGTAACATATAACTTTTATAATTTTTCTTGAATATTAAAAGGTTTATATTATGTCATTAAAACACAGAAACGTATCATCATAGAGCGTTTAAAATTAATATTTTTCAATAATCGATGAAAGAAATGACAAACCATAACAATCTTTTTTATAAGTATTTCTAGATATTAAAAAATGCATTAGATTTAAAATGAAAGTATGTAACAATTTCTAAAAACATACATTTAATTTTTGGGCACACTCACTCTTAGTTTTGACATTAAGATTTACCAGATGTCGAAAAAATGAAGTTTCAACTTTTTATCTTTTATAATTTAAGCTTCTTTAGATATTGTATTTGAAGACAGAACAAGAATTTTGTGAATATTCCTTTATACATTAATCTTTTGTGGGTTAGACATCTTTAATATCACAATGCAGTAGTGACTAAAATACAAGCAAAGCACGGACAAGAAAACCTAGTTTATTGCTGTGAATAAAACTCTGTTGTTTACTTGACACTGTTCATGTCTTGTTTCAGTGTGTCCAGTTCCGGTATTCTTTTATATTGTTGATTCAACGTGAGTAGCTGGAAAAACAACAACGACATTAGCTAGAACAGAGACATTCTAATACAACATGGAAAGGAAGCTCACTCAGAAGACACTCAAACGGTTAGAATTATGTACCAGTTAATAATTTTCATCTAATTGAATAAAATATTAATTTTATGATTTTATGGCGTGATATAAAAATGTGTGACGATATACCATTTCCCATGATTAAATTACGTCAGTTTGTAGAATAAGACACTAAATATTAATGGCTCTTTCATTACATATCATATATTTATATTCCAATTTGTCATAAAAGGATTGGATACCTCTTGTTACGTGAGTTGCTGGAAAATATAATAACATTATGGTACGAATATGCAAGCAGAGAAACTGTACTTTTTACAATGAAAACGTATTAATTACGATTTGTTCTAATTATAAGTGCAATACAGATTTTGAAATGTGAAACGAGTTCACACTAATTGGCTAAGAGATTTTGCGGAACAAATAAAACGTTAAGAGAAACGTTTAGTTCCTTTATCGCTTTTTAATTTATGTTTCTAAAGATCATCGGCGTGTGTTCATATCGACTTAAGTTTAAAAGTCGTTACAACGTGTCAAAACATGTACTTTATAAATATGAAATTGTTTTTGTTTATAAAGGGGCTAATGTTTAAAAATTTGCAATCAGTTGATTGTTTCTTTTGTTTGTTTTTGAATTTCGCACAAAGCTACTCGAGGGCTATCTGTGCTAGCCGTCCCTAATTTAGCAGTGTAAGACTAGAGGGAAAGCAGCCAGTCAACACCACCCACCGCCAACTCTGGAGCTACTCTTTTACCAACGAATAGTGGGATTGACCGTCACATTATAACGCCCCCACGGATGAAAGGGCGAGCATGTTTGGCGCGACGGGGATGCGAACCCGCGACCCTCAGATTACGATTCGCACGCCTTAATACGCTTGGCCATGCCAGGCCCACAATCAGTTGAAACAACAATGGTATGACAGCTCTATACAAGGACAAACATGTAATAACAGATATAATATTTGTTTTATTTGTTTGTAGTTAAGCATAAAACTACACAATGGGTAATCTGTGCTCTATCCACCACAGGTATCGAAACCCGGTTCCTAGTGGCACAGCGGGGTGGATATAATGAACTGCCACCGTGTCAGTTTTGATCACAAGTGGAATGTTTTATTGCTTGTAAATATATTACATGTGAAATATTAAGTATTTCTAGTAAACAGTTCAGATTTCCACCCTTCCCCTAATTTATAATTAAAATTCAATTTCTTAAACAACGTACAACGTTTATATAAATATTGACTTCTTATGATTAATCCAGCTAATTATTTTTATATATTAAAAAAAAATCTAATGTCTCAGGATAAAAATATAATTTCTGGTTTCGGTAAACAGCCCCCATCATATTGTGATACATAAAATGTGTGTTTTTAGAGACTTAGGTTTTATCTCTTGTACCTTATTGTTAGAAAGATTATCAAAGGTACACCAAACATTTAAAAGATAAGGTATTTTAAAACTAGTCAACACACACATATAAATGCATATATATGGAGCACATGCAAAAGTACCTGTCCCCAGTGAAAGGAAAGTTTAAGTTAATCTATCGATTTGAACCATTTCATGGACTTTAAAGAACTTAACTGTGTTGAATTTGTGGTTTCATCCAGAGCTAAAACTCTGAACTACTTATACTTTTCACTGCGAAAAATAATTGTTGATTATTTCAGTCACGCTAAGAGGCGCTCAACAATATTATATCGGTAAATCTACATTTGTATTCTGTAAGTTACGCCACATTTTGAAACGTGAATATAGTGAAATTAATTTCTAGCAATTTAGTGTACAATATCCTGTTGGTATCAACACTCACTATTCATGACTGTTCTTCTGCCATTTCAAAAGTGAATGAAACACTTTGCCTACGGGAGACAGACAAACGCTCTGAAGTTACCTCGATTCGTAATAAACAAGATTGAAAATTTTCAATACTCTGACGCTTGAGACCTTTGTTCTAACGAATGCTGTTTCGTACAGGCTAAAAATTTAAGGAATAATCCAAAATTCATGTTCACTCAAACCTTCCTATCTCTTAAAATGTTTTTATTTTTATTTTTCCAAACACCATGTATAGAATTATATTATTGTGCCACATGTAGCAGATTGTCTGAATATTGTTATATTAAAAATCTCATTTGTTTTTATTTCATTCATTCTTTGTTGTGTAAAATCGGGTGATCGTTAACTCAAATGTAGTAACACCACAAAAATCTACAAAGTTTATATTTAAATGCAAATAGGGAGGCTGCTGTCACCGCAATAGTATCTTCTGTACTTTTTAAGGGTCAATGCTAAATCAAAACTATAGGATGAACTTGTCAGTCTAAAAATATTTGTATGTAAGAATAAACAAGTAAATATGCTATCTGCTAATTCTAGGTACGCCTAACAAAACAGTTTTTAAACATACTTATTCGTTAACCTATAACTAGAATATATTTTTGGAAGTTTAATCGATTAAAATATAGTGCCAAAGAAAAAACAAACAAAAAAGAACATTTAACTCAATGATAAAGTTCAAAATTATTTGTCCCGTCTTATCAGAACTTTATGGACTCGGCATAGCCAGATGGTTAGGGCACTCGACTCGCAATCTGAGGGTCACGGGTTCAAAACTCCGTCACATCAAAAGTGCTCGCCCTTTCAGCCGTGGGGATGTTATAATGTTTCAATCAATTCTATTATTCGTTGGTAAAAGAGTAGCCCAAGAGTTGGCGGTGGGTGGTGATGACTAGCTGTTTTCCCTCTAGTCTTACACTGCTAAATTAGGGACGGCTTGCGTGGATAGCTCTCGTTTAGCGTTGAGCGAAATTAAAAAAAAAAAACGAACAGAATTTTGCACGTTTATGAATGTGTAAAAGTGTTTGTCACATTTCATGTCACAATACATTGATTTTCTAGAACTTTTTAATGAGAACCAACGCACCACTAGTAATTGTTTTGAACGTCTAGCAACGTACATTATTGCAAATAATACACTAATTTGCTATGAATGCAACAGGTTAAAACAGTATACAAATTAAACAAAATTGGAATGAACGTGTAATCAAAAGAGCTCGATAGTTATTTTAACAAAGTTACTAACTTTGTACATTCAGTCGAAGAGACTAGAAAATGCATTTATAGACTGAATATCTAAGTTAAAAATAGCATACACATAATTCTAACGGGTAGACCCGAATATTACTATAAACTTGTTTAGTAGTTGACAAATCTTCGTTAAATAAGTGTCTTGATATCGTATTTCTTGTCAATTGCCCAAAACAGGTTGAAAATTTCCCAGAAAAACATATATTCTTCTTAAAATAGAGCTTTTGTTTTTGAATTTCGCCCAAAGCTACCCGAGGTCTATCTGTGCTAGCCGTTCCTAATTTAGCAGTGTAAGACTAGAGGGAAGGCAGCTAGTCATCACCACTCACCGCCAACTCTTGGGCTACTCTTTTACCAACGAATAATGGGGTTGACCGTCACATTATAACGCCCCCACGGTTGGGAGGGCGAGCATGTTTGGCGCAACCGGGTTGCGAACCCACGACCCTCAGATTACGAGTCCCACGCCTTAACACGCTTGGCCATGCCGGGCCTGAAATAGAGCTTGCTGTAACTGAATATATGCTGGTAATGCATACAAAGTATTAATCGAAGAAGATAATATCTGACAAAATTTGGTTTATTTGCGAGACTTTGATCACGATTTTGTTTATATTTTGATAAATTATATATTTATTTCAATCTAACTATGAAATACTGAAGTCATTTTACTTCCTGTCGCCTAAGTCATAAGGTCAGAAATAATGTTCTTCTCTACAACCATTCACATGCTAGAATTATGAAGGAAGTGGTTTGCCTTGTCCCCGTTTCAAGATTCCCGCAAGTCAAGTTTCGGAATCTGCTATGTCATCTCTTTAAAAACAAATATCTTACAAACATCTTCGTATGCATTATCCTTGATTTAAAATGCGGTAAACTCATTAGGGGTAATTTTAAAATACGACCCTCGATAAGATAGTAATTAAGCTTAAGAGCATTAAGTTGTTTACCTCAAACAGTATAGCCGTCTTCATTTTCAAAGAAATACCATATTCTACCATATATTCAAAATGAAGTGGAAGACATTCGAACTTATGCAAAATATCTAACATGCAAAGTATTTTATTAGCAGAAATGTACAACTTTATGAACGAGTTTCTGTTTCTTTGTTAAAAGGTATTTGACAAACGTTACAGTAACTATCCGTGCTGTGTTCACCACAGGGATGAAACCATGAATTTTAGAATTACAAGCTGAATCATTGGAAAAGCTTATGGGCTGATTTAAAAGTTAAAATAGTTCAAATGTAACAAATAACTAGACTGAAAGTATGCCTCCAGGAAATAATGTCTTTTCACTTTTACGAACCTGTATCTTGGATGTGGTATGCTCATTACACATTTGTAAAGTAAGAAAACCTGTTAAGAGCTTCGAAAACAAATAAACGAAACAACAAGCATAGCCCTCTGTGTCTGCAAGGTGGTTAGGGAGATCAACTCGCAATCTCAGGGTCTCCATCTCACCAAACATGCCCGCCCTTTTAGCCGTGAGGATAATATTATAATATTACGGTCACTCTAACAACTTGTTGGTAAAAGAGTAGTTCAAGAGTGGACAGTGAGTGGTGATAATTATCTGCTTTCCTTCTAATTTTTCACTGCTAAATTATGGACGACTAGCCAGATAGCTCTCGTATAGCTTTGCGCGCGAAATTCAAATCAAATCAAACGTTTCACTTATTGATTCGAAATGAAACGTATACTAATAACAGAAACTGTTATTATCACTCTGAGGCCCTAACTTATTATCATGATGCCTGTAGCTTATAATTTATAACTATGAAGTCAATAACTTGTAGCTCTATTATTTATCACTATGGGGTGAATAACTCCCCACTATGAATTTTATGACTTAGAGTAATGATGGTGAAAATCCAAGTTAAATGGAACAAAGTATCTGAAGACTTGCAATTAGAGATGAGTTTCGACACACTTGTGTGTTCTCTTCAAACTCACGTTTTGTGGCAGGAAAACTGGTCAACAACTTCGACATGACTCAGAACTTCGTATTATCATTAGGGCACAGATGCCTAGAAAGTTGATTAGCCATGAGATCCATAACGTATATAGCTTATCACTGTGAGATCCCTAAGGTATATAACTTGTCACTATGAGATCCATAACGTATATAGCTTGTCACTATGATACCATAACGTATATAACTTGTCACTACGAGATCCCTAAGGTATATAACTTGTCACTATGAGATCCATAACGTATATAGCTTGTCACTATGATATCCATAACGTATATAACTTGTCACTACGAGATCCCTGAGGTATATACTTGTCACTATGAGATCTGTAGTATATAAACTGAAGATATGATATGTTTCATTCACTTCAAACAAATATAACGTGTGCTTGTGGGTCTATGTACTTTCCGTCACGTCATACATATAATAATCCGCGCTCTTCAAGGCCAGTGCTATTAATTAGAACAGATATAAAAAATGGTTGGTTAAGACATATATGTAATAATTCAACCGGCCCGGCATGGCCAGGTGGATAAAGCATTCAACTCGCAATCCGAGGGTCGCAGGTTCGAATCCCCGTCACACCAAACATGCTCGTCCTTTCAGCCGTGGGGCGTTATAATGTGACGATCAATCTCACTATTCACTGGTAAAACAGTAGCCCCAGTGTTGGCGGTGGGTTGTGATGACTAGTTGCCTTCCCTCTACTCTTACACTGCTAAATTAGGAACGGGTAGCGTATATAGCCCTCGTGAAGTGGGCCCAGCATGGCCAAGTGAGTTAAGGCGTTCGACTCGTAATCCGAGGGTCGCGGATTCGAATCCCTGTCCCATCAAACATACTCGCCCTTTCAGCCGTGGGGGCGTTAATATGTAACGGCCAATCCCACTATTCTTTGGTAAAAGAGTAGCTCAAGAGTTGGCGGTGGGTGGTGATGACTAGCTGCTTTCCCTCTAGTTTTACACTGCTAAATTAGGGACGGCTAGCACAGATAGCTCTGGAGTAGCTTTGTGCGAAATTCCAAAACAAACAAACAAACTTATTATTTTCATAGTTAAATTGTATTGCGACTAACACCAAAGTTATAATGTTACGAAATTTTCGTGATTCACGTAAACGTAAACGAAAACCTGATCAACTAAACGAGGCGAAACCATTTTTGATTTTGTAAATTGTATGTATATTATTTTCTTAAGAGCACTTAGAAAATAGTTACACTTGAACAGTGATGATTGAGATAAAACTGGTGTTCGTAGTAATTTTCAACTTTATTTGGCGCTGTGTTCGCTTTCATTCAAAACTTTTTTGTTTTTTTTAATGTTCCATGTTACTCAGTAGATTTTCAACCTTACTGAGATTTTAGAGTTTTTACGCGTTCACTATAAATTTGTATCCGTCTAAACATTAGGTTCACACTGGATTATACTAGTCTTTTAATTTACTTTGATGATGCGTTCAAGTCTATTCACAGGGATTTTTTTTAGTTCACTTTGATGTCGTGTTCATGCCTATTAATAGCGATTTTGAAATCGTATGCTTGGAATATTAAATTCAGTTTTAAAGTTCTTGGAATGAACTCAGATGAATCTCTATGTTAATATACAGGACAAATACATTAAAAATACGCTAAACTGAAATTAATATGTATTCTAACAGAACTGATTCCAATTACCACTCCAATATAATAGTACATGACGTATATCCATATAAATGAATGCGGTTTTGATATAAAGGTACATTTTTCTACGTTTAACATCAAAAGTCAAACTTCGGAATATTTTCTCGATTAAGTTTCTGTATCAGGTACCAGTATGAAACCGCCGTGCTCGGGAGCCAAAGACATTCTTTCCTTGGAAATTTTTTTCATATTCCAATAGATGCTAACACGAATGAATATTACTATTTACAGCTGAATGGGCGAAGTCTTAAAAGCTTTTAACCATATGTCTCCGATTATAAGCTTTGTTCACACCTATTCTTTTGGTGTTATAGTTACATTGAAACTTGTTACACTTCTGAATTAAAAGGAAAAACAATCCACAAACCACTTATAATCTGATGAATACAGCTTTTGTAGCCTCAAGTATCAGTAGAAACGACCAATTGTTTGGACTCTATACCGTTTGGAAGAGTTATAGCGGAAGAGTCAACAACGTAGAGGCTTATTAAACCTGGCTATGAGTGGCCTAGTGACTAGCATACCGGGCTGTGAATTCACTGTCTCCTTGGTCTCCTTTCCATTTAGGGCCGTGGATACGTTATAAGAGTACAACAATTCAGTTAGAGTAGCACAAGAGATAGCTGTGGGCTCTGGTGACTGGTTGTCATTCTGTTAGTAACCAGTTTAAAAGACAGCCTCTGTGTTAGTTTTGTGCCTAAACCCGAAACAATTAGCCTGTAAAGACTTTCTTACAATTTATCAAATTTAAAGTATATTTCAGGTAGGATACAAACAGTATAAAATACATCGTACACAATACTGATTTGATTCGTAATTCTAACAGAATAACTATTTAGACTGATTAATGAAAACGACAAGTGACTTAGGAAATCGAGGATATCTAATCGATTAACCCCGCTAGATTCTTAGACTAATTTATTGATTAAGTTGGTGTCTTTTTTTTTAAAAAAGGTACACAATGGGTTTGGTTTGTTTTGAATTTCGCGCAAAGCTACACGAGAGCTATCTGCGCTAGCCGTCCCTAATTTAGCAGTGTAAGACTAGAGGGAAAGCAGCTAGTCATCACCACCCACCACCAACTCTTGGGTTACTTTTTTACCAATGAATAATGGGATTGACCGTCATATTGTAACGCCCCCACTGCTGAAAGGGCGAGCATGTTTGGTGTGACGGGAATTCGAACCCGCGACCTTCGGATTACGAGTCGAGTTCCTTAACCACCTGGCCATGCCGGGCCGTACACACTGGGCGACGTACGTTGTCTACCACACGAAATGTAGCCCAAGATTTTAGTGTTTTAAGTCCGTAAGCTTACGTTGACACACAAGGGAAGTATTGGGTAAGAGAAACAATACAAGAAACTTGGAAGCCATTTCACAAGATTAAAACTGATTGGTATGATGTGTTAATTTATAAATAGCAGCTAAATGTGAGAATTCAATTGCTCCTTCCCGGAATTATTCCATGTTTTTCAAAGACTATTGAAACTAAATTTATCTCATACCAAGGTAACACGCAATTATAAAGCAATTTTTAAGAGACCCAGAAGCCAAAGGGATACTGTAAACCAAACTTGGAAAACGCTCGAACTGTGATTTATCTATTGTTTTAACCCTAAAATCAACAGTGTATCATAAAGACATTCCACGTTTTAGTGGCAACTTTGAACAAGGATATACTCTCTACAGCAGTTTCTCATATAAAAACAAAGCTACAGTGTGATCCCTTCTTCGAAAAACGCAGTGAAACTTTCAAAACATTGTTTTATTGTTGATACTTGTTCAAGACCATTCATTTCTTTAACTTGCTTTATAATATAAGAACGGTTTGTGTTCAACACTTTCAACACTTAATAAAACAACGATGTATATTTAACTATTTCTTCTGATTTTTCTTGGTTGGGGTTTGATCAATCAATAACGATCTAGGACAATGAAAGAGATTAGAAATGAGAATAATAAAGTATATTTTTCTTACTACTTCGAACTTTTCGTGTCCTCTTTTGATTTAATTATAGCGTGTTTTTTCCACGACCTCTCTTTTTGCCTGCTTTTAATTCAACAAAAAATCCATCATGTCTTCATTCCCAATGTCTATATTTCATACACAAAATCAAACACATCATCTTTGTATTTACAAATGAGAATATGGTAAACTTGTCTTTCAGACGTCCCCTTGAAAACATATTCTCTATATGTAAATTACTAGTGATCTTTCACAAAAGTCTTGGCTTCGCAAAATATTAAACGCTAACCAGTTTTGTGAGCAGAACGAAAGGTGAAACAAAAGTTGTATAATTTGAAAGATCGAATACGAAATAATCAATCATCGTTCAATGGCAATTTTAGCGCTTTTTTACGTTTTGTCAAATACTACCTATTACGACCAAAACATCTACTAATTTATGTAAAATCGACTCTAGATTTTAGGTTAAAATCTTATTATTTTATTTGTATCATTACTTTAAAACAAATACACCAACATTTCATACATTATATCCTATCTCTTTGTAAAACATAAAAGGCCAAACGGTACCACGTTCTGTTGGCATAATACACAAAGAACAAACAACTAAACTTATTCGACTTACGACAGTTGGTCGGTTATAAAAATAACAGTGAAATTAATCAAATTGTTTTAAGAATGTATTCTTACATGAAAATCATTTCAGTTTGAAGTTAAAATAATTTCACGTGGCAGTATGTAGTTGACATAAAAACTTTGAAAACTAATCTAAAGTAAGCCATTTTCATTCATGTGGATATAAACTGTTCCTTTGTTTGCTTCAAACATTCGTGCAAAGGTACAAGGAGTGTTGGACAGCGTCGAAACGAAACACTAATTTTTAATTTTGTGAAAATAAAGGTACAAGGACTAGACAACAGCAACAACCATTGCCAACTTTTAGACTTCTGTAATCGAAGTATAATATTTCATTATTACTCTTATAACGCACATCCGACCGCCATTATGGGAGTCGCATTTCTGTAGCAACGGGATTTGAAGATTTCTCAGAGTCGAGCCAAGCGTTGGAGTTGCCATGTGTGGTTAATCGTTGTCTACGTATTGACGAGTCCATGAATGAGGAACTGTAAAAGAACTTATCGATTTCACAAAATACTGTATCGGTGAGTAATCGATTGTAACTGGCCAAACAATACTTTTTACTTCTTACGTAGGTCTATAAACCCAGCTTGTCTCTTATTTTGGCAATTTAATTGTGTGTTTAGATATACACGTTAACGTAAAAGATTAAGTATGCAAACGTCTAGATATTTGTCTGTGTTTAAGATGGAACAGTATTACTTTATTAGTTTTGAAATCGATTATCGTTGAGTTTTATTCATTCATATGCGTCCCCAGTAGCACAGCGTTATGTCTGCGGACTCCAACCGCTAGAAACCGAGTTTCGATACCCATGGTGGGCAGAGTACAGATAGCCCATCGTGTAGCTTTGTGCTTAATTCCAAACAAAGAAATTTTATTCATATTTTGTATTAACTTTATCAACTGTTGCAACTAAGCCATTTTAACTTAAATATGAACTCACCATACCTTTTGTCTAATTGATTATATATTGTATCATCACAATTTTAATTGAAGTTTATATTACGTGAATTTCCAAGGACAAAAAGAGAATAAAACTTTAGCAATGTTAACGAAAGTGGAAAGCTAACGTTACTGCAACAACCAATTTTGTAAACAAGAAAATAGGAAGTAACATTCTGTGTGGCTGGGACGATTTTCCGATAAAAAAATCCCATTATATTAAGTTCTTGAGTGCACCTTTCCAATTAAAAACTTTTTCAGTATTCCAGCATGTTGCGTATTTTTTAGGTATATTATCCCATGGTATTTGGCACGTTTTCTATTTAACAAAGAAGTTTTCCATGACACTGCTCAATAGTGAGCACTTCGTCAATATAACCTTTAATCAAAATTAATATGCCTTCTTTACACCATTTCATCATATTGACATTCTCTTTAACACGCAATTCTGTGATACCGAGTTTTCTCCATTATGCCATTTAATCATAATGAGTGTCCTTTCAATACATCGCTAAGATGCTCCAAGAAAATACATGTACTATGTCACTGATTATTTACAGTTATAAAATGTATGCGATAAAATGTTGTATGTTGTAATTTATGAACTTATTACTATACACCAAAGGATGTATACATCATGAAACATTTTAATGCTAAATTAGAGAAAGCTTATTTATTATATGAGATTCATTGTTCAATTGGAGAAACTTGCATGCATCGGTAGGAATTCAACATTGAATATGAGATACATCTATACATTATTAGGATTCATTGTTCAATTTGAGACACGTAAGTATTAACAAGGCTTTATTTAATTTGTATGGACTGGAGGGAATCATTGTTAAATTTCAGTAATATTCTTGTATTATTATTATTATTTCAGGATATTGTATGCCACATATATCTATCTATCTATATATAAAGCACATGTAGAAAGCGAAAATATTAACTACGAAAATAGATACAGATGCACAAGATGTTTCACGGTGCAAGAGAACACGTAACAAACACGTAGGCTACGTGACGGTCTGCACGTGGACGTTTCACAACTCGCGTACATGGCTCAGGTGATTTGTTGCTTCAACATTATGAAAGTACTCTATTTATATTGACGTTCAGGCAGAATAATATTATACGTCTACGAGCATAGGAGGGCGCAATCACGGGAAGAAAATGACGTTTATTTTATAAGCTGGCCATACAGTTTTTGTGACAATAATTACAAACAGCAAGTAGAAAGCCATTCAAAACCGGTTTTGCTCATTAGGAAGCGCCTTTTCTTCTTTCATTAATATCAGTAGTAATACTGCAGTTAGTCGTAAGTTCCTTACGAAAATGTTCTCGATATTCAAGTTTGGCTTTTAAGTTACATGTAATCGTTTTACTTCAAGCCAAAGTCATTGTATTATAATGTAGCTGCAGACTTAGAGAGCGGGAGAAACGTCAAGAGTATCACGAAATATTTGATAATACTGACATAAATAACAGTGTGAAACTACAGACGAGAAATTTTGTTGCTAAAACTGTAATACATATATATATATTAATTATACCTAAAGAAAACAAAATATAGCTTTGACAACACAAGTTTAAAATACTTTGAGATACTAATAACGTGAATCCTGACGACCTAAGTGAGAATATATCGTACTTAGAAAAAATAAAACCAGATATGATGCACTGAGCAAACTTAACTCATTCTTCAGTAACGTTAAAAGTATTTTAATGTCTGTAAGATTTTCTAAGAAAACATATCGTGTAGATTTCTATGACGCGTTCGGGGATCCATGATTCTCCTTGTAGGTAATATCTTGCAGTGTATTTACCATTCAATATCCAGTACAAGAACTGGGTAATAATCATCCGAAAGCACTCCAGAATGACAAAGATAAAACTGATTTTTCTGCAGCATTAATATTTCTTAAAATTTCTATTGATTTCTTCTTCGATTATCATCGTAATATTTAATATGTTAGAACTGAAAATCGAAACGGCAATGATAGATACTCTTATTTAACGTAGCTGAGTGTGTAGTTGCAATTCGTCATCGTGCGTAGGTGATGCACGATACTGTTACTAGAAAAGGTTACGTGTGGTATTATTAATTTAAACATCATCTTCTGTACTATTTCAAACATTATTTTGAAAAATTTGGATCTTTTTTTTTAATCATATGAGGATTTAGTGTCCCTGTAGTTTTTAGATCTCATATAAATCTGCCTTTCTGATGCAGGGTATTCATAATAAGAGTCACGAGTTAAGCGTATAATTAACGAGTATGTTTCACGGACTAGTTTACGTAGTGAGAAACCTAAAGAAAAGCTGACGGTGTTAACATAATAGTAAACAAAATAAAAACTTGTTTCAACTAAAATCATAAAAATGCATAATAAAAAATAGAAAACAGTGCCTACCTTCTGAGGTGTCTCTGGGTTCACTCTTTCCCATGGTGGAAATTCTTTTCTCTTGTTAACTCTAAATATATAAAAGTTTTGTTGCATTTTAAACTCAAAACTATATCGAACAATATTTTCGATTGTTTTGGTTAGTTAAAAAAGAAATTCCAGAGAGGAAGAAAATCTTTAGATTATTATTGTTTCAGTAAATTTACTTTTTCTGTTTTACTTCTAAAATTTTTAAAACTTTTATTCAGTGAATTATTGGGGATAAAACTAATATTTAGTTTTATAGTATGAAATACAATGTGATTTCAGGATTACTCAGGTATGCCTCAAAGGTTACCTACAGGGTGTACCCATCCATATGTTGTGTCTAAACAACGTTATAATACTAATGATGAGTTGAAGGCAGCTGTTACAGCGGCATTTGGAACAACACCCCTTGTTATGTTGAGGAAAATGTCTCACAGAACATGGCGTCGCATAATATTATGGAGCGAGAATGAAAGACAGTACACAGATACACTGGATACATAATATATATGGATGAGTAGGGACTTATGGGCCACCATGTACAATCATTACTAGTTTTATACTTAATTAATTAACCTACTTCCGTTTGGATAGTTTGAATCTAAAAACTAAAGATTAAGTGTTTCTGTGGTGAGAGAATTTAGTTACTTGGAGTTTAAAAAGAAACGTTTTGTCAATGAAGAGTGCGAAAATGTATATTCTTAAATTATTCTAATGCTTATTTTTATGGGTGTGACGTCAAATCACGAAATGTTGATAATTGTAATCACATCTTTCTTTATTGACGCATTACGTTTTTCCAGTAGGAAGAACGTATAACAGTATTTCAATACACTCGATTTGCTGTATGTTTCTGCCGATGAGGTCTTTCGGTCAACACCAGAGCTCATCAGGTTAAGTGGGTTACACCACATCCATGGATAGCTTATAATAATATTATGTTTCGTCATTAACCTGTAATAACCTAATTCTAAACTTACAAGTCTAGCAAAGTGAAATAACGTTGTAAGCCTAATTAGTTACTTCAGCGATTCCTTGGCTATAAACATGTTATTCTGACAAATTTGTAGGGGTAATTTGGGTACTTTTGCAGATACAACTGTAGGAGAAACAATACTTCCTTCAATACCACATACCAGGCTTCTCAGTTGATGTTCATGTTATGATATATTATTAAATTATAAACTATGCGAAACAATGTGATCCTGATTTTTATTTGTTGTTTACTTTCTAGAAGCACAAGGTAATCCAGTGAAGCCAAATACGTGTACTCCCTTCTCACTTTCTCTGTCACATAGTAACATCCACTGCCTGCTACTTATTTACTTTCTCAGTCACACAATAGTTATCTACGATATTCTTATGTTATCGGTCACATTATAGTAACTGTTACTTCCTACCTATTGTTTTAGTCACACGATAACACTTACTCCCTTAATTTCACAGTTAAGAAACAAAACTATTCCCTATAACTTACTTATTTTCTCAGTCACAGTATAACTCTATACTTGGGTAACTTAGGATTATACATACAAATTAGAAATATGTGGTCCAAAAATAAACATGGCATACATGCCATTTAGCTATCGTTAGAGAAAATTAGAAGATTAGAAAATCCTTTATTATACGTACTATTTAGGAAGCAAGTTAGTTTTCTCATTATAATGTTAAAAACTTTAAACTTTACGAGAATGAGTTCTATTTGTTGATGAGGTAATGAAACAGGTAGATTATGAAGCCACCATTTACCAGTCAAAGCTCTACTTATATCATTGTGTGTTTGTAACATGAAACAGTAAGCAATGTTCTATGTATGAACGTAAAACGTGTAGAGAAGACCCTGCTAGGTATCAAAATAATTCACTATATACAACATGTGTACTTATATCGAGTAGTTAGCGTGCCGAAAAGCACTTGGCACATGAGCCATAAATTTTATTGTAGAAGTGCAAATACCTCACCATGTCATAAAGTAATAAACGATACTTTGTATGAAGTTAAAAGAAACATTTCAGTCACAAAGAAATTTCATTATTATGATAAATGATTAAAGCAATACTTCTACAAAGGTTGAGTATGTTATAACAATTTTGAATTTGCAAATCAGCAAGTTACATGACAAACACAACTATTATAAAGTCACGATTGAACGGAATGTATCAGAACTACATTTTGAAATCATTTGGCGTCGTATAGGTAGTTTAATGCTAATGAAAATCAAGACATTCAGCTCTCTTCGAATGGACATGCAACAGTCATTTTCGACACATGTAAATCGGGGGATTTAGAAATTAGAAAGCGGTAATATCCTTTGTATCAAATGCCATTAGAAAACAAAGGAATTTAAATCAGCTTGGTTCACCAAGACCATCCAGAAAGATACTCAAAACAGGTTATATCTCAGTCGTGAAAAGCAAAGTGTGGAGCGTTGTAACGACTATGAATCCACGGACACAAAGACCACTAACAAAAACTGTTAACATGCTCAAACCAACAACACCCAATACAATCAAGAGAAATCTTTGTTTGGAAACATGAAACAATTCACGAGTGCCCAAGCTGATTCCATGACATATCTATTCAATTGTCATACACCTGGTAACTGGAGAATAAAATGAGTATTCAAGTTATTTCAAACAAAGACATATATTTGAAGTCATTAAGTGCAGGGTCTATGGAATTTTGTGGGATTTGACTGTTGGAATGGGCGCTGGGAAACCATAGTCTTCGTATTATCTGTGAAAAACATGAAGAGACAGGCAGAGCGTTTTACAATGGAAACAACACTGCACAATCATCAGATAGAGCTCTACCGAACGCTTCAACATGGATGTGGCTTCAAAATTGTTTTAATATGATACAGTTACGACAGAAAGTGTTCGTACCCCTGCGTCCCGTAGTTTTTTACTCTTAAAAAACGTATATCTTAAAACGTATCACGATTAGGCTAATAGACATATATTACATTATAAATATTATACTAACACACATCTAGATAAATTTTATGTAAATTAAACGACAAATAAACTGTTTATAAACAAATAACTAAAAATAGGAGGAGCAGAAAGTGTTCGTACATTTCAGAACGTGTGAAAAAAACTGATATTCCCGTAAAAAATTTGTTTAGTTTGGCGAATAAACTACATTATACCATTCCAGAACTAGACACTTGGTTCATAATTATTGAAATTTAGCCAGCAAAAAATGTACTTCCGGTAATTTAGCGCCGTCTCCGTCATAATCTGCTTGGTCATTATGGCGAACAGGAAACAACAGTCCAGTGATTTAAAAAACTGAATTATTGTAAAATACAATTCTCGTGTGTCTCTTTCCGGTATTGATACACAACGCAATGTGCCGAAATCTACTGTTCAAAGCATAATTGCCAAGTTTAAGCTTACAGGATCAACTGCTAATCTCCCTCGTTCCGGACGCCCCACCAAAATTCCAGAGAGAACCAAGAGGAAGGTTCTCAGAGAAGTTAGTAGGAACCCTCGTTTAACAGTAATAACATACAGAAACTGGTAAGGGAAACTGGAGTTGAAGTAAGCACCTCTACAGTTACGAACATGTTACGCTCTTCTGGGTTCAAAGCATGACGTCCTCGAAGAACTCCGTATTTGTAAAGCCTGTTCATTTAAAAGCACGATTGAGGTTTGCAAGAAAGCATGGAAGAGTATTATTTGGTCAGACGAGACTAAGATCCAGCTTTTCGACCACAATGATGTTCACTGTATTTTCCGTAAGAAGGGGGGAACGAAATCTTCCAACGAACACCGTCCCTACAGTTAAACACGGTGATGGCTCGATCATGCTATGGGGTTCCTTCAGCTCTTCTGGTGTAAGCAGCCTTCACCGCGTCAACGGAATCATGAAAAAAAGAAGAGTACGTTGATATATTAGGTACTTATATCAAGAATGATGCTCGGCTTGGGCGTCGTTGGATCTTCCAGCAGGACAACGACCCTAAACACACATCGAAATATGTGCAATCCTGGTTGCAGAGGAACCATATAAGCGTTCTGGAGTGGCCATCGCAGTCACCCGATTTCAACCCAATTGAAAACGTTTGGCAAGAGTTGAAAACCAGGGTTCATCAGTGTCATCCGAAAAACTTGCAAGACTTGGAGGCTTTCTGTAAACAGGCATGCCAATGACATTTATGAAAAAAAGAGGAATAGGTATATAGCCTGGCGCCAGAGGCGCCACAGCGCGGCGCAACCGCGCCTGACTAGGGGGTCCGGGGGTATACCCCCCCCGGGAAATTTTAAAAAAATGGATGCTATTTGGTGTGATTTGGTGCAATCTTGGACATAATTTCTTTATGTTTTTTGACATTGCAATGTTGGAAAAGTACACAATATATATCATATAAAATAACAAAAGGAAATTAAAAGACTAAATCAAACTAATAAAAACTATAACTTTCATTTACAGTTTTTAGCAGATTGATTTATTCTTTTAATTTGCATTCATTTTTTAGAAGATATATCAAAATATCTAAAATTAACAAATAAAATAAAAAGTAAATAAATGAAATTTAAGATTGTTTATTTGCTATTTATTCAGTTTAATGTTTTTCTAAATCAAAATATATTAGTAATATGAGTTAATAAAGCCAAAATAACTCAGTAAATATTTCAAATACAAATCATTTCATTATTATCCTTTTTTGTCATCAATAACATCATCATCATCAACTACTGGTATGCTGCCAATTAAATGTTTTACAGTCATTGCCAATAACTACTTCTCTGCTGCATATATTCCATACAATTTTCAAATCACATAAAATTACTCTTTTGACTAATGATGACTACCTACAGTTCAAATTGTTCATCTATGCAATCTTGTTATTATACTACTGGTACCTTAATATCAGTGAATTTTCCATTCTTTCACAAATTGACAATACAAACTAAAACAGCATATGAAGGAAAGCTATGACATTGCTTAAAAATTCAACTACTGATATGGTTCAATATTAAACTACTGATATCAGTGACATGCCTCAGAAATTAAATTTTGTACAGTCACTGACATCAACAACTACTGCTCTGCTGCATGTATTCCATTAAAATTTCAAATTACTTAAAATTACTCTACATGACTACCTACAGTAAAACTTGTTCATCTATACAATCTTGTCAGTAAATTACTCGTACCTCAATATCAGTACATTTTTCATTCTTTCACAATACAAACTGAAACAGCAAATCAAGGAAAGCTTTGACATTGCTTCAAAATAAAATTAATGATATGCTTTAAAATAAACCACTGGCACTGTATGCTGCAGATAATAATAAAATGTTTTTCAGTCACTGATATCAACTTCTGCTCTGCTGCATAAATTACAGTCAAATTTCAAATCACTTAATTTCCTTTAATCAATCTTGGCTAATTTCCTCTTTTTCGAGACAAGGGTTTCCAGTGCTCTCTTCCGAGCTTTTTTTCTCTCCTTCTCTGAATGGGCAGCTCTCTGTGCCTCTGCGGCTTTCTGGACTTTTTCTTTAGCCAAGGTGGCTGGGCCAGATTTCACAGAACCATAGGCCTCAAGCCTTTCTGCCCTTTTCTTCTGATTCTCCCTCAGCTTTGAGGTATACTTTGAAGCTGCTGATCTAATGTCCTTATACATTCTCTTGTCTACAGGATCAAAATGAGCATCTTTCCTTTTAAACATTTCAATCGCTGTTGTTTCTTTGGAGCGTAGATAATATTTTATCGTCTGGTATGCACACGATACCAGACCACGAGACCTGCAACGAGACGAAACGAGACTGCCTCCAAGATGGTGGTCAGATTTTTTTTTCTGCAATAAACATTGAAAAAATACGATTTCTTCTCAAAAACCACCTACCCGGCCCCCAAATCGCTCATATTTTCTCTTCGAATTTACACGAATCTCGTGGGTGATCGTTGGCCGTTTGAAAACCGCGGAAAAATGGCACGCATGTGTAAAGAAGAATGGAAGAAAATACCAATCAAGTACTGTCAAACGATAATGGAGGGCTATGAGGAGAGACTGCGTCAATTAATTCACCTGAAAGGCTACACAACTGACCATTAAAGTAAACGCACGAACACTTTCTGCCCCTCCTATGTTTGGTTATTTGTTTATAAACAGTTTACTTGTCGTTCAATTTATATAAAAAATTATGTAGATGTGTGTTAGTATAATATTTATAATATACTATACTTTCATTATCCTAATCCTGATATTTTGTTAAGTTATGAGGAAAAAACTACTCACGACGCAGGGGTACGAACACTTTCTGTCCTAACTGTATACTCAACCTCTGTTTATTAGAATAATCTATAATGACTTAAGACTATACATTTTTAAAACACCTTACTACATACATAACGTCTGATTTTTGATACAATGAATAAAAGGCAAAGGCTACTGTTCCAAGACATGCAGTCCCAAGAATGGTCACCAGAGGAAGAATCTGTTATAAGAAATAAAAACATATTCATTTTAGCTTCATAGGATTAAATTTTGATTTTTAATTATTAGAAATTTTCCAATGGCGTAAAACTAGTAAACTATATAAAAATTACATTATTAAACCATGTTTTTAAAAACTACGGTATCAAAACTCGGTTTCAGAGTAATAAGCTTTTAGAGTTTGTATGTGTTATTGAGGCAGGGGGGAGCTTTAAAAACGGAATTCTGTTGAGAAAAAAAACAAACTAGAAATATCTTAGAATTTATCCTCCACTGACGCACGGTTAGTATAAAGGCTTATTACTCTAAAATCTAGCTTCGATACTCTTGATGAGCACAGATAGCCCATTGTGTAGCTTTGTGCCTAATGCCAATAAACAAAAAAAACTTTTTAAGAGAATCATGTAATAGCTTAATTCTTGATTATTGCTTGTAAAATTTTAGCATACGGATACATTAATTTGTGAGAAATTGCTTAGTTTATCATTATGCATGCCAAAATATAATGTAGGGGGCAATATGATTAAGATTGTTTGAAGTATGCAACGCAAATACAAACGTCGTATGTTGGTCCTTGTGTTACACAGTAACACTGCCAGGAAATTAATTATCAATTATGCTTCTTATTTGGTTGATGTTAACTAAAAGGCTATACAATAGGCTATCTGTGATCAGTGTCGAACCTGAATTTTTAGAGCTATAAGACCTTAGACTTGCCGATGAGCTACAGGGGTCTTCTATTATTGTGGAAAGGTCTTACCTGTGCTTCATATGTGAGAAACAAATGTCAGTAAACTCTAGAAAAACTAATGAAAACTTTTTAACCAAATAGTAAAACTTCTTGGATAACAATAATCTACTGTCACGTAACGTTAGTTTCAATATGCAAATGTCAGGTATTGTCGAACAAATTTTGATAACAAAAATAAAGATACTTGGAAAGCTTCATACAGATACGTAAACTATGAACTCGTCAGGAACAATTCCCATTGTTAAAAGTTCCTTCCAAAGTTGAGTTCATAATTACATAGCGGAGAAACCTTCAATTTTGTTAAATGATTCTTTGTTGAACGAATAAATCTTACTGATTAGTAAATAAAATTTGGCGAGATTAAAGATTTTTATTTATCAGTTAATTTTCATATGTTATTTGGAAAATAGTTGTGATATGTTTTGAAACTCTCTTGTATTTGCTACCAGTAGAACAAAAAATCGTACTTTAGCAATGTGAAAATACTGAGTCTACACTGTATGCAGTTCCCATACTCTTCTAATGTGACAAGCTAGTTTTAAAAGGTTTGTTTCATTATATTGAAAACAATATGTTCTTATCATGTACAGTAACATATATTAGCTGTTATCTCATTTCCATGGTTACATTTTATAAATTCCTCCATGAACGTGTACATTAGATAAAGAAGGTACATGTACTGTCTGAGACAAGAGCAATTTTTCAGCTAAAGCAACGCAATAATTGTTTTTTGTTTTTCTTCAACTTCGTTAAAATTTTAAGCTTAAAAGTTAAACATTAATTTGTTTGTAATATTTCCTTTTATACAAGAAGAAATGATTACACATTTAATTTTCGTTGCTGCTATATGTTCGTGTGTTTTTGTTTGGAGTTAAAAACAAAGCTATACGATGGGCTATCTGTGCTCTGTCCACCATGGGTATCGAAACCCCGCTTTTAGCATACATATATCTGTATACAGTATTGAGATCTCGTTACAATAAAACATTTTTACAAGAAATTGATATATTTTTTGATAAGGTATAAATAAAACACGCTCTTCTGTAAACAGAGAGAATATGTAAGATGTTTACTTCCCGCATCACTGAGAACCAACTGGAGTATTAAGGTACAAAATGTAGTATTTTTACCATAAATTATTCTTTAATTCTGTTTAGTGACGTGTAAAATCGGCGATTTATATCAGTATATCATAAAAGGTATTATATTTCATTGTTTGGGGCGTTAACAAAAATAAGACCGCTGAAATGTGAGAAATAAAACTGCTATATCGTATCTGGTAAACATAATGCCACATCTAAGTTTAACTAAGCCATGGAAGTTTCGCGGTATTATGTATTCGCTGCCAATTTGCATTATTCTACATTAAATATTTTGTGAAATATAATGTGATGAAGTATATATGCAATAACAAAATTGGCGTAATTTTCAGTCAGTAGTATATTTTAATTGTATTTCTGTTGTAAGCATTTGATTGTTCCACTTCTAAAAGATGACAGAAAATGCAATTATCAATATATATGGCACCACCTAAAACTGTGATAAAATAGAATTTATAACACTAGAGTTAATGTTTCTCCATACCATATTTATCAGTTTAACACTGAGCTGTTTGAGAACGTTGACGTAACATATATTTTTACATATTTTCAACTACATACTGACGTACAGACGCAAAGAAAAATCCAGCACTATACCTAAGAAACCTTAAGTGCGACAGAAAGAATGTTTACGCTGAATAACAAAGGTAAAGAGTTTGTTCCAGATAAAGAATGATTTACCTTTCGAAAGCGCTCGTATTTCTGTTTTCAACTGAACTTGTTAAGGCACATGTTTTCTAAAATTAATATGGCCAATAATAAATACATCATCTACAGAATTTAAATACACTAGTTAACTTTTACTGCTCTGGAGAAAGAAAAAAGTAAAAGAGAATAAAACAACGGGAAACTACAACGGTAAATTTTCATGAACTTAGAAGAATGTTTCATTAAAAAAAATATTTTAAGGAACGTGATCAAGAAATAAGAATGTTTTCCATAATTTTATAGAAATGTATTGGAATAATCCGTATTTTAATAAGGTTCCTTAACTTGTTTTCGATAACATACGGAACTTTATAAAAAGTGTTTGGAAAGGTGCAACCAGTATTTTTTGTACATTGCATAAATGAGATGCTTACAATACCATTTTGTTTATTTATGAGTTTCCGAAGTTTGTATATGATTTAAAAACACAGTTTAGACTGGCAGCCACTAACGTATACAATTATAGTAACAAGAAATATGTAAGCACAAGAGCTGATGCTGAGCTGACATGGCTTCATGTCCCTCAGTGAACTGTGGTTGTTTCTATTTGTAGAGCATGGATATTGGATATGTCAATCAAGACTTTCGCTCGAGGTTCATATGTTTGTATAGTAGCTACATATTCTATACGTACTGTTTGGCATAAGTACCGCCATTAGCAATTTTTACTTTAGATTTAGTACTACCGGAAACAATAATCTCAGGCAATGACGTCATGAAAAAAGCTAGTTGACTACAATCAAAACGAGCGATTTTTGAATCATGAAATTATTTTTGAAATCAGATGAAGCATAGTGAATGTTTGGAATTATCTGATATTTTACAATAAAAACTGACTGGCTCGATTATCCCAATGTTTCGTATGGTAGCTGGAAAATGTCTGACGACGCACTTGGGCTACTTAGTTTTAGGAATTTGCTCGAGAGGGTAAAAAACACCTAGAAATAGAACACATTTTCCATTTTTAATGAACTTTTGGCTTTGAATTTAAAGCTAGAATTACTTACTTAGTTAAACGAATCAATTACTACCTCATAAAAATAGGGTATGCAATTAGGATCTAATGTGGTAATTAGGAATTTAATAATAAGAAAGACGAAGCAAGGGGAACATCGTTTAAGATGTTGTTTGTATAGTTTTTGCTTCCTTGCTCAATATTCATAGGTAACATTTATTAGATAGAAATATATATATCATGTTTAGAAAACGTAGAAATATTAGCTCTGATTAGTTTAAGTCCAGTAGCAATAGGTGTACAAAACAATTATGCATACGCAGAAATTGTCAAATAGTATGAACTAAATGAGTCACAATTGATGTGAAATTATTGCTCGAACATTCTTATGACCAGAACAAATAACTATTAACCTATCATCCAAGTTTACAATTAGATACGAGGACCTTTCTACCTGGCTCTTTTCGTCTTGTTTGGAAATGCTTTTTTTTTTGTTCTAAAAGTCACTTCAATTAAAGAGCTGGCCGCCTTCGATTATCATCACTGACACTGCAATACGTTTGTTATCATGATTGATTTTGTGTCTCTGTTAAGAACCTTGAATATTCTAGTCAATGTTTAATCACATTTTACGGAAATTAAGCAAAAAATAATTCTTAAGAATGAGCTAGCGTCTATCGTTTTAAGGTTCTTGTCATTGACCTTTCCATTCTGAAGGGTTTTATCACTTTGACTCTCCATAAAATTTTAGTTTAGATAAAGACCGACTGATTTGCATTGTAACGGAACGGATTTACTGTTGTACATTTATTTTAGTGCCTACGCTAAGCTTTCTTGTTTTGCATGTGAAGTATACTCTTGACTGTGCATTGTGTAAGTCCCGCCTGTTCTCGAAATTTGTTGAAGATTCTTGAGAGTAAGAATCAACAATATTTGTTTTACGAAAACGCTAGTGCATGGCGAGAATACTGTTGAAACTTCTAGAACCTCGCGTGAGTAGTATAAATGCGACTAGTCAAGAGACAGAGAAGAAAATTATTACTGGACATCCACAATCAATGCGCTATAGGCCTCGGAAGCTATAATTGTGATTAACGTTTATTAATCGGAAAATAACAGAACTGCACCAGAAGCGTTTGTAGATGTCAAACATTACAAACCGTTCAACTTCAGTGACTTAACTTCGAGGGCATTAGATACTGTCGCCAATGAAAATTTACGGGTGCTTCAAGCTAGCTAGCCCTCAAAAGAGGTGTACAGGTGTATCAATAAAGAATTAATTTGATCATCGTGGACCTGGATAAAAATAGATGGTTCTGTACCAGATATAAGATTCAGAATTGTCTATAAGTTTGCAAAACTGCTGTGTATAAATCATTATTTGTGACAACTATTTGTAATAACCGTCATTATAAATTGTATTTTTTATTAAAATATATTTGAGTTATAAAAGAAAATTGTGTGTATCAATCTTGTTGGCAACTATCGTAAATTTAATACATATTAACATTTAATTGACTTCTAAACGCCTCCCAGTGGCTCAGCGGTATGTCTGCGGACTTACAACTCTAAAAACCGGGTTTCCATACTCGTGGTGTGTAGTTTTGTGCTTAATTCAGAAATTAACAAAAACAACAACGATCTTTCATTTCAGATATAAATAATTTGTTTCGTTATTATTGCTATAGTTTTGTAATGAATATCAATCAATAATCTTCTGATATAAAATTAACTAAGATTAATTCAATAAAGGCCTTTAAAACACTATGGTTATTCTGTTGGTACACAAGAGACATTTTAGTAAGAAACCAGCAATACTGTCTAGGATTCTAAAACTCTGTAGTCACGTGCTATCAGCTGGGCAATGAGTATTAGATAAAACATCTACTCCTTCGCTCACATATTTTACAGTATCGGCCTGGCATGGCCAGGTGGTTAAGGCACTCAACTTGAAATCTGAGGGTCGCAGGTTCGAAACCCCGTCACACCAAAAATGCTCGCCCTTTCAGTCGTGGGGGCGTTATAATATGACGGTCAGTCCCACTATTCGTTGGTAAAAGAGTATCTCAAGAGTTAGTGGTGGGTGGTGATGACAAGCTGCTTTCCCTCTAGTCTTACACTGCTAAATTAGGGACGGCTAGCACAGATAGCCCTCGTGTAGCTTTGCGCGAAATTCAAAAAACAAACAAACTTACAGTACTAACAATGTAGAGTTAACTAAACAGATGTCGTAACGTGATAATTGGCAACTTTGATATCACCACTACTTTTGTTACTTTTGAACATATATTTACTCAGTAAATCGATAAATCTTCAATAAAGACTGAATACGCTTTAGAAAGATTTGCTGGTATACACAGGATGGCATATGTTTTGTTAAATACAGAAGCGTTAATCATTAAGAAATAAAACGTATTTCATTTTTAATAGCCGTTAAAGCCAGCTTCTTTAATTTTAAATACCAATAATTATTTTCATATATTTATGATTTGTTGTTGTTCTAAAACCTAATATAAATTAAAACTAGTGGTTTTAGTAATTATCATTTACTTCTGATCAAACAAGCTACCCACGTAATACCGAACTAAAAATTAACCCAGTAAGGTAGCTAATTTCCGACCAGAATAATGGATTATAACAGACTGATTCATCAGTTAAGTATCCTTCGCTCTAAGTAATACTTTTGGTTGTAAGTTACATAGCTATTAGTGGAATCAGTCTTCTTGGAATAGCAATGAAATTTTCTTACGCTGTATTAAATATACATTAAATCTTACGTCTTACTGGTCACTAGGGAAGACATTATTCTAAATTTTTTCAAGTCATACAAGCAGAAGTGATGAACAACCGTTCTTCTGTCGTTTGTTAATTCAGCATCTGATATTGGATGTGATTTCAAATTAGATGTTCTTCGCCAAAAACTGAGCCACAGCGATGAATCATGCTAATCAATGCTCAGTCTCTGTCCTTCCTTCATCCAGTTCTCCATGCCTCATCTTAGTCAATAATTAATACGAGCTAGTCGCTGATAACCTAGCTACTAATCTTGCGCGTGGGGAATTACAACATTCCACTTTTGTTCACAAAATAAGTCGCTGTACAGTAAAGATGAAAACTTAAATACCCGAACTTAAAGAATAACTGCGAAATCGAGAACAGACTATAATGTAATTACATAAAAACTCTAACTCTTTCAATTTATGAGTGGAATTCAGAAGTGAGAGATTCGATCACGTTATACGAAAAAAATTATCCTGTCCAGATACACAGAAGTTGATTCATAAGCCCTCATATCAAAATTCACAAAAGTCGTTTCATAAGCCCTCATATCCAGCTATGCAAAACTGTCTATATAAACCCTAAAATTTACGCGAAAAATGTTTGCATAAATCCTCATATCCACATATACAAATGTTGTTTAGATAAACCCTCAAATTCAGATACACAAAAGCTATTTACATAAACAATCATCCTCAGCTTCTTGGAAGTTTTATATGTAAACCTTCTTTCCAGCTAGGTGAAAATTGTGTTTTTTACATTTCTCTGATAAACAGTGACTTAGGTTTGCATTTAACAGTTTGCACTGAAACTCACAGTAAAAAATAAAATAACTTGAAGAAGAAGGTAAAATAATAACAAATATTTCAATGCCTGTTTTTACACTTATTAATCACAAAGTAGTGAAATTAACTTTATATTTTTAATCATTGTCAAAATAAGGTAAAATCCTCTTGACAAAGCTTTGCTCAATAGTCAGCAAATAATTAGAATCTTAAAAGTGTCTGACATGTTATGGTGGTTAGGGCACTCGATTTGCAGTCTGTAGCCAAGGGCTCGTACCCTACCACAGAATATGCTCGACATCTCAGCCGTTGTGGTGGTATAACGTGATAGCCAATCTCATTATTCGACTAGTGTATTTTAAGAGTTGGCAGTGGATGGAACTAGCTGTTTGCTATTCTAAGTGTCAACTGGCGTTTCCTTTCCATCAGATATGTTTTATTTAACCGTTTGCTCCAAACGGTTAAAAATGTTATTTTTAACATTTCAAAAATGTTATTAACTCGGTTGTTTATGCTATCGAAAATTTCTTTTCTGAGAAAATATGTTAACCTACATTCAAATTAGCAGCCTCATCTTTGTTGCAAATATTTTTTCTCAGCCAGCTACTGATACGTTTTAGCAAATTGTTGAAACTTTAACTCAGGGTGGGAGGATTAAATTATATTTTCTAGCAATCAGTTTTTAAGGAAGTGTTGGGAATCTTAAGATTTTATTGAACGACATTTTCGAAAATATCACATTTGTGCAGGATTACTTAACAGAGAATTGTTTTGGTTTGTTTTGAATTTCGTGCAAATCTAGATGAGGGATATATATGCTAACTGTCCATAATTTAGCAGTATAAGACTAGATGGAAGACAGCTAGTCATCACCACTCACCACCAACTTTTGGGTTACTCTTCTACCAACTAATAGTGGAATTAACTGGGACATAATAACTCCCCATAGCTGAAAGGTTGAGCATGTTTGGTGTGACTTGGATTCGAACCAGCGACGTTTAGATTGTGAGTCAAGTATCCAAACTACCTGGCCATGCCAGGCCCCTAAATCAGAGTTAACTTGCTTAGATAATCCTCAAGTAGTTTTGCACGCAGTTCAACAAACAAAGAATTCTAAGAATGTTTCACTTGTTACTTAACTGTTGGGACAAAATGTTGTGAGAAGTAGACTGTCGATTCTTTGGATTATAACCCTAAAAACCGAAACTACGTTTGAAATATATTCGGAAATTTTCTCACTTTCATAAAGTATGTGCGAAATGTAAACAACATAATTACTAATTTTTTCAACTTCACTTCAAAGTAGACAAAAACAAAGCCAGCAACACAGGTAAATGTGGTAGGGCATGTTGAGTTAAAATGGTTTGATATTATAAAATCGTGTTCATTTAAAAATTCTGGATTGATTTATTACCTCAGGAAATTTTTTGAAAGCTCTTAACCCGAACCCAAACGACTTCATCTCATGGTGGCGAATACCTTGTGGCTTGTTGACAGATGAAGACATTTTTTTCCTTTTCTGCAAAAATAAAACAAGGAAACAATAGTTATGAAATTTATAAATTATAGTAAAGGATATTTTATAAGTTTTGCTTATAATTTGGTCACAAAACATATGAAGTTTGTTTTTGGTAATTAAAAAAGTGTACATATTGACTTCAGTTTCGTCCGTTAACGAAATGAGTTCGAACACATTTAATTTACAAATACAACAAATTAATACATGGTTTTAAAATCGTTTGGTTTATCATTAGTTTGAATATATTTTTGTCAGACTCACATGTTCTGAAACAGTGTAATCAGTGACTGTGAAATCACTAATGACATGTTGGATTTGACCATTTATGCTTTTTGTTTTGGTTTAAGTAGAAAGCTACACGATTAGTTTTGTGCTTTATTCGCCGTTACGTATGTAACCCTGAATGTCAGTTATTTACCCTGAAATTACCGCAGAGTTACAGATGGATAGGGTTAACGATACAAGTTTTTCTTGATATGTAAGGTTTAACGATGTAGAGTTATACGACGATCTTTGTAATGATACACCAGGCTTAAAGATGCAGGTTTGTAGAGCGATCTCGCAAGCATTTTTGTGAGGCTTAACGATGTATATTTTTTAGGATGAACTTCGCAATGATACGTGAGGCTTAACTATGTAAATTTGTAAGACGAGCTCGGCAATGATGTGTAAGGCTTAACAATGATTTTTAGGATAATTTTGACGAATATTTATTGCGCTACATATTGAAAAATTATGATACACGAAAAAGTGGATTATTAAAAACAAATCATTCGATTTCCTTAACATTTTATAATATGCGTGTTTTTAGCTATAGTAATTCTCACAGGATTGAACATAAAACTATCACCGTATCAGTCAGTATCTTCATGACTTAGTGCTTTAACCTACATGGCTTTGTAGTGACTTACTGCTTTGATTTTGGGCCTGGCATGGCCGAGCGCGTAAGGCGTGCGACTCGTAATCCGAGGGTCGCGGGTTCGCGCCCGCGTCGCGCTAAACATGTTCGCCCTCCCAGCCGTGGGGGTGTATAATGTGACGGTCAATCTCACTATTCGTTGATAAAAAAATTAGCCCAAGAGGTGGCGGTGGGTGGTGATGACTAGCTGCCTTCCCTCTAGTCTTACACTGCTAAATTAGGGACGGCTAGCACAGATAGCCCTCGAGTAGCTTTGTGCGAAATTCAAAAACAATCCTTTGATTTTTATTTTTAGCTCAACTCTCATGATACACTTTTCATTATATTATAAAATTAAAAGATCTAAAGCTATCTTATCACTAGGTTATTCTAGTGGAAGCAACATACTAAATGGAAATTTGTTACTTTAAATTACTAACAAGGTATTTATTCAGCTGCTTTCATAGCGTAGAATAAATTCAAACTTACAGTCTGCCGACTTCATAAAGAATAGGCTGAAAACTGTCAAGCTTTTAATTTAAAGAAATTTAAAAAGTATTTACGTAACCCAATGTCAAGATAAACAAGTTTCATAGAATACCAATGTAGTAAACTTAATACTTAAACATAGAAAATATAAATAGTTTTACTAAATAAGTAAGAAAAACGATACTAAATCAAAAGAGATAATCCACACTTAAGTTTCGGGAAATAGCAAAGTAATTAAATTCAATACTAAAACTTAAAACTTTGCTTGTTCCATATATTCGCTCAAAGCTACACAACGACTATACGTACTAGTCATCTTTAGTGTTGAACTAATAAACTTGATGAAGGGCAGCTAGTCAAGAGTGCCTACCACCAACTCTTCGGTCTATTCTAATCAAATACTGCGACATATTCACTGCTCTTTGTGTGTTTGTTTATAGCAAAGCCACATCGGGCTATCTGCTGAGTCCACCGAGGGGAATCGAATCCCTGATTTTAGCGTTGTAAATCCGTAGACTTACCGCTGTACTAGCGGGTGACGCCACTGCTCTATAATGTAGAATACGAACCATGAACCCTGCCAGATACGACAGACCCGAATATAAAAGTGATGCAAACCTAAATGTCACTAAATAACAAAGTTGACATCTTCAATTTTAAGACATAAAGTAATACAATTTAAGGTTCTATATATAATTATGTACAAAAGCTCAGTTCTCAGAAAAAGAAAATAATGAAACTTAGCTTCCTAAAAATAAGTATTTACATAAATTCAGTATTTAGATGTACAAAAATAATATCAATTTAAGTTTCTAAAAATAACTTTGTACACAAACTTTATACTGAAGAAATTCAAGGTGATTATTTTAAAACTACATATGCACCTAAACTTAGTACTTACACATATAAAATAAGTATCAACTATTTAAAATAACTTGCGTATAAACTTGAATTTCAGTTGTAAAAAATCCAAACTTAATTTTCTAAAAGATAATGTAGACTATCTTCATGTGAAAAAGAACTACGGTTTACAAAATTAATTTTACTAACTTCTAGTATATATATATATATATACATAATACGATTTACAACGATTACATTTAAAAATAATTAATATTTATAGCTTCAGCTGTATATAACAATTATGGTTTATACCAGCTAATCTTGCTACAATTAATGCTTATAATAACTACTATTTATATGCACTACGGTTTACAGCAACGAATATTTATAAGTGCTATTTATACCAACTAAGGTTTAGAACAACTAAGATTTATAATAACAAATAAGATGTATAGCAAATACTATTTATAATAACTACGGTTTACAGGATTTTTTTTTATATAAAATGTATTATCTGTAACAACCACTTTTACAATAATTATGGCTTATCACAACTAAGATTCATAGCAACTACTGTTTATAACATATAGGGTTTACAACAACTGTTATTTATAACTGTTCGTTCCATATCGAATTTCTAAGGGTATTTTATTACATTCAGTAAATCCGATTCCTGATAAAAATTCCAAATATACATTTCCCTCGGCTGCTGTTTGCAAACCATCTTATAGGACGACGTTTTGTTTTGAATCATAGTATTAATAACTTAAAATGAAATATCAATCATTAGTCATTTGTAGAGTATGTAGATCGTAAGATAACATATTGTTCTGGGAAAACATGGGGCCTATTGGTCCATCTCGGCTGTTCCATTCTATAAATTAAATTGAAATAATTAAAAGCAAATATTAAATCCATAACTTTTCGTTCTTATACTTATCAAGCCTTTTCCTAAACTCACTTAAATTTACTGCATTTACAACATTCAAAAGCAACTCATTTTAAACGTCAACCACCCTGTTAGAAATATTGAAACTGTCTTAGCTGAAGATGCCCCCTACCTTGCCAAAATTTATATTTGTGTCTCCTAGTCCTACTATTCTCACTGTTAGATATGAAAAACGATGATGCATCAACACTATCGATTCCTTTTACGATTTTAAACACCTCAGCCAGATCCCCCTAACTCTATTTGTTTCAATAGTAAGCGGTTTGAGAGATTTCAACCTTATTTCATGTGACAACCCTTCCATCCTGGGCACCTTTCTAATAACCATTCTCTGAATGTACAGTACTACTTAAAAGTTTTAGGAGAAAATCAAAAATTAGATTTCAGACTACTTTTAAAGAACAATAGAATGTAAATCACAGTTAGTTGAAACATCAACATTTTATTAATCTTCATATTTAACACAACAGAAACTCAGTGTAAGTGGTTGAGTTCAGCAAACAGTTAATATTTTGCGTTTCTCACTTTTAATTTAATAACTGCAGATAGTCTTTCGAACATTGTTGCAACATATTTAATCAAAGTGTCCTTTGGAATATTACTTCAGGTGTTTCTAATAAACTCCCATAAATTTTATTTGGAAGTAATTTTTGATTTGTGAAGTTTTGATCTATCAAATCCCAGATCTGCTCAATTAGGTTGAGATCGAGGCTGTGTAGGGGATATTGCATTACTTAAGTGAATCCAGTACCTTCGTTCTTAGGTCAGTAATTTCAGCAAAGCTTGGATGAGTGTTTGGGGTCATTATCTTCTTGGTAGTAGAACCCTTTACGAATAATACGCAAACCTCTGGGTATACCATGAGGGATCAGTGTCTGATGGTACTTGCACTGGTCTATTATTCCATCTAATTTGCAAATATCTCCTGTCGTCCAAAAGTTCAATCACACTGCTTCCTCCATACTTCATGATAGGTGCTATGCAATGAGATAGGTATCTTTTACTTTTCTTCTGCTGGACTACAACCGATGCTTTGAACGAAATATTTCAAACTCGGACTCATATATCCAATCACCAATAGTCCAGTTTTTATACTTTTAGCACATTTCGGTCTCTTGACAATATTTGGAGATTAGAGTAAAGGTTTTTTAAACTGATACATGACCAAATATTCCATTCTCATTGAGTATTGTTGGTATTGTAGATCTAGACACTTTCTGTCACGTGATACATGGTTGTTTATCTCATGCTTGAGATCAATGGCAGTCTTCCTTCTGTCCCGAAGGCTGTATAAACGAAGATACTTAACACCATTGTAACTGAGTTTAGGTGTTCTGCTTCTTTCTTTCATATTTTCAAATTTACCTGTCTCGATTTCATGATCAAGTGTATACTTGACGATGTTTGGGGAGCATTTCAAGTCTGCAGCAATTTGTTGTAGAGTCCAATCAACATCACGTGAAGCTTTTATGCGAACTTTCTGCTATAGTGAGAATTCACTACCATTTTTTAGGCCATGGCATGACAACAAAACTTAATATATGGTGTTAGACACTGTTGTTATCAAAGTTTATTTGTGGAGTGCAATTAAACTGATTTCTCCAAGCATATACGGGTGCCATATACTAGCCCCCTCTAGCTTCTTTCTATATAGTTAAGAAATTGCATGGGATACCATGAGAGTTATTTGAGACCCTAGATTTGATTGGTGTGTTAATTCAAGCAGAACCCTTATGAAATGCCCTTGGTATAAGTATATAAGAATTCTAAACAATGATAAGTATTCTCACCCTGGCTCATTCATTTGTCAACATGGATCAGTGAAGCATTACCATAATGTTGAAATTTACATTCTGTAATGGCATGGAAGAATTAGTTCCATAAAATGGAAAGAATAACAAAATATTCTCTTGCCCTAACACTTTTGCACAGTGCTGTATTTAACTCAGTTTGCAAGGCTTAGACACAACGTGAAAACAAAACGTAAGTTGGGTTTAAAAGCAATGAACACTAGTCTTCTAATCTTTATATCCTATTAGCTTGAGTATCGTAATGTTATGCAAGGGTCTGGACTAGATTTGAGTAGATTTTTATGTTGTAACTATCGTTTGGTTTTGCAATTTTATTACTGGGCAACCGGTACTCTAAATATCATTGTTCTGGTACATATTTTATATTTGTGTACATCTGTCTGTACAAGTACTTTAAATTCAGACGTATTAATCTTAAAAATATTCTAATATTATTATTTTTTTAAATTTCTTTTTCAGAAGTCCCCACTGTTACAGCGGTAAGTCCACGGATTTACAACGTTAAAATCAGCGGTTCGATTCCCTCGGTGGACTCAGCAGATGACCCCATGCTACTTTGCTATAAGGAGAAAAAAACACACACTCTATTTATGAGAAACTTTAGTTTCACTCCATCAAGTATTTTAAAGAAATACAAAGGTATACAAACACAGAATATATGGTAGACAGCATCCTCTATAGTGCTTAAAAACAACTTATTTAAATATTGTACTTGTACAAAGAATTTTGTTAAGGTGTTCGTCAAATTTCGTTTATAATAAAATGTATGCATTTTTTTAATGTTGAATCTTTTAACTAACGGAAATAATATCATGACGCCATTTTGGTCCGTTTCTAAACTTCCTCTTGCCTCACAGTGTTTAGCAATGTTGACAAAATGGGCGTAGTTAAAGTGGGATAATATGAAATTCTGTGACCAGCTTGTTTTGACGTTCTCTTTATACACTTACCTTGACGTTTGACATTGCAATGTAATGAAACGTAAAATTGGCATATGCTTAATTGTGAGAAAAAAAAATACGCTTTGAACGAAAATAACAGTGACGCAGTTGCTTTCTTTGGGCGAATTTTACATCGATTAAAATACTACTAATAATAATTGCTTTTATAATTTAAAATACAAACAAATTATACTAAAATTAAAAACAAAAATTAAATAGAACGTTTGCAAGTTATGACAGAGAATACCAAGCAAAATAAGTGTATCCTTGTGAGTAAAATGTGTAAAAAAAAACAACCTGTCATTCGTATTTGTGGTAACACTGTTTAGTATATCTGCCACCGTCTTCACTATTGAACTACTGACTAGAGGGAAAGCAGCTAGTCAGCAGCATCCTATTGTCCACTATCGGTGTACCCACTCTTTTAAAGCATCCATAGTATAAAGTGCAATGATTCGTGGTTCAAACTCGGGTCATTAGCTCCGAAATCCAGAGCTCCTTCAAAGAAAACCTCCGCCATATCAGTTACTTAGTATAGTAAAACATAATACATTTGTATATGCATAGATATAATTGTGTAATAAGCCACAGCGTGGCCCAGTGGCTTATATGCTAGACTGTGAACCCAAGAGTCTATCTTTCCAGTCCTGATGACAGTTTCGTAAAATCCTTCTCCGCACCTGCAGACCATCAATGCATTATAAGTGTTGCAGTCAAATTCCATTATTTAATCAGGCAAACGTTAGAGGCGCGTACTGTTGAGTAAGTGTCTTAGTCTTAGGCTATCAATTCAAATGAATTAGAAGTTGCTAGCGCAGCCCTCGTAACTGTTGTTTCGCTTTACGCAAATATCTGAAGCAAAGAAATAATTTCTTTTTAGTAATGCAAATCTCATTTTTTAAGTTATTTCTGAATAATATTAAAGCTTAAAATGAACAAATTTGTAACTTTGTAGTTATAGAAAGGTGTGTCAGAGACAACTTTAAGCGCAATTTATAACATATTTCACTTGTCTCGTCCATTGCCTGACAAGCTTATTGTCCAATATTTTACTGTTTTATTCACTCTCTGATGTGTTAGTACCCGATCTTTACCTGCCTCATCCACTCTCTGACGTGTTAACCGATCTTTATCTGCCTCATCCACTCTCTGACGTGTTAGTACCCGATCTTTACCTACCTCATTCACTCTCTGACGTGTTAGTACCCGATCTTTACCTGCCTCATTCACTCTCTGACGTGTTAGTACATAATCTTCATTGCCCTAGCCATCGTGTAACATACTTAGTAACCGATCTTTACCTGCCTTATTCATGGTCTGACACGTTTAGTAACCGATCATTACCTGCCGTATCCACTGTTTGACACGCTTAGTACCCGATCTTTGAGTGATTCTATATCGAGCATTCATTACATGTTTGTTCTAATTTCAAGTTATTTAGAAAAACGTATGTATATGTATATATATATATATATATTTGAAAGATAAGACAATATCTATACTAAATTAGAATGAAAACAAAGACGATATATGCAGACAAAATATGATTATGATTTTTTATAAATCCAGGAAAAAAACTAGTAGCGAATACAAGGTTTTTTGTCTTATTGTTTAATTTTTCTGTGCTTGTCTCAAAAAATTGGGTTTAGTTAATAGTGAAATGAATCACCCCTACACACCATACACACGTAGTGTATCAATGTAGTTTTGCTTGAAACAACCTTAAATAGTCCACACCTAATAGTGGTTGTGTTATTAAAATGGCATTCAATTCCACCACCCAGTTATGAGTAGCCACCTAAAAAGGCAGATGCTGCGAATTGGTTGCGTTATTTTTGATCAAGAGCTCAATATAAGAGATGGATATGCTTGAACCACAGGGTCTCAAACCTATACGTTCAGTCCATTACGCATATAATGTGTCATGAGGTCAACAAACGAAGCAAACTTAAAACGATGAACTGTATATATCTATTAACAGAACTCACTTTCTGAAATTCACAACCAAAAATTCTTAGGCCACATAAAAACAAATTTTAGTGCCCAGCTTACCGAATAAAATTCAAGTTCCTATCGTAATGTTTCCTGTCAATTAATCTTTAAATCGTGTTACAATGAAAAGCAAAAAGTATTAGAAATTAGTGAGCAACATATAATACTTTTAATATGTCTTTTTTGGGTTTTTCACATATTCATATACATATATAAATATATGTTAACAAATAATTCAAAATTTATGAAAAATAAAACTTACCTCTTAACTAGAACTGAGAAAGAAGAATACAGTGGCACACTCTGTTCTCACGGTTGTTTTAAATCAAGGAAATATAAAAATCGAGAACTTTGATTCGAACACCGCTATCTACTGATACTGTCGCTAGGTTACAAATGCTCTTTTTCTGTTGGGAAACCAACGAGCATTACGAGAACATGGTTCAGTGACGCATACGAACGTAACGCGCTGAATACAAAAGTAAACGTTTATTGGTTAGAGCCAATAAAATGGCGATTACTTCCTTGTTCTTGTGAAATAAAGTTGCATGAATTTCATCTTTTGTTTTCCGGTATTTTTACAGACAATAATTCTCGGTAAATTAGTAAAAAGTTTCAAAGAATCTATGTGTTTTTGTTATATTGAAATAGTTAGGTGATATCCGTTAAAACAGTGGAGTGTAAGTGAATAATACAACATACAAATAAAAGTATATGCTTCAGTCACCTCTATCAGACTTTTATTTAACAAAGTAAAATTATTTATTCTTCCATATTTTTTAAGTTTTTTTCCGTTTTTGTAAATCATTCATTTCACATAACGTAGTTAGTGTAAAACCACTTCTTCAGATTCAAAGTCTATAAAACAGTGTTAATGTGCTTCTTTTTCTTTTTACTTCATCTGATATTAATCCTCAAACAAGTTGGCACTTATACACTGCCGGATAACTTCTAGTTGTCATACAAAATTTACACTAATCCAGACAGCCAACTCCGGGTGATGGACAATGTTCCCTCTAATTTTTTTCAGTCTATATGAAGAATTAATTTTTTCGTGTACATCAGTATCAGGGAAATGTGCGGATGTGCGCTACAGTTTTTAGAGGGGTTGAGGTGTATTTTCATACTATCGACTCTGTTGGATCATTAGGCCCATTTTCAATGTTACAATTTAGTTCTTTGGGTTTTAGGCCTATCGATAACTGTGGTTATTAATGATGTCAACGTGTTAAGACTTTTCGCCATTACTGATGATGTGCGCGGTATTTGGATGGTTGTTGTGCAAACACGTAGTTAAGAGGGGACACTGGTGGTGAATATTAAAACAAGCACACTATAGATCATTTGTATATTGAAATTAATTTCAATTGATGATATACCAAGATATTGTTTGCACACTTGTTCTACTATTATTATTTTGGAAGTTTCAACACTCATAACTCTTTAACTGGAATAGATTCAACATCAACTACAGCACAGAATCATGCATCTCCAATACATTAGATAATGGATACTTATCAGAAGATAGGAACGTTTAATATTAAATCAGATAAATTTATATTCGATGATAATTTTATTTTAAAATCATATAACTTCACAACTTTACAGGTACTGGCATTATTAGGTTTAGAACTTTAAAAAATATGACTGAATTTTGGCCCTCGTAATTTCCTGCAGTTCAGTCTATTGAATGACAAAATTATCCAATGCCTTATAAATACTTCAGCTACGATGATTTAAAATGAAGGAAAACTGTCGTTTAATAAAGTAACGAGATTGACTTTCATTATTAACTTTTTGAATGTGTATTTCCAAGGCGTATCCAATTGTTCTCTATTTTTCCGTTACATTGAGGAATACAGAAGTTGATCGCACATTATATGATCGATGTTACAGGTCCATAGTGCTTTTAGAATTACTTCCTCTGTTAACGATCGTTCTCAGTCCGATGACATAAATACGCACTACATTGTGACAATCTTTTGTGAAAGACGGCAAAATCAATCTTTGGCATCATTTTTCCATTTATTTAGACTTCGATTTACAAAACCATTTTTAAGAAGAACAAAAGCAAAAAGTCAGTTGATGCTACAGGTATGTGGTTGAATGGGATTATTATGGTTCAAGTCTATTGGTGCTTCTTCTAGAGACTTGACAGGTACGTGGTTGAATGAGAGTGCTGTGATTACTAACTAGTCTACTGGTGCTCCTTCTAGAGACTTGACTGGCACATGTTTGAATAAGATTGCTGTGATTCTAGTTTATTGGTACTGCATCTAGGGACTTAACAGATATGTGGTTGGATATGATTGCTGTGATTCTCGTCTATTGGTGCTGCTTCTAAGGATTTGACAGATACAGGGTTTGAATTTGGTTCCAGCTTATTGGACTTTCTTTCTCATGACAACAGTCGTTGAATTTGAGACACACCTTGAAGATGGTGAATTTTTGGTTTATCAGCCTTCGTAGCTGTAAGTTCTTGCTTATTATCTTGTTATAGGTACTAGTAGATATGTCCAGCCTTTTCATCATAGCTTCATGGGAAGAAGGGTTTTGTTTTGTAATCAGTGCCTTCACTTGACCTAGGAAGTTTTTTTTCTGCTTCCATGAAGTACACTGAAGGCTCGTGTCTCAAAAATATCGAGTCCTTTGAACTATATCATTAAATGACTTAATTAATAAATATGCTTGGAAAGGACTGAAACTTATTCCACGAGCTATAAGCTATACTATTTTTTTTCCTCTGGCAGTACTGCACTGTCGAATAGTGCGGAATATTCTGTGAACTAAATATATAGATGATAAACATGTATTATACATTTCTTCAACTCGTGTTTGCGAAGACTCGCTATCAAATTATAATAAGTCAATTTATATATTTATCGCCGACTCGAGAGACAAGTAAATAAACATTTGTACATAACAGATTCATATGAATAAAGATTATGTTGTTTTCGCATCTTTTTTTCACTCTTTAGATTTACTTTTTAGCGTGTCATCTTCCGAAAGAGGGCGTGATTTCTATTTATTCATGCATGATGTTACACAAATGTCTGAGAAGAATTTTATCAACAACTCATTATCGTCACTTGTTTGTGTACCCATAGTTTCATCGTTATTCCCATTACTATATGTTTACCATTGAATTATGACTGTGTAATGGCTAAAATTAATTAATTTATTCCTGAAAAAGTTTTATGAAAATTAAAAAAATACTAATTTTGTTATTTACGTTTTATCACGTTTGAGTGCTAAACAAGTATTTAAATAACTGACTGTTAAATACTTTTATTTTTTGTTAGATAAGTTGATAAGTGGGAGAAGTAAATTCTTGCAAACCATGCGAGACGTGCTAAATGAATTTGAAATATCTATAATAACGAGTAATATTAAATGTTTCACAATACTGAAACAGTTACTTTGTTATGTGGCACCCTGTTATTTCTAGCTTTAATGCAGTAGTATTCATGATTAATTTTAAAGCAATTTTTATTGAAATTATGTTCTTAGTATATTTGGTTTGTCTCTAAGTGACATAGCGGCATGTCTGTGGACTTACAAAGCTAGAAACCGGGTTTCGATACCCGTTGTGGGAAGAACATAGGTAGCCCATTGTGTAGTCTTATGCTTAACTTTAAACAAACACTTTCCTTGGTTTAAAATTTTCTCAGTGTATATAATCAATAACATTTATTTCTTGAATCAGAATTTATCTATGAAAGATACTGACTCTTCTTTTGCACAAAGTTTTGGAAATTCAATTATTTGATCAGAAATTACATTTTAATAAACTTAATAGAAACTCTAATCCAATTTTATGGTCTCTTTTATTATTCAGAATGATGTAATTGTTAAAAACTGCTTGTGATTAACTATTAGTCTTCCTGGAAATTCATGTATTCTTTTAGAGTTCATACCTTTGCTGCAGTTATATAAGTCTAAATATGATATTTATAAATAAAAGTATCAAAATGTTTATCAATATTACTATTATGGTGATCCATTATGCATGAGTTAGCATACCTCACCCAGAATTGCCTGGTTCGATTAAAATAACATTTTGTATGATAATTGGATACTGTCCGACAGTGTATAGCGTAGTTTTGTTTTAGGATTTTTATCCGTGAAGTTGAATAAACACTAAAGTAGAGCAAATTTCCACATTTTAAATAGACTTTTGACTTTGAATTTAAAGACACAAGTAGTTAGTTAAATGGGTCAATTGTTATTTTATTCAAGACAGCGTATGCAAGTAGCATCTCGTGAAACCATTAGGAATTTAAATGAAAAGAAAGAAGGAAGCGGAACATTATCTATCATTGTTCTTTATACAATTTCCACTTCCTTAAGGAATATCCTCATCTAATTGATTATAAAGTTCATACATATTATGAAAATCTTTGTAGTGCTGCCACCTATTGACTTGAAACGAGTTAACTCAAATGTATTACATGCTAAGTGTAGCTTTTTGTAATGTATTCATTTTAGTGTTTCCAGTGATTATTAATAAAGCTTTAATAAATAAATAAAAAATTAACTCGATGTTTTTTCAAAGATCAATCCAAATAAAAGAAGTAAAAACTGATGATTTACTTTAAGATTTTATAGACTAGTTGAATTGAAAGCAGCAATAAAAAACAATTCAAGCCACAACGATAAGTTTAAGTTTTAAATTAAAATTTAAAAAATGAAATCAAATTTCATAACGTAATTTGACTTTTTGAGGTTCTAGTATATACATACTATAGTTTTATTAATTTTTACTAATTTGTTGTGATTTACACAACAAGAACAATTTTGTTGTTTTATTTATTTTACATATAAAAAAGTTATGGTTTCAGTTTCCTTTCATTCTCTTTCGAGATATAAGGATTTTTTTAAATAAAACGATAACTCTATCCTATAAAAAACTGAAGAAAAGACAGTGAGCAAAGATATGTTTTCATTTATTGATGCCAAAATTTAAGTATTTTGTAACTGTTTATTGGTCCAATATTAATAAGCAAAGTTTTTTAACACCAATGCTTCACATACACCCCTCCTCCCAAAGAAACGTAGCTTTTTGCATAATAACAAAATAAATAGACAAATTTAAAGAAACAAACAAACTGTTGTGTAGTGAATTGGTTTTGACCAACAGAGAACAACATATTGCTCTCACAGTAAATGTATTCTTGTTGGTTTGGTTTATATTTATTCAACTTAAACTTCAAACTGACTAAGTTTTCATTACAAAATCTTGAATATATTCGTACTTAAAAAGACAAAGCACAGTTAATTGTAATCAGAAATCTGATTTTTGTCATTCACTATACTCAAATGACAGAAACATATCTCACAAGTTGAGACTAGTTGTGTTACATGTTTTCTTTATACAATAAATTTATTATTCCTGCCAGACATATGAAATAGACACGTATTATTATGGAGGCACCTGAATTCATTTGTCTGTGGTACCACAGATTATTGCCACTACAAAGATAAGTACAGATTATTTACTTATAAACATTAAGCTATGATGGCAAAATTATAATTTTGAAAAGCAGGCAGCGTTTTCACTATAAACTCTTAAAGACTGGGATTTATATACAAGTTGCTAATAAATTATATTTGGGTACACAAAGCTCAAAATACATACTTTTAGTTTTGAACATTCTCCTTAAGACAAACTCACAATTAAGTAGTTACTTAAAATATTATTTTATTTTCTATAAAGCTATTTGATATCCAATTAGTTTTAATTTGAGATTCGATTAAAAACAAATATGTTTTATTGCATGCACACAAGCACATGTTTATGTATTAAAGTGTTAGCAGCAAGTCACACAAGTAAGGAACTATTACACTTCAATATTCCCATCTTTCATAATGCGGCTAGCCATAGTTAAAAATATTCAACCACCCTATCTGTATTCAGAAGCGTACACGAAAGATGGGCAAGCAGGTCTCTTTCTAATTACTGTACGTATACAGAGTGGGTCATCTCAATTGGTGTAATGACATTTATTTTTATGTATGTGTTAAATGTGTGTGTGTTTATATGATTTATATTTATATAACTGCCTGTACTAAATTATTGGTCAACTGAGATGTTCCGAAAACAAAAACATTTGAAGTAGATAACTCCCAGCGGAAAGGGACTAGTATAGTCTACATTTGAATGGACTGTCATGGCACGCTGCTACACAGGATATATAAAAAAAAATTAGGAGCTTCCAGAGACAACCAGTTGAAATCACGTTGCAATGAATATTGAAACTCACTAAAACTTAAAGATAAATAATTGTTTAATCACCATTTATTACATGAGATTTGAGATTTTTGGACGTAATTAGGTTCATAATTTCAAGCCCTTTCAATTTATAAGTTTGATGTAAAAGGTGGCAAATTTGTCTTAGTTAATTGAATTATAAATTTTCGCGTTCTCTTCGTGTAGTCAGTGTAATAATTCCTTTTTAATTGCTCTTTTACTAGTTCTTCTACAACGTTATACAAATTTAACCTTCTTGCAGCTTCCGTTCCGAAGAAGAACCTGGATAACCCTACGAGACGCTCCTGAGACATGAACGATCTCAGACAGATTTTAATTAATTTCAACTTAAAAAAAATATTTTAGCAGATGCAACAGTCACTGGAGCTTTAAATTGCAACTTGATAGTTATACACAGAATGGTATGAATATATACATTGATTTCTGATAAGTTTTAACTTGAGATTCTAGAAAAAACAAAAATCTTTTATTGCCATTACACAAATATATATCCAGTTTTAGGATCACATAATTCTATGAATATTTCACGTGATTATTTCATATATCTCTAAGTTTGCATTCAATTGAATAAATACAAACCACAACAATAAACATTCATTTACTGTGACAGCAATATGTTGCTCTTTGTTGGTCACAACCAGTTCATTATACGGCTGGTAATTCAATACATACATTGGAAAATACTGCTGCTAATTCAGTATATACATTTAAATGAATATACTACTGCTAATTCAATGCATACAATGGAATACACTACTACTAATTCATTGCACACATTGAGAGATACTGCTGCTAATTCAATACATACATTGGAATGAATATACTATTGCTAATTCTATGTATACGTTGAGGTATACTACTATTAATTTAATACATATATTGGGACGGACTGCTACTAATTCAATACATACATTGAAATACACTGCTGCTAATTCAGTATATGCATTCAAATGGATATACTAGTGGTAGTTCAATATATACATTGGGATATACCATAAATAAATAATATTTGTAAATAAGGCGCGTGTTCCGAGAACACTGTTTGGAAAAAAACTAAAAACAAACGTTTTTTACTAGTTACAAGAATTTGGAACACTACAATACAGTATTTGAGGAAAAACAACAAAAAAAGTAGTTCAAAGTCAGCTTTGTTGATATGTAACAACACAAGTACAAGAGGTCAACGTTAGGGTGCGAAGTCATAGTTGTCATATTTTGTCTTCTTTTTTTTAAGAATGACCCCAAGATAGGACAGAGGTTGTGGTCTTCAAGACATTAATGAAGGAACTTGTTATTTTTATAAACATTTATGTCTGTTCCTCGAATTCAAGTTTCCTAAAACTATGGACAGATACTTAAGATGATTTGTATCACAAGGTACAGTTTATCATTCTTGTATAGTACTTACAAGTGCATTTACAGCTTCGTGTGAAGACATCTGTACTAGTTCATTCTGAACTTCACGGCTCAAAAAATAAGGACTTGCGTTGTTATTTATAGACTTACGAGTACGTTGATTTATTAAAGGATTAAAGATTGTTTTTAATTCCATTTGAGTTAAAATATTTCTGCTTTAGGGTAATTTAACTTAGCAGTACTTTCAGAAAAATCTTGATTTCTTCCGGGTAAATATATAACTAATGCTATTATACAGTCAAATATGCTTGTTATGTATTAAGTGTTCGGCTCAATTTCGAGAACGTTTGAGCTACTATTCACTTTTGGCAAGGGGTCCTTGTCTTATGGCTAATGTACATGGGGACAATGTCCTATAAAGATAATATTCTATTATATACTTTAGGCATGAAAATATTGTCCTACAGTGCTAATATGCATGGTAATATTTTCATATAAAAGGTATACCTTAGGTACAGTGATACTGTCTTAAAGGGCTAAATTTCATGGTGATAATGCCTGTTATGCACATCAGATATGGAGCTAATGTCTAAGAATCGTCCACATGTATATGTAGTTCATTGAACGATGGAATTTGGATGAAGAACATTATTCATCACACAAAGCAATAAGTTACATTACACATTATCTTTGATTTCAAAGGCTTTCTTTAAAAATATTCAATATATGTGCGTAAATGGGCGAGATTTCAACGTCATCAACTTAAATAGAAAAAAAACAACGGTTGTGAAATCTCTTGCATCATATCTGAATCAAACTCATAATGTAAAAAAAACACAAAAAAACTAAATTTCAGGGAGATGATGGTTGATCACAAAATGTAGCGTAATTATTTTTGATAAAATATAGACTAACAATTGAGGCCTGGCATTTTGAGTGTGTATTAAGCAGAAAGCTTACAAATGAGTCTAGTTGTAAAAAAGTGATTACCGACAATATAACATAGGAAGTAGTCATAATGGTTTTCAAACTACACTTTAGACCAGAAACGTTTCTAAAATATAGTATATTATTAAAACAATAGAAGCAAATCCTAAATCGAAAAACAAACTTGAAAATGTTTGATGAAAGCGCTTTTGACTTTCGAAAAAACAAACTGTTGTCTCTCAGTTTCTATTGTTTTTTTTGAAAAACTGAACTTTACGATCGAACGACAACAACAAAAATTATATCCAAGTGACTTGAAAAGAGATCTGCGTGCCAAATTAATTATTATACAAATAATCGAACTCCGTTTTGATTGTCTTGGTCCTATAATCATGTCATTAAATACAATGACGAACCCGCTGTTCAGCTCGTTAGCAAGAAACGAGATTTTACCGAAAAGTACGTTTTAACGATTTCACATTACCTAAGCTCGTCTTTAAATGACTCTCCTCGCTTCGACTGAAATGTTGGATAATTCTGAACTTATCTAACAAATAGAAAAATAGAAGGAACTGAAATGATTAAAAATGAACGACGTCAATAGAGCTATATTACTAACTCAATTACTTCAGTACATCTGTTTAAAATAAGAAATAAACGAACCAGAGTAGTTTAACCGAGAGCTTAAACGTTTAATAGATACATTCATATCTACATATGAATCTGGAAGTGTACTTTGTAGTTATTTACTTTACTGCTGTATATGCTTTGCACAGATAAATGAATCCTTAAAGTTCAAGGTTGCATACACTCATTTCACATAATACTTCCGTATATTGACCTTAAGATGATTTGAGTGAGTAAGAGCTGTTTCTAACTTTTAAAATTGTTCTTTTTTTAGGGGTGGGCGATTTTAAAATAATTGTGAAATTTGTGGGTTGATGTGTAATTACAGATTACTCAGAAAGAAAAGAAAAGATCAAACCCCATTTTCAAGTTAGAAAACTTTAAAGGTCTAGCAGATGGAAAGTATAATTTCAATTTTACGTTGGCAGGGAAATAACACATAGTGGAAATAATTACAAAATTTTAATTTAAACAGTGCCAATGTTTCAGAATGAAGACTTTATTAGGAAGGAAAAATGACCGTAATGTAAATGCGCGAGTAATCAGTAACCTTCATGTTAGTAACAGCTAGTGTAATTTTGTCTTTCGTGATCCAAGCTGTTTTCATGTCGCAAGAACTAATGCCAGACTATTAGTTTCTGTCTTGAACTAAGAACACTTGTCACTTATTGCTTCTACATCCCGAGAATGTTTAATAACTATATTAACTACTATGACATTAGTGAACCAGATGGAAAAAAAATGTCTTGTAGAACTGAAAACATTAACTTTGACAATTTGCAATTAAATAGCCAGATTAATGCATATTTCTCATCTATTAAAGTTTTCTAATACGAGTCGTGATGGGAAGGAAGAAAGACTACAAAAAGATTATTTCTTGAACTGAGAACTTGAAGAGATTGTTAGCAAGTCAGTTGTATTTAATCTTTCTATATTTTAAATATTATTCATAAGGTTGTATTTGTAATTTGTTTGATGAGTTGACTCTATTTCAGTGGATAGGAAAAAAATGTTTAAATGGCATGGAATAGAGAATAAAATATTGTGAAGTTTGACCAACAAATTTTATACAAACAAAGCATACAAGTACCTAAACACCCATATAATCTGAAACTATCTCGTGATATGGTTAACTCAGCAGTTCACGGAAATTTAGCAAGCTAAATGGATAGATTATTTATGTCAAAGAGAGTACATGGTACTAAACTGTCCTGAAGTAAAGGAGAAAGGATTCCAGAAGTATGAAAAATCGATACAAGAAATACTCCAAATATCTGGTCACAAGAGATTCACAGAGTACGAGACCCTTTGAGATATCAGTACAACACCACATCTATAAACAGTTCATCCACAAATACAGTTGGAGTGGGACAAACAATGTATTGTTAGGATTAAGGGGATAGTAGAATATATCTTTATGACTAATTTATCCTAAATGCTGTATCAAATGAGAATGGATGTCATTCGAGAAGTTTGTACAGTTATTTTACCTATACATTTGTGTACTTTCGAAGAACTGAAATACGCAACTTTATATTATTAAGATTGCTCATCAATATTAATGTAGAACTTTTCAGTATTGAAAATTCGATGAATTTTATGGTAAATTTTTCACACAGTTACAATGGTGTAAAGAGAGATGCAAATAAACACTTTGTTTCTGACTATGTTTTGCCATTTGTAAAGGATTATGGTGGAAGTATTATGGTTGGACTGGATTCTGTGCATTGGAATTCGTATATGTCTGTGAACTATCTGTAAGTGCACATGACGAAATGTTCTTGGAACACATGTCGACAAAGAGTACATTATATTAAAATTATTTTGAATATGAAAATTATAAACTCACGTGATAAACGCAATTCATATAAAGTAGTGGTGGAATGAATTGTACATGAATTCATTTTCACATTGCTTTAGTTTTTGAAGGTATTGTGATGCTACCAAAAATGTATCACTTTCCTGAAAGATTCTCAGATCATCAAGATGTGCTTAGATCAGCGATTTATATTTTCCCTGATGACATTTAAAAGCAAAGAAGCATGGTTCAAGTTGTGGTACCAGAACATCCAGAAAAAAAATTGTCACAAGTGGTACTCAAGCCTTGGTAAGCAAAGAGTGACATCTCCATCTCGTGACAGGTGAAAATCCAAGAATACAAAATACATTTCCAGGTAACGGTACATAACATAATCAAGAATGCCCGGCTGAAAAAAAACAAAAACGACACAAGTCACATGTGCACAAGCTGCTTTCACGACATATTTATTCAAACATCACATACCTCAAGTAATTGCAGAATAAAATGAGTATTTATGATATTTGATACAAAGACATATCTCTAAAAATGCCTAACGATTTCTGTTATTAGACGTTTGAAATGGGTGATGTGTAACAGTTGTCCTCTAACACTATGTGTTTTATGGAAAGCAAGGAGAGAGTAGTGGTGTGGTTTGGGCGTGGTAACGTTACGTAACAGTTGTGGGGCCAAACAACGTCGTCAGAATGGATGTAGCAAGTCTTCAAAATTATTTTAATATAACGTATTCAGTTTCTATGCACTTGTTTGGCAAGCATTTTACATTTATTTTTATTTTATAATAAATAACAAAATATGTTTTCTTGGTCTGTATTTATGTATTTACTTGAGCAGAAACTTATTGTAGTTATAAGTTGTGTAGTGGCTCAACTAGACATTTTAACAAAATTGACCAACTAATTTTTCTTTAAAGTTAAGCACAAAGCAACATGGGCTATTTGTCCTCTGCTCACCATGGGTATCTATACCCGGAATCTAGGGTTATAAATCCACAGACATGCCACTGTGCCACCGGTCGGGCTACCAAATAATTGATTTAATGCTGTTTATTATATTAGTACAGTGAATAAATGATATAAGTATACATAAAGTGTTTATGTAAGTTTTTCCCGAATTCTAATGTTTCAGTATTTAAGGATATCCACGATCAAATGATTCGCATATTTCGAAATTATTTTAACAATAAAAACATCTAACTTCTTATTATTAACCTTTCAATTACCAAAATTATTACCCACTTTTTACATTATGGTATGCTGTTGTTTAGCGTCTTATAATAATTATATGAATACTAATCAGTAACGTTTTCCCCACAAATCGCAGTTGTAATACTTAAGATAATCAAGATACAAACATACATATACATATCATGGCATTCGTTTAGTACTTCTATAATTCCCAATGGATCAGTGGTAAGTGTACGGATTTGCAACGCTAAAATCCATGGTTGAATTTCAAACTATGGACACAGCACAGAAAGCCCATTGTGCAACATGTTTATGCTGTTCGCTGTTCTAAGTGTCAACTGCCGTTTCTTTTCCATTAGACGTTTTTTATTTAACCTTTTGCTCCAATTTCAAAATGTTATTAACTCGGCTGTTTATGCTATCAAACATTTATTTTCTGAGAAAATATGTTAATTTGCATTTAAATTAGCAACCTTATCTTTGTTCTCAACTATTTTTTCTCAACCCACCACTGATACGTTTTAGCTACTTAATAGAGGATTGTTTTTTTTTTTGTTCTTATAATTTCGCGCAAAGCTAATTTAGGAGTGTAAGACTAGAAGGAAGACAGCTAATCATCACCACCCACCGCCAACTCTTGGGCTGCTCTTTTACCAACGAATAGTGGGATTGACTGTAAGATTATAACGCTCCAACGGCTGAAAGGGCGAGCATGTTTGGCGTGACAGAGGGACTCGAACCCGCGACCCTCAAATTACGAGTCGAACGCCTTAACCATTTGGCCATGCTGGGTCTTAACAGATGAAACCCACCTTGGGATTGCATTTTTAAATTGATATCAGAATCATAGATTTGAGACTGCTTCGTTTTTAATTAACCACGAGAATCATATGTGAATGGGCTTAGTGATTAGTGAAAATGTTGAATAAAATGTAAAAGTTAACATAAAAAATATTATTATTTTTAATTGTATTTTAGTTTTATGATAGAGCAAGTCCCCACTCGCGACTGGACAGCGTTAAGTTTACAGACTTACAATGCTAAAATCAGAGATTTGATTCTCACAGTAGATACAGCAGATAATACGGTAATTAGGTTTGATCTGTTATACGTTTTTCAGTGGTGTAGACGGTTTTCAAATCACTGTGAAATCGTAATTTTATATTTGAATTTCAAATACTTTGTAATGTTATTATGCAAAAAAACACAAAGTGTTTCAACTGTGTGTCTGTGTGTGACTGTCATAACTCCTGGAGGAAGAACTTATAAATCTGAAATTTTGCACACATACTTAGTGGATCCTGATGGTGTGGGCCTGAGTATTATAACTTATCCACTTGTGTGTGCGCTTGCGCATCTCTTCCTGAGGTAAACAAGTGAAAATCCAGATAGAAAAGAATATCTGATCATCTTATCGTCAAGAGGAAAGAACATGGAAACCCGAAGTTTTGCACCATACCACGTAAATCCTGAGGATGTGCACGTGGATAAGATAAGTAATTAATACCAAATACACGCACACGTGCATATCTGTCTGTCTGTAACCGCCATAGCTTCAAGAGGAAAGAACCTAGAAATCTGAAATTGTGAACCCATACTAAGTGGATCCTGAGAACCTACACCTGAACATTATTATTTATCTCATCCACGTACGTGGGCACATGCGCGCACACATATTTTTAATGAAGTAAGTTAGAAAAAGAAATATAGAAAAGAATTAATCACTTATATTACAAATTACAGCTGTAAATATCAGACACACATTTGTGAGCGCATCTTTTTAATGAGGCAATCTAAAGTAAAACAACATAGAAAAGGAATTATTTCTTATATAACAACTTCTAATATATAGAAAAGCCAGTGCGTTTTGGTAACAATGTGTTCCAGTGGTTTTTTTATATTATGTTGCTTAGCAGTAAGAGTATAACTTAATAATATCGTTAAGAGGCTGTATATTGAAAATGTGAATGAAATATATAAATTACAAAAAATATATATATCTGTTAGTTCCTAATTTATAGGCTCCGTTAATTTAGAGGTGTGTTTCTATTACACCATGTAACAAAATTTTTACTTTTTCTTGTTCCTGGGCAGAAAGTGTAATTTCCCAATTGCTTATGCCTAAAGTAAATGGAAAAGACCTATTTTTCTCTTCAAACTTTGCTTTTGTGACCCGGATAATGAAAATTTCAAATTTACCCACTTTCCAGAACATTCCAGGTAGATGTAGTGTTGAGTAGCTGACAGAGAATTTTCTTGAACTTTCAAGAACTTTCTAGAATGTTATAGAGGCTTTACCAAGTTTCCCTGTTATCTTTGCCTTTGGGACAGCAACGACACCGCAGCGCACTATAACAGGAAGCACTGGCCACAACGGTCCGAGTTCTTTATGAGGAGGCACAATGTTAAGTGTGAGAAGTGTGAGCCAAGAGTGGACCTCCTGAAGGTGTTGTTCCCACCATTGCACATGAAATTGGGTCTCATGTAACAATTTGTCACAGCTTTTGATAAGGAGTCTGCTGCCTTCAAGTACCTTCGAGACTTCTTTCCTAAGCTGTCTTGGGCAAAGGTCAAAGCTTGTGTCTTCGTTGGACCACAAATAAAGAAAATCCTGGAGTGCAGAGAATTCTCCAAGAAGCTCAGTAGGAAGGAAAGAAAAGCTTGGGGCAGCTTTGTCGCAGTGGTTCGGGGCTTCTTGGCCAATCACAAGGCCGAAAATTATGTGGAACTGGTTGAGACTTTAGTGAAGAACTACGGCAAAATGAGCTGCAGGATGTCCCTGAAAGTCCATATCTTTAACGTTCGTCTTGATAAATTCAAGGAGAACATGGGAACATACTCAGAGAAGCAAGACGAGCGCTTCCACCAAGATATACTGGACTTTGAACGCCGCTTCCAAAGACCGTTTAACGAAAATATGACGAGAGACTATATTTGAGGTCTGATACGTGAAAGTGATTTACATTACAGTCGCAAATCTCGAAAAACTACTAATTTCTAAACATTTTTGTATAACTTTAGTATAAATACATGTAAATCTTGATCCATATGTTGTTTTATTCAGACCTTATGTAAATGAAAATGTGCAAATTTGCCCGTTTTTTTTACATAGAAAATAGGTTAATTTCTAAATTTCATTGTCCAGGTCACAAAACCAAAGTTTGAGGGGAATAATGTCCATTTTCTGCACTTTTACAACATAAGCAATTAAGAAATAACACACATTATCCAACAACAAAATTTTTGTTACATAGTGTTATTTACGTTTAAAATCAGAGGCCAAGTCAGAGGGAAGGTTACCTTCATAAGCAGGTCACATCCCGCTAAGGAGCGACAAAAGTATGTAGGTAAAACTTTTATGTAAAAATGGGTTTAGAATATACATACTGGCGTAATCGCCTGGAATAAATCAACCTAATAACCCTCGTTAAGCCAAGTATTTTTACTAATGGAAAATTAAATACCTTTTTATTTGTATAATAATTCGCTTTATTTTATTTTTATTCAAGTTTAACGAGGCCCCCAGTAAAAAAACAAAAAAGTCTTTAAGCGCAAGAGGTCACTCATTGTTATCCAATGTTTGTAAACACATTGCATAAGATAGATGTCTATCCAAGTTTGACAACTTTGACGAATAACCGTGAAAAATAAGATAATCGAAAATAACGACAGTTAAAAATGATTTCCACAAGTACGTAGTTAGCGAATTACATTGATAGAACATAACAGCTCTGTGAATCATTCCGAGTTATTAGTAAAAAAACGTTGAAGTCTTTCTTTAAGGCTAATCATTTCCTGCCTCTCTGCGATGCTAGGCGATTCCATTATTGCTGTAGCGCTAGGTAATTCCAGTCTTTTTGTGATACTGGGCAGTTCGAATCTCTCTTTAAAGCTAGGTATTTCCAGTCTTTCTGTGATGTTGTGTAGTATCAGTCCTTCTGTAATTGCTGGACAATTCCAGTCTTGTAATGTTGGGCATGTTCCAGTCTTACTGTATTGCTGGACAATCCCACCACTCCATCCTAATAACTGATTTGTTCTGTTCAACACAACACAGTAGTATATAATCTTCAGCGTTCAATTAAATTTAAAGATACTTTTCCTATCAACGTTTAGGACTTATGATTCGCACTGTATTTCTACATGCACTGTATACTTGAAATGTTTAATCTACTTGAAGATTATTTGTAATCCATAGTGCATAATTATTTTATAAATCCAAGAGAATTCACGTTATTCAAGAAAAAGGTAAATTATTTAAAATGTACCCATCTCTAGGAATGTATAAGAATATCTTCCATCAAGAGAAGCACGTATCTAATGTGTTTTACTTGTTATTTCTATTCTCAATATTGATGTTATTCCTGTAAAATTCATGCAGGTTTTCAGTTTTTCTTGGACGAATATTTCCATATGTTTTCTTTTTTTTCAACTTACATATATATAGAACATTTTCCCATGTTTTGTATAACTATGAAATATACATTTTTCATCTTATATACATCTATGGCCAAAGGTTTTCAATCGCCATATAATTTTACGAGTGAGACATCACAACAACATATATGAGCATAATTTATATCGTGTATTTGGCACTATTTAATTACAAAAGCTGCAAAATCACAAAAACCGTCTAATAGGAGCTACGCTACTAGTACTTAATACTTGAGTGCTTTTCATGAGTTTTAGAAATTTCCCTAATCTTCTAATACATGTCTTAAATGAGGTGTTAAGTTATCCCATAGATTCTTTAATGCAACCTTTAAACATAACATTATTAAACCGGTTTCTTTGGACTTTAAGAAGCAAAATTAAATAATTATAGGGTGATGCAAAGTGTTTAGTCAATCTGTAAACATGAAACGTTGCGATTGTTACTACAGGGTCTTTCGTTCTACCATATACATTACATTAAGTTTAAGTAATATTTAATATAGTGGCTATTTGGTTTCTGTTGTGAAAATAGATAAAACAAAATAAAAGGAGCTAAGGTTTACTACGAAAACGTATCCCCTACCATTACACCACCACCAGGATCTTACATTATCTGATTTACAGCTGAAAATATCGTTAACAACAAGGTATACAATTGACAAAACAATGTATTCTAATCTTTATCAGTAAGAGCATTATATTTTATTCACTATACTCGTTACTAGGTTGATTTTTTAGTTTCACTCTAAGTAGGTAGTTTACTCTTGTTATTATTAGCACAGTTTCATAGCGCTGTTGTAGTTTACTGTATGTTAGCATTATACCGCACTATTCTTGCAATGTATTGTTTCTTAAGGAATTGGCGTATACTTTTTCAGTACAGTATAATGCCATTTTGACAGTATGGTATTTGTTCGAACAATATAATACAATTCTTGTAGTAGCACTACTGTTAGTAAAATATCAACTATTTTTGTACTAATATTTGGATTGATATCATAATATCCTTGCATTTAATTATTTATTGCAAAAAGTATATCATTCAGTGGAAACGGGAAATATATAATATTATATCATGAATAATATGTTTAAATGTAGATAAACCTTATGAAGATATGACTGATTTTATATAGGCATTATTTAATCCCATTTTCTTATTTTTTATGCTGTCAAGTGTGCTTAACTATGCTAGTGAAATATGTTTCTCTATCAACCAGCACACTCTCAACCAGCCATAACACCGAATTATTATTTTTTACGTGAATTGTTTTATAATCTATCAGAATAGCCTACTAGAAACTGCTGTCTGGTAATCTAATAAAGCTTATTTTTTGTTGCATATCGCATGGAGATAAAACCTTTAATTGATGAATAAATTAGTCTACTTATTTCGTGAATATATTTACTCTTGTTTGCATTTAACTAGAATTAACTTTACACGATGATTTATTACCTTATATTATAAATTTATGATTAGTTCGTTTGATAATAAGCAATTAGTTCGAAATGCGCTGAGAAATAACGTCATTGATACGTCAACAATAGTTTTACTCGTATCATTGAAGGGTTTTTATTTGTACTAGAATGAAAAAGCGTTTGTTTATTGAAATTATTTCCGCTGAAAAAATAGCTAGCGTGTGATATAACGTATACGTAAAAAACTATCCAGAATGGACTCTTATTTGCTACTTCTTAATTTCTATTTTTGAATAAACGTGCGAGGCTACTTTTGATGTGGAAAAACAGCAGTATGAAACACAATCGTTTTAAGTGTTCCATTTCAATATAATTTTATTTATAGCACTTTTGCTCACTAGATGGCAGTAAGGTTTCAAGATTAATAAAGTCTATTAAATTAAAACACCTCCCAGTAGTTTAATTGCGAGTTTGATGTTTTATAACGTCAAATATAAAGTTTAGACACTATGGATTGGCATACTACAGATAGTCTATTTTGTAGGTTTCTGTATAATAATAATAAACAACAATATGTATATACCCATAGTCCGTACAATAAATCAGATGATTTATTAGAATTTTTTTTTTCAAAGCACACGACTTAAAAGAATCGGACATGTTCACAAGAAAATGGCATGTACATATGAAGACGCTGAAATAATAATTATGAATGTTCACAAGGCTAGTTGTGTTGTATTTACATGAAATATGCTATTTCCGATAAAAGAAAACGATAAATATGGCTGAATATATGAAAAGATCGAGAAATGGACATGTTGATCAGTCACACCAACTCAAACGTCTTATATTAATGCACAGTGGTAATTTTTCCCTTTAATAATTCATTATACGTTTCTGTGTAGTTTAAAATCAGAAAACGACAACTTAAAAACAGTAAATGAAAACAGAAACAAAAGTATTACCCACCGTGGTTAACAGAATAAAGTATTAAGCCTGCGATTAACAAGTAGACCTTAACGGCTTTCTAAGCATGTTTCTAAGTTATTTTTGCACCACGTTGTTTGAAAATCCTTAACTTTTTGTGATTTTATCCCCTTTTTTTGTTGGTTTCTTGCATTGAATATTATAATAAACAAACCAAAACTACTAATTCAAATGCAATATGTGGACCCCATCCTGGAGTAAACGGCATATAAACAAAATTTACGGAGTTTATACACACGTACGACTAATACAAAAAAACCTGTTTTTGGTTTGCTGATCTAAGCTGACGTGATGAATGTTGAATAGACGAAATTACAGTCTACGGTAGAGAGTAACGCACCTCAAAGAATATATCGGGTGTATACGTCATAGAATATATTTTCAATTTCACCTTTAACGGAAAGAAAATAAATATCTAATATTAACAAGTTAATAAGTTGATGGTTGGTACAAATAGTTTATTACTTGAAGGTATGGTCGGCAATGGAGCATAAAACGCCTTTGGTGGGTAAGCGTAAAATTTAGTAATAAATAAAATATATGCAATATTAAAGCTTTAATAAAACTAACGATATTATTATCTAAATTATTGTTTCTTTAACTGTCTGACAGAATTATAGGTTTAAGATTATTTTTTGTAATTAGCTGTTAAAAGTCATAGATTTGGAATTGCTTCTTAATGTCATAGTTTTAAATTTTATATCTGGCTATGAGATTCGAATGGATGTTAATAATAAAATGTTAATAAAAATTCTGGTGCACAAACTTGTGAATAGATGTGTAAGTAATTTCAAAATCAAAGACTCAAGACTGCCTCACGTACAGAATTACTGAGAGTATTATATTTAAATACCTAATAAAATACTGTAGTTTCTCCGGATTAATTTTAACAGTTTAAATTAACAGATTGAATAACGTTTCTATAAATACAAGTCAGAATTACATGCTTGGAACGCCTACTGAACTCAGCTGCTGTAGCCATAATTCTATAACGGTGGAGGCGCAGATAGCCTCGCTGCTTTGTGCCATGAAACACTAAATCAATCAATCAATCAATATAACGGTGGAATGTTGTCACCTGGAACTATATTTCTATATGATTTCCACATCAATTTATTATGATCTCTACCTAACTGCCAAAATTGTGTTTTTATAATTTTCTGTGAGAATGTTAGACATGATTTCTTTCCATATAATAGTTGTTAAAATTATGGAGCATAAATCACTCATTTGGCCAAAGACTTTTATCGTCCCTTCCCTTGACCTCAAATTACAAAAAAAGAACCTGTGATAAATACTATATGACCAAAACACTGACTAGGTTATTTATCTATTAAAGATGTGTTAAGAATTCTGTAATTTTAAATATTTTTGCTGTAGTTGAATTCATCCATTATTTTTCCTCCAAACCATTGAGTTCTACTTTTTCCTATGAATAACTGAAACATTGCAAATTTATAAACAGTTCTGTAAATAGTTGTCATAATTCTGAAAATAAAAATGATTATGTAAATATCTGCCAAAACCATATATAAAGAATAAGAACAGCACAAAGCTACCAGAATTGTAAATGTAAGTTATGTGCACTTTATAATGAATCTGTCATAATTTTTAAATTAATACAAATACATAAAAATACAGTAACAGTACAACAGAATTTGAAAATACATGCATTTTGTATTGAATTATCATAATCATTAAAGTAACAGAATAAAAAACAAATATTGCAAAAACATGCCAAATTCTTAAAATAAATGCTTACCATTGTTTTAGAGAAAGTAAGAGTGACATTGGTAAAATTTACGCTGAACAACATTTGTTTAGACGTATGAAAATTGGCTGGCCAAAATATTATCCACATAATTCCTTTTACTTTATAACAATTGTAATTGTCTTATTATGCTTGCTTGTTTGTTTCTGTAGAATTAAGCACAAAGCTACACAATGGGCTATCTGTGCTCTGCCCACCATGGGTATCAAGATCCAGATTTTAGCAGTGTAAATCCACAGACATGCTGCTGTGCCACTAGGAGGCCTCATTATGCTATCACAATCTATAGAACAAGGATAAATTTGAGATGTTATCAGTAAATGACTTGCAAACTATTGAACTTGGGTCTTTTTTAATAGTTATCTTCAATATTCATGTATTTCTCATTACTTATGATTTGAGGAACAGACGTCAGACTGTCTCAGATTCACATGCAAGAGTTTTACCTATGAGAAAATCTTCATCTAGGAATCTATAACTTTTGTTAATTATAGATTATAGACAAATAAAGTATTTGTCAATAATTTATTGCTTCATAGTATTTCTTAGGTTGTGAAGGTATTAATTGGATTTGTCTACTTCATAGTTGTTAGTTTTATAAAATATTCCATATTTGTCTCCTTTGCAAATATGTATAGTTCATTCTAATTTGAATAATTTTTATACCCTCTCTCAATTAAAAAAATATGTAAGTATGCATTGTATATTGTTCTTTTTTTTTCCTTACTTCTGCTTGACTTGAGTGAATTTAATAGCTATAATTTTTTACAGGTATTAAAACCCAGTTTCTAGTAGTGCCAGCCCACAGACATTCTGCTGTGCTGTTGGAGGGCATAATTTTATAAGCTCATGATATTAGAGTTTTTATTTTTAATGAATTAACAATTTACTTATCATTTCTAAATGTGTTCAACTATCTTTTTCAATTAAAATACAAGCACACAAGTATTTTACTGTTGTTTTATTATCATTGTAAGTTTCAGTTTCTGGCATAGGCTGGTGATTAGGGCACTCAACTCTATCTCTGTGGGTTATGGGGTCAAATTCTGATCACTGAGTGTGTATTATTATAAAGTGATTGTCAATCCCACTGTTTATTGATAAAAGAGTAGCCAAAGATTTAGCATGGAATGTTATTGACTAGCTGCCTTCCCTCTAATTTATTTCTGCTAAATTATGGGTGGATAGCACAGATAGCACTCATGTAGTTTTGCCCAAAATTAAAAACAAATCAAACCAAACTAAATTCTCAGTTCCAGTCCCAGTATTAAACATATAGCTGAGTAATCATAAAATTGTTTGTGTTTTTATACAAAGATACACAACAGACTATCTGCATTCTTTCCTCCATAGGGAATCAAACCATGGCTCTTTGTCTTACAAGTTCATATCTTTACCCATGCCCACTGAAAGACTAAACTATTTCAGGAGGTTTCTTCATTTTGATTTATATTTAACAGGTTGTTTCCCACAATCTGAAAACTTTAAGGCATACTTGACCATCCAGTATGGCCCGATCTACCCATTTGCATCAACTGTCTTTGGAAAATTTTAAAATATAAGCTAATTTGTACTTTTAAGTTGCATTATTCATAAAATACGCTAATAATTTACAATTGTAATTTTATCCATTATTTACCATTTAATAGCTGTAAGATACAAATTAAATTTGAAAATGCTCTTGGCCTTTGTTACAACTTTATTATTGTAAAATTATAATTCTGGAACAATGTTCAGCTGTTTCTTCATTAAAATTCCTTAAGTTACACAAGTTCATTTTAGTATTGCATTCCAGCAAAATGTTTATTTTTTCACTATACAGATCACACCCAAAAGTTTTATTTCATGTGCAGTTGTCCTAAATATTTTAGTTGATGATAGATCATACAATTACAATTATCTATTTTTATCTAGCATTGACAGAACTATGTCAATGACATAATATATTCAGTGTTTCCTGTGCTGTTTTACCTTATTTACTTTCTGACAGTCTGCACAGAATCTTACATTGCAATTTTTTTGGATGCTACTTCTATTGGAAAGTGATCTAAACTCATAATTTCTTTTATCACTCCCTATTTCAAAGTACATGTATCCTGTTTTTGTGAATCTCAGTTACTCTTTCATGACAGGAATGCTATTATTTAATTTCTTTATTATTAACTTCATTGTTGGATTCACTTAATTGTCAACACTTACTTTTTCTTTACAAAATATTTTTATATTCTCACTAGTTTACAATAGTATTACATCAGAAATATTTAATGTATTGTTTACGTCAATTTTATTTTCACTTAAATCATTTTTATTTTATATTTACAAATAAAGCATTATTACAAATTTAGCATTATTTACAAATAATATTTCAGTCATGTTAAATTTACGTTTAGGATTCTAATGTGTATTGAATATGTTTTCCACACTTTGACTAAAGCTAATGATAACAATTCATCTATTCAGTTAAATACATTGCTTTGACTGAGCTTTCTTTCTTATTACTGATACTTTCCTATTTACAATTATATCACAGCTTGAAATGTTTATGTACCTATGTTATCATAAGCTAACTGACAAGCATTGGTTTGATTTAAATGTTTTTATTTTCATATTTTAATGTTTATACATAGAATAACCCTAAATATTCATTTCTGACAGAAGTTTTATCAATTAATTGTATTTATTTATCTGTAGCTAAATGTAGGAGTTTAAAAGGCTTTATAGGAGTCTCTATTTGTTGTAACATTTTTTGCTGTAGTTCCTATTTTTATTTAATACATCACAATGATAGTTTCTCATAAAATTAAATTATAATTTCAGTTTTGGTACCCCAACTAAAACATGACACTTACAGAATAGTTCAATAATGTATCCTATTACATTTATTAATGTTAACAAGAATGATTAAATAGTTACAAATACCTATAGTTATAAAAGATAAATGTTTTAACTTACAATTTCAACTGACAGATACCTGTATTAAACAAATACTTTTATTTTCTCACTCTTTATCTCTAGATATTGAATATAGACTTCACATAATGATTTAAATAGCACTGTGGTATATAATTCAAATTAATATCACAAATCCCAAGTCAGTTCTAGTCATCAATCAATAGTTTGTTAGTATTCAGTTCAACTAGAAGATAATGATTACCTTTAGAATTCTCTTCCATTTAAACCTAAACTAGAACTTACATCATGCTTCATTAAATTTAATAAACCTGTTAACATGTAGGCTTGAGCTTAAGTTTGAACTGCTAGGGCCAACTATTAAACTAAACTTTGCACTCTTTACCTTTGTTATATAGAAATCACAGGGAAAACTTAAGAAGATAGTTCATTGTATAAATTATAGTGTTGTATTAGGCCACATATAGAAAATCCTTAGAGCACATACAGCTGATAGCAGAGAATGAAGAAAAAGAAAGTCATATGTGTAAATCTTTATACTATTTAAGGTGTTACCTAAGCTTTAGTAATGTGTGTATAAAATCTGGAAAAGAAAATTTCCTGTAAAATAAGAATATTAATCTCTTATTAATGAGAAGAATGCATACCTTAACTCATCACAAATATGCCAAAGATTTGGTACAGCATCACAGCAAAATAAGTCCAGAATCATAAATATACTTGGGAAATGGAGGATTAGCTCTAGAAACAATAGAAGGACACAAGTGGTTAGCTACCAGTATTTTAATCTGTTGGAAACCAGAAATAAGGTAAAAAGTAATCTGAGGGTCGCGGGCTCTTTTTTCCCATCACACACAAATATGCTCGCCCTTTCAGTCGTGGAGGCGCCATATTGTGATGGTCAATCCTACTATTCATTCATAAAAGAGTAGCCTAAGAGTTGGCGGCGAGTGATGATGACTAGCTGTCTTCCCTGTAGTCTTACACTGCTAAATTAGAGCGGTTAGTAAGATCTCCTGTTTAAAAAAAAAAAAACTATTTCAGATATCACAACCTATCCTCGTACGACAACCTTTTCAACCCAGATATCATCCTAGAAGCCATCTCTTGTTAACTTTACAATAATTCAATATCTTTCTCAAGATAAGGAGCCTAAGACGGACCACAAAACTATCGATAAGTTCTAACCAATTACATATACGTTGAAATCATCATCTCTTTATACAACTAAAAATCCTACCTGACTTGTTGTTAGCAACAGCACATTGTTAAGATGGCTTAAGTGACCGATCATCCAGAAAACCAAAATCCATTTTTTCCATAACACTGCTGGCGTTATTCCAATCAAAATTATACCCATAATTTAAATTTTGGTAACTTGCGCACAGTATCTTCCTTTTATTATAATTAAAGGTCATTTATCATCTATTTAACCAACTCGTCAAATAATCTAGATTCTTTAACAAAGCACCTTTATTTTAGCTAGCAGTACCAACTATTTGAATATCATAAGCAAATTTAAGAAATGCGTTTACGATTACATCACATATATCTTTAATGTACACCAAATAGGAGAACACTTGTGGCATTAATCCAGTTTGATTGAACACTTTTTACTTTTTCCACTCAGCCGTTTCAAGATCTAACGAGGCAAATTATTGCGCACACCTATAGAGATAATTTGTTTTAACAAGCCTTTATGTGTCACCGTATCAAATGCTTTCTGAAAATGAAGATATGCCATGTTTACACCCTTATTATCACATATATGAAGAGTAATCTTTTAAAAAAATTTCTTAAATGAATTTACAACATCTTTTTTTCTTATACTCTCAAAACGTTTTTCCTACCATGAACTAATAGGTCTATAATTACCTGGACAAGTTAATCATCTTGCAGTGCAAGATGGTGGTACATATTTATTACCCTTTCTTCAATATGTAAATGTTTCAAATTTTCTGTTTCTCTTTTAGTTCAGTTTGGATACAGAGAATTGCTCACGTAACAAATTTTTCTTCATTGTAACTGTTTTGTGACTCAGGTCACTAACTGTCCACTAACCGCGTTTTCAATGGAAAAAGAAAGTTCACGATATCCCAGAAAATAAGACTTTTTTTTTTCTCTTGGCGAATCGGATAATGGCTCAGGAATCGAAGTGGACAGAAGGGCATGTATAACCTGGCATTTTTGTTATAATTCGTTTGTTTATTTTTGTATTTAAAACCATCTCTTCCCATGTCATGCATCTTTTGTAAGAAATTCAAAACAAACAAATATACATACAAAAAATCAACAATGATAGAGAGTTTTAGTTTAAAAAGTAACTGTCACTCACTTTCACTAACACGCGCAAACATAAGGCAGGAAATTATCGCTCAGATACCAATTCCGAAAGTAATCAAAATTGTTCACCTTTTTTTTTTTTTCTTCTTGTTTCAGTCGACGTAACTCGACAACTACCAACGTCATTTTAAACTTAAATCCACTACGTGTTTCTGGGCAGTGCATGATATTATCACTTAGTTATAATAACTAATTGATATATATTAGAAATATATATATAATTCTTGTATAAACTATATCATATTACCCCTTATAGTTCGCGTTTTTACAAATTCTGGTATTTCTTGAAAAAGCATAAGTACAGGGTGAAACAAGAAATACCAACCAATAACAGTTAAACATTAGATAACTGTAACATATATAATAATCAATGCTTTGTATACTATACAGTCAATGTCCTTAGGGATTCAGCCCCTATATTATGTATCAAGTGAAGGAGTAAAAACATCAATACACATAATATTAAATCTTATTACACGGGTTTATTGAATATACTAACCCTTAGTCATTGGAAAAAAAAACGTCACAAAACAAATAATAAAAACATTTTGTATATGTATAATAATGTATAATGTATTATACATTATTATACATATTGCAAGCAAGAATATAGGGATGATACAGTTATACATAAATCACCTCTACGTGACTTTCAATATTAACATTTAATGTTACACTGTTAAACACCTTGTTGTCTTTAATATTATTGTAGTCAGTTTGTTTATCATAATATGATGGCCATGTCAGAGTAGGCATCAATGTAGTGTAAATAAGAGCCTAGAACGTAAGTACAAGGGAACGAAAGTTGAGCTTAAACATGTCTTGATTATTACAAACTCTCTCTACGAGGCCGGTTGAATTGAACGATCTCGTAGCCATTTTGTACTGGTACATTTTATAATTTAACGTTAAATTATAATCTTGAAAGTCATGTACGGACGATCTACGTATAGCTGTATCACTCTTATACTACTGTTTATATTCTTTCTTGGCAATATCATATCTATATATACCACTTTATATTTACAAAATATTCTTATTAATTATACATTTGCAACGGTTAGCAAAACTGTGGGTTACATGGTTCTTCCACTATCTATATGTCTATCTACAAACTTACTTGGATCAGGCTACCTTCTCTGGATGGCTTAGTGGTAAGTATGAGAGCTTAAAACACCTAACATCGGATTTTGATAGCCCATTATGCAACTTTATGCTTCACAACAAATAAACATTTTGTGCCAGCTTTCTACACAAAAGCATACAAAAAGGTGTTTTATTAACACTTATTGTTTCAAAATCAAAGTAATTTCCGAAGTTTATTTAACATTTAGTTTTGCTGGTAAATGATGATGATGGTTTTTGTAATTGGTAGAGCCCGCTCGTCTTAAAGTACACAATATTAGCAAAAATTACTTTAAAATAATTGACAAAACAAACACATATAAATTCATAATCCATTTCTTCATTCGGTTATTTGTACACTTATCTAGATAGATTATATACTTAATTGTTCCCCGTTGGAACAGTGATAAGACTTTGGATTTACAATGCTAAAATCAGGGGCTCGATTCCCTTGGGTAGACACAGCAGATAGTCCAATGTGGTTTTGCTATAATAAAACATACACACACATACACATTTATTTAATTAAGCATTAACTCATTCAGTAAGTTTTTGATGTATTCATTGTCTAAATGACGGGCACCCCGCTAGTGCAGCGGTATGTCTCCTGATTTACAACGCTAAAATCAGCGGTTCGATTCCCCTCGGTGAGCTGAGCAGATAGCCCGATGTTGCTTTGCTATAAAAAAAACACAAACACACTAAATGACGGAAACAACTCCAATATTTAGTAATTGTTAATAAATAACTCTTTTCATTTTAGAATATGATTTACATTTTGCTTGTAAGAAAAATTTTTTGTTAGTGACATTTTTATTTTTACAAAATTAAAATAACTTATTTATAGTCAGTCGCAATATGCTAGAGTATATCTAAAAAGTAGATCTGTTTGATGAAATGTCATAAGTTTTGCTCTTATCTCAATGCGCCCCCACTCAGTGGCACAGCGGATTGTTACAACTCTAGAAACCAGTCTCTGATACCAGTGGTGAGCAGAGCACAGAAAATATAGCACTGTGTAGGTTTGTGCTAAATTATAAACAGAAATTATTTTAATGTTAAATATCTAGACGTTTTCAACATTACTCACTGATAAGATATATTACTATTAATAAAATCAAGTTGGACTCATAAATTTAGCCAACTAAAAGCTAGAACATCTTCTTGGTAAACGTCTAAGCGATAGTTTCTCAAGTGGAAATTTGTCGCCCTAAGGTCCAGTGAACAATAAGAACGGAGAAATGAAACAGTAAGTGGCCGTTTCAGTAGTGCTGGTACCTACAGTCCTTTTACATACAACCGCATTTGACTTTAACACGCACCACACGCACTTACCTCCATAGTATTTGCACGGTATATAATATATATGAAGGCGAATACCCGCTCTCACAGTGTGGGAGGAATAAATACGACAGCGACTGTGAAACCAGATGTTCACATACAAAGGGATTTTCTGTGACATCGTATACATATATATATATTCTGACATTACTAACACTGCGACTCTTATATTCCCATTCTTCATCTTACGAGACTGACCAGCAGACATGCCTAAATATTGGAAATGCCACACCGGCACTCATGTAGTTTCTGGACTCTCAAGTTCACATCATTGACACGGCGTGGTGGAGTAGTGGTTCTGATGACAATGGCAACTAATGTTTTAACGACAGAATTGTGGATTTTGATATTTTACATTTCTATTGTTTCACACCACATTGGTGCTTTATGCTCACTATAGCTGTGGTTTATATGAGTTACCAAAATAACATCGTGATTTCGAGTTTGTGTTTCTTACCCAATTCTCCCTTAATAACACTCTGATAAGGTAAACAAAAGTGTTTTGATAGTTGGTACATGTCAGACTGTCATGTGTGTGCGCCAGAAATTGAAAATTAAAATAGGGTTAAAAACAACCCTTATGGAGACTCATTTTCTGTTGTCATAAGCCATTGTAGTGAGCAAATGTATAACACAGTCACAATGTTATTGTTTAAAAAGTTGAATTATTTGACGAATATAAATTAAATCAAATACTACTATTTTAAGTGAGTGATTACTAATTAATTGACCCGGCATGGCCAGTTGGTTAAGGCAGTCGACTTGTAATCTGACGGTCGCGGGTTCGAATCCTCGTGACACCAAACATACTCGCCCTTTTAGCCGTGGGGTGTTATATTCGTTGGTAAAAGAGTAGCTCAAGAGTTGGCGGTGGGTGATGATGACTAGCTGCCTCTCCTCTAGCCTTACACTGCTAAATTATGAACAGCTAGTGCAGATATCCCTCTTGCAGCTTTGCGCGAATTTCAGAAACAAACAAATTAATTCCCGAACGCTTGGTAGAAGTTTATAATTTTAGTCAAGAACCAGACAGTTTAATTCTTTGAGTTACATTACAATGCAAAAACATGTGGTTTTGCTACTTATTCGAATAACTTTAAGGCACTGGTTTGTAATGATTTTTTTTATCAACGATATTTTACAACATATTTTCAGGCATTACTAATTTTTTGTTCAATACCTTGCTTTTATAGAATAATAACTAAGAGAAACCTTACTGAAATGTTATTTGAGATTACAGAGGTTTGTTTGATTTAGAACTCATTTCCGGATTTTAGCTTTGTAAACTCGTAAACCTACCCCTAGTCCGCTGGGGGGATAAAGATTACGACGGAGTTTCTGGGAGAGTTTTTGAAATCTACATGTAGGAAAATTAGCGTTTTATACAATTTAAAATAAAAGGGGGCACGTAGTCACTATTCAGCCATATTTCATTGTTAATAGTGTGCATCAATATGGTTGTTAATTTAATAGCATTTCTAAACGAAAACTACAATAAAATGGCATGACATAAAATCAGTCTAAATCGAATAAGTTTGGTTTTTATTCTAGGAAATTGAGCTTAAACTCTGTAAGTACTAACAACGATTTAGCCAACTGTTGAAAGACGAAAAAAAAAGAGAAAAGAAACGATCCTTGTTCAGCCAAGTTTCCGTGAAGTCACGGTATATGAACAAATGTCATGAGACAGTTAAAATGAGAAAGAAGAAAACGGAAGAAGGTAAATGTTCAAAGTATTGATATATAATCACATGATTACCAGTTTCAGCAAGGGTATCTTTTGGGAAAACAAGGTTGATTTGTTTCTTAACAAAGTTAGGATATGTTTCCGTGACTGAAGTACAGCCATCTGCTTATGAAGAACTGAACAGAAAACGGTAACAATTCATTATCGTCCTTGCTTCTCTTTAGAAAAGGAAGGAAGCCTCGAAGAAAGGCCAAAGGGAATACAGAGGCCAACTTAGATTTATAGTATTTTCTTGCTCGTGCTTTGCAAATGTATAAAGTAAAACTAGAGAAAGGAATTAGTTTGATTCTGCCAACATTTCACAACGGATAATTACGTTCCAAGAAAAATTATCACTGGGTATACATTAATATTAAGTCTTTCATAATTTTTTACTTCTTCTGTGAAACCAAAACAATTCTGAATGTTTACAATTTACAAACATGTCTGTTTTTGGTGTACGTGTCATTCAAACTATAACTATCAACTTTGAAGAAGCTTCAGTTGCTCCCTAAATATTTCTTTATACATCTTTCGATTCGATATTTGTTATTGAGAACAAAGAGCTATCTATAAATGAGCCCTGCATTATAACCTATAAAACACCTTCTAAATACATTTGATCAGACTCTTCGATATTATTTTAAGTTTATGAAGTATAAGTCACTTGTGTTGTTGTCCTTAACTTCTGTTTCAAATCATTGATCGTTAGATGTCTTTGTTTAAATACGTTTTCAAGGCTACTAATGACATAAAATCATTAATATTAATTAACCATTATATTGTGATAATGTATAATGGACAACTTATGGATACTGTAGAACAACTTTCATTGAGAATATAAAATCAACTTGGTTTGAATCACTTTATATTTAGGTTCTGTCGGTTTTAGGTTTTGCATGAGGAAGTGCAACACACATTACAACACAAAATAGTCTTATCTAACTTATAGTATTACCATTCGTTAGATTATGTATAAGTCTTATAGGAGCAAAAAATATCCTACCAACATTGTCTGTTTCAAGTTTCCATTACGGACGAGACACTTTGCGGGTCATATAGAAGAATAATTTACCAATGATTTGACGTAATTGATACTGTCGCTTTATATCAAACAATTTATAAAGTCTGTTTTTAATTCTTGCAACACAAACTGGTCTCACTAGCTTTAAAAATCAATGATTTCCTGTTCACATAATTAGTACTTGTAGAAATCTGAAAAACTATTGCATCATATAATTTTAAAGAGTCCTCCAGCGATGAAACATCAGAACTAAATCTCAGTTAAGAATAATATCAGGTGATTCGTTCAGGGTAAAGTTATGTATATATGCACCTAATATATACATGTAGCAGTGACTGAATCATCAACCAGTAATGTCCTTTAATATCTAAACTGTACGTCGTTCCTGAAGTCACCTAGGATCGAAAAATAAAACATTAACTGGAGAATATAAAAGGTTTTTGGCTGAATTCTTTTATTAGTAATTAAAAGGCATTAAACTAAACACTTTGAGAATTTGGTTGAATAATTTGTTGTAATTTTATTTAAGGGATACATGCTTTTTTTTATAAGGAAAAGCTATACATATATTTTCCATTCGATACATTTTTGTTTCAACACTAGAACTGTTTTTGTTGTTTTGATAAGTTTTTAGACGTAGTATGTGTCCATGTTTGGGTATCCATGCATCTGCTCCTTCTTTATACTCTTCTGACAAATTTCATCCTTGAATCTAATTAACGTTTAATTACTTATCTGATACTTTTTAATATTATCGGTCAATCCCACTATTTGTTGGTAAAAGAGTAGCCTAGGTATTGGCGGTGGATGGTGATGAGTAGCTGTCTTCCCTCTAGTCTTATACTGCTAAATTAGGAACGGCTAGCGCAGATAGCCTTTGTGTAGCTTTGCACGAAATTCAGAAACAAATAAACAGTCTAACATTATTTCAAGTCAGTTATGTAACTTATAAACGTTTTGCAGTTTTGTACCTTTGTTCTTATACTTTAGTAGTTTTGTCTAAAGCTTTACAAGACTATTTGTGCATAGCTATCTCTGATTATTGAAGAAAGCGTCTGATCAACAGTACTAGCCGTAAACTCCTATTTGACTGTGTAGTGGTGTTCGATCTTTAGTTTTATAGCATATCCACGACCCCAAAATGTAAAGCATGTTTACTTTTGGTTACACAGACTTCAACGATCTTTAACGACTTAACAAGAGGTAACATTGATAATTTAGATTTATCAATGAGTGACAAATACAGCTCATTTAGCAATAAAGTATTGCTTTGAGGTGAACATATTTCGAAGACAGGCCTCAACAAATCTTTTCAGATTTATTAGCCATTTGTCCCTAGCCTAACTTCACTACTGCTTGTACTGTTAATGAGAACTACTCAGTTATCTGTACCTCTTTTATCCACGATCTTCGATTATACGTTGATTTTTCTTTTTGATAGATTTCTCTAAATAATTGTGCCATTACAATTCTAGATAATAAGTTACATATTTTGGAGAAGTCTTCACTCAGATATTAATTTTGATTTGCAAAAGTTCAAGTGTTGCATGATATTCAGAGTTTTCGCGTGCAGGATCTGGTGTGCGTTCAAATCGTAAGTTGTCCAGTTCGAGCTTAGCCTTGCTTCTTTTAGTTATAGCTGTTAATACAGGAATACAAAGTGTTTGTAGGTTAATTAGCTTTATTTAGTTAATGATTAAAACAGAGTATATAAAAACGCATAAATACACATTAAAGTTTTTTAAAGATTTCACTCAACATCAGTTGTTCGCTGTTTGCTGACAAGTGAGTCCTCTAACCACAGATGCATATTTAGGTTGTGTTGAAATATTGTCTAGTTAGGTATTATTTTTTTACCTTCAGATGGTTGGATCATCTGTTTGTTTTAAAAAAGACTTTTCTGTAAGGATTTCCAAGCATAGATTTCTAAAAAGAAATTTGCGCTATAGTTTACTTTTATTTTTCACTGGCATTGATAAGGTGGGAATACACTTTTGTGTCCACAGCAAAAATAAAATACAGAAAATTAAGAGCTATTTACGCCGATATTAGCGATTGTATCCAACTAAAATAAGAACGGGCAATCAAAAGAGGAAATATTATAGGAAAAAGAAAGTGGAATTGGACTCTTGTAATACGAACTTCGGAAAAAATGTAGCGCGACCGATCGACACATAGCTTTTATTTGTTATGATGGTGACAACTTTTATAATTTTTTCTGATAATGTGGTTAAATGACAATAAAAAAATTATAACTTAAAACAATGAATTTAAATATATTAAAAGTTTTTATTTGGTTAAACAATGGGCTAACTGGTTCGGTGCTTCTGTTAAACGCAATTTTTTGCTCTCCCCAGATCAGTGCGGAAAAACAAGGCACCAATGTATACTCATTTATTATCACAGTGCTTCTTAAGGATCACATGATATCAACAACAACTTGATATAATTGCCTCAACTAACTGCCTTTGGTCCTATCTGAGTCAATACACGCGCATTAATTGATTGGATTGGAGGAGAGAGAATAAAATAAAAAAGTTAGTAACTTTTGTGCGATCGTAGCGTTCCGTTCCTGAAAAAAACATAAAGTGCTGAATCCGCCATTAAAATCCTAAAAACTAAGTTTGATTTGGGATTCAATTAACTCGAATATAATATAGTTCCGAACTTCCAAGATTCCAAAATTGTTCCATATTCGAGTTATATTTAGCGCAGCTCTGTGCACGAATAAAATTGAAGAAAGAACTAGGCACCATTACGACATTTTTTGTCGTCATGAATGACGATCTGTTGCTCGTGATTTGTTGAAACCTGTTTGGTCTAAGGAGATAATTTTTTGTTTGTCTTTAGCCAAGGTATAGCAGCTCGTATAATGGTTCTGAGATTTTACAGGTACAAATGTTTAGCTCATAGATCCATCTTTTGACCAGTTTGAGATCTAATTATAACAGCGGCTACTGAGGTTTCCCTCTTGTTCTTTACACAAAGTCTATATATATCCTTGTATGAAAATAACGAGACAAGTAACTAAAATTACGTTAAACAAAAACTACATTTCAAGAAAATAGTAAATCTGACTATGATGTACATAAAATCGTGACAAAGTTTAAATATGATTATAGAAATGATGCTGAAAATCGCTTAAATAAATATTTTACAGTTTCAAATACTAGTCAAGCAACGAAAGTTTAAACAAAATAAATTCTTTAGTAATTATTACTTTGTAAACACAACCAATTTCTTGTTTCAAATATATACTTGAAACTGTGGTGTGTCACTGTCAAGAGCTTTTATAATAATAGGTATTTATATTTTTGATAGCATTTCACTTCAAAGAGTTTCTATGTTATTAGGTATACCTATCTTTGTTTCGCTAGAATTGAGATTGATGTAGAAAGTAAATTTATTTTAAGCATTAGTTTGAGCTATTTTTGTTTTTTACACAAAATGTAACGGTAAAGGTTTTCGCACCCAGATGTTTACGTCCCTTTTTATTCTACTTTAAAAACATGATGTGCTCGTTTAGTTTCCCCAGAGTGTTGGTATATTTTATATTCATAAACTGATTTGTATAGCTCGTATCAATAATTTATTTTTTTTAGATGATTTACATGGAATTACAAAGGCCACAGATGATGAATGAAAAACAAAACAAACAAAAACGTATTCCGTGTCAGAGCAGTTTATTTGTTTGTTTTGGAATTTCGCACCAAGCTACTCGAGGGCTATCTGTGCTGGCCGTCCCTAATTTAGCAGTGTAAGGCAGCTAGTCATCACCACCCACCGCCACCTCTTGGGCTACTTTTTTTTTTATCAACGAATAGTGAGATTGACCGTCACATTATACACCCCCCATGGCTGGGAGGGCGAGTATGTTTAGCGCGACGCGGGCGCGAACCCGCGACCCTCGGATTACGAGTCGCACGCCTTACGCGCTTGGCCATGCCAGGCTGTGTTAGAGCACACGTTAATAAGTATACATTGTAGCAACTTAGGCGCGATCGTGTATATTTCTGTTTGTGAGAGAACGTAGATATCAAAAGGTGCTTACGATAATTTTAATCTTGCAAGATTCAAAGCAATGTTAAATGAAAAAATTATAATAATTATACAAAGCAGTAAGATACTAAGGATACAAAAATTTATTTCAAATATTAGAGTATCGTTTTGCGTAGTAAGTATATTAAAAAGTTTGAAAATTGCATATCTTGGTACCTTTCTCTTAACCATTATTGTTTTTGTTCTTTTTTTCCATTAATTTTTTTATCAACTAAGTATAGTTTTTGATATCTATTTTATCCTAGATGTCTTAATGCACTTAGAAATTTGGAAAACAAGTAACATTCCTCTAACTAAATAATATTTTGTTTGACTGATGTTGTAAAGGAATAATCAAGTTGTTTAAAGCTTTTATTTTTTTTATGATATTTCTCCATCAGGGTAAAACGGGTTTTCGAAATTTCCAAGTCTCAACACTAACTCCGTGTTGTGTTGTATTTCGAACGTTTTGAAACAAAACATAATTTATCACTTCTAAGTACATTTTTATTTCATATGCTCTACACAATCATGACAAACTGTTATAGACGAAATGATATATACAAAATAGAGCTATTCCAACAAATAACTGTTTCAAAATATCATATTTTTTTGCTAATTTAGTGGATATTTCTTAAAGCAACGAATTTTCACGGAGATACTAAACTGAATAGAAGGTTTTTAACCTGAAAACGAGAGAAAATTAGCTGCCTGTCAGTAATACAATATATTAACGTTTCGATAAAGTTTTGTTCAATGAACCATTTCTGTTTGAACATATTTCATAACTTTGTGTAATCAAGTTGTATTTCAGAAAAACATATATCAAAAGGTGAAAAACTATGTTAATGCCAATTTCTGTAGTTCATATTTACATAGTAGAAGGTATGAAAATAGTTCATATTTACATAGTAGAAGGTATGAAAATAGTTCATATTTACATAGTAGAAGGTATGAAAATAGTGTACCGAATTTATTACATACATACATTTAATACATTTTCTAGTTCATATTTACATTCAGAAAGTACGCGAGTAGCATACCAAATTTATTATTAAAAAAATTCCGTCTAATAAATAATTCAATTAATGTTTTGTTTCTTCTTGTTGTCGCATAAAAAACTCTGTCTTTTTGTTTACTTTAAGACTAGAAGTAGTGATTAGTTTGAGGTTTTATTCGTTATTTATGTGAAATTCATTACAATCATAACTGTCGTTTTCAGTTATTACATAAATCAGTTGAAATGAAACTGTTAATATCTTCGTCAAGTACAGATAATAAAACTCTAGGAAAATATATTAATGTTAGTCCAAAATAGAAACACAATTATATAGACGAACCTCATATTTCTAGCTGGCATGCTTTGTCATTTAAAATTCTTCATGGTTTTGCAAATTGCTTAAAAAAACAACATATATCAGGTATTTAGATCGTAATAGTAATATAGCAGCACAGTGTGCCCGAAAAGAAATTAGTGGGAATGTATTTCGACATGCTGTCATTTCTTGTTGTCTAGATATTTTAAACTAAGATATTAAACACATATTCGAAATGTGTCTTGTCTTCACTGGAAATCGTGAAACGTGAACGCTACGCATGGGTGGTACGGCAATAAAACTGGAGCTAGTCAGAGTTCTCAGTGAGCGAAACATTTTAAGGTTTCTTGTCTCATCTTAAAGTTGGCAAACGAAGGGTTGAAGCTGAGCCGAATTTATCATTCAAGCAAACCTTTAATGTATGGGACACACCCTTACATATTATTGTCTACTTTCAATTATTCTAAAGTAGGTCAAATTAATCTTTAAATGAAATATGAAGGATTTGAATATCAGTTCGTATCCGGGTCTAGAGTAATTTCACCGAACTGCCAATAATCGTTAACATACTAAATAATAATAAAAAATAAACATAATAAAGCTTTAAATAATATAGGCTGTATATATATAGATATATATGTATGTATTTTGAGCTCCAAATACAAACTTCTGTGTCTCAGAAGTCGAGCAGTGTGATTAAATGTTTAAAATAGCAAGTCCGTGGAAAACTAGTACTGATACATGCTTTATTTATAAACAAACAAATCAGTTATTGCGTTGTTTCACTGCTATTTCAATACTATAAGAAGAGATTTCTACTAGAACCAACATTTTGTTCCGCTGTTACTTCATTACTGTATAAAGTGAGGTATACTAGAATCAACAGTCTGTTCCATTATTACTTCATTACTGTATAAAGTGATTTCTACTAGAATCAACAGTCTGTTCCATTATTACTTCATTACTGTATAAAGTGAGGTATACTAGAATCAACAGTCTGTTCCATTATTACTTCATTACTGTATAAAGTGATTTCTACTAGAATCAACAGACTGTTCCATTATTACTTCATTAACGTAGAATGTCAATTATACTAGAACGAACAATGTATTCTGCTGCTATTTTATTACTGTGGAGAGTGAGGTATACTAAAACCAGCAATCTGTTCTGCTGCCACTTGAATGCTGTATGAAGTAAGTTTAATAGAAACAACAATTCGTTTTCCTACCACTTCATTGCTGTTGGAAGTGCGTACTACTTAAACCACAAAGTTCTTTTATAAAATAAATTCTACGGATAATATATTCTTTCAAAGAAAATTTTCAGTTTTAGTTTTAAACAGTTATTATTGATATGATATTTACTTCAATATAAATATAGCATGCATAGACTTCTGTATTAATCGACTACTGTGGCAAATGAGAACGTTATATTATTTTGGAAAACAAACTCTAAGAAGGCGATTTCATGAACTAGAGAAATATTACAGTAACAATTTTTACCATATCCAGTTCAGTACTTCGTTGTTTGTACGAGGGCACTTGGCAACAATAAGAGTTAGAAAGTTTTATTTTACGCAAAATTTATTAACATCTGTTTTGAATAAAGTAACAATAGCAATCCATTCTACTAAGCCTAATTTAAATTTTAAATTAGGAATTGTTAGGAAAAATTAGGAAAAAGTTGGAATTGTTTACTTTTTGCAGTCTACTTCTCGTAAAGCTTATTTATCTCTTTATATGAATTGTAAATGTCTAAATTATTACAAATTTCTTTGGTCATATATCTGTTGAATTTCGCACAAAGTTACCCAAGTGTTAGGTTTTTCTTACTTAGAATTGACAAAAGGAAGACAGCTGGTCAACACCAACAACGCCAACTTTTGAGCTACTCTAATTCAATTGTGGCAATGACTGTCATATTATTAAGTCCTATGGATAGAAGGCAGTGAATTAGCAATAAGGACATATTTGTTTAAATAATTCAACCACATCATAGTTTTTGTGTGTTTTCTATTTTAAATAAAAAAAATAATTTATCATTTCTATTTTCATAACTATTCTTTGTTTCATTGAAAATTAATATTTTTTATTAATAGCTGCTTTAGACTCCTATTGGTAATTTTAAGCTAATGGAGTCTTATGGTAAACATCGCTCAGGCTTGAAGATTAGCAGAGCTCTTTTTTGTACATAATGTCTAAAATGGTAAAATTTATAAATAATTTATCGTAAATCCACCACTATCTATTGATATTATTTTTAGCGCTAAACGTTTTTATGCCAGTTTATTTTAATAGGATAGGCTCGCTTTTGTTGAGTGTTTATTGCTAGTCAAAAATGTGTATGTTTGTTGGAATAAAACACATGAAATTTTGCTTAAATGTTGAGTAAGACCTTTTCTCAATGAAAAACAATTGTTAGGTTGTTAGAGAAATAAGATAACTTCAGATCTAAAATAAAGCAGAGAAAGTACGGCCGGTGGACGTAGCGTCGTATTTAGTTTTGTTTCATTTCAAAGTTATACTATGAGCTATTTGTATTGTGTTCATCAAAGGGAGCGACTCATAAATTTTAACTGAAGTTTAACAGGAAAATAGTTTACAAACATAAATACTAACTTGTGTTTAAGCGAGTTTTATTGTTGTTGTTTCTGGAGGTAATTTGTGCTGCACTATGAAAGGTGAGCGCGTTAGCTGATTGGAGAACAAGTGCTTAGTGTTAATTGTAGATTAAATTCTGTAGTTTGAAGCATTACTATGTGAGTGTAGTTTTTACGGTTGTTGTTTCTTTTTTATTTTTAGTAAATCAGGATGAGGTTTTATTGGCAATGAATAACAAAACCAGTTAAGTTGTACTAAAGACTATCTGCAGCATTGTATGAGCTTATCGAAAACTAACTATTATCTAAACTTCAAACGAAACTAATGCTGTGATATCAGCGTGAGAAGAAACGATTAATTAAGACGTTTTTCTTAGGAAGAAACCTCTTACTGTTTATCCTTTGGTTAACAAGTTTCATGACAGGAAAATTTCGTAAAAGCTATTATAATGATAGCAGTTTCATAACAAATAATAATTATTATTATTATTCTTTAACCTCATGAACACACTGAAATTGTAGTCCCATAGAACGATGATACTCATGTTTGTAGTTTGGTTAAAACACGTATCACGATTAGCTTTTGAATATCTAAATTTTGTATTAGTTCAGAAGAGACCTATACGGATTTGGACCGCCTAGATACTGCACTACAACGCTGTTGACTTGTTTGAGCTTTTATTCACTAAAGTAGTGTCGTGTGTTTTACATAATTTGTGGTTGGGAATGGTGTAGAACGAAGAAGACTCGTCCTAAACGGAGACCAAAAAATAATTGACGTTTAGTGGTGAGTAATGCAAGAGGTAACATGTAGATGAGGTGGACATGGAGAATAAAGTTATTCAGACTTAGAGATAAGAAGCGAAACGGAAGGACTGGTAGCTAAAGACAAGTTACACGTATTATATTTCGTCTGCATTTTTAAAACAATGTGTGTGCTAAGGTTGCAACAGACTGATGATGTATAAGGTTAAAAAACACTACCGAATTTTAAATTTAAACAAAGTAAAAAAAAAAAAAGTCCGTTAATTTCCCAGGTTTTGGCGCTCTCCATTTTCTTTGGGATGAAGAACAGTTACAGTTTATATATGTTTAATATAAAATATTTGCAGTTAGTAAATGCAATTCATACTCTTTGGTGTTGAGAAATCTCCAAAGCTGAAACAAACAAGAAAAATATAAAAAGAAGAGACCATAAAGAAAGGTAAAAAAACAAACAAACCTATGTATGAAATTCAACTAAAGAAGAAATGGTGAAGAGTTTAAGTACTGTTTCTTGGCGTGATCCTTGGAGGAAATTTCGTTCAACAGGTTCTGTAATCTAAAGCTGTTATGTAAACTCTGGAGTTTAGTAGTAAAGTTTATAAGATACAGACTTCCAAACCCTTGTCACAGTACAGTTATCGTTATCCAACGCAGACGTTGAAGGTTTCTCGGAGGTTTCGTTTTTTATTCACTGTTGATGCTTCTGGTAGCGTCTCAGTCCCCTGGGTACTGAATGCTCATAAATTAAAGAAATCTGTGTCTTCGATGGGTAAAGTTTGTTCTCGTATTACAGTAGTCTTACATTTATTCTTTTTTCAAGACTTAGTTGTATGGATAAGACCGTTTATTTTTCTTCGTTCTGAGGCTATTATTCACTCAAACTCAGCATGTCTCATTGTTCATCCAATCCGTTTGATATTGTTATATATTTGTAGCTTTTGGAAAATAATAAATTGTACTTGGTCTTTTATTCTTATCTGTTTTCTATCGTCTTAAAGCTAGATTAGTAGATAGAAGATTCTCGAGAATATTTTTCATTAACGTGTATGTTTGTGGTATGTTTTCTATTTCTTGCTTCAGTAGAGTTGTCATTAGCAATGTATTTCTTCTGTTGCCTCCATACATTGTATTATTCTTGCTTGAGAGTTCCCCTATGGTTGAGACGTAGATATGAGTTTCTGTCAGTGGGTCTCCTATTAGCTAAGGTAGGTATTTAGGTGACTGTTGATGTGAACACCCACGAAAAGAATGTATCATTTTCTGAAATTGATATGAAAGAAATATGTATTCTTTCTTTCTGGGTATTACGATTGTTTATAACAAAAACATTCTTTTGTATCACTGGTATTTTTTATTATTATGCTCAAAGTGTTTCTATCATGGATATTTAATTATATGCTTGTAAAAAAAATAACATTCCGGATTTTTCGCTGATGTTATTGTATTGAACGAAATATATCATGGTCAATGACATGTTTAAAAAGAAAAAGAGTTCATTAATACTTATTTACTTATATCCATGATTTAGAATTCATAATTGACTAGATAAAGGTAAAATGTGATCAAATATCTACAGTAAGTAGTAATACTTTGTTTTATTTAGTAATATTTCTATGATTCCCATGTTTAAGTGTTTAACCATTTATCTTTTAATCTTGATTAAAAATAATAATAACAACATTGAGTATTCTTTAACCGCTGCGAATCTAGAATAACTGACGAGGCATGGCGATAAATGGAAGGCATTTTGGGCAGAGATGTAAAAGACTCGAGCTCAATCTGATTTTGTTTTATATGCATTTGACTTAACATTTGTAGTCGTGTAAGTAGAAGGACTGTGTGAATAAAAACAAATTCTACTGTCTAACATGAGGTTTCAACAAGTTTATTAAGGCTAAAAAAACGTTCAACACTTACTAGCTTACGTTAATTTTGGCTGTCGTGTTTGAGGTATTGAACAAAATGTCTCCTGATAGTGAGTGGCCTGTGATAGATAGATATGTCAGAAATGTTATTTTATCATATATGTAGTCTGAAATCCTTAATGAATTGTCAAGTTGAAGTTAAAAAGAAAACATATGCAGTCTAATGTGCCATTTCATCACTTTTCTTAAGTATAAAATACAGGTCTCTTGTAAGAAAAGTAAACAATAGTATTTCACTGTTAACATTTAGTGTACACAACTGCTAACGAGGTGTCTCATAGATTAGCTGAATAGTAAGGCCCAATGAGTTATAGCATCAAATATTTTTGTTAAAATTCTGTTTAGTAAGTTGTTTATGGACGTCAGCTTACATTTCATTTTTTAACTGTAAATATAATACTGTAAATATAAGACATTGACAGCGGCTTCAAACACTTCATTTTTTAAGTAGATCAATACACGTTTTTGAAAAGAAAACTATATGATAACACTTAAAGACACTTTTTTACCGGTACTGGTACATATGGATGCTAACTGACTAACTTGAAAGCTAAGTTGTGTAATCAATGCAAGTTTGTTGTTGACTCGTAATTGAATAAAGGATTTTTATTTATTATTATTATTTATTATACGTATGAACAAAGTGCTTCTTTAAAGAAATGATCATAAAATGCTGAAACATGTTTTCTGAAATCAAATTTTAAATCTTAACGTTTTATTCATTAATTTAGCAGCGTAATGAAATCACATATGCCTGTATCCACACGTATTTTAGACATTCTTAAGTAGAAAAAAGTCATGACGTACAGTCAGCCAGGGTAATTCATGGTAGAAGTTTTATTTTTTGACGAAACATTACTAACAAGTTTTTCCTTTGATTCTGTTAGATGAAATTTATATACACATTCGGTAAAATACACCCAGACACACCTCTCGTTAGAGTAGGTTACTCTCGCTACTTGTTGGACTCTAATGTACCGTAAAACGTCACACCTCTACAGAAGCGTTTTCAAAATCATCAGACGTATTTATCTATAAGTAAACAAATATTAATAATCTCTGTAAAACCTATAATGGAACGTAGTAATAAATATTATACTAAAGAATGAATATTTTATTATAGAGCATGTGCTGGAGGTACAGTTAATATTACTTAATATTTATTGCGTTTTCTAAGTCGATGCTGTTTCCAAGAATTGTTAAGAATCCTTCATCCATTTCATAGCCAGAGACAAGACTTTGAAATTGCATCAATCATTTTTATAAGTAATACTTACAGTGTTGGAGTAGTAAAAAAAACGTAGAAACTAGTAATGCATAATCCATCTTTGGATAAATAAGATGATGGAATAATACAGTAACATTGGTGGTGATTTTAACCAGTTCACACTTAACTTACATGATTATAGAATAAAAAACGAGTCTATTAAAGCAATTTAACTACCCTTTTTTGTATTTTGGTCGTTAAGGAAAGGTCTTTGATTCAATACCAGGGTTTATAAAACTAACTGTGTTACATAAATTAATGTTTTCGTGGAAATAGCGAACACAGGTCTATTGTACGAAGAGTACCTGTCATCTTTTCAACATTTTTACAGTTTTATATGACTGGTGAAGGTAAAAAACACACTAGGATGAAACCAAGGAAACACCAGACATATGAGGACCTAATAATACTAAAGAAGTTTTCCTGACCAGTGTTTATGTTTGGTATGAGAACAAGATCGGCTCATTTAAACCTGGTTATCTATATCATATGTATAGCATGTACGATTAAGTGCAAAACAGTTTTTAAAAAATGTAAGTAGGTATTCATTCACCTTTCTAAGTTAACTAAAATACACATTAGATATTTCATAAATAACCATGATTTATATGGAACTGAAGCTACAAATAATCTATCAATTCCTATTTGTTAATACATAAGTAATAACTTTATCAATTCTATAATTTAGATATATTGTTAGATTGTTGAGTGTCGATCTATATATTCAAACGAGACCCAAAATTTGAACGCTTTACAGTAGTTGACATTTCTTTTTCAGGATAATAAAGATGATTAATCGACTGTTCGAATGCACTAAAGTTTTGAATTTCGCTTGAAAACATTTTACCTTTTGTAGGTGGTCTTGTGTGTTAACTTTTTAACCAGTAGTTAAACGTTCTTTACGATTAAAACTTGCCTACTTGAGAATGATCGCACCTGTGATTTAAGTGTCGTACCTCTTCTGAAAATAAATGCTCCTTACTGTAAAAGCCGTAACTTGTAATAAAATAATTTATTTATTTTATTTAGTGAACCACTAGATACAGCAACTATGACTGGATTGTGAAACAACGATTATGAAAAGCAGGCAAAGAACAGTGATGTATTTTGAACATTACAGCCTTAAAATGGAAACGTTTGCAATGGAAATTATTCTGCAGGGCTATTGGCATGATGCATGCTTGTCAGGTAGAGTATGTCAGACGTGATGATATAGACCAGGAGTGGCCAAACCTGCTTAACGTAAGAGCCGCATACGATAAAATTCAGATGTTTGAGAGCCACAGCGGTATGTCTCCGGATTTACAACGCTAAAATCAGGGGTTCGATTCCCCTCGGTAGGCTGAGCAGATAGCCCTTTGTGGCTTTGCTATAAGAAAAAACATCAACTTGAGAGCCACAAGACATGAACAAATATTATACACGTTTTTTTGTTACATGCACATTTTGTTACATAAGTTTTATATAAATATTAATAAATACATGTACGTAATAATATTTATTCATGTATGTAGTTTTTAAACTGTTATTTTGTATTAGTTTCAATAATCACAAAATACACATATATATATATATACCAAATGTTTTCAAAATCCTAGCTGATTATTGTTTTAACTATATTGAGCGTATTTAATACGGTAATGAACTACGGAAACATTTAAGAAAAATATACAAATTTGCATTTCATTAAGATTAAATGAAATTGCCAAAAATAAATAGGGGTAAAAACAAATATTTTTAATGATATTTATTTATCTTAGTAAATATCTGGTCAAAACATGGAGAAAAATATGTAAAACAATAAAATTAGAGATATTTGAATCAAATGCCACCTTACAAAATTTTAGTCTTATCGTAATATTTTTTGACACAAACAGGCATTGATACAAGTATCAGGTTATTTACTGCTAGTAGAGGTCTTGTGAGTTTCCATCTTGGTTGCGAATCATTGAAATTTCGGCTGGTATGTTTTCAAAGATGTACGAATTAGCTCCGTCAGTTGTTAGTTTGTAAGGATTGCATGAAGCTTCGACTTCACAAACATCATTAGAGAGTAGAGTGATTCACAGCAGTATGTTGTGCTGAAAATTGAGATGAGTCACACACTGGTTTTCTTCAGTTCAGGATACTTTATTTCTGGAACTTACTTCCAGAACTCAATTGTAGAATAGGATTTATGGATCATCTTTAGACCCAGGTTCTCCTGTAGCTCTATTAGTTCCATTTCCACAACAGATGATTCTGTAACCAGAGGTTCGAGAATTGAGCAACCATCATTGAGCACATCAACCATGAATGGATTTACAAGAAATGCGAAGCAGGGATTCAGCTTCTGCAGTTCCTGAAACCTATCTAGGAAATTATCAAGCAGTCCTTGTAAGTTATCTCTGTATTCTTCCAGACTGTGGTCCTTTATTTCAATATCAGGGAATGTATTTACTCTCCTTTTGAGACTGGGAAAGTAACTGAAGTTTCTTTGAAAGAGTCTTATTTTATTCCGAAAGTTGAAAATTGTCTGAGTAAGATTAGAAACAATCTTATTCTTCCCCTGGAGTGCCAAGTTGAAAATTTGTACATGATTCATTATATCAGTAAGAAACATCAGATCTTGAATCCATTTATCATTTCCAAGTTAAGGATAGAATTTTTTTTCTTTTCTTCAAGAAAAGCAATAATAGGCTCCAACAGATCCACAACCTATCTAAGACATTGTTGGTTGACACCCACCTCACAATACAGTAGAAAGAGACATCACTGGATTTATCTTCAAGCTGCAGTTCTTCAATAAAGGTTTTGAACTGTCGGTGGCTCTTACTATTTAAGCGTATAAAATAAACAATTTCAAGAACCAATTTCTTAACATCTTCATATTTGAAGCATCTGACTTTCAGGTGTTTACGATGAATAATGCAATGAACCGGGAGAAACTCATGAAAGATGGGATCACTTTTCATAAGTGCAATTAATCCTGTATATTTCCCCACCATTGCAGGTGCTCCATCTGTTGCAACACTGACGAGTTTATCCAGTGGAATATCAGCACTTGTTAAGGCTCTGTCTAGCGCATTTTTAATGTCAACACCACGAGTTGTTTCTTTTAGTGCTACTAAGTCCAACACCTCTTCCAACACAGTTACATCAGAGGAAACATAAGAAACAAATACCGCCAGTTGAGGTTGTCTTGTATGTCTGTAAATTTGTCAAAGACTAAGCTGAATGCAAGGAAATTCTTTAAATCATTTTGCATTTCGCCTGCAACATCAACACTGATCTGGGAGATACATCTCTCTGTAGTGTTGCGTGAAGCTGGGGTTTGCACTATAGTTGCTGAAGTTTTGTGTTATTTGAATCTAACACTGCAACAACTTCAGCTATATTCTTCTAAACAAATTCACCATCAGAATATGGGCGTTTAGCACGAGCAATATTCCATGATCTAACAAAACTAGCTTCAGTCGTTGTACCAACTTCCTTATCAAACGTTGTCAATAGTGTCTGCTGGCAAGTTAGTGATGATTTTTAACACAGTTAACTTGTTTTTCCGTAATTCTGACTTAGATGGTATAATCAGGCGAAAAGTTTTTGTGATTTGTTTCATAGTGGCGTTTCAAGTTACTGGCTTTGTAATGACTGAGTAAGTCATAGCAGATAAGACACAAAGTTGTACTTCCTTTAACGGTGAATCCAAAATCTTCCTCCCACTTTGGCTTAAAATTTCTCTTTTCATCTTCATACTTTCGCTTCTTACAATTTCAAGACACCATCTTCCTTCACAAAATTTTCACAGACACTTTTAAAAATTAAAATGAAAAGAAACAATAAGCTCCAACACGCGCAACGCAACAAAACTGTACACCTCTCAATATCACACTAATACTGCGCTAATTTCACTGCTCGCAACACAGCCACACACGCCACAGTAACGAGATCGCAAGCCACGCCCACTAAAATTAACATTGTCATCACCAGTTTGTACGATTACTGATTCTCCAGCACAGCTCCTCTGTAATCCTTGCTGATCCGAAATTTTTTTAATCCCTGATTCAAATCTGGCATTAAAATTAGGATTTAAATTCTTTAAAGATATTTACTCACCATGAACATTAAACTTACGTTTTAATTCAGTGGACTCTCAATTTATACCTGGTAAATAATTATAAGCTTGAAATTTTTTATTTACCTTTTATATTAATTGTGATGCAAAAAAGGAGCTTAGTCAACGCATTTCCGCAAACCGCATATTTTTGTCAAAGAGCCGCGTGTGGTTCGCGAGCCGCGGTTTGGCCTTCTCTGATATAGACTAATGACATTCAGAGGCCCCAGGACTGTTTCAACACAATGGACTCAATCTCTGTATGAGTTATCAAGTGTACTAACACGCTTAAATTAATAGCTTTGAGAATATGAATATTCATATTTTTAAGGCTCAAAGAGAAAGAAATTAGAAAAGAAAACCTTCAGAAAATTATACTGCTTACACTATGAAGTACACTCTGACATAATAATTATAAAACTGAGAATAGTATGCTCAAGCTATAAACATTCTTCCATACGAAAAGTACATTTTTTTGGTTATATATAGCTTTATGTTTTACACAGTAGTTTTTTATTATCATTCAAAGTTCTAGTTGTATGTTTTTTTCATTTTGATATTTTTAATTATATTAGTTATATTTCATATTTTTCCTGTTAAGTCTTTTAAATTTGATATTTGCAGTTTTTAATACATTCCATGTTAGTAAATTTTTTTCATGGCAAGTCTCCTAAATGTATAAGCTTGCAGTTTTATCTCTGTATCCAATTTCACACTGTAAAAAAAGTACATTCCAAACTGTTACATTTGCATGAATTTAGTCTTAGATTTGCAATTTTGTATTCAATATTTGTGTTTATGCACCTTGGTGCACCGTTGATTGGAGTCTTCAACGTATGTTATGGATTTTTTTCATTCCTTTCCCGATGGGATTTGTGACTGACAGGGTAACTGTGTTGGCTATAGAGCCTAGAGAAAAAGTTCAAGTGAAGTCATAATTACAGTCTATCGACATTTTTTGAGAAAGAGGTTGATGCTTTAGAGGCTGGGAGCTATGTGGTGACAGTTTCATTTAAAAGAATATGTTTTTCCTTTGGCTCTTTGTTTAGCAACAATTAGATTTAAGGTACCTCTAGGGCTTTAGGATTATTAAGAAATGACAATATTTGTCCATCAGAAAATTATGCCAACTCACAGTGAAGGGAAACATATGCCAAGGCAGTAATGTAGAGCTGAAAGCTGTAATATGAACAGTTGTAACTAAATCTTCTCTAGAAAAATATCTTAGATATGGATAAGAATGAAATAAAAGAGATGAGTTATTTTTTTTGCGTAGAAATATAAAAGCACTTAATATAATTAAAGAAAATGTGTACCAAGAATCTGTGAAAAAAAAAACTGCCAAACAGGACCCGTACACAATTTTTATCCTTTTTTTTTCCTCTGCTGAGCCTTTGCTTAGGAACAATACCTCCTACAATCTAATGTGCTTACTGCTAATACATATAAGAGTTCTTTAACAACTGACTATTAGGGTTCATTCATGGACATTTTGTGTTCAAGTGAAATTAGCATGCAATGAAAATTTATTATGGCTTTAATGAACTAACAGCGGTGTCACTTATATATTACTTATACACCTTATTGTGTGTAACTTGTGATGTCATGAAGAAGGGGTGATTGTAGGAAGGAGTTGAAAAGATGTACTAAATCATAACCTTAATTTATCAGATTCACTATTTCCAAACGAATTCACGCGTTTATAAATATCAAAATTTTACACACTTGCGACAATGTTTCTCTTAATGTTACATAAGCCAATTAGACATTTTCATCTTACCAGCAAAAAATATCTCCCAGTCTATAAATGTTTTAATACTAAGACCAAAATATAATATTTTCACCAACACCAATGAAAATAATGATAGTTTATATATTATCCATTATTATTCTACCATTTGTAGGTCTATAGACTCAACACTCTCAGCACCAAGAGATATTTCGTTGCAGGCAAATCTTTTAACCAAAATTCACACAATTCCGGACAATGTCTATGCTACTTTACAGTAGCATGTATTAATGTGCACACAGACCTATGAAGGAAATGTGTGAGATCCTGAAGTAAAATATATAAGTTATCCTAGATGGTTCCTAACACTTACACTGAGCTATTCCTACTGTACTAGTACTTGTGTGTGTGTGAGTCACGTAGAAAATAAACATAGGAGAAATTCAATAAATTAAGGTAATTTCTATAATTTATCACATTCTAAACAGTTTCTTGGAATGTTTAAGAGCACCATGTCTTCATTAATGTCTGAAATCAGTGTCAGATGTTTTAGTCTTTCAAGTTTATCATCGCAAATAAACGTAACATGCAATTTGAAAACTGTATACAGAGGAATGTGACATGTAGTTTATTTTGCGTACCTTAAACATCCAACACAGTGCTTGGAAAACAAATATTGCAAAATCCTTTCAGCTTACATATATATTAGAAGTTATAGAGATTCTTTACAATCATTTTAAACTTTAATGTTCTAAGTATCATGCTTAATAACACCAGCTGTCATAGCTCTGCTTACCGAATGGATATCACATTGTCTGCATAAAAGAAACAATCTTCAACTCACTAAAAAATTGAGCAATAATTACAAATACATAAAATTGATGTCATACCGCTACGTATTGTCAATAACATGGAAAACAAGTGCCACAACTTTATTTCACATGTTGATTTATTAATGAACTAAATGTCATAACTGAATTACAACAAAGTGGCCATAACACAGTTATTTTCTTATAGACACTCTACTGTAATCCATTTTTTGATAACTTCATAATCAACTGACCATTCTAACAATTAGTCAAGTAGGTAATTCCAGTCATAATCACTCAGAGTTTGATGTAAACACTGTGACCAGTTTTGCAAAGAACTGTAATGTCTATTATCAAAAATATTTTCATCTGATTCAACATAAACAGACATACGTATTTGCAGTAGCTACCTTGTCACCATCCAAAATCACGATCATATTACACAGCACCTTCATTACCAAAATCGTCGTAATTTTCAAATTCTAAATTTTGGTCCGATAAGTACACTGCACAACATGTTTATTAGTGACAAAGGTCTTCAGCTTATCTACATATTGAACATGCTGTTCCTTGCTACCTGATAGTTGTAGCCTGCAAGTAGGTGTATTAAGTTATTTTAGAACATGAGGAGTACAAGCTAGCACAGTTTCATGACTGTATTATTTCTGTGTAGCTAACATAAATACGCCATTCCCTATTTTTACGCTCAAACTTTCAGTCCTTTATTATTTTGTCATAACATCTCTCTTGCCAGCCGGTAGATTAACCTAACTGCTAATGTTATATTTAATGTGAATCAGTTGTTGCAAACTTCAGATATTCTAGGTACAAGCTATTCTGTGTACAATAAAAGCGTTATTGTACATACAAATATTGATACGATATGAAGAAAACCATTTAATTACCGCTTTATATACTATTGTAAAATACAGCACATGATTACCATGGTCAAGCCATTTGACTGTAGAAAATATAATGAAGTTTTATCATTACTAAATGCAATATTCTTTAGAACTTTGTGCACAAGTGGTTGTTGACTAGCTAGTTCATTTATTCTCATGAATTTTCCAAGTGCTCCAAATAATATTGTCCTAGCTAGCCATGCATAATGAGAGATATCGAGTGTGGCTGAGAAAAGACACCATGTGATACTTGAAGCAAATGAACGCTTGACTGGTTTCAAAACTATTGTAGCCCCAAAGATTGTTCTAGTTGAGATGATGCAAGTGAAAATACAACTGCAGATTTTTAAACTTTTTTTTTTGCAATCAGGTTTGATGTGAATACTTCAAATGCGATTACCAGAGAAACAACTTCTGTTAGTTTAAATAGCTCTGAAACGTAGATGGTACTGCATGGTCTTGCTCTTTGAGCTTGTCATGGAGATAACATTGTTATCTGTCACTACAGTGAGAAAATATACATTAATATTTTAAATTTGAAGAGACTTTGCAAAAACAACCAAGTTCTCCTGGGGCTCTAGCTTTCTACCTTTGAACCCAACTCATTAGATGATTCACTTACCTGCTAGTTCAAAATGTTTACTCGGCTTTACTAATTGTCAACTACCTGAAAATACTACAATAATAACATTTGCTCTTTGTTTTATATTGAGGTACACTGCAATACAAAGGGTAAGGTGAATAAGAAGGTCTGAGGACAGGTTCGTCAGGATATGTTTTACACAGCTTGCATCTAAATTTAAACAGAATGATTCAAGGTCTCACAAAGAAATAAAACACCATGTTTTTGAACAGAGAAATATTATACTAATATTTACAGGAGATAGCATTAGCAGACGCTTTCTGAACGAAGAATAGTTACTACTTTGATGACATTCAACCATTTCGAGAATGATATTTAAATACAGAAAAAGCTAGATATCCCAGAATGCGATGCCCTTCGGTCACTTTCTTTAAGAGAGGGAAAACTATTCTTTAATATTTCTAAATCTTTACACAACTTACGGAACTAAAAGGTCCATTAGTTCAAGCCTGAATGAATTCTTTAGCAATATTTGAGAACCTGTATTTTAGAAATACTGTGATAATGACCCTAAACAATATATGCTCAGAACTAAAACAAGATCAGTTATTTAAAGCTCGTTATCTTATCTACATTGTATACATAAGCATGTATAGTGTTTAAGTGCCAAAGATTTTAATTTTTAAAACTAGACGTGTATTCCCCTTTTTAATGTGAAATAAAAAGAAACCTGATATTTTACAAATATTTGTGCTTCCATGTGGAATTCAAGCTCTTTTTATATCCAGTTCTTTAAGATTCCTGTTTACGAATAAACTAAGTATTATACAAAGGATAATAAGGTTGATCACAGGTTTACAAGAGAAGAAGAAGACAAAAATATCTTAATTTTGTAGAAACGAGTAGTCAAACTGTGGTTTTGTAAGAAATTACAAATGAAATTGGATTTTGTACATTTAGATTTCGCATGTAGTTCTCAAACAATAAAATGTTGTGGTTGTAGTTTTGCAAATATAACAAATTAAAGTTTTGTACTGAGTACGTTTACGATTGCATTTTATTTGAAAGTTAACAATGTAAGAGTGTGATTTTGTGATGTGAGTGTAATGCCAAAGATCAGAAACATAATAATGTTTTTATTGTGCAAGTGTTTGGTACACTTACGAATGTAAGCACGAAGATTTAGCCGTGTAGAAAATAAGTATTATAGTTGAGGGTTTATACAAATCAGGGTTATAGAATTGTTAAAAAGGAAGTTTAAAATTGTCATTAATTAGAAAGCGAATGCTATAACTATAATTTAATTTGATAGTTATAATTTTATAGTGTGCAATATTTAATTTTTGTCAAATTTTTGCAGACATCCGAAGCGATCGCAGTTTTATTATTCTGTTTTGAAGGATATGAATGTGCTTGTAAGGGAAGTACGGTTGCTGTTTTTTTTGTTTTTTTCCTGGAAGTTATGATCCTGACTTTGCAATAATATTGAAATTCAAGTAACAAAAAGTGCAGTTATAGCGTATGATAAGATTGGAATATACAAATAAGAGATTATACAATATTTGCAAATGAAAGAATATTATATAGTTAGATATTCGGTCCTGTTGAATTTTATTTGGCCGAAATACTGATTGCACTACAGCTCTTTTTCTTATCTCTCATAGAAAAAAGAACCATTAAGATGTAATTTCAGATTATATTGACACAACAAAATGTTTTAATGAGCTCTAAGATTATAGTTTAAATTTAATGATTTGTAGTTTTAGAGTGAATAAGTAGTTTGGCCTTAGATTCGTATCAAGGTATATTTAGATTGTAGTTTTATATAACTCCAGTAATGTGAATATAGTTTCTTAGGAAGAAATGTAGTTTGGTTTTTGGAGCTATGCAATTTCAACTTAGTCTGTATGAATAAATTAATTGAATTTTATTATTGCAACAATCCAATAGTTTGGTTTTAGTGTTTTAGGCAGTATGTAATTTAATATTAGTTTAAAATAAAGTTGTATGTTTTAGTTTTGTAGGAATCAAGCAGTTGTTTAATAATATTGAAACTGTGTGTTATTATTTTTTATTTATTATTGTTTAGAGAAATCAGGCTGATTTTAGCTTATTTGAAGAAACGAATAACGTAAACCTCTACTTGACGTCTTTCTTTGTTAGATATGACACAACTACAATACTTCTCAATCGAAACAACTTCTAGTGTTAAGAAAAAATCGATTGAGAGTATAGAATAGTCCGTCTGTCTGTGTATTAGACCGGTTTTTCCTCTATCTCGAATTAGACATTGATCGATATTGGCCCTGTGGGTCACTATACTACTAGCTGTTCGTATGAAGGCAGGAGAGGCGTTGGGCGAACATGTTTTAAAAGAAGGGAAATAGAGAGAAAAAAACACACACACAAAACAAAAAACCTGCAGCAGGTAAATGGTTCAGATATTTTGCTCCTAATTTGGCTTTCCAACTGTTTTAGTGCATTTGGGCCTGGTGATGCACGAACAAGCAACAAAGATTGACAGCTCGTTCGGTTGCAGTTATTAGAGCTAATGAGATTCCTTCTACGAGAGCACGTGCTCGATATGGCGTTCGAGTCTTGGAACAGCACGCGCTGCTACCGGACTACTATATTTACCATACAACGATTACCTGTCCTCTGACAAATAAACAGCCATTGTCTATTTTACTAAGGGAGCTCCTATCGATGACGTCAAAATCGATTTGTGGATGAAGAAAACCAGCCAAACCTTGTACGAAAACTAATCTCTAGAGAAAAAAATATTACAAAAAAAATACAAACACGATCAAGTCTAGCGATAGCAAGTAGATTGCATATGAAATACTTTAATATAGAGAACAGAGCATAAAATAAAAATCTTATGCAAAGTCTGAATCAATCGATATGACAAGTCTAACGTTTGTGATATGTTTAGCTGTATCTGCAATGTACGCCAAACCTAATACAACATCAACCTTCTGAATCTGCTATTTTTCTATTAAAGAACGTTGTTTGTTTAACTGTATTGCTATAATATTTTATCTTAAAGTAATGGAGTAATTAGAAGTTGAACACAATAACTGGTTTTAGGAAAGAACAAACACAAGCTGAATTGTACGCATTTCAATAGGTTTAACTGTTTAAAACATTTTTAAGTTATTCGGAAATACACTTGTATTTTTAATACCGCGTAATTTAGCTATACATATATTCCTCTTTTCATTGCAAGATTTAATGTTATTTTTGGCTGATTAAAGTTGATAGTTTTGTGATATGTTGACACTGTAAGTTATATATTTTTACAGAATTTTTCAAATAAGTTAATGTTGCTGTTTTTCATACACACTTTTACAGAGCTAACCTCTAGCGTCAAACATGAGATATACATCAGTGTTTCACTGGTGGAAGAAAAGGACTAGGATTTTCAAAGTATCAAAAATGTCCTTAATCAATTTCCCGTTTGAGGCATTTTATTATCTTCACCATCATTTTTTAGCACTCCAGCTAAACTGAATTTTATCGTATAACTCAGTTCTTAGAATATCTTTGTCATAAGGTGGCGCTTGTGTCTATTTGTTATCTACCTCTAACAAGTTATGTTTTACTGTGCCCGCTAGAGCAGTATATAGTTTTCCATGAATAATATGATAACTATAGCTCTAAACTTCTGTTTAATAAGTATTTTTGTGTGTGAATAAGTGAAAATAATGTTTTTCATATCTTTTCAGGATTTATCAGAAATCAGCTCTCCGTTTTTTGCCGCGAATATATACACTAGTTAACTGATAGCGAGTTTTTCGTACTATCTGACGATAAAGTAATCTTATATACATTAAAAAGGAGGTTTTAGCTTTAGTTTATTCAATCACTTTTAGTGATTCCATTGTAAGTTTTTATAAACTGTTACACCTTTTTGAATTGTGAAATACGTTTACTTTATTATGGTATTAATACATAACAAAGTTTACTTCAGCTACAACTGTCTTTATAAGCATGTTTATTTAACAAAGCTCATTAAACTTGTCTACACTGTCAAAATTCCTTTCACTCATGGCTTACAGTGCTAATTAAGTTATGTGGTGTAGTTTTACAAAATAAAAGAGAAAGAAACTTTCATTCTACTGGAACAGTGTTCCAAACTAATGAGTAATTGCTTCTAACAAATTTTTAATCGAACACCAATTTTTACAACTGATAAGAGCTGAGCTTTAATTTAACACTCATAGAACATTGATTACTTTAGTGTATTAAAAGAAACTTACTCGTAGTATTTTGTGAGCCACTTAGTTATACTGGCCTATGAAATGTTTGTAGAATAAGGATAACCGTCTGAAATGACACTATACATGCACATCAAATAAACAGATAACCATGTGAAACGACTCTTGAATACAGAAAACTAGGTCATTAAACGCAGAGAGCACAGAAAACCGTGTAAAATAACATTAATCCGCGAAAAAAGCGGACAACTGTGTGAAGTGATACTAGTTCATCAGGCAATCGTGTAAAGTTATGCCACATGATAATATGCAGTTGGTACAGACAACAGTGCATAGGGAGATTAGGACATTAGTTCATGGAATTTTCAGAGTACTTATAATAGTGCAGAATTATTTCTGTTTGCTCAAGCTATAAGTAAGTCTTGGTTTTAAACTTTATTTCCAAAACGCAAGTATTAAATTACTTTTTAGCAGTTTTCAAGTTTTGTATAACTTTTTCTGGCATGAAAATACTATTTGACGAAAACACAAATGAAGGGTAAGATATTCATTAAGAGCATAAACTAAGTAAACTATATTTGTTTGTACGCTAGTTGTGCTTGTTTTAGAATATTCTAGAGTATTGCTTTAAAGCCTTAAAATATATTATTTATGGTCGTCATTAGATCTTATAAGCATCATTACAAATTTTGACAAAGTATCCTTCCTATTGACAAAGTATCCTTCCTACTGATAAAGTATCCTTCCTACTGACAAAGTATTCTTCCTACTGACAAAGCGAGACGGAAGAAACGTAATATTAATCTCAAACAACAGCCATTTGTGTATAATTCTACAAATGCAATGAATTAGCCAGTAGACCTATAGTATTGAATAAAACTATACATCTGTGAATTTTTCTGTAAGCCCATTTTTCATAGTTCCCAAAATCAGCTAATAAAAGTCAGAATTTAGAAATTTAATTAAGTTTTAATTGGAGAAGATTAGATTAGTGTGAATTACAGATTGAGTTTATATCTTTCTATATGAAGTGTTGCCAATAATTTCTTTCCAAGATGTCAAGCGGTACTGCATTTGCGTCAACAAAGTTTCAACGTTTCACTAATACGAAAACTTAGATAATATTGGAAACGAGGAAAAGTAGAATAAAAATCAAGCTTGAGGAATTATAACGTTAGAGTTTATAATTCGATTCCTCCGGTGGATATTTTGTTTAGCTTTGTGCAAACAACAATCAAGATAAAAATAATATTTACTGTTCGTTTTTCAGAGCAAAATCACATTAAAGTAAATTTTAGCCTTATAAGTCCGAAAACTACCACTTCTCCCCCCCCCTAGGGTACATTTTCATAGTAAACTGAATCAAGTGTCTCTGTACAAAGCACTACTAACGTAACCTTATGCACTTGTTTGTTCTCACCTCTGCCGACAATAAAAGTCAACTTAGTATCGTAATAATGGAAGCCGTATTTTTGAGTTATTAATAAAAATGCATTTTTCTATAATAATCTTTTCTATAATAATGCGTCATCTTATTTTATGTTTTTATAGATCTTCCGCCGTGTATAGGACTCTGTACAATGTTTAAAATTCACTTCATATACTTCATATATACTGTTTTCCTAGTTATATATATATATATAATTAATGCAGAAAATATAGACAATGTAAGCTTCTTTGCAAAAATTGATTGTTTTCTAAGTTGTCAGTAATTTATTGTTTTAGAAGTTAACAAGACATGTTGCTTATTTTATGTATACATACCTACAATATTTTCAATAATGGCTTTATTGTACTTATATACATTTCCTATTCTGCACATTCTGGTTTTAGATATTTACGTTATAATTTATGTTAATGATGTTAATAGGAAATATTAGGAAAATAAAATCGCGGATTTACACTTTTGTTTTCAGTAATATGTGTTGAATCAAATTGTAAATTGTTAATCTACCATTAATTATAAATTATACTTAAGATTAATTTCTTAATTTCTGCCTTTTTAATATAAGAATCACACTCAGGGAGGTATTTCAAAACATTTGTAACCTGTTGACCAAGGCCTATTATTTAAGAAATAAGCCTTTTAAGTAAAAATGCCTGTCACGCCACAAAAACATTGGATTTAACATTTACATTGGAATCAGCCAGACGCAGCATGCTTTTTGTCACGCTAGAACTAAATAATTCGTTGGATCACGAAATAAAATCGCAAGAAAATAGAATCAAGAGGTTTTAACTTGTTCATCACACTTTAGATTTAACATTTGTTTTATTGTCAAAATGTTATATTTCAGTAGTATATGCTTCTTAACATTTGTCCCAAGTTTTTCTATCACGATATCAACTTTGATTATTTTAATTGAAAGCCATATTCAGCTATCTGTACAACGAGAGGAATTGAACTTAAGATTTTAGCGTTGTAAGTCCGTAAACGTACCGATACCCTAGAGAGGGAAACAATACTAATACCTCTGTTTGTAAATTGTCTTAATAATGTAATATAATTGGCATTGACTAGAGTTTTGTAATATGTTACTTGCATATGAACTGACGGTTACGTAAGTTGTTTGTTTTTATTGTTCGTAATATATTTGTTTTACGATGTGGATAATCTTTACACATAATTGTATTTCCATGGTAGAAGGCTTTCTGGATAGCTTTCTTTTAACAAATGGCCTGCCAGAGATTTCTGAACTACTAATTTTTTTATCTAGTAGAATTTTTTTGGTTATCGTAAGACAAAAGCAACAAGCCTATACATTTTGTTCACACTTATTTTAGTGTTACTGTCAGAGTTTATAATTGTATTTGTTCAACGTCTTGCAGACTTAGGTAGTTAGTTTGGTGTTGTAGAAATTATCATTGAATTGCATTATAAAGTACGAATAGTCCCGTTGTGAGTATGTTTATATATACATGTATCTATTTTCGTTCGAGATGAGGGTTCTGTTTATTTTCCAATACCCTACCATATGAAACTTGAATTTCCTTGATTCATAAAATGTTACTTGCTGAGCTTAGTTCACATATTACACGAAAATTATATAATAACTGATAAACTTTAATTTGTTCAGAAAAGTTTGCAACTCGTCTAGCTATTTTAATAAAAAGAGTTAAGTGAAAGCACGCCACATTAAAACAGGCTTAAGAGTGACATGGACATGCTTATAAGATTTACATGGACAATGTAAAATGGTTACATATTTTAGCATGCAATGTTAAAACCCATTTAAAAGAGAGATGGACAGCGTAAACGTGAAACAGGTCATAACAGACTACATGAAAAAAAGAGTAAACTGGCTATATGTTTTAGGATGGTTAATGAAAACCGGTTTAAAAGAGAGACGGAAAGCGTAAAGTTGTTAGAGTTTTTAGAAATCATAACAAAACTTAAGATTATTTGGATACCTTTCAAAAGCAACTTCAAAATCTATGAGAGAGAAATGATGTGAGAAAGGGCTACAAAATGGAAGAATGTAACGTTTAAACTTTATAGAATCATCAGAAGATTGTAAGAAAAAATATGTAAGGAAACTTACCAAGCTTTAAAAATATTTAATACATGTGTGCAATGGTCGTAGAATGATTTATTTAATCATAGCTTGTAATTATCCAGAACACTCCGGAAAATTCTGCTGAAAATACGATACAGGATGAATTAGAATACATTGATACAGGGTAAAACAAATTTCCAAGTGTTTTTGAAGCCACCGATATAATGTTTACATCATTATAATTTTGTTAACAGTCTGAGAAAAATCCCAAGTGTGCAAGAGTCTAAAGAAATGTTAAACCTGCTTTCCAAGATCGTAAAGTAATCATTCCGGTCAGAGATATCACACAGTTAAAATATGGCAAACTTATTTTGATGTGGTTGCCATCAACAAAGGCATTATATCTGTTATCTGTAAATGTAACAAAGAAATAACCGCAGGCCTGAAAAGCGTATATCAGAAGAAGGCAGGAGTAATTCTGCCTTGATTTGAATTTTTTACTGAATTCTAGAACAAAATTAAATAATTTTATATTTTCGATTTGTTGTATTGATTTATGGCATCAAGTATGTTTAACGAGTTTTTCATATAATTCCATTCATCAATTTATAAGTTGAAAGTAAGGTCTCTCCCAGTAGCGCAGGCGTATTTCTGCAGACTTACATTGCAAGAATCCATATTTCAATACCCGTGTTGGGTAGAGTACAGGTAGCGCATTCTGTAGCTTTGTGTTTAATTTCAAACAAACAAAGAAAACTTTCTAATATTAATCCATATCATTAGCTCACATTTTATCAACTGCTTTTATTAACAGGAAAAAAATATGTCTTGTTTAGGAAATATATTTAATGAAACTGAATGGTAAAAAAGGCATTTTATAGATTTATTTATTGTTAATATTATCATCTACTATTCTACTAGTAGTAGTCTACTATTTTTCAGGAAGTATGACTATATAAGAATGTTTTTTGCTTTTTGAATTTTGGGCAAAGCTACACGAGGGTTTTCTGTGCTCGCCGTCTCTACTTTAACAGTGTAAGACTAGAGGGAAAGCAGCTAGTCATCACTACCCACCGCCAACTCTTGGGCTACTCTTTTTATCAACGAATAGTGGAATTTGCCGTCACATTATACAAATGAAAGTAAGTTGACTGTAGTAGATGTGATTCATATTATTAAAACAAAAGAAGTCCTCCAAAACGTGATCAGCCACCAGAGACAAAATAAACCTGTGATAAACTTGGTTTATGGACAAAAAAATCAAAGAAAGTTTAAACTACGACAGCTGTTTAAAAGATGGTGTTTTTACTAAATATATTAGGTAATAAACGAGTAAACTATTTCTTTACGACAGTAGGTTGATTTTTACGTTACTCATGCTAACGTTTTTCTTGTATTGTTCTTATAATTACAGTTTGAACACACTATCATTTTAAAGCAAACAAAATATATTCTAGACGATTTTTCTAACCTAATATTGCTGGGAAATGTTGTCTATTTTCGATATTTGCGCAGTGCCACATAAGGGTGGTATGCGCATAGTCGATAATAACTTTACCGTTATTCTTATAATTCACACATGGCCCAAAAGTGCAGAGGTCGTTTTTGCGACAATAGGAAGCAAACTGTGTACTTTCAGGTTCATAGCTGGACCAATAATAAACTAAAAACGCAGTCATTTAATATTTCTTAAAATAGAGAGAGAAAAGAGAAACAGTGTTGTTCGTAGTTGTTTTTTTTGTTTTTGTTTTTCAGACGGAATGAGCAAATTTAGTATTTCAGATTTTTGTTTGCGGATTACTCTAAGAGTTAAATTTACCGAACGATATATATAGGATGAGGTTAGATATTTTGTACCAAACATTAGTTATTTTTAATGCCCTGGAAACTATGGTAATTTAAAAAAGGGGAGACCCTCAATAGCCGTGGCTGTAATTAGATCTTAAATAGGTCAAGAGATGGAGCTATGAGCTAAATGTTTGTATTTAAATAAAAACTATGGGCCGCTACGCTGCGACTAAAATACCTAGTATTGCTTTCCCTTTAGCTAAGAAGTTTGTTGCAAGATACATTCATGTGTGCTATTTGCAATTTATAGATAATTGTTTTCCCTTGTGGTTGTTAACTGTTCCTTTTCAATGCCATATAAATTTCTGACATAGAAATAATAATGTTATGCTGAATTAGTTCATTTACACTGAACTAATTTGTATTTTTTTCTCTACAATTGCAAAAACGCGAAAGATAAGTCTTAAAAGTAGTAAATAACTCTCAATGAAAGAAAAGCAACCCAGGTTGTTAGTACATTGTAGGGATTATATCGCTGAGAGTGTGCACTTTTGACTTAGATATTGGCAAAACAATCTGGACAAAGAAAACGGACTTAACATTGTTCTTAACATTTGGGATGGTGTGTGTATATATCTTATTTCATGCCAATTGCAAAGCTTTGCCACATTCAAGAGACTATTACGTTTATACTATAAAAAATGTAATAGGAGTGTTACTTCATTTATAGAGATGAAATTTTGTTGTTTGTCCACATGTTTCAGTCTAATGCTGAGAATTTTAGAAAGGATTCATATTGGATAGCAATAGCAAGCTTGAAAGGGAATGTAGGAAAATTTATTATCATACAAACATAGCGAAAACTTTTCAATGGCATTACGAGTACAAACAAAGCATATACATATCCAGTAAAGGTATTATTGTCAATCCTGGACCCACCTCATAAAATAAGAGGAAATCTGCAGCCTTATAGGTTTTTATAATGCACTATTGACATTTGGAGGCCATCTTATCCAAGTTATATGCGCTGTCGCCTACTGGATATTGGTGCTAATAAAAGTGGAAATGCAGAGATCTTTTTACAGGTGCATTGTAGAGTAGAAGATCAAGATATGCGTACTAGTCATACACTAATAATTCTTGAAGACAGAAATTCTACAACAAAGAAAGAATTGATTATTCTTATGGAATTGGTCAAAGAATAACACCACTAACTTTGTGGTAGAAAATTTATTGTTCACATGTGACATCAATTACTGAAATAAATTATTAACTTCAAGAACCCAAAATGGATAATCGAACACTGGATCACAAGAGCGCAACTTTAATATACATCATTAGCTAGGGCAGTAGCTTGTTATTGCCGAGTGGTCACCTTGTCAGGTGTGTTTATTTTATGAATCTCCAGGTCCAGAACAATTGCATTTGTAGTGACAACAAACCATACAATAAATAATAGTTAACCAGCGAATGGTTTGACTTTACAATAACATGCTGTGATTCGTATAGAATATATTCGATAATTCTTGAAAAGTAGATACTAGTCATTATCAATTACCTCATCAAGTGGGTCATAACTTACATATTATGTAATATTCCAGCAAGTCCATTATTAATATATTGACTTGAGAATAGGTAGTATGATTAGCAAGAACTGGAAAAATTCACATAGACCAAGAAGGCAAATTCAAGAGCCAATATTTTAAATGGTTGGGTGTAGATTACTTTGGTGAAGATGTATACTTCACTGTGTCACTCACTGCCAATACAACTAATTAATGGGTTACTGAGACTATCGGGTCTGTGCTTGGAAATGAACTGATTGAGACGATAATTTGCCATGAATTATTACGGTATACACAGTCATGGTTGAGTAGCTGTTTGCCAAATTTTGTCAAATATTAGTGACGTATAACCTATTAGCTAGTTGGTGCAAAATGCTATAATATATACAAGTATATGTGAAATGTCTTAGTTTGAATACATGAAGCTCCATATCAACAGATTGGTAAAATAACTGTATGATAAAGAAGGTGTTACTACTATGAGGCCGAGAAGGAAGGAAAATTTGAGTTTAGAGATTGAGCGTAGCCTTAGTATGTAGGTGTAACATGGGAACAGTTTAATGATGGTTAGACTGGTCCTTCACTTGTTCTAAGATAGGTCAATTAATAAAATGTAAAAGTTTATTAGCTACAATGATCATGCAGTGTTTAAAAATATATAGTTGTCTATGACAGTAATTCTATTTTTTCTACCAAATGTTTTACTTAGTAGACTTCAGTCTGAGTGTGTACTAGTGTATGCTGTAATATATGTATTATTATATCGATATGCACTACTTTGTGTTTCCTAAGAAATTAAACTATCAAAAATGGAGGTTTTATATCGTGTCATGTATTAATTGAGCGATTCATTAACGTGTGGTATACTAATAACTATTAAAAATCATTTTTATGCGTTTGTACATGTTTGGTACCAGGTACGTCTTTCATGAGATACATTGACAGATCTTGTACATCACACTAATCAGTTGTCACAGTGTTACCCTTTCGTGGATTGTATACTCATGGAATTTCTAAATAATCCTGGATTTAAATGTGTAGTCTGCTATCCCTCTCTGAAGCATATCTTAAGCATAATAAATATAGTTCAACACAACTAATCTCGTCAGCAAATTCATCATCTCATGTTTTTTCTTTTTAAAGAAAAGTAGTGATGATATTCGCTTAGCATGGGTAGGCATTGTCCAGAACTTACGTACTGTGAGGATGACATTACAGATGATATAGTTGTAAGCTGTTTTGCCTGTGAGGTTGGATAAAAAGGATCTCTCAAACAGGATAAAATGGCTTTTACCAATTTACAACAATCGCATTTAAAGTAAATGCTGCAGTTAGTAACAGCATTAAATTACTTAGATCGTCATTCAAATTATCCCGATAAGCATATAGAAACTAGTGCACTATGTGCAAGTTGTATGCTATCTAAGACAAAGGCATAATCACATATTAAAAGAAAATCAGTGAAATTTAACTGCGTTTTCATAGCATGGAGAAGAACCGCCATGTGACAGAGACAACCAATAAACAGTTTCTAGCCACCAAATCATCAGCAACCATGGCAAAACCATTTATATCATCTCTATGAAAGTTGTTGTATGTAGTTCCAATAACCATCCCAAAGCCACACTTGTAACTTACTCAACCTGGGCACACACTCCACCAACCTATAAACGTAGGTTAAAGTAGCAAAAATGTTACGACATACTTAAATTGTTATGTCAAAGGACGCTCTGAGCCCAGAAATTATAGAAATTACACATACTTACCATATTTTAGTGGGACTATAAAATCACTGCAAAACAAAAGTAACATCTAAAAGAATGAAACATGGCAAACCATCCAGAAATCTTGAGAATAACGAAAGCACAAGTCATTTAATGTCAGCTTCAGCAACAATAAAGCTGGATTTCGTCCGCAGCTTGATCCGAATGCAACCCACAACTGTATTGTTTAACTCCGATCCATTAAATCCTTTAACAGACAATCTAGTTAAAGCGTCATTAACACTAGCGGGCTGTATTCTGAGCGATGTACAACATGAGAAAGGATAAGTGTAGATGACAGGCCAAAAATATATTTTAGATAACTTTACTATATGTACAAGAATATTGGAGAATCAAAAATAGAAATACCTGCCATAGGCCAAGTAATTCATAAGGTGACAACAGTAAAGTATAAGAAGTTCGCAATTACCGTGGAGAATAAAATTTAGGTGTGAAATTTATGAAGTTTTAGGTTAATTATATTGAATATCTCGTGTGTTTTGTTTTACTCAACGCATTGAGAATAAACTATTTCATTTTAACAGCAAGAAACTCAAAGTGCTTTACTGAAAGTTTTTGCACTAAAGATATTTGTTTTAAAATCACTCTAAAAGTTGTTTTACTCAAAGCTATAACATACAAGTATTTAATTATAAGACATGCCCCACGATTAATCAGCGATTAGTTCACAGATCAGGCTTACAAAGCAATAATATAAAGTTCGGTTTTCCACGGAGAGCATAACAGATAGCCCAGCGTGGCTTTAAACTAAAACAAACCCATCAAATTCTAATATATAGAAAAATAAAGTTGACATTTTACTGTAATTCAGTATTTAAAATAAATAGGTTATAAATAAAGTTTAGATACGGCTTTAAATGAGTAGCAAAGAAACCTTTATTAGAATTTTGAAACAGTAACAAATGTACACGTTTCGATAAGGTTCTGCCATCATCAGGTTAGTGAACAAAATAAGAAGCTCTACAAACTCTGGTCCGCATGTAAAATAAAATACGTTTCTTATGATGTTTAGATATCTGTAAGATTTTTTATGTTTTTAATATGTGTCTTTTGTTATTCAAAATCAATATTTTAAAATATTATCTTAGACACTCAGTAATTTCGAGAATAATTCTACTCATTTTTTACGATATACTTTAACATATATGATAAAAGTAAGGAAAAGGGAATTTTTATCCAGTTGTTTAATTACAAAAAAAATATTCGAATAAAAGTTGGTATTCTCGTAAAATCAAAATCAACACATATTACATTACATATATGAATGTGTTATTTTTGTATTTTACAGAAATAAAATAATTCTTTTCAGGAAATATAAATATATCATATCCAATTTGAACATCATGTCTCGAGGTTTCTCTCGTGGGAAGGTTATAAACGTAGGTTCAGATAATCAACACTAGGAGAAATACATTTGGATTTGGTTAAAAAAAACAACCAGATTTTTGTATATAATTGTTTTCGAACCTTCATAAATATTAGTTGACAGCAAAAACAAAAACAAAAATCGATATCAGTTTCCATTTCATCGCTTTCATGCTAATAGGATTGAATAGAATCCAATTTGAACATTTGATACAAATAGACTACAAAACCAAGAAAGAAAGAAAGAAACAAACAAACAATCTGATCGAATAATTTCCTATTATTTATTGAAAACGAGTTAGCTAAATAGCGATTAATGTCGTGTTTAGTGCTGTATACTTGGCTTCAATTATAAAGACAGGTATAGCACATTACTTACATTTGTACTATACAAATATTTTCATGTTTTGTAAGAAGAATTTTATAAAGCCATAAACTGTTTTTTCTTCATCAATACATTAAGTTATAAATTCTGCTATTTTCAGTTCCTAGAGAAATGGTAGATTTTGAGCTGAGATAGTTTTTATGTGCGTGGAAATAATACAGGTGGCCCATGCATTACATATTATCTCTTGCTATAAATCATTTATATCATGCACGAGAACAGGAGAAGTTCTCGTTTCTGTAAGTCTGGCATTGACTTACAATTTATTTCTGAAGATCTGGTTAAGTCTTCTTGGTCGATATAATATCGTAGAAAAGAATCTGTTAGCATGAAACAAACATGGAGCATTTTCGATTTCATTTGCCCTCAGTTGGAAAGCTTCAGTTCTGCGAGAGTTTTTTCATCTCGGCTTTATTTGTTAACAGTGGAAGAGTTTCGTCTTGAAACTTCATATAAGTTGCTCGCCTCTTCAGTTTTGCAGGGCAAATATTTTCTTATTTTTAGAACATGTTGTAGGTACACATGATTCTCATGTCGTTTATCTATCTTTTTGATTAATATATTTCATTTAAAGCTACAAATAACTTTGTAAACTTCTCTTCGAAACTTCACAAAACTGTATTTTCTGGTGTTTAAAAACATTTCTTGCCCTTCTTCACTAATATTACAGATATTTTACTAGAAATTGGAAAACAGTTTTAATTTTTCGGCAAGTTTTCGTGAAATGTAAACATAGCTTTATTTAAAGCCAATACAACAAGACATATCAGTGAAATGCTCATGGGAAAAAGATTCCTGTTCAATATAATATAAATATGTGAAACCTGTAAACTAACTGAGTTACTGGAATAATTCAATACGATAATTAGTTCTTTCAACAATTTATCAAGAAATTTTAAGCATAACATGAGCATCCGAGAAAGAGTGCTTTGTCTTGTCGGATAAATATAGCTGTTAAAACGAAAAAAAACAACAAAAAACAACACATCTCATCTCATCATTTTGTTCTTACACCACTTATAACAGCTGTGGCTAATAGTATATCTTTTGGCCGGGATATGTCAAATTTTCCCAGTACGAAGACAACCGTCATATAAAAAACAACAACAAATACAGATTAATACGGTAAGAGGCTGCTCGTTATGTTATCAGCAAATGTACTGAAGATGATATTGGTCAGAATTTAGAAAAGAAAAGGAATGGTTTTACTGCTTGCATAGTTTTTTTCAACATCAAAGTTGGTGTGAATAAGTATAGTTATATTCTGCCTTTGTGTTTTTGATAAAACTGTAAACGTTCGTGAAACAAGTAGTGATGAGTTCTCAATTTAACGCTGATTTACAAAATGGTTCACGTTGAAAAGAACAATAGCAACAGTGATATTGTGATTTACAAGTATGAAGAACCAGCGAATAGCTTGGAGGGGATCGTATTGTTTATCTTATCTATTTTTTTATTAGCACCCATGTTCAACTTTTTTTTTTTTGTCAATAGAGTGAGACATCTTGCCTAAAATTATTGGCTATTTTCCATTGTCCACTTAATTGATTGAAAAAGTTCTGTTTGAGCATTAGCTGTATCTTGACATTAGTAAAGCTTATTTTGACACCATATTATTTGCATATTTCTTCCTAACATAATTAATACCAAGTATTAAAGACAAAACAAAAGTCACATGTCGAACCTTTAAAACAGCTGAACACAAAACATGAAAGTCGTCAACTCATCTGTTCGATACTTTAGAAAAAAATGTCATGTCTGAGACTTCAGGGAAGTAGTTTATTTATATTGAACAAACATGCTTTTTCTAAATTTTTGTTCATACTTTGTTTTGAGCTGAATAACTTATATTATGCAGTAAAACGTTTTGTTTATATTTCATTTATTGATTAGACTCTTCGTTACACCAAACATGCTCGCCCTTTCACCCGTGGGGTCGTTATAATATTGCGTTCAATCCCGCTATTCGTTGACAAAAGAGTAGCCCAAGAGCTGACGGTGGGTGATGATGACTAGCTGCTTTCCCTCTAGTCTTACACTGCTAAATTAGGGACGGCTAGCGCAGATAACTCTGGAGTAGCTTTGCGCCAAATTCAAACCAAGCCAAAATAATGATTAGACTAACACTAATTTTATTAGACTGTTCTTAACTATGTTGATATTACTTATTGTATAAACATAATCCTGACGAAGCAACATGTTGCATGTTTCGTTAGAAACGATGTGCACAAATAAGATTAACGTTAGTGATTCATAAATACAAATTCTTCTTATCCAGTTGTTTAATTACAAAAAAAAAAATATTCGAATAAGAGTTGGTATTCTCGTGAAATCAAAATCAACACATATTACATTACATATATGAATGTGTTACTATTGTATTTTACATAAATAAAATAATCCTTTTCAGGAAACATAAACATATCATATCCAATTTGAACACCATGTCTTGAGGTTTCTCTTGTGGGAAAGTTATAAATGTAGGTTCAGATAATCAACACTAGGAGAAATACATTTCGATTTGGTTAATAAACAACCAGTTATTTATAATTTCAAAGTAAATTCAAGCTTATGTGACTTAGTTGTAATTATGAAAATAAATACCAACAAATACTCTTCTTACTGACATATGAAATATGCTGTCTACTGTGTATGTGAAGGCCGATTTCTGATACTGTGATAAAATGGTTTTCAATACTTTTTTGACATATTATCTATTTATCGATATTTTTACGTATGTTTCAGAAACACATCATGTTGCTTCATTTCAATTATGGTCACGAACAATAGTGATGACATGATAAAAACGAACACATGATAAAAATGTACTTTCAAACCAATTATATGCAAATGTAGAATCATACGTATTCTTCAATTGATTATATACCGAATAATGTCACACCTTACATAAAGGTTTAAATGTTTTCAAAGTTAAAGGAAGTGCTAACAATTCCTGAAAAACAAACAAAAATCATCTATTTATGCATTAATTACTTTATTCAAATTTATCTTTCTGAAAGTAGCAAGAACTTAGCAGTTCTGTGTGAAGAGCACAATCTGGTTTCAAACAACGTGATAACACTGTTATTGTATTCTAACGTTACATTTGATTGACGTACTTGCACCAAGCTATTTTTATGATAATTTTCCCACACGATTGATTGGTTGATGCATATTACACCAGATATATTTCTTATTTGATAACAACGTGGCTCACTTTAATATTTCTTTGTATATTAAAATTATGTTCAAAACTAACTGAAAATTAAAGAATGGAACAAAATATGTTTATTGGTAAATAATGACAGGGTTCACTTTACTATTCCTTAGATTATTTTAATCTGTGCGTCTCAATATTATGTCACGAAAATATCTGAAGACTAGAGAAGAAATCGGATCATAAAGTCATAAGTCTCGTTTGACTATCATGATGCTCGCTGATATAAACAGTATCATTCTTAAATATGTTAATCATCACAGTACTAGAAGTACCCCATCATCCTTACAAATGCTAATCATCACAGTATCAAGTGCTTCCTTCTCTTCGCAAAATTGAATCGTATTTTATTAGTACATATACAAGGTATGCTGTTGCCTTGAAATGTAAATTCAATCCAATTAATGATAAACAAAAAACAAATTTTTCTTCACATATATATATGATGCTTATGTGATTGGGATTTCTAAAATAACATACTTCAAAGAAAGAACAATTGGTTCCATCAAATGTGTTGTAACTTGTATACATGTTCAAAATGTCTAAGTGGAAGAGCAGGTACCGTGGATCAGTATGTTTATCTTGTATACAATAGTTAGACGTATTGGCTTATGAACATGAAGAAGCAATACCATATAAAGAAACGTATAGAAGCTGTTTTCCACTGTTTTATTTTCTAGATTAAAATTATATGTCACATACATCAACGTCTTGTATCTCTCATCAGACTTGAAGATATTTAAATTACACATCTATCCTTCTTAATATGCAAATGTTACTATGTAATATTGTCTTGATTTATTTCTAGTAATCTTAATATAATCAGTATACTACGCTAATATGAGTTTTGTATATATTTTCTACCAATTACAAGTACTAATGTTCTATCGTATGGTGTCACTAAGTTAGTAGAATAGCTCAAACTAAATAGCAAATATCAAATAAAGAGATACGTTACGTAACCTGTAACCAGTTATAAGGGCCGGGCGTAAGCTAAAGTGTCGGATAGTAGATTTGAGTATTTTCGTTTTGTGTCCTGGGATCATGGGTGCATTTTAAATCCCACTAATTGATTTAACCATTTGAAGGATTCGTGATAAATTCTGTTAACAAGCTGCCTTTCTTTTAGTCAATTTTATTAAGATTAAGAACGACTAGCACAGATAGCCTGACACGAATATAGCGAAATAAATAAACAGAGTAATATTCTATTAAAATACAGAGTAGCCCAAAAGTAAGTATACAGTTGTTAATTTATAATGTATTTAAAGCATTTAAATTAAAATTGAAGTATGTGGTTGATAACTGATAATTTCTTTAACGGCATTTTACACATGACGTGGAATTGTGGGAAAGTTAATCTGCAAGTGTTCAAATTGAAACCCGTCACTGTTCACACAATCCTGAAATCTGTCTGCTGCCACATTTCTGCAAACGTTCTGACAAGAATCTGTCTGTCCATCAAGTTCAGTAAATTCGTCTCTGATGTACCCGTTCATTCCGTCAACATTCCGCAGTTTAAACTGTACACGTTATCCCTGAGTACTTTCCTGAATAAAAAAAAAAAGTCCGTTGGGATAAAAATCGGTGACTTTGGATGCATCTGGATTGTGTCTCTGGGGCCTATCTATGATTGAGGGAAATTTCCATAAAGACAATCACGGATCGCATAAGCGAAATGAGGTGGTGCCCCCGATTGTTGGAAGCAGAGTTGAGGGAAATCCGGGCACTGCTGTAACTTCGGAATAAAGCAACTGTATGCCTACTTTTTGCCACCATGTACGCACAGTATTTGTTCGACAATATACAGTAAATGTAAAATATGACACAAGAGCTAAGAAACTGAAATGTACGCAAACAATTTTAACATTACAGACGCAAAAGTCCCGTATATATATTTGTGTCAACACAGCTTTTGTACATGCCATGAAACTTTATGTAGTAATAAATTATAGTAGATTTTCATTATTGTAAAATTAAATATATGCTGATTGTAAAGAAGTATTAGACTTTTGTTGAGCTTACCTTCTCATATTTCGTTTAATAAAATAAAGTTTGATAATAATTTTAATATAGTACACTAACTTTGGAGTTATAATACAGTTTTGTGTATAATTTGGAACTACAATATGTAATAAACAAAAGAAACTTTCTGAAAGACACGACCTTCTTTAATTCCGAAACTCTATAACCAAGTTATAATATCTATAATGAGTTAAAATAGTACTAACTACACAATATGTATTAGTGTAGTTACCAAGAAAGTGAAGCTTATAACAACAATCATATTGAGGAAGTTTCATTGAATATATTTATAGCCATACTCAAGTTGCCTCTCTCAGTATATATAATCAGGACTATTATGCAGTCAAATCAAGTACTCTTGAATAACATACAAAGAGTAATGATGTAACCATTACAACTTTTTTCTGGTGGACGTTTATAAAACTATTAGACTCTCACCACTCTCCTCGAAAGTCACAAGCAGTATTCGATCAATGCGTGAAACAGATACTATTAGTAGTACTGCCTTATGTTATAAGGTTTCTTTAATTTCTTTATTGCCTTACATTTTATATGATTGACATTTTCATTTTACCAGTCTCACAGTCTTGTATTTTCAGGTGTCCTATGTGCTCCATTTTTTACAGAATAATTTTCATCTCTCCGTTAATAGAAACTGCTTTGAAAGCTCAGTTAACCCAGTTCTCTTACTACCCAGTTCTTTTCTGTTGGTTTGGTTTTGAATTTCGCGCAAAGCTACTCGAGGGCTATTTGCGCTAGCCGTCCCTAATTTAGCAGTGTAAGACTAGAGGAAAGGCAGCTAATCATCACCATCCACCGCCAACTCTTGGGCTACTCTTTTACCAACGAATAGTTGGATTGACCGTTACATTATAACACCTCCACGGCTGAAAGGGCGAGCACATTTGGTGCGAGTTGAATCCGCGACCCTCAGATTACGAGTCGCACGCCTTAACCCACCTGGCCATGCCGGACCGTCTTTTCTGTTGGTTGTAATCTTTTACTTTAAAATATCAACTTCTTTACAAAAGAGTTCTACCTTAATGCTCTTTTCTATTTAACTTCATTATACTTATATATGTATTTTAATGTATTTGTGAAAAATCATACATACAGAAGTCGTAATTTAACAACTGAGAAGTAATAAAAAGAAGAAAAGAGAAAAGTAAACAAAACAAAAGCGCTGATAATATTTTTGAATTGTTTATATTAGTCCTATGCCATATTAGCCATTCCTTTACGTATTGATTAACTTATTTCCTGATCGCACCTGATATTTAACCTGCAGATTAGCCGTACATCACGATACTGCTTACATGTAAATTGTGGTCACCCCTTTCATCATTAAAATAAAGAGAAACTGTTGTAAACTTTTTGATACAAATAATAATATAGCCATACTTCTTTAAAATCAGTTTATTTAATATTATTGGTTATATTATTTATAATTATGCTTTTTATTAGTTTTTGTTTATTTATAATAGAGCATAAAGCTACACAATGGACTATCTGTACTCACTCGCTACGGGTATCGAAACCTTGTTTGTACCATTGTAAGTCTGTTAATATATTACTGTAATACTAGAGAGCGTATTCGTGTTCTCATTTATGAAGAATGTTTTTTCATGAGCATCATTCTTTAAAACGTGTCCAGAACGGTATCGATGAAAGGGCAAATTATCATAGATTAATATAGTTTGTAACTGCATTTGCAGGTTATTAATATAGCTGTTCCACTTAGGAGTACCTACAAAAGCATGATTTATTATGATACTTTGCATTAACAAGACGAATTGTATAGAAATTATAAAAATAATAAGAGTATTATAAACTTGGAATCTTTTCAAAGGTTAAGATAATGTAGCTTATGTTTACAAATCTGAAGTATATTACAATGTAGCAACACGAAACACTCACTAAGTAACCCTAAAATAATACTTAGGCTAAGACAATCAACTGTAAACCACTTAATAACATATTTAATTCAAGACCATGTTAACAATAAAGACCGCTAAGTTTTCACAAAGACAAATTAGATGGTTTAATCCTGTCAACCTATCGCAAAAGCTGAAAATACCCTTAAAAATGACTTATGTCTTACGAAGATAGAACAAACACATAAAAACGACAAGTTAAGGAACATATGTGTTTTTAACTGTTTATTACAGTATCCAGCTTCATAAATTGAAACTGTGACTTCTAATACATCATTTAACAATGTACATTACCAAGATAAATAGTTATATAAATGTTCTAATATATTTGTACTGTAACTCAGTGTAACTGAAATTCAGTATATAATTACTACGTTAGGAAAGTTAATTGAAAACAGTTTTATTCTGGATGACTTATATTAAAACGCCGTCGTTTCTTATGTTTTCCTGCTTCGTATCCACTTCAGACTTATAGTTTTCTTAACAGAAGCAACACTGCATCCTTCCAAATTTCTTCTATCATAACCTTACTTAACTTTAATTTATATGCATGAAGATAATAACATTTCCCCAAATAATGAATAAGATTTAAGAACTATGCAATAATTTATCTGTTCATAGCTGGGAATGAGATATTCATATAATAAGGTAAGTAGAGATGGAAAACAGAGTAGTTGTAGTCTTCGTAATAATTTTGACGCATTCACTAGAAATAAAAATGATTCAAATATGTCGAATATATATACATGATGAGAAGAAATCAACTCTATTATTCATTGTATCGATGATATATATCTATGAATATTGAAAAGACAAATTAAACAGGTTTGAATTAAAACCATCTAATTGCCTAGATGTTTTTAGGTTATTCCATTATTAGAGGCAATGAATATTTTATAAACCGGTCTTAATAACAAAAAACGTCTAAAACTTTGACTTCGTTATCCTTCCTTTCATTTGTGGGTCAGTTGATTGTTTGTTTGTTTCTTGAATTTCGTGCAAAGCTACACGAGGTCTACCTACGCTAGCCGTCTCTATTTTAGCAGTGTAAGACAAGAGGAGAGGCAATTAGTATCACCACCCACCGCCAACTGTTGGACTACTCTTTTATCAACGAATAGTGGAGTTGACCGTCACATTATAACGCTCCCATGGCTATAAGTGCGAGCATGTTTGGTATAAAGGGGATTTGAACCCGCGATTCTCAAATTACGAATTGAATTCCCTAACCATCTGGCCATGCCGGGCCTCGTGGGTCACAAAATGTATTTATGGCCTTCGTCAGTCAATAACTTTCATGATTCTCAGTCATATAATTGGAATAATTCTCGAGAAGAAAAATTTCTGAAACAACTGAAAGATACTTTTAAATATGTTACATTTGTCTTACATTTCTAGCATCTTTAAGAAAAAAGTTATAAAAGCAAGTTTCCTTACACGTACCCCGACATGGCTAGGTGGTTGTGGCACTCGAATCCCCGTCACACCAGATATGCTCACCCATTCAGCCGTCGGGGCGTTATTATGTAACTGTGAATCCCACTATTCGTTTGTAAAAGAGTAGCCCAAAAATTGGCGGTGGGTGATGATGACTAGTTGCCTTCCTCTAGCTGCTGAATTAGGGACGGCTAGCGCAGATAGTTCTCGTGTAGCTTTGCGCGAAATTCAAAACAAACCAAATCTTTACACATATAGAAAAAAAAAGTAAGAAGATATATTATAAAAAAAATTACTGCATTTGACAGATTACAGAGTATATTTCATCTTAAAGCAAAGGTGTGATTTACAGTATCATGTGTAACAAAAATGTTGAAAATTGCTTTGGAAAAGAACGTGAGAACATTTAAAACAATGAAATACACAATTAATTACAAAATGTAGTTTACTTAACTTTTACCATCTCTTTGCCATTAGAATACAGAAAAAAAACATTATTGGTTTTTTCATATAAAGAAACCCTTACATCTTAGAATTAAAGTCTGCCATTAAAGATATAGAGATTGGCCTTTCTAACATTGTATTTCTGGTACAATTGTTAGCTGTTTTTTCAACTAACTAGTTATTTTTATTATAATATATATCAATGTGTACTTTATACAAAGAGTTAATCTTATTTTACAAGAACAATTTTCATATGCTAGTGTAGTAATATGTCGTCGAAAAGGTAAGCAAGCCGCTGTGCTATGCCTAAAATACTTAACATCTATGTAACTTATTTATAATACATTTCTGCCAATCCGGCAGTTCAAAGCCGCCACAAGTGACCCTATGGTTGGAGGATTATGTCACGGCCATTTTCGAGAAACGATATTTGTATAGCGAGATGGTTGAGTTAAGTAGAGGTAAAGATAAATAATACAGTAATTAAAATTAAAGAGTTTTTTATGTTATCCGAAAAAAAAAAGAAACTGTTATTCAGCACAATGTTTAGAAGAGGCTTTGAACCAACACACATGCTGATTTATTTTGATCTATAGCATATTGTGCTTAGTTTTGTACATTCAGTAAGGTAGAAGGCAGTTTCAAGTTTGTCCAGTATTTTTTATGTAATTAATAGTGTAGGTTTCTGTGTAATGTCGTGATGAGTTTTTGATTAACAATGTTATACCACGAGAAACTTCATGTTGGTGTTTTTACAGTGTTTCTACGTACTTAGACAGACAGAAAGAGATATCAAACTTCGTATACCTGCACCAGATTGTTTGCTTTCAATAAAGTAGAAGTCTACATCATGATTATGTTAGGTTTTATATATAGGTTCAAACAACATTTTTTGAAAAAAACAAAAGGTTTTCCTTTTAGTAAAGATATTTTTTCAAACCCTCTACGTTTATATAGTTGTTTTATTTTTTCTTCAGGACTGTAAGTCGTTTATTATTGGTCTCTATCTATACCTTTTACATTTTTGTTTGTAGAATTGGAAATTGCTTCTTACAAATGTCTCTTCCTTTATATATATATGTTATTTAGTTTATATATATGTATATATATAAACTAAAGCTTTCTTTTTGTGTTATCTTTTCGACGTTCAGATCTATAGAGTACTGAACTGGCTACTTACTTTAGAACAGCAAGCCTTATCAACCGTTCGAGAAAACGTTTACTCATACAGAGAGAGTCACTTGTTAGACTTCTTTTGTTTTCTTTTATTTATTTCAAGGAATTGTTATATTACTATTTCTTACTTATATTTCTTTCTTGTCTTGGAAGAGATAAAGTCTTTTGGAGCCATACAAAGTAGTAAAGTTTTCTGAGGCTGTCTCTGCAGTGAAATTGTTCATAAAGCAAGTACTTTACGTAATGTCCAAAAAAACAATGTTTATTTTTCACTATTATTTTACACAAGTTTTTGCACATTACCCACTGTAAGCAGTGAAGTGTTAGGGGAAAACTACACAATAGCCGGAAATCCCCACTTGTATATATAAATGTTCTACATCATCAGTTTCTGGTAAGAATTGTAAGTGATCTTTGATGCATGTCTAACACAGACAATTTATGCATTCGTTCTCTCCCTCTGTTATTATTCCTTATTCATAGGACCTTGGGGCTGCTACCTGCTTTCCTGTTGTGGTGTGTTTATCTCCAACAAAATATCTTTATAACGCTGGACATATTTGGATGGAACAAAGACTGGTTAAATTTTACTGGTCAAATTCAAGGCCAAGCTGAAAGTCATCTATTTTAATTTATTGTATTTATTGTTGTTGTTTTGAATTAAGCACAAAGCTACTCAATGGGCTATCTGTGCTCTGCCCACCACGAGTATCGAAACCCGATTTTTGGCGTTGTAAGTCCGCAGACATACCGCTGAGCCACTGAGGGGCATGTATTTATTTTCAGGGTTGCATTTTAATTAGAAAATTAATATTCTTATGAAAATAAACTTTATTTTAAAAGGAATATAAAAGTTTTGCTGTATGAAAACCTTACAAAGTTTCTTCCAACTAGCTAAAGAATGCAGAGGTACATCTTTTACGTTCTGATTGTCATAGTGCTACCAGTAAAAAAAAAAAGGTAACTTATTAAGTTTAGAAGTCGGCTTTATGGTTTTTACATACAGAGAGAAACTACACAGTTTTGAAAAGCTAATTAGAGGCTATTATATTAAACATATTAATGTTTTTTTAATTTAAACTTATTTTTTTTGTATTCTACTGCAGCAAGTAAAATTGGTCAGCGAAGAGTAAGTAAAGTTTCTAGAATATAATCTAAGTTTTATCTTCGATTTTTATCTAAATGAAGCACTCAGCATTCACTATCTGTGAAATTTATTGTTATATTCATTCTTTACTAAAATTCTATGTTTGCAGAATGAACCACAAAGGTTAAACAAAAGAACGTCAGTCCGTTTGAGCATGAGACAAAAATGTCGTCTTTTTTACTCTTTCTCTGAGAAGTGTAATAAATAAAAACACTTTTTAGTCGCACTCAACTTAAATTTTGACTTTTGACTCTGGAACTACACATTCAATATGTGTGAAATGGAATAGCTGTTTTAATGGGTTTAAAATGGACAAACTTATAATTGTTTTGATTTGTTTAAAATTATAGGATGCCACATTTATTTTTTCTTTCTCTTTTTCTCAAAGAATTGAAAGGTTATCCCTTGCTTATCAGGAAATCAACTCGTCATATACGAGTTGTGTTTATATACTGTGATATTGAACAGGATTTAGTTCTTTTTTAAATGAAGTAAATATTGATATTATCTACGAATTGAAGCATAACCCCGAGACAAATCTCAAGAGGGTTTACTCATTTATTTAGAGTAAGCAAATTGAAGAAGACATTTTACAGAAAAAAACAGCAGGAAAATGAAATGATTCGGTTGATTTCACTTTAAAAAAATAGATATTCGGTTACGTGTAACATAAACCCACTATCTGTTTATGTAAGTTAACGTATTCGAATACAGTTATATGAGTTTATAATAATTTTGAAAAACACGTATTAGGATTGTTTTTGTAACAGAAAGACTTTAAGTGCACAACTCACTTTATCCTATCCTATATTTAACAACAAAAGATTTCGATCATTTTCAAGGGTAGTTTAACAGTTAAATTTTCTTCTGAGTTCAAACGTTTTGACTATTGAATTTGCTGCCACCTTCAGGTGTAGTTTAATCGCCATTCTGTCAATTGTTTGCTGTCTTTAGGTGCATATTGATTACTGAAATCACTATGTCTTCAAGTGTAGTCTAAGTGTTGAACCTTCTGTTATATTTGGGCTTGGAGCTAAATCTACAGTATTTTTCAGATGTAGTTTTATAATTTCATATCCTCCTCAGTTTTCAGCTATGTAGTATAAATGTTGAATAACCTGCTAAATTTGACAGAAAAAACTGTGATCTCTCTTGTAGCATATTTTACTGAATCTTCTTCTGTTTTCAAGTAATTCTTCTCTGGTTATCGAATTTACTGTGATATTCGAGTAAATTTTGATTTTTTAAATATTCTACTATCTTCAAGCGTTGTTTGAATTCCCAAATATACTTTTACCTTCTTGTGGCACAGCTTTAACTTCAGAATATTCCATGACCTTTAAAAGTAGTTTTAAGTAGTTGTAGTTTTGATTTTCATTCCGCCCGTCTGTACGTGTAGTTTTTATTGCTGAGTCTGTCGTATCTTTAAGTGAGTTTTGAATGATAAATCATCAGTCATGTCCAGATGTATATTGTACTGCATAGGTTTGAATGCCTTCTGAAATTCAGGTGTAGTTTTGATTGCTGAATCTGCTGTCTTCTTTTGATATAGTTTTTAATTTCAAACCTACCTCAGTTTTCGGCTACGTAGCATGAGTTCTGAATCTATTAACGTATTCAACTGTAGTTTTCACTGTTGATTCTGCTGCCATCTTCAGTGTAGTTTAGACTTCTGAATCGGTTACAGCCTGCTCGTATGATGAAGTATAGTTTTGGTTAATAAATCATTTGTGGCTCGTTCAGGTGTACTTTGAATATTGAACCTTCTACTTACTTTAAGGGTAGTTTTAACTGGTGAATATGGCCCGCCATGGCTAGGTGGTTAAGGCACTCAACTCGTAATCTTAGGGTCGCGGGCTCAAATACCCGTCGCACCAAACATGCTTGTCCTTTCAGCCATGAAGACGTTATAATGTGATGGTCAATACCGCTATTCGTTGGTAAAAGCGTAGTCCAAAAGTTGGCGGTGAGCGGTGATGACTAGCTGCCTTCTCTCTAGCCTTACACTGCTAAATTAGGAATGGCTAGCAGATATAGCCCTCGAGTAGCTTTGCGCGAAATTCAAAAATTAAAATTGCTGAATGTGTTGCCTGCTACAGGTGTAGCCCTGAAAATGGCAAATTTTGATCCTCTTTCCTTTTTATTATTATTCCGTGATCTTAAAATGCAGAAGTATTGTTTATGCGCACACGTTGTTTCTTGTGATTTCTGAAGTTCCAGTTCTACAAAACACTAGTGATAAATGACTGCTACCTTTGATTACGAAAGGTATTAAAAGCGTCATTAATTTATTTCTTTACTTTTGGCTCTTGACCTTTAGGTCTTCCTTCTCCACTGTATTTACTACTTTTTCTTACCAAAAAATAATCAGTGTTTGGGTTATTGGCATTCCAATATTATATAGTATTCATGTTTCTAGGTGTGTATTTTAACTAACTGATCACTCTACGCCATCTTTGATGCACCAAAACTGGATGAAATAAGTTACATTTATTCATTCATAGGCGTCTTAAGAGAGTTTTATGCATCAGCTAGTTAAGAGCTTAGGGTGTTGAACTATATTTTTGGATTTCACCCAGAAAGAATAAGCGTTTTTCTGTTTTAACTCTGTCTTCTGAAGGTACGTAACATCTTTCTTATTTAATGGATCCTTTTATGTTCGTACTTTATTCATTTCGTAAACTAAGAGTCTGTGTCATTGTTTGTTAAATAGTTAGCATGATGTGATGAACAGTGTAGATAACTGCAAGTTATTTTATTACCATTCCATTACAGAAGTAAAGTCTTATTTCCTTCCGTTGTAAAATAAATTTTTAAAGCGAATTGTGCTGCATTTACGTGTCTGAGTTCTGAGTTATTCTTTTTAGTGTAGATTGGTACTTAGGGAATTAGTTGTCTTGATCAAAACATTGTCTATACAACTTTCTGACTTATTAAACAGGTGATTCCATTATAGTTCATTCTCTTTGTTTTAAAATAACAATAAAGCTGGAAGTGTATTCCAATACACAGCCTGGGACACGTTTAGAAGCAATAATTTTTTTTTTTTTTGTTATATTGTTTTACTTTGTACGATGTGTTTCGGTTCCATAAGTCGTCGGTGGAGGTGGAATGTGATTCATAAGAGAGAAACACGTTGTGAAATGTAGTATCTTTTTCGTTATGCAACCATATTTTAGATTATGATACAATTCAGTCAGTTTCTGCAAATTATGAAGAAAATCTAGTAAAGTGCATATGTAAATATACACGCATGAAAAACTGTGATGTCATGTCTGTACAGCTGTTTTACATATTGTTATCCAGTGATTTTGGCCAACAAAAAGGCACTAGAGCCGATAATATTCGCGAAAGTTTAGAAATAATGAATTTTGAAGAGAGATCATGATATATTAAATACAGACGAAGGTTCTGGCGAACATCCGTGTAAGAATATGGCAGGAGCTCCTCTGAAATTTATGCAAAAATGTAAACTTACACGCAGGTAACATGATCTAACTAAGAAGAAATAAATGTGATGTTTCTGCCTTAGAAATTTACTAATGATAATGACGTGGTAAACGTCAAAATATTTTAGAAATGTTTTCAATTGTGTATTGATCATAACGTTGTATGATGTTTATTATTTTAATGCTAAACACAAGGGTAAGAAAATAACATATATGTTTATTTATTATTTTAATATTACACACAAGAGCAAGAAAATAATATCTATGCTTATTTATTATTCTAATATGTTATTTTAATATTTTTTTCTTAACTGATACAAGACTCTTACGTTTCACACACTTTCCATTCGTAATCAGAATTTTCAGATTTTACTCACATACTAAATACATTATTAGAGTACTGCGACTGCTATTTGCGATTACTTTTATTTTCGTTTTTAAGAAACATTCTTTGTGATAGTTGTAATCTCTTTTACTAGAGTTTTACTGCAAGTGGCAGTGTGGTGAAATTTGTGGGTTTAGCTATACTAGTATGTGTGCGGTTAATGACTTCTATGCTTTAACTTCTTTAATTTAAAGTTGTAATTTTTTTGTTGTGTACTTGTTTGGTTTTATTACGTGTTTGACTTTATTTTGAATTTATACATTATCCATCACGTCCAGAGGGGAGAAGTTCGTGGGTCTGAATATCAGATTCAAATAAGAGGTGTAATTTGGTTCGTTCAAAAAGTGGATTTCAGTTCAATTGTGTTATTCTGGGTTGATTTTGTAGAGTATAGAATAGTGTGTAATTAGCGACTTCTAGAAATACATGTGTATATAACGTTAAATAACTGATTGTGCGTAAAAACAATAATTATATAAATGTGTGTGTTTGACATACTCATTACTACAAAAGGTAACATTATTTATCTTTCAAATGAAAGATGTGGCTTGATTTACTTCGTATGCAATCCATCAGTAACATTTTGTACTGATTATGTAATCTGAAAGTATCATATAAACAACTGGGAAAACAGCAAATATTGATATTCCGATGCTGGGCAAATCCCCAATAACAGTTCCTATGAGATCATATCTCTATGCCAAACGCTACCGCTTGGTACGTCTCTCACTGTTGCATGTGTGTGGAGTTGGTCACCACAGTAAGAGGGAACAAGTGTCTAATGCAAAACTTACTTCAGCTGTTTTGAAATTAGATTTGTAGATACCTTAGGGCTTCTGAAATTCACTTGTAGTTACAAGTCTGTATATTTAACAAGAACACACAGTAGTAAGTATGATATTCTTCGCATATATCTAATCATTAAATTTAAAGCAACTTTAATTATCATTGAAACAATTTCAGGTCGTTTAGAAAATAACTATCATTTTACGAATTTTAGGACAGAGAAAAGTTAAGTTGAGTCATATTTTTATAGTGCTCTGAGTGCATGAGTATACTAATAGTTTTTCATAATTTTCTAACGAGTGTGAGCTATTGTTTTTCACGGTGCTCTAAGTGTATGTATTCATGCTTGTTTTTATCTTACAATGTTATAAAGAGCATGAATCGTCCCTTTTTATGGTATTTTAAAAGTCTTTATTTATACTTGCTTATAAAATTTTAGAAGAATGTCTGATGGTTCTTCATGTATCACTTATGATTGTTTAAGATATTTTAGAGTATGGCACATATTTATTCGCGACATTTTAAATGTATAATTCCTAATTGTTCATTATATTTTAAAAAAGATGTATATTCATGATTTTTATGATGTTTTATGAATACTACTCATGGTTGTTTGTTAATATGTACTCATCCTCAGTTGATATAAAAATATTCAGTGCACATCATTTTCAAAAGGATTTCTCTAAAACAAAACAAATGTCGGAAACATTATTCTTGAACAGTCAAATTGTGAAAATGTCGTACTTCATGTTGTTCTTAAACACGTGGATGGAAACAATGTGTGGTACAAAGGTGTTAGAGATGGGCGAAGTATTTAATATGGTGATACTCAGTTAGGTAGTTCTAGAGGTTATGCAAATGAAATATATGAAGTATCAGACGAAAATAATTATTTTATCGTCAACAAGAAAATAATTTTTCACTAGGATCGGCTCATTAAATGATTGAGAAATTTGTATACAAATCTTTAGAAGAAATATTTTATCAAAACCTAACGTTTTATGTACAACAGTCTTATGATATTCACTAAAATCTTGACAACTTTCCGAAGATATATTTAGGTAAATTTATAGTTAGGTATGTGTAGTTTCACAGTTCCAAGGTGGGCCAGACTGACCTACTTCGTACCGAAAGTATAGGATTTCCTTGAATTGTACACATAGTACCACGAGAATTGTTAAAAAATCTGTCTTTTTTTTCTACATTTTTTCTTTCACTGAATTAATAATAATATTTATTGAACACGGATTTTTGCAAAAACTTAAAAAATAGAACACGTTAATACACATAATAAATATCGTTACGAGTCTCGTATTTCTTATTCTTTTGATAATACTTTGAAATAACGTTTCTGTAAAAATAACTTGTGTGTCAAAAATATTTTCACAGAAGAATTGATGAAACAAAAGAGTGAAGAAAATATATAAGATTAAGAAAAGTAAAAAAAACCGTCTGTATAAAGATTAATTTCTTTGAAGTTTTTTTATTAATGTTTATATGATTTACTGTCATAACATTGGGTCTAATTCTGTTTCATACAACAGCTTTGACTCGAATTCTTTCTAAACACTAAAATATCTTGTAAATAATCAGTTTAGTTTGTATTTATAGTATGATGAAAGGCAAAATAAGAACTCAGTTTAGTGTTTAATGACGCTGGAATGCTTTGTGCATACAGTCTATATCTGGACAATTTTAACGTTAAAAAAGGAAAAAATTTAAGAAATTGTTAACTTGCAACTCGATCAGAACACAAGGTAATAATATCCAAACTTGTACAAGTGATCGAAATCAGTGATGTCGAGGAAACCTACTTGTAGAGAAATATATATGTAAAAACGGCTCATTTGGGTTGAGAAAATTTTTTTGCGTAAAGGAGTGAACAACGTTTCAACCTTCTTCGGTCATCGTCAGGTTCACAAATGATGATGACCGAAGGTAACTGACCGGAAGCTGACCACATCTTTGAAAGGGGTTGTGTAACTGAGTGTCGGAATGTAGAGGGCGGGCTTAGATGTTTGAATATATAATTGTTTGTTTTTTTAATGTCGCACAAAGCTACTCGAGGGCTATCTGTGCTAGCCGTCCCTAATTTTGCAATGTAAGACTAGAGGGAAGGCCATGCCGGGCCCATTGAATATATAATTTTATATTATTTATTTTATTATTATTATTTATTATATTATTTTTAATATAGATATAAAGGTGTTCCTTTGTATTGGTTTATTTTGGGCTTAAGTTGTTGTATAAGTAAGGCTTCTTTAATTTTGCGTTTGTTTATGTTTGTTTCTTCATTTAGTATTTGAGTGTTTTTTATTAGTGATCGAAATGTTTGATGAAGCCCTTATCTTCCGTAATTAGTTAGACAGACGCGCTGTTTTCTAAGCCTGACCTGGTCAACAAAGAAGTTAAACACGCGACCCCGCCGTTCGTGCAAAGCCAATCATCCCAATCAGAGCGAAAGAGCAGCTGGTAGTATGAACAATCTTGTGGAACTGAGCATGCGCAGCGGAGCGCGGATAGGGCGCGCGCCTCACCTCTGAAGGCAGTGTGCGTGGTGTTGAACATGGCTACGCTACCAAACGGAGTATTGGACACGGGCGCTCATCATAAAGGCCCTCAAATTTATAACGAATCATCAATGATTACTAAAGATCATGATGCCATTAAGTTATTCATTGGACAGATTCCTAGAAATCTTGACGAGAAAGATCTTAGACCATTGTTCGAGCAGTTTGGAAAGATCTATGAGCTGACTGTGTTAAAAGACAAATATACAGGCATGCACAAAGGTAAGCCACACTTTCACCTTCTTTCCAAAAGATACCAGTTACAAAAGCTATCCGTTCCTTTGTTAAAGTTATAATTTGTGTTTTAAATTCTGTAATTTATTTAAATACAGAGGGACGGTGTTGTGACTAGACGCTGTGCAAGTTCATGCCAGTAATCAAAGGCAACATTTAATTTGAAAGCTTATCATAAATTTCCTGAACCATATGGTCTGATTTGTGACGGTGGACGCGCTGTTGACAGCTGTGGGCGATTGACAAGAGCCGCGCGCAGTGCACGAGATTCAGAGCACGCGGGTACACGTCACCTGACGTGTTCTTTGTTGATAAAAGGGAAGCTAGACGCTTGGTTCTGCATTTACGTCTGTTTCAATAGACTTCGAAGTTTACGTTACTGGTATAAGAACATAATACCAGATTACTATAGTTGATTTTTCATAATTCTTGAATTGGTAATTTGTTGGTATTACCATCTTAGCTGTTTCAGTTTTGACTGAAAATGAAATATACTGAATAATAAGACAATCACTGAAAATCTGATCACTTCAAGATTGGACATCAGTAAAATATATAAATATGCTAATCCACAGCTAGAGATAGACAAAAGCAAAGTTTACTTTACCATGCGTAAATATTCACTTGCAAATAGTTTAGAAAAGAGTTATCTAATATTACAACGTTAGATTTGGTAGTAAAGAGGGAAAGACAAAGGTTGAGAAAATATTAGTTTGTCGTTTGTGCCTTACTATAATTTATGATCATTTGTAGTATTAACCAGTTTTTTACTTCTAGCTGGCAAACACATATCTTTTACCCCACGTTTATATATATATACTGATTTTTTGACGCATGCTTTTAGGATATACTTGTCTCTATGCATGCCGGGTTTTCTTACGCATGCTTTTGAGATACACTTGTCAGTATACATGAAGATTATTTTTGAAGCATGTTGTTAAGATACACTTGTATGTATACAATATGTCTTTTTTTTACTCTTTTTGAAGATAAACTTGTCTTTATACATGTACTGGTCTTGATGTATAATTTTAAGATACACTTGTCAGTATACATGAAGATTATTTTTGAAGCATGTTGTTAAGATACACTTGTATGTATACAATATGTCTTTTTTTTACTCTTTTTGAAGATAAACTTGTCTTTATACATGTACTGGTCTTGATGTATAATTTTAAGATACACTTGTAAATAAACATGTACGGGCTTCTTGACTAAAGCTTTTAAGATACACTTGTTTTATTACAGAAACAAAATGTGACATTAAAATCATAAATAGAATTTTAAAATCAAAGTGATATCTTCCACATACACATACATTTCATTTATGTTTTTGAAACTTTACTGTTCTGTGGTACTTGTTAATGCGTTCAAGTATTCACTTTTCTAAACGTGATAATAGATAACAGTGGATAATAGTTCATCTATTAGAGTTGATTTTAAAATATAGTTAATAAAGCTTAGAAGAAGTTATTTAAGGACAGAATTCGATGACTTAATTAAATATTTAATCAGTGAATTAATGTACATTTAAACAGAAAACTCTGCATGAATTGAATAACTGAATTCCAAACGAGTTTTTGAGAAGAATTCGTTGTATTACTTCCGGCTTAACCTATCGAAAAACTAACATTTTCAGACTAGTTCGTCGAATAGTGTAACTTTAATATTTAAAGTTAAATGTTTGTCTCATTCCTCTAATTCGTGTAATTCTAAACTTGCTTGGGAGAGAGAGAGAGAGAAAATATTGGACTCAGATTTTTAAAACTGTTACATTGAACACACAGAGACACGTATTAGCTCAGATTAGATGAAAAAGGAATATTGTTAGACATTAACTGTTGAAGTGTTCCTTTTTTGCATATAAACGCGTTTATATTTATACAAACGCTATATGTATAACCTAGCGTGTAAACCTGACGTTACCTCACTCTTCATCATTGTATAGTTTATGCTCTCTAGAAAACATGGCGGCTGGCTAGGACTTCCTGCTTAGAGAATTTGCTCCATATGGCCTCATAGCTGTGATTATCTATACAGAGTTCTCTCTATAAAACATATTTTTAGAAAATGTTCAAACGTACTCTCTCTTTTAAACGCACTGCGTTATTCGACTAATAATAATTATATTGAAAAAATTTGGAGGCTTAGTAATGTAGATTTGTTTTTAAACAAACCATATGTATATATAAAATTGAAAATTTTACTACAAATTGGAATTGTCAAAGAGCGAATGCACCGTGTTTAAGAAAAACTAATTGTAACGAGAGTTTTGGTACTAAATTATCTTACAGATCTTCATAATCAGACTTAGACTTAGTTTCGATAACAGTAATCTATTAATTTAATACAGTTTTCTGTATGACAGAATTTTGACGTTAATGAATTGTTGTGACATTTGAAAGTTCAGCTATTGGGTATCACCGTTTTTAACATCTGTCATCGAACATTTTTGATTATTTTGTTGCATTAAAACAGTTAAAGAGTTTAAAAAAGGCATCTTCGTAGAATTACTTTTATAACACATGACATAGTTTGTTTTATGAGTTTTGAGAAGTAGCAGGAAATTTATGTTAATCTTTCTGTCTGTCACTATTAGTTTCCCTGCAATTAATTCGTTTCTGGGATAAAGATAAATAAAGAAATTCAGTGTATAGTGTATGGTAAATATCGGTTAAAAAAATACCCAAATTCATATACTAGCATTTTAAAACGCATGCTTAACGCTGAGCACCAGAATAGGTAAAACTTTGAAACTATTCACTCTGTTGTTACGAATTAAGTCCAAACTTTAAGAAAGAAAGAAACACGAAATTCTCTATCATTGTCACAAATTCTGAAATACTTTCTCTACCAGTCTGTATGTAAGTACCACTAGGTTATGACAAAAGAGCTTAAATTGGGTACTAGCTTCAAATACTTACACGATTAATGTGAAATACAAAGGTGAGAAATGATGCTAGCCAACGGATTTCGGATCTCAAAGTAATCCCAACATGAGGTTTTCTTTATAGTATGTCATATCTTATATTGTGTAAGATTTAAATATCTTTATATTGCATCATTTTTGAATGTCAATTTAATTTGCACACTACTGGCAAATAACATGAATTATATTATGAGAAAAAGAAGTACCACTTATTGACTAGTAAAAGTCAACAACAGACATCATGATATATAACATATATATATATATATATCCATTCTTGTTTCTGCTTCCGTGGTTTCGAAGTAAAGTAACTTTCAATTCTATTTCAGATTCCACATGGTGGGATATTGGTGAAATATATATATATTTTGGTTCTTTTCACCAGTTAACATCAGACACTTGACATCTGATATTTCTGTTTGTTTGTTTGACGTTAAGCACAAAGGCACACGAGGAACAGTTTGTTCGATCTCCATCGCAGGTATAGAGCCTCGAATATAGCATTATAAGCCACAAAACTTACCACTGAACCTCCAAGAGGCTGACAGGTTTTTGCAAGGAAAACATTTTATTTTATATTCCCATTTTTGTAGTTCAATGTTAAGATATGAACAAATAAATAAACATTTTCATAAATGTAATCATTCAATTCTACTCTTCAGTTGATTGATTTTTGTATTACAGCTGACAGTGTTTCGGCAAAGTTTAATTTCTGAAAAGCCTGATATTGTTCTCGAAGGCCTCATAAGATAAAAATCTTGGCGATTATAGTGACAAATAAATATGTTCCATATGGTTTTAACCAGAGGTTTGAGGGACGAAAAATATTTACATGGTTTTTAACAAACAACGCATGAGAGGCATTTCTGAAACGTTAGTGAAAAAAAATGTAAAAAATTAATAACTTATGCAAATTAAATGTTAATATTTAAACTGTTTTTTTTCTGTATTGTGTTATGTGCCCCCTTAAAGAATGAGATACAGGGTAACAGTCTGTTTACTGAAAAAACACACCAAAAACCCCTCCAAACTGTCTAGTGGAATTGCTAGAACTATACTAATAGTTATAAATAAACATTTTATTACATTTCACAACATAATATTTCAATATTCTTCTCACTGTAATGACCTTCACCTAAAGGACATGTAAAGTATGTTCTGGCTGAAAAGTAACATTAAATAATGCTGATGCAATGGAAAAGTTTTGAATGTCATATATCTATCTTTTCCTTGAGTTTTATTATATATAGAACGTGGACCTTACGCAAATATATTTATATATATATATAAGAAATTGTATGCAAATCCCATGTCACTTAATTACGTCTGTTCTTTCTAACATATTGAACACTTAGTTTATCTCTCAAATATTATTTAAATCATTTCCTTTCCAATATAGTAAATTATTGTTAAAAATTGTTCTACTTTTATTTCATTGTTCGAAAAAAATTACTGGAACAAAATAATAGCAATACAAGATCTTAATAAAGTGCAAATGAATAATTATTTTTAACGTTCAAAATTCGAATGTCAATTTCAGTTAAGAGACTAAACCTAAGGTCTAATGGTCTACAAAAAGAATTACAACTGGTCATGGATTTATTATATTCCATCAATGTACGTAATACTTAAATGGTACAAGATTTATCCACTCGAAGTTTACTGCTAATTTCGGCTATTCAGAAATCGGTTTGTTGTTATTCTAATTTCAACTCCTAAGACCATTCAAATAAACTTGCATTCATAATGTTACCTTCCCATATCAGACTATTAACGGCTGAGATACATAAGTGACAAACTGAATTCACATTTAAAATCTGTAGCTGTTCATAACTTGAATTAATTAAAAATTCTAACTTTTTACACAACTGAGTCGAAACTCAGCATGTGTCAACCTACCGATGTTATAGATATGTTAGGGATCAATGTTCACTTTTTCAGAACACAATTTTCTATTAACACGGGGTAACTTCAGCACTTAATCCTCATTCAAATGATTTCAAATTCAGGAAGCACAAACGTTTTACATCAGACTTCAAACAGTGTTAATACCCATCCGTATATTGGAAGTGACAAAACGAACAAAACTGGTGACATGGATTATTCTGTTTACAAAGCTATCCTAATTAACAATTAATTCTTAAGTTTTTATTTTGTGGTGACTTCTAAATGATGTTACACTGGACTATTCAAATGTAAATTGAAATTCGTAAAATTAATGGTCTAGAATATTCATAGTCACGTGTAGCGTCACTCTTAGGACCAAGTTCATTGTTTATTTATATAATCAAACAATAAATACAAAATAATTAAAGCTCTTTATACTTCAAACATATTTGCTTCTTTCATGTGTACATGTTTTTTGCAAAAACAACATAAATATAATTCAAACTTTTCTTCTCATTTCCAAAAAAATGAACACTAATTTACCACTGTAATAAAACTAGAAAATAACACCAAAAATAATAAAGACAATAGCCGCATAGGTGGAATGTGCTGCTGATGGTTACCAACTATCTGATCAGTAGTTATAAATTAGAGTCGGCTTTACCTGAACCTATGACTTAGCTGTTTAGCTCGTGTTGTTCACAATGAAAATACCAATAAAAATGGCGTTAATATGGGCTTATGTTTTTAAGAATTGACTTCTGAAGTTTTATTAATGCAATAATTTAATTTTAAAACATATTTCATTTAAAAATTAATACACATTTTTATAAATGACGAAAAATATTTTTTGCTCTAACTTAAAATTGACTAAACAAAATATTTCTTTATGAAAAGGTATTTTATCAATTGTTATTAAACCATTAAATATAATTGAATGGGGATTAGGGGCTCTCGTTACCGTGAGTTAATATGAAGTTGAATTTTGAACAATCAGTATTTTCATTTTATTTTGTTTTGAATATTTTTGTGATATTTGGGAGGATGATGGAATATTAGGGGTTAAATTATACAAGCTGTTAACAAAAATTGAGTTTGAATAGACGGAACTTTCTTTTCACCTGGCCCGGCATGGCCAAGCGTGTTAAGGCGTTCGACTCGTAATGTGAGGGTCGCGGGTTCGCATCCCCATTGCGTCAAACGTGCTCGCCCTATCAGCCGTGGGGGCGTTATAATGTGGCGGTCAATCCCCAATTCGTTGGTAAAAGAGTAACTCAAGAGTTGGCGGTGGGTGGTGATGGCTAGCTGCCTTCATTCTAGTCGTACACTGCTAAATTTGGGACGGCTAGCACAGATAGCCCTCAAGTAGCTTTGTGCTAAATTCAAAAACGAACACACAAACAAACAATCTTTTCACCTAGGGATAAATACTCCTTTAGCCACTTCAACACTAAATACGTTACTAGTTACGTATAAAAAGTTGAACTTCAACTTATATGGTAAAAGATTAGACATTCAAATTACCCTGTGTTAATAAAAAGTTTAGGTCTAAACAACTGTGTTTAACATTTAATTTTTGAATAAATATTTCTTTAGCTTTGAATGTATTAATAGATTGCTGTAAAAATTGACAACTGCTGAAATTTGGAAGTGGATTGAAAAGGCCATATTGCCTAGAGTATTTAACAAGCTGACTTACGAACAAATGAAGTTTTCAAGTTTTAATAACCGGATTATTTACAATAGGTGTCTGTGACTGGCTGGCGATAAATTTCAATTATAAACGGTCGGCATATAATCAGCTTGTTTTACAATAATATGTATTCAAAACAAGTCAAACGTGTACTCAAAAATTCGTCACACTATTTGTAATTACAGTTGTATCCAGAGCTTTAAATATTTGTCTCTTTTTCGTAAAAAGTCCACATAAAAGTTCGATTACTTTAGAACACACTCTTACAAGACATTATTCTTCTATACCTCTGTTATTACAATATAAGAAATAAAGCTCACTTTAAAAACTGCTTACAGCTAAACTTACATACATTTAACTGTACTTTCATAACTTAACTTACGTTCAATTTGTATTTGCACGTATTTAAAATAACCGACAGAAAAAAATATAGAAATATCTATTCCTCTAGTACAGTGGTTCTTAACCTTTTTCAGTGTTTGCACCCCTTTCAAATCAGTAATCATTTCTCGCACCCCCTGGAAACTTAAATATAAAAAAAGCTAAAAATATAAAGCATACTCTTATGTAAAAATATAGATTTGCTTTAATTATTCATGGGCATCCTCGCACCCCTTGGGAATCATCTTCGCACCCCCTAGGGGTGCGGGCACCCCTGGTTAAGAACCCCTGCTCTAGTAAGAATAATATTAATCATAACGAGAAAATAAGACGAAGCCAACAATATCACATGCAGATACAACAATTAAAGTACATTCACAACGTACAACTCGAACAGAGCTACGTAATGAAAAGTGTCATAACTATAACTTATAAAATAATTAACTTTTAACACTTGTTATGAAAACTAAATAATCATTGAATATCAAGTCACTAAACAAACTAAATAATTTCTAAAGTTAAACAGTCTTGTATGTTTAACAATAAGCCCCCTCTTCAAGATGATGTATACAATATTTTCACACTTTATACCAATACTATTCCAAGTTTGCGCACAAAGTATACTCATATAATTTGCACCAACATTTGCAGTCTCCATGATGGATTTAATGTGGAACTGATGGTACTAAAGATGGAATGCTCACCTCATGATCTTCGCACTGTCTATTTCGCACTTCTGGATGTATGAAAGGGGCTGATTGTCCATCTGGATGATGAACTCTTTATAAATATAAATAGTTTATATATAGTTTATAAATAGTTCTGGAACATCTGAGGGCAAATATTATATCCAGACATGCTCTTGAGATTACGAAAGAGTTCTTTTCATTACTCAACAACATTTTACTTATGCACCTTACTGGATACAGTCTATCTTCATGTTCTTGTGGAAATGGCACTCTGATTCTAATGTCTGGGGCATCAGCCTGAACAATAAAGGATTTATTGAAGTCTAGCGTTCTAAAAACTGACGAACTTTTCAACATGTTCTTCTCGAATGCCATCTGCTGTGGTCGTTCCCACTTTATCTTGTTGAATATATCTTTCTTGATAAGATTAGTGAGCACAGTTTGGGATGGACTTCCTGTAGTATATTACAAACCCCAGAAAGAGTCTGATCTGATGATTGGTCATTGGAGCTGTTGCATCTTGTATGTGGGGTACCTTCTCTTTTTTCATAGCAAACTATCAGTCGCCCACCTTTTGTCCATCACTGTATAGCACGAAATAGCATATGTAGAACTTAAATGGTCTGACGGTCAAGACCTGCTGTCTTCACTCGCCTAAACAGCTCCATAAGTTTCTTCAGGTTGTATTCCTATCTATCTGTGTGGTTCAAAATGTCATCTACATAATGCTTAATAGTGGTGGTTTTGTAAACCATCTCCATCATCATGCAGTTGAACTTTGCTGTTGAGTTGATTATTCCAAATGACATTGTATTAAAGTAGTAACATTTGTCTGATGTCACAAAGGTTGTCTTGTATTTAGATCCTATCTCCATCAGGATCTGTCAATAACTTTTACTTAGATCGATTTTTCAAAAAAACTCGATCCCATCTAGTTTCGCCATGATAGCCTCTGGATTGTTTATAGGTTCAGCCTCTGGAAGTCTGTGCAGAAGCTATTTGAGCAATTCCTTTTCTTTATGATTATCAGTGGTGATTCCAGCTTCTAACCTTGTCTTAACTTCCTGATTGTTCAGGTTTCTCCTCACGTAGGTTATCTGGCAGGGCTTTACCTTAACTGGATCACTGATCGTTGTTTTTATTTTATGTTGCACACTGTCTGTCTTGCCTAATCTATCTGTGAAGACATCTGCATACTAGCACAATAGATCTTGTAATCTTTTCTTCCGCTTGCCAGTCAGTTCTTCACTGATGTTGACGTCTTTATGTGTTTGATATCTACGCAATGGTCTTATACCTTGTAGGGCTTTGTCACCATTTTTAAGTTCTGCTTCTGTGACAGTCAATCCTACCATGTCCACCTATGCTTCAGTAACTGCAACTGTTTGGTCTTCTTCCCTCTCGTAGTATCTCTTCAAAAGATTGGTGTATTAGATTTTAATCTTTAAGTTTACTTTCATTTCGTAGTATATTTTGTCAACAACTTCTTGCACTTCAAAGGTTCTTTCCACTGTAGGGTGAGTTTGTTGTTGTCTGTAGGTAGCAGAACAAAGACCTCCTGTTCGACCTTCGATCCTTGGCCTTCTTGTTATCGAAGCGCTTTTGACTGTCTGTAATGAAGTTATCTTCTCCAGTAGAACTGGTTTGACAGATCTGGTACAATTCTGCTTATTTTGTAAGTCTCTTTTCATGTGTATTGTGCTCGACTTTCTCTCATGCATTTTGTCAAAGTTTTTCATTGTAGGATTTTTCTTCTGTGCTTTCTTGAGTTCCAGTATTCGGAATGTCACTTTTTGAGTTTTGAAGAGGCTTGGTGGTTTGATTTCTTTTCTTCTCAAGAGCTCTTATGGTGGCTGCAAATGTCTCATCAATTTCCGTTTTATTTCGTTCTTCTAAACGTCTACTGCCTGGTATATTTTCTATCATCAAGTTTTCGTACACATGACTTTAAGTTCTCCCATGTAATATGGAGTATTCATCTTTATTTGTGCTATAGAAAGCGTTCCCAATGTCTCATAAATCGGCACACACAGACATACACTGCACGCCATCTGACCAGCAGATACTAGGCTAGTTTTTACTGCTTCACTGCTGCACCAACTTTTTCTAGGACTTTTACTTTCTTGTCCCTGAAATAGCCTCCACCTACTAACATGTTGTGGTTTGTTGGCACCTCTCAATGTTTGTCACATGCTCTAATCACTACTGGCACTGTTGATCCATTTGCTAACTTGAGCTGGCTATCAGTTGTGCATTACTTAATCATGGAAATAGCAATTCCTTCTCGTGCGAACCTGACAGGTTACCTTTTTTTTTTTTCCTGGCAGCAGCATCCATGATGGTAATCATTCTTTTTTTATTTCTTACCAATACTATCTTTGTAGGTAGCTTCAGCTGCTACATATTGAAATTTCTGCTATTGTGTGTTGAAAACAGATTTGTAATAATTCACAATATGTCCAATTTTATAAAATATATAGAATCACTTCTCCCTTTTGTGTTTTTGTTACATTTAGTGACATCCTGTTTCTGGTCAGCCGCCCTTAGTTTCAAACATAAGTGGTTATTTTTGTACTTACCAGTTGCCCCCCCCGCTAGTACAGCGGTAAACCTACGGATTTACAACGCTAAAATCAGGGGTTCGATTTCCCTCGGTGGGCTCAGCAGATAGCCTCATGTGGCTTTGCTATAAGAAAAACACACACTTACCAATTTTACTTTCTCCATAAGCTTCCATATATTGTTCTGCCAATTTGATTATTTTGTTCATCTCTTTTGGTGCTATGTCCTTCATGAACAAATGAGCATGTGATCATGAACTGTTCAAGTAATAGTAAATCTATCAATTCTTCAAAACGATTTTCACATTTAACCATGCCAATCCAATTTGTGAAGCATTGATATGGATGTGCCACAAACTGAAATGCAGTTTCTCCAGTGTTAAGTTTGACTTTTTTAAACTTCCAATCATATACCTTCTTCGGTAAGTTCATAACGTTTCAACAAGACCACTCTTAACTTGTCACAATCTAAAGTATCTTCTGACATCATGCCTACATATACTTGCAGAACTTTTCCTGTGAGAAGTGGGCTGAGACAGACTGTCTAGTTGTTTTTGTCCCAGTTCAACTTTAGACATATATCTAATATGTCATCTCTGCTTGTCAAATTATGGAAGCTTGGATTGGTTGGCCCTGACCCCATTGTCATTCTTTGGTCTTTCTTTTTTTCTATTGGGTGAGCTTGGCGATCTCGATGAATGCTCTTATTTCCATTTTTTTCTTTTCCTCTATTTCTTTTTCAATCTTTCTCTTTCCTTTTTTATTTTAGTCTTTGTTCCTCTCTTCTCTTCGTATAATCTCTTCTCTCTAATTCTTGTATTCGTTGTTGTTTAACAATGGTATTTTTAGTTCAAGTCTCTCAACTCTCTATCCGTTTATTAAAATCAATCGACATGGTTATATATCGTGATTGTAATCTGTATAACATTTATACCACCATTTCAGCTGTGCATATGTAAGCCTTCTTCTGCTGTTGTTCATGTCTTAATTTTACCACCGTAAAATCCTGGCTGGTTCACCAAATGTCAGATATTATAAGGAAGGATTCTTTACAGCTGATGTGTATGACTTGTTAGTGATAGACAGCACACAATCTTTATGAGGAGTAACCAGGTAAACTATCTATATTGCTTGCATTCAATATGAAACGGCAGTCTCCCATTAGGGTGTTCATTACTTAGGAGTTTTTATGAACTCTGTATGAATGTATTATGAAAGTTTTCGTGATATATCTAATTAACTTAGAAGAAACATTAACCGTTGCCTTAGTCTACAGCATATAAAATCTAATATGTCGTAAATTCATTAATGCAACCTGTTTTCTCAGTATTGTTTAGAGAATGTTGTATTTGCTGCTACAATGTTATTTTCTTGAATATTTATGGGGGAAGAAATGAGTAATAAAAAGGTTGATCTATCTATGTGGCTTAGGCCAAAAGTGTTAAAATGCTTGGCTGCGAAAGAAACATTTAAATAAAATCAAAACATGTCTGTTAAAAGTAGAAATAACTCGCACGAAAGTTCCAATATGCTATGTATTTTTGAATCGATTGTGTGTAATGTCTTTAGGACGTGGTATCGGTAATTTCAGTCTAGAATGTAAAATTATAGTTAGGCCAGTCGTATACACGTAATTAGGAATTTTATGTTAGTGCTGTCAAACTTTTCTTCGTGTCCCGAGTGTTTTTCTCTCATACTTTTAATGAACTCTTCTTCTATATCCTTTACATGCGTTTTTAACCATATAGTGAGTGCTTTATTAGAGTATTGATTACAAGTCTTCAGACCACATCACTAGTCCTAGTGGCTTTTAACCACATAGTGGATGTATATAGAATCTATATAAAATAGAAAATATACTTATTGTTATCATAATTTTATAAACAAATTGCTAGGTAATATTACAATTGTTCCAGATATTTATTCACGAAAACAAATATTTCATTACAGTTGTAAGCGTTTACAACTTAAATTTATAGTTCTTTTATTAAAACGAACAGTAACGCCATAGTTATACATAATTTCACAAAGTTTGTACAATATATCTAAGCTTAACAAATTACTCACTAGCTTTTACATTCATATCTCCAAGTTCTACAGAAACCAGTCTGCCACACCAAAACATGATCTCAAAAGGTTTTATAAACTAGTTTCTTGTTTAATTGTTTTTAAAAGTTGCTGTTTCTTTGTGTTGTCAATGGGGTGTTTACATATGTTCAACTAAATTCTTAATAACTTTACTTAATCGAAATATTTTTCCACATGCGAAGTGCTTGTGCTGTATAATACACATTTTACAGTTTATCATATTTTAGCTTTGAAAAGGACAAAGCGTGTGTGAGTTATAGATGAGTTTGAAGAACATTTACTCTTTCGCACCATAGTTGTTGCAGACATAGCGAGTAGCGAGATAATCACTAGAATAAACTACAGGGTGTTCGTAAAGTCACTGTGCAGTTTTGTCTGTTAATAAATATATAAATGCACAGTGACTTTCCGAACACCCTGTACAATGGTTTCACTAAACATTGTAAGCATTACGTGTCAGCAGGGTACTACTAACATTGTTGACTTTGTCTGAAAATTTATGTTATTGGTTGTACCAGCAGGGCAACACTGTTGGTTGCATTAACAACTAACATTTTTAGTTTTGTCTGCAAAGTAACACTGTTAGTTATGACGATAGTGTGACAATGTTGCTTATATTTTCAAAGTAACACTGTTAGTTATGACGATAGTGTGACAATGTTGCTTATATTTTCAAAGTAACACTGTCGGTTATGTCAAAGAATACCATTTTTGTACGTGCCAGCAAGGTAATTGTGATTATGTGTGCACAGCAATGTTTTGGCTGTGTCAGTATGGTAACACTTTTGGTTGTGCTTTCAGGGTGACAGTATTTATTGTGTCAGCAAAGTAACACTGTTGGTTGTGTTGTGTCAACAGGATAATAAATTAACTGTTTATCATATTAGCTTCATATAACTCTTGGATGGCTGTGCAAGGTAAAAAAAGCTGTTGGTTATGTTTGAAGAGTAACGCTGTTGATTGTGTCCGTACTGTAACACTGTTGATTGTATCTGTAGTGTAACACTGTTGATTGTGTCTGTAATACAGGGTGTTCGGAAATCACTGTGCACTTATATATTTATTAACAGACATGTTTCAATATAGAATACAGGAGGTAAATATGAATGACAATTAGAAAAAATGTTGAAAGTAACCCCCGTTGGCATCAATACAGGCCTGGATCCTTCTTATTTTGTTTCTAAACACCGCTATCAGTTGCTGGCTTGAAATAGACTGAATAGACATATGATTACAAAACTGCACATTGACTTTCCGAACACCCTGTATAACACTGTTGATTGTATCTGTTGTGTAGCACAATTGATTGTGTCTGTAATATAACACTGTTGATTGTGTCCGTAGTTTAACACTGTTGATTGTGTCTGTAATATAACATTGTTGATTGTCTCTAGTGTAACACTGTTAATTGAGTTTGAAGTATAACAGTGTTGAATGTACGTGCATTGTTCTAGATATAAAAGCATGTATAAAAAGAACAGAATGATCTCTATTTATTTAAACAGTAACAAAATGATGTTTCTATACAAGTCCACTGAGTTGTACTGGGACAGATGCTAAAAAACAACACACTGAAAGCTTGAGATTAAAGCACTGAATACAGACTATCGTGTAAGTTACTCAAAACATTTTCTGCATATTGAAGAGAGAATGAATTTGAAATACTGATGTTCATTAAACACTCCATATGTAATTTAAATTTCGTTTAAGATATAACAGAAGTTGTAACCATGTAGTTCGAGCAGTACAGCAAACTTAATAAGTATAATCTCGTGTGGTAAGCTTATATGAAAAAATCATTTTTTTGTATGGACGCGGAAGAAATTTCAGTAAAATATGCATTTGATATTTTTTATTTGTGTTTTCATACGGACAAACTAATATATATATTAACTTTTTAACAGTGAGATAACAATGGACATAGTGTGCAATAAGTTTGACAGGGTATGGTAACTGATCTATTTCTTAAGAATTGTTGACAGATAATTTTAAAGCAAAGTTTCTAATTATTTATATATGTGTGTGTGTTAAATATTTCTTTTCTTTTTCCAAAGAGGCAAAATTGAAAAGAAATTCTGTCACGTAGAGGCCTAATGCATTCTTTGATTGCCCGTACCTGTTGTTGTGGGCTGTAGTTTCGCTTATCGAGGCTTATCATCACCTTTTGTGTCAGTAAACCAAAGAAATACCATCAGGCTTCTTGTATGGTGAAGTGTATATAATATATATGACGAAGTATGTTGGTCTCGAAACCCCACAAAGTTTTCAATTGTTCCATCTAAATCTCAGCACGTTGATTTGCTCTTTATTTTTGTAGGGTGCGCCTTTCTGACTTACTGTTCTCGTGAAAGTGCTGTCAAGGCTCAGAACGCCCTCCACGAACAGAGAACCTTACCAGGGGTGAGTGATAGTTTGGTTTCAATGCATCTTCTTAGTCGATTATTATATTTATTTTTCATTTTCTTGATGGATGGAAAAGGTATCCAACATTTCCATCTTGATGATGCAGGTAAACTTGTGCACATGAGATTATTTCAGATTAGATATAGGTTGAGACTTTCAAGACCCCCTTATAACGTATATTTGATCAATTTCGAAACCATATGCACCAGATGGTGTTGGTATAGCTCACACAACAAACAATCTTAGGCATTAGTGATCAATATCATGCAAGGGTAAAAAACATTTATTTTAAGTGAAGTAACTATTTCGAAGTTGGTTTAAGATTTACTATAGTTTTCATTTATTTGGATAGATCTCTAAAATACGTAGAATTGTTTTAACGGTTATGGATCCGTTACAATGTGCAAATTATATTAACCAAGCTCATTGAATAAAGAAAAATAGGCATGACTCATCGGAGGCACGCACCAGCAGGCAATTTTAAGGAAAATTGGTGGAAAGGATTTAAATTCACTATATACGCCATTACTCCCTTCCTGGAAACTCTGTATGTGAAGAATTATATTTGACCACTCACTTATTTAGTGAGCTGTTTGTTTTCACCTAATTATCTGTCTTTCTATTCGTGTTTATTTTATCTCTTTCCCTAAAGCTACTTGTCTGGAAAAACTTGATCTTAATATATCGTCATGATAATTATAGCTTGACGAAATAAAAGCAAAACATGTGAACCATACTTTGGAGGAAAAGGTCGGTTGCATGTCTAGGTTTGTTACTGTGCGCCATTCTAAATTACGTCGTTTGTACAACTTAAATGAAACTGACATTTTTGGTGATGTTTGCTGGGAATAGCCTGGGTCACGGAAAGTTGGATTTAGCAAGATATATGTTTAGAACCAGAGGGAAATATCTGAGTTCAACGTTTTCAAAATTCTGTCATTTTTTAAATAAGAAAGTTTTAGTTTCACATTTGTAACGTAAACTAAAAACTTACTTAAGACTTTTAAAGAGTAATTTTTTAAATAGCATTTATTTAAAGAAATAAAGGGCTTCATCAAATGTTTTTTACTTGTGAACTTAGATTTATTTATTGTTCTATTGTTAAGTGTTCCAGAAGTAGTGTGTTTTTACTTGTGAACTTAAAAATATACCAGAACACTGTCTATACTTGAATATACCAGAACACTGTCTATACTTGAATATACCAGAACACTGTCTATACTTGAATATATATCTATTTTATTTCAATCTAATTCATCTGCATGTTTGTTTGTTTTTGCTTTTAGCACACGTAACTAAATCCATATATACGAGTATACATATCCTTTTTTCAATGTAATAATTAACACATTTATGTAGATTAACGTTCATTTTTATTTCCGTAATAGATCATAGACCGTCAAGTGTGTTAGTAATACAGATTTCTGTATTAGAGGATGGACAGTTTTTGATAGTTATAATAGAAGTTTCTCCATAGCTTAGAAACTACGGAATATAGTTTGTTTAGTAAGTTGTGTTAGATTACTACAGCTCTAACTATCTATATGCTTACACATATAAATATACGCTCCAGGAAACTTACCAGTTTCTATTCTGATATAACTAAATCCTTACATTCTTAAAACATTTATGAAGTTCCACACACGTAATAGTCTAAGTTTTAGTATTTGCTTCTCTGTACGCTTTGTATAACTGTTTTTTAAACAATGAACACGTTTGTTTAGTGAAAGAATTAAATGTAATTAATTGTAATAAGTAGTGTAATTTACACATGCCTGCTTACACCTTCTAGTAAGAAATAGCGAAAAAAGTCACCCCAGGAGTCTTTCTTTCCTTTCAGTACCAGTACCCCGCGTCTTTTTTTGCCCATTTCCTTTGTGTAAGTGCTGCCCTCCAAAGCAAAAAATTAGAATAGTATTTGTTTTCATTTATTAATTGCACGTATTAATTAATTAATATTCGAAAACTTATTGTCTGTTTCGAGTGACATGTCACAATCAGGTGTTTGATATTGCGTAGTTTTCGCTTGTCTGCTATTTCGTGATTGCGTATCCATATAAAGACTGTTTATCAATCTGCGTATGGACATTTGTCCAACAAAGCAGCCACGACGTCTATTATTACGTGATGAATCACTTTTCCTAACAATTCATGTTAACTTTCTCCACAAACGCACTTCAAACCAAGTTGCTAGACGAAGCTGAAAGCTAGTCGTTTTTGATTATCCAATTGCTTCCACTTCTCATCACTAGCTGCACCGCGTTGGCTAAAAAACTTCTTACATGCCCGTATTTTTCATATTTGCTGGGAATTAAAATCTAACAAGCAAAAATTAATGAAATTATTTACGTGTAAAATCAGTTTCTCCCCTTCACTTTTCGCGTTAGACCCGACCATGTTCACGAGGACGTTCCTTTATCCTGAGGCGAGATTTTTCTAAATGGAGGTTTGCTTGATGTTAAGGTAGGTGCGATGCAAAAGTTTAATTTCCTTTGGCAACCCGGGTAAGCGTCTGTCTTTCTGCTGAGTTCCGTTATGTTTCCTGGTTACAACAATATTTGCCCGGTTCGTGATGAGAAAATCAAATGTTCAGTTAACGACTTTTGATGTGCTGTACGTCCCCATAGCTTAAAGATAGCGACATGAACTTCACAGAGTGTAGGGACAGGAAACTGTTACTAATTAATAGTAATTAAATATATAGCTCTATATATGCAAAAACGGCTCGTTTGGGTTGAGAAAATATTTTACATAGAAGAGCGAAAACGTTTCGACCTTCTTCGGCATCACTGATTAATATATAGCTCTGTAACGTTGGGTAAGGCATCCAATATTGTCTTTATCTCTCTCTGTATGGGCTAAGATAAGTTGTTCTGAATTAAACCGTGCACGCGTTTGTTTCTCTATCTATTGATAATCGATATATATATATGCGCATTTTCAGAAACAACTATTATTTGAGTCATTGTGCTCGTTTGGTACTGATATTTGTCGTTGTAAGTACTAAGTACAAGTTACTACATTTAAAGTTCAGTAACTTTCTTTAAAGGTCCTACTTTAGGGACATGGTTTGAATCAAGATGTCTCTTGAGTTACAAACTGAATTATTGATGTATAAATATTGCCATGCTTAGTTTTTCTCTTACTTTGACATTATTAATATTTTATAGTATATTATTCAAGTGACTCGTACTTCGGAATTTTCTGTCATAAATGTGTTACGATGAAAAAAAAAAGATGAATCTGAGTGTGTTATGTTTTTGTACAAGGATTTTTTGTTTGCACTGACTTGTTATTGAAGTCTCATTTAAAAAAGAAAGAAGAAAAAGGATAATTTGTCACTTTTTTCTTTCAGGAAATCAGAGAAATGGTATAGAATGGCGTGGTCTTTGTTTTTAGGGTATCAAAGAGGATACACTGTCCTTTATATTTTTAGACACCACAAAAGGATTAGTGCTTTTTTTAGGCATAATTGAAACTGGATAGAGTGTCATGTTTTTTGTTTTTGTTTATGCATCACTGAACTGGAGTAAGTTGTAATTTACGTTTAAAGATCCATATCTTACTAACATTAGAAATCCGCTAAATTACTCATTAAAGTGATAAAACTGACATATTATGGTAGTTTTATTATTGGGGTCTCGTAGATTGTGTGATTTTGTTTTAATATCACAAAGCATAGAAATGCTTTAGCTTCTAATATTTTGTATTATTTAGGTCTTACTAAGTGCGCCCTCTTGTGTCACAACGATAATTCTGCGAACGTATAATGCTAGAAACCGAGTTCCGATACACATGATGGGCACAACACCGATAGCCTATTGTGTAGCTTTATGCTTAGCAATAAACAAACAAAAAATCATATAGAATATACTGCTTGTGTTATTCAGATTTTCTTAAAGTTATATATCGTATGCTGTGTTACATATCTAACTAAAGTAAAAAATGAGATTGCTGAAACTACTTTTCATTCTTTGGGTCCAACTGTAAGGTGATAAAGGATGCAGAATAAAGTGTTTTGTATTATTAAAATTTGAGTAAAATATGACATAGGCTAAATTTCATTGCTTTAGCTTATTAAAGTCTCACTAAGTGTTTCACCAGTGAGACAACAGTAACATTGTAGACTTGCAACGCTAAAATGTGGCGTTCGATTCCTCGCGGTAGAGAAAAGAGATAACACATTGTGGCTTTGTTTAAAATCAACCAACCAGAAAACCAACTCATTAAATGTGTAATGAAGTGTGTGATATTGCTACCTTGCGTTGTCAGTGGCTGACAAAAGTGAGTTATCTAGATCGTCTAACATTGTATTGTCATGATATCATTAGTGTTTGAAAATGTTTATGGGATATCATTTTGCTTTTTGTTATTCAGATCTTATTAAATACAGGATAAATTACTGTGCCTTGCTTTATTTGAATCTCAGTAACTTAGGAAAATTGTCACAATGCCAGTTATTGTATATTAGGACCTCAAAATGTTGAACTAAATTACAGTTGGTACTACAATGAAAATTTTTATTTTGTGAAGCCTCATTTAAAATGCCATTTTAGACATTATTAAAGTGAAGTGACATAAAGTCTTTGTTAATACTCTTTGTTACTAGGGTCATGCTATAGAGGTACACAATATCGTGTGTTCTATTGACACAAATGAAAATGCTGTCGTTATTGAAGCTAACGAGTTATTTGATTAACATCGTGTTGACTCTGACTTATATTGTAGAATGTGAAGGAACTATCGACATTGCTATAATAAACTGCGTAATTTGAAGCATCTAAATAAATAATTAAAATGGCGGTCAAAAAAATGAATATTTGTTTTCCTAACATGGGACCACATGTCATACATCGACAAATATGCACTCTTAAAAACCGGGTTTCCATATCGTGTTGAGTAGAACGCACATAAGTCATTGTGAACTTTGTGCTTAACAACAAGCAAACAAATTAACCCCTTGTTTATTTTAGTGAACAGGTTTTATCTATATAGTACGTTTCTTTAAAACTTTCTTTGAACCTGTAATTTTTTAAGTAATTTTTTTTATTTCCCAAATCTACAATATTAAGCATTTTTGTCGGTATGTGTATTTGTTTGTGTCATATTAAAAAACCTCCAAACTTATCGCTTTCTGATCACCGAGAGACTTTCAGGGATTTCTAGATATGCTCCAGAGGGATTTTAAAACCCCTCACTTCATTATTTTCTTAGTTTTACGAGTTATAGAGTAATTTCAATTTCCTTTCTTGTTTCTGTTTTAATGCCTACTTCCCGGACTTTGAGTATCATAAAAACTGCTCTTAGTCTAGTGGTTATCGCGCTAGTCTGTAAGTTCAAGGGTTTAATGTTTGGGTCCAAGTGTCGGAAAACACTTTACTCTCCCTAATCGTTATCTTATTTTTAGTCGTTTTAATTTCTCCTTTGTTTAGTGGCTATTGTTTTTAATCGTTATTCATTTTTTCGAGAAACTGAAAGCATTTCAGAATAAAAGAAAATAGAGAAATATGTTAAAACGTATGATATACTTTTGGGGATATTCCATTTATTCCAAAGTGGAAGAAATTTTTGCACAGCTTTCAAAGTGTACGAAATAAATGCCAATTAACGTTGGTATGTTTGATACTATTCATATAAGAAATGCAACCTCTGAGTAAATCCCAATCCGAATCAAACAAACAAACAAAAATGATTGCCTCATAATATATTTGAATGATAAAATTATGTATGAAGTTCAATTAAGCAGAAAGTTACACAATGGAATATTTGTTCTCTACCCACCGCAGTTATTAAAACCCGGTTTCTAGTGGTGTAAGTCCGTAGACATGCTGCTGTGCCATTAGATTTAGTAGATTTCTTCCGGCAAAAGACATACTTAGACTTTGATTTGTATTTTTGAAGGAAATATTGAAAATATACAAAGAACATTCAGTTTCCTTAAAACAGTGATAAACTCTTTTTCTACAATAAAATTTAAAAGAGAGTAATGATAAACTTTCTCGGCAACACTAAGTTCTTTAGTATAATAAGAAAGCGATTTTTTTATATTTCAAAGTTTAGGGTAATAAACAAGCTGTCATCCTTTTTTATCAAGAAACTTTCACAATTCATTATCATAAGAGGAGTCTCCGACAATGGAACGTTTCCTCTGAAAACCAATCTTTATAACATAGTTTCTGTGCAATTTAGTCTGCAAAAGAAATAAAATATCCTTCATAAAATGTTATTAGAAACACAGCTTTATTTGAACAAAGTTTTCATTCGAAAGATGAATCGAAATGAGAATATTTTATTAAGTGTCTTGAATAACTTATAAGGCATGATGTTAAATTGCATTTTAGTTCAGTGTATACTGATGATGGTAACATTTAAGCCGTCATTATTTTCTAAGAAGGACAAAGAAATTGCTTGTGTATGCAAAGTAATAAGGAAATCAGAAATACTTATGGAAAATGTTTGCTTTTATGTTATTCAGAATTGAAATAAATACATGTGTATTGTTGTCTTTGATAACACTAAAATTTTATTCCGTTTGAAACGAAAATGATAGGAACCAAGGGTATGCCTAACTGATAATATGGTGGGAAAAAATAAAACCAAGTCCCTTTTCTGGTCCGAATAATAAAATTGTCTTACGTAGCTATATAAATTATTATAAGTTGGTTTGGCGCAGATGGTCTTAATACTTTGGGCGTAAAGTCCAAAACATAAGTTGGTGTTTGTAACATACTTGAAAGCTTGTATAAAAAAGACGTTTTACAGAGGTAACTTTTTATGTTGGACTTCAGTTTAGATTGCCTTACCTAATAGACAATCAACAACTAACTTATACATACGAAACAATCCCTAACGAAAACTCTTAGGCCTCTTATTGCGTTCTTCGGACAACCTTTCTGAAGCCGATCAAGTCTGCTGGGTTGAAAAAAGACAGGATTTTATTATTGTATTAGACACAGACTTAAGTATATCTGGGCCTTGTCTGACCACCAGCAAGCAGGCAAGCGTTAAAGATGTACGTCGTTATTAGCTTTCGTCGAATGACCGTGGCTCTGATTCACTAACAAATTGTGAACGTGAGCAGAAACCTACTTGAGTTTGTACTGAGTCAACTACTTGAGCTTGTACTGAGTCAACTAGAGAGATTCGAGTTGCTAACTTTTCCATCCTGAAAAGTTATCGCACATTCAGTATTTTTCCTTTACCGTTTCTCTCTGGCGCATCATTATTGGAATCGAAACGAGATCTCATTAGTCAAATAGATTTGCTTTGATTATTTTGTGGCATAACATGTTATAATCTGCGGTTTTTTTCTGGGGGGGGAATAAATGCGAATTAACAGCACATATTGGTTTAGCAAATGGTAACGAATGCCTTTTGGTTATAACGTACGAAATGTCAAAACAACTAATAAGAAGTAATATAAAAAGAATGAGATAGAAGAAGGCAGTAGAAGCTGGTAAAATGTCCAGTTAAGCATGAAAATATCTTACTGTTTTAGAGAGAGGGAAGAATTATTTTAGTTGCCATAGTAATACATTTTTTCTATTACCGGAACAGATCAAAAGTGTGTGTAAATAATATTTTATTGTTTCTACATTATGGAACTTTTTGTTGTATCTTGTTTAGTAACAAACATAAACAGAAATTATGTAGTTTCATCATATCTGACTGATTTGTTCTCCTCGTTTAATCTTTCTAGTCGTACATAATAAATCATAAACAATGTTAAAACAGTTGTGCGTGATTTTTAGCGTTACAAGCCCTCAAACTTATGTGGGATTTATGAAGTTGAGTTGAGATTTGCTGTAAAACATGTAGTGTATTAATATTACTTCTGTAAATACTTCGTTTCATTTATTACGTTATCAAAATGCAATAAATTTTTGTAAAATTCATTTGTTTAGAACTTTAGTAATATAAAAACGTTAATCAAGCTTTACAGCTTTCCTTATAAGAGGTTGTTTTCAGAATTCTTACTTAAACTGCATACCAAACATTCTGGTAGTGCGACTTCGTTGACAAACATTAAATAAGTACGGCAAAAATATTTGGTTTTGAATTTCGCGCAAGGCCGTATCGAATTTAGCAGTGATAAACTAGATTGATTGCAGATTGTCAATACCACCCACCGCCAACTCTTGGTCTGTTCTTTAAGTAAGGAAGAATAAAAATTGACAGTCTCGTTATAATGAGAATTCGAACGGGCGACTTGTAAAAGTCATATAATATTCAGTCTGTCATTAAATGTTGAGTTTACTATAAATAACACTTCATTGATGATTCACTTACCTCCCCTTGTTTCCTGAACTTGTTTTTTTTAAAAAAATGAATTTACCCATTAACGGTTATAGCTGGATGCAAATTAAGCTAACACAGTAAGCACTAGCCGTGATTATAGTACTATAAACCAAAAATAATTAGCTACCCCCGAATGGCGCAGCGGTGTGTTTGCAGACTCTCACTGCTAAAAAGGGGTTACGATACCCGTGGTGGCCAGACTATAGATAGTCCATTTTATAGTTTTGAGCTGAATTCCAAACAAACTCCTCAGCTGTAACTTTTCATTGCGTCGGATTTTATGTTTTTGATTCTTAATATCCTTAAATAGTCTTCTCATTCATGTGAATAATATCTATATGTATTTAAAGTTTTTGAGCAGGAATTTTGCTTGTTAGAAATTTACCGTTTGAATCAACAGAGGAGAATATTAGTTTCATCACTCCTACATCGAATAAGTCGTGAGCTAACAACACAGGAACAGACAAATAAGATAGCTAAGGTCTGTTTTTTTATATAAACTATCGTATGTTGAGTTTCATAGAATAAATCTTAGTATGTAACAATAAATTGTGATTAAAATAATTATTGTTTTACATAAGTTAAATTTATGGATTCATCCAAATGTTGAGCTGTAAAGCAAATAACGAACATTTAAATTCAGTATCTATTCCGCGTGAACCTGAGACGTTTGTTTGTTGAATTTCACACAAAGTTATCTTTCCTCGAACCATTAATCGTTAGATGTTTGGTTGTTTTAGACAGACAGAATAGTGGGATTCGGCCGTCACTCTCATAATGCGCTCACAGGCCTAAAGTGCACAGCATGATTTCTTTTATTTGTGGGTAGCGAGATGCGAACCAGGAAACCTGAGACTTAAAATCCAAGACGCGCTTGGACCTGCATGAGAAATAAAAATAAGAAAACTAAAAATACTTCTTCTCTATATTGGATTGTTGACATAAAATTAACTGATAAACTAACAGAGGCTCCGGGATCGGGACCTCGACTTGGGACCCCCTACAAAACAAAGCCAAAGCTTTATCACTGTGCTACCCAAGATTGTAAAATCACTGGTTTTGTTGAACAGAGATTCCCGGATTAAGTCTCGATATCAAAGCTACTTTTCGCTTATTGTTTTTTTACATAAAATATATAACAATAATTATTACAGTATAAATGTATTACTGTTTCACTTTCTAAAGTAAACAACACTAAAATTTTAAATTACTAGCCAAACCAAATTATAAACACTAGCCGACTACCTGTGGCGCCAGTCCATTAGATCCACGTTTGACGTATTCATGATCCCATATCTGCACCCTGAGTATGGAGAAAAATAAAAATATCCGTGACGGGAAACGGAGGCGAAACAGGAAAATCGTTACCCCTATTGTAAATTTATATGCACACAGGATACAAATTTCGCGAAGTTTTTCCAGTATCATATACAGTCATGTGAAGAAGTCAGGACACCATGTGAAAGTCTGTGTATTTTTGTAACATCTTTGGATATATAGATATTTAATCTCAATTTCAACAATACTGGGAGATTATAGGAATATAACTAAACAATTAAAACTGAAGAAAAGACTTTTCAAGATCTTCTGTAAATGTAATTCTACAAAAATGCATATTCTAACTGAGGAAAAAGTTAGAACACCCTACCCCCTAATAGCTAGTGTCACCCCCTATGGCTGAAATAACTGTAGTGAGACGCTTCTTGTAACCATCTACCAGTCGGTCTAAAGAAAGTTTGCCCCACTCCTCAATGCAGAATTCTTTCAGTTGTGAGATGTTTGAGGGTTGTTTTTTTTGCATGTACAGCCCGTTTCAAGTCACCCCACAGCATTTCAATGGGATTAAGATCTGGGCTTTGACTCGGCCATTCCAGGGCTCTCTATTTCTTAGTTTTCAGCCAGTCTTTGGTGGATTTACTGGTATGTTTTGGGTCATTGTCGTGTTGCAGGGTCCAGTTCCGCTTCAACTTTAATTTTAATACAGATGGTCTCACATGCTCCTCAAGCACCCTCTGATACACAGTAGAATTCATGGTGGATTCTATAATTGTGAGCTGTCCAGGTCCTGCTGCAGCAAAGCAGCCCCAAACCATGACACTTCCATCTCCATGCTTCACAGTTAGCATGAGGTTCTTTTCCTGGAATGCTGTATTTGGTTTACGCCAAGCATGTCCTTTGTTCTGATGTCCAAATAATTCAATTTTGGACTCATCTGTCCAAAGAACATTATTCCAGAAGTCCTGGTCTTTGTCTACATCCTCTCTGGCAAACTTCAGTCTGGCCTTGATGTTTCTCTTAGAGAGCAAAGGTTTCCTCCTTGCACACCTCCCATGTAAGTTAAACTTGTGCAGTCTCTTTCTGATTGTAGAAGCATGCACTTTCACATCAACAATAGCCAGAGTCTGCTGTAGGTCTCGTGATGACATGTTAGGGTGTTTGGAGACCTCTTTTAGCATCTTGCGGTCTGCTCTCGGGGTGAACTTGCTTGGACGACCAGACCTGGGCATGTTGGCAGTTGTTTTGAAAGCCCTCCACTTGTTGACTATTTTCCGGACAGTGGAATGGCTGATTTCGAAATATTTTGGGATTTTTAAAATCCCTCACCAGACTCATAAGCTTCTACAATTTTCTTTCTGAAGGCCTCAGACAGCTCTTTTGCTCTCACCATGGTGCTCACACTCACTTCAACAGTCAGGAGCACATCAAACTAAATGTCTGAGGTTTAAATATGGCAAGCCTCATTCAAAATGCTGAGTAACGGTCTTCTAATCATGTGCACGTGGTGTGATACACCTGTGTGTCAGTTGAGCCATTTTAAGTGGTAATAAATGTAGGAGTGTCCTAACATTTTCCTCAGTTAGAATATGCATTTTTGTAGAATTACATTTACAGAAGATCTTGAAAAGTTTTTTCCTCAGTTTTAATAATATTCCTATAATCTCTCAGTGTTGTTAAACTTGAAATTAAATATCTATATGTCCAAAAATGTTACAAAAATACACAGGCTTTCATAGAGTGTCCTAACTTTTTCACATGACTGTATATAAGAAAGAGTTTCATTATAATATGATAATAACACAACTGTTGTGTTAAGTTTAGTATCTAACAGAAAGAGAACATAAATAAACAACATCTTCCTACCTTGGATTATTCAATAAAATTTCAGATGAATAGGCGATAAAAACAACAAGAAAAGTACAAACGAGTTACATATGATGGACATACAATTAAATCAAGGGTTCAAACTATAAAGTGGAAATAGTGAAAAATGTATCCTTGTAAGAAGGGTATCTGTGAAAGTTGAATCCATTCAATTGTTTGGATATATCGACTGCAGACGGGAAATAGTAGTCTTAGGTGTTGGATGTTATTGGTCTGAGAGCTCAGGTTTGCCTGTAATTGTTAAGTTTTAATTTCATTCGAAAAACTGTAAGATGTTGTATCCGTGTTGCTGTGTTGGTCTGTTTGAGAAGTAGCAATTTGTATGAAATCGCATGTTCCCTAATTTTATTTATTAATATCCAACTTTTTTTTGGTCTTGTCTAAACTTTCGATACCGATAGATATATTTAGATTTGAATGAAACTGAAATTAAGTATCATTAATATTTACACGAAATAAACTGACGTTGATTATTTTTAAAGAGTTTGCTACAGTTTACTCACATTTTTCGAGAACGAAAAGGTTTTACAACTTTGAAGTGAGCAAAAGGGCCATCAACTAGCACGTGCATCTCTTGGGTGGAGTGTTGCTACCCGAGCTGTAAGGCCATTACAAAAGAGACGCTAATTACATACCCACATACTTAACGGGAACCTTTGGAAGTAGTTATGAATCATTTAAATGAATTTATTCCAATAGAAACTGGTGGACTACTTTACGTTGGTTACGATAAGCGAGCATCACGAGAAAGCGTCTGGAACAGCACTGAATTAAGCCTTTCGGAACCGAGCGCCACACCACTATTTATATTATTTTTTAGGGGGGGGATCTATAAATTAGTAATGGTGATACAGTAATCTTCATAGTCACCATGATTAAATCTAATATAAACTAGCTTTCTTTTTTATTATTGCTATAAGAAACTGCGCATGTTTAACGATATTTTAAAAAAGAAAATTACAAACACGTGGACATAAAAATAATCTTCTAATCTTCTTGTGGGTATACAGTAGACTATGACTTTAAGGTATACAGTAGACAAGGACTTTAAGTAGAATGTAATAAAAGACTTTTAGTAAATGTTAAGATTAAGATAGTAAACTAAAAAAATCTATATTATAAAATAAAACAACACGAAAACTGGTTAATGAATGATATGTTGTAAAAACTACAACAACCTGTATATGTGTAATAAGTCATATGTTGTACAATAATAATATAAAACCAGACTATCGCAAGGTATGTGAATACATGTGAAAAAAGTACAAAGGCTTTTAATAAACAGACAATTATCTAAGAAACCCAAAGGGTTATAGAAAATAAGTTGTGAAAACAAGATATTTATTCAGAAAAGAAATAATACATGTGAAAAAAGTACAAAGGCTTTTAATAAACAGACAATTATCTAAGAAACCCAAAGGGTTATAGAAAATAAGTTGTGAAAACAAGATATTTCTTCAGAAAAGAAATAAATAAGATTGTTTAATAAAATGTATGTGGTGATAAACATGATGATGTGTGTGAGAAACGTAAGATATATCATGTCGTGCAACATATATGGCGTTACTAAAACAAATTTAACATTTTTAATACCGAACTTTCTTTTCAAACATAATGTGGAGTTAAACGAAGATAAAACTTTGTTGTTAGCATCCGTGAAAAGTTCGGTAGTGAGCACTATGTAACAAACATGTCATGGAGAAAGCAGAGTTATGCGAAACACTTTGCACTTAATTGGTAAAACGTATATGATATAATTCATTCTCGCGATAAGAGGACAAAACCTATAATGAATCTGTAAAAACAATATTCAGATCTTTCATCGATAGAGGGAGACACACAACGAATAAACGTACATACTTTTTAAAACAATTAGTTTGTAAAAATATATGAAGATAAGACAAAATATAAGATTGCCATTAGTACAACAGTGTCGTCATATTACTAATACCGAGAGGCGTAGGCACACAAGAAACAGTCTTTGCTTATTTTGTAAGCTTACTTGTTTGTTTTAAAGCAAAGCCACTATCTACTGTGTCCACCACGAGGAATTGAATTCCGTACGTTAGTATTTTAAGTCCATAACCTAACTTTTAGCTCACCGGAGGACTATCTTAAAAGAATAACGTCTATTTTCATTTGAAATTGTTGTAAGAATGAAATGAGATGTTTGTATAACACGTGTCTGTAATATTTTTACAATGTTATTGACTGTACTGTTTTTACAATGTTATTAACAATACCAAGAGAAAATTCTGCGGATTTTGTTTACATCATTATTACATTTATGAAAATAAATAAATTCGAATGGATCGCTGTTGCTAGTGTAGAAATTTAACTACAGATCGTGTTTACGATAGAAACCCGCCAAGTTCCAGCAAGTTTTATGGGCCCAGTTTTCAAGCACGAAGAATTTATTTTTCACGAAAGATACGGTTATAAAAGCCAGAGAATGTTGTGTATCAGTGGACTGTGAAAGTAAAGTAGTTCATTTATTACTCACTAGTATGGACAGTATTGGAAGAAGGGGCGGGTACATGGGATGCCTTTCTCTCTCATCTTGTTAACAATGCAATAAAACAATATTTTAAAAAATTGCTAACAAGGATTCGAGACTATGAGATGAGATCAGTCAAGCTAATGCTTTATCTTCTCAACTTTTGAATTACTTGACACAAGAGTAAAGACTCCGACAAGGTTAGTAATAAAAGAACAGTATTGTACACACACTAGTGTATTCTTTTTTAAGAACTTTATGATTATTTATTGCTAGGAGTCTCTCAACGTAGGTTGTTCTCAATAAAGAATCTTAGATGCTATACGCGATTATGTTTTTCTTATAGCAAGATTTGGAGTAATGATGTACCTAGAGCTTGTTTTATCTTTATCATAATTTTTTTTTATTTTATGCATCACTGAAAATAACTTATTCTTTATCTAAATATATTCGTCTCCACAGCAAACTTATGTATATGTGATGTGTTTTCTGAAGTTAATCTACTTCATAGCAGTGTATTGAAAGTTTGTGTTCTATAATTAAATTTGCTTACTCAACTCGTTTGACAATAGGTGGTTGAAACATGAGTTGGAGAGTAGGTTTGCGATGACGCCTGTGTCGTGGATAAGTAACAGTTGTTCGTATATTTTATAGTGTAATAGTCTTTTATAAGAAGAAAAAAGAAAATCACAAAATTCGTGGGGATCCAGGACTAAGCTGACCTGTGATTGTGTACAAAATAAAACCTTGTTTTGTCGTAATTATATTTACCTTTTCTTGTCATAAAGTTAGTTGTAGGGATTTACTTGTTATGTGTCCTGCATATATATCTTATCACATAGAGCTTAGGACCTTTTAGCATCTAAAGTAGTCTTTTAAACCTTGTAACCTAATGGTTAGGGTACTGTATCTTTTACTAAGCGTCTTGTACGAGTCATAAAGGAATGGTAATTTTTTATATGTTTCTAGTCCACCTTATAAGCCGGTGATAAGAGTATTCTTGTTCGGCTTATTGAGGAGGTAGTTATCTAATTTTTATATTGCTAGATGTTTTGTAAGGCTTAAATTTAGTGACAAAGTTACTGCATGCCCTTGGTAACCATCATTTTACAGCTCACAACCAATGACAATGACCTTCTATAAACGTGAAACATATTTTTCAATCTTCTAAGCTTTTGCTAGATATCTATTACAAGTTGTAACCTGGGAGAAAAGGTCTTGTAGACTCTACAGGTAATTTGTTCAACTTGTAACTAGGTAGTGGTGTTATAGAGTCTACAGATGTCTTATTCAGCATGTGACTACAGTAGAGTTAAAGACTCTATAAGTATATTCAACTTGTAACTAGGAGTATGGTCTTGTAGATACCATAGGCATCTTATTCAAATTGTATCTACGAGTAATGATCTTGTAGGCTCTACAGGCGTATTATTCAACTTATATATATAGGGGTAAGAATCTTGTAGATTCTATAGATATTTTGTTCAACTTGTAACTGGAAGTAGTGGTTTTACAGAGTCTATAGGCGCCTTAGTTAACTTGTACCTAGAATGAGGGTCTTGTAGATTCTATAGGCATTGTGTTCAAATTGTAAGTAGGGATAAGGGGCTTGAAGACTATACAGGTATCTTGTTCAATTTGAAACTGGAGGTAAGTGTCTTGTACATTCTATGGGCATCTTCAAATTGTAGTTAGAGATAAGTTTCTTGTAAACTATACAGTCATCTTGTTGAATATGTATATAGGGGTAAGAGTCTTGTAGATTTTGTAAGTATCTCGTTTAGCCTGTATCAAGGAATAACGGTCTTGGAGAATGTATAGGTAACTTATTAAACATGTATCTAGAGTAAGGATCTTTAAGACTTTACAGATATGTTTATCAATTTGTATGTAGAGATAAGGATCTTATAGGTTCCATAGGTATCGCATTCAACATGTAACTAGAGTTAAGGGTCTTGTATTTTGTTCAACTTGCATCTAGGGGTAAAGGTCTTGTAGACATTTAAATACCTTGTTCTACTTGTAACTAGGTATAAAGGACTTGTAGACACTTCAGTGCATTGTTCACCTTGTAGTTTTATAGTTTTGCAGACCATCCTGTCTCTTACAGCTTGAGTGTATTGGTAGTAATCTTTAACTTTCCAGTTTTGGAATATTATAGGATTTTGTAGAACTCGTAGCTTAACGCTAGTGATTTTACATTTTGTAATCACTCGTTACATGCTTTAATGCTTTTTAGTAACGTATAATGATGTAGGAATATTGTTCTTCAATGTTGTTTTTGAGAAGCTTGAAAAATTTACAAACCTTTCCGTTTTCAAAGCTAAATCAAGAGATAGCTTCGAAAACTAACTCATATATTATGCAATGTGTATTATTACATTCATTCTTCAAGTAGATAAAAGAAATATTGTTAATAGATTATTATTTTATAACCCAACTTTAAATGTCAAATTGAATTTAATAGAAGAAAGTTACCCTAATTTAGTAATATATTTTTTATTGAGCGTTTTCATGGATTTGGAATGTATTTTTAGAGGACGATTGGAAATATCCATTAATAAATTTTTAGGCAGAATAAATCTATCTACCTAGTAAAAAATGAACTTTTTGATTATCAGTTTAAGCATATGCGTTTCATTTTTTTTATTTAAACAATCATTTTCTAACATTACTATGAAAACTTTCTAAAATACATTCGGAGTACCTATGCATATGAGTGTTGACTGTGAATATCCAACATCTTCGTATAACTACGTTGGCAAGTATTACGTCGTAATAACTACTCACAAATGAAGACATTTAGATAAGAGTAGATGCTGGTTAAAAGTAGAAATGTGCCATTGCATTTTAGTAATTTATTTTAGCTTTTTTAATTTTGGTTTATTTCTCAGCTATTTGATGTTTTGGCAGAAAAATAGTTTATGGAAAACTGCAAAAAGTTAGGCATTCCAGCCATTGTTCTTCCTATGAATCTTAGTAGTAGTGATCGACTTTATAAAATATTTATATCGACGAATCATTGGTTAACTGCATAGGCACTAAGAAACGTGCCCATCCTTCCGGTGTTACGAAATTGGTACAGTGTTATATGTTCGTCTTAAGCTAGTCGTGAACATCAACTGAATTATTAAACGCACCAGAAGCAGGGTTTGTCTACGCTAATGCGGAATTCTTGCGCGACTAGCTGATATATAGATAAAATAAAATCTTTCATTATTGCTGGTTCTCTTTTCGAGGCTGATTTTGAAATATTCATGTGATGACACGCGCTCAGGTTACTTGCTGCACGAGCACGCCTCCTCAGCCTATAACTGAGTAACAAGTTTCCATGGTGCTGATTTCACAAGGTGTGTAAATTTGGTAATCCTTTAAAAAGCATTCTCACGTAAGTCGATAAAGAAAGCACTCGCCCATAAAATTTCGGATTTTTCAGGAAAGAAAAAACAGTAAAAGCACAAAAGCACGACTAGAGATTAAGTAATAGAAGATACCAGGATTTGCAGTTAAGAGTTTTAGAAAGGTGGGATTTGACGACTATTTCTTTGAATAACAAAATGACAGACGATCCGTTGCTTAGTAACAGGTTGCTATAGCAACCTTTAGAATATAACGAACTTTCTTCAGAAAACATGTATGCATCAATTTATCTATTTGTGTATCTTTTCGTCTTTGAACGTATACCTGTATGAATATGTATATATACTTAAATGTACTCAGATATGTGTGTGTGTGTGTGCTTATCTATTTAAATATATGCCGTTGGTTTAGGAATTGAGATTATAATTTTAAATTGTTAATATATTTAAAGTGAAATAGCCTAAGTATTTTAGTTGGTGAGATGCCTTTGGGATTTACTCAACCGAGCTTGAACAAAAATTTCAGTAAGAAAAACAGTGTCACTGTATATTATATGTTCTTTAAATTGTTAAATACATTTCAAAATTTCAAAAACAACAGAATGTTTTTACGAAAACACAAACCGAAATGCACGGAATAGTATCATATTCTTAGTACTGTCAGTTGGTTTGTTTTAATAAAATGATGGCAGTCGTTTTATTTATCTATCTGTCCAGGTTTGCAAGAGTCGAAGAAAACAAAGCGCTTTCGACAGATGACCTGTTTCTTCAGGGGTAAGGAAGACAGGTCCACATGTCGAAAGTACAAGGGTATCATCGCTGTTTTCTGATGTTATTCAATTGATTTGTAGTACACGGATTGAGTCACCCGCTAGTACAGCGGTAAGTCTACGGATTTACAACGCTAAAATCAGGGGTTCGGTTACCCTCGGCGGGCTCAGCAGATAGCCCGATGTGGCTTTGCTATAGCACGGATGAAATACTTAGAAATGTTACTTCCATCTGTAATTATTTAATAACACCGTTTGGCATTTTATATAATGGCGTATCGCTCTCCCCCTTCTTACCTGTATTAAAAAAAAAATTGAATTCCAAAACATACAATGTTTTTGCATAGATTTTTTTTAGAGGTTTAGGCCACTTTCCTGATAACTATGAGAGATAAAGTCTTTTGTATCGCTGGAGAGAAGCTCCTCTTGGGAAATAGTGTTGCTCTGTAAAGGTATTGGTTAACAAAAGTTTGTATTAGCATAGGTTAGAAGAAAATCGATATTACCTTGCAGAAGGAAAAAAACAAATCTATGAACAAGAGAATAATAAATATATCGTTTTAATCTACATATTTTTCAAACAGTATATATAAAAACTAGCATTTCAGGTCTCATATTTACAATGCCATGCAAATGTATTCATCCCTACCAATAATGTCAGATTTTGATGAAATACAAATAATGTGGAAGCACCTTTAGCATCAGTTATTGCTATGAGTCTTTTTGCACAGGTGTCTACCAACTTTGCACAATGGGATGGTGTAATTTTGCCAATTCTTCCTGACAAAATTACTCCAATTCTAACAAATTCGTTGATGGACTGTATCTTCAAATCTCGCCATAAATATTTTACTGGATTCAAGTCGAACTGTGACTGGACCACTTCAGGGTATTCATTTTTTTCTTTTAAATTCACTCCAGTTTGGCTTTAACCTTGTGCCTTGGGTCATTTCTCCTGCTTAACCCAGTTTTAGATTCTTACTGACTTAACTAGATTTTCCTCTAGGGTTTACCTGTAATTTGTACCACCCATTTCCCCTTCAATCCTGACAAGATTCCAAGTCCCTGCTGATGAGAAGCATCCCCATAACATGAAGTTGCCACCAACATGCTTGACAGTTGTAATGGTGTTAAGTGGATCATGTTTTGTGTTTGGCTTGTCCCACTCATAACGCTTTAAATTTAGAATAAAAAGCTAAATTCCTGTTTCGTCCGATCACAAAACCTTTGAAACATGTTTACAGTATCATTTATGTTCTTTATTACAAAATTTCATACCAAATTTAAAAGATTATTTTTCAGTAATGGCTTTTTTCTTGCTATTTGTCCATACAGGCTAGCTTTGCTTAGGAACCGGAATATTGTCGGTATACGAACAGTGAATCTTATATCATGCATGGAACTTTATAAATCTTTCAAAATCACTGTTGGCTTCACAGTGGCATCCATAACCATTTTCCTGCTTGCCCGTTTACTTAGTTTGGAAGGGTGGCTTGATTTGGATAATGATTGGGTGGTATGAAGCACATTCCACTTTTTTATGATGAACTTCACTGTACTCAAAGGGATACTCAGCGATTTTAAAATTTTCTTGTAACTTTCTCCTAGTCTGTACTTCTATATAATTTTATCAATGACTTTTTTGGAAAGATCCTTTAATCACACATAGAGACCATTATACAAATTTTGTGACCTTTTCAAAGTAATTTTGCACATGAATTGATTTAAAGTTGCCGTAGCAAAGGGGTCAAAACGTATGCAACTGAGATTATTTTAATTTTCTTTAAAAGTACAACTTAGTTATACTTGTTTTTTAGCTTTCCTAGTTTGGAGTATATTGTGCAGTTTATAAACATAAAGTCATATTTGAAAGTTTCATGATTGTAAGATAAGAATGCAACAAAATGTAAAACATTTGCATGAGAGATGAATACTTTTGCAAAGGCATTGTATTTCAGAGGAAGTGGCTGATAATTGCGAGATTGTATGAATATTCTGTACGTTTATGATTTCTAACAAGAATGATACTAATACTTTTCGAACAAGAACACACTTATTATTTTTATTTTCTCCAGAATCTATAGTTGAATATATATAAAACTTTGAAACATAGTCAATGTTAAATAAATGCGAAAGAGACGAATTATCAAGGGACCTGGAGTGATGGCGTAATTTATATTACAATTGCAAAAGTAGGGGGTATTTCTTTGGGTGAAAAATGTAGAGTATTTAAATTATAATTATTTATCAAATATATTTAAAAAAAAGATTTTATATTTATCTATGAAACATTGATGTACATGAATAATTCATTGTATGGAAATAGGTTTATTTCTTGAAAGAAAAATGTTAAGGACCTTTTTTTTTACCATGAATACATGTATTTAAAGAGGTGAATTGTGACTAGTAACACACACACATTTGTACATCTATACAAAATGTTTTTTGTTTTGTTTTTTTCTATCTTAATTTTCGGATTTCGAGCCATGGATGTAATATACCTTGTGACACAACCCACAGGGACATATATAATACGTAATCATACAGTTCGCATGAACTATGTGTGTGTATATATATGTATGTATATATATAAAATCACCCATCTATTTGAACTACATGTAATCATACATACTGCATGAATAAGTCTTCATTAATAATATATAATCACTCAACCATTTAAGCTGCACGTAAACACACAACTCATGTGAACAAATACAATATAAAATGATGCACATAATTTGAAAAAACAACAACAACACCTTACCATTTTAACCATAATAGGGAAACAGTCCACATGATCAAACACAATATGTAACCATACAGTTAACTTACTTAATGTAATATTTACAGGAGATTTGAATAATATGGAATCACAAAGGCCCCTTGAACAATACAAAAACATCGAAAACTTGAACATTACTTAGGGTACGTGAACAACACATAGGCAATAAATAACTTTCACAATGTGAAATCATTGGATCACTTGAACAATAATTTTTTTTTTAATCACGTAAACAATATGTAGTTGTGTGATTTAGTGTTACATAATATAAACATCCAGTTAAGAACTAGGAATGTTTGTGTACTGAAAGTGTAGATATGTCACGTCGACACATCACGACCTTATTTTTTTGTTATCTTTGCAAGCGAGCTGAGGAATAACAATACGAAATCATGCCAAATACCAGTAAAATAACAATAAGTACGTCTACAGAACATCTTAACAAATAACGTAACTATGTGAGCCATTTAAGCAGTTGTAAATATATATACTTAAAAAATTATGTAATGTTTAAGTCACTAGAATAACCTGTAATAATACAACTCATTTAAAGAACAGGTAATTAAGCAAATCATTAGTAACTAAATAATATAACTTTGTAACTATAGTTACAAAGATTACTATAGATCTCTAGTAACTCTGTACTTTATCAACAAAGGCACACTTCACTTTCTGTGAATGATCCTTACATGATCGTTTCACTAGTATCTACTGATAAAGAAGTTGTGTTGGGGTAATTAGGCTTTGCAACCGACATACCTTATATGGTTTACATCTCAGTAAAGACCTGAACTGTAAAATTCGTAATAAGAAAGCCGTTTCCCCAGAAAAATTTATTTTAGTGTATTATAAACTACTAACTTACGATTTTTGGAACGATCGTTGTATAATAGAGAATGGGTGTAGTATGTAACGTCGATGTATTGACTTCTGCTGTATTTTAATGAAAATATTACTTATTCACACTTTATTGAATCGTGGGTTAATGATGATTGTCGATCCTGTGGCTCAACCGTCTACGTTGTTCAATTTCTTTCGGCTATTTATTGTGAAAAAGTGAGTAATAAAAAAAATCTTCTTTTCTTAACTCATTTATGAAATGTCTTTATTAATATAATAGCGACAGTAATTATGTGTTATAATTAAGTATCGAAACGTTACGGACTTAAAACAATGTATAATTATGAATGACTACCCTTGTTTTGTATATTTACCATCTGTGTTTTTACACTAGATTGAGCACTTTTTTCTACCTCATATTTACGAAAGGTATTTTTAAGAGTTTCGTGTAATTTTGATCATTGATTTGCTATTGAATCAGTAAGTTTAAACTATTGTTATCTGTAATTGTAGTGATCGAAAATAAGGGCTCCTGGGTGTTGTATCAAAACACTTGTGTGGCGTATTCGTTCTTCGTACCTAGTCGTTTATGAAATATTGAAATATTCATGGCTAAAACTTTAACATGCATTTGTACTGTGCCACGAAAATGAATTGGTCTCGCTAACATTTTATACATGAAATACATTTAAGAAATATTTCTGACATCCATTAACTTTTCCGAAGATATCAGCTTAGAAAACATCGTAGTATTTACGTGTTTACTTAATTACGTAATATTACAGTTAATATTATTATTTTGAATTCTAATGAATTACACTCTCAGTGGTATGTTTGCTGACTTGTAATGCTGAAACCGAGTTTTATACCCATGGAAGGCACAGTACACCAATTGTACAGCTTTGGGCTAACAAATAAATCCAGTGAATTAGGAAACATCCAGTGAACGGTTAGAGAACGTGTTTATACTTACAATAAAAACTGTTCATACAGAACTCGTCTTTTATAATCTGTTAGCTGAGAATTACAGGTTACTACGTTCGGTTTGAAGGCTTATAACGCTAAAAATCGGATACGACAATGTGAATATCTGTGCCTTAACAACAAACAAATAAATCTTATGAAAATGTTGCTGTACAACCACAAGATAGTTGTTGTTTTTTTTAAACTGATAAAAACTATCTTGGTAGTAATTCTCCATTAGCATTTCTACTGAAATTGTCCGTAAATGTTGCCGTACGTATATGTACTACAACAACTTAGTTTACTTTGGGGGGGGGAAAAAATAAACCTGGCAAAAACTATCCCGGTTGTGATTCTCTATTAGCATTTCTACTGAAATCTTATGCAAATATTGCCATACTTAAATGTACTACGACAACTTAGTTTTCTTTCGGGCCTTTGGTAGTGATTCCCCATTAGGATTTATATTGTAAAGTTATTAATGCGTGTTATTTGTATTTCAGATTATTAATGCAGTTTATCTCTACTACAGATTATTAATGAAATTACAAGAAGATAATTTAACATATTGATAAAATTGTAGCAAACGACATCTCTGTATTTTGAAAGTTCGAAACTACCAAGTGATAAATTTGTATTTTTCTCTCTCAGCTAGACTTTTCTTCAAACTACACAGTCTCTATAGCTAAGCTTAAAATAACTTAAGTGAAGTGCTCCATTACTCTCAGGCAAAGGAATTCCTCAATGAACAAAAAAAACCAGCTTCCTGGTCATTACGTTTCATAATATGTATTGTAATAACTTAAAGACATTGTAAAGGTTTCATAAAAATAGTTATTTTGATTTTCGTAACATGTGATTATTATTATTTTAATAAATCTGGTTTAATTGATAACTTGGAGAAAATCATGTAAATGTAAATAAAATACTTCTGTGTATTTGGTTGATAATTTAGTATTTGTATTTGTTTAAAGTTAAGCACAAAGCTACACAATGGGCTATCTGTGCTCTTCCAACCACCGATATTAAAACCCGGTTTCTAGCCACTAGAGAGCAATATATTGTTTTGAAATGAAAATATAACATTCAGTAATCTACAGAATACCAACTTTACATGAGCATTGATTAAAGTTATTTGAACAAGTATATGATATTTTTAAAACAAACTATCAAATTTTTACTGGCAATAATATAATAAGTTTGAATAAATGTTCAACTTCTCTTAATATAGAGAACAAGGTGTTTTTTTTTTACAAGTAATCTAGGGACTCATATAGGTTCAAAGTCCCAAAGATAATTAGTAAAGCAACCTTTATACATCACATTAAGTAATTAAATTAAAACGTCTCATCGCTACCAGTTTTAATTTTCTGATAATTTTTTGTGTGCGTCTTACATTTTTAGAATACTTTTTAGACTCCTGTCTTTCTATATTATGATAGACGAATTATTTTGTGTTTTTTCTGTACTTTAATCATAATATACTTGGAGAAGTTGGCTATACGGTATACCCTTTTCATTTGTAACTCGATAGAAATGTATCAGTTGAAGAAATGTACGAGTTATCCGAAATAAACATACAAATTCAGGTTGCTTGACGTCACATTTTTTGATGTTATAGCTTTACCTCTATATACGGGTGAAGATGAAAAATAGGCCCCAAAATTTTATTATTTGTATACTTTTTGCAATACAGCGGGTACCTACATCTGTGTCATTCAGATGCTGCTAATATCTGGTTAGTATATACCAAAGATAGACTTAAAAGCGATTTAGTTATCCATTGGGTCTACTGTTATATGAATGCTTGACCATAAACAACTTTCACACGAGAAATAACGGTATTGAAAGAAAACATAATCATGGCGATTTTCTTACCCTAAATGGCGGGAAAACAAACAATGAAATCGACCTGTCACGACTACTCGATCAACCTTACAGCCAAACGCTCAACTTTGAATGCCAAACGCAGAATAAAAGGGGCGTATTGATTAACGAATGTCGGAAAGTTGGTCCAGGGGTGGAGCCATTGCACGTGCTGATACCGGCTGATTCATTCTTCCTTATTACGTCACCTTGGCTGGTACAGTATTCTGAGGAAAATATATTTGTGAAGTATTGAATCTAACAGATGGAGATTGATATTTTTTGTATATGTGTGAGAAGTAGTGCCGAAGTTAAGACATAATTTGAGAACTTTTTATTAAGATTTAACTTACAGCTTAATATCAATGTTATTTTATACGAATTATTATTACTTCGTGAACTTCAGTAAGGGAAATTGCAATGATCATGGCTTGTCCATATTATAACTGAGATAATCGTGACGTAAAATATTTGAAGTTGAAACACATGATTAAAGAAGTTCACAAGTTTACATTGTATTTATAATTGCATGTTTGGATTTCTTAATTTTCTTAACATGAAATAGATGAAATTATGGCTGCATTTACATCGTGCCTTACTGTTTACTGGATATTTATTCGCAATTATTACATTGTATTTTTCTATTTACAGTAACTTAATATTTATCGGATATTAGTTTATGTTTACTGCATTGTGTTTTCTAGTTTTGTTATCACGATATTTGTCGGGCATTAGTTCATGTTTTATGTGTTTCACCATCTAGTATACACATTGATATTTACTGCATATTAATTGATATTTTCCCGTGACACTCCCAGTTTAGCAGATGTGTATTTATTTAACACACGATTCTTTGGTTGAAGTAAATAACTTTTATGCTGTGATAATATAAAAAATGTGGAAAACATAATATGGCTGTTCTTATCTATCTGTTCATTGTAACACTGATTCCGTGGTATTTTTAATGTCCCACTCAATGCAGTTTTTACGTCAGTCTCTTCTATTTAAAGAAATAATTTAACCTTGCGCTGAAATAAAAAAACAAACAAACTGGACAAACCCATTACTTGTATGAATAATGGTATTATTAGAGAATGTTTTCATTTGTATTATTGTAGACTAAATTATTCATTATAACATTTACACGCTGTAAATAGTTATTGTTGTTGTACTTCTGAGAGGAAACACGTTGTATTCTCCATAGTGTGACAGAACCATCAAGTCTCGTGAGCACGAACGTCTGAGGTTCCGCGGTGTTTAGCCCTTAAGCACTTTTGTGAAGAACCCTCGATAACAGTTCACTTGCTATCTATCTTCTTTTGGGCTCCACTTGCAAAGAGTAAATTTTATTGAAATATTTAGTTTTTAACAGTTTACTCTCGACACACACGTGCAGTGTAACTTTTTTGTGATCAAAATCAATCGCTTTTAAAGTGAAGTTTCAAAGATTTTTGCGCTGAAACTAACAATTTTGTGTCATTTATTATTAGTTGTTGTTGTTGTTTTTGGAATTTCGCACAAAGCTACTCGAGGGCTATCTGTGCTAGCCGTCCCTAATTTAGCAGTGTAAGACTAGAGTGAAGGCAGCTAGTCATCACCACCCACCGCCAACTCTTGGGCTACTCTTGTACCAACGAATAGTGGGATTGACCGTAACATTATAACGCCCCCACGGCTGGGAGGGCGAGCATGTTTAGCGCGACGCGGGCGCGAACCCGCGACCCTCGGATTACGAGTCGCACGCCTTACGCGCTTGGCCATGCCAGGCCTACATTTATTATTAGAATTACTTGTAGTGTCTAATCGGTATTTTATGGTTACTATGTGAGATTTTTTAATCCAGTTACATAAAATTGGAATCAGTGATTAGTCAATTTCAGATAAAACTAATATATAATAACGGTAATAGCGGTAACTTTCCGGACTTTCAGTGTTCATGTCCCCGGGTTTGATTCCATGTGGTGAACACAGCACATCGCCCAATTCTGGTCTTGCTCTCGGACAAACAACAACTGTTAAAGGGAATATTACTTAGGAACAGAAAATGAGGCAAATACCCATTTGGAATCCATAAGTTTGCAACAGTGGTGGAGTTTTCTTCAGAATGTATAATACAGTATTTGGAAAGAATATAATCAACAGATAGAAAAGAATAAATCCGTTTTATTTTTTATTATTTAAGTACATTGAAAAAATTACTAAACCGGTGTCTGGTTTCATCTGATAAGGCTTTTAGGACTTTAAATTGAGGCAGTATAAGTTACTGAAGATTTAAGAAACAATATAGACGAATTGATGAAACTTTCACGCAACTTATTAATAAATTGTAGTTTCATTAAATTAGCCATCTATCTGTGTATATATGTCTGCATAAGTTATTGATTTAAACGTGTTTTTGTATAAAATGCGTTTCAGTTTTCTTGGAAGAAATTATATATTACAAATTACTGTTTACAAAACGTTTTTATCCGTTTCCATTCGCTATCGATCAATGCCACTAGAAGTAGCAAATGTTGAAATGTGATTATTTTTTAAATACGTCTGTGACGTAGAAGTTCTAAAGCGGTTAAGTTAGTTCATGTAATCTAAGCATTGAAAAACACAATCTAACCCGAGGAGAAACCCTAACCAAATTCTGCACGAAATACATCTGTTAAGGGATTTCACGTTTCTATTCCTCGTGTTGTAAGTGATTGAATTCACTTGTTACATGTAGATAAAAGCACACGTATAGCTCGGAAGGGTGTGCCTTACTTTAATGGAAAGTGATACCACAAATGATATATTACAAAGGAGCATATTTCGTTTTGTCGTTTTGCGGGTGTGATTTACTTGCCAAAGCAGAAAATCGACGCCTGCGCGTGAATGGAAACTGAATGCGCCCTAGAAATAAATTATTTTGACTCCGTTCATGATAGTTGCAAATATACTGACTGAAGAGAGAAAAGCCATATTAAATTAGCAACTATATCTGTTTATATATAATATCAAGGTAGGATTAAGGTTTAGTGGGGCCCTAGATTCTGACCTAGGGTGGCCTATACCTTATTTAGGCACTGTATACTTTATTAGTGCAGTGGTTGGTTGGTTGGTTGTGGTTTAACGTAAAGCTACACAATGGACTATCTGTGTTCTTTCTACCCTAGGTGCTGAAACTAAATATTTAAGTATCGTTAGTCTGCAAATTTACTGTTGAGCCACATTTAGTGGAGTTATGGATGGTGTAGGTGTTGATATGTATTTGTTATAAATACACAAACACACATATACGTATACGGATAATAACAATTAAATTCAATATTGTGAAAAAATGAAAGAGATGCAGTGTTAATTTCATTTGTTTATTAACATTCGGTATTCCATCTTATATGATCTGAAAGTATATTTATGTAACTCTCTAACAAAAAGTTTTGAAACTAAGATAGTTAAAATATTTTTCTTTCTTGCATATCTCTGTCTTAGCTATTATAAACTCATTTATTGTTATTTTCACTACAACACTCTCTAACTTTATATACAATTATATAGGAATGCGTCAGACTGTGAGAGAAGTCATTTTTTGTATGTACTGAATAAAGAAATTTCTCTTTACTTTTCCACTAAATGAAATTTAATTTCAATTATTATCTACATTTATATTGAAAATTAGACGAGCTAACTACTGATATTGTTTATAAGATAAACACAGTATGCATGCAACGATAGTACTATAATGTTTCACTGAGAAACATTCAGATTACGGCGTCAATTTTAAATTTTTCAACTTGGAATATTTCTGTATTTCAGGCAAAATATATTTCTGTGAAAACGAAGGATCTCTGGTGCTTAATGCCACTGTACACTTACTCTGACTTGCACATTAGAATATATTACATTAGTGTACAGTTCGCTAGCTTAATTCTGTTGGGAATCATAACTTAAAAATTAAGCGAGTTTATTAACATAAACAAATAAAGCCTAGCCAGTAGTTTCAAAAGATGAAGATACTGAAATCTCTCTCAGCTGCGAACCGGGGGATCCACTCACCCTCTACCCCTGTAATTCACATTGCTTTTTCGCCTATGATAGAGTAATAGGTACAGTTATAAAGAAATATGATGGTTTGTGAGATTAACGGTTAAAACATTAAACACTCTACTTCTTTGTCAGCTGTAAATTATTATGTAGCAGGCTAGACTTTTGTTTTCGTAAAGCGTATGCAAGTGTTCATAATGTAGATTTTTAGTGAAATTGGTATAATATGTAATTTAAACTGCATGTGATTTACGAACGAGCTTGAAAGTGCTATTTAACCTGTTGTTTCACTTTTATTTGTGGAAAAGCCTAAACTGTATATGATGTAGGTTGAAAATTACAAAGTTATTATCTGGCTGTTTTAGCAACCCACGCCTCGCGTGCTCGAGAAAGGGAGCATTAATCATCCATTGTAAGTTTTATTAAAATTCACGGTAGTCATTCACCGAAATAATACTGGCTGTGACACATTTCGTGACTTTATAAACATAAAAATCCCAACGGCTTTTTCTACGTTGCTTTCGAATGAAAAAAAAAGTTGAATATAACGACGTTTGATTTCCACGAAATTTAGTTAAGAAATCTATATTAGTTTTCCTAGCAACACAAGCGTTTCTTCTGAGACAGACAAACGTTGCAGTCAGCAACACCATTTGGTATAATTTTGTACGAGTCCTGAAACCGATAGTCTTGTGATTCGGAAGTGAAATATGCAGCATGACAATACTGACAGCATACTGTCACTTCACGTAACACACAGTAAAACTTGTTCGTTATTGTCAGTTACTCCTCCTGTCCCCTTCAGTATTGCCTTCCTGATGCCAATTACTTATCATCGTTTCATTTTCTTCAGAAGGGCTTTGCCAACCAGGATAAGGCTGACGAATAAGTTAAAAAAAAATTAAGTGTTCTGTACTGGAGTATGTTAATGCTGAAGAGTTACATATATGAATGTATAGATTTAGGTGTATTTATAACCATACTACAGGTATTTCAAACAAGGATAGTTTTGCTTTTTGTGTTTGCTTTGCTCAAGTCCATCGATAGTTTAATCGAAATTGATATAATCCACAGAGCAAAGTCGAAGTAAATAGCAGATAAATCAAGCCGTTTAAAGTTATTTCTTTACAAGAAGGCAGAAAACGTTTGTTTGTTTTGTTTTTTGAATTTCGCGCAGAGCTACACGAGGGCTATCTGCGCTAATCATTCCTAATTTTGCAGTGTAAGACTAGGCAGCTAGTCATCACCACTCACCACCAATTCTTGGGCTTCTCTTTTGCGAACGAATAGTGGGATTGACCGTCATATTATGACGCCCTCACGGCTGAAAGGGCGAGCATGTTTGGTGTGACGGGGGCTCGAACTAATGAACCTCAGATTGCGAGTGAAGCACCCTAACCACCTGGCCATGCTGGGATCCAGCAAAGAAGGAAGTGTCGAAACGTAAAAAAAAAGGTGTTTTGCTGTTTTTTGTATAACATTACATTCAATAAATGTAAAAATAGATTAAAATCAGCCATAATGTTCTCTGCCATAGTCTCTAACAAACATCCTGCAATAAACGTGTGATATTTAACACACATACCAATTTATTATACTTGATGTTTTTGTTGTTTTGTTTTGTTTTGCAGTCGAAGTGATAAATATTTGCACCTAGCAGTGATACTGTTCCTTGACTTTTATTTTCACTTAATAGAATGCTCAGTTTATCTTCTCGTATATGCTTCGTTTATACAAGAAAAACAAAAACATTAAGGCCATGGTAAAGTTGTAATCGCCACACGTTTGGTATGTACGAATCTCTATGCAAAGTGATTATGCTGACATGTAATACGTACTGAAGCGCTAAGGATTGAGCTTCGTTAAATAACTTAATATTTAAGTACGTAAAGAGTTGTATGTACAAAACAACAGAAACCTCGTTTACAGCTTTTAATTCTTAACATTTGATTTTAACAACGTAATATTCTCGATCTTTCTGAGACATGTTCTGAAAGCGAGTACCCAGAATTATGTTTAATTAGTTTTTATACAACTGTTTCCGAATGCTCACCTGTTACCTCTTTCGAATTTCTGCCTTACAAACTGAAAAGCAAGGCATTTCAAATTTGTCACAAATAACACTTGGTACCTATATTTAGCCGTTCATTTTTATTATGATTTACACTTTGGGATTTAATTTTGAATTACATAATATAAGCTTTAACTAAAATTAGAAACGTATTTTCAAGACGGCTGGTATGGATATTAAAATTTTAATTAACGTAAAGTACAGAACATGTGCCCGCCAACGGCCAGTTGCAAATTCTCTTTGTTAATCTGAAGATGACCTAAGAAGGTTGAAACGTTGTTCTGTGCTTTATTTTAATTAAAGTTTCAATACCCGCAACAGACGTCTTAAGAATACATTTTTACTTCAAGTGAGTTTCTCATCATCACGAAGTAAAATTAGAAGCGTTCGATGTTTTGTATTGTATTTTATTGTATTTCGTTCTTAATCCAATGAAGGTGGAACAAATGGCAATCCTTTTAACACGAAAGGTTTACACTGAATTACAGGTAGGTAATATTCTGTTTGCCATTAAATGTGCATTCTCGTGCTTAAAGGAATTGACCCTATAACTGACTATCTAATCTTTCAACATTACAGAAGTATTGCAAAGGAAACTATTTCTACTGGTAATTATGCATCGTAGACAAAAGTCTCAAAACATCCACCTGTTGGGAACTGGTTTACGGGCGCCTAACACATAGCGAAAAAGGGGCACGTGCCCACCACTATTTTTAAAGTAAATGTACATACACTTTTATTAATAACTATGTCAAAGTAATTTAGCTTTTTTTTTACCTTTTTCCACTTTCAAACAACAATAATGGGCTGGTTAACAGCCTGGTTAATAATTTTAAAGTTGATATATACTAAACACCCCGTCTTATTGTGTATATTTCAGGAATTGCACCATTTAATGCCTATTATTGCCACGTTTTCTGGAAGCCATACCTGCTGAATATTATAGAAATGTATTCAGATCTCATATGCACTTTATCCCCCCTCTTCTTCTTGTTAACTCTTTCTTCTTTAGCTTATGCATATAATGTTTTAAAAATACTTCCGATATCGTTCTGTATACATATACCTCTCACGACTGGGCAATTGATCATCATATCATCATAAGGTATCGTCAGTCAAAATATATGGCATTTTTCCTTATGTGAAATCTAGTTTTATACATTACATAGCAATAACAACTCTGACATCAGTTGAACGTTTGTTATTTCTGTGTAATGAGTATGCGTACTAGAACTTAAGAAGATCAACCAAACATGTAGATCGACATTCCAGATATTTATTTCGTTTACGTAACTTACCGAGTGGAATCAAGTCCTTGCGTTAATAGTTATTTACATATGTATTCACGAAAAGAAGGTATACTTGAAGTGTTCATAAAAAGCATAATGCTAAATCTTTTCCAAGATTCGAAGTTCATGAGTTAATTGATATGCATGTTTGGAAAGCAGAAATAAAATGTCTTCTACGATTCTGTTATTTACTAATTTCCCCACATGCAGTTGAACTACTTATATATTCGTTATCAAAAGTGAAGAGTTTATAAGTTTTAAATGAAACTAAATTATACCTGAGTGGCTAGGAAGTTCCAATAACATTTCTGTTATATGAACAAAGTTATATTAAAATGCCTTTATTTTTGTCTTGTTAGTGAGCGAACACCATTACTTCCGAAACTTCCCTGAACAAGGTTCAAAGCATTCTAATGAAATTTAAAAGATAGGAAAATAAATGCATTATACCAGCTAGGGCTTGCTTGAAATTTAGGATAACGGGATAGCGAGGAAAAGAGATTATTTTGATAGTATTTCGTCTTGTACGATGACTAGTATAATGGAATAAGCTTTGAAGTAATTCAGGGTTGACAGTAGGCTCACAATAGGCTATTTACGGTTGCGTGCCCTGTACGCTGATGTGCTTACTTTGAAAATGAAATTGTAGACTTTTCTGTCCAAAGTAGTTAGTGAAGCGGTCAACGTAGCATTCAGGCGGAAAGTGATGTAAGCGCAAACCCCGAATATTATATACAGAAACCTGCTCACGTGGTTTTAAAGGTATAGCTCAATGCTCATTTAGATCAACTCACCTTGGATGGACAAACCAATATCTCTCACGACAAGTTTTAGCAAAGTAAGCGATTGTTAGCATTGTGATATACGTGTATATATATATATATGTATGTATGTATATATGTAACTATCAATACAGTTGTGTCGCGTCGCTACAGACTGGTTCCAGCATTTAATTAACATTATATATATGAAATAATATATTAGAATGCTCGCTGTTAATACATAATTCGACTGCTTTAATAGAATGCTTCGTTGTTAATACATTGTTACGTATGTTACTATAATGTGCATTTTAAACACGCATGTCAACTTCTAAACTAAAATGCTTATTGTTAATTTATTATTACATAAGTGGTTATTCCTTTTCTATTAAACAATTAATTCCGTTCCAATATTGTAATTGCCATACATTATATTTGAATTCTGTCCCAGTAATACTTTATTCTGTTTTAGTTACATTACATAATATTAAATTCAATGTTTCAGTGAGATGTATAAAAATTATTTTTATCATGTTTGTCCCTGTATTTATTTAACTACTTTAGTTTCTCTCTGGTCGATTTTTAAATAATTGTCTTATAATTATTTGTACATTTATTTATCTCCCAAAGTATGGAAACATACAACGAACAAATTGTTCCAAACAAGGCCCTTAGTTTGATTGCTTTTTTTTTTATTGGAGGCTAAAATAAAAGAGTTATACATTTTTTCTTGGATTTTACAAGTTTTTATATCTCATGACAAATTTTATCTGTGTTTCACATCTACCTATCTATTTGTTTGTCGTATTTTAGGTTAAATATATTATATGTACGGGAATAATACCGGCCGTACACTTAGGTAAAGAATACGGTATTCATAAGTATAGTATTTTAAAAGTGAACTTCCCTTAAGCTAATTTCACTTTTAAATTTTATAAACAAAGAATCTGGTATTTTTCAAGGCTGAGACTAAGGGAATGTAATGATTTACTGTGGTTTAGCAGTAGTTATGTTTTAAAAGTAGAAAATAGAAAATGTCACACTGATGTCAAGGGATTAATTAGCGAAGAAGACACAACACGTGGATAAAATTTACGGCGAAGGTAAAATTTAAGACTAAGAATTCGTAGTTCATAAACGAGAGGAGATTTAAAACTATTTAAAAATAACGGAATAAAAAAGATAGAAAAAAGTCAAGACAAACAGTACACTAGTCTTATAAACTTGGAAAACAATTAGTTTATTTTGATATATTCATGAATGAGAACAATAACCCCGTAGGTTACTTTAACTACTAAATGTAAGCAATAACCCAGTATATTACTTTGACTACTAAATGTAAGCAATAACCCAGTAGGTTACTTTGAATGCTAAATGTAAGTAATAACTCAGTGGGATACTTTGTTCATGTGAGCTGCCTGTTTTTCTGACTAAATAGTTGGGTATTCATTGATGCATTTTCTTCGTTTCGGTGTGCCTTGGACAGACACCCTTGCAGGTGCACGTGGTTTTAGCAACATTACAGTGTATAAGCAAAAAAAGTATTAATAGTAGCTGTCATTTTATTCTAAGCTACCAAGCGTGCTATGTAAATAACACAGATGATGGTTGTATTGCGTGATAATTCAGAGCTTTGGTTTATGTAGGCTAACTAACATTTTCACGTTAATTAATTTAATTAATTCGAGTACTACTTATATCACATATAATGAAGTTGTTAAAGATCTTGTTATTTCTCAACATTTTCATTTTTTCTTTGTGAGCGCGAGAGGGAAAGAGGAAGGAAAAATTAGGTTGTGTGCTGGTGGAGGTGAACGTAACTGTTGTCTTTGTGAAAGGTAAGTGTACTATCTCTGCCCCTTGACAGTGGGTTAATTTGCTAAAGTTGAACTGTTTGTAATGTTAGAAATCTATAAATGTTCCTGGTCAAATTCTATTGTTTTCCGATTAATAAGCGTTGACGACAGTGATTGCATCCGAGGCTTATAGCGTACTGACTGTAACTGACCAATAATGTTCTACTACTGCCTCTTGGAGAGCTGCTTTTAAACAAATCACGCAAGATTCTAGAACGTTCAACAAATATTGTTGATTCTTATTCTAAAAATTTAAAGAACAGGCGGGACTTGCTAAATACCCATCCAACAATATACGTCACACGCATAAATAAAACTATGCTGAAACAAACGTACGCAGTAAAATAACTGTACAACAGTAAATATGTTACATCACAAATTATTCATTTAAGTCCATTTTAAGATATCATAAAGTCGTGTGAGTTAATTAGATTTTGTCAAGGCAATGTATAAATATGCGTTGTTGGCGGGTATCGAACAGCAATGTTTAGAGTTAAATCACATACACTTATCGCTGAGCCAGGGTAGAAAACTTTTACAAGTACGTCAACTTTTTTTTGTTAGATAAATTATAATTTTTACTGGTGAAAAATGAGTATATATAATATAGTGGAGTGTGGAACAATAATAAATTCTCAGTTTTATTGTTCTACAACGAGAAGACTCAAGACAACGTATTCGAAAACACAACTACTTCACAAGACTGTAACAAATAGTGGAAAAGATCGCAACCGATATCGTATAAATAGTTGCTGGAAAATTAAGTATTTTGAACGCATTGCCATTTAACTACTTGAAGAATTTTTATGCTCCTTAACTTGTATTTATTTCCCACATACACGAAACGACACATTGTACTCTCCTAAGATCCTAAGCACAGCATCAAATCGTGACAGTGCTATAACTGATAGGATGAAAGATAGTACCCAGAAAGTGTATCATGATGTGCGACAGAGAATAGAAAGTTTGAATGATTTAAGGTGGGTGGGAATGTACCCATTAAGAACAAGTAATCTTCCCATAAGTTGTAGTTATCTTTACAGTAACATTGCCATTACAATTCTATAGCGTGGCTATTATCGTTTGCTCTCAAAAATTAGTTTGGCGTGCGTGTTTGCTTTTAATATTTTCAGAAGCTTTCTGGGTGAGTCTTTCTCTCTGTGTTACATTTGTTTAATATGATGGTTTTTAAAAAGGACAGAAAATAATGATAGAATCAGGAATGAACGACTTAAAAAAACCTATCAATATTTCTGTAATAATTTAGGACTTATAAGAGAAAAACTTGACACTGTTAAAGTGTAGCAGAGTAAAATTTGAAATGTTGGTTCTCAGAAATATTATTGTTAAGACAAATAAAATGCACCAAATTATTATTTCATTTGTACTAATGTACGAATCTAAAATTAAAAAAAATATATTTACACTTCTCTTGTAGGCTTTGTTAATTGATTTGAATACTTTATGAAAAAACAGTTAATGTACTCATAAAAATTTTCTACCCTGGCTCAGCGATAAGTGTATGTGATTTAACTCTAAACATTGCTATTCGATACCAACGCCAACAACACGTTTATACATTGCCTCGACAAAATCTAATTAACTCACACGATTTATGATATCCTAAATGAATAATTTGTGATGTAACAGATTTACTGTTGTACAGTTATTTTACTGCGTTCGTTTGTTTCAGCATAGTTTTATTTATGCGTGTGACGTATATTGTTGGATGCGTTTTGCGCAAGTCCCGCCTGTTCTCTAAATTTTTAGAATAAGAATTAACAATATTTGTTGAACGTTCTAGACTCTTGCGTGATTTGTTTAAAAACAGCTAGCTATCCGAGAGGCAGTAATAGAATATTATTGGTCAGTTACAGTCAGTACGCTATAAGCCTCGGATTCTCTAATTGTCATCAACGCTTATTAATCGGAAAACAAAAGAATATGACCAGGAACATTTAAATATTTCGAACATCACAAACAGTTCAACTTCAGTAAATTAACTTCAAACGTTAGTATTTCTACGAGGATATGAAATATCTTCGGCGGTAAAAAGCAAACTTCGAAGTAGTGTGAGGCCAACGAAGCTAGCTAGCTTAAGCGAGGTGTCACAATATCAACTCAGAATTAATTTGCTTGTCGTGGACTTAGATCGTGAATAAAATATTCAGTTCCTGACCGGATAAAGGCTCAGTATTATTTGTAATTTGTAAAATTGTTGAATGTAAATCATTATGTGTAGTTACCGTCATTATAAATTGTATTGTTTGTATATTAAATTATAATTGTGTTAAGAAAGAAAATTGTATGTATCGATTTCATTGGCAAGTTTAATAAATGTGATACAAATTGACATTAAATTAACTTTTAAATTTAAATGTTCGGCTGTTTGAACTCGTAATAGTTACATAATAAATCAGAGACTCGTTCGGGATAACTTAGAACACGTAACAGTTGTTGTTTTTGAATTAAGCACAAAGCCACACAATGGATTATCTGTAATCTGCCTACCCGGGGTATCAAAACCCGATTTTTAGCACTGTGAGTCTGACGACATATCGCTGTGCAAATGGGGGCGATACGTAACAGTCAAGTTACAAATTAATATAAGTAACCAATTTTAACATGATATTTTAGTTAATATATACACTTACAACATGATCAGTACATTATAATCTTGATTATATTGTTTATTTTTCCTTTACGCTGATTATTATAATTAACATTTTATTCTCTTTTTACATGAAGTATATTCTTACGAGTCTACAAAGACGTGTGAAACATGAGGTGTGACCTCTGGTGTAGAATAATTAATTATAGCTTTGCTAAAGAGCAGAATTGGAGCTATTTCAATATGCTCCCAGTTATTACATAGGAGTTTAATTACATTGTTTTGCTGTTTTTAATTTACTGAATGATCGAAATGAATGTAGTATAATGTGGGTTTCCATATAAAATAAATCAATGAAATATTTTAGTAAATATCATATGTTTCAACACGCCTTACAAAAGAAAGTAGTTAAGCCGTAACATATGCACCTATTGGTACCAGATTATGTCTGGTAAGGCACATACAGCTTGTTGTGTTTTAAATTTTAACTAATTTAAGAAAGTTAAAAAGCGTAGAGAAACATTGAGTTTGTTGTTTAAGTTACCAATGTTGTATTCACTGTAGTATCAATAATGAACCATTTCATAATCTTTATGTTATTCTAAATGTGATATAAAATTAATATATTTTATATTTCATGTGGCTTCATGCCTTATTTCTGCCTGGCATGGCCAGGTAGTTAAGGCACTTGACTCATAATTTCAGGGCCGTGGGTTCGAATCCCCCTCACACCAGACATGCTCGCCTTTTCAGCCGTGGAAGCGTTATAATGTGATGGTCAACCCCACTACTCATTGGTAAAAGAATAGCCCAAGAGTTGGCGGTGGGTGATGATGACTAGCTGCTTTCTCTCTAGTTATACACTGCAAAATTAAGAACGGCTAGCGCAGATAGCCCTCGTGTAGCTTTGCGCGAAATTCAAAACAAACCAAGTTCCCGGATGTTCTTTCCACACTGCTTTCCTATTTTTTTTTTTTTGTATTTTCATATTTTATCACGTTGTTACTACATTTACTTGTTACACAAGTTATTTATGAAGTGATCTCAGGCGCAAGGACCTACTGATAATTGCTTTAACGTCAGTAAATATGTTGAGTTTATTTGATAAACTACGTGTTTCCTTTATGACATATATTTGTTGCTTTATACTTCAATTTGTACTTGTACAAGTTCATTTACACACGCCAAACATGCTTGCCCTTTCAGCCGTGGGGGCGTTATAATGTGACGGTCAATCCCACTATTCGTTGGTAAAAGGGTAGCCCAAGAGTTGGCGGTGGGTGGTGATGACTAGCTGCCTTTCCTTTAGGCTTACACTGCTAAATTAGGGACGGCTAGCACAGATAGCCCTTGAGTAGCTTTGTGCGAAATTCAAAACAAACAATCATTTACACACACACAGAACTGTAGTTTACCCGTTTAATGATATGATTGAAAAATAAGTTGTTTTTTTAATTTACCTTTTCACACTATCAATTATTTCGGTTTAATTTTTTCATTGATGATGATTAGTAAAAATAAAACAGAAAAGTGAAACTTCTGAAGATGGTGTAATGACCCCCTTTACTTTCTCTGGGTTTGGATAGGATATTGTTTACCTTAAGCTACATACTTGCAACTGTTATACTTTCATGTTATGACAACGATCTACAAACTTACGGTTAGTAATAAAATTAAGAGTTTGTTTTCTATTGTATGATAAGAAGGTGGACAATAGGTGCGAGGAAAACGGTCCTATAGTGCCTTTATCAAGTAGCTAAAACTGTATACTTAATAATTTATCATACTTTTTATTTATTGAATGACAAGAAAGTAAAGAACAAAAACAATAAAGCTTTATCAAGCAGTTAAAACGTTAATCTTAATAATTTACCATGTTAAATTATTCATTTTTTAAAAAGTGACTACGAAATTCGAGTATCCCAGTTAACATGAATGGCGTTCCTGAAGGGAGAAATGACGCACGAATCCCACTCCCCTTTTTCTATGAATCACACATTCTTGGTCGCCTGAAAGGATGCTCAAATCAATAAATGTGTCTCTAAAAATAGAGTGACACCTGGTTAGTGGAAGCGCAAAGAATAATCATTTTGTTTATGGATTATTTCAATTCAACATATACACGACGCTACTGGATTTAAGAGGCCATTTGTTGAACCCTTGTGTACTGCACACATAGAGAAAAGGATGGCAAATTATCGTGAAAATTTGTGACTCATTTATCACATTACACGTGTTGGAAACTGGTAATGAGTAATATTTCAGTCCTCCGCTAGTACAGCGGTATGTCTCCGGATTTACAACGCTCAAATCAGGGGTTCGATTCCCCTCGGTGGGCTGAGCAGGTAGCCCTTCGTGGCTTTGCTATACGAAAAAAACATAAACACACAGTAATATTTTAAGTGTTTATTAGTGTGGTTGTTTGGGTAAATATTTTCAACCAGATGCCTGAACTTCCACAACAGATCTAACGCATTCTTTCAAGACGGCAATATGTACAGTAACCCTATTTAGTAAAGTATAGCTTTCGGTAATTTTATCTTGTACATTGTACAACGAGGAATAGTTTTCATCCGAGGAAAATGTAAAGCCCATTTTAGAGCAATGTTGGTAGCAATAACCTATACATATGAGTAATATAATTAAAGTTTAATTTTTTTTTAAATTATGAAATTTGCATTTTGCTCAAAATATAAAAGTATTATACATATGTACACCACAGAGTAGAGATTTTTCAAGTTTATCTTTTGTCCTTATGTAAATATGTACGTACATACGATATGCGAGCTCAGATGGTGTGTGCTCAGAAACTTGTTACACACAGTTGTACATATGATACCGAGTATTTTGACTGCTGGATCTCCAATAGGAAGTTCAAACTGGAAGGATTTTCAAGTGCGTACTACAATACTAAAATATTGTGACCGTTTTCACTTACCCAGTTCAAATATTGATTTATAATGTTTATAAAACTTAACGTTTATTTGTTTGTTTATCTTATAGCAAAGCCACATCGGGTTATCTACTGAGCCCACCGAGGGGAATCAAAACCCTGATTTTAGCGTTGTAAATCCTTAGACTTACCGCTGTACTAGCGGGGGGCGAGAACATAATGAGATAATATAATTGATCGCTCAATATATGTTACTTATGTGAAGCAACAAGACATATAATTTAATAAAGTTTAAAAGTAAATGTGATTCATTCTGGAGAAAACAGAAACCCTTACCTTGTCTTTATCTGGGAATTCTCCTGATCATAGTTTCTATATTCTGTCAACTGTATTAACCGTTTCTACAGTAAATTAGACTACATGGTAGCTTTCAATATCTCGGAAACTAAGACGATACATATAATGGGCTAGACTGTTAGAATGCATTTTGGTTAAGTCATAATAAAGTGCACAGTTCTATAAAACAAATAAAACTCCATATTTAAGTCGTAAACATGCTTTTCTTTGTACCATATGATTTATATATAACAATCATCTACCACTATAAGAGCATTTTATGTGGCACAATGAATTTATTTACCAGCAATTGGTCTGTCTTTAGCACGTGATTTGATAAGGTTTGTAATGCAGCTGTCACGTGTATACTCTTATTACCAGACAAACAAAACCGAATTACAAGATCCTAATGTTAAAGTTCTGGCTTCTCTCAAGCATCAAAGGAACATTTTGTAGACAAGAGAGAATGAAAAGTTGAGTGTTGTGTGGTTTGTTTGCTCTAATGGCAGATAAGTTCTTAGATAATCAAAATCTTCGAAATGGTTGCCTTTATTTCTGTAATAGAAAACTATATTATTCATAATTTTACAAGAAGCCATTCTTTGATGAAAGTTAATACCAGAAAGATCTTATGCGAAAAATAATATTATCTAGAAATATCTTGGGTTGTATGCTTCAGATTGTTATCCCAGTTATATTTATCTCACTAAACCTGCCTATCTACGCGTATTTCTTTAGCTATTTACCTATTACTGTGCCTATTTGGCTAAATACTTGGTTGTGTTTTTTTTTCTCGTTAGCAGAACTGTTGTACATAATTATATATATATATATACTTGTGACGTGACTACATAAGAAAATGTGAGGGTTAATGGAAGGTGACTTAATTCACAGCTCTTGAATGGCAGAATGTAATGTATGAAATATAAAGTAAGATTTAATTAAAATGTCAGAGTCAGATATACCTAAATATTAAAAATGAGTGATTGGCCTTATTTATATATATATTTTGTCTATATGAGGATACAATGTCTGCGCAATTTAGCTAACTATAAGTAATTACATTACAAAAAAAAGTTCGGTATTTTAGTCTCATTATCTAGTTGCTCTTTTTATTTCTGTGTCAGCACATTTAATATGTGTTTAATATGTGTTTAGCTCTTTTTTAATCGATGATCAGCTTTGTTTTATGCTTATCTCTAAGTAGCCACTTCTCTCTCTGTACCAGTCTTTCTGAGTCATAAATTCTTCATGTTATTCTGTCTAATGTTTACCTAAGTAGCTCTGTATCATTGTGTTTCTGTATGATACCCAAATAACTCTTCTGTTTATTTAGGTCAATTTCTTCATATTTCTCTGATTGGTATTTATCTAGGTAATTCTTTGTGTTTGCTAACCTGTTGTACCTCACTTCTGATGGCACTTTGTTGTAGACTGCCTGTACTTACTTCTATTAGGAATTGACTCATACTATTGAAAACATAACAAACTACTGTTTATTAATATAATGAATAACACGAGGATTTAGAACCATGTTTTGTTTTTAACTGGTAACATATTATTTTCTATTTTCGCTTCTGATTTACTTTGTTCGTTTTCTCTCGTTTTATGTTTTTGTATTTCTTTCTTAATTCTACATTAAACACACACCTACTTTTTGTATTAGATTACAACTCTCATAATAGTAAGGGGTCTCGTAATTTCTACTGGGCTGAAAAACAAAGGCAGCTGCTCAGTATAATAATTTAAAGTGCTCTAATTCCCTAATCCCATAGAGGCTGACAGCTTTCTCATTTCTTTCAACTCCAACCGATGTTTCTTAAATCTAAGTTCATAATAAGTCGAATGTTTACTAACTTAGCTCTTTATGTGTCTCTCTTTGATTTTTATCAAGGTAGTTTCTATGTTTTCCTACTTAGTGTTTACCAAGGTAGGTTTTTAAGTTTCTCTGCCTGATGTTTACACAGGCAATTTTTGTAACTGATGATCTCATGTTTGACTAGGTTTCTTTTGTATGTGTCGTCTAAAGATTGCCTAGGTAGCCGTGCCAGTTAGTCTTATGCCTTGGCATACCTTTCTAGTAACTCCCACATTATCAAGATTTATTGTTTTGTTACTACAGCTAGTTTGTTATTCAAGTCTGTTTCTACGTAGAACACGACCAAACCCAACAATTACTATTCAAGCCTATGTCGTCTCTTGTCACGCATCCTTACACTATTCATTTCTTTCCTGTTCTGACTGCTCACGGTTCCCATTCATATTTTGTCTCATATATAACGTTTGTTCAACTGTAACCTGGCTGTGTTCTCATGGCTAACTAACGGTGTGCCGATTTGTGCTTCGTCTAAAAACTATGGTAACTTCGATCTGAGTAAAACGGATGTTTTCTTTCATTTGCAGCGGAAACTACTGCCTTACGGAATTAGTGTAATTATAAAAACAATACACCTAACGATTTTGCATAAACAGTATTCCTATTTTGTAATTGTTGTTATTTGTAAAGGTTGTAGCAATGCTTTTTCATGGCACATGTAATCATATAACATTCGTCTATTTCCATGTCAACGTGTTGGCTAAGGGGTTTCCAATATATATGTAAAAACGGCTGGTATGGGTTGAGAAAATTCTTACCAGCCGTTTTTACATATATATTTTACTCTCCAAGTGGGTTTTCTCGTCATTAAGGGTTATTAAGGGGTTTCCAGTTTGGAATTATGTGGTGTTCACACATATTTAAAATTGTCTACTATTCTTTGTATCGCTTAAAAATTCACTCATTTAAGTTTAATTTCTGCTAAGTATTTTAAAAAGCTCGAACTTAAATCGAGATTGTATGAAACAGTTATTTTGAAAATACAGGCGAAATTATTTTCTTAAATGTTTAATTCCATAGCCTCATTTATTAAGGTTTTTATTAAACTATAAGAACAAAACTTAATGAAGAGCAAATTATTCCTTCTTATTTTAATAATACTCCAGCATTTTGTTTTTAAACTATGCTTTTTTTAAGCATAGACGCATTACATTATGTGTAATAAATCCTCTTTTACAAAACAAAGGCGATGTGAGTTTGTGTGACGTTCTTACAGAGATGTGTGTCCATCTTTTGAATACACCTAAAGTAATAGCTTATTAGCTCTTTAATGAGTGGATATAAAGTATCCCAGTGAGACGTTAGGCAAAAATACTTGAAATTCGATAAGTATTTTCAAGAAAAAATTACTTTACAAACGTCTCAAGTTAGAAAGAAAATATTTGTTTTAAGCGAGATTACAAGGAAATATGCCTAAATGCGAACGAATAAAAAATATGTTTTCCGTAAACATATACATCTATTCATTAATTCTCAAGTAACGCAGTAACCTTCATACAAGGTTATCATACTTAGAACATTATCCACACACACACACATAAAACGGTTATTTAAAGTTACACGCTATAATGTGTGTCCAAACTACTGACAGTATTGTCGCGCCGAGTTGTAAAATATTTATTAATTTAAAATGTAACAAAGTTATAACACCTTATATATTTTTCAGACTGTCAAAACGATACATATTTTAAGTGTTTCATCAACATATAACGATCCACGTATGACAGTGAGCATCAGAACTCGCCCCCCGCTAGTACAATGGTATGTCTATGGATTTATAACGCTAAAATCAGGGGTTCGATTCCCCTCGGTGGGTTTAGCAGATAGCCTGATGTGGCTTTGTTAGAAGAAAACACACACACGCATCAGAACTCTCCAATACAAAAATACTATTCAGCACATACGAGGTCTGTTCAAAAAATACGCGGACTGACGTCATAAAACAAAATGTACTTTATTTAGAAGTTACAGGTCTAGGACCCCTTCAAAGTACTCTCCTCCACAACGCACACACTTATCCCAACGGTGTTTCCACTTGTTGAAACAGTCCTGGTACGCTTCTTTTGTAATGTCCTCCAGCTCCTTCGTCGCATTTGCCTTAATCTCTTTCTTTTGAGTTTGGGGAACAAGAAAAAATTGCAAGGAGCAAGGTCAGGTGAGTAGGGGGGTTGGGGAAGAACAGTGATCGAGTGTTTGGCCAAAAACTCACGAGTTCTGAGGCAAAATTTCGCGGCAACGCGGTACATTTTCAATTTTTCGGTCAAAAAATCTCGTAACAAGATCCAACTGATATCCCACACTCTTCAGCAAGCTCCCTAACAGTCAGACGTCGATTTGCCCGCACCAGGGTGTTGATTTTGTCGACGTGTGGGTCGTCAGTTGACGTGGAAGGACGTCCAGGACGCTCATCATCTTCAATGGACTGTCGACCATCCTTAAAACGTTCATGCCACTTGAAACATGCCGTACGCTTCACAGCAACATCACCGTAAACCGTGTTAAGCATAGCAAAAGTTTCAGTCGCAGATTTTCCAAGTTTAACACAAAATTTAACAGCAAGTCGTTGCTCCTTCAGGTCATTCATTCTGAAATCCGCCAAACGAAAAAATCGCACTTCACTTAAAACCGCGTAGCTAATACACAAATGAAGATAACTGCAATCGGGAAATGGCGTCGTAATCAGCTGATCTGTGCGAAGGTAGCGACACCAAGCGGATTCCCCTGGAACCAACTGGAGCCGCGCAATTCAAACAGTCCGCGTATTTTTTGAACAGCCCTCGTATCTCTGTTATATATATGTATGTCTGTGTGTGTGTAGTATACATATTTTAAATAGAAAATTCTTGTTTGTATTACCATTATTTGATTTTGAGTACCAGGATGTGTCATAAGATTGGTAAACCCACCAAGAACAACCGAACTGCTATCAGGAAATATTGACTAATTTGATTTCTTGTGGTGTTCGAACTAATATGCCTTCAGTTAGTTTGCATGTTTTGAATTTCGAGAAGATCTACACGAAGGCAATCTGCGCTAGTCATCCCTAATTTAGCAGTGTTTCACTAGAGGAAAGGCAGCTTGTCGTCACCACCCACCGTCAACTCTTGGGCTACTCTTTTACCAACGAATAGTAGAATAGACACATTATAACGCCCTAATGGCTGAAAGGGCAAACATGTTTGGTGCGATGGGGATTCGATCCCGCAACCCTCACATTACGAATCGAGCACCCTAGCCACCTGACCATGCCGGACATGCCTTTAGTGACCGACAGTATTTATGCAAAACAACTGTTTAGTTTCATTTATTTTTTTCTGTATGTGCTTTTCTCTTTATGCAATGAAAATTATATCAAGTATAGTTTGATGATTAAATTCTATTGATTGTTTAAGAATAAAAAAGACTTAGCTAATTTTCAGTTAAGTTATGTTGACCGTGTTAAGATAATTATTAAGCGTTAACTTTACTGTTCTATAAGACAAACCAGGTTAAGCGTGTCCAAATAATTTTTCGAGACAAAGGACATCAAGTATACCTGCTTAACATAATTACAGTTAGCTTACAAGATACGTGTGTATAAAATGTGCAAGCTATGCTAGTGTTCATCATGCTCAACAATGACGTCAAAACTCTTACTTATACAAACGTTTATTTGAGAAATAACGCTATGTGATTTGATGTTGGACATCTACATAGCAGCATAAATTCTTACAAAGATAACAAAAGCATTCGATAGAATATCTTATTGCAAATATATCAAATTAAAAGCCTACAACTGTCGTAAATTAAAGTGAACTAAAGTAAAACTCTATTATTGTGTAGCTGTTTTTATGGACTTGAACATAAAAGCCTGAAGTGGAAAAATTATAAAATTGTTAGCGAATCAGGTTTGGTTTGCTTTGAATTTCGCGTAACGCTACACGAGGGATCTGTGCGCTAGCCGTCCCTACTTTAGAAGTGAAAGACAAGAGGGAAGGCAGGTGGTCATCACCACCCACCGTTAACTCTTGGGCTACCCTTTTATCAGCGATTAGTGGGATTAACCGTCATGTTATAGCGCCCCCACGAATGAATGGGCGAGCATGTTTGACGTGACGGGGATTCGAACCCGCAGCCCTCGGATTACGAATCAATTAACTTAACCACCTGGTCATGCCGGGCCCAGCAAGCCACGTGGATTTATAGACTTAATTTAAACCTGAGTTTAGTGGTATTTTTTCTTGTACAATGGGTTAAATTAACAATGTACAATGGGTTAACATTGTAATCGCACATTATTGATTAAGCACTAGAAAGACACGTGATTCGTGAAATTATGAGTTGTTTTTTCATTTGTTGGTTTTGATCCCGGTTTAATGGCTTTTTACTCGATATTAATATTAATAAATCATCCATCTAAAGGTATAGGCGAGACACGCGGACACGCAAATCATACTTTTAGATTATTCTTGTATAAAATATTTATGGTGATCTTAACTATGTTGTGACTATGGGCTATCTACTTACAGAACTACAGCCGGTTTTTTCAAAGTTTTATGAGGTTATTTTGTGGGAAAGTGGTTATATAGATAAGTTGCCTTATGAGGGATTAGATAAAAACTATATTTGTTTTACAACATTGTCAAATTCATCCTGAATTTGCGATTCTCAGTTAGGCCTAACAAAATTAATCATAACATTCACTGAAAACGTATGTCATATTATAGCTTATCCTACTATCTAATACCACACCAGTTATATTCAATACATTTTAATTAATGTTTTCTATTCACTGTTTTTCTAATAAACAGTAATTAAAATTTATCTATCAAGTATACACAGCTAGGGGTAAAATTTTATTCTTGTGTACATGGAGCATTCGTAAGCAGCTGTTGATGAAGATTATGACACCACCTGGAATAAAAACGTTTAGCTCAGTTTTCAGGTTACCTTAAACTAGTTCAATGCGATTTGATTATGTTTCCCGTTATTTAAAATTTCAAATAAGGTTGTACAATGTTTTTCATTTTGTATTGATGATTTCGTACTATATAGTTTTCATGAATATCGGAAATACAAGTTCCAATTGTTATCTGTTCCTAGCAAACTTGTCGTTTAAAGAACGAGGAGGACAAATGATCCTGTTTCAATTAATCGTTTTTCTAAAATTGCACCGATTTTATTATTTACTATTGTGTGTTTTCTGATGAATGAACGCAATTATTTCAATGAACTATGAACAGAAAAATTATATTGCAAATGAATTCAAGTACAAAGTGTGTTTAACAGGCTACCTGAATGTGCATTACGAAACGAAGGACAGAAAGAGATAAAAATTCCGAGTGCGAATTCAAATAAAACTACATCGTCTTTATATTTATTATTTGCACAGGTCTTGAATGCACACTTGAAAATAAAATAGTTGATATCCTGAATTTTTTTCTGCTGCAGTTCTGAAGTAATAATATGTTTTTTTTTATTTCTCCTTTCATATTATTTTTAAAACCTGTTTTACTTACATGTTATCTCTTCATTTTCATACTTTTTCATGTATTTTTCTTTCTCAGTTTAATCTTTTTTATACATTTTGGGGGATAATTCATCAAAGTACTATCTGCATCAGATCTTTCTATTTATTAAATGAATATTTTCTGCTAAGTCTGTATAAAAGACTATATAATAAAAACGAATAAAGATGGATTATAGTAAAATAAACTAACCTCTGAAAAGTCAACATGTTTATTTAGAAATGAACCAAAAACAAGAAATTGTTATTAATATGTAAAAGTTCGTTTCAATTTCAGCTCATTTTTAATAATAAAGGGAAGTTGTGTGTTCACGATTCGTGTCTGTGTGCCGCTTAGAACGGTTACTGCTTGCGTTACGTAGTTTTAATTGTCGAACTATATTTATTTTTGCTCACGAACATTTAATTAAATTCATTTGGAAGATAGATAAAATGGAAATATTTCAAGAAACTGAAACGTTCGTATAAGAAAAACGTATATTTATCTTACATGAACTTTTTAGATTAAATTAGGTGTTCTACATTTTTCAAATATCACATTTGCGAAACGTCGATAATTTATTTAGATTTTAAATTCGTATTCAACATTTCCTAAACGGCGGACACCTGCTGTAATTTCTAACTTGTACAATGACATTTTACATGAGTTTTGTTTGGATGATTATTTAACCATAATTAAATTCATCCTTTTTTCTTATAAATTTCAAATAACAACAGAGTCTAACCATAGTTGATCACCGCTTGATTGTTGTAAATCACAATGCTGCACAATGGGCTATTTGTGCTCCCCACCGCAGGTATCGAAACTAAATTTTGAGCGTTTTAAGTCCACCGACTTACTGCTGAACCACTGGGTATCTTTTAATTATTACATTGGATTCAGGTTATCGAAAATGAAGAATTCTCAATAAGAGTTAATATTTTTGTACCAATAATCAATGAATTCACAGGCATTTGATTAATAGCTCAGTCAAAACATAATTTATTTTTCACGCCCATCACCGATAGGCTTAATCACATTGAATTGTCCGAACAAAGAGTAACTGATTTGATATGTTAATCACAATTCTATTCAATCATGCATGAAGAGCAAGCCAGTTAAAGTAATTTATTTCGTACACCAATCACCAATAGATTCAACGTTGAATAATTCGGTTAAACTGTAATTTCTTTAGTATACTCTTTCGCAAACGTGTTAGATGGTATATGATGAGCAACCCAGATGAAAGAATTTTCTTGCTTTATCCACCTCGATTAGGTTGTCTTTTTATTATTGTAATATAGTAAAAACAAAATGTGTATGGTAATTTAGCCATACACTTGGAGATATTTCTGAAATACTGTCGATAATATAAAAAGATATTTTAATATCGACCGATCCGCACATGGACTGGAGTTTCTCTAAGACCAAAACTATAACAGAACGCAATTTTGTTAGTAATTGGTAACATTCCGAAAACATTGCGTAATAGACAGACTAGATTGATATTATACAATCCTTGTACAGGATATGTACTTTTGATCAGAATTATACAAACGTCTTAGAATAGTGCGGAATTTACACTTTAAATTAATACTAAAAATCTTCCAATCGTAAGCAATAGGCATTTTAGATTAATACAAGACAACTAACCTAGAATAGTACCAGTATAACAAATTAGAAAATTCTCTCTAGACAGTCTCGTGATGGACGAGGCAAAGTAATACCAATTCAGAATCATCTTACCTGTTTTTTGCTCAGTCAAACTTTCTAATGCAACAATTTGACACACGATGGCACAATGTCGTTACTACTTGGTTTCGATTTCAACTTTAGTTATTTTAATATGCAAAGCATTTCACGCAAACACACTCGTGTGTAATTTCTTAAATAATTAACTTTTTGCTAAATACAGTTTCCGAGGACTTTCTCGACTTACTTAAGTCTAAACTACGCATGTAAAGTTAATTCAAAACACATACCGACGTTTTTGCATATTTAGTTAAGTTTGCGTTCGTTACCACTTTAAATTTTCTTTACTTTGTGATAACTTCAGTTCGTTTTATAGAATAATATAAAGAACTTTTATCTACTTTTTCTTTGCTAATGTGTTTAGTTTTCATTTTTCTGAGTTTTTAATTCACCTTGTAAAATAATGTCAAACACTGAATGCTTATAGCTGTTCCATATATTGTACAGAATCATAAATACAGAATTTTGCTTTATTCTTTATTTTAAGTGCAACTTTATTGAATAAAGTTACGTCTATATGAGATTGTTTGTCTAACTGCGCAAAGTGCTTTTCAAATAGACCAGGATTTATTGAGCTAACATATAATGCCTGCAATAAAGCGTAACGTCAACGCCATGTGTGAAAGTGACAGAATGAGGAACATTCAAGCAAAGGGCATGAAAACTACTGTAAATGTTTTACAGGTCGCGGCTAGTATAGTATTAAAAATCCTTCACTAGCAAAGTGCTACGCCAAACAGACAAACGTTAAACTGTTAACCAACCTTCAATAAAGGAGTGCACAAGTAATCAAGCTATACTGGCAGTAGACAACCTTCATTAGAACAATGCAAAACTAAACAGACACAATGTTAATACTATACAACCCTCTCTAGAATAATGAAGAAACAGACACATCAGATTAGCAATATACAACTCTCTCTAAAATAGTGAGGGAGTGGAATCATTAGATTAGTAACGTACAACTCTAGAATTGTGAGGGAGTGGAATCATTAGATTAGTAACGTACAACTCTAGAATTGTGAGGGAGTAGACACATTAGATTAGTAATGTACAACCCTCTCTAGAATAGTGAGGGAGTGGAATCATTAGATTAGTAATGTACAACTCTAGAATTGTGAGGGAGTAGACACATTAGATTAGTAATGTACAACCCTCTCTAGAATAGTGAGGGAGTGGAATCATTAGATTAGTAATGTACAACTCTAGAATTGTGAGGGAGTAGACACATTAGATTAGTAATGTACAACCCTCTCTAGAATAGTGAGGGAGTGGAATCATTAGATTAGTAATGTATAACGCTCTCTAGAATAGTGAGGGAGTAGACACTTTAGAATAGTAATGTATAACCCTTTCTAGACTAATTGTTGTACTAGACATGTGAAATTACTACTACACGAATCTCGCTGGAACAGCTGTGGGAGTAAAAAAGACTAGATCAGTATTACATAACCCTCGCGTGAATAATCGCGGGTATATAGAGTACAACATTAATATTACATAATTCTGACTAGAAGAGCAACAACAGACAGGTTAGTACTGAGTAGTTATCTCTAAAACAGTAGCAAGAAGGAAGAGACAAAGGCAAGGACTTGATCAGCCAGTGTTCTCAGTCTTGTTGTTTTCCTTAATTGTACTTATAGAAAATTGAAGAACTCCGTTATATGTTGGATTGTATAATAAAAGCGAGTGAGAATACATAATAAAAGTTTTAGTCTTAGATATTAGTGAAATCATATGGAAGGACAATAGTCTTAACAAAACCAACTACTCTTATTCTAAGAGGTTCCAACACTAACCATTATAAAACATAACATTGCAATTCAAGGATCTGTTTTAAAGCTCTTATTGATAAAACGCCATTAATATTGTAGGCTGAAATATAAAATTCGAAAAAGAAACTAAAGAGTATTTACGTTTCTTTAACATGAGTCTTCATAAAACACCTAAGTAATCTAGACTCTGGTAAGTTTTAATTTGTTCCGCTCGTTAATTCATTACTGCAGGAAGACAAAATAATAACAGTATTAATGCGAGCTGTTTTTTTACATTATTCTACTGTTTTCGAATTCTGGTCAAATATCCTCAAAAATATCATACGAAGAGGTTACACTTACTTCAATGTTTGCAGTATCCGCTAATAGATGGTGCTACTTCTGATTATTATTGTTTGGAAAATTTAATATGAAGTGTTTAATTAGGTTTAAACTTATACTTTGGGATTACGGAGCTAGTAAGCCCTTCGCATAATTAGATATAATGCAAAACGTAACCATTAAACTTGGTTCTCAGTAGGTGGCGATACAGAAGCTAAGACTAAAAATTTGTTATTAATACATCATGTTAACAGAATGTCGCAACTGATGAGTGTGCGTAAAAACGACTTTTTTTTTTTTTGCACTCTTAGCATGTGTACTTATGAATATTCTTCAATATAAATTGTTGTTATTGTATCGGTGCGCCCAATAAGATAAGAATAAAATGTACGAAACCCACTACACACATATATATTTAACTCAAATATTTATCATTTACAAAGAAACCTACGAAAGGACCTGAATTTAACATTTGTTAAATATAAATAAATGTCTGTACTAGACGTTGAACAATTTTGTGGTGTCTCACTAATATATGCTGCGTGGCGTGGTTGCTGATTTAATAAAAACTTCCTCTAATTACAGCTGATGGCAAAATGTAAAAATGTGAAATGTCACTCAATGAACGACAGTAAAAAAATTCTACCAGGAAAGTCAGAGGAAGGGGAGAAAAATAATCTAATTATTCATCATGTTTATAGCACGACAGTGTAGCCTAATATATTAATGCTTCCCCCTCCCCGGCTTTGGTATTTAGTTATAGTATAATGACACTTGTGTTTCTTCATTAAACTTTCCCTGGTAATGCCTGAATTATACATACAATTAGAAATACAAGCATGTACTGTCACCTACACATGTTAACTAAACAAATCAAGTCCAACTGACAAACGTATTATTTTTCCGCTTTATATAATTTATTTACAAAACGAACAGCATACAGACTGAACACCATCGTATGATAAATGCATGAGACAAAACACATTAAAACAAAATAAAGCTTCCAGGAATCTGGTAATTTATTTAGGTGGTCATTTGAAAACAATAATAGAAAGAGAGGAATGTGTTTGGTTAACAACAATAAATAAAAAATATTCTAAACTTAAATCCCAGATGAGGAATACTTTTTTTTTTAGAAATATAAAAGCTTCTGAAGACCTCTCACATTCTCTGATGACTAATTCATTAAATTATATTTGCCCATCACTGACAGAAGTATGATAAAATGTACAGTGGAACCATTAATCTCTCCTAATATATTTTGGTGACTGGAAAGAGAAGCCTTTTATCTTTCCTAACAAACAAGGTTTGGCACAAATGCGTGTTGCAGGTTCGAATTCCGTCACCAAATATGCCCTTTTAGCTTGAGATAATTATAAGATAACAGACAACACCACTGCTCCGTTGGTAAAGAGTAGTCCAAAAGTTGGCCGGTGGCTAGTGCTGTCTAGCTGCCTTCCTTCTAGTATGTCATTTCTAAATTAAAGACGACTAAGGCACATGGCTCTCGTGACGCTTTGAGCGAAATTCAAAGAAACAAAAAAACAAGCATGCTAAAACATTTGGTGACTTGAATTAAAAGCCCTTGATATAACAAATAAGTAACGTGGTTTTCTATCACTCCTAAAATACACAGATGACTTCAGTGAGGAGCCGTCCATCTCTTATAAAATACAGAGGTGATTTGAGTGAGAACTATTCTACCTCTCCAGAACACACAAGCGCTGGAGTGAGAAGTCATCTATCTCTTCTGTATCACATAAATTACTTCAGTGTGGAGTTATCCATCTCTTATAAAACACACAGATGAAGTGAGTGAGAAATTCTCCACCTTCCCTTAAACACATGGGTGCCATAAATGAGGAATCATCTGTCTTTTCTGAAACACATAGTTGACTCGAATGAGGAGATCTATGTCTTAAGAAAGGAGTCATTTATTTCTTCTAACACACATAGGTGATTTAAGTGAGGGTCCATCTACCTCTTCTAGTGTATTGAGGTCTCCTATTTCTTTTAACCCTTTGATTAATTATTTGATTATGTTCTTTTATGGGGGGGGGGTTATATTCGGATTTACTTGTAACCCTTGTAACGTGGATTGTTAAGTGCTAATCTTTTGAATTTAGTATCAGTTTAATTTGGATCGTTAAGTGCTAATTGTTGAATCTAGTACTAGTCTAATATCAATATCTAACTCTATTCGCCAGCGGTTTACTGTTTGTGGACTCTCTCTTTACTCTCTGTATCTTGTTTTTAACAAAAACATGAATTCCTTACTGGCTTAATCCGGAACAAGAGATATGAATGCCTGAAATAATTCAATTATTCTTTGATGTCTTTAGCAACATTTAGTGAATATTTTAAGGCTTCATTCGGTTTAATTCGTTTTTGAACATGTAAGTGTATCAGAAGTTATAGATCATCTGTTTGAAAATTACTTGCAAACTCATAGAATGCTTAACAACATATAAAGAAACTGAAACCGTATGACTGACCAGCATATATTATAGAACAACGCCGCAACAGTCAGATTTCTGTTTTGGTTCTTACTTCCGACATGGAATGTTTTCATAGTACACCACTGACACATCTTGTCTAGATAAAGAGTCTACGTACGATACATATTATATTTTACACTGATTTAGCTTAAAGACGAATAAGAATCGTCTTGAAATTTTTAAATGTCCTACAGTAATTCCTGTTGGCTGAATTCGAAGTTGATATCCGTTTTCTCCATTACGTGCATATTTTTTACAAACATTTTTTACATAAGTGAATAATTATCATTGAAATCGCGTCACATTTTTTATGTTAAAATGTTCACAACCACTAGCTATAGATTTCTCTATTTTGGCGTGAGAGTCTTATTGACCATTCTAAACCACACGAGAAGCACACCGCTTGCATATAAACGGTTAACAAGCCTCATGATGTGTTATTTCTGGATAATATTTGTTTGTTCGTACACTTTGATTTTTTTTCAATATTATTTATTCGTCGTTATGGAAAAAATGGGGTTCTGCAAACGATCCAAACATATTTTGTTATATTTATGGTAAATTTGATCTAAGTAAGAGAGATTTTTATATAAACTCTTTACCTGATGAAAAAAAGAAAAAGAATATTATTTTTAAAATCCACGTAGCTCAATTATTAAAAATATATTATTAAAATCAAAACAACTTTTATGAAGTTTAAGCTTACAAACTTATATAATCGCAATGTCATGTGATAATGATGGTAGTATTGAAGTTACATTAGTTTCTAAACTAAGCTTTCTGTTTCATCCTAGTTTATTTTCTGTAGCAATATCGCTGAATTTCAACATGTTGAAGGCCCAAAGTGGCCTATTTCCACTTACTTAAATTTTTGAAGGTTGAGAATTTGATAGGGGATTAAGGCTTGTTCTCAGATATTATCAATGTTTCTTACACTAGACATAAAACGCCCAATGATTATATCTGATAGCATAACCATATTACAAAAAATACTGAATGTTATTCTTGTTAATAAATCAATTGTTTGAACTTATTTTTCAAAGTAGAAAGCTAGATATTTGGCACTGTTAGTTGTTGAATGATAAGTGCGTACTTTTGCAAAAACTACACTGAAATATCGTTTTACGTAACATAATCATCTCCAGGTTATCGGTCTTCTTCTAATGTTTTTACTTGGAACTATGATATAGATGATATTCACCACTATCAAGATTACCGCAGCACTTCTTATGATTACTTTCTTTCAGTTGTGTTTCTCTTACGTTATTTGTACTTTCAATCCCCAAAAGATTCGATGTTTTCATTTCCAGATACTCTTTATGGGCTTACTTTTTGTTATTTTTTACGCTGTATATCTTCACTTACAATGGAGAGGAGGTGTTATTGATCTTCACAAATGTTTTTTTTTCGAGATACCAACTATATTTGCTTTTAGAATTGGATTCAAGTCTTGAAATAAACGTTTAATATGCAACAGTTTTCTAAGCGGGCTTCTCTGTGTAAAGTAAAAAAAAAAAAAAAAAAACAGAACAAAACAGATATGGATAGAATCTGTTTAGATTAATAGGTTAGATTAGGAGCAGACTCGTAGAAATAGCGAATTTGGTAATTAACTGGCTTGGGGGAGGGCAGAAAGAACAAACGAACTTGACGAATACGTAAGTGTCTGAAATAAATATATAAGGGCACAAAACAAGAAGGAATGGAAAACGTTGTGAAATTGGACGGGATTGTAGAACAGGCTGAATAATAGGGTAGGTTGGAGGTATTTGAAAGTGAGTTACAAATGGAAGGGTAACTTAATGAAATATTGTATAAAGATTAAAGGATAACTAAAGTGGAATGTTATATAAAGATGGAAGGGTGGTTATGATTAAATGTTGTATAACGATGGAGAGGTAAGTGTGTTGGGAGTTTCGATTTAGATGTACGTTGAAAATTGAAAAGCGAGTATGGTGGGAGGTTAACTATGATGAAAGGTTAGATGTGATGGATAATTTAATAAATGTAGTCGAGTAAGAAAAGCGTAATATTAGTTAAAGAAAGAAAAATTAATTTGATGGACAATTAGATGTGATGAAAGCTGAATGGTAGATATGGTGGAAGGCTTGGCAAGGGCGGAAAACAGATCGATGTGCGAGAAAAGAATTGTATGATATTTATCCAAAAATAATCTTATGTCTGTCGAAATATAAATGGCAAACTATAATGAAATCGAAACAGAGTGTGATTTTAATGTTGGATTATTGATATTACTAGTGAAAATTGTTCTTTAATTAGACATCTTATATTTTCGTTCATTTATTTTTATTTCGATGAGAAGTTATATTCGTGATAAAGTACAGTAAACAGAAAGCTTTGCATATGAGAGGCGATTTTTTATTAACATACAATGTGAACTACATTCAACACGTTTACGCCGCTTAGATCCATTTCCATTGGTTAATAAATTTCTAATATACGTGCTTCCGACATTAAGTACCAGACAGTTTCCTTTCCTCTACCGTATTCGCTGGTGAAAACTACTTGTTCTGTAAGTTCACAGGCAACATTTACTTTAATGAAATACTTTAATTTCTTTTATGAGTCACAAGGTTTACAACAAATGTTATACAAATACATTACGAAACATACTTTGATCGTGTGGTCAAGGTAGTAGCATAGATAACTGGCGCCGGTCACATGGTTGTTGCCTGTGGCGTTAGCGAATTGTTTCGTGTACCATAAAGACAGCTGTTGAGAGTGAGATAAGACTTATACACAGCTTCTCCTGGTTTCTATATCCCTTCGAGAATTTACTAATTAACAAGTGTGGTTATTAATAAACTAGTGCCTTTCTTTTATCCCCCTTAAAGCTTATGTTAAGAGTTTAAAGATATTTTTAAAAAGCCAAGATTGTGATATAGTTTGGCTTCTGAAGGGAAATTTTCTTCTCTGAAAGGGCTTAAGATTTTTTAAAAAAAATTAAGGATTGCATACATATTAACGACTGTTTTAAGACTCATAAGTATGCTGGAAGAAAAGAATTCAAACCACGTGCAGTAAATTTACATCATGACTAGCAAAAGAGATATTTTGATACATTACATCTAGCTTACGTGGTATCTTCAGAGGACTGTATTTTAAAGTATTTAAAGTCGAAAATTTATTTTTCTGTAAAGTCACACAATCTGCGCTGTGTGTACCACAGAGATCAAACTCCGCATTCTAACCTTACAAACACTAAATCTTTCCTTTAAGCCACTAGAGGACAAAAGTAGAAAGACATAAGCGTTTTTCTTATGTATACTAATCTATTAGTTTTTTGTTTTATTGTTAGAGATTCATTGAAGGTATATTAGTAGTAAAGTTAGTGTGATACATTTGCTGAAAATTAAATTTAGTAATTATTTTGCCAAGAAACGTTAAATTTGTGCTATAATGTCTTGTTCTATATTTTAAGCACTCGCTTCACTCTCAAGAAGCAAAAGTTGTTTGATATCTTTGTTTTATTGGTCAGATTGAAGAAGGTGACCTGTTTGTGTCATGTTTAGTATGAAAGCTACTTATTCTTTGAAACTAATAAAACGAGCGGTTTTAAAATATACGAACTTTATAAAACTTGTTGCTCACTTCTGAGCAAAACCAACGCCATTAGTGTGCTCAAAACAACAAGGCATTAATGAAAGTGTGAACTTTTGTTTACATTTTACAAAAAAAATAATAACACCTAATGTTAAACGACATGGTTTTCAATAAGCAACCTTAATTCCTTGAGACGCGAATATTTATTTCAGTTAGTTGCAAATTAAATCAGTTGGCGAAGTGCGTGGAAAGGGATGTTCTGTATATCACAACCAGCATTTTTACTAATGACTGAAGTTTTCGACGGAAGTTTTCACGAAATTCCATTTTTTAAAGTTCTTTCTATTTGTGTTTTATAGTAACGCCGACATACTTGACACATGTTAAATCTGTACATAATTCGTTTCATAGTAGTTCCAAAATAAACTTGTACTTCACACAGCTTAAGTCCCTACACAATTCGTTTTTAGTAGCACTGTAATAAGTTGATACTTAGCACAGCTTAAGTCTATACATAATTCGTTTCATGGTAAAATAAGCTAGTACAAGATATTTGTTCCATATCATGAATCTTGATAGTGGATTATAATGGGAATCGCAAGGGATTGCACAAAAACCTAATAGAATGTCCGGGAAAAAAAATAAATAAAAATTTAGTTCAGACAGCACTTTAAAACCTTTACTGTTGACCGCTAAAGCTGTATATATATAAAAATGCACAAGGAAGTACGCTTATTAGACTTACATGGACAAGAAAATCCACTCAAAAAGGCTCGTTTGAAAGCCTTACTATTATAATTTCGTTGCCAGCCTACGACAAAAACTGCTTGGTATATTGCACCCAAACCTTCTGTAGAATACCAAATAAGGTACGGCGAAGGTTGTAGGGGCATTGAAAAATCAATTTGCTTGTTCTGTATTTCCCATAAGCTAAAAAAACATCACGATTCTATTTAGTGTAAACGATGTTGTCATTACCCCTTGAAGTTAGCATTGTTACAGAAATCTTTTGTTCGCTCTTGAAGCTCAAGAGCAGGTTTTGGTTTGGTTTGTCTGCAATTTCGCGCAAAGCTACACGAGGGCTATCTGTGCTAGCCGCCCCTAATTTACCAGTGTAGACTAGAGGGAAGGCACCTAGTCATCACCACCCACCGCCAACTCTTGGGATATTCTTTTACCAACGAATAGTAGGATTGACCGTCACGTTATAAAACCCCCACGGTTGAAAGGACGAGCATGTTTGGTGTGACGGGGATTCGAACTCGCGACCCTCGGATTGCAAGTTGAGTCCCTTAACCACCTGGCGGTACCGGGCCTCAAGAACAGGGTGAAACAGGAATTACCATTCAATAGTAGGTGAACATTAGATGACTAATATTTTCTGAACGCTTTATGCACTATACAATCGATACTTTTAGAGAGCTAACCCCTATATTATGGATGAATTGTAGGAGAAAAAAATCAGTGCATATAATACTAAATTTTATCGTACACATTCATAGAATAATTAACAGACAAGGAGGTTTATTGAAAGTGATGTTTTAGACAGATGTGTTATATCTGAAAAGCTTCTTTTTTACTTTCAATATTTTATACGTGTTTAATGGAGTTGTGTCTTAGTCTTGGCATATATTTCCCTTTTGCTATACATTACACATCGAGAATTTAGTTACACAGAGACTACAAATGCTCATTATAGTCTCAAATACATTTCCATGACAATCTCCAGCTACAGCTTAACATTTTACATCTCGAACTAACGCGATTAAATAGTCAACAGCTACAGTAAATCATCATGAACCGTATCAACTAGTTACTAGCTAACTGTGTTTATTATCATTATAATTATCAAGGCAGCTGTCATATGAAATAATTCTTTACCAATAGATGAGCATTAAAAAAAGCCAACAAGCAAGATAAATAAATATTTGGGAGCTGATAAGCCTCCAAATAGGATTGTAAAAATAATAATAAAGGCTGAAGATACTGTGGATATTATTTACTCCAACTACAAACCCCTATTTTGGCTTCACCAAATGTAATTCTAGATAACAGCATGGAGTCAAAATAAAGGTTTGAAGTTTGAGAATCTCCGGCATTGTTTCGACGCTTTTACGACCCCTATTTCCAGGATTTTAATTTCCCAATTTTTTATTTATTTTGTGAAAGGTAGCTTCTGCATTTCTTTCAACAACTTTTATTGGACTTATTTATTGATCCTTTTATTTCATATTTAACTGTGTCACCCGTTTACATAATAGAGGTTTAGATATCATGAGTTCCACATCTGTATCTAAGCTGTACGTATACGGTTTTTGCGAATTGTGCTGGTGCAAAGTAAATTATTGAACAAGCAAGAATAAATATAGCCTGACAGCTAGCAGCCTTTTAAATGTTTTACATTTGAATTATAAGCAAAGGCGGTAAAAAGTTACTATTGAAATGTATAAGTCTGACAGTTTCGCTATCTGTCTATGAATTACTGAAACCGTACAAGGTAAGTAAAGATAACATACTTGTGCATGAAAGTATTTATTATGATAAAAGAACAACTTAGTACACACGTTTTCTCTAGATTTGGTGTTACGTGGAAGAATCGGAATTTAAAAACATGATTTTCGATTACATTGGTTAGGTCGTGATGAGAATACTCGAATAGTGAACAATTAATATTAATAAAAGCTTTTAATGTTTATTTGATTTATTTGCTTGGATTCTCGCACATAGATTCTAAATGGCTACCTATGTGTTATAAGTCTCCAGACTCTTCGCTAGGCAACAGGAGGCAAGATTTCTAAGAATATCTTGTGTCTTCGGTTATAGAAATATCCAGATAAAGGAATGGCCTTAAGCTAAATATTGAATTAGCACAAAATACCTGTTTTAATAATAATTTCAATCATTTAAAGCTCCTTTGAACATTAAAAGGACTAAATCCTTTGAGATGTATTTAGCAAATGGAATAAATAAATAGTCATTTTCATCTCATCCGTGAAGCAGCTTCAAACACCGTGTAAAATAATCTATAATTTCTAAGGGAAATAATTCGTAATCTATTTCAAAAGTAATGCAGCTTGGCACGTGGTTCATTGTATGCTCTCTAGTTGTTTGTAAACAACTGTCTATCAAAAAAAAGAAAACCTTGTCAAGCATAAGAGGAAATAGTAAAGATTATCAGTAAGGATCTATCTCATTTTAATATACAGGCATAGGTGGATGAAAAATACAGAAATTATGACCTGATTAAGTAGAAAAACATGCCCATCAGCATTCATAAGAAAATATCTCACGATGGGCAAGGTTTGTTTCTTTGTTTAGAATTAAGCACAAAGCTACACAATGGGCTATCTGTGCTCTGCCCATTACGGGTATCGAAACCCAGTATTTAGCGGTGAGTCTGCAGAGATACCGCTGTGCTACTGAAGGGCAATGGAGAAGATAAAAACTTTAATCCGGAAAATAATTCGTACATTATTTTAAATTAATCACAAAATAATAATTTCACATTTAGCTGTGACTTGTATTAATTTGTGAAGAAATTGTTGTAGTAAAAACGATCGTAGTTTTCTGTTAAACACACTGGGCTTTAGTTTTACATCACGCGCAGATAAAAAGAGGAGTATTTTGTAAGCAGGACGATAGCGACTAACAGCAGTGATTTTGATAATTTGTTTTGTACTGCCTTTATGTTTTTGTTATATTATATTTTTGCCTGAGAAACAAGTGAATGGATATTCTTTGTGTAAACATTTTGGTCATATATATCATCTTTAAATACTTGTGAAGTATAGTAATAACTTTGTTTTAAAAAAACACTATAAAATAGACTTCAACATGCGGAGATTAGTAACTCCACCTAGGGACAGAGAAGTTGGCTTACATGTTATAGCCAGATAAGCCATCGAGCTGCAACTTGTCACAAGACATATCATCGATGGATCATGTTATCGACATTATTTCTTCAAAGTGCTACCTTATCGAAAAGACACGAAAACACTTACACTACAGAAAATGTTAAGAAATATTTTTCAATAAAAAATTGGCACATATTTTTTTCGTTATAATTTTATACCGTTCGATGAAAATTAAAGCCTAAGCCACTAAAAAACACAAAACGATCGATTAATTAAATATTAGTGTAAGTACATAAAACATTCATGTATATAATAATTCTTATTAAATATGCGCTTTTGCAACAAAATAGTTAGGTGGTAAGATGTCGCATTTGGTGACGTTTAATCATATTTCGATGAGAAGGTACATCGATAAGATGTCTACCAATAAGGTGTTAGTTCATGTTAGCGATATAAATGCATTTTTTTTTAGTAAAATATAGAGTTAAGGAGCAAATGAAATTTTACTCGGAAGTGTTCCAATCATTATGTTTTCAAACCACGTTTGATCTTTATAAAGTGTAAGCAGTTAAATTATCATTCTAAAAAGGGTGTAAACCTGAGAGGCATGATTAGCTTTTCGACCATTCTAAAATTAAGTTAGTTCATCGTTTGGTTAACAAGATTTTCACTATGAGACAGTCTAGCAACATCTACTGTGTCGTCACTTAATTAATAGGAGAATAAGTGCTGCTTCCATTATACCTACAGTTACAGTGCTGTCCATTACTGACTAGGGTATTTCAAACACATATTTATGAACGTAATACGACAAGCAAATCACTAATCTAATGTCATCTTCGAAGACTCGACGTATGATTTATGTAGTCTTTATGAGAATTATGTTAATCATATTTCTGGTAAAGCTAACCTTTGTGGTTATCCATGTTTTTAATTATTAATAAACCCTTGAATGTTGCTTTTGTCAAGTCTGAAACTAATAATCAAGTGAGTAAACTCTCTTCTCTCCAATCTAGCCAATTAATCCTGAAATTGTAATGCAACATTCTGCTTAACGCAGTGAATTAGAATAATTTTGATGCTGTTAATACATGATATAAACTTGTTTAAGAACTTGATTAAGATATCAGTTTACTTCAGGATCCATTTGAATTTGGAAGATCAATGCGATTTAGAGAAGAGAGTGAAAATAATGTTAAATTAGTACTGGCTGTTAACATTTATGTTAAATAGGTAGAGTTAATTACACAGCATGTCTACAGCAGGTGTAATGTTAGTTATTAAGCTGTTAATAAGTATTTGTACAGTATAAAAAATACTAGCAGAACTAACACCTTGAGAAAAAGGCTGTTTAGTTTAGAAATATCACATCAGTGTTTTTATGAGTAACAGCTAGCTGTTATAAAGCGTTTATCTATTGCCTCAAGCAATAACGACGTGCCAAAATTGCCTACTCTCATATGACAACTGAAATATGGGGGTGGAACTTATTCTAATTCAGTTGTGCATCGTACTTGATGGTTCTTTTTGCTATTTAATGTTATAAAAATGCAAAAACTTTCACTGAGAGCTATTTTTCAGAACCGTTAGATCTAAGCAGGTATAATTACCAAAATAGTAACGATGAAGTCGTTATGGTGACGTCATATTCGGATATTGAAATCGTGCGAGCTATCCGACAATATCTTCCTGGATTTATTATTTTGCAGTTTTACATGTTATTTTTTTCCGAGACCTTTGAATGAGGCCAATATAAGACGTTTAAAAAATTCAAAACCTTACCTCTATCTACTATGGTCACATTCGAAACATCACTTCTACTTACTTTGAAAATACTATGAGTTTGTTTGTTTGTTTGTTTTGGAATTTCGCACAAAGCTACTCGAGGGCTATCTGTGCTAGCCGTCCCTAATTTAGCAGTGTAAGACTAGAGGGAAGGCAGCTAGTCATCACCACCCACCGCCAACTCTTGGGCTACTCTTTTACCAACGAATAGTGGGATTGACCGTCACATTATACACCCCCACGGCTGGGAGTGCGAGCATGTTTAGCGCGACGCGGGCGCGAACCCGCGACCTTCGGATTACGAGTCGCACGCCTTACGCGCTCGGCCATGCCAGGCCTTAATACTATGAGACAGCGGTAATTTTACGGATTTACAACGCTAAAATCGAGGATTGATTCCCCTCTTGGTCACAGCAGATAGCCCGACGTGGGTTTGTTATAAGAAAAACACACACAAACACTCAAAATCTCATCTTCCTCTAACTTCCTTCAAAACACTGGATATTTAATTCTGCCTTTAGATTTTACAATGAATTGTACCTTATGAGACATAATAAACTCTTATTTCTACAGTATCATACCACATAATAGATATTATTATGAATTCATGGTTTTAAGATATTTCAGGAGAATGCGCAGAAACGTACTCAAATGAAACAGTTAACAATAAACAAGTTATATTTATTCATGTCTAATCCTTACATAGATAAATTTTATTGGTTACGGCTTTATGTCGACATATCTCTCGCGAAAATACATTAATACCCAAGGCGTACATAACACCTAACATCAGTTCAGGAGAGGTCTAGCAATGCAGTAACATTATAGTAACAACGTCTTTTAGCGTGAAAAGATAGTCCAAGTTACGTATTATCACATTTTGTTCAGACGAGTGTTTCATTGACATTCTGAAATTCAATACAACAGTACGGGTAGACCACAAGGAAAGAAAGCGGCTGATTTTGACAGTATCTTCATTTATTTGGCGTCAAGAATGAAATACACAATCAGTGAAGAAAAACATACATGCGTATCTAAAAATGTAAGAAGCCGCAAATTTATTTGGTGGAATCAATGATTAGAACATTGGAAGTAACTGTAGCGTTTTGAATCAGGCAGGTAGATATTGCATACAGGCAGACAGTGGCTGTTCGTGATCAATTTGGCACGTGGCGTCATCTATTAGTTTAACACGCCCTCATCTGTAAATTTCATTTCGAATTCAATGAGGGAAAAGCACTGTGAAGTGAACCTGTCGACTGAAAACTATAAAATTAAAGTTTCACTGAGAGTTCTGAAGTAAGTTTTCTTCTTACAGTAATAAACGTGTTTTCAGGTAAGCTATAATAAAAAGAAATAAATTACGAAAACATTTAGATCTAAAATTAGAAATATCATTGGTAAAACTAGAACATACATAACTGGGACAATACTTAATGTAAATACGCATTGAACTTGATAAGGATCCAAGAAAAGTTTCAGAGATAAATATCAACAGTTATCTAGTCTATTTTGAGTTTTTCACATTTTTAACACAAGGACTTTGATACAAATAAGTAGACAAATTTCATTGAACTGACAAAAAAATTATCCTTAGACAGGTAACTTTAAAAGAAACCATTTTTTAAATAAAAGTAATTTTCCAGATGAGAATGTGTCACAGTCTGTAGACATGATTTGTATAGTAATAAATGCATGTACATCGATATATTCATAATTTTGCGTGCATTCATTGCACGTAAACCACGCATCAAGCTCAGTTTACTTATCTAGATGAACTTATTTGTAATCGTAAGCCACGAAGAAAAACAAAATTCTCAAACGAACTATGAGATAACGTTGCAAATGTGTAATCATCTTATGTTTCTTTTGGTCCGTCTCATTGATATATTTCTTTCTTTAGTTGTTCTATATTACGCAATATCTCAGATTAATTTATTTTTCCTTCAGCTCTTTTAACAGTTTATTTTCCATTTTCATGTCACTGTCTGTATAATATTTTCATAACAATATTGTTTTATTTATTTTTTAGATAAACTGACAGACTAAAGTTCAATTTAATGCCCCCCTCCCTCCCTCTGGCGTCCTATACTATTCCCAGTTCAATTAGAACATTTAACGATCAGTGCTGGAATACAGTTCTCTGTTTCTGGAGGAATTTATTGCATTTTTTTTTTAATCTAGAGGATTACTATATCGCGAATAAGATGTCATGTTTTGTTCCTCAGTAGGTTGTTATTCAAATTTAACCTAAAATCTACCCATGTTGAAGAAGTTAAACTGGAGTAATAGTTTTAGTCTAAGCCTAATCTACGTCCATCAGTGAAATTAACACTGCGGGTTAGTGTGCTTAAATCGTAAAAAAATCTTAGATACATTTTCAGCTCACTACTTTTATTGATCAATAAGAAAAATGGATATTTTTGGTTTTCAAAAGAAGCGCAACTTCATCTTCGGCTCTCTCATAAAACAGTGTTTGTACTGAATAGCATTAAATGAAGTAAATGCTTCTTGATTCACAATGTCAGAGATTACTTCTTGTTATGTTTCTGGAGACTTCTTGCTTTGTTAACGAATAACGTGTATCTTAAAGATACAGATAGTTCAAACCATTAGACCTGTTTTCGTTAAATATAAATATATGGAAGTGTAAGAAAATAATTTTCACATTTGTGAATAAGGACAGTTCGTTCGTTTGTTTTTGTATTTCGCGCAAAGCTACACGAGGACCATCTGCGCTTGCCATCCCTAATTTAGCAGTGTAAGACTAGAGGGAAGGCAACTAGTCATCACCACTCACCGCCAACTCTTGGGCTACTCTTTTACCGACGAATAGTGGGATTGACCACACATTATAACGCCCCTACGGCTGAAAGTACGAGCATGTATGGTGCGACAGGGATTCGAACCTGTGACTCTCGGATTATGAGTCGAACACCTTAACCCACCTGGCCATACCGGGCCAACAAGGAAAGAATGAGAGGTTTTTCTTGCATTTAAATAATTCTCTTACTGAAATCATGGTTATTCACGAGATCTTTTAAACTATTCCAATTAAGAGAAGTTTTTTTTTGTTGTTGTTGGTTGGTAAGTGTCAGGTCTATCTGTGCAGTGCGTAACACCAGTTTTTAAGCTCAATTTTTAGGGGTGTGAGCCTTTAGACATACAGCGTAGCGATTGGGAAACCCAAAATAAAGAAGTTTAGTTTCCAATAACTTTGTCTGTCCTATTTCCTACTTTAACATTTTACTGACTATTTTCAACTGTTGTTTAAGTTAGGAAGTAGGTTAACATAAAATAATTTTTCAAAGTGCTCGTTTTTTATTAACCTCAGATTGATTACCGTGTTTGTTATAAAAATTGCTTGTAAAGAAACGGTGTGATAGTAGTTTTGTCATAAAATTTATACATATATTTAGAATGATTATATCTTAAGAACCACTTGTTCTCATGGAAAACAGTTTCACCATTAGACTCAATAAGGATTATAAGTTTTATTCAGGAAAGTTTGGACATGATATAGCATGCTTATAAACCACATAATACTATATTATTAAATTGCTTTTGTGGAAAACAACATTGATTTTATTTCTCTCTCTCCATCAACAATTTGAGATTGATGATTTCAGTAAGATGCGTGATATTGTAAACGACAATGAGAAGATTAATGGACATTGTGGAACAGATAATGTTTTCAGCCATTTACTGTAGGGTTGGGTGATATGTTGATTGAGATTGGCAGGAAGCATATTGAATACCTACTGTGACAGTTTGTGAAACAGTCTGTACCAACTTCAAATAAAACTTAAGATACGTGGTGTGTGATAAACAGCCTGGCATGGCCAGGTGGTTAGGGGCATTCGACTCCTAAGCTGAGGGTCGCTAGTTCGAATTCCCGTCACATCAAGCATCCTCACCCTTTTAGCGCAGATAGCCTCTCGTGTGGCTATGCACGAAATTTAAAAATAAAAAAACAAATGTGTGGTGAAATCTAATTTCCCTCAGCATGTAGATTTTAAGAAATAACTGTTTTAAATACAGGGTTATACGTACATATATGATCCTTCTCACTTTAAACTAAATTTAACCATGTTGTTAACTATTATAGAAATAATAACATTACTGAAAATAATATTTGGTCGAAAATTATTGTGAAAACATAAAAATGCAAAAATAATAAATACTAGCATTTAGAACCTGATTTATTTCTGTAAACAATTATAAGATATTATTCTTATTAAGAGTCGTGTATTTATAAAATTATATAGTTACTTGGGGTTACACTGGAGAGCTATTCATTCATATCCATATAGTATGTGTGACATGGTTTTGCTTTTAGAGTACAAACAAGTCCACTAACCACAAATCTTTCAGTACAGTTACCTAGTTAACTTCAAGCATTCTTGCGTATCTGAAACGTTTGGGAGAATAATTTTATGACTCGAAAACGTTGATAAATTGACAGTGTTAATTTATGGTTCAAAAACAAGCCCTACAAAGTGCCAATAAACTGATAGTATGATATTAAGGCTTTACGAAAGCCCTATGAATATGTAAGTGTTCATAAACTGATAACATTAAACTTATATCAAAGAACAGTCCTGTAAAAATGAAAATGCTCATAAGCTGATAGCATTAAATTATGGCTAGAGAACAAGTTCTATATAAATGTAAGTGTTAATAACCTAGGTACGAAATCTTAGCTCGAGAAGAAACTCTATAAAAATGTAATAAACAATTATTTATTTTTATTTTCCCTTCATCTTACACATGTTAACTAAGCAAAGCCTGTTAAAAAACTTGTCCTATAAATTACATTACTTTATTAAAAATAATGTATGAAATTTACTACGCAGGATATATCCTTAAGTACGATAGAGGTATGTTTTTAAACCTAATCGTCTCCAATTTATTTATCGTTTTTAGATTTAAAGATAGTATTACAGCATTACGGGCATCAAATGTGGTTTATAAATTTACTTTTTCCTGCTGTCAGCAAGTCTATATCGGATCCACTCAAAGGAAATTTTTAACTCGTGTGAAATACTATGCGAGTATGAGTCCCAGAACCAGATAGAGGGTATTTGAACGTGCCCTACATGAATGTGATGTACTGATCCACTCAAATTATTTTAAGATCTTATCAAGAACAGAAACTTTATACAAAAGAGAGGGCTTGCTCATACGTGAATTGAGGCCTGAGAAGAATCAAATAAGTTTAACATATAAGTTACCTTTAATATTATTTCATAAGTCACAATTATGTTAGAAATTATCGTTTTACTTATCTAGTAAGACATTAATGTGAATAAAGGAATTTTTGAGGGTTTGAAGCGTTTGGAATTAAGCAGAGAGCTACACATTGGGCTATCTGTGCTCTGCCCGCCACGGTTTCTAACGGCGTGAGTCCGCAGACATACCTCTGTGCCATTGACTTGCTTATAAAGGAATTGAAAAAAAAAGTGCTTATTATTTTTCTGTAAATAATAATAAGTGTTACTTGATGTTGAACAATGTCATTAGACGTGATCCGTGAGGCTAAAGTTGTTGTCTTGAGGATGAGGAGAAACTAGAGGTTAACATAGCAATAAACCAAACATCTTATTGATTTATATTTGGAGCTTGTGCAGTAGGCTTACTTGCCATTGTATGCAAAAGTATGTATGTGGTTCATATTTCTCAAAGACTGGGTGACAATTTCATTGAATAATCCTTATGTTACAAGACTCTGTATTGTATGTTCAACATATAAAAGATGTAACAATGAGGAATCATGGATATTTATGGCACTGCCAAAAATTTTACGAACTGCTTTCAGTAATTAGATGAATACAAAGTGTTAAACATTAGACTGACATGTGTTGTAAAACGTTCAGGGTAATATATCAATATTAAGATTACTGCTAAAACCATTTATTATATCGACATTACTACGCTTGTTGAAACTTATATTTCCATTTTTTGATTATTCCGTTAGATTTCTTTCATTCTTTACTCTGAATAACTGTCATGATAAATCTCAATCGTTGCTCATTACAGACGGTAAAGTAGCTGTATTAATGCTTATCGTAGATAATAATGCAGTTCTATTTAGCTGTATGAATAGCAAAGTTAGAATATTGATAAGATATGTGTGTCTATGAAATAAATAATCTGTAATGAAATGTCTAAAAAATAGAATGAATACACTGATTTAGCTCATTGCCAAACAATTCGATTCAATTCTTTTTACGAAACACCTAACAATGACCAAATTGAATTTCCAATTTTCCAAATGAACTCACTCAAGTGTTGAAACTGTCAGTCGTATACAGATCGATACATTAGAAGCGTGCTTTACTACACAAGAAAGACATTGCGACATTGTCTTTTCTCGCTACTGCACATTATCTTTAAAAACGTAGCTTGAGACATAAAAAGGTTAGCGTGAAACAGATTCGTCTCATTTATTAGCTACTGAAAAGGGAAACTGAATATCAGTTTTCTCCCAACATTATTAGTGAACAGACAAGAGAGTGGAAGAAACGGTTGCTATAGGCAACCGAAATTGAATTGCCATCTGATAATGGCAGTGCCAATATCTCAGTATACGAACTGAGCGATGCTTTGATAAAACTGTTAGACTTTTTTCTAGTAACCTGGGCTGAATAAGTAAAACTGTACAAGTCACGTGTAGCTACGAGATATTTCTCAGGTCGGGTTGATGAAATATTTGTCAGGAAAAGATCTATTTTTATTTAATCAAAAATATTTATAACAGTTATACGAACTGAAACATTTCAGTAATTCACCAAACTACTTAAACATATTTTTAAACACGTCTGGGCCAGCAGAATGGGATCCAAAAGTGTTTTGAAACAGTTTAAAATTTCAAAAAACTTTGTGTTTCTGGTAGTAATCAACCTGAATTAAAAGGACTGAAGAGACTACAATTATAATATTAAAATAACAACTAAACTGGTTTCATTGACTGGAAGCTTCAGTCAAAGACTTTATTCTATTAAAAAAATTGAATTGTTCGCTTACCAACGCTGTCATTTACAAATGACTCAAACTTATAAGTTCATTGGTGTGCCTCTCTTATCGTAAGTGCAAATATTTTCATGTGTCTGCGATTGTCACCTTACATAGCAAATTAATAAAGTGCACGTTAACTTCTATGTTAATATGCATATAAACTTGAAGTACGAAGATGGAGATTTTATTGATTGTTTGCTTGTTTTAGATCAAAGCCACACAGGCGTGGAATAGAACCCCGGATTTTGTCGTTGCGACTCGGTAAACTTGCCAGCGTCCCACAGAGGGACGATTTTTTATTGAATAAAGTGACATATCGTATTTCGATCTATACATTTAACTATTGTGTTAAGAAATAAAATTATCTTTATTTGTCTGAAGTATAAATTTTATCTCACATAACATGAACATGAACAAGTAAAAAAAAGAAGAAACGCAAACATTAAAATAAGAAAAAAGAGAAGTTATTGTGATTTAGAAGTCTTGAATAGACGAAACATGTTGTTTTACTTCTTATACTCATATAACTGAAATCAGTGACTTCTATGCAACAGTATGAAATATTGATAGACAAATTACGTCATCTATTGAATATATAATGCTAAAATCTCTTTAGTCAAGCTAAGAATATTTTATAATGTATAAAACCAGAATTCGTGATGTAAAAAGGTCGGTGCATAAGAATTTCTGTTTCGATACTCAAAACTATAACACAACATAGAAGTGATGAACAAAAAAAACAGAATCGGTTCAAAGAGAAAACGTGTATTGTATATCATTGAAAATGACGAAGTCCTAGCTGACTGTTATAAATTCTTAATACTCTGAACCACTCTACATGGGCTTTCAGAAACGCGGGACAGCAATTTATTGTGTCAATGTAAAAGACAGAGAGTAAAGAATAATTTACCATTTTCATGTTGTGAATTTATTTTATAATTTAATAAGTATACATAGGGATCTTTAGGCGTCAATTTTGGGGATCCTGCTTTCTTTCGAAGTCGTGGCTTTTGTACGACTTGATCAAACGTAGAAAGTGACGTTGCTTAGAATTGAACTTACAATTTTTTATGCCACAAATGATGATGAACTTAAGTCACGATGCATGCTGTGTGTACGAATAATGTTATTAGTGACTCAGATTTTAAAACCGTTAATGTTACCTGAAGCATTTGTTCTAAGTGACAAATAACAAATAGAAACATTTTAAACGAGTTCTCATCAGTTTCTAAATGTTTCTATATAAACTGACTTTTCGACCAGTCCTAACCGGAAAATTAACCTGAATGTATATTTGGTAATAATTTTATCCACCAAAGGATTAGGCATACATGGTTAATATCCGTTGTACGTACATTAACCAATTATGTTTTAGTCTCCATCTATTTTATTAAGAATAACTACCAATAAAAGCAAGTTTATTATGTGGACATTACGCAGTCTAACTATAGATATATGGAGCGTCTAAACAAAATATATAATGAATATACTGTTATTAGTCTGTCGGTTTCATGGATATGTTTTTGTACTTTTTGCTTGTAATGATGATTTTTCTCCATTTTAAATCTTTTTTTTTTTTTTTTTCTCTGAGTATTAATGCTAATGACCGGTTACTTCGTGAGACAAAGAACCAACAGTTTTTGTAACTTATTAAGCTCTCTGAGCTGTTGCACTATTAATAATTCAAGTATTTTTTACAGTTTGTCTTTAGACATTATATCTGTTAAAAGATTTGGACTAAAACCTTAAGTAAGAAAACATACAAGGAAATTCAACTATCTAAAAAAAAAGAAAGAACGGTATTCTGATTAAAGGTACTTTGTTTGAAAATAAACCTTTGTCCATAAAATCATTATTACTTAATAACATATTTACACTATTCCTTTGCCATGGATGTCTGAATAGTTGTAAATATAATTTTATTAAAGTATGACCTGAAAAAAAAAACATATTACTACTTAACGACTGACTGAAATCTTTCAGGAGCCATGCATGTCAAAACTTGTTAAGATATGTTGGTACATATATGGTGGACCCTAATAAAGTGTTTTCCCTTGTTTATAACCTTATTTTTATGATTGGTTGGGCCCTCATAAAGCGCTTTCCCTTGTTTATGACCTTACTTTGATGATTGGTTCTTAATTCTAGCCTGTATTTAAACTGAGTTTGGGTATATTTTAAATTATCAACATTTCAGTCACGAGTTAGCAGGAATAGAAGAAAAATTGTCTGAAGAACAAAGAACTAATGAAAAATATCTAAATTTCACAGAAGACCTCCGAAGGAATCATTCAATTCCCAGTTGTCTTAAAGTCATAACCAGAATCGTAGTTATTGGATGAAATATTAGACTTACTAAACTGCATCCGCCACGTGAAAGTGTTCTGGTACGTGTTCAAAATGGCCATTATATAGCGACATCTGTGAAATAGTTCAAGCAAAATGTGATGAATGTTTAAATTTAACAGTTTTCATGTAGAGTGAGAAAATACCTGAACTGAATAATTAATTCAAAAATACAATAGGCACGTTCTGATTTACAACGATAATTATTTAATAGCATTAAATGTTGTTTATGAATTTTAATATTTTAGATGGGTATATTGCCAAATTAATAAAAATACATCTACAAGAATATACGAATTTGTTAAGTGATCACAGTTGCAGTATATAATGTGATGATCTGAGAGTATGTATGAATACGTTGTAATACTTTCAATTTTAACTTGCCTTTTGTAAAAAGTTGCTGTTATTGGATTTTTGAATTCGTTTTAAGAATTTTATTTCGAAATTACTTTTACCGGGTTGAACATCTTGGTGACTCATATCAGCTAAAGAATTTTACCAACGTATAGTTGGAACATCTTACTACTCATCATGTAGAACATCTTACTATCTCATATCAGTCGGAACATCGCACTCATACATATCAGTTAGAACATCGTATTAGCTTGTATCAGCTAGAACTTCTTGCCGGTTCATATCACTTACAACATCTTACTGATTTATTTCAGTTATAACATCTTACTCATTTCTATCAGTTACATCTTACTGATTTATTTCACTTAGAACATCTTTCTCATTTCTATCAGTTACATCTTACTGACTGATGGAAGTTAGGAAATCGTAGTGATAATAGTTCAAGAAAAGTTATCTATTAATTGTAACAATTTTGTGATGAACAAAAACTAATACATTGCAATTCAAAGCAAATGAACATTTTTATCTAATAATCAGTTGAAATGATTGCCTTTTACTAAAATAATTATACACACGTTACTTATTTTAGGAATCAGTAACTCTAACTAAGCAAAATCCGCATTGATGATTAAATTCAGTTTTGTTTTTCAAACCTTTATAAATTCGCTTGGGTACGAAACAAAAGATTATCGTGATTATATATAGCTTCGGATAAATGCCCACGTTTTCGCCAATTTCTTTGCTAACACTTATTTGAAAAAATGGTTATTTACTTAAAAACAATAGTCACTCAATGACGTAAGAGTAAGAAAAACGTCATTTCGTGTCGATACATTTAGAATTTCTGGAACTTGACTTTTAATCCTTAACCTTCCTCGATGAACTTATTCAACAACGGTTTCGTTGATTGAAAAGTGAAGTTTATGTCGAGGCAGCTCTATGATTACTACTGTTAAAGAGAGAGCTTCTTTCCATGACTAGTCATCAGTGGCTGATGTGATGCTTTGGCATTTCTCGGCTGCAAATCGATGAAGATATCCACCGTGACAACATACTTGGAAAGAAGAATACGATATACAGCAATGATAGCACAGGTGGATGTTGAGCCGTAGTCATTCTGGTACTAGCACGTGTTCATTAATGATTTTTAATTAAACCTAGAACAAACATTAATGTGATCTGTTTGTTTTTTAACCCTGGAAATTCGATTTCGTCTGCAAGGCTTATTCACTTGTATTCTCCAACCTGGGACTCTGACGTCACTCAACACAATGGGGAGGAACTGAATGGGTGTCAAATGTCTCATCTTGTTTTCAGTTCTTCACTGTTGCTGTACGCTTAATATTTTTCATCATATATTTCAGTTAAAACTTCCGTTCTTATTATTTAATATTTTTCTCTAAAACTAAAACAAATTCCTAATAAACAATGCAACGGAGACGTTTAAACATTAAACATACATATTGCAGAGCTGAAAACATTTAAATTTTCCCAAAATAGGAGATAATAAATCATGGTCTAACGTTACGAGTATGACGTAAGGTACGGTTGCTTACTGTAAAACATTCTCATTGTAGCGCAAAGCTACTCGAGGGCTATCTGCGCTAGCCGTCCCTAATTTAGCAGTGTAAAACTAGAGGGAAGGCAGCTAGTCATCACCACCCACCGCCAACTCTGGGGCTACTCTTTTACTAACGAATAGTGAGATTGATCGTGACATTATAACTCCCCCACGGCTGAGAAGGCGAGCATGTTTGGTGCGACGGGGATTCGAACCCACGACCCTCAGATTACGAGTCGAACGCCCTAATACACCTGGCCATGCCGGGTCTTAAACGTAAAAAAATTCGAAGTAATCAACATATGACACATCTAACGAAGTATAAACGTGAATGTTTCATCTGAATAAACATTAGCGTGAATCAGCTTTCGAGATATTATTATTTAAGGTTGTCTATTATATTACAATTAGAAAATAAAAAATATGTCAATAATAGTAAGAGTAGGATACTATATATGTGTTGTTGTGAGGCAAATATCCCACGTTCCTAAAGTTCAACAGAAAGCTGATACTCTAGCGTCCAAAAATAAAACAGAATACAAAAATCCATGGTGATAAATAAGAAAAAAAATCAGTACTGGTGATAAAAATAGAGAGTGATAAAACAGTAAAACGTGTTCATCTACACATAGGGTAAAATACATGTGCATGTGGATGAGTGTACTTACACACATGTATATATACACATATAAAAGTTATTTTCTCTTTCGGATGAATGGTGCCAAGCTGATAAACGAGTTCCTTTTTTGTCTTGTGGTCTCTTTCTATTGACTATTCAAGATAGATCAATGGCTTGTATTTTCATGTACTTGATGTTGTTATCATGATGGTTAAAATGTTTGATTATATGATAATTCTGGACATGTTCACGTGCTTTTTTCACAGCATTTGATCTGTTTTTCTTGTGTATAAATATCCTGGTCTTCGGATTTACAACGCTAAATTCAGGGGTTTGATTCCTTTCGGTGGACACAGCAGATAGCCCAAAGCGGCTTTACTAGAAAAAAAAAACACAAACACTCTTATGCGTTGTCGTCTACAGTATAAAATTGTAATGCAATAAATTAATCATTTGGATGTGTGTGGACCCAATTCAACAAGTGTGTACATGTTTACTTGTTAACACGCACAGATGCATACGCTGTGTACAAGCACATACCTTATACTGTTTTACCACTATCTGTTTTTATTACCACTGATGAATGCGTTTTATTTTTCACCATTATTTTTATCCTATGTTATTTTTAGATACGAGAGTTATCTCTCGAACTGTAGGAACGTGGCATTTCTGTCTTGCAACAATGTACAATGTACTCATCTATTGTTACTCTTAACATCGATTTTATTTTCTAATATTAACGTGACATTCGTATTTAAATAACAATGATTTGAAACTGAACCCATGTATGAAATGGGGAAATAAACGAGTCTTTCTTTTAAGTTTTACTCAGTAGCTACATTTTTCTCCCGGACTTACAAAGTTATAAGCTGCTTCTCGACACCAGCTTTGTGCTTAACTACAAACACACGTTTTCTATGAATTCAGTTTCAATGTTAACCGTATTGAACTGAGTTGATTGTAATAAGCACATTTTAAATATCACGTAAATTATTGTTCTACTTTTTCTTTCTCGTACAGGTACACTTTCATTAAGGAAGGGTATTTTTTGCAGCAAATACCTCACTGTGTTTTACACGAATCAGGAAATAGATTTCACGTAATGCCAGTATGAATATAATAATTTATCTTAATTTTTCACTTTTTCATTGACATAATCTGTTATCAAAATTAAACACTTATGTCAAGTGTGTTTTATGTTAAAGAAATAAAAGTAATGTTAACACCAAATTATTACATTCAAATGCAACCTTTGTTTGCTAAGCTGACATTTTTCTAACAAATTTTGGAATGAAGTTCTCTTAAACATTACACTAACAGAGAGACACGATAGAAAGTTCAAAATGTAATTGTGTTCCTGCCTTTAAGCACTTTCAATCATGGTTCGCAACCCGTTTCTCCTAGATCACGTTTTGTACGTTGACCCATGGGCGTATTAGGGCAGAAGAGTGGCATTGGAGTCGTCGGTAAACGATGTTGACTGTCAACCTTTGTTTCTTTAAATTCAAAGTTGCATAAAGGACTATCTGCACTGTGCTCACTAAAGGGAATAAACCCTGAATTTTAGCTACAGCATTTTGAATAGTAAACAAATTAGGCATGAATGATAGGTTTAGATCATTGTTCTTAATTTATATACATCTCATTGAAAATGTAAATTAATTTTACAGACTACAACCTTACTGTACTAGGCTATCAGGTACTAAAATTTTTTTTTACTGAAAAATATTATATGTATATATTTTTTGTTCTATGTTTTATACTTAAAAATACTACAATTTTTTATTTTCTCATAAAAGGTGGTTCGTAGTTTGAGGTAATATAAACGTTCAGTGATGAGAAGACATTTGTTGATATATGAGGCAGCTCAAGATACCTTGCTTTTCAGCGAATCAACAATTTTCTTGGATCGTATTTGAACTAATCAAATCCCATACAGTTTACAGTTTTGAAGGCACATAATTGTACTTGTGTCGTTTTAGCAATAAAATTGGTTTATAGCTGTAATCTATCATTGATTTTAATTTTAGGGTGTATCTGATATGGAAAACACTTTTTGTTTTCGAGCTGTTGTTAGAATTTGCTATAATGCTAGGTAATTACTTTTTTGTTGTTTTTGCGATGTAATAACATTAAACTTGTTTCGAATTTATTATTGGGAGTTGCAACATCGGTGGTTTATTCTTTCGTCTTTTCTGTTGATGGGAGTTACAACATCGCTAGATACCTTTTTTAGGATTGTTGATAAAATGTCACAATACGAAATTTTATGTTGGTTAGTTGTTAAGAACTGGCAACTTGTTTGGTTACAGTTTTTAGACTTTCGTTGAAATGTGATTACGGTACTTTTTGTGTTGGATTTTTTTAGTATTTAGAAGTCAGTGGTTCATGGCTTTAAGTTTTTAATAAGGCGCGATTAACATCTTTAGTCTCTTTGTAAGAATTGCTTTGGTTAAATTATAACACAAGTTAAAGATGGATGATTCAAACTTTTGTCACTTCGTACAGAAAATATTTTTTTAACAATCCGAAAATTTTCTAATAGAATACAAAGGACTATAACACTTATTAGGTTTGCTATATAATAAAGTTTGGCTAATATTGCAAAAAAAAAAAATCGTAGGTGAGGTGATTTGTTTTGGAAGAGAAAGACATGTCCTTTCAGTGTATTTTGACGTCAAAAGCAAGTTTGATGAATGCATATTTTAGTGCTGCCACCTAGTGTCAAACAAAAACACGAATGCTTTAATTTTGTTTTTAAGACTACCTTATAAAATACTTAACGCTTTTTAGTTGTTGCGTTTATTATATATGTAACCGACACAATATACAAAACAGTGCTGTAATTGACAAAATATTAATGTTTAGTTAAACGAGATGTAAGTATATATTAATAAATAATTACTTTAAATAATAGTCGCACTCATGTTGTATATTTTGATTTGTTTTCAACAAGTACTTTTGTCTTGAAATAGTTCCACGATCTTTTATATTGCCTGTTATTTTGATCCTATTGGTGTGAATCACATATTTAATACAAAAAAGAAACAATAAAAATCTTGAGTGTCAGAAAATGTAAAATTGATTTTATTTTTTATAAAACAGGAATATGGCGTTTGAAAATTGAAATTATGCAGAGTAAGAAAGAAAACGACGTTTGTGAAAATTTCTTCGTAAACTAATGGAAAAGGGGGAAGGGAATTGAACCACGATTGTCAATCCATTACGGTAAAAGTAATAAAAACGGTTGTCAATTTTACTTTTTAGACGAGTTTTCTTGCCTAGAAGGAGTCTTCTGCCAAATGGGCCAAGTCTAGATCGTTAACCAAAGCACAGCTCAGATTCGAAGATTTTTCTCTCAGTAAGATCACTAGGAGAACCTGTAATGATAATCCGCGGGACACGTCTAAGTAATGTCTTTCTTATATACGCGTCATGTTTTAAAGGTAGATATAAACTTTAAAGGAATCTAAAAAAGAAACGACAAAAAGAAATTCAAGAAAATATATCACTTGGGAAAACTAGAACACATGAAGTATTACGGAAATAGAGAATGATTAAGACAGAAGTACAGTGAGAAGTAAAACAAATTTGCTCGAGAAATATGAATAGAAGAAGTGGTAGATTGATAAAGAGTGAATATATTAATTTTGAAATTATGAAAGACAAAAGTTACAAATATTATAGTCACATTAATAAATGGCTTAAAAGATTTACGGTTAACCGTTAAGGAGATTGGAAAAGAGAACTGGAGGAGATTAATATATAACAAAAAATAACCACATAAAAAGAGAATTATGAAACAAATATTTAAAGAAATATATTTGGAAATATTGGTCATAAAATCTTAATAATAAATATATTCAAAGTATTCGAAATTGGAACCAAATAATACAATGAGAAAGAAATGATTGAGCAAGGGAAGAAAAACGAATGAGTCAGTGAGAAAGAGAAGGTATAGAGATAACTGATATATTCGTGGAAGAAAAATAATGGTAGGAGAGAAATCGTTAGTTGTATCACTGAGCATTTTCTCATTACTTTCACTGCTTTTTATAGCGGTTAATCAAGCTTTGATGTCATTTTCAGATACTTGCGACACTGTAAGCTTCGGTACTTTGTAGTTAGATGTAAGAATTTTCAAGTTAAAAACACAAATTAGGGAGTTTGATTCATTTTAGCACTCTCTTTCTGTGGCTTGTCTTTTCTGTAATCTGTAAAACGAGATAGAGCACACAAAGACGCAAAAACTTGAAGAATATTGTTATGCAATCCGCGTCACACGATCAGAAATAAAACTAATATGTTTCTTCCATCTCATTCTTAATTTATATGAAAATAGATGCATGTGTATTAATATATATATTAATTTGTTATAATTTTAAAAAACAAGTCGAAACAAAAACAAACAAACAGAAAACGCTGCAATAATTGAAAAGATCTCAGGGTGCAAGCTATGATGTGGGGTTATAAAATGTACCCCAGGTTTCGGAGGTGATTGTTGAAGTGTGACCCACATTGCAGTGGGAATTCATCGTCTGTCAGCCTTATCCTCCATTCGCCAGTCTCATATAAGAAATAAAAGAGTAGCAATAGATAAAGAAATAGAAATTAGGAGAGCGAGATGTGGGTGCTTAAGTCCACAACGTCCCACATCTATATCACTTTTCACTGCCTGCAGACAGTTGTGGGAAGGTGACTGCTCTCCAAAGTAAAGAAAAAAAGCAGTAATTGAAATAAAAATAATAATAAGAAGAAAATAAATTACTACCATTTAGGGGTAAGTAAGTTGAAACTTACCTCTTGAAGTTAGCATTCCAGCCCCCAATATGTTAAAAAGGCACTAACTGGTAGCACAGAAGAATTATACTAGTATGCGAGAGGTTAAGACATTAAAAATCGAGTTTCAATACCTGCATTTGGCAAGCAGACTGTGTAGATTTGTGCTTTAAAACAAACAAATAAAATCGCATGTAAAGTCCCACCTGAAATGTGTAACTACAAATAAAATTGAACTATAATTATTTGTTTTGAATTATAGTATACACAAGTCAGCTATTTTACTAATAATTTCTTTTCATTGTAGCATTAATTAATATTTATTTTGAAATAAAACACATCAAGGCTTCTCTTATATCATGACGAAATGGACCAAAACAGTATAGGTTGTCATTTCGTTTTTCCCATTGATAATGCCAAGTAAGGTACAGCTATAAGATTGAGTGACGTCAGTTCAGATCTTAACGATAAAACGTTTAGAGTAAAGTGTTTTCGTTATTTTATAAATGGTTGTACAGGTTATGATAATTTAAAGTTCAACAAGGAAAATATCCATTATATTTCGATGGAATGTGAACAGCAGCCAGGAATTATGTTACAAAGACATGCAATATACATTCATAGTGGCTAAAATATGTTTATTAGGCACCTTATTTTTAGTTCTTCTGTTATTTCTAATTATCACTGGTATACTGAAGTACTAATATCGAGATAGGTTTTGGTAACGTATGTTCTTATCAAAGGATTGGTGAAAAATAAACTGATATCATCAAGAAACTTTAGATAGTGTTAAACCAGAAAACTCAGCACTTTTAATGGAAGAGATAACTAATTCATTCTTAATTCCTAAAACGAATATATTTTTATGTCCATTTCGCAATAGTAAGTTACGAATGAAACATGGACTACCTAATCATTTTCGGACAAGGACCTGTCTTTGAAACACTCGGAGACCAGTCGTACTGACGTTTCGTTGGGTGTACCATGTTACAAAATCCAACCAAACTAAAAACAGTAACAGCAATAACAAATAAGTACCTATCACTTAATATAATCAATCTTAAAACTAAGTTGTATGCTTACATTGTTCACAACTGTAATTTTAAAGGTGTACCAAGTTTTTACTAATATTCCACTAGTTGTTTTAATCGTTGTATTGATAAAGAAAAGGTTGGAGAAGTTTGTTAAAAACAGTGTTTTTGGTGATTTTGTTTTCTGTTGGAAGTATAAAATTTGGCAATTACAGGGTGTTCGGAAAGTCACTGTGCACTTATAGATGTATTAACATACAAAACTGCACAGTGACTTTCCGAACACTCTGTAGTATGCTAATACCATTTCGTGCGCCTAAGCTCACGAAACAGAATTATCAGTAAACTTAGTTGATATAATTTTATATTAAACTGGATAACATGCAGGCTTAATGATGTCCTCCTGTCCTAGAGATAAAACTACTAAACAATTGGACAGCTTCAACATAAATTTAACAGAATATCTGTAACCATGTGTATGTTATTGAAACTATATTTTGATTTATATAACTTGAGAATGTTTAGGCAGGGCAATAATTTCCCATCTATTTGACATCTACAGGGTTTTATTTATAGGAAGATTGTCTTTAAACAAGATATATATACACTACATTATCATGTGTTTAAAATACACATCTAGAAGTGCATTCAGAATGTTGGGATTAAAACAAATGTACCACAGGATTCCAGAACATATCTTTTGGCATCCAAGCTTCTTGTTCGAAAGGATGGCTTTTTCTCTTTAATCAGTGATTATTAACATCTCACGAAATAATAAAAATATGGAACACGATTAAGTTTTTTCAAATCTTCCCAATATGTACAAATAAACCATTAAAATGACATCGTTAAGAAAATTATGGGAACTTTCAAGACATGTTAAACTGAATGTTATTTTATTTTATTATTTAATAGTCTGTTAATCTTGGCTCAGTTTGATTTGTCAAAACACATTCTTGACAGTTCAGCGTTTACGTAAGGCATAGCTCTTGTGATATTTATAATATTATGTATATTCATCAGGCACACGTTTTTTTCTGCAAAATGACGACCATGTAGCACACAGTCGACAACTCGAAATTGAAGATAATTATATATTTTGACCCGAGTTGGGTATATTAACTAAGGTATATATACTACGAATAACGGAAGCTATATATATATATATATTTTTTATCATGTTACTCTCATAGTTTAACGTTGCTATATCAGTCGCATATCTCGCCAGTTAGCGTAGCATCAGTCAATCGCACTTGTACATATACATGTTTTTCACATCGGATAGAAGTATTACTACCTCAATTCTCTTGGAGATAATAAGTCTAACTATGTGAAAATGTGAAGCATACGGATAAATAAAATAAACCAACAACAGTAAAGCTTGACTTTAATTGTTGTGTGGATCCACAAATTTTGAGCCTTGGTACTTTGTGAAGATAATACTTGCTTTTTTGTAATAATAAAAACAATGTAATTGCTACATTGTTATTCACCTACCAAAAATATTCGGATGTTCATGTAACATCCGACATGCTGACCCAGTAGTAAGTATAAAACGAAAGGACACCATACAGCTAAAGTACTCGTATGAGGTGCACGCAATATGCCATAATGGCTCAGATTACTTCGACTTATTGAAAAGGTAGAGAATTTGTGTAGAGAGCTAGAAGTGAAGTATTACATCTATAAAACGTGTAGTAATGATGAAAGCGATGTCGGGTCTTAACAATCGTCCAATTGTTAGAATTATTAAAAATAAAAATCGATGCTATCGTTGCAGCTAACTTACAGCAAAATTATTCCATCCAATTCCATGAACCTTGAGGTTTGTACATCCTGCTATCCATAAATGTAATACTTTTCGAAAGGGTTAGATATGCAAATCACACATTAGTCAAATTAACGCTCTGTGACGTTTTCGTTAGTTTAAAATCTTTAAGCACTAGATATTTAAGGATTTATTTACAATTTTATGAGGTAACAAGAGTTATCTTAACTAATTTGAGAGAAATGACTTGTCAACAACATTACTATAACTGTTTGTGCCAAATATTAAATGCAGTGTTAGTTGCGCTACTGTGTTGGCTATTTATGGGACGTTTCCATGACGTTTGTTTAAGTCTATGGATATAAACGTTGCTTGAATGAAAATATACTTGCTTGAGATGAGGATCTGTTACTCAGAGACAAATGTATTGTTTGAGCAATGATATCAAAATCCCAGTATGAATTGTCCAGAGCCCAGAGTACATTTGAAATGTTAAACTACAGTTTTTCATTTTTTGTTAAATGAGATAATCTCAGAAATGTTAGTGGAAATAACTTTTATTATAGAGCTATTAGGAGTCAAAAGAAAGCGGAACTCTCAGAATAGCAGCAATTTTAAAGACAACAGACATCAGTCCATAAGAACCTCTGTATTAACTATGTGTGTTATAATTTAAAGAAATTTTAATGCAATATAACCTTTTTATAATTTTTTTCATTAACAAATCTCATGAAAATATTAGATTGTAAATAATAAAACATCAGTCCATACTCTTTTATACAAAACAAACCAGTAGAAATTAGAATATATAACAGTTTTAGTTGAATTTCTAAAGAACTAGTGTTAAATGAAGTTTAAAGCTTAGAATCAAACTTTCAGTATGATTATTTTAAATAAAAACATTACTAGGGACCACAAAAGGTCAACAAGTAATAACTGAAATCATATTTATACATAATATATAATTATAGATTTTCCTCCGGAGTTTTTTTCTAAAACGTTTAAGTCTTTTGAATAGACTTATTTGCCGTTCAGTTGGAAAAATCTAAAGAATAAAGTCACTTGGATCTCATTAGATCTTAGGTTTATGAAGCAGAGAATAGACAGTTCTCTACCCTTCAACTTAAAGAAATCACAAGATTCTGTAGCTAGCGAACAGCACGTTTGTAGCTGACAGGTTAAATAGTTTGTTAAAAAGACTGCTATGCATATGAAAGTATTGGCGGAAAAGAGTTTAATGAACATACGATTTTTAATTCGTAAAGATTATCTGAAAAGTTAGGAAGTCCATAGTAAACACAGTAAGAAGCATTGATGCAACAAAAGCAATAGTGAAACCTATTTCAGGGTTATTCCAATAAATAATACTCAAGAGAAAAATCGATTTTTTGTAAAAATAGCCAAACATCACTGCTTAATTCATATAGTGACATAGTAAATTCAATTTCTTTCACTTTTATGTAATACATTTGCAAGCAAAATGGAATATACTTTTTTTACCACGTAGTTTATCTGTAGATACTTGTTATGAAATAATGTGTCAGTTATGTGATGCATACCTCATACAATGAAGTTAACTTCAATATTTATGTCTAATACTAGGCTTAATGTTTAACTGTTTAGAATGAAATTTGGAAAAAATCTTTTCTCACTGCATCATGTCTTATTTTCATGGATGATTCTCATTCTATCTACCTACTTAATTTTCCAAATTACGGTGACAAATGTCTAAGTAGATTAAATCTTCCCGTTCATTTTACACTTTTGCTGTAGAAATGGGGCTGGGCAGTTTTTATCTATAGATAAGTCTCTTTCTTAGGTGCAACCAGTTCAACTGTGTGGATCTTATTTGTCCCTGTTCCAGTCTTCTCTCGTCAGTATAGCATGATAAATCTGTTTTGCTAAACTTGAACTGACATCTAGGAAATACAAACTAATCCCAATCGTGTTACATCTACTATAGTTTTTTATTGTTAAAATAATCTACTTCCTTTAGTTTCTATTTTGTGATTGTTGCCAGCTTTTCTATTGCTTTAGTAATTGTTTTGCCTCTCGTATCATGATATCTGAATCAGGGAAATCTCGAAATTGTGGAAAATTTCAGAAAGTATATTTTTTCTAGTTAATAACGAAACGAAACTATTTCAGTGTAGATTTTATATCTATATCTTAGATCTAAGATTTTTACAACAAAAAAGAGATATATCATGAGGGCTTGATTTGTTAACCCATCATCCGCAACATATACGTGTGACATAATTCAAAAATTTTATATTATTATTCAAAAACTTGAGCACAACGGTTTTACTTTCTTTCTTTTCATGGGTTAAGCTTCTGTTAAAATCAAAAGATCAATTTCTATAATTTTAACTATATAAAATGCATGAGAATTATTACCAAGATATCAGTTAAAAATATAATGATTTTATATATATACACATAATGTTAGTTGTTAAGATTTTGTTTGTTTTAAGTTTTTTACGCACAGCTAGTCGAGGGCTATCTGCGTTAGTCGTCTTTAATTTCACAATGTAAGGCTGAAGGGAAGGCAGCTAGTTATCACCATCCACTGCCAACTCTTGGGCTACTCCGAATAGTCGATAGACCGTCACATTATAACGCCCCCACGAGCATGTTTGGTGTGACGGGGATTCGAACCCACGACCTTCAAATTAGGAGTCCAGCGCCCTAATCGCTGGGCTATGCCGAGCTAGTTATTAAGATATCAGATTCATTAGAATTACACCTAATCACTCCTAGAGAAAACGCAAACAGGCTTAAATTTAGTTACAATAAATTTTGTTACATTTTAAAACATATAGGAGAGGAAAAGACGAGGTTATATTGATGTTGATTTATTTTGTGTTTCAGTGAAATTCTTCTGATCGAATGGAATGTATTTCCTCCTAAGTTCTTTTTTGTACGGAGGTGAAATGTTCATTAAAATTTAATGCTGTTACATTATATTAAAACAAAGGTTAATTTTTTTTAACCAGTTATACAAGTGATAAATATTTCCCTTGAATTCTTTAAATTATGGCCTTGCATGGCCAGGTAGTTAAAGAGTTCGACTTGTAATCCGAGGGTCGTGGGTTCGCATCCCTGTTACATCAAACATGCTCGCCCTTTCAGCCATGGTGACATTATAATATTACGGTCAATCCCACTATTCGTTGGTAAAAGAGTAGCCCAAGAGTTGGCGGTGGGTGGTGATGATTACACTGCTATATTAGGGATAGCTAGCACAGGTAGTCCTCGTTTAGCTTTGCGTGAATTCGAAAACAAACCACCAAATCTTTAGATTATTGGTGAACTATATTTTTATGGATAATTTTTTGAGTAAAAGAAAAATAAGATGGTGCTTCTGATTTCTATACTTTCTCCACTAATTTCTCTGCCTCTCTTGTGTAAAACTGTTCTAGCTGAGATGACTGAAGAAAACAAAGCCACTTAAACTAAAGATAGTAATATCTGTTTAACATTCAGAGCTTCTAAATAAGTGGAAAGTGTAGCGAGGTGGAATCTATCATTCTGGTAACAATAAAATATTACTTGAATTGCTTTTTCCGCATACTGTGTTTTACTGGACTCTAAGCAATTATAAGCAGCTAGATACAAAATGCTACAATGGAAATGTTGTGCTTAAGTTTATCTGATAATTTTTACTTTTATTCTGTGTAATAATATTATTTTCTATTTTGTTAATCTCTTCAAAGAAGATGTAAGTTTGAGCTTAAATTCCAATATATTCGATTCATTAAAAGTAAACTAGGTATCGCTAAAAGCACTCTTTTCAATCAGTGTTTATCCAAGCTCTTGTTGTCGAAGCTTATTACTTTATAATTCTAGATTTAAATCGTTCAAGCACATTATTTTAAATCTGAGCTATTCTCTCCGTTTCAGTAACCATGGTAGAACGTAATTGGTTTGAAGAATGGTGTAAGTAGATAATCGGTAATTTCGTTATTTCAGAAATAATTTCCTCTTACTCTAAAGAGATTAACACATACTTCAGATGTAATGAGTATTGCGCTTGTGACTACTGGCGCATATAATAGACGAAATCCTGATTTTAATGAATTTGCATCATTTTCAGCTGAATATTCTAGCCAAAGATAAATATTTGTGGCTCTTACCAAGTCTTTATTGCCAAGTTTGTATGTTTTTGTGAGTGAAAGGTTAGAAAAAGAAATGATCTGTTAATAATTTCGATACCACTCACCGAAGTAAGAGTTTTTTTTCTTTATTCCTGGAAGCTAATAGTTTGATTTTGAAAAAGATCTGTTCGATTCTAATAAATAAGTATTAATTTATAAATGTGTTTGGAAATAATGCTACAGTTAAGTGATGTTAATAATTTTACAAAGTGATAGAGAAAAAGTCAAATTTCTCACTTAGAACAATATTATAAAATAAATTTTAGTTTTCACATACAACAACTCTGAAAATTTAGCCATTGCAGCCAACAAGATGTATTTTTGACTTCTTCTACTATTTCTGCCGGTAGTCTAGAGGGTTGTAACTCGTGAAGCAATAGGCGGTGAGACGCTGGCTCGCTCTCTGTCCTGTGTCTCTACAAAGACTACTCGCGTGATCAGTAAGCAATCACTCTTCTGTTGAAAGGTTTCTCTTTGGTGTTCGAATAACAGAGTTTGCTGGAGCTCAGAACACCGCAGCTTACACTAGGCAGAACAGTAGAAGCTGTGGAGAAGTCGTCATTGTTTTCTTCGGAATCTATAGGCTTTGTTTGACACTAACAATCAGAAAGGTAAAACTTAATATTTTTTTCCAAACTTAACCTGAAGTGTAGTTAGGGCAAATAAAACTGGTTGTAGGTGCTTTGAAGCATTACTATGAATTATTCTGTTGAGCTGTATGTTACATAGGAACAAGCCATAACGCCAATTGGGAAAGCTTTTACTGAAACTACGGAGTGAAAATACGAAATATATTGCTTCTGAAACTTACCACTCTAAAACGTTTTACAACTTAATTTTATTATTTTACAGATACGAAAAAAAGACAGAAGTTTACTAGTTGACACGCTTGATTATTTATTTTCTTCGAGTGATCGTTTTATAGACAGATGAATGAACATATTTCAGTTTCGATGGTTTGTTTGTTTTGAATTTCGCGCAAAGCTACTCGAGAGCTATCTGCGCTAGCCGTCCCTAATTTAGCAGTTAGTCATTACCACCCACCGCCAACTGTTGGGCTATTCTTTTACCAACGAATAGTGGTATTGATCGTCACATTATAACGCACCCACGGCTGAAAGGGCGAACATGTTTGGTCAGTTTTGATGGAAGCGATTTATTAACATCTTGCGGATACACGTTTCAGTAACTGTTTAGTCACTTTTAACCGTTCAATTTCAATATACAGGGAATTCTTTGTTCAACCTCTAAAAAACAGTCGTTTAAAACATATGGTATTTGAGTTCAAAATGGTTGAAGAAATTTCTAAAAAGTACAAAAACTGGTTAATTTATTTTGAGGTACAGTGTAAAATGTAGAACGAAATTCAAGTGAGCCAAAAAGTTTAAAACGCAAGATTGTCGATTGTATTCGTATTTGGTTATACAGTATGAAATTGATCGTACAGCTAGTTGCAGTCCCACGCTGGTACAGCGGCAAGTCTATGGAGTTGCAATGCTTGAATCAGGGGTTCGATTCTCCTCCGTGGACTCAGCAGATAGCCCGATATGGCTTCGCTATAAGAAAAGAAACAATTTAGTTTTAGATTTTAATGACTATTCACAATACTGGTCGTAAAGCTTATGTTCGGTTACTAATTTTACAACAACCTGGTGTTACTAGCGAAACGTATCGTTTTACTATCATCTCTAGCCCCCCCCCCCAGTGCCACAGCGGTATGTCTGACGACTCACACTGCTAAAAACCGAGTTTCAATACCCGTGGTGGGCAGAGCATAGATAGCCCATTGTGTGGCTTTGTGCTTACTTCTAAACAATCACAATCACCCACCATCCCTTAATCAAACATTTAGTAATATATAATGATGTTTTGCTTCCTTTGCCATCATGCACAGTATGGCGTTGTGCATCAGCAGGGTGGTTCCATTGATGTTAATAAAGTCTTACTTACAAAATGTGGATTTCTTTGCTTTTGTAACCCGCTGGTACGGCGGTAAGTCTACGGATTTACAACGCTAAAATCAGGGATTCAATTCCCCTCGCTAGACTCAACAGATAATCCAATGTGGCTTTGTGAAAACACACACACACTCTGCTTTTGTTATATCTATACATATTCTTACTCTATACAGTATACTAAAACATTATCTCAGACTCTGTGGTAAAGACTAGATGCCTAATTATAAATTATGGTAATTTCTAAAATTACACTTCTTTATACTAAAATAAAACTAATCAAACAAGTAAAAGAAATTCACACATTTCTCCCTTAGTACATTTTTTTTTCTAACTGGCGGTAACTGTCTATAGAAGATACATTAGCGCACTCTCTTCGCCATGTTGAGATTAATGGTAAAGGTAGAAAAGTATTATTATAGTAAAGCTGTAACACTGTGGGAAACTATATGAGTAATGTTTCACTAGTGAGATCACATATATTTGGTTTTGTTTGTGTGTTTTCTTATAGCAAATCCACATCGAGCTATTTGCTGTGTCCACTGTAGGTTGAATTTGTATAAAACAACTAGTAGTTGGGCTTGTATGTGGATGTATAGAGTGAACGATAGTTTCTAATGCTTAGGCTGGCGTTTTATCACGAAGTTTGAGTGAATGACACTAGTGAGTGATTTGATTTATGTTATTGGTTTGAGAATACAGTTTGAACGAAACATCTAGGAGACGGGCCTGTGTTTGGCTACGTAGTTTAACTGAAAAACAAAAAGTTATAACAAACATTTTGGAAAGATATACGGTAATTGAGTTCACAACGAACGTAGAACTTTATCAAAAGCACAAAGACTGGCTGAGTATATTTGTTTTGCTACTCTGTGTAATTGACATAACTAATGCATTGAGATTGTAATTGCTTTCACAGTTTGAACGAAAAATCTCCTGACATGACTTGTGTTTAGTTACATAGTTTCAATGGCGCTAGTTGTTTGGCTTCTGTTTGTTTATACAGTTTGAATAACGCATTAAGTAGTGGGTTTATGTTTGGCTACATTGTTTGATGTGTTTGTTTTTTAATTTCATGCAAAGCTACTGGGAAAGTAGTCAGCCAACACCATCTAATGTCACCTGTTGGGCTACCAATGAATAAAGTGTTTCGAATCTGTGACTCTCAGACTACTGGTCGTTTGCCCTACCACCAGGTCATGTGAGATACATTGTTTGAACGATGCATTTAGTAGTTGGGCTTGTGTTTGTCTTCGCTAATTGAAAATGACACATCCAATTGTATTTCTTGTGTTGGAACAAAATGTTAAAGTAACATTACTAATAGTTGGTGTTGTGTTTGACTGCACGTTTTCAGCAACATCTAGTGAACTAGATTGTTCGTGGTTGTACAGTTTAAATGACAGAAGTTGTGGCTGTCTTGTGTTTGGTGACACGTCTTGATTGACAGAATAGCTAGTTAGGCTTATGATTCACTAAGCTCGTTAAACTACACATCTATCTATTTCACGTGTGTTTGGTCCCACAGTTTGAATGACACTAGTTTTGTGACTTCTTATTGGTTACGCTATCTGAACGATACACCAAGTTATATGGTGTGTTTGGATAAGTAATTTGAATGAATCTAAAGTTTGAACGGTTAGACTTGTGTTTATCTACACAGTTTGAGTGGCATTCTAGTGGTGTGATTTAAATTTTTATACAGTTGAATGTTATGAAGGCATTGTGAAGTGTTTCGTCATAAAGCTTGAATGACACATCTAACAGTGTGGTTTGCATTGGGATGCACAGTTTGAATGTCCCACCTATTGTTTGGGCTTCCATTTTACTATACAGGTTGAGCGACACACCCAATTGTATAGCTTGTTTCATTACTCAATGAATGCATTTACTGGTTGGACATGTGATTAGCTACACAGTTTTATCGACATTTAGTGGTTTGTGCTGTAATATACAATTTGAATGATACATTTATTGAATGACATAACTAGTGGTTATGTGTTTGTCTACTTAATGTGAACGATCATTTCTAGTGGTTTGTCTTGCGTTTCGATATAAAATTTGAATGAATGACACTAGTGGTTTGGCTTGTGTTTAGTTACACAATTTAAATGATACTGTTGGTTTGGCTTGTTTTTCGATACGGAGTTTGAGTGACATATCTAGTGGTTTCGCTTTTGTTTTGTTGCACATTTTAATGAATGACATTATTGGTTTGGCCAATACTTGGTAACCCACTCTGAATTTTGCTATTAATTTGTCTTTTATGTAGTTACACAGTTGAATGAATTAAACCAGTAGTTTCACTTATGTTTAGTTATCCAATTTTAATAACATTAATGGTGTGTATTGTTGTTAGTTATATAGTATGAAAGAAAAATCTAGTAGTATAACTTGTGTTTTTTTAAACACGTCTAGTGAATAAAGCTTGTGTTTGGCTACACAGCTTGAACGAAACATTTTGTGGTTGGGTTTGTATTTGGTTATGCTGCTTAAACAAAGTGTATGTATAGTGGTCGTGTTTACGCTTGGCTGTGCTATTTGAACTAAACATTTGTGATTGGGTTTTTGTTTGGCAACACAATTTGAACGAAACATCTACTCATTGGGTTTGTGTTTGACTATGTTGTTTAACTGGCACAAATAGTGGTTATGTTTGTGTTTTATTTATGCAATTTAAAGGCAGTTGGTAGTTATTATGTTTTGTTTGCTGATACAGTTCTAGTGACACAACGTGCACGTAATTTTGTATTTGGTCATACAGCTTGGAGGGAAGAAGAGGAGTTCAGTTGCATGGGAATTTTAGGATATAAATAGTGACTTTCCGAAACCTGTATATATGTAAAAACGTATGAGTAGAGAAAACTCTATGTAGAGGAGCGAAAAACGTTTCGACCTTCTCGGTCATCGTCAGGTTCACAAAGAAATAAAGGGTTACTGACAAACACCACACCAACGTTATTTATAAAATACAATGTGACAACTGCCACGACTTCTATATTCCAGAAATAAGTAGAAAAATGGAAACCAGATTCAAAGAGCACAAAAATTCACCTTCACACGTTTTCGAACACTGCAAATCAAATAAACACAACATAACCATAGAAAACACCCAAATCCTAAATAAAAAAATAAACATAAATAAACGCAGAATTAAAGAAGCTTTACTTATACAACAACTCAAGTCCCAAAATAAACCAATACAAAGGAACAACTTTATATCTATAAAAATAAATATATCCGACATCTAAGCACGCCCTCTACATTCCTACACTCAATTACACAATCGCCTTTAAACATGTGGTCAGCTGCCGGTCAGTAACTATTTCTTTCTTTGTGAACTAGACGATGACCCAAGAAGGTCGAAACGTTGTTCGCTCCTCTACATAGTTTTCTCTATCCATACCAGCTGTTTTTACATATATATTTTTCTCTACAAGTGGGTTTTCTCGTCATTACGGATTAAGATTGAAATATGTTATATACTTTAAGATGATGTGAAAGATAAAATTTATGCGTGAGTCATTGTCTATAAACGTTTAATTTTGCATACTTTATATGATGTAAAATGTACACGACATATTGTGAACAAATATGCAAGATACCACAATAGAAGGTAAACGATAAAATGCTTAGTTGTGTTCAGTTTTAGACTCAGTTAACGTTTACTTCCTCTAACATAAATAAAATAAAACACAATTTATTATTGTTTTGTTGCTTGTTAGGCAGTCTTACTCGAAATTTAATGTTAAATGTTTCGGTACTTGCAATATAGTTAGTGATGATTCTCACTTACAATATCCATAAAACCTTGCGTTGTATATATGTTTTTGTCATTCGTTTCTGATGCCATTATTTGTAATGTATATGGTAAATTAGTCATATTTATAACTATCAAATCAAAAATAATTTTAAGGTTTTATAAATAAAGAACTTTAGTGAAGCTACTCTACTTAGAGCTCTCCTTAATAACATAGAATGTAAACTTGATTCATTCATTTAACTTTGAATACAAACTTTATTTGTTTGTTTTAGGGAAAGCCACACTCAATTATTTGCTGTGTTCACTGTGGGGAATCGAACCCCAGATTTTAGCATCGTAAGTCCGTAAACTTACCGAAATAAAGGCACACATTTAAACTATCTTAAGAATTTAATATGGTATAGCGTATACAATATTTCTTTTCCTTATATGCAAAGTCTCAGTAATTCATTGTAACTTATTCTATGGTAATGTGAAGTATTTTGGAAAATAAATTGTGAATTTGATGAACGATCACTTTCAGTGTGATATTAAGATGAACAGGGTACTCGTTAATATGCAATTTTGTAAAATAATATATATAGTTTCATTCTGTTGTTGTTTGAAACAGGGTCCAGCATGGCTAGGTGGTTAGGGTGCTCAACTCACACACTGTGGGTCGCGGGTTCGAATCCTCATCACACCAAACATGCTCGCTCTTTAAGCTGTGGGGACGTTATAGTGTGACGGTGAATCTCATTATTCGTTGGTTAAAGAGTAGCACAAGAGTTGGCGGTGGGGGCAGATGAGTAGCGTTGGTTAAAGAGTAGCACAAGAGTTGGCGGTGGGGGCAGATGAGTAGCTGCTTTTCCTCTAATCTTACACTGCTAAATTAGGGTCGGCTAACCAAGATAACCGTGGTGTAGTTTTGTGCGAAATTCAGTAACAAAACAAATGTTTTAAAGGGTATAATATATCAAACTGACGTGATTCGTAAATCGTTTGTTTCTCTTGGGGCAATTTATGTTAATAGAATGAAACATAAAACGGTGATTCCAACTCCAAATAAAAGGTAAAGAGCATTTTAAGCATTTTTTTAAATTTCATATTATTCAATGGCACAACGGTATGTCTGCGGATTTATACCAGGTTGCGATACCTATTGTGGGCAGAGCACAAATATTTCTTTGTGTAATTTTGCAGTTATTAACAAATAAACAAGTTCCACAATTATTACAAATTGAAAAGTACATGTATTTAAGGATCTTCTGGTTAATAAAAACTTTTAACTTCTCGTTTTTTAAAACAAGATTTGAAAAGACCAATATTATAAAAGGGATCATACAACGTAAGTTATCTGACGTAAGATTGATGATCTTGCTTAGACTTAAGTGATAATGCAGTTTAGATACGTAAGCTTTTTTGTTCTTATTACCTTGATTGATTACTACCTTCTAATAATCTTTGATAATGCGTAAAGGAAATGATGATAGTAAGAAAAATGTTCTTAACTGGCAACTGCGGGCAAAACTGAAATTATCATAGTTATTTTTTATGTTTCTTTAAGTAAGGACAGAGGTTTTATTTCGTGGATTAAATTAACTACGGTGTTGATTCGGAGATGGCATTTAATGATCGTTAGTAATTTACTGCTTTTAAATTCAGAGCGCCATCTTATTTTATGTGTGTCTGGCTCAGAAAGTCCAGTAATTTAATTTCCAATACAATTTCAGACTGTTTTATTTTTTCTTCTCACATTTATTTAACTGAAAGACCCCCACACCCAATAGCTGAACTCTAAGTCTGAGAGTTTATAATACTAAATTTTCGATTTCGATACCCGCGACGAAAAGAGCACAGATAAACCATTGCGTAGTTTTGTGCAAAGCAACAACAAACAAACAAATAAATATTTGAACGAATAAAAATTTCGTAGTTGTGTTGGAAATAAAAGAAATAACCTGTTTCTTTTGATAATATTCTATCGTAATCCGATAAGACTGCATCTCTCTTTGAAGTAAGGCCCCCAGTGGCACAGCAGCATCTCTGCGGACTTACAACACTAGAAACTGGGTTTCGATACTCGTGGTGAGTAGAGCACAAATAGCTTATTATATAGCTTTGCGTTTACTTACAAACTAATAAACGAATTTTGAAGTAAATTCTAGTCTTTCAGAATATCAGAATAGAACCACTTCTTGTACTTCAAAACCTCTACTTCCGTAACATATCAGAAACTATTTCATAGGTAATGTAACTAGAATTTGCATCTTCAACGCAGCCTAGAAATGTGACTTTTAGTCGCACTTTCTGTCTGTAACGTAGCCGAGAAATATAGCTATGAGTCATATTTTCTGTCGATAGCACAGCCGGGAAGGGTGACTATGAGTTGCATTATCTGTCGATAAATTTGAAAATGAACCACATTTTAAGTACCTGGGAAATGAGTCGCATCTTTAATGTAGTAGAGAAATGTGAGTATGCGTTGTATATGAAGCAGTAAAATATATCTATCAGCTGTATCTTCTGTCAGTAATGTAGCCAAGTACTGTGTGTTATGCACACATTTCTCTACTTTGGATCTTGGCCAACCAGTCGGTGAATATACGGGAAATGTTCACTGAAAGTGTGTATTTACACACATTCTTGGTTGAAAGTATTTTACTGTCTGCATTGTTTTCTTGTTTGATTTTATTTGAAGAACCAGTTTCTTAAACATACTTTCATATTTATTTTCAAGTATAACCAATTTAAAAACAACTTCAGGTCTCTCTACAGGCCTGCTAACTGGGACCGTATTGACTTGATTCACCAAGTGTATGAGCACACACGTAGTAGATATTAATGATTAGAAATAACGAATAAGAGTATTGTATAAGTGAAGCCGATACGAAACAAGCTTGAAAACACATCGGTAAAACTATCTTGAAAATTCGATTTTTGAACTAGCGAGTACGAGGGTTTTATGACCTTCTCAAGATATTCTCGTTTATCATCAAAAATATGCTTCCATAAACGAGACAAAACACGAACGAGTCGGTCTAGAGAGAGATCCTGCTATCGGAAACTGTGGATAGATACCACAAAAAGAGTCATCTTAAAATATACTCACAGTAGCGTAAAGTCGCAAATAGCACTGCATTGGTGGAATTCGTGTATTAGTTGGCAAAATTCTTGTTGAGAATATAATAGTAAATACGCTTATGAAGTGAAAAATGTTTTCAATATAAATAACCATTAAATTGCTTGCATCACATTTACATTGCTTACATTAAATAAAACCTACTAAGTCATATACATCGATCTAAATTATGTAATATTACTGAAACAAACTAACCTGATAGGTTTTAAATCAGAATTCAGCCTCATTAACTCGTTCATAATATCAAATGTTAATAAGATCAAAAGCAACAGCGTAGTATATAACGTAGCTTTAATAAGCCAATCTAACTAGGAGTGAGCAAACTTTAGAACAACATACTTGTAATGACTGGAATGTATTGATTCATCATTTGGGTACCCTTGCTGTTAATTATATTGTCAGCAGTAATCCAAACAACGGCTTAGCCGACGTGATAACATCTGAGACAAAACTTTGGTTTTCAGAGTTCTTTTATTTGTCTTAGAAGTAAATGTTTTCTTTTGTTAATATCAAAATATTTACTTCCCAATGACACATTGTAAGCCTGAAGCTTTCGATAACCATGATGGGAACAGCACAGCTAGCCCGTTACTTAGCTATGTACCGGATTCCAAACAAAAAAGTCTTTTTTGAAGGTTCTGCAAAAATAAAAAAATCAGATAAGCATTTACACTCCTTAATTGTTAGAAAGTTAACACTTTTTTACATACACTGCTGGTCAAAGTCTTAACGCCAATGAACATAAAGAAAAAATATGCATTTTGCGTTGTTAGACTCAACCACTTATTTGAGTAGAGCTTCGAAAGACGAAATTAAAAAAGGGAAAATAGAAAAAAGGTTTTATCATTTAATAGGGAAAATGTAAACACTATGAAATTAGCCTAAATACTAGCTGCTCAAAAGTTTAAGACCACACTGAAACGAAGCGTTAATCGGTAAATACGTATCGAAATTTAGTCATTTGTGTTCAAGCATGAGCGTTGCCAACATCTCCCACTGACATATCCTGTGTTACATTGGATAAAAACATGGCAAAGGATAAAAAGTTGACAGAATATGAACGTGGCAGAAATGTCGAGCTACAAAAGCAAGATTTTTCTCAAAGTGCCATCGCTGGTGAGATTGGGCGAAGTAAAACTGCTGTTACGAATTTCTTAAGAGACCCTGAGGGATACTGAACGAGAATTTCAAGTGGTCGGCTCAAGAAAATTTTGCTGGCGTTGAGCAGGAGGATTCGACGGATTATCCGGCAAGACACCAGCCGATCGTCGAACCAGATAAAGGCCCTTACCGACGCAGAATGCAGCTCAAGAACAATAAGACGGCATCTACGAATGAAAGGCTTTAAAAACCGTAAACGTCTTCAAAGGCCACGCCTCCTTACACACCACGAAATAGCGCGGTTAAACTTTGTTGAGAAGCACCAAACATGAGATGTAGGAAAGTGAACAAAGGTTTTGTTCTCTGATGAGAAAAAATTAACCTGGATGGTCCAGATGGCTTCCAACGTTACTGGAACGATAAGGATATTCTATCGGAGACATTTTCTACACGACACAGTGGAGGAGGCTCCATCATGGTCTGGGGTGCTTTCTCCTTCCATGGAACAATGAAGCTTCAAGTTATACAGGGTCGTCAAACAGCAGCTGGCCAGATTGGCATGTTGGAAAGAGCATCCTTATTGACTGAAGGCCCTCGCTTGTGTGGAAACGATTGGATCTTTCAGCAGGACAACGCTGGAATTCCAAATGCCCGCAGGACAAAAAACTTCTTCATGGTGAATAACGTGATTCTTTTGGACCATCCAGCGTGTTCGCCCGAACTGAACCCCATTGAAAATGTTTGGGGGTGGATGGCAAGGGACGTCTATGGAAATGGACGTCAAATCCAAACAGTGCATGATCTTCGTTAAGCCTTCTTCACCACTTGAAAAGACATTCCAACTAGCCTTCTGCAAACGCTTTTATCGACCATGCCAAAGCGAATGTTTGCAGTTATTCGCAATGACGGCCGTGCAACTCACTACTGAGTCCTCTTGTTGGGAATTTCCTACCCTGTTTAGGACGTCTTTTTGGTATGGTCTTAAACTTTTGACCAGCTAATATTTAAGCTAATTGCATAGTGTAGGGTTTCGGAAAGAGGAAATTGTTCTAACTAGACTACGCATTGGTCACAGTTTTTAACTCATCGTTTTCTTTTATCTGGAACTGATGCACCATTATGTAGTCTGTGTAACACTCAGATCACAATAAGCCACGTTTCACTTTCTTGCCGTCGTTACGACTCTCAACAACGGCACCATTTTAAACATGTTCTGACCTAAGGTTTGTCCATAATGTTAGACTGTGTTATTGGTTATGGTGACTGCCCACCTTGGAAATGTTTTTAGTTTTTTTTTAAGGCCATTAATCTTTTTAATGTCATTTAAGTTTTTTAATTCATACCTTAGACCTTTTTAATGTGATTCCCTTTTAAGTATCGCAGTCCATCTAGTTCGATTTAAAATTAGAAAATGGCCGTAACGTTAAATAACTCACCACCAGTACTGGAAAGGCCAACTCCAGGTGACTAACGCTGCTGTTTGAAGTACACGCTAGTCATCCTGGCGATTTATTATTAAAATTTTGCTACAGTCTTTTAAACTTGTGTTATTTTACCTTTTTGAAAATGGCCATAACGTCAAATAACTCGGAACCTGGACTGGAAAGGCTAAATTCGGGTGACTAACAGTTGTTTTTGAACTTACCTGTTAGTCTTCCTGGCGAGTTATGATAATTACAATTATGCAACAGAAAGTCCTTTACAACTTGTATTACTGTAGTTTTTCTCTTAACGTTCTAGACTAGATGTAAACATTGGTTTTATGCTATTTGTGTTTTTTAAACTTTGTTTTGTTTTACCTTAATTTCCTTTTATGAATTTTACTAAATTTACTTTTAACTTTTTACCAGATGTTTGGTGCAGATAGCCTAGCTGCTTTGTGCCATAAAGCACTAAATCAACCAACCAACTAATGGATTTAATGGCTTGAAATAGTAAAAAAATACCTGGCAAAGAAAATAATGTTAAATGTAAACATTTGATTAGTAGACAGAACCCTATGATAAATTGGTAATAATTCTTGATAATAAAAATGTGTTATAGTTTGGATTTCTGATACTATTAAGTTTCACTTTATCTTCTTGGTCATAGTAATTAAATAGAACTAAGATTTTTTATAAAATTATTTGTTCAGACACTGTTATTTTACTTCAGTTAATTCATAAATGCTCTATTCGAATGGAGCATTTTCATTCCCGTGTCTTGCTTTTTTAGTTTTTGACAATTTTTAACCATTTCTGGCTATTTTAATATGTTATTGCCTACCTATAAGAATACCGACGTACAGACTCTCTGACTCACAGTATTAAGTACTGAAATCAATCTCATTTTAGTAGAATTATGTTGTAGGTCGTACGATTCTTTTCGATCCATTTCTTCCGTTGTTCATCACACTTCATCCATTCTCAATTACGGTCATTTTTGGTCACAATTACACACTGTCATTTAAAATTCCAAATTCTATTGTTAAAATATTCATTGAAAAACGGCTGAATCAATCTTATACCACATATCTTCCTACTTTTTTCCACAAATCCTCCTCCATTGTAAGTTTCAACTTTTTTGATAAAGCCACAAAAATACATTGGAAATACATCAAGGGAATCGAAATGTATGTGAACGAAGAAGATTGATGTGATTCTAGTATAGTTTATCTTCATTGATTTCGAGGTTTGTCTGAAAGCTTTTGAAGTTTTGGGATAGTTTCGAAGAGACATACACAGCTTCCTTGCAATGGCTCTTTTGATCTCAGAGATTTTCATGCGTAATCATAGCCTTTATACTACCGATGAGGACGTTGCTCCGGATGATTTAGGATGTGGTTTCGTAGCCCTTTGGTGTCATAAACGCTTTGCCATGTGAGTCTTTCTATTGCAATAGAAAACAATTACGGCTCCATTTTTCGAAATGTTGTACTTTAGGCTGTACGCCTCTTAACAGTCGTACTACACGCAAATTTTTACATGACAAGACTATTTTAAATGACTTAAAGTCAAAATAATAACACTCAGGGAAAGGTTTGTGTAAATGTATAACCTAGTAATTCATCTTTTAGTTACCTGCGTAACTTTAACGACTTATTTTGTGACTAAGTACCTTTTTACCATCCGTAGATTGTGTGAAATAGATTCTATAGCATCCGTTCGTGATTCGTGGTGTTTTAACTTATATTTTAAACATGTTATTACCTTGAGTAAACAATTTTGGGATAATATACTTTAACACTTGAAAATACTATTGTTCCGTTAACAAAGGCATTTACTTTCATCTAAAGACATATCTATTCTTTTGTAAATGGAGATACAAGGATTTTGGAAAATATTAAATTAAAAAAGAAACACTACTTTATACGCATGATGTCTGATTGTGGGATTGAGTATCACTTTTAATACACTTTCAGAATTAAAATTGTGAAACGTATTCACCCGCATCACGTCTCGACATGTTAATAAGTAGGCTGCACCCAGCTTTAGAACGAAATTATTACTTGAGCAGCATGCTGTTTTAGATAGCAGTATGTGACCATGGGATCATCACTCTTTCAATTTAAGGAACAAATATTGAACGTAATAATACACAAATGGATTTGATTACGTATTAGAATATAATATATCTGCATTCATTAAAATTAGTGTACTACCTGTCTGTGGTATTTATTACTGAATGACAGACACAATATGTGTGTTAAAATTTTGTTATTCAAACAGACTGATGAATTGGGCGAAGCTACAAGAAAGAAAAAGTTGTTATAAAAGTCTAAGATATCACAATGTAAAAGTTTTGAGGTTTAAGTGAAAAACGTATGAGCTTTCATACTCAATATGTATCAGGCACGTTTCAGGAGGTTATTGTGTCTCTAACATTTTCCTTATCATTAAGGCGCCCACCGTTGGTACAGCGGTGAGTCTACGCTAAAATCAGGGGTTCGCTTCCCCATCACTGGGCTTAGCAGATAGTCCGATGTGGCTTTGCTATAAGAAAACACACTCCTTACCATTAAAACAAATATTTGAGTGAAATACGCAGTAGAAGATTATACAGTTAACATAAACTTGTGTACACAGCACCTTATGTATTACTGTAATTTTTTATCATCTCTATTCTAGATTTGCTTCTCAAATGTTCTTACATTTTCTGTTATTTAGTTTCACGTTGATATCTTTTTCTGAGCATTCAAGATACGTGGCGGTAATCGTAACGGGCCGTGTTCTGTCCTAACTTAAGGAAACAAATAAAAGCAATTTAACTTTAAAAAAACAACAACTGGTGATTCGTGTACGTTTACTCTGCGTAGATCGTAAATTTATCTTCTTATTTTTCACAGTTTCACTTATCTGAATTTTACCTTGACACAACAAAAATTTTCAAGCATACGTTTTATTCTTTTCCTTCAAATGTTTCTACTGTTCGCTCATTGGTAGATTTTATTGAACGTTGTCATAACCATGTTTTTCGTTATAGGTTTCATTAAAAAATACTACAAATATGAAATATAGTTAGTTACTTTTAGTGAAATCATAACATTTGACATTAGATTTTTTTCGAGATGTAGTAGAATAAAATTACCACAGCGACAACACTTAAGATGTGTTGTTCTTGTTTTTTGGCAAATACATTTTAGAAATATTATTCTTAAAAATATTATATTATATTATATTATATTATATTATATTATATTATATTATATTATATTATATTATATTATATTATATTATATTATATTATATTGTATTATATTATATAAAAGTATTATATTGGGCTATTTATACATTTAGAAAATTTTGTTGCTTTGGCGCTTACAAACTTAAGACAATTTATATACATGTTTGTTTCTAGAATGACTTTTTTTACGATCGTACTAACGTTTGTTTGGTTTGAAGTGATTACTATCAATGAGATTTCCTTGCCTTATGGTATTCGAAATTGGTCCCGTAAGTGTCTGTAAACGTTCTTTCTTTTTATCTCCTCTTTCTCAAATGTTATGTTAAAGTATCTACGAAATAGGCTTTGTCTTTCATAAGCAATGAAGAGAAATGTGCTTCAAGTTCTTATTGCATTGGAATCTGCATTAAAATCATCACTGAATGTTAGTAAATGTGTAAATTTGTAGAACGTGTTGAGATAACTTTTTCACTGCATAATTTTAGAAAACTTAGGTCATCAATAAATAGCATGAAAATGAAATGTCAGTAAGTATTTGTTCTTAAAGGTTGTTTCCACACCTCAAAACATACATTACCAATTTTATATATCTTTTTAAATATATTTTAAAGACTGGTTTGTTATTTTTCTTATTTTCTTGAAATGATCTCAATAACTTCATAGTGGTATAGGTTTTGAATGTTACTTATATTTATATACTATAAAACTAACGTCAGCTGCTTGATAACTTATACTTTATTAATTAAGATACGGTTGGTTCACTTGCTGAAAATTAATAACTAAGATTTTTGATTAAATTTTTCGAGATGTGAATTTTGAATTGATAAAAATGAATATTTTTTAGGTTTTTTTTTTGAAGGATACTAATACTACCGTTTCAAGTATTCATTTACAAAAATAGTATTGTTTGTCAATGATCAACGAAATCACGTTCTTTCTTCGATACGTAAACATTGATGATGAAAGTGAAACAATCATTTTCTCAGGGTTGTTTTAGATTATTTGATAAACTATGCATTGTACTTGATTTTCTTTTAATAGAAATTACTCGTAAACATTGAAGAAAGCGCAATATAGATTGTTGTTCTTAACGATAAAACTCAAGGCATATTGTGAATAAAATGAAGTAAAATAGTACGTAATATTAATTAAACAATATAATAACAGCTTAAAGAGTCATTTGTCATACGTTTGACGCCTTTCTCCTAATTCTTTTACCATTTCGATATCAGAAGTATTTTTCATTGTTTGCTTGTTTTTAAACGCGAAACTACAGTTATTAATCTAAGTTGTGTTCACGGCGTTTATCAAAGTAGTTTTTAGCGTCATATGCCAACAAGTTTACTGCTCATCTTCCGGGTAAGGGACAACATTAAGATTCTAATTGATATATCTAAGCTATTCTACTTCCTACGTGTATTACATTTTGATTTATCTTGACAGTCCTGGTTACATCTAGTATCAATTAACAAAATATTCTTACCCATGTCAGTTGGAATGTAGACGTCCATTTCTCTCTAAAGTGTGGTGGTTCTGTTTCTTTCACATAAGTTTATATCAACGTCCTTTCATGTTGTCTGCTTACCTTAAATATAGAAAATAGCATCATTTTTTGTTACTTTTATTTTCTCTCATTATTATTACAACATTCTTTACACATTTCAATCATTTGGTTTATTTTTCTGTTCTATAGAAAAGTATTTTATTTATTTTTGTTATCTTCAACTTATAAGAATACTGTTCTATCTCTTGTTCTTTTTCAACCTTCCTGTAGACTCATCTTTATTCTTCTCTTTCTATTATACAGTATGCATTGTTTGTTACTTTTGCCCATGAATACTTCATTTTCTGGCTAGACTTAATAAAAAACATTAGGCAATCGCCAAAAATACTCATTTACGTGATTGACGTTAATATTATTTATAAAAAAAGGTATGAATACTTTTGTGCGTGATCGTCACAATGATGAAGATGCTTCTTTGTAAATATATTTTTTGTGATTTTGTATACGTCATTTTTAAAATTATATATATTGTTTTCAGAGTTATTGTTAGAGATCGCGGTTTCTTTTCTAAACGATCACGTTTTCCCTGACCATACGACTGCTAATAAATGAAGTTGTAGTTTTAATGTTTAGGAGGATAATAATAACTTATTTTATATATATCATTAAGTTATTTCTCTTATGTTCTTCAAGGTTTCAGTTTGTTTGTTTTTTTGAATTTCGCACAAAACTATTCGAGGGCTATCTGCGTTAGCCGTCCCTAATTTAGCAGTGTAAGACTAGAGGAAAGGCAGCTCGTCATCACCACCCACCGCCAACTCTTGGGCTACTATTTTATCAACGAATAGTGGGATTGACCGTCACATTATAACGCCGCCACAGCTGACAAGACGATCATATTTGATGCGACCCAGATTCGAACCCGCGACCCTCGGATTACGAGTCTAACGCCTTAACACGCTTCGCCCTGCTGGGCCGGTCTTCAAGGTAACTATGGAATATTAAGCAATATTCCGAGCTTACAAAATGACATCTCAAAATATATAATGAAAATTTCAAAAGTGTCTTATTTTTATAAATATACATAGTTTTATTTCTGAGATATGATCTTCAGAGATGAGCTCATAAGATAATGATTTATCGAACATCTGATCCAACTTAAAAATCATTATTAGTGTTGAACTCGAATACGCTCATCATACAATTTTTAACCTGGTGCCGCGCCCTTGAAACAAAAGTCGAACACTTTTGATTAGACTAAAGCAAAAATTAATGAAGTTTGAATGTTACTTTTTTATACTTTGCTTACAACTACTGTAAACATGTTTAGTAGAAATAGGTTTATATCGAAAAATCATTCATGAACTTCTAACTGAACGGGCTGCAACCATTAATCACTTAAATAAAACAGAAATGACATGTTCGATATTGTTGTTTGATTGGAATGTAGGAAAACGATACCAAATTTCATAATATTTTAAATTACTTAGTTTGGAATAATTTTCACACACAAATTAATAGGTGGAGAGAGAGTTTTATGGACAATTGTTTTTAACATTTTCGTGCAAGTTGTGGTTGCTCGATTTTAATATTCGAGGTCAAGCCGAATAATATGTAATTAAATCCTGTATTTCAAACGCATCCGCCTCGAGACGAATGCGATTAAGTATCTTCTTAATGGGTTCCTCATGAAATTCGATTCGAAGAAAGAGTGTGTCTGTAAGTTATACTTAGAGCGTACTTTAAAAAAGAAAACTGTAAGTTAGTTTTGAATACAATTTGCATGTTTCTTGAGAGAAAATGTGAAAGTTAACTTTTGAGGATGTTAAAGAAGGTGTAAGAAGAAAGCATTAATTAAAGGAGAAATATTGCATTTCATAAATAAAAGGAAAAAAGATACAAAGTAGTGTTTTTTAAATTGTTTAATGAAATGTATACACAACAACAATTCTGTTTAAAATTTAGAGACATTCTTAATTAAAGTAGTGTGTTTAGTTCTGATTAGTTAGTTAGTTATCACCATTAGATTCCATCTAGGAACATAGGGCCGCAATTGCTTGCGGATTCTTCAACACGTATTTAAGTGAGTAGGTTGTTAGCCCACTGCACCGAGCCGTCCCTAATTTAGCAGTGTAAGACTAGAGGGAAGGCAGCTAGTCATCACCACCCACCGCCAGCTCTTGGGCTACTCTTTTACCAACGAATAGTGGGATTGACCGTCACATTATAACGCCTCCACGGCTGGGAGGGCGAGCATGTTTGGCGCGACGCGGGCACGAACCCGCGACCCTCGGATGACGAGTCGCACGCCTTACGCGCTAGGCCATGCCAGGCCCAGTTCTGATTATGTCATCAATTTAATTTGTGCACATTTTTTTTAAAATTTTAAATAAATCCAAATAATGCTAATTTATAATACATACAGGTTTTCAGGAATCCCATTTTGACATCATATTGTCATGAAAGTACAAAGGTCGGTTGAAATTAGAGAAATCACTGATTACATAGTTTCGTCTTGCGCAATTTATGTGCGTATAGGAATAATTAAATAGATGTCAGTTTTATGAAAACCATGAATTAATTACTTAATTAAATTTATAACCAGTTAAAAAAACGTGAAAATCATTCAAGTTTAATTTCCTCGTTGATAATGATTTTATCTTTAATTTTTTGAGGAAGTTCTCGTTATCCTCGCTACATCAATTTATCGGGATTTCAAAGACATTCCAAATTCGTGTTTCAAGCATAGTTTTAAATAAAACATTGATTGTGTTTTGTACCAGACGAACGGTCTACTACTCAATAAACCTCAATTTACGTTGCCATAGAAACACAGGTTTGTCGAATAACTGTTTCTCCTAAGAGTCTTTAAGCTGATTCTTAATACCCTTCAGAGTTTACTGACGTTAGTCTCTTCCCTATAAAGGTCAGTTTATAATTTCTAGTAAAAAAGTGTTACCTTATTGGAGAAAACAGCTACAGGGCTATCTTTTATAAAGTTTTCAAGCATTTACTACAGAATCTGACATTCATTCGCTTAATGTACTTTGTGCACAGAAAATTTTTAAAGAATTTAGCTCGATATTTTAATTCAAAAATTAGAACCGTCTCACTAATAAAATAATGTCTTGAGTTATTGCTGCTTTTAAGGAAACTATCCTGTTCGTATTTTTTAATAAATCGGCGGTTTTAAAATTGTATGGTATAACATGATTTTGACAAAAATTTATTGAGTTTTGTCCATATTTATTATTTTACGCTTACTTGAGTTTATGTTTTTGTTCAGTTTAGTTTTTTAAGCTTTTATGTATATTTATCAACAATGGTTGTGCAAAATGTTGTAATCAGTAGATATTTATAAGACTGTGCCTTGTTTTCTGTTTTGCTTATGAATTGAGACTAAGTTAAGGTTTATACTTTGTGGATACTCATCATCATAAGATTATGTGGACTGTTTTCTCCTGTGGATGAATGTTTACGACATAAGTATAAGTTGAGATTTACGCTTTGTGGATACTCACCGTCTAAAGTTATATCGACTGTTTTCCTTTATGAATGTTTATGACATGAGGCTAAGCTAAAGTAATGTGGTGATTAATGATTTGTGGATATTTATGTTCTGAAACTTTATCGGGTTTCGTAGACTAGCGAGTTTTATGGATAAGAGCGCGTAATCACTGTCAGTTTCTACCCTTAAATATCCAGAGTACTAATAAGTCACTATCAGTAACTTTGGAATATAAAAGCGGACAAAAAATCTAAATCAACCAATAAAATTCGATAGTCAGTTGCACATCAGGATGACGTAGAATTTTATCGCTTTTTTCCACTTACCATGCGCATTACTACTAATTTGCATCACAGCTGATATGATTACTACATGATATGAAAAATTAGTAAATAATTATTCATTCTCTTCTTGGCTATATCATACAAGTGATTTGTAGGAATCATATAATACGTACAAGATCAGAAGCGTGGATAAAATAATGTTATTATAGTCAATTTTACACACCATTTAAAGTTTCTAAATAATTAATTGTATAGATTAGGAGAAATGATCAAAATGAAACACATTATAATGTTTTCTAAGAAATAAGTGATCTAAAATGCAACACATTATAATGTTTTCTAAGAAATAAGTGATCTAAAATGCAACACTATAAACATTAGCAAACGAACAGGTGAGATTATTATGAGTGTTGCCTCGACTCGTCGCGAATAGTAAAGCTTAAAGAAACGCAATATAAGTTTCCATATATATATATAGGCTAAGTATAAAGTAACAATTATAAATGTAAAAAGTATAAAAACCTACTTTAGATTAATAACAAATTTTCCTGTATTTGCAATTTCTTGAGAATTTTTACAGGCAGTTCTAACGAAAACATAACATGTACGCTTTGCTTGTTTTGATTTAAAAAAAAACACTTCGGGCTATCACACCTGTGTCCACAGGAACCTAACGCTTCATTTAAGTGTTGTAACTCCGTAAACTTGCCCGCTATCTCACCAGAGAAAGAATTCCTAGTCTTACTTTTGCAATGTTACACTTGTTTTAAAATTTGATTTTTTGTTCAAATTCTAGAGTTTTTTTTTCTATCTTAAAATCCAACAAACATTCAACCCATTGGCAATAGCATGTTTTGTGTTTTCGTTTAAAAAATAGTTTGATTTAGAGAAAGCAACAGTTTTAAAGGTGAAATACTTATTAAATAAGATACTGAAACTTTGGAAGGTATCACTCCGTTTATGAAATACGTGTTAGAGTAAACGTAAGTATAGGATCATATTATAGAATAAGATCTGCGTGCAGATGCTTAATATCTTGCAGCGATGTTCATTTTAACATGACTGCTACTGAGAATAGGAGATTAATGGAAACAGAACGCATATTTGTTAGTTTTAGTGTTGTGAACTTGTAATAGTTTCGAGCTGTTAAGAGCGAGTCTTATATATATATATATATATAACTGAAGTTCCATTAAGTGAGTAGATTTTGAAATTCTTACGACTACGTGCGTGAAGACTTAGATTTAAAGATTTAAGCGAGACATATGAAGTTCTTTTTCTGATTTTTCTTCAATATACTTTACTGTAAACAAGAGAGAACGCATGCAGGTGTGATTAATTGGCTTTAGGAATTAGATTTTCTTTTGTGTTAAAATGGTTTGCAGTTGTATTACATAAAATATAAGAGGATCTGGTAAGATCCAATGACGTTTGATGATGTGGTATATCAACAAGAAACAATAGAGTTTAGATGAGTGGCAGAGTAGTCAGAAGAGAAGTTTTCCACGTGTAATACTCAAATAAAAGATAAATAGTTACCAACGATAATCTACAGCGTAATATCTTAAGTTATCCACTGATATATGATTTCAGAAGCAGAGATTAAATCTCGCGTGTGATTTTCCCAGATGATTAGTGTTAAATTTAGTATCCTTTTTTTATTTTAAGTTCCTAATATAGTGGAACTTTTTATTAAAAAAACCAAATATCTTATTGTTTTGGTGTAAAAGTGAAACGTCATGTTTAAGTTATATCCACCATTTTAACTAAATTAACAGGCCATTGTAGTGCAATTGGTTTTTGTGTTTGTTTGTTTTTTCGGAATAGACATCTATTTAGTTTTGAAGAAATAAGGAATGTTTAAAAACATTATTGAATCCGTTTTTGTTTGTGATAATTTTCACTATATATATATAGTTTTAAAAATGAGAGGTTTGCTTGTTTTATATTTTAAATACACAGCTACACAATGGGCTAGCTCTGCTCCGCCCATCACAGTTATTGAAATCCAGTTTCTTGTGTTGTGTGTCCACAAACATAGCGCTGTTGTGCCACTAGGGTGGCAATAATGAGAGGAAATCAACAAAACTTTGGTTCGTTGAGCTAGAATAGAAAATAAGCTTGTGTAAATACCTGTTCAGAGTATTGTTTAATTCGATCACAAGTTCTATGGTAGTTTAAACCTTTAATATGATTTTTATGAGGAATTAGTTTTGCACAACAATGCTTCTTGATTTTCATGTTAAACTACTGATAAAATAAAAGTATCTTCGTCCTGTTTTAAAAAAAATGTTTAAATAATAAACCGTTGCTTTTTTGAACATCTCTTATGTCGAGTTCACGTTAAAACTGCCTATTCTCTTAAACTTCCATCTTCACGGTTGACATCTTTAATGATTTCCTTAACTAGTTCATCTGAAAATGAATACATAGTTTTTTAACACGATAATCAATGAATTTTAGCAACTGATTACTGTTTAAATTTCAGAAAGGAATGTTTTGCTCAAAGCGTGTAATTTTACTTTTGGGGATAAAAGACGTTATGATTCGACTAAACTCCATAACGTCCGAATGAGAGTGTATAATTTTATCATAAGAGTCAATAATGAATTTAACATTATTCTCATCAGACGACCAATTTTATTGGCATTAATGATTGCTATTTTTAGTTGTTTTTTTCCCCTAAACAAAATCGGAATATCATTATTAAATATCTTTGACTTATAAGACAGAAGTATGTAGACGTAAAAATTGAATTTCTCTTCATGAGGGATTTAGGTACGAATAGTGAGGAAAGAATTACATAATATTTGAAAATATCTTGAGGTTTACTGTAACTTGAATAATTCTGGTTTTATCCATCTTATGGCCATTCTGTAATATCAACGAAATAATGGCGTAATATTTTTTATTTAAAAACAAGATTAAGTTGTCATTATTAAAAAAAATTCTCATCTATCAGTGTCACTGAGAAAGTTATTATTGTTATGAAGGTGATATATAATATCAAACTTTAAGCTAAAGCGATTACACAATAAACATAAAATTCATATTCTAGAGACATAAATCACAGTAAGAAAGGAATTGACAAGACTGTCGTGCAGTAATTGATTGAAAATGACCACCGTCCAGCGACTTATCTTTACTTGAACTGAAGATAAATGCCACGTCTGGGAGTTTAGTTAATTACACATTAAGGTTGTGTCTTGAGCCTCGAACAGTTACACCAATAGATGTTGCTTATATGACTACTTACCAGTCAAGGTTGTGTCTTGAGCCTGGAATAGTTACGTCAATAAATGTCTCTTATATGGCTACTTACCAGTTCTATTTCTTTCTTTTCACAGAATACAATTATTTCGGAAAGGTTTTCGGACTTGTTATTCTATTTATAAATTACGTATTTTAGTATATATACAGGTGTATTATTTCTACTATACAAATTTAAATGAGATTTCTTTTACTTCTAGTTCTTCCTTTTTCTGATTATTATTATCTATCTTTTATCCATATTCGTTCATTTTGTTAGCTAAGAACAGGTTACCATATCTATAGTTATTTAAGTCATAAGTTTTAAAGTGATTAATAGATAGAAACTTTCTGATTTACAATCAGATTTGTAGTTTGTGATACAGTCTTTTCTGAATTACATGAGATATTAGTGTTTTGTAAGATAAACTCCATTGAATAAATACTAATGCAATAAAATTATATTTTGACTTTGATAACACGATATCTCATGATACCAATGGTCTGTTTTGTTTCAGGATCAGTCTAAAAAAAAGTACTGGCCTAAACCTAACCATCCAGACATACATTTTCAATTTATATCCACAATTTGCATTCTAATGAACTATTTCATCTTTGAAGAAGACACGCTTTCTACTATCGAAAGCACTAGGCCTTTAATTTAATGAAATCTTAACCCTCTCATTGTTACCAAATGTTACCTTTCATAAAGGTAACGACTTAGCGCTTGATGAGCACTACATTTTCCAAATGCAGAGAAGCGCTAATTGACAGCGTTTTGGTTATTTTGTGATGTTTTTCAATTGCTAAGAAACGCTGATTGACGTTAGCTTTTGTACCTTGCAACATTCTGGTTGATCAATGCTAACTTTCATCACTTTTCACAATGTTTTGATTTCATTTCATGTTAAACTTTTCAATAGCTAAGAAGATCTATAATTGACATTTTGTTTCAATATTATAACACCCGATTTGATTCCTACTAATCGACAGGTTTACTGTACTTTACGACGATCTGGTTGATAAATTTTACCTTAAGATAAATTCGTAACATCAAACTTCTACTGAAAAAAAGATACTGCCAGCAAGTACTAATATATATAAAGGTTACTATCGCTTATTATATCACTTGGATGACCAAGTGTGCAATATCACTACCGCATATGTGGTGCGTCCATCCAGGACATGGCCGTTCATTAATATTTGAACATATCCGTCTGTTCTAACTAACTGTAGCCTCTAGTCAGAATTTTATTCTATCTAACTGCTTCATTAACAGTAGACGGCAACACTTAACAAGGATTCCTAGTTGCCATAGCGACGGATAATTTAATCTCAGTTTCTGGCAACTGCGGCACGTCAGAGCACGTACAGGGTTACTAGAGCAGTCCTTGTGCACGGCTAAATTAGAAACGTTTCGCCCTGTCACGTTTGTCTAACTTTTATTGGACGAGAAGTTGGAGAGGTGACCTTGATATTATTATGCTGTTCTTGATATTCAGTGTATGTTCTATCCCACCAGTTCTTATATGATACAGCAAATAAACAAAATTAGCCTCAGACTGAGATTCGTATTTCTTCATTACTCTACAGATACATATAACGTCTGATCATACAAATTACACATAAGGATCGATTTTTAGAACTTGTGAAACATATCATTGTTCATTTCGTTATTTACTCTTTTTTTCTTCCATGTGATATCATTAAAAGTTAACATTAAAATTATATCAATTGTTAGAGAACACAGATTTTTGATTAATATTGCAATATATCATTGTTGCTTTTCTTAAATTTTATTAACTGATTAACGAATTTCCACCTCCCTCAAAATAATATCTTATTAATGTCACCTTTTCTGTGAAATGCAGTATGTTTATATATGTATTTGTCTCCTCTTCTAGTCGATCAGTAGTAATCTTAAAGGCGTATAACAGTAAAATTCGGGGATTGATCCCTGAATGAGCATAGCCTAGGTAGCCAATTGAGCAATTTGTGGTTAAAAACAAACAAACAGAAACACGAGCATATACGACCCATTACAATCTTTAATGATTTTCAAACTAACAAAATAATGCTATTTAATTGATGTTAAGTTTCATTACTCTATGAAGATTTTATTTCCAGGGTAGGTTTATCCGTTAATATTTGAAGTTTGAATACTTTATCAACTCTCATGTAATTGCTAAAAATAATTATAATGACACGCTATACCATGGTGATTTTAGTACGTGTAACCGTATTTCGAATATTTTTCCTTAGTCTAATTGGTTGTTGAAATGCGATGCCAAAGAGATTATTTAAATCTTAAAGCTGGGCCTCGGCTAAGTGTCTTGCAATTGTTCCTGCTGATAGTGTATAGATATAACTACCATAGTCGAGTACAACTTATTTAGCAGTAACAATTTTTGGTGATGGCATAAATCTAAGTACTTTTAAAGTGGGTTTAGAATTTCCTTTAAAGCTCAGGTAGCATGGAAACCAACAAGCTCATTGACGATAATTGTGTTAAATTCCTAATTTGAAAGTGAGAAAAAATTGAGATAATTATAGTACGAACTTTGTATATGTATGAGAATTGAGAGTAAAGCAAGAACTGTGAACAACATATCAGTCGAATACATAATGATCATGTAGCTAAGAAATAACCACATTTTTATCAGTCACCTTGCTGTTTAACTTATTAATTTCCTCTGTTATATAGCAGTTTTATTTGTATGTGATTAGCGAGTAGGTTTATCTTAAAAATTAATAAAATAACTTGGATTTGTCCAAAATATGATTCAAAGTTCATATTTGTAATATCTTGATACGAATATATAGATTAAATTGTTAATACAATTCGTAAACTAGTGTGGAGACCCACAGAATGAATGATAAAAAAAAGAAGAAGAAAAAGCGTGAACTTATGGTACCGATAGCACATTTTACGGAAATTTTTCATGGTTTTAATTATTTGTTTTTATTTCTATGTCGTTTTTGAATACAAAGAATCAACATAAACAGTAGACAATCGTGGCTTGTTACCAATTTTGCAGATGGTACAACAGATATCTAAGTAGAGTAACGTAACTATCTGAAAAGTGTAAGTTGTGTTATTAACTTCTCTGCATACTTTAGTGACCCGGTCTGGCCAGGGGGTTAAGGCGCTCAACTCGTAATCTGAGGGTTGCGGGCTCAAATCCCCTTCACACCAAACATGCGCGCACTTTTAGTTGTAGGGGTGTTGTAATGTTTTCTGCAATTCCCACTGTTGACACCGTAATAATGAACTTCTGTTATCAGTCAACAGTTTCTTTAGTCTCGCCAACTCGTATTTTATGTTGTTCCTTAAACTTGTTTGACCTGGCATGACCAGGTGGTTAGGGCGTTCGGCTTACAATCTGTGGGTTCGAATCCCCGTCCCACGAAACATGCTCGCCCTTTCAACCATGGGGCATTAAAATGTAACAGTCAATCCAACTATTCCTTGGTAAAAGAGTAAGTCAAGAGTTGGCGGTGGGTGGTGATGACTAGCTGCCTTCATTCTTGTCTTACACTGCTAAAGTAGCTTTGCGCGAAATTCTAAACAAACAAACAAGCATATCTTAGAAATTGATTATAGAATTAGATGAAAACTGATAGAGGGAAAACTTAAATATTAGATGTTTATATTTCTTATCAGCCCCAAATTTCTATATAAAACAATTTCATACTTCATAAGACAATTGTCACTTACTTACTTTAGCAATTTTTGACTTGTTATAACATAACTGACGAAGAAAACATAGAATATGCGGTTTAATTTCAATTATTAATGTCTTCTTACTTATAATCACGTAGTTTTAATATAACGTTATCCAAATGATTTCATTTCGAGCATACCTTTTTTAGCTTATTATCAAATAGTGTAGCGGGACGTTAACACAGTCGATTCAACTTCGATTATTAAATATTGACTTATCATCAGGTACTATAAGGGAAGATAACACATAGTTGGTTTAAGATTGGTTATATTTTAACCCTACCTTCGCAAAGCATAAGGAAGACTATGCAGTTATTTGAGGTTTGATTCTTAATTTTAGCATACAATCACGTTGTATAGAGGTAGCTACACAGTTGATTTCATTTCAACTACTTATTTTTGATGTACCATCACGCAGTGTAAGAAGGAAAACGTGCAACTGATTTGACAAGGATTATAACATTCGAGCTTAGTGTCAAAGATCATGCGGCTGTACTGACGCAGTTTTCTCAGTTTGACCTATTATTACTTAATGTACTCAAGTCAAGCCTAACCTGCCATGTATGATATACCTTCTGGAATATGACAACTAGTGCATATTAATCTAATTATATTATTTTAGTATTTAATATCTAAAAAACTAAACATTTATATTTTTTCAAGTCGTGATGAGTTCATAACTGACTACACATTTCTTAAAAGTTTAAGGATTTGTTTGGTTTATTACGAATTTCTCACAAAGATACACTGGGGCTATCAGCGCAAGCCGTCTCTAATTTAGTAGTGAAAAACTGGGGGAAGGCAGCTGTCATCACCCCCACAACCTACTCTTGAGTTACACTTTTACCAATGAATAGTTGGATTGACTGTCACATTTGAATGCCCCAAGGTTGAAAGGGCGAGCTTGTTTGTTGGAACGGGGATTCGAACCCACAAATTGTGAGCCAAACGTCCTAACCACCTGGTCATGCCAGGCCAAAACGTTTAAGGAACAACATAAAATACGAGTTGGTGAGACTAAAGAAACTGTTGACTGGTAACAGAAGTTCATTATTACTGTGTCAACCAGTTAGTTAAGCGTTAGCACTGCAAGTTTCGAATCTATGTTTTGAACTTAGTATTCTCTCTTTATCTGGATCTGGGAGGCTCAGGTTTGATGCTTTCACCTCTTAAACGGAGTACTACACATGAGCTTGTTTGTTTTGATGTTTGTGAAAAAATACATGAGGGCTATCTTTGCGTTAGCCTTCCCAAATTTAGCAGTGAGAGAAAGCAGGTAGCTAACAGCGCCCACTGCCAGCTCTTGGGCTATTCTTATACCACCGAAAAGTGGAACTGATCGTCACGTTATAATCTTCATGTACGATGAAAAGGATTCGAACCCACGGCCCATGTGTTACGAGTCGAGTGCTCTAACCAATAGGTTATGTCAGGTCCACTGGATACGAGAATATTGTACATGCAAGCATAATATCAATTAAGTTAAGCCTTACGTTAGTTGTATTGAACGTGTATGTTGGGAAGTAAAAAGCCATTGTTATGAATATCCTTAAGTAAGCTGGGCTTTTCATCCTTCTTTGTACTGAATATTATAAAAAATAGTTCTGTCTAACAATAGAAACAACTTCAACAACGTTTGGACTTACCACAAACAGTAGTGTGAGGAAAGAATAAACACGTTACCCATGTCAGATCATAAACACGTTACCAACCTTCACATTGTAATTGAGGGATTCATTACTCTGATGTTCGAAACATAGAACATAGAATCCTGTTGTACCATCAGACATTAGTAGTGTCGTAAATTTCGCACAGCTGATGTAACTTTGACTGTTAAAAATTCGCTCAACAATTAGATGATTGTTGGGAAACCACGCAGCTGATACAGATTAAAACATTCAGTTTTTTTACATACATTTTTTATGTTCTAAGTATGTTATCTATAACATGAAAAAATTTGCATTCTATTTCTTTCATTTATTAATACACATAGTAAAAAACAAATACTGGCAACTGTTATAATTTAGCACTGTTTTAGTAACATGTTCAGGTTTAAAACTTAGATGAATAACGGTAAGATTACAGCGAATCCAAAAATATAATTTAAATGTAAATTTCGCAACCAGCTCTTTTAAAGTTCGCTCTGTTCAATTTAAGATTTAACAAGTTCATGTACATAAATATATACATATTTATACATAAATAAGAAGAGAAACTGATTTTATTTAAAAGCAAAGCGACAAATTCATTACTACTAATGTAATCAATGTGTGCTTATTTGGGTATTATTGACAAGTAAATGCTGATTTAGAGCAGTTGTCTTTTTTTATGTTAGCATTTTGTTTTGTGTTTTTATAAACCCCTGTTTTTTAAGTGAAGACTGTTCATTAGTGTTCTTCAGACAGGGTTTTAAAATGTTCCTAACGCCACGTGTTGTGATGAAAGAGAAAGTATGTTAAAACAAACGTACACTACGCGAGCGTGTCAAATTAATGGTCACAACAACTTGTATTGTATGCGAAATCATAATGGACACACGTCCATCGTTACACCAACTAGCAGCGGGCGAGTTATGGGATAAGGAAAAGGAACCAAGTCAAAGTCTTACCTAAAAGCTTTCCACTGTTAGGTCTACAACTAAAGCTTCACTACGCTTGACGGTCCCACCAGGACTTCAACACAGATCTGCTCTTAGCTTTACAAATTGTACTCTTGATGGATTCTCTGAACTCTCTTCATTATAGGCGTGAGCTTGTGTCTAACATTCCCTGGGCCTTTGTTCTCTTTTTTCCCTGCACTAGTGTGTGTATATGTATGTGTTTTTCTAAACCTGTTTCTCTAAACTTCTGGAGGAAGGAACTGTTGTCGCTTTTCTGTAACCTTGGTTACTTCTGATATATAAATATCACGAAAGCAATACGTTTGAAGTTTTTTGCTTTCTTCATGAGGGATTATACACATACACTTAAAAGATTCAGTATTATTGTACATACTTGAGGAATGTCACAGTTTAGAAGTTTTCACAAAACTAATTACTTTTCTTTTTTGTAAAATACGAAACAACATTGTTAACCTCAAGCTAGAAAGATATACCAGAGATTAAAGCGAGGATTTTACTCATAAACTGTTAAATCTCTCTCCGAATTAAAAACAAAAGCATCAGTTTCGCGAATAACTGCACACTTAAGACTAATATAAATTCGAAAATGACATAAATAGTGAGAAACAGTGAAAATTTTTCGATTAATATATTGAAATTATCATACATTAAAATAATCAAATATACACTGTTAAATTTTCTATGTACTCGAATCGTTTTTCCTACACGATAGAGGGAGGTGCAAAGGTTGCATACCGCTGTGATATTTCCCCAATTCTTACAGCTGTTCAACCCCCTCTAGTAGCACAGCCGTATGACTGTGTACATACGTTAGAATCTGGGTTTTCATACCCGTAGTGGGCAGAGCACAAATAGTTCATTGTGTAGTTTTGTGTTAACTTACAAACAAATTTATTTTTAAGTCCCCCTGCTGAACACAACAGATAGCCTGATTTGGCTTTGTTATAAGAAAAATACACAAACGCTGCTCGAACTGTGCACCGCTTAGTATCACAACACGATGTCACTGCAAAATCACACCCACACATTCTTACATGACTAATGGAATCACAACGAAATAAATAATAAAAAAAATGGTCAGCGCAACATAAACATGACTCATAAAATTCACAAATATGGTTGTTCTAGGGATACCATGGTGTTACACAGTATTTGTATCACCGTGTACTGAACTCTTGAAAAGTTAAAAAAAAAGATGGAAAAACTTGAATGCTGTCTTTCTTTAATGTATTTAGTAATATTTTTAACACACTCATTTTAAAACCGGATATAAAAATACTTTATAAAAAGTAATTTTAGACCTGTCACATTTTCAAAATAATTGCACTTATGTGCAATTCAAAAACAACACGAGAATCAAATGAACTTCAGATTTTTTAGTAATTAAGTAGAAACCTCCATAAAACAGGCAACTGCCAAGTTAAACAAAACATGCCATTAATTAATAAATAAGGTTAAGATATGCTGATTGTAACATTCACAACTTGTGAATATTAAAGAATATTAAAATAGTTTTACATTATATATAACTCTTAAAGCAATGAACACTGGTTGACTGCATTCACGATTTTACGACGAACGAAAATTCCTTAGAATGATCTGGTTAGTCTTTTAAATTTATTAGTCTGTTAATTTTATATAACAGTATGAAACATCTTATTAGCTTATGTTTTCATAATAACTTTATAGGTCTTAAACACAAGGCTTAAAAATAGATAGTTTGATGCTTTAGGTATTCTGTTTTTCTAATTTCTTTAAAATTTCTTTCGTTATTTTTATGACAGCTGATTTATGTAAGATGCTCTAAATTTATATTTATTTATTTTAACTTAAAGGTATGTTTGTGGTTTAATTAGTTGGAATAATTAGAGTACTAATAACTACATTAATAAAATGTATCTAACTCAGCTAGAAGGAGCAAAATACTACAATATCAGATACTAAACATGATAATTAGATTTAGTCATGAAAATGATTTTGTTAAATTTAACGCTTCTGATGGACATAGGAAATGCTCTTTCCAGATCTATGGGATTTGTTGTATCTAACAGCAATATTCTTCACTTTAAGTCTTGTTCCTTCTAATAACAACATTTTCCACTTTAAGATTTGTTCCTTCTAGTAGCAACATTCCTCACTTTAAGACTTGTTCCATCTAATAGCAACATTCTTTCACTTTAAGACTTGTTCCTTCTAACAGCAACATTTCTTCACTTTAAGACTTGTTCTATCTAATAGCAACATTCCTTCACTTTAAGACTTGTTCCATCTTATCGCAACATTCCTTCACTTTAAGACATGTTTCATCTAATATCAACATTCCTTCACTTTAAGACTTGTTCCATCTAATGGAAACATTCAATCACTTTGAGACTTGTTCCATCTAATAGCAACATTCCTTCACTTTGAGACTTGTTCCATCTAATAGCAACATTCATTCACTTTAAGTCTTGTTCCATCTAATAGCAACATTCATTCACTTTAAGACTTATTTCATCTAATAGCAACATTCTTCACTTTAAGACTTGTTCCATCTAATAGAAACATTCAATCACTTTGAGACTTGTTCCATCTAATAGAAACATTCAATCACTTTGAGACATATTTCATCTAATAGCAACATTCTTCACTTTGAGACTTGTTCCATCTAATAGCAACATTCATTTACTTTGAGACTTGTTTCATCTGATGTCATCATTACTTCACTTTAAGATTTGTTCCATCTGATGTCATCATTACTTCACTTTAAGATTTGTTCCATCTGATGTCATCATTACTTAACTTTAAGGGTTGTTCCAACGAATAACAAAATTCTTTCTTTTTATACAAAATGTATTACTTTCTCAAGTATTTAGAGTTAATAAAATTTCTGTAATAGTTATAAGTTATAATAAGTTGTAATAGTTATTAATTATAATAATTAAGCATCATTATTTTTAATATGAAGTGTTTCTATTATCAAGTGATAGCACATGGTTTAATATCATGAGTAAATATTAATATATTAAGTTCGTTCCTGTAGGGCCGAGCGCGGTTTAGTGGTTAGCGTTCTGGGTTGTGCTTAGCTCATATTCGCATAAGGATCCTTTCAGATTCATATTCGTGTAAATAAACGCTCACTCTAAAGATTGTTGTTTTGGGAGAAGCTAAGTTGAATTTATTGTCCGTTTCTTTTTAATTCGGAAGTAAGTTCCATATTGTTTTAAATTATCTAATTGAAATAATTTCAACCTACAAACAGGTGTATGAATATTGTGAGGGGTTGGAATTCCAACTCAAGAAGACATGGTTTACCTATCACCCTAAATTCCTGATTACAATTTCGTATTGGTACACATACAATACACATCGTATGTGTATTTTATTAGGAAAGCTTCTTTATAACAAGATATTTCAGGAAGCAGATGGCAGTTTCATATAACGAGCGTTGTGAGCTTAAGTGCCCATATCTGCTTCAAGAACTTTATAAATTTCGTTTCATTTCACTTGTAAGTCTTAGAAGTCATGCCTAACCCTTGAAGAAGATGTATCTCCTATTGCTGTGTTGTTCTTACTTCTACAAATACTCCAGTAACGTTTCTCTTTCTGTCATTTTAATATACATTCTAGTTTTATTTTTCTGCTCTTTATGTGTAATGATTTAATTTTTGGCCTAGTTGTGTGCTGTATGAAAAAGAAATATTTAAGATTATCAAGGAGAAGAAATGTTGTGTTACACTTTATTTCTTTTAGATGGCAAAATTAACATAGCTTTTGCTTGACCTTTTATGTTAGCGCATATGTCAAATTACAGTGGCGATGCTGGGATCAGCCATTTTATACATCTTGTGAACGCGTTTTCAAAGCTTTAACACTTGAACTCTAGGTACCTAAATTACAACTTTTAGAAAAAATAATACGAAAAAAAAGATAAATTTGAACGAATTCAACTGTGTACTAAAACATATTTTTTTATATAATTTAAACATTGTAACTGTGATTGCTGGTTTGTTGAATTTCACGTGGCGAGCTGTCCATAATTTAGAAGTAATAAACTAGAAGGAAGATAACTAGTCAATACTACACACCGCCAACTGTTAAGCTAGTCTTTACCGGCTTATAATAGGATTAACTCCAACAGCTGAAAGGATGTCAGTGTTTAGTGACAGAATTCGAATCAGCAACTAGCAGATTGTGTGTTTAATGCTCTAACCTACAGGCCACGCCAGACCTAACTCGGTAATTAATTAATTAATTAGTCATCATAAGTTCGGAAATTATATTACATTTATCCCCTCATTGTGTACTTTTGCCATAGTTACCTGAAATAAGTTACTGTTATTTTATATGATTGCTGCTCTACAGAAATTCAGATCACGTTTAAGTATGCACATCATGATTTTAAGTTGTGATACTAGTAAAGCATCAGTAGTTCCAATAATCCATATTATATAATAATCTGAGATTTTAAAATGGAGCACATTTGCGCCATTTCAAAGTAACAAGTAGTCAAATAGTTAGATATGCATGTCACTTCAGTTAGATCATTGAAATATCGGATATCAATCATTTCAAATAGAGTATTCAAATAATAATGTATTTATGTCTTTTGAGGTAGGTGTCACGCTTGGCCTAATGGTTAAAATTCTATATTATCAATTTGATGTCCGTAGCTTATACACCGTTGTCTCAAAAACGCGCTCCGCAATTTGGGACAGTATGTATATTACAGAATTGAAGGTTAGTTTCCACTATTTTACTAGAGTAGTCTAAGAGCTGATTGCTTTTGACTCTCGCAGGTAGGTTTTTCTTTAGATTTGCGAAATAAGCATACCTTGTAGTGAATTATTCAACTTAGCATTAACACTACTGACTGAACACAGCAGTTTCTAGCTTTACTTTAATCTGAGTACTAATTAACAAGATATAACATTTTACTTTTATGTACACCGACATTCCAGTGTAAAAATGCAACCATTATAAACAACTATTAATTATTACTGGTATTTACACAATATTTTGGTACATATTTTTATCAAATTGAACAACTTTTTGTTTTTATTTGTTCAAAACCTTAGAGTATATAGCATTATTAGATTCATTGCTCAAGACTTAAAATAAGGCTTGTAATTTTTGAGCCACTGTCAATGTGCCGACGTATCATTACTACTTAAATAGTGCAGTAAAGTAGTTCCATGAATAACTTTTTAGATGACTCAATGTAGCGTGTACTCATTAAAGCAACGCCTTAAGATCAAAAACGATTTTAATACGACGTCTAACATAGTCCCGACTGTATGCCATACGTCTGTAGGATTCCTTTGAAGTAAGAAAGCATACAGTCTGTTCTCTTCATGAAACACTTTTCACAGCCTTTCACCATTTTTTCACTCAATAATACTTTTTCTGAATTTTTCAGCTTGTGTATTGTTTGTTCTCACTAATGATCTATGCGACTTTCAGTTTATTTGAGCAATAATAATTACAGATTAAATACGACGTTGGACACTGTATGTTTAATATCTCTCTTTAGAAAAAGAACCACTAAAGTATTGCTGCATATACCTTCTTAAACATATAATCAGTTTAGGCACGCCCTGGCTTTCCTTGTTTTCTTCATTTCTTTTAGATAAATTGTATTCACACAGTTGCACGTTATTATGAGCTAATCGAAACTAAACTCTAACAGATGAAGGAAAAATTTCGTTAATGACATTTCTCTTCCATTATGATAAAGTAATGAAGAAAAAAACAGTCGCATCGCTTTTTTTTTTTCTTCAGGTTTATTTTCCAGCTCGTCACAATTCTCAACTACAGTGGTTCCTTATCTAACTCTAAGGATAGCACCGGCTTTCTATAATCTGAAGGGGGAGGCTAGAAATAAAAATCGGATAAAACTATTAAAATAGACACGATGTTTTTTCACCGATGATTTCATCACGACTGTGTTTCAAGATAAGGATAATGAATGTTTAGAGAAATCCTGAATTAAAAAAGGGGAATATATCACGGGCAAATGAAGAGCTTGATACGCTTATCTTTTAAGCATTGTAACATTTTTAGTTAATTAGTAGCTTCCACTCTTTGAGAATGCAATATACCATAACCATTATTTTCTGTCAGGCAGGTGATTTGTATAATCCGGTCAATTTATTTTCCGCACAAAATGGAAACGATATCAGGTGTTATTTTTTCTATTATTAACTTTACAACAGTTTGAAAGTGTTTCACGTACATAATGTCATTAAACTTATAATAGGATTTTCGACCTTCCATTTTTTCACTCATGTTTTTAACTATTACGTATTTCTAAGAGAGAGTCATATAATATAGTTTAATATTGCAAAACTTCGCAAAAGTTAAGAAAGCGGAGATATTTGATACGTTGAAATATGTTTGTCAATTAGCAAAGTGTCTTCGTTGTAGTGAAAATGACTGAATATATTAGATAAACATGCACTTCTGAAATAAATGACTATAAAGGACTCCACGATTTGAGAATTTAAAAAGATTGTCCTGGTCAGTTCTCGAATTGTGGGGGAAAAGAAGGATGCGATGTCCCTAACGTTAAAACTAATATTATCTTCGTCATTCTTTTTGGCAAAATCATGCAAAAGATGGTACGCTTTTAACGTGCGTTAAAACTACAATCTTACTGATTGCTTCTATGCCAGATATCTCCATCAACCATCTAACTAACTTATCAATGATGTAATTAAATTCTTAGTGTGTGTGTGTGTATATATATATATTTAAGAGTACTAGTACAATATACACTTTTTCATTATATTTCTAGAGTCCCCTTTCATAAGTAGTTAAAATTCTGGGACTGGTCACAATTTTCATATACGTGCTTCAGAATGCTAGAGTGGATTTTAGTTATGGTCGTGAAATATTTTTGTTTTGTTTTTATTTCACAATCCCTCCCTGTCGTGATTGAGAATATGATAATTCCTACACAGCACACTAGAGATATTTTAAATTTTACTGTGAGGTAATTAGTAGAATTCTGATCAGGTTTTATGGCGAGTATGGAACTGATTCATGGAACTCTTGACGAATGAACGTTTTTAAGTTATTTTCGTAGAGAAACACACTGCATACCGTTGAATTCTATGGGCGTCTTGTTAAGAATCACGTTTTAACATGTTATGGAAACAGGCGGGCATATTTGAACGTTGAAAATGTAAAGTGAGTAAAATGAAATATTGAACTTTATTATTTCTTAAAATTCTCATCAAAATTAAAATCATGAAAGAAGATTGAAGTTATAATGATGTGATGGGTGAAATTAGTTTTGTTAAAACATTAACCAGAAATCTTGGTTCGTCATTAGTTGTTTTTTGGGTACGAGAATAGATAGGTGGAGTCTTACAGAACAAAATTGAGATTTGTGTATTTGCAGTTTAAATAATTCTATACAGGTTGATATGAATTTTATTTTTTGTGTTATTTATTACTCCGTTGATTGTGATAATATTGGTCTAAAACTTTCAAAAACGAGCATAATAAGATAACAGTATTATCTTGCTTACAAAACGTTCGACAGTTCAAAAGAAAGGTCAAGCTATGTAGCTAATACTTAGAGGGCCTGGCACGGCCAAGCGCGTAAGGCGTGCGACTCGTAATCCGAGGGTCGCGCTAAACATGCTCGCCCTCCCAGCCGTGGTGGTGTATAATGTGACGGTCAATCCCACTATTCGTTGGTAAAAAAGTAGCCCAAGAGTTGGCGGTGGGTGGTGATGACTAGCTGCCTTCCCTCTAGTCTTACACTGCTAAATTAGGGACGGCTAGCACAGATAGCCCTCGAGTAGCTTTGTGCGAAATTCCAAAAAAAACAAACAAACAAACTAATACTTAGAAAGAAAAGAAAAAAATACAAGAAAAACTGACGTCATTCTTCGCCGTATGTACCCAGTAAGATTTACGTTTCACTTAGGCCTTACTCTATTGTAGCATAGTACCGAATCGCAGTGTTTTAACTGACCAGGATTCACGTTTCACTCAGATTTTATTGTGTTAAGACATCGTACTTGGCCATGTTTAGAAATTAGAACCTTGCTTCACTTAAAGACTTACTATATTATAGAATATAGATGTTAAAAAATAGAATTCACGTTTTACTTTGAGCTTACTGTATTTTAACATAATATTTCAGTGTGTTTACAAATTAGAATTCACGCTTCAATTAAATCTTATGGTATTATGGCACAATATTATAGAGACCAAAATTTATGTTCTAGTTGGGTCTTAGATTATTATGGCATAGTAATCCAAAGTGTTTACAAATTAGAAGTCACGCTCCAATTAGGTCATGCTGTATTATTGACGTCGTATATCGACGCGTTTTACAGGCTAGAAGTCACGCTTGACTGCAGCCAAACTGTATTATGAAATAAAATTTAATATCTTGCTATACAATAAACTGGAATTTACGTTTTTCATGAAAGCAAACGTTGCATAATAACGAATTACCTCGCTGTATTTCAAGTTAATACTCATAATTGACTTACATTTTATTGCACTTACATCGTAATTCACTGTGTTAATAGGCTTATACTTACGCTTTACTTAAGTAACACTGCGATGATCGTAGTACAATGTGTTTAGAATTCACGCCTTCCTAATTTTAGGCAGTAATGACCTCTCATTGTTCTTCACGCATAGCCTAAAGCTGACATTTCATGTAAGATATTCTATCATCATATCTCATCGTTCCTTGTCAGTGGGCAGTATTATAAAAACAGGGTACAATTTTAACAATATCTGAAAAATAATTGAGTGACAAAAAGAGAGAAAGACTATTGTAAAATTCATAGAAACATCGATAGATATGTGTAAAAATGAGTAAACAGAGAGGAAGATATAAGTTTATATTAAATTAAATCACTAAACAGACCACGCAAACGGAGAGATTGCAAATTATAGATTCTTTTAAGACCACTTAGAACGCTCGTAGCTCTAATGTTTCCTTATTTGTAACTATTGTTTGACGTTATATGTAACAGTTTTTATCACCCTCGGCACTTGTCTGTCAAGAATATTTTTATATTTGACTATTTAAAATGGCAGTTAGAGGACGTATTCTGGATGAAGTGAAGCTTCCAAATGTAATGATAATATTCGATATGTTTGTTTGGAAATTTAAGAGATAATCAAAATGCATAACGTTATTTGTATCGTGTATCAAAGTTCTGGTACTCTTTCTGTGTTTGTTGGTTGGTGTTTTTGAGTTTCGCGGAACACTACACGGGGGCTATCTGCGCTAGCCGTCTCTAATTTAGCAGTGTAAGACTAGAGGGAAGGCAGCTAGCTAGTCATCACCACCCACCACCAACTCTTGGGCTACTCTTTTACCAACGAATAGTGGGATTGACCCTCACTGTATAACGCCGCCAAGGATGAAAAGGCGAGCATGTTTGGTGAGACGGGGATTCGAACCCACGACCCTCAGATGCCTTAACTACCTGGCCATGCCGGGCCTCCGTTTTTGTTAAACGATTGAATTTTTTCAGAACAACTTGTTTAATAAATTAACAAGCTCGTGTGGTAAGATAAAGAAAATTCGTGTAATGAAACAATATTCACTTTTATTGTGTTATCCATGGTCTGCTTAATAACGGGAATGTGAAGACACTTATTGGAAAACTAGATATACATATGTGAACTTGGTGGGGAAAATAGTTTTTAATATGATGTAATCATTAACAATAAGACAACTGAGTTGTTTTTATTATAACTGAGTTGTTTTATTATAACTGAGTTGTTTTTATTATAACTGAGTTGTTTTTATTATAACTGAGTTGTTTTGATTATGTAATTTTTTATTTTTTTTCTCTAAATTGTAATTAATTCACTGGAGGGGGCGTTGTACCGAAATTCCTCTTGTAAATACTTTGGGATAAATCATTTTAATCATTCTGTAAACATGTCTTAAATCTGAATATTCTAGTGTCATGTTTTTTAAAATCTGCTGTAATTGTTTACATGCGAGATAAACGTATTTTTCTTTCTCCTTATGGTGAATTTAATAACATGGCTGTCAGCTAGCTTACAAAGGTTTGAGAAACATGCGTTATGTGAGTCATGTTTCTCTTTGAAAGCGAAGCTAGGTGTGGATTTATTCAAAATGAAATATATGCCTTTATCTTCTCATATTAAGTATATCAGTTAAGGAAATTAAATGCAATTTCGACATATATCAGGTCATCCCTTGAGTAATGTTCGATTTTAGGTTCAGAAAAAGGATTTCAAACGGTTTTAATCAATAGTATATGTTCCATTATTATTAATTACATCCTACCAACGATTCACAAATTTCTGAATGCCACTTTTATAAAATCTTTGAGGTCTGAAGGAAAAGAATGTAGTTTTGCTATATTCATGTATTCCAAGCTCTTTTCCATCAAGATAGTTCTGCAACCTCATGCAATAGATGACAATTAGATGGAGCAAGGTCTGGAGAATGTGGACCCTCACTTTATAACGCCGCACAAGGATGAAAAGGTGAACATGTTTAATGTGACTGGGATTCAAACCCCGACCACTCGGAGTAGGAGTCCAACGCTTTAATCCACCTGGATATGCCGGGCCGAATATAAATTTGAAACTAAACAATGCTAAATCAGAGCACTGTTTAGTATTTTAAATTACTTGGGTTTTCTTCTTAGGCTTAGCAAAAGATTTATTAGTCTGTTTATGTATATCAGTTACTATTTGCATCTCTGCATTTTTTTTACTATTTACTATCGAATTAAACAGCACGTCTATTAAACGTTTATTGTATCCAGTTTCTGTACATATAATACCTTATTTGATACCTTTATTGCTCGTTTCGTATTTTTAAGAGGATAAAAGAAGATTAAAATGTACTTTTATTTCCGAATAGAAATACACTGCCAAGGTTAGTTAATTTCTTTAAAAAAATTGAATCATCAAGCAACAATCCCGATTTATAGTCATGAATAATGCAGTAGTCTTCCATGAAAAGATTAACTTTATTAGTCACAGTCGTACTTTGGAAAATCTCATTAAATAGTCAACAAAAGTTTAATATGCTGCGTAAATGCTTATTTTACCTAGCGCTCAAAACAACCAACACATTGAATTTCCTTGATTTTTTTTTCAATTTCTGTGAATAATGATTTTATAGCCACAATCATTGCATTATTTTACGGTTTTTTTTCCTTTGATACTGAGCCTTTTACTTCCAAGTATTTTATTTCCAAGAGATTCTATTTGGTACTCGTAATGCCAAGTTTAATTGCCTTGTCTTTATCTGTCTTGTACCTATCGCTTGTAAAAAGAAAAATTCAGATAGGGATAATAAAAATTTTACCTTTATGCAAAACTTTAAATTTCATATCCCTATTCATATATATTATACACACTTTTCTAATTCTGGTATGGATTCATTCTATCGTATTATGTTTATTGTATATATTTCTGTATCGATCGATTTATATGTTTCTCTGACTTTCTAATCTGACTGTATGTTTGCCTTATTGCTTATATGTATTACTTTCTCTTGTTGGCATTTATCTATCACATATTCATGTGTCTTTCTTTTATCTGACTCTGCCTAGTTGGCTATTTACCTCTCTCTTTGCAGTAGTCTTTGTTTACATGCAGATGTTTGCTTGTCTGATTATCTAATTTAAAAACAACAGTGACACTAATTTAATCTTTCTTATGTAATGTCTCCGTTGTCAAACTTTGAATATGAAAAACTGTTTCAAAGTTATTAATCACTTATCTTTTTCCTTTGAAGTTTTATTTTACTTTTCAAATTTTAGATGTTTCTTACAATTTGCCATCTATATGAAACTTATTCCAACTTTTGAAAGACAGCTGATATTTGAAAGTTTTCTTTCTTGTAAATCTTAAGTTATATATATATAATTGATATTGGCACATACTTTGCATGCATGTTTAAGGCTTAACTCTGTAAAATATTTGTACGTTCAAAGACTCAGCTCTTCCGATGGTATTCAGGAAGATATATCTCAATAGGAATCCCAAAAGAACTCCCGAGCTTCAGAAAACTCGGTTGTAGACGCGGTCGTTTTGTCTGCAGAAACAAATTCTGAAAAGCTATGATAAGAAGAAGATGTTTCCATAGTTCCCCTGTTTATAAAAGTAGATAATGTAAAGAGCTACGGTAATACCGTTGAGTTTGGTTCGTAGAGTGTAGATAAACAGGCATCAAAGATGAGGAACAAGATTCGTAATAAACCTGACATTAAATCAGCGGTCTTGTTTTCTTTTGTTTCCTTTTGTAAAATAACACATTCGGGAAAGTGTATTGACTGTCACTTACATTTCTTCCAACTAAATGTTTTAGTTCATTTTATGACCATTCAACGAATAGAGTTTGTTGGACAAACATTTCTTTTGGATAGGGGCGGCTATTTGTAATACTAAATACTAATCGTAGTATTCATATCTTATTGTAAACATTTAGAAGAAAGTGAACATTCTGTAAAAATATTTTTTTTTGGAGGAGGGGAGTATTGCACGGGTAAAGTATCCGGATCGTCCTCTTTAATCATACGCAACTCAATGCATCAGAATGATTCAATATACAGAATTCAAGATTTTCATAAAGTTTACTGACATTAAATGCAACGTTTTTGTAAGTTAAAAGTGATACCGTTTACTTAGAAATTGTTTGTTTGTTTTTGAATTTCGCACAAAGCTACTCGAGGGATATCTGTGCTAGCCGTCCCTAATTTAGCAGTGTAAGACCAGAGGGAAGGCAGCTAGTCATCACCACCCACCGCCAACTCTTGGGCTACTCTTTTACCAACGTGGGATTTATTTGTGGGATATTTAGTGGGATTGATCGTAACATTATAACGCCCCCCACGGCTGAAAGAGCGAGCATGTTTGGCGCGACCTGGATGACTTAAAAATAATAGTTTCTAAATACTACGTTTAAAACTCACATAAATAAATATATACTCATGTACAGTCCTGATGAAAGTTATGTTTTTCTTGTAAGGAGAGTTATTTTATTTAAAATTATGTTCTATTATAAAGAAATGGTTGTTGCATATAACAGTTATTTTTCTAATTATCTGAATTTTGAACACTTAAAGTATGAAATTTTTATGGCTTTTTGTTTGTGGTGACATTCAAAGATGGCGAAAGAGTTTTTGTTACATACATAAATACTGACATACATGCTACATCCATTATAGTAAGATTGCAGATTTTTGTTCTATGTTTAGTGCTTTGGTTTTTATATAATCATTTTCTTCTTAGTACTGTAGTCATCACACCCTGTTCTATGTTCAGGTTTTTAAACTTCTCATTTCTGCCCATAAAGTTGTGAACTTTATACTCTTTCCCCTACTTCTTTCTTTTATCCCTACTGCTGTAGGACTTATACTCACAATTCTTCCCTTAGTATGCTTGACGTTATATTAATTGTTCTGTTCTTAGTATTCTAGGCTTTATACTCACTATCCTGTCCTTAACACTTTGGATATTACTCTTATTGCTCTGTTGTCAGTGCTGCGGTCGTAGTAGTTACCGTTATATCATTTTGTTTGGGCACTAACTATTTTATCCTTCTTCTTATGCCTATCATTCTGTCCCCAGTACTATGGTCCATATAGTTTCTTAGCAGTTTGGATATTACATGCATTGTTCCGTTCTCAGTGGTATGGTCCTTATAGTTACGTTATTTCATTGTCTGGGCATAATACTAACTGTTTTGTCCTTATGTCTACTATTCTGTACTTAGTGCTCTGATCTTCGTAATTACTGTTATATCCTTAGTGTTCTGAAATTCTTACTCACTACTTTGTCCTCGGTGCTCCAGTTTTCTTACTTTTTTACCCTTAGTGCCTTGTTGTTTGTTTTTCACTTACTGTTATGCCCTGTTTGTAACCTTAAACGAAAAAAAATATTAACGAGTGTGTGTTTTCTTATAGCAAAGCCACATTGGGTTACTTGCTAAGTCCACCAAGAAAAATCGAACTCCTGATTTTAGCGTTGTAAATCCGTAGACTTACCACTGTACCAACGGGGGATAAATATTAACGACCTGAATCTAGTACCTGGCAGAAAGACATTGGTGCCATTTTGAGATTATTTTACCAGTTGTTTTGAGATCTCTGTTTTTCTCACGACTGGATAACTGGAGCAGGAATCTTTTCCATACACGACCTAGTAAAAATTGGTTATTTCTAGATTTGTTAACTTTCGCTTTTAACACATTCATTATTCCAGTCGATCAGTCGTTATCTTCATTCAAACTGAGACAATATGTCAGCAACCAATCTTAGGTACTGGTTTTAGTTTGTGGGGTGGTATGTAAAGTCTGAATCTAAATTTAAAATAAGGATAACAAAGTGAAGAAATATTATAAACAGTTATGTAAGGTACAATGTCGACCCTTCTGGTGGGCAGCATGTGCCATTACACAGAGCACCAACCCCAAGGGGCGCCAAAATCGACATTGCAATTAGAAGTTCTTGTCAATTTGACAGATAAAGGGGCATTGTATCCAAAGCCCGTGCACTGCTTAGGGCCAACTCTGATAAGATATATACTGTGATTATTGTATTTTTAAACACAACTTTCGTTTGTCAAGAAAAAGAGTTGAATTTATATAGAATATCAGATTTGAAAACTTTTATTAATATTTGTGGAAGCATGTTTTAACTTTGTTCTTGTGTATCAAAAGTATGATTATTTTTGACAAATTCTGTTAAAGCTTAAAGAAAAATAATAATTTGCGAAAGAGCTTCCTACGGAATAATGTTTTATTTTCTTGTAAAGAGCAACCATTTTTCCTCCACTTGGAAAGTGGCCATAATAATATAATGGAATGCGCATGTTCCATAGCTTCCAGTCAAGGTAATTCCATTAATGGCTATCTCTATTACACAAGGGAGTCTTCGCCGTTTCTTTTTTGACAGCCACCCTGTTTCATCGTCGGTTCAGGGACTTAATTAATCACAGTCCTTTGTTTTCTACAGATTGCGGCTAGGTGGAGAGAGTGTTTAGCACGTTGTCACGTTCCCACGTGCAAGACATGACTTATGATGGCAGTAACGAGTTTGCCTGGTGACGCATAGAAACGTGCACTAAATAAATAATATTTCAATGATTGATCGTGTAAAAAAAATAAAAAACGAAGAATAAAAACACTGAATCTCCACTATTATTCGTTTTTTTTTTCTAACGAAGGAAATAATTGAATATATCTTTTTTAAGAAGTGCGACAGACTTTGAACTGCAAAATGTAATGAATGAAATGTTAAAGTGACATTTTGTATGACAAGAATACTTCTTACTAAATTGCCGTCAGTATCCAGTAACTTTAAGAATAGTCGCTTGGAGATGAAGGTCATTATAAAAAAACCTCTAAGTGTAAATTTTGAAAGCATTCACTTTCACACTGTTAACTCTCACGTGGCCATTAAAACGTGAACATAGTGTCGATAGATTTTTTCTTTTGCTGACTTATGCATTCTTCGAGCGTATATTTAATCTTACTTATTCATTAAAATCTGTGTTACGCTAAATAATAGGGTTTGTACTAGTAGTATTTTTCAAGCAAATAAAGAAAGAAAATTGGTGAAACGCCCAGCTTTGTATCTCAGCAGATTCTCTTCTAATAAAGAACAAGAATGCTTCTGATATGAAAATTAAAGTAATAATAGAGAATAAAAAAGTCTAAACATATAGCATCCTTTGAATGCCTGAGATATATACGAGTTAGCTGTGTTATTTTGATTCTGATGTACAACTTAAACATCTTACAAATAAACTGTTGTATGAGCCTTAGAGCCAGTGATTATTATACGTGGTTGTATTACATTAACGACGAAGTGTATAAGAGAAAAACATTTTTGCATTAGAATAATGAGGAACTGTGTGAGATAAATTATCTCTACTTGCTTAATATCTTAATCCATATTTCTCTAACAATGAATCTATAAACACCGTGATAGTTCTAACGATTGTTCGTATAGTGGTCTAGCCCAAAGGTTCACCTCCTGTTGCTCTACATCATAACTTTTATAAGAGAAAAATCTTTCAAACCCCAGACGGTTTTATGTTTAATCATCAGCTATACTTAATACCAGAGTCTAAACACTTGAAATATATTTACACATAACGTCAATTCTAATCTTTGTATGAATAGTTCTACACATATTACATTAAGGGGAATAATTTAGCTGAAGAAATCCTATTTGATATGATGCTATTCCGTCACGCAAATTCATTTTGTTGTACAATCCGTCGGAAACAGTGTCGTAACCACATATAATTCGTTGATCCTTCATACATCTTATAATACTCTAGACCCTTCAAATACTGTGTAATACTCTAGATTGTTCAAATATTACATTGTACCAAACTTTCCAAATATTATATAACATTCCAGATTTTCTAAACATTAGACATTTCTTCGGATGTTGTTTATAATATAGTAATACTCATTTTGTGGTGCGTTTGTATCAGTTACATGTACGATATTAATATTTGCAACAATGCATCCAGTGGCTTACTACGTTAACCTCAAACAAATTTTCCCACGGTTACACACTTTGTAGCACACGTTCTGAGTGCATTATATAAGTTGATGATACATGTTGGTTTATACTTTAGAAAATGTTTGAAACATTGTGCCACATTGTATTTCTATGATCAATGTTAATATATTTGTATTATGTCGGACCAAGATTGGCTTGTTTTCATGTAGATGGGTATTTTCTAGTTGTGTGGTATGAACGAAAAATAATCTCTTTTTACTTACTTTACCTAAACCCAGAACAAGGAAAAATTGTCAACGTTGAAAGTTGGTTAAAAGTTTAAATATTTTGCTCATTGAATCAAATTTTATTTGCTGTATATTGAGGTTAAAGCCCACATTGGAGTAACTTTGTTTTACTTCGCCCTTGTGGAATGACGTCAGACTTACCAGTATTGATTGATTTGATGTTCATGGTAGAAACTTGAGTGATGATTTTTTAATGACTTGTGGAATTAAACTAGTCCAAATTGCTTGCATAACTGAATAAGCCAAGCGATTAAAGAGATCTTTTCACGTGTAAGCACTTTGTGTTTTCACTTCAAACTCTTTCTATTCAAGACGTATCCATCAGAAACTAAAATTAAAGCTGTAGAAAACATATTTGCATAAATATCTTGAAAAGTAGGTGATGTGTGTGTGATGTGCAGTTGTATCTTGTTCGAGTTACGAATACGAAACGTGAAGTGCTCATCTTTAAAATTTTCAAACACACGTCGAATTAGAACAAAATGAAAGATAATATTCGGAAAGAAAAACATTCTCGATAAGTAGTAATTTCAACCTCGAAATATATTGTGCGTGAAATAATTATTAAAAGTAAATAGCTTAAGTAAACCCTTAACATACAGGGTGTTCGTAAGGTCACTATGCAGTTTTGAAAGCAGCGGTAACAGCATTCATTCAGTCTATTTCAAGCCAGCAACTGATAGTGGTGTTTAGAAACAAAATAAGAAGGATCCAAGCCTGTATTGATGCCAACGGGGGTCACTTTCAACATTGTTTATAATTGTCATTCATATTTACCTCCTGTATTCTATATTGAAACATGTCTGTTAATAAATATATAAGTGCACAGTGATTTCCGAACACCCTGTATTTCTCTTAAGATTTATATGCCATTCTAAAATGCTATATATATTTGCTCTGCTTTTTTTTTACCTTATCAATCAGATTGACACAAAATTTTAAACACGAGCTTCACATAAAATAAAAAAAGATTGTTTAGGAAAATGCCACTTTTGAATACAATTTGTTGTTCATTTTAGAATTTGCAGGTGAATATGAAAAGTGTAAAAATAATTTCGATACATTTTGCTGAAAAATTGTATATAGAATCAGTAAGTAACAGCATTAGATTGCATGTATATTGAAAAGATCAAAATAGATAGAATGATCAAAATTCAAGATGAGCACTGATGATGCAGCTAACTTTGGTCATTTGTTTATCGTGAATGATAATTTCACACATTTGATAAGATCCAAATGACTTTTATATACTTATCCGTTTATTAATTTTACATGCTTACCCCTTTATATGTATGACCTTCAATCTGCCTTCGTTCATCATTTAGAGTAATAATTGACAAATTGTCCTTTAGTTCCTCATACCATATTCTGAAAGGTCACAAGATCTCTCACAACATAATAACTGCTCTTTATTCATTCACACTGTATCGATTTATTATTTTTTCTTCCAGATCAAAGAATATATATAGGTATTTAGATCCTGTTGTACGCTACACGTTAATGAGGAGTAATACGAGATGTCAAAAGCTTCCTTATTTGTCAGATTCTAATAAAGAGTGCAAACTGAACGTGTTAAGTTTTTCTCATGCTTATAATTATTTGTTGCATATATATTTTGTATTAATAAAATACTTTGAAATATAATGCATTTATTTTGAATAAAATCATAGTTCTGTTCGTAAGTAGCATTTGTTAGCAAAACTAAAAATTATAATACGATATAGAATATAGTTTGGTTTCAGAACTAGAAAACAACAACAAAAAACACATTAGGCCTAAGTTCGTATACACACGTATATCTAAACACTAAATAGGCACAACATTTCTTAGGGCGACATGCATATTTCATTGACCAAGCAGACTTTACAGTGTTATATGAAAGATTAATCACACATTTTAAGAACCATGTGTTCCTTGTTACTCTTCCTTTTTCGTCTGTTATCTGGTGCTGCACTTTCCATTGTAACAAACTTTAGCGGATTTCTCTTTTGGATCACTCATCTTGATCAAGTTGTTGTAGCAACCTTCAGCAAAGTTAAGCTGAGATCACACATCTTGAACAAATACTTGTAGCAAAATTTAGCAAAGTTAACCTTAGATCATACATTTCGATAAACTTTTTGTAGCAAACTCAACCTGAGTTCAGATATCTTTATCAATTCCTGTAACAAAATATCACATATCTTGATCAACTTTTTGTAGCGGAGTTAATCTAATATCGTACATCTTCTTTATTTTTTTTAGCAAACTTTAGTAAAGTTAAACCTGAAATCAGACATATGAACTTTTTTGTAGCAAACTTTGGCAAGGTTATCCTGAGATAAGACATCTTGATTAACTGCGTGTAACAAACTTTAGCAAGGTTAATCTGAGACCATACATCTTGGTCAACTTTTTGTAGCAAACTTTAGCAAGGGTAACCTGAGATCATATATCTTGATCAACGTTTCGTCGTAAACTTTAGCGAACATGCATCTTGATACATTTCTTGTAACAATCATTAGCAAGGTTACTGTACACTGGCGTCAGCTTCCAAGATAAACTTTAATTAATCAACTCAGGGGCTAGTTTACGATTTTATTTAAGGAAGTGGCTACTTGGGGAGATCTAAGACATGTATCTCGGGAAACGTTTTAAACTAAACTATGTCGGATCGAAACGTGGATGTCATCAGTGTCAGCTTCATTTTCCAAGGTTCGTAAAAGTGTTGCTACGGACGTAAATTTGTTACTTTGTTTTCTTAATTTAGTCATGCCTCTTTTACAGCCTGCAGCCACACAACTGAGTATTTTACTTTACGTTATTGATGTCCATACGTTGTCTTTATAGTAACTAGGATTCATCTTTCCTTTACTGCACACTTTGTAACGTTTACAATTCCCATTGAAAGAGAAATCATAAAACTCGAATTAAACCTTTCTTACGTTACTTTCTGTAACATGATTGAAAGTATATAACCTCATGGTTGCTATAAATCATTCGTTTCTTGCTCTCTTCATCCATTGCTTCAACTAACACCCATCTCTCATATATGCAAGAATTTTTTCATTCTATAGTTTGACTTTATAACATTCGATACGGATGGCGAGTGGTTTGTGCACGCTTCTTTAACAGGTTAAAATACTTATGAATTATCATGTTTACAAATGATTGCGATATATAGAACGTACTACAAGTTTTATATGTGTTTTTGTCTGTCCTTATGGCAAAGATAAACTTTCGTATCACGTAAGGTCACCATGTCAGTATGTCTGCTAGTTAAACACTGGGTTATGAAAATTAATTTCTTGTACCATATAAAGTCTCAAAAATAAGCTTTAAGTTTTGGATTTTGCCAATTTCAGATCATACTTGTTACACGTCATTAATACGTACGACGATAAACTTTATTTAAGAACAGTTAAAAATAAAATCCATAAATACACAAGCAGTAAGGATGTCTGAAGTTGATGAGAATTATCTACTATTACAGTCACCATTTAGGTGTCACTGACTCTTCTGCAAACTATTGGCAGAATTAATGAATTTTCACGTATAGAAAAGAATAAAAAGTATTTTCAAAACGATTACTATTATGGACTGCTCCTTTTCACTTAAAAATAGTCACACGTGTACATACAGAAGAGATAGATTCTGTGTATAAAAAATACAAATGCATTTTTTTCTCCTATTGCATTTTAAAGAACCAAATGACATTTATTGGAAGAGAGTAAAACCTGATAACCATCAATGAATATTTTTGATTAAAAAAAATCTGTAGACACAGAGCAACTGGTCTTTTTCTTCGCTAGCTGCTTAGATGCATTAAGGTAAATGGAACGACCATTAGTTCTAAATGGAGACTTCACACCGCACAGGAAAGAAATAATACAACAAATAACACGATGCATAAATAAAAATGTGAATAAGGAAGAAACAGAATAAATGAGATAATGGAGATGTTCGTGTGTAAACGTGAAAGACAAAGCATTTGCTTTTATTCTTAAGGACCAATTCTGAAAATCAAAATGTTTCCGAAAGCTCAAGGATATAAGTGAGGGTTTACAGGTTTATAATTCGGGACTAAGTCCCGTTGGTAGACCCACACGACAGATACCTCATTGTGTAGTTTTGTGCTTAACAACAGCGACACAACAGAACAGGCGTAAGTGTTGTTAAGACTACTTAGAAACCTGCGAAAGAAAACAAAACAATCTTTTTTGTCATAACCATTTCACTTTCAATTTAATATCTTGATTTATACTTATGTGCATATAAACGCATGCGATCAACCTCTGGTGTCAATTTTCTAAAAAAAATCCAGAAACTGAAATGTTTATTGATTTTTTTCGGAGCAAGTTTTTGCTGCATGAATTAGAAAGGAAATCCTGAAATTAAGATTTGTAACAATCTTGTGCTTGTTTATGCAGTCTTCATTCTAATTACAAAGCAAATGGTATGGAAATAAAGTAAGAATTATTCAGTTGGGAAGTGCCGAGATCAATTGGAAAATGGAGATGACTTCCATCTCATAATTTGTATGAAACGAAATTTGAAAATTATGATAAATCAACTACTATAAGTAGATTACTGATTAAAAAGATACCAGATACCAATATAAAAATGTGAATAAGCTTTCAGAATTTTGCATAATTAGCTATACCGCAGAAGATGCAGACAGTTAGTATTAATAGAAGTTGTTTCTGCTTCTAGGAAAATATATGATATACAATAACTCGTTATTGTATCTTATATATATTACTACCAGCTTATTACCTACATTTTTATGAATTTTTGTACTATTTCTTCGAAACATTACATTTTAAATGTACTAGCCGCTTTTCATAGTCATTCAATCCTAAGAGCAATTTATAATATTTAAGATGTACCTATTTAGTCCCAAATCTGTATTTATTCGCATTTTTAATGTCGCATAGCCATAAAAGTAAAACGAAATTACATTACTTTAAACTTACTTTTAGTGTTCACGGAGAAATGTATTTTATTATTTTCTTTACTGGATGCATAACAATTTTGAAACCGTTGCAAATTCCTTGATGGAGAAATCTTCTGAATCCAGTTACTTCAGTTCTCCCTTCTAACGTCTCGACGTTAAGCTGTAAGGCTTATAACGCCGATATTCTAGGTTCAGTTCTGTAATACTACTGCGCAGATAGCTTAATGCGATTCAACAGAAAACTGTTCCAATGTATTTTGTATAAAGTTTGTTTGTTTAATTTCGCGCAAAGCTACTCGAGAGCAATCTGTGCTAGCCGTCCCTAATTTAGCAGTGTAAGACTAGAGGGAAGGCAGCTAGTCATCACCACCCACCGCCAATTCTTGAACTACTCTTTTACCAACAAATAGTGGGATTGACCTACTTTATAACGCCCCCACGGCTGAAAGGGCGAGCATGTTTAGTGTGACGGGGATTTGGATCCGCAGCCCTCGGATTACGAGTCGAGTGCGTTAACCACCTAGTCGTGTCGGGCCTTTTATGCAGTTGTGTTAATAAGAAAACGCAATACAAATTGAATATTACTGACACTCTGAGGTTTACATATTTTGAAATTTTCTCTTTAACCGTTTGCCACAAATATGTATAAAGAAATTAGATAATTGTCCAAGTTACGAATCACTGCTACTGTGAAGTAACTTATCGTTTTGTGATCGCGCTTACTAAACCAAACGCTCTGATCGTGAAACGTGTTAGTACTTACATATTTGGGCCTGGCATGGTCTAGCGCGTTAAGGCGTGCGCTTCGTAATCTGAGGGTCGCGGGTTCGCGTCCGAGTCGCGCAAAACATGCTCGCCCTCCCAGCCCAGGGGGCGTTATAATGTTACGGTCAATCCCACTATTCGTTGGTAAAAGAGTAGTCCAAGAGTTGGCGGTGGGTGGTGATGACTAGCTGCCTTCCCTCTAGTCTTACACTGCTAAATTAGGGACAGCTAGCACAGATAGCCCTCGAGTAGCTTTGTGCGAAATTCCCAAAACCAAACCAACTTACATATTTTCTTGTTAAAGAGACTTCTGTACTCATAATGAAATCATTAATAAATACTGGCGTCCTCTATTGACATTTGTGAGGTGAAACAACATAATGTTTGTCGAACTTAAAACTGATAAACAGCGGTCTATTGTAAGGTGTATATAGGTTTTGTCCTTGCTTTCAAAATGCTACTCTGTAACGGAGCATCATTTGATAGCCAGTAAAAATATTTTAGGGTTTGAAGGTGACATTGTAGTTTTCTCACCATCGATATCCGATTTTTTATTCAAATTATTATTATACAGTGGAGAACCTCCTGTCTCTCTCTATTTTGTATATATATAAGTTTGAAAACCTGGTAATACACCTTGTGTCTACCGTCCTCCACATTGGGCTCTTCAGGCTTACGTTTCTGAATAAAACGTTCATTGGCACACGGTGTGCGTACAAATATAATATTCACAGACCTTCAAGCGCACTTGATGTAAAATATTTCGTATTACAAAAAAACAACAACTAAAGTTTAGATTTTTGGAAAGAGGATAATTTTTAGGTAGGTGCGACACAAACCCACGTCACCTAACGCAATAAATGTTAATAATTTGCTTTAAAGTACTTGAATTTCATACTGATAAAATCTTTACTAAACAAGACAAAAATATTTTATAGAATGATTTTAGAAAATTAATAAGAATTTATACAGATATAGATATTTTATTAAATTAAGAGAAATTAACGCAAAAATTCTATATATTATTTATTTTTATTAATCAGCTTGGTAAGATGTGTCAGACAAACAATATTGACGCTCCTTATTGAATGTAACTGGATTTGATCTATATCAACGTCTTATGTTCCTTAAATCCCTTAAATATCACACACATGACGTAAATTTTACTTTCCTATCAAAAATGGTTACCATGGCACTATTGATATTAAGGTGGCATCGTAATAATGATTTTTTTTTATTACAGCAGTTCGCGAGAGATATCTGGTTGCGCTTGCTCAATGGTAAAATGTATGCCGCTTGCTGATAGATTAATTTTTAACTTTGGTTTAACTTTAATTATTTTGCTTATGCAATACATACATACATCTTCATTTAAAAGATAAAATGGAACAGTAGAAAATCACATGCTGATATCTAATAAGCAAAATAAGTCGTGGAATATGTACCAATAATTTTTTGTTTAAAGCAGTAAAAACACGTTGAATCAAAAGCGTTTGATAATACATAATCAAAACAAAAGAATCAAACCCTAGCACTTTGAAGAGCTTAGCTGCTCGAGTCCTCTTTTCGGAGAAAGACAATATTATTTAAAAACTGAATTAAATTATTCAAGCTTATGCATTAAACAATTTCAAATTTGTGATAGAAATGGTTTCGGTAAGAAAATATTGAGTTCTGATTTGAACTTTCATGCACGAGTCTGTCTGAGCTATTCGTTTTCAGGGTGCGGCTCGATCGAGCTCCAAGGAAATTTTTGGTTTGACGCTTTTTGAACTTCACCCAGAGCTACTCGATGGCTATATGGGCTGACCACTTCAAATTAATTAGTGGTAGATTAAAGAGAAGGCAGCTAGTAAACATCACCCACTGTCAACTCTTGGGCTAGTATTGTGCCAACAAACACTGCGATTAACCAAAACATAATAATTTCCCCACGATGAAAGAAGCAAACATGTTCAATGACAGGATTTCGAACCCGAGAAAAAATAAACGCATTTTGGCTTGATTAAGTCCAATAACAAAATGACATTAAAAGTTTTTTCATACATTTATTATACCAGGAAACGTCCTATTCCTTAAAATAGCTGATGTTATATCTATTCACAGTAAACTGCAAGTAAATATCACGGATCAGCACTAAAAAGGCTAGCGAAAAGTAAAATATTTATATACTTAAATAAAACCAATTTGCACTCATACAGTTTTACGTCAAATATTTACAAACATCCAATGTAAAACATAAACGATTGAAAGTAACACTTTCTAACACCACCTGTACCCCGCTGAGACAGCAATAAGTCTATGGACTTACAATGCTAAAGTCAAAGGTTCAATTTACCTCGGTGGACACAACAGATAGCCCGATGTGGCTTTGCTATTAAAAAAAGTACAAACAAACACATTTTCTAACACCACCATTAGATCCTGTGGCCTTTTTCTATTACAGTAGGTTCAAACAAACACATGTTATGTCAACGAAACCTTGAACTCGTTTCTCGTCGACTTCGAACATTTTAGATACATCAAATAATTTGCAAAGTGTTCCCCTAATTCCAAGCAGACTTTTGTGTCTCATTCTCTTACGCTATTGGATGAATTTAATGAATATTTCTATCCTCTCAGGCTATTTGGCAAAATCAGGCACATTATTGTTACAAAATGTTCTTTATCAGTTAGTGTTGATAAATTTCCTTTCTATCTATATAGCTGTTTCTATATGTTATATTCGTTCCATCACATCCGTGGGTAAACCTCGACAAAATTTTTCCTAATGTTTTCAACTCTCATTAACCAGTCTCCATTGTTTCGGTGGTTTTAGTGGATAGTTATTTGAAGTTATAGTATTTTTTTGTAAAATTAACTTGTTTTTATAATAGCTTCAAACTCAGTTAAATTATTTTTAAAGAATTCAGAATTTAATAGTCAATCGACAAACAAATGCGAAATGTCTTATGGAAAGCTTACTTAAGACAATATGAGACTGAAGCGGGCGCAGGAACACGTCGAAACTAGTTTCTTTTCTCTCTTGTGACTTCTGACAGTTTGTTCCATTTACTGTGATTCTTAACTGACTAATAAAACACGGTATTATTTAAGAATGATCTAAAATTATTTAAAGGAGGAATTTTCTTTGAGGTAGACTGTGATAATGTTTGAATATTTTGCAATATATATTTTATGTCACTCCAAAACTCATTTTTTCCCTAGTTTTATGAAGTATATAACAGTTTCACGTGTTTGTTAAGAAACCTAGTTTGGATATTTTCTGTATTATGTGTATGAATAATTTGTGTTAGAGATGGATGTTATTATACTTCGCGGTACAGTTGCATATTTTCTCTAAGTGAGCATACATTATAACTATAATATTAGAAATTCGACAGCCTCCGTTTTCTGTAGTGTTTTAATGATTTTCGAATGTTTTTAATGATATCTTTGAAATAAAGCGTGCTAGAATCATACGTTCAACAAGACTACATTTGTACTTTTCGCATTTTGTTTTAATTGTTAATGATCTTAAAGAAATGGTGGATAAAAAATGTATTAATATATATCCATACTTACATGGCTGCAATCTCAGTAGTTGTCAAAAAATAATCAGTTTTATTTTCTGTAGGCTAACTGTGTGGGACATTAACAACAAATGTACACCGATAGTGTTAAGAATGCAACGATATCATTTCTCAACATATTCTCAGTTTTTCCCTCTATGGTTTTAATCACTTTAGTTCAGCTGGTATAATCTTGAGTTTGTTTAATTTTCTCTTATTCTCAAACCAAGAACAGTTCAGTGTAAAAAGAACATTGGTGTGTGTATGTGGGTGTGTTCACAAAGTGGTTTCTCTTCCACCCACTTTTGTGTAATGAGTTATAGTAGGAAGGCTAGAGAAAAAAATATATAAAAAATTAAAAGTCTGAGTGGAAATTCAAGAAAGTAGAAATAATAAAACCACGAACGGCTTAGTAATGAGTTTCTCCTCTAAGTTAGAATTGTTTGCTATTGATCGATATATAGGCAAATCCATTGGGTGAGGATCTGTAGATCCAAAACCCCTTCATTTCTGATGAGGGAAAAACAGGAATACTCGGGGAAATAACATTTTCACAGTCTGCATATTACCCGAGATACGGGGCTGAAATTATTATTGATTATCTAGTATAAGATAATCAATTGTACAACAATCAGTTGTACAAGACTTGTTGTCTGGGAGTGTTTTTAACACACATTGCCTTGAGAGTTCTCACATAGTGCCAGGTCAAGACGATGGAGGAAGAGTGTCCGTTAGAGACAATACACGACAAGCAATAAGAGGAGTGGCATTATCGTTTGTAGGAGAACATCACCAGCAAACGGATATTGACCTGTTAACACGATCATTCGTGTGAGAAAGATTCCACATCTTTCTAGCCTCCTTCTATACAAATGGATACGTACTAGAAGAATAAGGATTCTAATGTTCTTTCTTCTAATCACAAAGCTTTATATGTTTGAATAAGACTGTCAACTAGTGGATAACTCTATTAAAGACTAAGTTAACGATTCTTCTCTGATATGAAGCAACAATACTCGCGTCCATCTCGCCTTTGAATAGTCGTCTGTCAAAAACTGGATGAAACGAAACATCAGATGATGTCATTAATACCTTAGCGCTCACCTTTTACATCCAGATGCGATAAAGAATATAAGCAATAACGTATTATAATACTTTAGAACGCCTAATTTTTAACTCCTTTAATGTTTCGTCCTACTTTGAGTGAGACAACAGAAAATTGCCTAATTTTTCCTATAGCATCAATTCCTTTGCTGTTAAATTAACGGTTTCATTTATGTAATTTTGGTATTTCTACTTCCAAATCACCCCCTTTTTGAATCATTAAAATACTAAACACATAGTAATTGGTAATTACATTTGGTCTTTTCACGTAAAATAAAAGACGTACGTCAATAGCTAGTACAAATTTCAACCAGATATTGGATTTAGATATTCCTTTTTATTCCAAAGTTGTTCTTCAGTATTACGGTTTGATTTTATTCGTCTTTTAGAAAAATAAAAGCTGGTTGTCAGGTCATTATTTTAGATCCACTTTCTAAAAGGAATTGATATTTGCAAAGGACATTTTTCTCTACATTTAACGCTTTCTTTAACACCTTTATTTTAAATTTCACTTTTCCGCCCCGTCACATATTTTGACATTTCTATTCATAATTTTCAGAACTATTTGATGAATGTGTTATAAAGCTTGTAAATCCGCAACATTAGAAGAGCGGATGTAGGTTTAACTTTACTCACATTAATGTGGCATAGTGTTTTGGGCATACATTCCAGTGCTATTACATCTCTATAATACGAACCCAAAGACAACATAACATAAATTAAACGAAAACAACAAACTTGGTGCTGTTCGTACTTCTCAGCGTCTTCTGTACTTATTTGGTATCGATAACAATTTAGTGGCTTACAAGTATGATATTCCAAACCAGCAAATAATTAAGCTTTTCTACGTTCATACTACAAATAGTTTGTAGTATGTTTGGCTTAAATAAGTTAAAACAACTATATATTTTACAACAATATCAATACTTCAGTAAGTGTTCATGAAATTATATAAACAGAAACAACTCAGATTTTGTCACATTACTGGTGTAGTACGCAGTCTTTATGGTACAAGCAAGCAATTTTTGTCATAATGACTCGTACTTATTTTGCACTACCTGAGTATCCGTTCGTTGAACTGAAGAAATAAACACTCGTTTGTAACAAAGGACAGGAAGTAATGTTCTATTTTCTTTTTTAACTTAGTAAGCTTAAAGGGGAATAAAATACATAAAATAACATACATATTATTTTCAAGTATAAAATTAGATGAATGTCCAACCACCTTAACGACCTTCCTCGTGTCATCCTTTATCACTTCACGTTGTACTGAATAAGCAGTTTTTCCCGAAGTTATATAACAATTCAGATGGGGAATCTAACCCAAACCCCTCATGACTTTCTTCATATCATCCTGTGTCAACGCTGGCGTTGATTGACCAAGAAATGTGGAAACTTGTAAGAAACAGATACACACAAACACACACATTGACCTTTAATTATAAACATTACCCTTATTGTTAAAAATTTTTATATTAATTTATAAACGTTGATTACATAATGAATAATTAAATGTAATTCTTCAAGGTATTTCAGCTGTTTAAATATACATATGATGTATAAAGTTTTTAATTTTATTAATATTTATTATGTTCTTTTATATTGTTCTATTGTCGAACTTTTGGAAATATTGATGAATTTAATTAAACTATATTTTTTGTTTACAGGTAAGTAAATGTTGCTGTTTTCATTTACCACTGTAAGCGGTAGGTACTGGCTTCTTTTCCACCTGTTTGTATATAAAGAATTGAAAATACTCCTTATCATAAGTTAAGGAACGAATAAGTGTTAAATACCATTCTATTTTCACAAGCTTTAGAGTGTGTAAAAATTGAACTGCACTGATGTTTCAGGGAAGCAAAACTACAGGCTAAGACAAAATTGCTTCTAAAGTTATTGCATGTATTGTAATACTTTTTTTTGGAATTTTAGTGCAAAACTATACAATCGTCTAACTGTCTTTTATTCACAACGGGGAATCGAACTCTCGATTTTAGCATTATGAGTCCGTAAAATTATTATTGATTTACTAGATGACTATTGTAATACGTTAGTGATAAAAATAATCAGCACTATATATGCGTTAAGTTTAGTTCATCATTCTGTTTCAAATGAATGTTAAGTTATCGATTAATGTGTTCAAATCTTAAGGTGATCTTTATGCAACTTCCTGTAGTGAAATATTCAGACCTGCTTACTATTACTGTGAAAAGAAAACTGATATACCTTAAAAACATGTTTGTAGCTAAACACAAAACTTCACAAGGGACTATCTGTATTGTACCCACCACAGGTATCGAAACCAGATTGATAGCTTTGTATGTCTACAGACATACCAATGTGCAATTATGGACAACAAAAATTGACAACTATTGTAATAAATACTATAGTTCAATATTACAGTGTAATGTTTTTGTGAACTTAGTACGTGTTATAAGTGTAGGAATCATTTACAAGTTAAAATAGCTTAGAAATTGAGTTTTCTTAAACATTTGTTACACTAGACAATTATAAAAGAACAGTTTAATCAAACATTGATGAATAATTTATAGGTTTGGTTTGATCAATAATGTTTTATACACCACCTATTATTGTTAACCATTAGATAGAACTTATTATACTTTTTATATGTGTTTTAAGTTGGGTTGGGTGTGGCTTAGTAGTTAATATCCCATAATGCATATCGAGGAGTCTAAAGTTTGATCTGCAATATTCCTCTGTAAACACGTCCTGGGGACATTATAACCATGACAGTCAATTTAACTACTTGATGAATAGTAGCCATCTAAATAGTGGATGTAACTGACTAGTTTCCCTTTCTCTGGTCAGCAGTTCTAAATTTGGGGTCTCTGGTCAGGCTGTTTAGATGTTGTGTCGCCTGAAACTCTGTTCCAATTGAAAATAATAAATGTTATGAGTTGTTTTTCACACTTGTAATACCCAGTTGGCTAATTAATTAATTAAATATATCTGCTTTACATACTATATAACCTTAAAGCTATCATTAATAGACAGTTAGATTTATCAAACTATCTATTTAGATTCTTCTCTACCTGCTTTTGTTCACGCTTTGCAACATTTACCAGCGCAAAATAAACATTGTTATGAAGTGCTCAATAGATGGCGTCAATACCAATTTCAGTGTAGGAACATTGTAGTTATGGTACTTATATTTAAAATTAGAATTAAGACATTTTGTTGATACAAAAGATGATTACAAACCACGATGCCAGTATTTGTACATTATTTTAATGCAATACACGAACTACTAGTAGATATTCACTTGTTTGAAAGAAAACATTGATAACCACTATCTTAACGATATGGCACGGCGTGGCCACTTGGGTAGGACGCTCGTCTCGTAATTTGAGGGTCGCGGGATCGAATCCCTGTCATACGAAACATGCTTGTTCTGTCATCTGTGGGGGCGTTATATTGTTACTGTCAATCCTACTATTCGTTGGTAAAAGAGTAGCTCAAGAGTTGGCGGTTGATGGTAATGATTAGTGACTGTTCTTGTAACTTAGGGACGGCTGTCGCAGATAGCGCTCGTGTAGCTTTGTGCGAAATTAAAAATAACAAAACAAGTCATAACGATACATATTAATATATCTTGCGTATCGAATACAAACTTGTAAATCACGCTTTCACTCCACCTGTATATCGCATATGTTTGGATACACTGATTATTAACTCTTTTCATTGACTCTGGTATATTCGTGAAATATGAATAGTAAATATCAAACTGGTTTTGAACTTTTATGTGAACTAACATAAAATAACGCCACGCATCTTCTAAACTTCATTATTACATACATAACGTGTGAGGATAATATATCGACATATAGTTTTGTAATCATGTTAAGTGTACTAACAAAATTGAACTGTGATACATTGAATCTGTATTTGTGTAAACTGCCATTGATAACACAACAATATAATATCTGTATCTTATAGTTACGCAAACTATATTAGAGTACAATATCTAGATTTTGTAGATATCTAAATTACCCCTGATATTGTTACAGTATAGTATGTAGGTCTTGTAATTGTGTAAACTGCTACTGATACTATTATAGTATAAGACCTAGACAACGTATTTATATAAATTACCTCTAATAATATTACAGTATATTATCTAGACCTTGTAGTTATGTAATCTGCTACTGATAACAACACAGTATAGTACTTAGACTGTAAAGTTATACAATGTACTACGGATAATATTACGGAATATTACCTGGACCGTAGCTATGTAAACTACTACTAAGAATAACGTACTATAGTACTCAATACTTTGAAATATCAACATTAAAAAAACAACATTGATACAATTTATTGTTAGATGTTGTTCTGTTACCTTATGTTCAAATAATCAACATTAAAAAAACAACATTGATACAATTTATTGTTAGATGTTGTTCTGTTACCTTATGTTCAAAGCACACCTGTTTTTATAATACTGTGATACATCGACATACAATCAATGAAAACTTGCAAGTTTAAGTGCGTTTGTTACTAACATCTTATAATCTCAACTTGTAAGGTACCTAGAGATATATTTGTAGCAGTTTCATATACAATAGTGACACAGAAATTGCATACAGGTTTACGATTTTAGCAAAATATTTTATGGTGCGAGAAAGGGAGGAACTAGACGTTTTATGTACTATGTTATATTTTCGTTCTTCATGTTTTAAAAACACATTTACAAAATACCTTTTTCTCGACATTCAAGTTTTCATAAGCCTAATAGTACTAGCATGTGTTGTTGATTGTTGTGCTTCGTGTTCTCACAATGTTAATAATTTCGTTATCGTTTGCATTTCACTCCATTGAATATCAGCTTAGTGGAATACAAAAACTTGAATCACTAGCAGCTATATTATAAAGTAAACTATCTAACTTGTGCTCTTTGTAAAAGTTAATTTGTTAAATCACTTTACGGAAAACGGACAGTATTTTTATTTCGTTGCATAACTTTGTAAAAAAGGAAAAAAAAGACGTTGTTAAATCTAAATACGCTAACAACACATTCGTATAAAATTAAGTATGATGCGTTTGTGTTTTAAACACGAGTTCAAATCATGAAGCTTGAAGTCACTGGCGTAAAGGTTTGTAATGACCCTTAATCCTAGAAGAATGCGTGAAACTGTATGGGGGATTATCATAACATTTCCGACAAAGCTTCTTCATACGAACAATATTTTTTCAAGGTTTGTTCATAAGCTTTGTTAATTAAAGTAAACGAAAATAAATCCAGATTATCGACGAGTAACAAAGTATTAATTGGATCAAGTGTGCCTTACACTAATCGTAGTAAGGAAGCGCTGAACATTTTAATCCGATGTCAATAACTAGTGGTGAAAGTGGTTTGTAGAAAATCATAATATTTGGTTTTGTTGAAAGTTTTTAAATGAGATTTGGTTGCTTGTTTTTAAGTACAATAGTGCTCAATGGATCGTTTGAATTTTGCCCACAGTGAGTGCCGAAACTCAATTTTTTTTCACATTATAGCTCTTGGACCTCCTGTCCAATCAACCCTGGAGACGAAAAAAACATTAAAGGAGTGTATAAAAACTTACCTTAAACAATTAAATAAAATAATTATCTCATTCGTCTAGGTTCAACTTGATTTAATATACCAATGATAACTCGCTGGTGATGAACCTACTAATTTAGTTGAAATAAAATTAGTCAACTCTTTAAAGTGCCTCAAGTCGAATATGTTTTGTTTATGTTTAATTACACGCAAAGCTGTTCGAAGACTATCTGTGCCAGCCCTTCTTTACTTAAAGAGAGAAAGGCAGCTACTCAATACCACTCACCGCCAACTCTTGAGATACGTTTTATTGAAGAAAAGTGGGACTAATTATTTCTCATAGTAACACTCTAACGGTTGAAAGAAAGAACACGTTAGGGGACGGGATTCAAACCACAGAGTTTTCGCCTTCTGCTTTTCGAATATTTTATGTCTCACACGATATTTAAGTTTGAAAGATAAAATGTAAACGGAGATAATGCATTACTATAGTAAGCTGGTAAGCCTGAAAAACAAGTTGTGGGCTGTTTAAACATGACCACTTGGGGCAGTTTGAAGAACTAGTAAACATTAGAGAAGATAAAAATTATTACTAACGATTAAATAATGTAATTTGGAAAATTGGATAACATAACTTAGCTGTGTCCACATGCTCCTGGTAGAGAAATACAGGTTACCAAACTGGAACATCGTCATTGTAGAAGTATGTGTTGTCTATTTTCATTTCTGTATAGTAATATATCGTTTTGCAGTGCATAGCTACACTTCGCTGTCATTTATATATGAGATACTTCTTTTGTGACACGTCGAGACAATGCCAAAACTTTGAATTCTAGTAACTTTCTCTTGGCAACCTTATCGAGAATTTCCAAAAGCCTTAACAACCCAATAAGTTAAAGTTAGTACTAGCGTAGCGGCTCTCTAGCAGTGGTGGTATTTACTAGAGTATCCACTGTTTACTGGTGCCTTCAGTCTATGTAGAGTTTTTGTCCTGGGAATTCGCCATCATGGTATCTGTTAGTGATCTTAACGAACCATGAAATGGCCTGTTTCGAACAAGAAAGACAAGAATTACGCGCATGTCCGATTTTCTACAGGATAAAAAGACTATAATCTTGAGCAAATTTAAAATAAAATAATTCTCTAGAATTTGCTTGCTTCGCTGACTTTTCCATTATCTCTGTCGAAGATTTTGTCTTTTGTTTGGGTTTTCAGTTTCTTACACTATTTCTACTTTACTACTTTAGTTCGTTGTTGCTAACACATCGACTATCGCACATCTATTTTCCCTGTCTTTGGCAAACATTTGTATTTATTTTTTACCACTTTTTACTAACTGTTCTGTCATTCTGTTCATTTTCGATAGTAAATTTTTGTATTGCCTTTAACTACTTTGTTTTTATGTAATTTTTCCAAGTTTTGGTTTTATTGTATTTCTGTTTCCTTGTACATTTTGATTTCCCAGTGTCCATCTCAATTTACTTTTTTATTATATTTCGCTATTCTTAATTTATATTGTTCTTATATTTTTCTGTCTCTCACGTGGTTTTATTTTTTTGTATTTTACTGAACCATTCCAACTTCTGTAGTCTCTCTCTACTTTATGTTTGCATTGTTTTTCATTATTTTTATTTTCGTATTGTAACTCCCTATTTTCATCGTTATTTCATTCGCTTGCTACCTTACGATAACTTTTTATTTTTTATTCCGTGTCATTTTAACTTTATTTTTGTGTGACACATATTCTTATGTTTTGATATTGTATATTCTGATACTGTGGCTTATAATCAACAAAAACTTGTCTTGTATGTGTTTATTTTTTTAATTTCTAAATAAAATCAATTGGTATTTGCAAGACTAACCAAGAGATGGTACTAATATTCACACATATAAAGCTGATGACGTTCTTTTTCATTATTACACTTTTATCCACAGTGGCTTAAATACGGTGCTTCGTATATATATATATATATATATAGAGAGAGAGAGAGAGAGCCAATTTCGATAAACATTGAAACAGTTGCATTTAAAGGTAAAAAAATGTTATTAACACAATACGCATCATTTTATGGCGTGTGACTGACTGTTCAGTACAATATGTTAAAAGTGATTTTGCTATTATACTTGTATCCTAGTGGTACAATGTTATGTTTGTAGACTTATACTGCTAGAAACCGGGTATCGTTCCCTGTGATTTGCAGAGCACACATAGCTCGTTTTATAGCTTCGTGTTTAATAACAAACAAACAAAGCGATCATACTTACCGTCACTATGACCGACAAAAGCGTGGACTCAGAATGACTCCATGGTTAAACCTACTAAGTGCATTGCAAAATTTTAAATTAACAAATATCTTCAAAGAAAAAAGAAATGAAAGGAAAAGTATTTTCAATTTTTATCATTTATAAATTCACATCTGTAATATAATATTATACTTCACGCTGTTGGTTCGTTTTGGTTAATTGTTAAAGGTTCTTGTAATTCAATTTACTCTTGTTGAAATCAGAGCACTGAAATATTTTTATATAAAGTTTGATCTCATTCTATTTCACCTTTTCATAAACAGTTTATTTATTTGACTTGTTGGTTATTGTAATCACCAAAATCTTAGGCTTTAATATTTCCGTTTTCTTCACTAAAACATGACACTTTGAAGATACTGTTTTCCTTCACGTTATTTTTTCACTTGTTAAATATTTATCACCTTTTTAGTGAAAATTTTATAATTTTCGCCGCTGAAACTGAGAATGAAGTTAATAAGCTTACAGACTTATATCCATACCATGTGCATTTACTCTTATTAATAATTCCTAGCTTGAGACTTGAACTACGAATGTCATTTGCTGCTTAGGTATTCAACATCAGTGTACTGAAATAGAAATCTAGCTGGATTTGGGTAATTCGACTGTATATGTAGTTACAGATTGTAAAGCCAAGGTACCATACAGTTATATATATGTGAAATTGTATATCACAAAACGATATTCATATTGTGTGCCTATTAAGGTTAACATTTGAACATGTTATTTTCCAGCTGCGGTTCTGGAACTGTTGGTTACTCTCTGCCTTATCTTGGAAACTAACCTTCCACACGCGAACAACCAATTAACGGAAGCCTGATTGCAATAAACGGCGCAACCTACACCTTAATCATATATTCCTAGGCGTTGTGTTTTTATCAAGAGTTATAGTCGATGGGAGGGGAAGAAAGGGGTCTACATTGTGAAGCCTTCATGTAAATTTGTTCCGTGACTAAGTTTTTGATACTTTCATTTTTAGTCGGAACTGCATAACGACTTGGGAAATTGGGTGTGATATGTACTTGGGGTTTCCATTTGATTAACTATGTCCAGAAAGTTAGCAATCAGAGAAATGAGATGGAGGATTGACGAATCACGAATCGGCAAGCCCCCTTTTGAATTAAACACACAGAAATTCATATTGTAGTTACGAAAAGATATAAACGATTGCTTTATTGTTCTAAACTGGTGGACTTAGATTGTGTTTATTAATGTACAAATCAGCGTGAGTTGGGTTGAACGGATTGCGCTTTGCTGAAATTCCTTATATTCCACATGTGTGCCTACGTGTTAGGCCTCTGTGCTTTCTAAATTTAGTCGTTAACATTATGACGCACGCTTTCGTAAAGTGCATATATGTAAATATATTTATTCGCTCGTAAACAGTACGTGGTGATTTTAGGTTTTGTTTTATGTTCTAAAATTGGCGTTAAAGCGTCTACGCGTGTTAATCAAATGTGCAATAGTATCCCAGTCATTCACTTGCGAATAATTCAATATAAATTATGTAGATATGGTAATAGATGGTTAAGTTTCGAGACAAATATATGTATATACATACGTTACTCGCAAGTAACTATATTCCCTTTCCTATAATTAGCTACATCTTCAACATAAGGTCAAGCATAAGAATATAACATATATTTATTAAATTTAAGTGACGTAAAGATAGCTATATTAAATAATTTCTATTTTTCTTTTTTCACAAAAGCAATAATTCTTCCCTAAATGATTTTTATTTCTGTGTTTGTAAGGTAAATAGTGTGAAGCTTACGTTTGTAAATGCTTGCATACATACAAGGTTAGTATTTTATTGAAGTCTATTTGTATGTATTTATCTCGGTAGCTTCAAACCTCCATATGATTATTTTTCAAAATTTCTGCAGAATAACTGATTCTTAGATTTTGCTATTTTCCTGAAATTTTGAATGATAGTTAGTCCTTATATTTGGTTATCTTTCAAAATATCTGTAGAATAATTGACTCTTAGATTTTGTTATCTTTCAGAAACTGTGCAGGATAGTTAACCCTTAGATGTAGTTCTGCTAAACTTAATATAATTTCAGTTTCTACCATATTGTTTCACATCCCAGATTTCAACCGCTTGTGGTTATATGTATTCAAGACATTTTGCATGATGTTTAGGACAGTATGTGAGGCGTACATCATATATTCTAGAATCTTCTCGTGTTTTCTCTCATCCATCAGGGTTTTAGTTCATTGTATATATCACATGACTTTCTTGTAGATTACTTCCTGCAAAATACAATTAGAATATCCTATACATCACAAAAATATTTTATATATAATTTTATGACTAGGTTTTGCTACCCTTCATACATCATGAATTTTACTGTGTTTTCTTTCCGGAGCTAGAAGCAAAAAAAACAAAACAAACAAGGTTGTTAAAAATATAATTTTTCTACATATCACATTGTAAGCCATTTCAAAAGAAAACTGCTACCCTCTTTAATATCACAAATGTAATATGTATGTCCTTTCATATTATAAGCTCAAACCAAGTATTTTCCTATACCGTGTATTTTTACATACCTCTTTATCAAGGAGCTTGTATATATATATCATTTTGATCTCATGGCATGTTATCATAATTACATTCACTAACACTTCGTAACCAGGTTATTATTATGAATGACACAATGTGTATGTCTTAAACATTTTTGATTCACACAAGTATATTTTTCCCTTGTTTTAAAACAAACAACTTTCTATATATTTCAGCTATTACACCAAATATTTTAATTTTCAACTCAATACACTAAATTGTATGTGTATATATATAGGTCATACAAACATAATATCATAGGTGTTATTTTTACACTGCTTCCAACTTCGAACATCGAGTATATATGAAGACTGTTAGTGCATACTCCCTGAAATCTCGAGCACTGCTTTGCTTCTATATCCTTTTATGTCGCTGAATGGCATTCACATTAAAGGTGATATGTTTCTTCACTTTGTCTAAAATTGTTTACAAGTTTATTCAAAAATACATCGATTTAAAAATACCTCAAATATTTTAACTTTATTCAATTATAAAATGGTATTTATTTATATAATTATAAACCATATCAGTTGCCACCTAGTGACCAAGGGAAAATTCTGAGGACTTATACGCTTAAAATCGGTTTCGATACCTGCGAGGGTTAAAGCGCAGGTAGCCCATTGTGTAGCTTTGTGCTTCACAGCAAACTATATTAGCACACCTGCGATATTTCAGAATAATTAAATCAAAGCTATATGGAGGACTAAAATCCACTTGAAGTAAAAGAAACTGATATTAAAATGGCATTATTCATGATTGTATAAATAATATGAAATATATCTTTCCATACGCTCTTTTCCTCGTAATAAATTATATGGTTGTATGTTCCTTTCCCTGGCCCGCATAAAGTCCAAAAGCTTTCAGTGGTAATGACGTTCCTCAAAAAAAAAAAAAAAAAGAAGAAGAACTGTTCGATCATCCCTCTTTTACGCCTCGTTTTAAATATTCCAAACTAATTCGTTGTTATCGCTTACCAAGTCTCTTTTCTTTAGTAATAGACCACAGAAATACACTAAGGTAGCATTGATGTTTAAGGGGTACGTATGTCTGTTCACCTCCTTTATACAAGAATACAGCAAGAAGGCAGAAGTCTGAGTTGATTATACTCTTTATTTCTACCTTTCGCGAAATAGACTGGTCACAGTAACATATATGTTGTTCATTCAGAATGGAACAAAGTTTGTATTAGGTAAACATGTGTGAACCAACGTACACATTTTACATTAGGTGTTAATCACATATCCTTCAAGACCTTTGAGACATCTAACGTGGGCTAAGGTTATTTTCACTTGTGCTTTAAGTTATTGCTAGTAGATATTCCAATATATTTTAAAAAACTGTTTAGAAAAAGTTGCAGAATTCTATTGACGAGACCCCTCTGTAGTCAGTATTATTTATTATTGACAAGACCCCTCTATAGTCAGTATTATTTATTATTGACGAGACTCCTCTGTAGTCAGTATTATTTATTATTGACGAGACCCATCTGTAGTCAGTATTATTTACTAGTACATCCACATATAATTTTCTTCTTTATCAAACCTCTTTAAGCTTTTTTTTTGGTCATTTATTTCATATTCTTATAATGGTACAATATGATAATTCCTTGGAGAAGGTGTGTTTGCGTGTTTTTCTTATATCAAAGCCACGTGGGGTTATCTGCTGTGTCCAGCATGGGGAATCCGTGGACGCGACTTAATGTATTTTTTCACCCTAAAACTAGGAAAAAAATATTATACTTCCAGTTTTCTCTTCTGAAGGAGCAGTTTCATCTTATACCAGAAAGTATCCTTATTTGGTCCGTCGAAGTTTTTTTATTATTTGAATGTTCCAACAGTTACTTAAAATTTGGTGATATATGTTTTTAAGCTAATATTTCACTAAATGTGAATTTAATATGTGTTTTCTGGGGTAAAAAGAACGAATCTTTAAAAAGTTTTCTTATTTTGGCAAGTTCTAAGTAAGCCTAAATAGAAAGTAGACCAAAATCCCATTAGGCCTGTTTATTATATGTGTCATGATGATGATTTAGGTTTCACAGGTGATATATTGTGAACATACTTTACAGGTTTCGAATTAGTCATCGTGTTGTACTCTTATATGGGTTAAAGAAAATATCCTAATTAATTTAATTAACACATAATTAAATGGTTAATTATTAATTTTAACACTTAGTCTTATTATTTCAAAGCAAATGTTTTGGAAATTTCTTGTCCGATTATTATAAGTAAAGGCATTGTTTTTATTGTTCATTTTCCTTCTTTGATTTAAAGCTCATAAATATTTTTTTCATATATAAGTAAACCTATTATAAATTTGTTTATTTTTGTTAATCAACCTTTTCATGAATGTAATGAACATTACTTGTATTTCAAAAACGGTGCGCACAGTCTACTGTTTTTTATAGATTTATATTACTCAGTCAATGGTATTTATTAATTCCAAACTTTAAGTAATCTTATAAAAAACACAGGCCGAGCAGCGAACAGGTAAAAAAACCACTTGATTTAGGTAAGAGAATACAACTTTCTATATTTGGTTGTTAGAGTTACTTCAATACTTTATAGCAGGACATCTTCAAAATCCTGAGAGATGTGATAAGAAATTAGGTTCCGTTACTCGAGGACACAACTGTTCATAAGCACTGCGGTCTTATTCACCTGTGATGATCTTCCAATCACTCTTCATTTATCCAAAGGGACTTATGGGATAATACTCGTGTTGTTATATCCTTTAATACTGTCCCTCTTTTTACAAGCAGTTATGCAATTTGATTCACTAAAGTGCATATTACCAATCTGATTCCTGCAATCTGTCCTCTGTGAAAGGCAGTTAGATCACGTATCTTCTCATGTTGCCTGGTCTGCTAGGATGGAACTTATAAGCTTACGTATACTTAAATATTACAAATCACCTGTCTCATAGGTCATTAGAATAACTAATGAATCAGTCAACTGAGAATATAGTTAATTTAACATCAGACCACATCTTTAACCAGGTATTTCCTTTTTTTACACGCCTTGTATATTAAACGATAGAAAAGGTTATGTTCATTCTTCTTCTAATTCATTACGTCTCTTTCCATTATTGTTATTTTTTTAGTTTTGTTTTTTCTCTTGAATCCTAGACGAGAGTGACTAACTCTGTGCTGAGATAATGATGCTATTTCATGTGCGACATCATAAAATTCAAGAGATAAAAACTTAGGAATCTCATCACATTTTTCTCTAGTTTGAATGTAATAATTTAAACATGCTAGTTTTAAACGATTGTGACCAAAAGTATTTTAGATTTCGATAATTGTTTTGGTATTGCTACCTAACAATTATCCATCTGGGGAAAAAAACTTATTTCTTTTACTCTAAAAATTATATTCTACATTATTTCACGTTCCTATTGTAGCTTAAACAGTAGTTGTACAAATATATTTTTAAACTTATAAATCTTTTTACTAGTAATAAACACCGACAAAAGCAAACATAATATTTTTTATTTGTTCAGAATATTGTTTAAGTTGTTTTGAAAACACAAAACCTATTTCGAAGTGAAATAACGAATCTTACATCATTATAGTAATACATATCCGTTATTAGTTGCAATACATTTTTCGAATTTTTTTAGATCAAACAAAAATTCATCGAATCTTTTGTTTTAGCCCCAGTAATAAAAGAGTTCGTTTTTTCCCTGGTCTAGCTGAAATCAGCTTATCTATCTCTGCAAAATCATTCGTCATCAGGTATTTAACTTCGGCCGGAAGACTTTAATCCATTAAAGGAAAGTTTTTGTGAAAGAATGATGTATGTTGTTTCTGTGTTGTTTTCTCTCTTTTTCGTCAAAAACTGAGCTTAACAGCACGTGCGTCTTAACCACTATTATAGGGTTGCTTAATTTACCTGCAGTAATATATCAATCTGTTTGTGAAAAATAAAATATAAATTGAATCATTACTTCTGTAAAATAATGTTAAATTGTACTAATGCTATTGTTCTTAAAGCGCTTTACATAATGAAATCTGACTCTCCTTAAAGTGCTTTACGTATTGAAAATGATCACTTCTTAGTGTTTAAATGATATCAAAGTGAACCCTCCTCTCTTTCATATTCAATGCCATTTGTTTTTGTAGATCCCTTTCATTTTGTACCAGGATAACAAAGATAATACAATGAGAATAAATCCACAAAAGACTGCATTGAAACTTAATACGTGTACGTATGTGTATATATATTTTTGAAATGTTTCATGAAACGTCTTACGTATCCACAGATAATATAGGAATCGTTTTGGCACCCAGACAATTGTAGCTCCTACGCTTATTATATCACGAGGTATTAGCTGAATAATTAGGTGTGTTTATGAATCCATATATTACACACACACACAAACATATATGTATGGTTTTTATGAAACTTAAAACATTACAAATTAAGTGGTAGAACACAAAGATGTTCGGTATGACTGAACACATTTTAATAAAAGTTCCATGCAGTTGTGCTCTTCATCTGGAAAAGTGTTACTCTCGTTAAGCTACTCATAGCTTCAAATACATTTAGGTTTCTAGTTGTATTCCCAAGCTCACAATATTCTGACGTATTTTAATTCACATTATTTATGACAACGTACGCCACATTTTGGCCAACATGGATCACGGAAATCAACTTGAGTATGGATATATTCATTATAATATTAATAGATCTCTTCTCAATGCTAGAAGAAACATATATTATACATGTTACTTTCTGTAGGCACAGGAAATGAAAACCAGATTTTAAGATATTTATGTAAAAAAAGGGATCAGTCACCTGTAATTCTTCATATTTGAGTTGTAATTATAATCCCTCTAATAAACGGTTCATATGAGTTCGTTGCTTATTTCACATCCATCACAATTCGCTTTAAAATCAAAACACTTTAGTAAGGCTTTTCCGTATTTATGTATTTATTTTTCTATTTCTTCTGGATTGATTCATGAACCTGACTTTAGAATAAAGTTCAGAACATACCCTACAGAATATTGAATTTTCAATTTGGTTTATAGAAATTAGACTCACTATCAATACATTTGTTCTTACTATAAATATTAAGTTATTGTTTGAAAGTGTCTTGTTAGTTAATTCGCTAGAATTACAAGTAGTAGAGCATCTATACAGTTGTGAACAGATGGCGCCACATGGACAACCTTTTAGTTAACCAGTTTAAAAGAAATGTAGCCAGCATACAAATGTATTGTTTAGTCAATTTTATTTAAGCTTATCGTATTACTTGTTGTTAAGATATAGATGACATCCTGCCAGGAATACCGTATTCAAACAGTAACCACACTATAAAAACATTATTTCAAAACATACTTATTCATTTTTGCCGTTCCAACACAATTTGTTTTCCAGGTTGTATAGCCATATATATATAATAAAACACTTGAATATTAGCCAATTCTATCGCTCCTCTTTTTTTATTCGTCTCTTTAATCAGTTTCGTGACTCGTATATTCACGCTTTGGGATAGAAATTACTTAGAGATTACATGAACATTCATCAAAATTTAAACAATCTAAATTAAATAGATGCATTTAACGTTAGGTTTACTAATTTCTTTATTTAAATGTTTGTTACTTAAAATGTTGTTCTCAGCTATTTCAAAGTATCTTAGTATAAAAATTGTTTTAGTTTTAATAATGTGTTAACTCTTGTTTCTTCATTGGAAACCAAAAGATATAATCTTCTTCTATAATTCTAATTTGTGCACCTTGACCATCCCGACATAAAGAGCCTACCGACTCTATAATATATATATTTAACTTTTTGCTTGGATTCTTGTGTAAATTTTTGTGTATAATCAGAAAACGTTTTAAAACACAGTCCCTAAAGTATTTAAAATGACCATCGAATTAGTTTTCCAGTTTACCTAAAGTTAAAATTGATATCTCTAAAGAAGAAATTCAAAATTAGTGCAACGTTATGGCTGAGATCTGTTTCTAATCTTCTTTGTCATTTGTTAATACAAGACTAAACTGTTTCACTTAATGTTACATTTACTTTATCAAACTTTCATATCTAGTTCTGTTTTTGTGTAAGGCTGTTTTTCTGTTTTACTATTTAAAATAATTTTGCACTAATATATGTCATGTGCCTTTATTTGCAACTCTGTTTTCTTTTGTACATTTTGTATCCTTATGTGCTGATTATTCTTTGAAGAAAAATTAAGTTATTTTCACACAATATTTCATTCTAATTTTTTGCTCAGTTTGTGCGCGGCTTAATCATTAGCGTGCTAGCATGTGAATCCAATCGTTACATATTTGACGTATCTTTATCGCAGAAATAGGCTTCACACTTTTAGACTGTGGATAAAGTAACGGTCACATACCACTACATGATGACAGTAGTTTACAGAGTTGAAGATGAGTGTTGTTGCTTAATAGCCTTCCCTTTTATTTTTGATTTCGACTTAGTAGCTTCTAGTGCAGGTAGTCCTTCTGTAACTTTGCGAAGCATGCCAAGTTGCCAAGACCGAGTTTTATACGTGTAATGCATGGGTTTACAATATATAGCTACTCACAGATATGTTTATGATATTTTATATAAAATACTAGTAAAAACTTTCCTACCCCCTATTAATTATGATTTTCGTTTGGATTTAATTTTTTATAAAACAAAACGCAAATTCGAATTTCAGAGAAAAACATTTGGCATTAGAGATGGATGTTTTACTCACATAATTCCAGACTAAATTTCAATTTTATTTCTGCCGTTCCAATTTATTGGTGTAGACAGTTGCTTTTTTTATTTATTTACTTTTTAGATAGTCCGCTTGTCTTTGTGTAATAAATCATGCATAAACGTATATTACCATAAACTGACACTACCGTTACTTTTCAAACTTCAACAAGTAATGTTAAAAAGTGGATATTTTCTGAAAGCATGATGTCATACAACCTTTCGACAAACTCAATACTTCTCATAATCAAGTGAAACAAAACAAAACACAAATATATTTATTTACAGATGGAGTTGGATTCAGTTTTTAATTTGATTATTATCACACTTATTGGAGTTGTATGAATTTAATATTATCCCAGTGGTGAAGATAACCTTGACACTAATAAAAATGCTCCCCAGTGGCTCAGCGGTATGTTGAGAACCGGGTTTTAATATTCAATATCCGTGGTGAGCAGAGCACATATAGCCCATTGTGTAGCTTTGTGCTTAATACAAAACAACAAACAAAACAACTAATAAAAATATTACAAGTTTATGGAATCATTTCAAATGATTTTATGTCATTGTATTTGTAGGGCAGAGTAAAGACAAAATGCGTTATTCGTCTTTAACCTGATGATAATGAGTTAAATTATTGAAATACGTTTAGCTATTTTCCACGTTTTGAAATAATTCTATCATTTTAATGTGTTTCCTTAGTTTTAAATACTTACAAACGTTTCCAACAAATTGTTCGGTGTCGCTGATATTACTGATTTATCCTCAAGAATAAAAGTAAAAATCAACAAACTTGCTTTCATGAGTAAATTTAGCAATGAAATAAAATCACAAAAGGCTTATACAAAAACTACTATACGTAATCTATCTTCATTGATTCTTACGTAACTTCTCTGTTTTTCTGCGATAATGCTTTCTTTTGAAAATTCAATTCGAAGACCGTTTTCGAAAAGTGACTATTGAGTACGACTTTAAGTCTTAAAAACTTCAAATATTCAGTTTCAAAACTGAAGTTACTGTCTTTACGTTCATCCTGATGTTTGAACACTAATTTATTTGTTGTTGTTTTCAATTAAGCACAAAGCTACTCAATGGGCTATCTGTGCTCTGCCCACCACGGGTATCGAAACCCAGTTTTTAGCGTTGTGAGTCTGCAGACGTACTACTGATCCACTGGGGGCTAATTTATTGTACTATCAAAATCCAAAATGTTTACTTCAGATTTAAACAATTCGTTTTAAATATGAATACAAAATAATCTCAAAAATTTAAAACAGTATCAAAAAATGAAGTACTAAAATCTAATTTATTTTCCTGTCTATCTCTCCTACTCAGGCAACGGAAAAATAATAATTTTCTTGTAAACGTATAAACATGTTAATCTTTATATTTCAGGATTTATAAAAACTTAAAGCTATCAGGTTTTCAGATTACCTAAAACAAATAAAGAAAAAGCCCTTTACGTTCATTGTTATATGCCTCTAGAGTCTTCAATTACAGTGTAGAAACACTCACCTTTATTCAAAACCTTTAACATTTTCAGTCCACTCCATTTGTAGTTTGGTTTTTTTTTAATTTCTCACAAAGCTACACGAAGACTATCTGCGCTAGCCGTCCTAATTTACCAGTGTAAGGCTAGAGGAAAGGCAGCTAGTTACCACCACCCACCGCAAAGTCTTGGGCTACTCTTTTACCAACGAATAGCGGAATTGACCGTTGCATTATAACGCACCTACCAGTGAAAGGTCGAGCATTTTTGGTATGACGTGGATTTGAACTCACGACTCTCGACTACGAATCGAGTGCCTTAACCACCTGGCCATGCTCACTTGCAGTTAGTTTTGATAGCTTTCCACACTGGTCGTAGTTAAAAAAATGAACTTAGATTTGTTAAGTGTATAAATTTTTGATAAAAACCTTCTTTTCTTGACAAACCTTAAATGTCTTATTACGTTTTATTACTATAAAACGAATTTAAACTTCAAAAGCTTTAAATACCATAAACTTAATGGATTAGCATGAATAGTCCTACTGTTGCTGGTTTAGCCTATCTGTTCATGGTTTGTACTGTAAAAAAAGGCTTTACCTTTTGCATAATGTCTTCCAACTTACAAGTTACATTTACGTAGACGATACATTTGCTGATTTTCGAAACACTTGTGTAATTCAAGATTTTCTCATTTCATAAATACTCACCAGTTTTCTATTCAGTGTACATTAGAGCATGCGCTCAGTGGTATTTATTAATGGTTTGGTGGAAAGGCTTAACTGTGGATTTGATATGTAAATACAGGTTATTTTTGTTTACCTTTGTTTTGCAGTAAATATGTGGTTTATAACGCCAAAATCAAGTTTTGATACTCGCGGTGGATAGAGCATAAATAGCCAATTGTGTAGCAATGCGCTTAATGACAAACAAACAATTATGACCTCTCTTCCACACGCCTTCATTATTAACGCTAAATTTAAATGTAGTTCTACTTTTCATTTAGGTAAGGTACTAGGTCGTATTGGCAAATCTGTAACTGAGGCTGCTGTGTATTGACAAATCTCTAATTGAGACTAATCATTTCCCACAATTTGAATATACGTTAATGGATTGTTTTATATAAAAGCTTCCGAATTAAATACACAATATTTTGTAACGTACCCAGATTATCTGATAGTATAAAAATAATTTGGAACATTTTCGGTAAGGTCTATAAAACTAACACAAAATTATACACTGCTGGCCAAAATCTTAAGGCTAATGAACATAAAGACAAAATATGAATTTTGCGTTGTTAGACTCGACCACTTATTTGAATAGAGCTTTGAAAGATGAAAATAAGAGAAGGGAAAATAAAAACTTTTTTAGCATTTAGTAGGGAAAATGTGAACACTATAAATTTAGCCTAAATACTCGCTGGTCAAAAGTTTAAGACCATACCAAAAAAGAAGTCCTAAATTGGGTAGGAAATGCCCAACAAGAGGTCTCAGTAGTGAGTTGCACGGCCGCCATTGCGAATAACTTCAAACATTGGCTTTGGCATGGTCGATATAAGTGTTTGCAGAAGGCTTGTTGGAATGTTATTCCAAGTAGTGAAGATGGCTTCACGAAGATCATGCACTGTTTGGAATTGACTTCTATTTCTATAGACTTCCATTGCCATCCACCCCAAACATTTTCACTGGAGTTCAGTTCGAGCGGACACGCTGGATGGTCCAAAAGAATCACGTTATTTGCCATGAAAAATTCCTTTGTCTTGCGGGCATTGTGTATTGCAGCGTTGTCCTGCTGAAAGATTCAGTCATTTTCACACAAGCGAGGGCCTTCAGTCAATAAGGATGCTCTCTCCAATATGCCAGCTGCTGTTTGATGCCCCTGTATAACCTGAAGCTCCATTGTTCCATGGAAGGAGAAAGCATCCCAGATCATGATGGAATCTTCTCTACTGTGTCGTGTAGAAAATGTCTCCGGTGGGATATTTTTATCTTGCCAGTAACGTTGGAAACCATCTGGACCATCCAGGTTAATTTTTTTTCTCATCAGAGAACAAAACCTTTGTTCATTTTCCTACATCTCATGTTTGGTGCTTCTCAACAAAGTTTAACCGAGCTATTTCGCGGTGTGTAAGGAGGCGTGGCCTTTGAAGACGTTTACGGTTTTTAAAGCCTTTCTCTCGTAGATGCCGTCTTATTGTTCTTGAGATGCATTCTGCGTCCGTAAGGGCCTTTATCTGGTTTGACGATCGGCTGGTGTCTTGCTGGACAACCCGTCGAATCTGCTCAACGCCGGCGAAATTTTATTGAGCCGATCACTTGAAATTCTCGTTCAGTATCCCTCAGGGTCTCTTAAAAAATTTGTAACAGCAGTTTTACTATGCCCAATCTCACCAGCGATGGCACGTTGAGAGAGAGCTTGCTTTTGCAGTTTGACAATTCTGCCACATTCAAACTCTGTCAACGTTTTAGCCTTTGCCATGTTTTCACCCAATGTAACACAGGAGATGCCAGTGGGAGATGTTGACAACGCTAATGCTTGAACACAAATGACTAAATTTCGTTACGTGTTTACCGATTAACGCTTCGTTTCAATATGGTCTTAAACTTTTGACCAGCTAGTATTTAGGCTAATTTTATAGTCTTCATATTTGCCCTATTAAATGCTAAAAATTTTTTTTATTTTCCATTTTCTTATTTTCATCTTTCGAAGCTCTATTCAAATAAGTGGTTGAATCTAACAACGCAAAATGCATATTTTTTCCTTTATGTTCATTGGCCTTAAGATTTTGGCCAGCAGTGTATGTTTTTATCGAATAAATCATATTTGTAATGGTATTTACAAGACTAAATGAAAATAAAGATTGTCAAAAACTTTCATATAAGTAGAAACCTGCAAAACTGTTTAGTGAAACATGATTGTCCATCCTACGTATATTTTCGGGACTCACGTAACAAAACAGTTGTTTAATAAATCTGTGAGTATATCGTTCCAGTTGTTTTTCGACAAAAAAGTAAATAAATTGCGTCCTTTCGCATTGGAGCCATGTGTATGTGATAAGGGTTTGTTTTTTGTTTGTTTGTTTTTGAATTTCGCACAAAGTTACTCGAGGGCTATTTGTGCTAGCCGTCCCTAATTTAGCAGTGTAAGACTAGAGGGAAGGCAGCTAGTCATCACCACCCACCGCCAACTCTTGGGCTACTCTTTTACCAACGAATAGTGGGATTGACCGTCACATAATGACGCCCCCACGGCTGAAAGGGCGAGCATGTTTGGTGCGACGGGGATGCGAACCCGCCACCCTCAGATTACGAGTCGCACGCCCTAACACGCTTGGCCATGCCGGGCCCATGTGTGATAAGGGTAACGGTCAAATCCCAATATATGGTCAAGCAGGAGATCACAATTAGTGGCGGATAGCCCCTGAATAATATTAAACGAATCATATATTGTGTAATATAAATGAAAAAAACAAGAAAGTCGCCTTTATAGCTTTATAAAAGGGATCCGCACTAGCACAGCTTAAAATCAAACCATATTGGTTTGTGAGCTCCGTTTATGTTTCTAGAACATGTTTAATGTGTAAAATACTGTGTTCCACCTGATGATACAAGTATGTTTTTGTCGTATTTGGATATATTTTTGTTTCATCAAAATTGAACTAAAAAGTGACATTTTATAACTAGCTGTGGTGAATTGAAATATATGAATCATGTTTCTTTTTCACCGACAATTACAGAAAAATATCAGAAGAATCAGTTGGTATTATTAATACTTCGTATTCAAATACCTGTATACATAGGTAAAAAGAAACCTCAAACACTAATATACATAATTTACGGGCCACTAGTAGAAAAAACATAGCCTTGTTATATAACAACAACGAACAAGATGTTTAAAAATATTGTTAACTCAAAATGCTTTATCTGTTATAATTAATGATATTATGTGATTTCATAACTTAATGTTCTGTAAATCCAGGGCTCGGCCTCGCCAGGTGGTTAAGGCACTCGACTGATAATCTGAGAGTAGCGGTGTCGAATTCCCGTCACGCCAAACATGTACGCCATTTCAGCCGTGAGGGCTTTATAATGTGACAGTCAATCACTTTTCGTTTGTAAAATAGTAACCCAAAAATTTGCGGTAGGTGGTGATGACTAGCTGTCTTCCCTCTAGTCTTACACTACTAAATTAGGAAATGCAGGTAGCCTTTGTGTAGTTTTGCGTAAAATTCAGAACAAAACCAAAAGCAAACCGGAAGTTCCGTAACTAGGTTTACGTCACTGCATCAGAGATACACACATGGCTTAAACAACCAACAAGGCCACTAAGCGAAACCTTTGTTGGCTGATTACTGAGATTATATTACACTAACATATACAATTTGCAAACTTTGACACTTAAATTTTAACATTTTTTAGATATTTTACACACTAAAAATGTCGTTTTACGTGCTTGAGCACAAAGCTGGGCACTGAGCTGCGTCCGCCACGTGTATCGAACCACGGAGTTTAACATAACAAATCTTGAGGCGTCACGTGAGTCATCAGAGGATGGTGTGTTTTTTAAAGGTCAAGCTATTTGTATGAGTTTTCAGCTACATTGTTTAGTGTAATATTGAAGTTGTATTTCGTGTTATAAGTACAATTTAACTGATTAATAATTAGAGTAAAGTAAGAATAAGGTATGAGAATATTTACCAAGCTATTTTTTTGTAAGGAGATATGCTGGAAAAACTCATCAGAAATGTTATCTGTGTATGTGTATGGGACATGCATAGCTCTTTAAATAGGACTATTAGTTGATTAAACTACGTTTCTGCCTTACTTGATATCTAAGTTTCGACAACTTTTTACAAAATTACCTTGGTGCACTTTATAAGAGCAAGTCCAGTGTTGAAGTCATACCAAGAAAAAGTAATATTTTAGAGTAAGCTCTAACTTTCATACAAGACGACATGACTATTACATAAAACAAGATAATATCGGACGAAGCTGATCTGTAAAGAGTTTTGTACCTAATTACTATACTGCAGTGTATCTACAATGCAAGCTTGACTTATGTCACTCTTGACTACAGGTTATCACTCATCCTGTAACCAGAAATTACTCTAAAGAAATAAAGAATTTGAAGGCAAAAACACTCTAAGGTTTTATGAAAGAAATTATGTCTCCATCTTTTGAATGAACTCGTTAAGTAAGATATTTTCTTTTATAGTCTCATCTCTCCCATAGCCAACCATTGTAGGCCCTTAAAGATAGGTGGATTGATTGTGTCGTAAAAACACGTGCTTGGCTGCTTGGAAGGTCGTAAAGAATAATACACTTTTTAGTGTTATCGCACGATGCTATCTAGCATAAAATATGGTAACGTGGTTTTGTGTGATATGTAGGTTCAAAAGGTAATAAGTTTAGCGGAAATGCTCCATCTTTACATACGTAAGTGATTGGTACAAAATAGATTAAAAGACACATCTAGAAATTTGCTAAACAAAACATTATTCAAACCTTTAGAGACTATATCAGCTTTGGCAAAATTATTGCAATAAAAATCGTGTTAGTGAACACAAAAAATTAGGATATTTATTCATATAATTAGGATAAATAGTTATTTGTTTAAGAGCATAGCCACAATGAACCATCTGCTGTGTCTACTGCGAAATAGGTTGCTGTGTATAGGAGCTAAAGGATTCACGTGGGTAGATAGAGCTGATGGATTTGTTTCCAAGGGACTAAAGACTTTGATAATGCAGTATGTGCGAAATTAGAGCTCGATTGGCTTAGCGAATCAACATTGTTACTACAAATACAAGAAGATTTCAGGTCTTCATTGAAATATGTTATGTAAGACAAATTTTCTTTTTAGGACCATTAACACAAATGGGTAGGTTTCAGAAAGACAGCTGATTAGTGATATTACAGGTGAATAAGACTTTACTCTTTCTTTAAGATCGTTGATAAAAATGGAAATTTTCAAAAGAAAAAGAGAGAGGATTTAGTTAAATTCCATTTTAAGGTCTGTATTTCAGAAAGAGGGAAGACTAAGGATATTCTAATTAGAGAAGACTTTATCTTTGTTTACATCCGTTGACAAAGATATTTGCCCTTCAGAGAAAGAGGACTTATAGAAGTTCATGTACGATCCATCGCACTTCTTCATCGCTGTAACCGTTGAAAAGGTGAGCATTGCACCCATAGGGGTTTTTCAAATATCCTTGAGAAGGTACCTTCTTTTACATTTTCTTCTGCACACCGGTTAAGGCAGTTGAACATTGTACACATGCAATGGGTACTTTCAAGTATACTCGGGTAGATGGGTCATTCTTTTGTTTCCATCATAACACTCGTTGAAGCAACTGAATATGGTACACAGAAGGTATACTTTCGCATATCCTTAGAATGTTGCTCTGTTGTTGTCGTTATTCCAGATGACAAAATCTGTAAAGAGACTACTTTCACAATTGCAGTCTTGCATTATATTTATTCTAATTAATAATAATAGGAGTGTTTTGAAAGATGTATTGTTAACTTTCTTTGTAAGTTAGGTTTTGTTTCTTTGTCCTTACAGTAGCGACACATACTACAGAATAAATCTACATCTATTATCAGTAACACTGAATTTTACACTCTTTTGACATGTAATTATGCTTTGTGTTTCGTTTGTGTTAATAAAACGAAAACGAGCTCTTCTTGTCATTTCTTTCTAAGTAAAAAGTCCACACTGTCAAAGGAAAGTAGTTTGTAATGTTTCGTTCTTTCTGTCTATGTCAGCCCAATAACATATATATAGCAAAGGATAATGCTGTAACAAAGCTAATCAGTATAGCTGGTTAAATTCGCATAAGAGATTTAACAGTACTTTCAAATTTGTGTAACGTACGTTAGGGATACGTCGTAAGTAACTTTGTAAGTTATTTTAAGAAACATCATTCTTCTTGTAGCCAAAAGTAATCAGAGAACTGATATTAAAGTATTATTTATGATATAATATAGCAGCCGTAGTAGAACGACTTTAATAACCTCCATCTGTTATGAAGCTATATCAGAAGAAATGAGAAAACCTGGATCTTTCTCATATATCAGGTCTATATTGTTGTTTTTGTGCCGGAGGGCTTATCTCATCCTTATTTGAAAGAAATATTGGGTTTGGATAGATAGCATGAAGACGTACAGACATTTCCTGTACTCGATATTGTAACTTATACCCAAACTCCGTATGATCAGTCGTGTGGAAAAGATTCCAAGCATAGTTTATGGGCTTAGCAAAGTTATTGCTAAAATTGCCCGTTTGACCTAGTTTGCTATATACTGGTTTATGGAAAGTTTAACGGATAAGACATTTCGTTATATGAACACTTACAATCCTATTTGCTGAAGAAACATTTTAGTCCAATTGAACACCATCTCAAGATTTTACTTTTCTTTAGTTCTTCGCGTGTTTTCTTATTCGTGTGTCACTTAACGTCTCATGTATTTCTACTAAATTCCGTTTATTTTGTTGATCCATATTTTATAATTTACAGTTGTGTAAATTATTCGCACCGATTATTTTTTACTAAAATTTTTCACGTAAACATAATAACAAAATTATAAACATTGTGTCTCACAAAAGATTACATTTTAGTAGCACATTTGCAATTCGTGAAGTGATCAATTAGTTCGTTTTATTTTTGATTATTTTGGGCCAGTAAAAAGATTATGTGCCTTTCTGTTTGTGAGCCTGATTTTTCGAATATTTTTATCATTTTCCGTATGATTATCTACCAGTCTTTAATTAATACTTATGGTTTCGTTTGAATTTCTCGCAAAATTACACGAAAGCTATCTGCGCTAAACGTCCCTAATTTAGCAGACAAGAGGGAAGGCAGCTAGTCATCACCATCCACCGCCAACTCTTGGGTTGCTCTTTTACCAACGAATAGTGGAATTTAACGTAATATTATAAGGCCCCCACGACTGAAAGGGCGAGCATGTTTGGTGTGACGGGAATTCGAACCCGCAACCCTCGTAGTACGAGTTGAGCGCCTTAACCAGTTGGCCATGCTGGGCCTAATACTTATGGTATTGAACTCAGATAAAATGTATGCAACACAACATTACATATACTTGTTATTAAATTAGCACATGAACAAAATCCCCAACAAAGAAGAAAATCAATCCTTTAATTTATTCTGTAATTCAAACTGTAAATACAACTTTTATTCCATGTTTCTTAATTATCTTATTCATAAGAAATTTCTTTGCTCGCCGTTTGATATCAGTTGTACGTGTTTATATATTCAGTGGTATTACCTAGTTTGTTTTTCTTCGTGTTCAATACCATCAGCCTATTTAAGGAAGATGACATATAATCATTGCAAATAATTCTGGTATGGCGTAATGCTAGTTTGTCATGCTTTTGTTAAGAATGAAAAACAAAGTAATTACATAAATAAATATTTCTATAAGCTCTCATATGAAGTGGCTTCATGGCCTTCAAACAATGCTGTGACACCAGATAGGGAATGTGTTTTCATATCAAGAAAGAAAAAGCAACAACGAAACAAAGATAGTAAGAGATAGTCCAAACAATGCTGTGACACCAGATAGAGTATATGTTTTCATATGAAGAAAGAAAAAGCGACAACGAAACAAAGACAGTAAGAGTAGGATGGAAAATTTAATTTTTCTCCAAATATTTTTCAAAATGCGCCGTTTTCTGCAAGACTCTTTTAGAGAACTAATTATACCTTAATGGAAAAAAAGGGATTTTAAAGAAATAGTTCATTTGCAAGAGAAAAGATTCCAACATATTCGTAAGAAAAACAGCATTGAACGATACTAATAATCAACGTTATCAGCATCAAGCAGATTTCAGTACCAGAAGTAGAAGGTGGTTTATAAGAAAAAAATAAATACTGTCTAAATGTACCAATTTTTCTAACCCTAATTACCAAACAAAAATACTTTTTTTTTTTTTTGCATAGCAGGTAAACTCTATCCCAGTGAAAGTTTCTGGTAAGGTAATTAGTATTGACTGAAGACCAGAAATAGTCCGACGTACGTGACTTTTCTGTTTACGCTCCCTTAGTACAAAACTCTCCCAATCAATAATAATAAAATCTTCTTACGTATGTCAGATTTAATAACATATATATTGACGTGTATTGATGAGTACAAGTATACATATACATGTATGAAATCAGAAACCGTACAAATTACCATAGCTCTTGTAGGTGTAAAGTTTATATCACATAATTAGTGACAGGATTTTTTCACGCTACTATATTTATACTATGTTTCATGCATATATTAATACTCTGAATTAAGGTATAAAAATATATAGTATTATGTTGCAAGCAGTGCATTATTATAAATCTCTAAAACCTACGCCATGTTTATTTAACCTTAGGCTTAAAACACAGTATCATGCAGATTCTGATAAGTATATTTTAATATTTCCATGACGATAAAAAGGCTTATTACAAATAACTTCATTTCTCTTGAACAAGCACAATTACGTCATAGTTACGTCAGAATCAGTTTCAAGTTCAATAGAATGACAATGACAATATGAAGAAAGTCCATAAGAAGGGCTAAATACTAATGAAGTTCAAGGTAAGGGCTTTAACAACTCCAATGTGGCTATTTGGTTTTTCTTTCTTATTGACGTCATACACGATACGTTTTAGGTATATCCATGTAAAACTTAGAACCTCTGATAAAAAGGGAAACACTCAGTCAGCAACACTCGCCGCCTGTACGGATACTGTTATCGAATAACATGATTGATTGTTATAACTACAATTCCCCTACAGTTGAAAGTACGAAAGATATTCAACGTTATATCTCGATTCGTACCTTGGGTCTTCCATAACGCATAAAAACACGCTAACCACTAATTCAGACACATAACTACATAATACCTGGTTCATTTCAGATAAACAATGGAATAAATTAGCTTTACAATTTCAAAATACGTAGTTAATAAGCGTTGGTTGGATATAAATACTAAATCTTTTCTACAAGTACAATTAAGCAATTGTATAATTAATCATTTGAAGTTAAGTAATACATTTTCGCTCTCCTTCAAAATAACTAACTGATAAATTATAGAAAATATAAATGCTGTTTAGAAATAGATATCCAATCTTCGCTGCAAGATGAAAATAAGTAGTTGAATAAGTGTTCTTTGGATATACGTATATTCTTTATTCACCAGAAGTTAAAAACAAATGAATGGATAAATATTATTTAGTCATAAAAGCATATTTTCCGTTAAAAGTTCCTGATACACTAGCGTTAAACAAGTGTTAAGGTGAAATAAGCATAATGTGATATTTTCGTCCTCGCGTAACAAATGGTTTAGACAGCCATGTCAGACACTCCTAGGATTCATGTAAGCCGTCCATAATTTTTGACTAATCATCGGAAGGTGAATAGCCAGCTAGTAGCAACCGCCGCTCTAAGAACTTTGTCTTGCTCTTTGAAGCGAATAACGGGATTAAAAGTCATTTTCAACGGACCCACTTCAGTGCGGAATATATTCAACGACATCACGGATTGAAATTTGGGCCGTGGGACCTACAGCACGACAAGTAAGCCTTGCCCTATACAATAATACGTGAAGAAAATGTTGAATGAACTTGTTATTTGTACTAAATAGATGTCAGCACCAAACATAAAAAGCAGCCGAGAATAAAAAGAAAATATTCTAAAATATAAATCTAACATTGTTTCTAATCCTAATTTCAAAACAAAAATTCGTTTTAGCGTAACAGATAAACTCAATATAAGCTTCATATAGCAGTCAGGCGTAGAGGTTAATTTTCGATATATGTATATATTATTTTTAATGCTTATATTTAATATTCTGATTATTATATATACGTTTCCTTAATCATGACGTATTCAGATAGACATTGGGATTATGATTTCATTTTACACTGAGAACCGAGTAGGTAACATTTAGTAAGCATAGATTCAACTGTTTATCTTTCTATTTTTTTGTATTGTAGAAGTTGATACACGTATTAAAATTCATATTTTCATATTATTAACATGACAATTTTCATCATAATTAGATGCTGGAAAGACTGTAATTATGTGAAATTGCATTTGAAGACAAAACGATTTAAAATCGTATCGTCGTTTGATGAGAAGGAACCCTGTTTGAGGACGGCTTTAACGTGTAATGAAGAAAACATTGTAAGCTGCACGGTAGCAAACGTACAACGTTTCGACAAGGTTTTGTACCTGACGATGACAAAGCGTTGTCGAAACGTTTTATATTTGTTACTGTGTTCAAGCCGTCTCCAATCCTTATATCTACATTTCGTATACGAGGGAAATTACGAGATTTAGCATAAATAGAAGCTAATCTCTTTCAATTGATTTTGCTTCATCCAAACCTGTAAAGATCTTTTTTTTTGTTAAAATATTGCTTTAATCTGTTTAAAAAGAAAATGATGGTGAGAACAGATTGCAAAGCTTTCCATACATTACAGTCATGTTAGTTTATTGAAAGCTGCTGACTACGTGACTGTTTTTCTTACTTTAAATTGTAAGGGATGGCACGAGATTAATCAAGATTAATGGTGCAACTTGACAAATTACCGTAAACTATGTTCTCGTCTACAATGTGTGCTTAGTTCAGTATTAGAGTTGATTACAATGACAGCACCTGGTAAAAAAGCTTTATTGTTAACATTAATTTTGTCTTTTAGAGTATTTATATAAAAAAGCGCCTATACAAACATATAGTAAAATATACAGTGTAGGTTTTAACATGCTCACGAAATACCCCTTATGAAACCAGTGGATTATAATAAGTGTACTTTAAATATCTGTCTGTCAAATAGTAGTCTGGTGAGAATGGAGTTTAGCTTCTTACTTATCCAGTCGATAAAACATCTTTAAATATGTTTATCTTAGAATATCCGTCAAGCACGTGTCTAGTCTGATGTTTTTTTTTTATCAAACCAGAACATCAGCTAAGTATCTATATATTTATGATATCCATTAAATATATTCTCACTCAGAACATCTGCTAAGTATTGTTTATCCAGAACATTTATATGTATGTCTATATATTTCATATGTCCATTAAATATATGCTCACTATCATGCATCGTCCGTTCAGAATGCTTATCAACTGTTTGTATATTTTCAACATTTATGAAATGTCTGTCCGTTTAACTTCGTACATTAAATATATATCTATTTAGAATTTGTCAATCAAATATTTTTCCATTCAGAACTTTCATGAAATATGAAGTACGTCACTTATAATATCCGCACCTAAATGTTCAGATTAAGTTTTAATTATCATTAAACTTCATACAAGAGCAACGATATAATTATTCTGTCATTTTTTTATTTAATCAGTGTGTTCATCAAACGCCGCGCGTCATACATGCCAACAGGTGAAACAATCATTTTCTTTTATTCGTGTAATAAGAGTAAAGTGTTTATACACAACATTCAATAATTCCGTAGTGCTCTGATGTTTTTCGCTTAAGTAACGTTTCAAGATAATGTGATTTAACTGTTCACTGAAATTTTCCTTCAAATATCTTTCAAATTGGACCTGGTATGGCCAAGCGTGTTAAGATGTTCGACTCGTAATCCGAGGGTCGCGGGTTCGAATGCCGCTCGCAACAAACATGCTCGCCCCTTTTAGCTGTAGGGGCGTTATAATGTGACGGTCAATCCCACTATTCGTTGGTAAAAGAAGCCCTCTAGTAGCTTTGCGCGAAATTCAAAAACAACAACAAAAAACAGCTTTCTAATTAGTATGTGCTCCACCTCTTTGTACAAGCATAGAACGCCAGATAAACATGTTTCTAATTGTCGTATCCATTGACTCTCTATCAAAATATCAGTAAAGTATATATCCGTTTTGAGAGGATCGTGGAATGTCACACTATTATTTGTTTTGTTGGATTTCGCCCAAAGCTACATAAGAGTTATGTGCATTAGCCGTCTTTAATTTTGAAGTAAGAGGCTAAAGGGAAGGCAGATAGTCAACACCAACCATTCATCTTTTCTTCTTTGTTTTCTGGGAAAGAGGAACATGGGCTACGGAACCTTAGCTCACAGTCCAGCACGCAAACCTCTGGGAAGCACTTGACCCGACACTTGATATATCAAGAACAGTTAAAAGCTTATGTTGTATTAATGTGGACAGCTACTTACTGTTATTCTGTGGTGTGATTGGGGAATTTTTCTACGCTGTACTTTATGGAGAAGGATATTTTCAAAGTGTGTGGGATTGTTCTGGTACATACCTGTAGAGAAGTGTTGCGAAATGTGCATGGATGTTTTTGGCAGAGCGTATAAAGAGGTCATTTACTTTACGTGTATGCTTGTAACAAAGGAGAATGTCTGTCCCTCAGTGTATCTGTGTAGATATTTTTTTTTAATGTGTAAGAATTTTTCAGTATGTTTGTGAGTGACGTTTTTTTATATTATGAAGAGTTTTAAGTGTCAGTGAAGAAGTCTGTCTGTTTGTATTAGGAGACTTGTTTCATCTGTTAGAGAAGACCATTTCTTTCATTTATGAATCAATTAGTCCATGTAAGTATAGAATTAATGTCTGTAGGAAGCTTGTTGAATAAGTGAACGTTTGAATTGGGAAGTGGTGTTTTATGCGATAAGGTTTTGTTCAATTTACGTTAATAAAGAAGATAAATATTGTACATAAGATAGATAGATACATGTCAGATAGATAGATAAAAATACACTAACTGTTAATGAATTATATCAAACAACACACGTTACAGACTGATATAAAATAATCTAAAAAATATAACAATCGAAATATTAGTAACCCCTTTCCTTTTTGTATAACATTTAATTGGCAAAATGAAGATAGTTGGTCTTTAGCTAGTTTGTATATAATTGTGTATAAACCAAAACAAAATGCAATCTTTTTTTAATTAATACTACTTTTGGACAACAAGGTTTTTGACCCATTTTATTCCAAAAAGTTTAGATTACATTTTTGTTTCAGTTTCACAATCCACATATCATAACAAGTTAGATTTATTCAAGTTATTAAGTCTCAAGAAACGTACAGACAGATTTTCAAAATAATTATCAAAATCACAAAAACATTAGGATATCACATTTTCGAATAAAAATTCTTCATTCAAAGACACAAAATTCACATTTTGAAGTCCACAGTTCGCTCTTTAGCATTCATATTTGTGTTTTACAATGAATAGGGCCTTAAAATTAAAATGGGAAAAAATGACATGAAAGAGTGAAGTATAAACGTATTTCAAAGAAATAAATTGGGGTGTTTTAGACAGAACGATTGATAAATGTTTAGTGAGATATCTTCTCACTCAGTTCTGATTGAATTTGTCGACGAATAACTCATTATTAAATGGGATGTGTATGCATAATTATATTTATACAAGGTTAATATTTCGGCCACGTTCGAAAAAACTGGACATCACATCCATTGCAAAACTATTGCAACAGATTAACTGAGAGCCATAAAGTTTATTTGACATGTTTTCCAATAGGGGACTTTACATTAAATTCAAATATTTTTTATTTCGTTGGTAACTCTTCAAGCCTTTATGATCAAAATATTTGTTACATTTAGTGACTTCTCTACCGCAAAAGAATATATGTTTCTAAATTATATATACCAAAGTATACTTTTTTACCTTTCCCTTATGAACAGTGGGTCGTTTTGTCACAGAGAAAAAGACTCATAAGGGGTTGCTATAGTGACGAGATTCATATTCTTTCTCTATAATCCCTTAGTTTTATTTTTATCATGGAAATGTACTTGGGCAGGAGATAAGTCTGTGTACACGACAGTCTGTTTTGCTTTTTTCCTTCCGAGCCACATTGAATACCACACGAAAGCTGATACTTCAGAAATAGCACGCTTGAAAACTGAAGGTTGAATTACCTGCGCGTCTTCTTCAACCTTAGAAAAGACAAAACTACGTAATCTTCTGAAACACTATCTTGCCTGTCTCGTTCGAAACTCTTCTATCTATCTATCCAGCTAAATTTGCAAGTGCTTAAAAAGCAGTTTTTTCTCCATCTCTCTCTCTCTGCATCTCCTTTGCTACTTTTATAACAATATAAAATCAATTATTTTAAATTTAGCGAATAAAGTTGTTAACATTGGTCACAAATACCCATTTAGATCTTCACACAACACTTTAACACACAATAGTTTATCTTCTAATCCTTTCATTTTTATGAAAAAGTTTTACAAAAATTAATACACTTCAAGTGAATTGCTGACTAGTTATGTGATGCATGCTACTGCGACAATGTTCACCAAAATACAATGTAAATGATAACTCAAAAATATTATTTTGTCATGCAGTACTAAATCTCCTCCAAATACGCTTTACGCCTATCCCCCTAGAAAAATATATTCAACTGAATCAGTATTATACCAACAGGAAATAAATAGTTATGATGCAGTCGTTTTATTTCTTTACGTGGAAGAAACCGATAAATAACTAAATGCGTGTCAGTTGAGTGGCATTAATATATTTATATAGCCTAGGAACAAGAATTTAGATCTTTCTTGGACCGTGCTCTGTGCTTTAGTAAATATAAAATGATTGGTTATTACAATGTGAACAGAAACAAAGTGTTCATCCCGCGAGGAACATTGTTGTTTGGATATTCAACAACGGCTGCTTCGTAAATGCTTCTACCTCAGCTTAACTACAGAAGACGCTTCTGTAGATAGCATCCGCCACTAGTACAGCGGTACATCTACGGATTTATAACACTAAAATTAGGGGTTCGATTCCTCTGCGGTGGACTCGGTAGAGAGCCTGATGTGACTTTGTTATAAGAAATTACAATATTCTTTAGCTAGTAATTTGAAACGTCAGATTATTCGTTCTCCACACTTTTAACTTACTGTCAAATTATTAACAAAACCACGGGTATAACTTTTGATTAATAAAAAGTGTAAAAGTAGCTTTAAAAGTTGAGAAAAAGAGCTGCCCATTAATTAGGGACTATATTTATGTGACTGAATAGTGGTATTTAAGCCCATACACGTCATATGGATCGTATTTTTTTTCTGCAACGGGACGCGAACCGTAAAACTAGATTCACGGGACGAGCAAACTAACCACTCCCCATCCAGCACGTCTTCTAAAGTAATTATCAATGTTTTCTGAGAGGGAGAAAAATAATTGATTTTTTTTCTTCATGGAACTTGAATCATGCGGAAATCGATAACTAATTAGTTTCGCATCATTTTTGTCGCTAGTAAACACACGTCAAACTGTCAGGACATTACGGGAAATGACGCCAGAAATATAATAAACATATTTTTAAGTGAAAATGTGGTGTGGTAACTGGTATACATTTTTGTAATAAGTACAGCGATTTTAAATACGTTGTCCCTTCCGATTAACACTTATTTACTGATAAATCTAAAATAACTGAGATGATTAAATTCTGGAGTTGAGCGCTTCCTAACTCTTTTATATGTGGCGCAGGATGCATACAAGGAACTAAACTGAAAATAAAGACATACAATTATAACACATCAGCATGAAAATACAAAAGTACAAACATGTGGCGAACGTAAGATATAATTCGTAATTGTCTCACGTTATTAAATATTAAATTCATTTTAATTTGTTTTAATCTGGCCATGATGCATACCTGGCGTTAGATAGGCACAGTGTAATATGAATAATGTTTTATGTATAAAAGCGAAGGTATACCATTTTCTTTGCTTGAAATATAAAACCCATTATCTCAGAAATATCATATAACATAGAACTTCTATGCAACAAAATGATAAGATTGTCTTGCTTTATCTTTTTTATTCTGAAGTACTGAAGGACTTTATGAACCAAATATTTTTTCTATTAAAAACTTAGCATAACGAGAGCTTTGAACCTTATAACTAACGCATATATGTCACATACAATCACAATAAAAAAAATTAGTTGTATTTTTTTTTCAGTTAATGTTCCAACTATTCAATTACATATAAACTTATGATAAAATACATTTCAGGAACTGCAGAGAAAAACTCTTTCATTTCCTTTTGTCTGGAAACCTTCCAAATTAAGACCATTTTTGTTAGTTTTACTCAAAACTAGTTTTAAAACTTCATGTCAAAAGTGTGCACTTTTTTACTATGTATTTGAATACCTTAAGGTTCACGAAAACGAAATATCCTTTTTGAAAGCTTTATTCATAATTTTGAAAATACGGTTAACTTTGAAACATTCCGTATTTTTATACTTCAAAATAATCACGAACATTAACAAAGTTAATATTTTGCCTACTTAATTGGGAAATTTAAACTATATCTGTCAGCATTCGTAGGCAATGTTTGCTCAGTTACTGAAAACTACTTAATTACAAACTGAGGTACCCGTCTTTTGTCCGGGTTTTGAACTGAAAAAAAAAAAAATGTGGGAGTGGATGCTATGATAAATAAATAAAAAGTCCTAACTTTCACGCAATTTATTTATAACATAACACATCATTATAGTGTTTACAACTTAACACATTATTATAATATTCATTATTAATTCACCAAAAGTTTTGTATAAGTTTCAAGAACTCACTATATATTTATATACTTATATCATGGTATACACTGTGAGATGGTCAGGATGACTTAGTAGGAAGAGGTAGCAGATACAGTTGTGGCGGTATGGTTGCCTTCTGTTACCAGCTTTTGACACACAGCTCTTAATGTTCTTCCACAGTCTTTCACGTGATTAATTAATTCATGGCCATTGGCCACAGAAGTGTCTTACGGGGCGAAATTGAAAGATCGCTGGTCAAAGTAAGAAGTGGTCATAACTTGAAAACAGCTCTTCATATCAGTTTATTGTGGCTGTTGAAGTATAAACTTCAATTGATTCTATGTTGTATTGCAGTAGTGGTGGCCATTGTTTTCATTGCATTCCTCCATAGAAAGTGGATCTCTCTGAGATACATAAGACAATATGTGTATGTTATGTTTATAGAATATTTATTAACGTTCTTCTTGTTTAAAATGTGGCACCTTTTATGAATACAGCGAACGTTAACAAAATGCTCAATGACAGTAGTAATATGGTTGGAGGGAGTTGTGAATTTCCCATTAGCATGCTCTTATATCCAAACTGTCATCCCACAAAGTTTGTTTGAGGTTGGCCCGGCGACCTAGAAGTAGTTAGAAAATGTACAAACAAACAGACAGACACACAGATTTTTGTGACTTGTATATTTAGATATTGGTTAGGATGTTTTAAGATTCTTAAGTATTTTTCTGAAAAAGTACATTATGAGATGGTGGTGGTTCTCACAAAATTTCAATTAAACTTTATCATTATCACAATACAATCTTGGCTTTTCATTGTGATACAAAAATTTTTGCTCTGCAAAACTCACATTCTATATCTCTTCTTCCAAAGTCATATGCAGACACTGATTCATTATCATGATTTGAGTCATAATCATAAGCTGTTTTGAAATGCACTCTAAAAATTCCATTCAGCAACAGCAACTCTTCTTTGAGTTTGATATTCACTATCTTGTTCTTCTCTAATATTAATTTCTGCAATTGATTCTTTCGCTCTTCTTGTCCTTCTGCCAAGATTCTCTTCTTATGTGGCAGCATTTTCATCAGCTGTCTCTGGTGCTCTTCTTCTGACTATTCTTTCCCTATCAAGAGTGTTTTTTTCATGAAGCAGTTTATTTTGCCACATTTTTCAATTTTATTTCTTCCATCCTCTTGACTGTTTTTAATTTCCGAGAATACATTGACTTAAAAACTTGTTTGGGCGTCTTTACACACTTAAGTAGAAATGTTGTTTGTGTGTACACTTCACAAAGCTGACTGTTTTGAAGGCTACAAAATAACACTATTTATATATACACAGATATATGATACCATTTATTTACAATTAATGTCAGGCAGAAAGCAACGTTCGACATTTTGGAAGTAATGATAAAATACTGTAGAACTAAGGGTAAGTGTGTTCACTTTGTCTTCATATGATTGATTAACTGATGGACACTGGCCACATTATACAAAATGTACTAACTTTTCTTGTATAAAATCGTAGCGCCATGTATTTAAATTTAACTTCTATCAAAGATAATAAATGCCGAACAACAGCAATAAATGGTGGTGGACAGAGTTGGGAATCCAACAATAATATTACCCTTACTCCAGACTGTCGACCCACAAAGGTTGGTTGAGAGTGGCCAAGCAACCTAGGAGTAGTTATATAACGAATAAACAGACAGACACATATTTTGTATGCTTTATATATATAGATAGATAGTCAGGGACAAACTTTGATATTCCGAATTTTAGATGTAGTACTGTATTGGAGACGTAATTTTTTTCACTCCGTGAGATTACTAACTGACTGACCTTTCAAATAATCTATATCGTATTTAATGTACAACAGAAGAAGCATCACTATTTTTGTTCTATTTTGCTTGTTTTAAAACAAAGCCACTTTGGACTATTTATTGCATTCAGTTTTACCTTAGAATTTGGCATTGTGAATTCATAAACTTACCACTGTCCTATCAGGAGACAACAACATTAATTACCTTTGATTTTCATCGTATTCATACTAAACATCAAAGAGCAGAAGAGCTTAAAACAACTTTGAGTAACAAACTAGTACGTCAGCAGTGGTAATCATTTTTGCATTGTAAAAGATTCTATCATAAGGCTTCGATATTCAAAGCACATTACATTACCTTACATACTTTCATTATTCGTCTAGTGTAAGAAGACAATGCTCTCAGAGCGCCTGTTTCAATAGTACAGAAAATCAATCAAACATCTGCTTGCTCAAAACATCCATTAAATATGCATTCTCTCAAAACATCTTTGCTAAAAGCTCAAAATGATAATTAAAAGTATTGTGTGACCATGACTACAAAAGTTGCGTTACAAGCTCATGATATATAAAATTCAACAAGTATTAGTGTGATACAAACTGATACGCGACGGTTGAAAGATATGTTTGACTGGCAGTTTATCTTCGTGAATCTATACCCTGTTAACATGGTTTTCAAGCATATATCCGTTTTTTATTACGTTTTAAACTGTTTCGGTGCCATTGTGCTACAAACTAAACACTAAACATTGCCAAATATAGTACTGATACATACTTTTCTACAAGTAATTTTCCATATAGGCACTGCTACAAGTATAAGTATAAAGCTTTTTAGGATTGCATTAAATGTGACTAAACTTTGCAAAGAAACTGTTAAGGTAGTCAATAACATTTAGGCTACTTAGATGCATGGAAAAAATGTAGTTTGTGAATATATGCAATGAATATGCTTGCGTAAATGAAACCAAAATAGAATGTTTGTTTGTTTTGAATGTTTGCTAAAAGCTACACAAGGACTATCTGCGTTAGTCGTTCCTAATTTAGCAGTGTAAGACTAGAGTGAAAGCAGCTAGTCTTCACCATCCACCGTCACCTCTTGGGCTACTCTTTTACCAACGAATAGTTGGATTGACCGTTACATTATAACGCCCCCACGGCTGAAAGGGCGAGCATGTTTGGTGCGATGGAGATTTGAACCCGCGACCCTCAGATTAGGAGTCGAACGCCTTAACCCACCTGGCCATGCCGGACCAAAATGTTATTTGGACACATAAGGGCTATATACATTATAACACTATTTCATATTCTGTAATAATACATACTAAAATACTCTTATAAAATAATGTTTTAAGAATTTAAAGAAAAAGAAAACAAACAGACAAAATACTTTTCAACCTACAGCGTACAAGGAAGAGGGTTACATTCGAAAAGAGTAAGAAAAAATTAAAACTGGGAAGCACTATTAGGTGATTCCCTTATGTCCCATGTACATTTATTTGTATAGGTGAATTTAAATTAATTTATGTAGGCTTATTCAGCCAGTGAGCAAGTTAAACTTTCCAGTAACAGGGTTGTGTTTTCACGGAAAATTGTGGTTTATAATAAGCTTTAATTGGCAAACAAAATCGGTGTATATCTATTACATTACGACTAAAACACCCCACTGTCATTACACAAACTTGAGTATCCTACAGTTGTCTTTCTGTAATCTCGGCTTGTGTTGGCGTTGTTGAAAATCAGTTTCTTTATTAACACAAATATTGCACATTGTAACTTACATCGATGGATTTATGCAACAGAACATTTGGACTAGACGTAGGAAATCACTTTAAGTTTGTCTAATCAGCTCTGCCTACTGCATTAAATGTTGTCATAACTGTTGCTAGTGATGTTTAGATACTATAACTTTATATGAAAAGGCTAGGCCAGTAACATGGTGGTTTCAAAGTTCAATAGGAACTCCAACCTCTGTTTTTAAGACTACCGTACTATTAAACCATTTATATATATATATATATTTCGCTGTCAGTTCAGCAATCAATTGACGAATCTCCGATTTTAGCTGCTATATCAGATCGATTGGGATATCTTCGAACAAGTTCTTCAATCATCCAACCAAGACCCATGGTTTAGCTTGATCACTCCACTTAAACCGTAACATTTACAACCACATCTAGAATGTTTGAAGCATGTTTCATTGGTATATTGTTTAATTTTACATTTACAAGTTAACGTCTCCATGTTGACTGTAATGGTCTCGAGTTCAGTCACGAGTCTTATCCAAAAAACTACGCCTCGAAAATAGTGCCAAGTGTTTCCTTTTTGTCTAATAAAACAACCCAAACCTCTCCGGAATGACTCATTATTCTGGGTGCCCCGGTGAGACAGCTATAAGTCTGTAAAGCTAAAATCCAGGTTTTAGTTCCTCGCAATGCAAAAGCAGATAGATCAATGTAGTTTTGCTATAGACCACACACAAACTTTTGTAACCACATCAAGCTCCCGGGCTGGCTCATGTGGCAAGTACTAAAGCAGATTAAGTTTAAAACGAGAAGCTTTGCCAATTTGGTGTTGTTTATTAGATCGTGATAAGAAATACTAAATAACGAAAGCAAGCTGAACTTCGTATTAATCAGAGTCAGAGGGAGACTTGCATGAAACTTGAAATTACTCGACAGAAAGATTGCATTATAAGTCTGATTGTAATGCAGCGTAAACTCTAAAATGTGTGACTTAAAATAGCACAAAATTAGTATTAAACAAATTCATATCAAATTCTACAAATTTGGTTACTTTGTTACAGTATTTTATTAGTTATAAAAATTATAACCAGAAAAATTTAGTAAGGGGGATCCCGTCTCAGATTCTGCATATTTTCTTAAAATTCATCCATAACGGTAATAAAAAGTTATTTAATTTGAATTTTACGAAAAGCCACATGAAAGTGATCTGTTCTAGACGCCTATAATTTAGTAGTAAAAAATTAGACGAAATGCAGCTCGTCATTTTGGCCGCCTACTTTTGGACTACTCTTTTACCACTGAATTGTACGTTATATAATAACATCCGCATGGATGAAATATGGTAAGCATGCTTGATGCGACACGTAGTCGAACCCACGAACCGCAGATTGCGAGTCGAGTGCCTTCACCTGGCTGTACAAGACCGAAAAATTATTTGTTTATTTAGAGTGAACCCACATTAGACTATCTCCTGTGTCTACTGCGGGGTATAAAACACCAGATTTTAGTATTATAAGTCCGTAGACTTATCACAGTAATAAAGATCTTCACCCTTCTATACTTAAATGAGCTTCAAGTTATAACTGAAAGATGAGCAGTTAAAAAACACACGAATTTTACTGTATTCAGCGTAACTTTGGAACAGTTCTTTTAGTGTAGGACTTCAAGTGAAGAATCCTACATATCGAGTGCAAATGACATCAGAATTACAAAACAAACTGTTAACGTATTGAATTTAATGGAAACATACTGTTAATGCATTGGATTTGATGATGTATTAACAGGTTTATCTTACTGTCTACATTAAGATGCAATAGTAAATTTTTACTTTATTAATAACACAAAATGAGTTACAATTATTTGTATATTTGACACGAGCATCATTCTTTGTCAATAAAGAGTTTTACAAGTTACAGGTTTTACATTCAGCGCTACCACAGTCAGAAATCACACACGCTGGTTTATCATGAATGAAATGGTAAAAAAAAAACGTGTTTTTCAGTTTTAGTTCAAATACATTGTAACTGTTTTACGACTTTGTAGAATTATTTTTTCAAACTCTCAAGCTCATTACCTTCTGATTACCATACTGCTTAAGTATATGTCAAATAATTTATCGTTATTAAACTTCCAGTGAACTGGTTCTGTGTGTTTCTGTACCTCAACGATATAAATAGATGTTATCCTAGATACAAACTAGACTTTTTGGGTACAAAGAGAGAAAGCAATAAAGGAAAGGTAAATCTCTAGAGGTGTAAACGTTATAACATGGTAGAAATCTTCCCCAAAGGCCAACTAAGAGAGAGTAAAATTTCATTAAGAATGTTTAGGTCTAATAACATTTCACTTGAATAATTACGTTACTGGTGTCCCAGGGGTAGCAAGTCGAATTACACCATTATTGCCTTCCAGTCCGAACTACTTGCTATACAAAAGTAAACGTGGCAACTTATCTTTATCTAGCTAAAGTATGTTTGTTATTCTTTTATATTGATTCTTAATTTTGTTTCGCAAAGAAGCATAACCGGTTAAGTTACTGATTGTGGTTACACTCTTGAAATCCCAGAGTTTTAATAAATACGTTATAACATAAGAACAAAGTGTATTTAAAGAAAAAATGGCCATTAAAAAGCTCAGTGTCTAGCTGGAGAGCGTTTTACTGGGAAATCCGAACTTCAGACTATGCCAAACCAACCTTTAATTTCGTAAAATAGTATGAATAATCTGAAAACCTAACTCGTGGTGGACGTGCATATCAATCTTAATGCTCATTATGGACCATTTTCAATGTGAGAAAATCAAATGAGAAAAAGAATCTGAAAATGGATTTTTTGTCCCCCTTTCGTAAAAGTCTGTTTGTGGAGAAAATTATATATACGATTTCTGTACCTTAATTTACACTTTAGTTCATCCAGAGCCTTGCGATTAACCAGACCAGTGCCTCCGCTGATTTTTGGCTTCTCATAAATTATACTGAAGCATTTTGGGTTCTTAGAAATACCCATATTCTATTTTACCTTGGCAGTTTATTTTCTATTTATTTCCTTCTGGAACTATTTCAACTGCTTAGTTCGCTCTTCTGCGATTCTCTATTCTGTAAATACGGCATCCAATCATCTAACACTTTTTTTTTTTTGTCATTCTGAGAACATAACCAGAAATCTGGGAGTACTTTCTGTTAACATTTCTCCAAGGTTTTTCTGTCCAGTCAAACATCTTAGTTTTTGTAACTTTATCTCCACACGAGGGTCATGTTCTCTATGATAATCTATTGTAAGCAGCTTCTAGTGTTTTTCTAAACTCAAAACAGATTGGTTAAAATTAGTAAGAAATACGTGTTGTCTACGGTATCGCAATTCGGGTATACCTTGGCATAATTCGAAATTACAGAAATTTAATCATAGTTTAGGGTTTTTAGACATTTCGTACTTTGGTAAGAAACTTTGCGTTTTGACACATTCTAGTTTCGGGTCATTAGAAATTGCTAGTCAGAATTGCTAGAATTAAGAAACTTTTATCGAATTCAATCTTTCTGTTTTTCCATAGAAGAGTATAAAGATATACAAGCTGATTCCTCGATCGGTTCAGGAGACCTGCCCAATAGTATTACCTCTATTGTGATGGTTTTTTTTTTCACAAACTCAGTTTCTTGTTTTTGATTTTTGCATACTAGTGTTCAAAATGTTACCTCATGAACAAAATCTTTTATCAAATTCAACTTCGGTTATAACTCTGTAAGTGTTACTATTTCTATGTCTATAATACAATTTAGTTTTAAAAGTTTATTGCGTCTTCTTGTTTATACAGCAACTTAAAATAGTTCCTAACTGCAAATGCAACTTTTAACCAATTAAACGAAAATTTTGCCTCATTTTTTCATATCCTACGTAAAACAATAAGGTTAATCTGGCTGATTTAGCTGTAAGTTACAGCGTTATAATGACAGTGAGTTTTCATAGATTGGAATAATAATACTACTTTTATCATATAAGACTTGGCTTTGAGACGACTTAATTTGTAACGCAAAAGTAGTCACAAGTATATTTACTTTCAGCTCTATTCATTCAAGTATGCTGAAACTCCTATTGTTTTTCTTTAGTTTAATTGCAAATTGTTCCGCTATTCGTCCAAGGCTTTCTTTAGTTTTAAGACAAGTGAACCGTTCCTTTATAGTTTGAAAAGAATAAAGTGCTGTACTAGTACATGCTACACTAATTCATTACCAGTATCTCAGCTTTGAATAGCTCTTTAGGCTTAAGAGGTTTCCAACGATTACTTTATATGCGCCCACTCTGACGCTCTTTCACTCCCAAATAACTGAACTGTTACTGGCTTACTAGAATCGTTTTCAGGAGATTAAAGGATTGTTATTCTTGGAAAGTTTACATAAACCATGGCAGCTGCTTCAACCATTTTGCATTCTGTGACAAAAGGCTTACAACAAAGATTGACAAGATTAAGATAATTTGCAAATATATAACCTCAGGAACACAGTGAGAGGTTAATATTAAGCATCCAGAAAAATTCTAAGCTTTTGTTGTTTATCCATTTTCACGCACAGTGTGTGTTTCGTTTTGTTTGTGTATTTAACTTCGTAATCAGTTCATTCTGGCTGCTTCGCTTTCAATGTGTTTATCCTTACACGTGTTGTTTTTGTGTTTGTTTTAACGTATGTTGATGCTATCATGACTTCTCTATCTGTTTGCTTATATTTATAACCCTCTGCATGTGCACTTTGTCTGTTTGTTTAAAATATGTTTGTGTATTTTTGGAGGTTTCTGTTTGTCTCTCTTTACCTCCGTATCCCTGTATATATTTGTGTAGATCTCTGTTTAACTACCTGTCTATCATTCTCTCTGCGTTTTTTGTTTGTCTACATACTTATTTAACTGCTTTTCTATTTGCAGTGTAAAAATCTATGATTTTGTGTGCATTTCTATCTTTTGTGTATATTAACATTTTTCCTTCTTTGCTTCCAATTTTTTCTCTGTGTATTCATCTGTTTTTCTGTTTAATATATCAGCTTTTAATTTAATTTTATTCTCATACTAGATAATATATTATGACCTAAGTAAGTCAAAACATTTTACTACAGTCAATCTAGAATATGATAGAAGAAATAAAAGCAAAAAGAGAGAGAATGCTTATAAGAATTGTCTCCCCTCTAACATTGGCAAACTTATTTTTGTAAAACAAAAGTTGCATGTGTAATTCAGCATTAACTCTTGTATCTTGACCATGACTGTTTTTTTAATTTTTAAAATAGACGTATACGAATAGAGGTGTATACAGTTCAAGTTTTCAGATAGAGCTCTCTATTTGCGAACGAATGTTACATGTAGTGCAAGCTTCCAAGTCGAACAACGTTGTGTGTAGCGCAAACTTTCAGTTTGTTTTTTGTTTTTTGAATTTCGCGCAAAGCTACACGAGGGCTGTCTGCGTTAGCCGTCCCTAATTTAATACTGTGAGACTAGAATGAAGGCAGCTAGTCATCACCACCTACCGCCAACTCTTGAGTTACTTTTTTACCAACGATTAGTGGGATTGACCGTACATTATAACGTCTCCATTGCTGAAAGGGCGAGCATGTTTGGTGCGATGGGGATTCAAACCCGCGACCCTCAGATTACGAATCGAACGCCTTAACCTACCTGACCATGCCGGGCCTGCAAACTCTCAGAGATCCACTTTAATGCGCAATGTCGCATAATCGTACGTTTTTATTTAAACCTATTCTTATAAGAGCGAAAATTACCACTAATTACCACTTATTAAATATGTTGAAATATATGTAGACTCCACACGTTAGTGAACGTACAAAAAGCCAGTAAAATGAGGGTTAACAAGTAATATTCAGATTAAAACTTCAATTGTAAGATGTTCAAGTTCATTAAATAATATATTTTCTGCAGTTTTCTCAAATCACCGCATCAACGTTGCTTAGCTTTTAGTCATTGTAATCCAAAAAACAAGAAATACCTTAAAATATTTAATATATCTATTCCATCTCAATGTTTTTACCTTCATTAACTTGCATACAGGAGTTCTCTTGGGCAACACAAATGTTTCTGCCAATGTGTCGTTTCACGTTTCTGAAGGTGCTGTTCGGATCCATTCATTTTTGAAACAAGAATTCGATAAAAATGTGCTACAAGCTAATATAAATCGTCTGTCTTACGAAAATTAAAAACATAATAATATTCTTTACTATTTTTTATATTAAAAACAAATAAATATTTTGTTTATTACTGGGACAAATTCTTGAGAGAACCTCTAATACGTACATACCAACTGGAACTTGTGTTTTCAATTGGTGTTGCATATGCATGTTGATCACAGGATTAAAGAGGAACCATAAAAACAATCCCTTGTCTTGGTGCTCATTAAACAACAATTGTGATATTCATTGAGCACATGTGTTTTTATTATTCTTTGTTTTGCTTTGTTCTTCAGAACATTAGCACTTGATATAACTAAGACACACTTTTATGATCGCTATAACTAAATATGTAAATAGCCACTTGTTAGTCCAAATTATGAATATCTTCTCCGACTAACGGCATTAAGTTATGTAAAAATTAGTTACGGACAATTTAATGTTGTTGTAACTGTCAATGAACTTTGAAAATTTATTAAAACTTAAATTACAAACCATTTCTGAAAGCCTACAATTGCATACTGTGAAAAACTAGAAACATTCATTGGTTTGTATATTAACATCTTTTAGTGAGTAATTTAACTCAAAATTTCCACAACATGCTCACGGAATTATTGTATTATCGAGTATTAAATAACGCGAACTTGTCGCGTTTCATCGTTTTATAAATGCCCTTTCTCGTTTTGCCAAGATATTATTTATCACTCAAAATGGAATAATATTTTCCATCTTTAGTTCGTAAGATGAGGTAGGTTAAGTCATGAGAAAATCAGAAAATGCTTTTCTCTGAACTCTGATTTGATTTGAAAGTAACAATTTTGAATATTGTTTTCGATTCTTTATATTGTGAGTCAACGAAATATTTTCTACCTTTGTTCTTCTATTGTCAAATAAAATAACAAGCTGAATCCAAGTGAGACTATTTAAAGACTTCACTGACTCTCGATCCAGGTAGTTTAGTCACTCGGCTCGTAATCCGAAGGTCGCGGTTTCGAATACCTGTCGCACAAAACATGTTCGCCCTTTCAGCCGTGGGGGCGTTATAATGTAACGATCAATCGCACTATTCGTGTAAAAAAAACCTAGAGTTGGCGGTGGGTGGTGATGACTAGCTGCCTTTCCTCTAGTCTTACACTACTAAATTAGGAACGGCTAGCGCAGATAGCCCTCGTGTAGCTTTGCGTGAAATTAAAAACAAACAAAGAGACTATCGATCAAAGAATTCAATCAATATGAGTCACTCTCCAGTGACTCAATGGTAAATCTGCTGACTTGTAACCCTAAAAATCGGGTTTCAACACCCGTTGTGGGCACCGATAGACCATTTTGTAGCTTTGCGATTAACCACAAACAAACATTACACATAATGTTCCTAACACTTTAACTCATTAGTGGTTGTAAAGAGAATCTTCTTAAGAACTTGCCGTGCTAATTATAGTTTTGTAAGCGGATTATTAAACTATTTGTAGAAAGGATTTTTTGCATATATACTTAAGCGTATTGGAATAGTTAAGAATAACAGTATGAAGTTTATTAGTCTAAATAAAGTGTTAAACCTTGAAGTAAATGACCGTAAGAGAAACATGTTGAACAATAATGTGCTTTTTATGATGCCAGCTAGGCCTCAGAGTTTTCGTGCTTTGTTTTGTGGCTCTCTCAAACACTGTGTGATCAAATCATCGAAACAGGCGAAGAAAACTACACCACGGATAGGTTTCCTATTGCAACAAACGAAATATTTGTATAACGCAAACATTCGGTGTTCAATATGCGCTTACGTTGCGCATGGTGCAAATCAATTTTTATCATTAACGTACAATGGTGCTGAGTCGGTTAGAAATCAAAATAATTGGGTTTGCAAATGTTATCTCTTCTAATAATGAAAGGACGTCGAAATAAAAATTATCCAATGAGAAAGGATGTAATTAAATCTCCTCCCCAGAGAGCCGACGGTTTATCAGCCCATTTTAGGTTGTCATTAGGCTGGAAATGGGAAAGTAATAAACGAACAAATGTCTTTTACCAAGCTGTGCGGCTCTAATAAATGACAATTCTCCAATAATGAACACGAACGTAAGCTGATTACAAAACTCACGCATATAACAAGTTTGATTAATTCAATGACAGGCTGATTAAATGTGTAGCTTAAATTGTAGTATTTGAATTTCAGGAGAAGGGGGTGGTGGAAGTACGGATGTAAAAATATAAAGAGCAGTGAAATCCATTTCTGTTGATGTTTGAATTTACATTGCTAATGTGTTCAGGTCGTTATTTAACATCACTCAAACTCGTTTCAATAGAATTAAAAGTAGAACAATTACCTGTATAGTTACCAACATTTCCTTTCGATAAACAACGTTTCTCTTTTAGCGAAATCGACTACTTAATCTTACAGAAATTCATAACATCAAAAATGTGAAAAGTAAAATAGATGAGAGGAACATGAAATATGTTATTTGTTTAAAATTCATAAGAAGTAAAAATAAACCTTATAAAATTCACGATATGATTTACTTAAACACTAAAATTAGAAGAGTTATTTTTGCAGCAATGGAATTTTTGTGTTTGTGTGCTAATATGAATCTTTTTTTTTTTTGTAGATACGAACGGTTAAAGTTAGGATAATGAAAGAAAAAACCCATTAAGAAAATCAAAGAACGTGTGATTGAAGTAGTCATAATAAATCTTATAAGAAAATGCTAGTCTATTTCTGCTAATTGATGTTAGAAGTTTATGATGTTAAACTAAAAAAGGCACAGGGTGAATAACTTATGATCACGTAGTAACCCTGAACAAACGTTCTTATGCATTTTTATAATGGATTTCCGCCGAATCACGCACATGTTGAAAACGAAGAGCAAATGTTCTTACTCTTTCTCTACAATGAACTTTCGCTTATGCTTAATGAGATATCTTCTGCCTCTACTACAAATTAGTTTTGAAACTTCTAATGATCTCCAATCAGTACGTGCTATCTGCTTTCAATTCAGGAACATTCAAACATACTGGTTTATACAAATCTACAAAATTCAACCGAAAACTTCAGTCCCGAAATTTATTACCTATCATCAACTTAAGTAGGTCGGTTATAACGAACGCTACCTAATAGATGTGAAATAATTTGTAGGGTATAGTTTTTACTTACACGCCTTCCTTTGGACTCTTTCATTGCTAATGAATAAGTATGGTAGTTTAGCTTTCTAACGATCAAGCATTGTTAGTCTTTCGTTACTATAGGTTGTATTATTAAATGTACTACTTCACATCAGATAAATATACAATATACTATACCAACTAGGCTGATAACAAAACTATCTTCACAGTGGAACATTATTTGACTTTAGTAAAATGTAGTTTTTATCAGTTAACCACTTTTCACTACGGAAAAGGTATAAACCATATACTTGCCATATTTTTTAGTCATCTCGTGGATAAATCGTTTGGTTATTCAATGTAGATAGTATCTCTCATAAAGAGAACTTAAAGTAAGAACGTATACGAAGTGAAAGGTACCTGAAAACAAATGTTAATGTTACTATACCACGTGCGAAAGTAAATGTTCTTATACGACGTTCAAGGTTACTTAAGATCAAGAGTAAATGTTCCTATATGACGACGTACAACGGTACCAATAAACAAGATGTGTATAATAAACATGTTATTATACAACTTACAAGGATATCCAAGAACTCTTGGGTTAATGTTCCTATACGATGTACAAGGATACATAAAAACAAGTGTTAGTATTACTATACGACGTAAAAAGTAACTTTATCCAAGAGTAAATATTACTGTACGACTTGAAGAGTATGTTTAATGTGTATCAACATAAGAGTATCTCTTACTATACGATATAATCTTTACTAATCCGAAAGTAATTGCTACTATAGAATGTGCAGTGTACATTAATATAAGAATATCTCCTGCTACATGATGTGTGGAGTTCTTTGATCCAATAGTAAATGTTATTATACAATGTATAGTGTATACTACTCCAATTGTCGCCGTTTTTATGAGATTTATAGTTAAAGAGTATCTGTTGCTAAACAAGTACAAAATATACTTCCAAAAACAGTTAGTAGTTTACGAAGTGCACAGAATTCGCGTCATTGTGCACTTTGTTTTTTTCATGGGATACAAGGTATGTTCACATAAGAATATATTTGTATAGTCATACAGAGTATGAAAACTGGGTGATATGACTCGTGCACGGCACACAATATATGTATTTGTAAGACAGTAAATGATAATCTTAACCAGTCTGTTAGTAATTCTTTCGTAGCTAGTAACTCGTTACATCTATTTCATGGCACTCTAACGACACCTATTGCTTCCGACATATAGTTGTTGATACCTCATTATAATCAGTACGTTGTAATACTTTTACTGCGCAGCCTGTATTGAATTCTAACCTAAAATTATGTATCACTTCGTAGCATGTAAGGGAAATAATCCAAAGTGTTGCACTTCAACGAAGTAATCTCACCTTAAGTTTCCCTAGTTTTACTTTTACTTCCCAAATGCTTAGTGAAGTTGTGACAAGCTTTTCAAAAGTTTTCCAATAATACGATGTCAAGGTCACTGGCGTAAAAAACGCTTAATAAAACGCTATTAAATAATGCAACTAATAATTATTTTTAAAATAATTTGAAATGTTATTACTGTAAGTATAATTTATGTTTAACTCACCTAGTCTTTCTAAAATAGTATTTTTACAAGTCGTGAGGTTTCATTAAACAGTATAATCTGGGAGTAATATTGCTACAATTCGTTATGTGTGCTTAAGTTTTCTAATCCAGAAGTAGTGTCATTACAGTACTTTGCTTTTATCATCTAGGATAAATATTTTTACCAGTCATGATATCTGTGTAAGTCATGTAATTCAGCTGAAATATTATTACAAGTCGTGATATCGCGTCTACTCAACTCTTCTGATTTACGATAATTATTACCATAATTCTTTATATCTGCTTAACTCGCATAGTCTGGGAGCAGTGTTATTAGAACTTGTTGTAATTGCTTAGGATTAGTTTAATATTGAGCTATGATACGCTTGAATTAATCAAATCCTTGAATACAATCTTTATGGATTATTATGTCTGCTTAATACATCTGGTTTAGGAATAGTATTATTACAAGTTGTGATGTCTTCTTACTTCACGTAATCCATGAATAGTATTATTACTGGTCGTGATGTGTGCTTATTATATAAAATCTAGTTTTTACAAATCGTATTGTAACCATTAAATGTTATTACTAAAAGTTGTAATATTTGGTTAAAACATGTAATCTAGGTGTAGTTTTATTAGTATTTGTTTTTCTACTTATCTCGTGTATTCTAGGATATATATTATTGCAGGTTATTAGGTCTTCTTAAGTTATCTAATCTAGGATAAGTATTATTACAAGTCGTGATGCCTGCTTAACTTATCTAATCTAGAATAAGTAGCATTACAAGTTGTAATATCAACTTAAACTATGCTTTCTAACTCCTGTATTATAACAAGCTGTAATGTATGCCAAACTCGTGATCCAGGATAAGTATTCTTACAAGTTGCGATGTATACTTGATTCATTTAATCTAGGGGAAATTTTGTATTTAGTCTTTATGCCTGTTTAATTTATATAAACTAGGTATAATATTATTACAAGTCATGACATCTTCTTAATTCGTGTAATCCTGCAGCAGTATTATATCGAGTCGTGTTGTTCGCTAAACCTGTGAAATATAGGATACGTTTATACAAATCTTAATTTCTTATTATTGTACGTAATCTATGATAAATGTTATTACAAGTTGTGATGGATACTTAACTAACTTAGGAGTTTCTAAACTAATATAATCTAGTAGTAGTATTAAATGCCTTTGAATCTGCTTAACCTATATAATCAAGTATTAAGTCATGTCGTTTGTTTATACCATTTAACCTAAAATAAGTATTATAATAAAGCATTATGTTTTCTATACTCATCTAATCTAGCTGCAGTATTATTACAAGTCACGATGTTTGTGTATTTCATCTAGGATAAGAAATATTACAAGTCTTTATATCTATTCAATTCATTAAATCTAGTAGCATCATTATTACAAGTAATGATGTCTGTGTATCTTATGAAATCTGGGAGTAGTATTATAACAAATCGTGACAGCTACTTAGCTCATGTAATCTAGAACAAGTATTATTACATACGTAATATCAACTTAATTATTTTAAACTAGCTGGAGTATTAATACAAGTCACTATGTTTGCTTAATTATTTAATGTAGGAGTATTATTATTATAAGTCATAATTTTTCTTTAACTCATTTAATCTAAGAATAGAATTGCTACAAGTCGTTACTAATGCATAACTTTTAAGTTAGGAGTATTACAAGCCATAACGTTTGTTGAATAATTCTGGTCTAGAAGTAGTATTATTAGAAGTCGCGTTAACCCACGGCATCAAGGATACATTTTATTACTAGTCGTTATGTCTGTTTAAGTAACTCATCTGATGTAGGAGCGGTATTATTACAAATCGTAATGTCTTGTTAACCCATGTAATCTTGTAAAACTGTTACTAAAAATGACAATATCTGCTCATGTCATCTGATGTAAGAATGGTATTACTTCGTGCGGGCCCATCGCAGCCAAGAAGCTATAATGTCGATTTGAGGTTACATGACTCGCGTCCTGCATCTGCCGAACAAAAATCGGTACTTTGGGTCATTGATGTATTATAAAAGTAACAGTGACATCAATTTATGAATTCTAACCAGATTAGTCTAATTCTGTAATTTTGCGCGCACACACATATATATCTACACACATGTTTATATTTCCTTCTATGTACTCATATATTTCAGAAATACATTTTGATTACTTTAACATTAGATAAAATACTTCGTATTAATTAAAAATTGGTATTTAATTTGTTTTCAAATGAAACTAAAAGTAAAGGAAAGGATGCTGAAGCAGTGAGTGTTGTTAGAGTAAGAACAGAATTTTCAAAGTAATGTGTTTAACTTAAAAAAAAAACGAGTTTCACACATTTAATTACCGCAAATCTATATTGTAAAATAAACATTTTTCATCAAAATTATTTATTTATCTGCTTCATCATGAGTCTCAAGCTTATGTCTTTTAGAATTTCTTCAATCTTCTTTTTATATATTTTTGCTGATGATGCAGATATTGTAACTTGAACGACAGAATAAAAATGAAGAGACAAATATAACTTGCGATTATCATTTGGCTTAGAAAGATATGAAGGAACTGCTCACGCCATACTGAGTTTATCTCGTGCTTTACTGCTCAACCATTCATGAAATACAACACGGTGTTTTGTAGTTTCCATAAGCAATCATATGGAATTCGAGGCCAGAGACCAGATACTACGTAGCTGGATGCGTTCACGTACTATCCGAGACGCGTCTTGCGTTTATATTTGGATATTACTTTGGGTGTCGAGGATTGGTAAAGAGTTTAATTTTGAAATGTTTGTGTCCCTTGCAGAACTGTTAATAATGTTTGACGTTTATTCGTGAACGGTACAATATTCACTCTTATTTCTCTGTTTCACCTTTTTCTTTTTCTGATGGAATACTCGAATGAAATACTGTGAATTTCCCTGTAAAAACAGGATATGTGAGAATGATGTATACTTTAATCAGTTTATTTGTTTTTAATATATATATATTTATATGGAACCAATTATATAATACAGATTATTTTCGATATAAAATTTAACAAATTATACACACGTGTGTGTGCGCGCGCGTGTACATACACAGAAACTAACTTGTGTAATAATAGTTTTAAATTTGTTACAATTAGTATAAATACTGTATGGAGGTATAGAAAACATAATACCTTCGGTATATTTTCTTGCAAAATGCATAGCATACCCGTTTATCTGCACCATTATTATTACAATTTTAATCAAACTTATATTGGCTACAAAAATATTTCTTTGATTTTTTCGAGATATGACTACGCTCTCCTTTGTCTGCGAGGAATATACAGTTTCATCTTTAATTACGCTAATCGTAAACAGAGGTTCCTTTTGTGATATATTAAACTTCAAGGTTCTGTCTCGTTGAACTTAACAAAAAAGCAAAACGAAACGTTAATTTATAAATTTCCTCAAGAACTGAAAAAAGAAAAGCAGACCTTATAACGTACCATATTACCATACTACGGGGTGAGAAATAAATAAAATCTTCTTAATTATTAGAAAATCTTAAGTGAACCCTTCAAATGAACATTAATTGTATGAAAAATAAGTTAAAACTTGCGCTAAACTTAATATCATTCTATATTTTATTCTTCTGCTCAAAGTGTTGAAATAATATAGCAAGGAGGACCCGCTGGCCGATATTAAGGGTAATATACATACAAGGAAAGACTGAGTCATACAGTTAAGAAGAGCTCGACGTTCATCCCAAATTTAATTAAACTCACTCGCAGCAAAAATGGTCGTATAAAAAGTGCTCATGGTTCTTCTCAGGAAAGTTGAAAATATAATTAAAGTTAAATGTTTGCAGGCTAACGTAAATCTGATGCATCACATCACTAGATGTGTTAAAGTCTTAGGTTTAGCTGTTAAATTGTTTTTCAAAGATATTGGTACGAGAAATAAATTTCAACAATTAAAAGTAAGTTGAAGGAAAAATGCTTAGCTTGGATTAGAAAAGGCTTATTTTTTTACAGAGTAGCCAATCTCCTTAGACTTCGTATAATTAATGTTTATATGACCTTTGTAGGTCTATGAGCACTGTGTCCATCTTTTCTTTGAAATTATATTCTAATGGCATCCCATAATTGAATTGAATTAGTTGGTATAAATTGTATTCTTATCACTTTAAACAGCTTCTGTTCTTGTAACTTCGTATAACTAATGATTATGCGAGCTCAAATATTTTGTTCCTTTGTCGGTTTGTTTACCTGTTATTTATTTACCGTTACTGGTGATATTGTGAATTTTCACATTCATATGAAAAAAAAACAAAAAAAAAACGTTTTTGTGACATCGAATACTGCCACATCATGCCCTTGTTTCCTTTTTGTTTTTGTTTTTTCGTATGAATAGTGTTCTTATCACTTCTCATAATTAATGTCTCATATAAAATTAATTTTTGTGTGACTGTTTAAAGCCATTGTAATTTCGTATAACTGATGATTTTGCCTTCATATATTCCATAGCATATTGAGCAAGTAACATCTCTGTGACTTCGTATAAGCTATTTTCATTGGTTTTACAAAAAATCTACATCATTAATATTTCATACTCATGTAGGTAAGAGCATTTTATTTCGATAAACTGCCAACTATATGACTGTATAAACCTAAAGGTATGTAGGCTCGAATAACATTTCTTTGTGATGGCGTACACCTCACGTACTTGAGATGTAAAATAAGTAATATTCTATTCCACTTTCCACTGGAATATGCATGTAGTAGTATCATTGTCGGTTAGGTCTATAACCGTTTTCCATGTTGATATAATGCTCGATATAATTTAATTTTACATGTAACAAAAATTATGCTTCACACACACACACACACATATATATATATATATATATCATCCAAGATTACTACAAGTACACGTAGTAAAGTTGAGACGATGTTTTACTTGTTGATATTAAACGGGGAAAAAAATAAATAAATTCTACAATTGCATCTTTACAAACAAAAACATCAGAACTTCACAGTTTGAATAGTAGCATGGAATGCATTGTACGTGCATAAATTTTAGTGAAAATATCTATAGAAGATTACTGATGTAAGTTTGTTTGTATAGAATTTTTAAGTTCTTTGCGAGTACGAAATAACTGACACAATACCAGTAGATTATTGTTAGCTAGCATGGTGTGGCTTCTGTTCTGTTCATGAGCTTAAGCTCGCACAAAATATCTCATTACGTTATGTACTCTGAATGATCATGTGTTAGAAATGTATTGATGTTTTCTTCTTGTAACCTAAAATTGTAGGTGTGCGTTGGTATTCCTATATTGCTATTAACCTCTTCTATTTCAAACTACTAAAAATCAGTTAGCTGTGTATTAAGACAATTAAATGCTGACGAATAGCAAACTACTACGAAATCTGCCGTATCCTATTTGCATGAACGTTTGTTTGTCTTTATGAAGGTGCACATGTTATCGATTAATGTGTATGTGTGAAAACGTGCACACTTAACGTAGATAATATTGTTTATAATGTGTGATTTTTTGTTTACTCATGTTTTTCGACTGTATTTTTTCTGTGTAAACAATAAACTCATCAAATAAATGTTAAGGTTTAGAATGTGCATTTAATAGATTTTCAGACTCATACAGTGTTTGATATTTTTTATTTTTTTTACGTTTTATCTTTCATTTCGAAAGCATAATATTTTGTTCTTCGAGATAAATCGATTGTATTATGTATAGGTTACATTCGTGTTATCTTTAAATAAAAAAGCAACATCGTAACTTGTAACTGTATTGTCAAAAATCATTATCCTTCAAAATAAATATCCTTGGATTATATACATTAAAATACAAGCCAGAGATAGGTATCAGTTTTTTACTTACTCAAATGAAATGCACATTTTTGACAGAAAAGTTACACGTCATGCATACAAAACTTAACGTGGTAAACCTTTTAATACTTTTGCATAAAAATAAATTTTAACAATGATACTTTTGTTAAGATGTACAGGTAAATTTATTTCGACGTTTATAAACTGAATACTTTTATAACTCATTAAGAAACTTCTGCTCTGTTCTCCAGACATCATCATCAAATTTTCTTTCACTGTTAGAACTAGACAGTCAATCAATGAAAGTTCGTGTTTTGTTTAGTCGTCTCTTATTCTGTGTAAATAAAATGGTGTTTGTTTAACATAAGAAGTAGGTTTATTAGAACTGCACTTAAACGCCATGACGTTAAAAATCACCAAGAAAGCTTTTCATTAATTGTTATTGATGGAATTCTGATAAGCTTAAATTAATTTAAAATTAATTTCCTTTATTTTATGTAGTCTAAGTGGTTGAGAGTTGATTATTACAAAATCAGTGAATGGATAAAGTAAAGTAAACCAATGCTTAGCACGACATATGGAACAGAGCTATTACAGCACAAAACATATCACTGAATGGCATTTGGAAGTGCCCGTATCCTATAAGACATATAGGAAACTCTATCATTACAACACAAAGCACTATTCTGCCATTGTTAGAGATTGCCAATACCACTCATACCTCTGTTTTGTATGGTATTAATGGTGTCAATGTCACGCGAGCAGCTATTCTGTATGATATAAAATAATGTCAGTACGACTCAGACCACTGTTCTGCATGGCATTAGGAGCAATAACACGCAAATCATTCATTGCTCGCATAGTATTAGGATTTTCAGTACGATACCAAAGATTGTTCTGCCTGTTTTCGTGATTTAAGTTTGAAGTCTTGTGACTAACTCGTTACACTTGTTTCATTTTCATAATTTTCCACGTCGAAAATTCTAGCAGATCTTAAAATTTTAATGTGTGACTTTTATAGCGAAATTCAACATTCTTTTATTTTACTAGACGTTAATAAATTGGTTTATGGTTTTCTAAAATTTCAGGCTTAAACATATAGATTACTTTAATACGTCAGACGTTCTATACGTAACATTGTTTACACATTAAATCATACATTACTTTCATATTTTGTATTCTGTGGTCACGAGCTTTGTAATATCGTAATGATATAATATTTTCTATTAGCACTGGTTTTTGTCTTAAGAGTAAGAAGATAAGCTCTCTAAACAACGGAAGTTTCCTCAAAATGTTTACTACGAAATAATTCTAACTGATGGGACAGTGAATAAGGAGAGAAACTGAACACAAATATCCGATCTTAAATGTTCTCTCTTCAAAGAAGCATAATGATAATGTACGTTACTTACTTGAAAGGTGTCACCTTTACTGGAGAATTAGCTTTGGAGTCGTCGCTAGCTTACTCAGATAAGGTCGTATAACTGTGACGATTCTGTTCGAGACTGAATAAGTATCACGTTACTTACTCGTTAATATCAGACTTGCTCAGAACGACTAGCGCGATCCACGTTGCTGGTCATTCCCAATGAAATCTAGGGAAGGTTGTTACTTCAAGAGAACACCTGACTGTCAGTAAAATAGATAACTGTCTAATTTCACATTCTACAGATGTTCTTACTGCCATCTATAACTCGGAGAGACAAGAGGGGCTTCTCTTATGATGAGTGACACAGAACAATAGTTAACTTGAGCAAAATTAACATATCGACATTCTTGATCAACATAAAATATGGAAGTTGCACATTCATACACAAGTAAGAAATTGTGAAAAATTCCTATACTGATACAAACACTTAGGAAACAAATGGTATACTTATAAACGACAATACCAATATAAAAAATACAATATAGTTTATATCTTATATACAATATAGTCATATAACTTAGGTAATTACAAACTAAGACGTATTCTCACAATATATAATTTTGCCCTGTACTATGTGTTATAATTTTCTGTAAAATCTAAATATTATTCAGTAACTGTTTCTAACTGCTAAAGTATTTGAGAATAAAGATCGTCACAGGTAGCCTAGAGTTTGATTTCCTTTTTAGTTTGTATTTTTTACATTCTTTCTTGGGGAACCGTTGGGTATTAAGAGGAATGTACTGGATTACCTTTACTTGACAGCCACGGACAGGGCTTGCAGAAAAGATCAGAGATCAATTAATTTCAATTGTTTTTCTGTCAGTATATAAATATCAACTGTAACTACTGACATAAACTACAAAATGTGCTCATATAATGTTTTAGTGAAAAATAAGTATCAATGCGAATGTAGTTCAGTATATATGAGCTTATCATGGAAGTTTTTAAACGCCATTTCTTTATGCTTTTGGTAACAGTTGTTTAGCATTTTTCAGGCGTAGAGCTTTCAAGCATTTTCATGCACTTCCCTGTTAACATCAAATACAGCTACATTTTTATTTAAGGTTACGGGAAACTGTGTTAGTCCATTTCAAGTTTAGTCGATTTCCTGATTTGAACTTAGTTATTTGGATAAAGATTTTTTTTTTCCATTTCAGTCGAGCTGAGAACACAAGTAGAATGTTTACTTTTTACTGTAGATACCACACGAGCGTACGCATGCGTTTGCTTTGAACCGGTAAAGCGTGTTCATGTAATCGAACACTGGTGTGATGTGACTAACGGAGAGCTGACATAACACGTGAGTAAACAGACTGCTAGGTGAGATAACACAAATCTTTTTTAAAAGTTTTTTTTACAGTGTTAAATCATGTCTTTGAAAAATAATCTATGGTCCGTGGGTGGCAAAAGTAAAATTTTTTATGGTAGCTTTGATATAAAATCATTTTGTTTTTGTAATTATCTACCTACTGTGTATTTTTGCATACCTCTACCAATTCAGTTGCACAGACTGATCGCGCTTAAATTGCACCATCATTTCTTGAACTCGAAAGATGTAGGCGGTAAATTTTTCTTCTCTTGGCTTTTCTAACGTGAGATTCATATGCTGGATTTAGAAATACCATTGTTTGTCTCAGTTTTTTATTGAAACGTTTATAAATACAACTGTATCTTTGTAAAAAAATAAAGACATTATAAACAATGAAATAAACTAAACATTTTTGGTAATTTCTTAACTTTCGTTCAGTGTCAGGGCACATATCATACCTATAGCATAACATAAGTTTATAACAATTTTTCAAAAAAATGAAAGCTTCTGTTATGTCACAGTCTCAATTTGTATATATATAAAGAGTAATAGACAGATAATATCACGGTTTTTAACCTTTGGAAAACAAGCTTTCGTTTTATCATTCCACCTTTAAAATTGCTCTTTTTTATTTAAGCTCATATATTAAAGACAGAGGGAGCTTCAGTAGTTTCCGTCATTGCAAAGAGGCTGTACTCGCGCGCTATGATAGATGGAAAAAGAAAGCCTATTTATTTTTTCTATAAGATTCTAAATATGAAAAGATGAACTTTTAAGAAACAAAACTGAAATGTTTAAACAAATATATATATATATAAATAGTCACATATATCTATCGATATTATACTTAAGTTATTGCTTTTAGCAAAATTTACAGGTAGTAGCGTTCTATTCGTTGATTTGATTTTTTTTTAATTCTGTGTTTAAAAGTCAGTCTACTATTGGTAGCTATTTGTTATCAGTAATCCCAACTTAAAAGAAGAAAAGGCAAATTTATTTTCTGAATTTTAAAATCGTATTTGTAAAACTTTGGATATTTGATTTCATTTTGTTAAAAATGATTTTGTCCAGTATTCAGAACTATTTCGGCCCAGCTTGGCCAAGTGGTCAAGGAACTCGACTCGTAATCTTCGGGTGGCGGGTTCGATTTCCTGTTACCCAAAACATGCTTTCCCTTTCAGCCGTGGGGACATTGTAATGTGACAGTCAATCCCACTATTCGTTGGTAAAAGAGTAGCTCAAGGGTTGAAGATGAGTGGTGATGACTAGCTGCCCTCCCTCTAGTCTTACACTGCTAAATTAGGGACGGCTAGCACAGATAGCCCTCGTGTAGCTCTGCGGAAAATTAAAAAACAAACAAACAAATAAATCAGAACTATTTTACTTGATATTATATTACATATTATAATTTATCTCGAAAGTCTCCGATTCATTATGTTACATACTCTACTATTACGATTTCGAATAGCTGGAAATCTTAATTTGAATTTATTAGTTAGTTAAATTTCGATATGTATTAAATTAATGATATTTGTAAACAAGATTGATACGCACTATTTTCTTTCTTAATACAAATATATTTTAAAGTACAAACAACAATGCAATTTATAATAACAGTTATTACAAATATTTATCACAAATAATGATTTATATACAACAGTTTTACAAACTTACAGACAATACTGAGTTTTATATCTGGTCTAGAAATTAATATTTTATCGACGATCCAGGTCCACGACAAGCAAATTAATCGTGAGTTGATATTGTTACAGCTCGCTTAAGCTAGCTAGCTTGATTGTGCTCACGCCACTTATAAACTTACTTTTTACCGACGAAGATATTTAATGTCCTTGTACAAATGCAAACGTCCGAAATTAATTCACTGAAGCTCAACGGTTTATAATGTTCGAAATCTATAACGTTCGTGGTTAAATTATGTAGTTTGCCGATTAATAAGCATTAATCACAATTATAGCTTCCGAGGTTCATACTGTAGTATACTGACTGTAGCTTACCAATAATAGATACAGTTACGACAGAAAGTGTTCGTACCCTTGCGTCCCGAGTGGTTTTTTGCTCATAACTTAAAAAGTATTAGGAGTAAGCTAATAGAAGTATAATATATTATAAATATTATACTAACACACATCTACATAAATTTTTATGCAAATTAAACGACAAATAAATTGTTTATAGACAAATAACCAAAAATAGGAGAAGCAGAAAGTGTTCGTACAGTTCAGAACGTGAGAAAAAACGGATATTCCTGTAAAAATTGTTTGTTTAGTTTGGCGAATAAACTACATTATACCATTCCAGAACTAGACACTGGGTTCTTAATTATTGGAATTATGCCAGCAAAAAATGTTCTTCCAGCAATTTAGTGCCGTCTCCGTCATTATCTGCTTGGTCATAATGGCTAACAGGAAACAACAGTCCAGTGATTTAAAAAACCGAATTATTGTAAAATACAAGTCTCGTGTGTCTCTTTCCGGCATTGCTACACAACTTAATGTGCCAAAATCTACTGTTCAAAGTATAATTGCCAAGTTTAAGTTTACAGGATCAACTGCTGACCTCCTTCGTTCCGGACGCCCCACCAAAATTCTAGAGAGAACCAAAAGAAAGATTCTCAGAGAAGTTAGTAGGAACCCTCGTTTAAAACGCAATGACATACAGAAACTAGTAAGGGAAACTGGGTTGAAGTAAGCACCTCTACAGTTACGAACATGTTACGCTCTTCTGTGTTCAAAGCACGCCGTCCTCGTAGAACTCCATATTTAAAGCCTGTTCATTTAGAAGCACGATTAAGGTATGAAAGAAAGCATGTAGATAAACCCTTTACCTACTGGAAGAACATTCTTTGGTCAGACGAGACTAAAGTCGAGCTTTTCGACCACAATGATGTTCGCTATATTTTTCGTAAGAAGAAGGAACGAAATCTTCCACAGAACACCGTCCCTACAGTTAAACACGGAGGTGGCTCGATCATGCTATGGGGTTTCTTCAGCTCTTCTAATGTAGGCAGCCTTCACCTCGTCAACGGAATCATGAAAAAAGAAGAGTACGTTGACATATTAGGCACTTATATCAAGAATGATGCTCGGAACTTGCGGCTTGGGTGTCGTTGGATCTTCCAGCACGACAATGACCCTAAGCACACATCCAAATATGTGCAATCCTGGTTGCAGAAGAACCATATAAGGGTTTTGGAGTGTCCATCGCAGTCATCCGATGTCAACCCAATTGTAAACGTATGGCATGAGTTGAAGACCAGGGTTCATCAGCGTCATCCGAAAAACTTGCAAGCGTTGGAGGCCTTCTGTAAAGAAGAATGGAAGAAAATACCAGTTGAGTACAGTCAAATGATTGTGAAGGGCTATGAGGAGAGATTGCGCCAAGTAATTCACCTGAGAGGCTACACAACTGACCATTAAAGTAGACGCACAAACACTTTCTGCCCCTCCTATGTTTGGTTGTTTGTTTATAAACAGTTTATTTGTTGTTCAATTTACATAAACATGTATATAGATATGTGTTAGTATAATATTTATAATATACCACACCTTTATTATCGTAATCGTGATACTTTTTACGTTATGAGGAAAAAACTACTCATGACGCAAGGGTACGAACACTTTCTGTCGTAGCTGTAATTGTGTCTCTGTTAGTTAACATTTATACGAATCACGTGAGATTTCCGAACCTTCAGCAATACTCGAAAACACGATAGTAAACCATATATTGTTGATTATTGCTCTCGAGAATCTTCTACAAATTAAGAGAGCAGGCAGGACTTGCGCAATACACATCCAAACTCACATGCATTAAACTGAAATACACGTAGGTGTTAAAATAAACATATAACGGTAAATCATTTACATTTTGTTACAGACAAGTTATTAATCAATAATGAGAGATACGATTATAACACGCCATCTGGGAGGTAGAGAGAGAGGATCATTGTATATAATCCATAATAAAAATTATCTAGCCATTTACGAAAAAGTCTAGTAATAACATTTTGACGGTATTGTTTGTTAAAAACATGCAGTCATATTAAACTAATCGCACATCAAATGAGGGGGAGAAAATGAGGTAAGTGAATGTCGATTTTGACCTCGAAGGTTATAATCAAAGCTCGAGGCTCAATTAAGTTCAAAATGGGTATTTTCTGAATTTCACATTGCTTGACATATACTCATCTTTTTTTTTTTTCAGAAAATTAACTTCATTATTATCGTTTTCTCTGAATTATTTTAATACGTTAAAAACAACTATTCATTGATCATGGTTTACATATTATTAAGTGTATACTGTGCTTATATGTTTGTTTCATTGTCACGATTATTATAATACACCGTGTGCTGTTTATCACGAAAGTGTTATAAACTATCAGTGAGTGAGTCATTTCAGCGTTCATGTAGCTTTATTTCTAGATGTTTGAACGCTTTAAGGATGAATAAATGTATTCAAGTTAGAAAATATATCAAAATATTTCGCATAAAAATTATAATAGTATTGAAAGGAACCCGCCTTAAGATGGGATAGTATTGTGTGTTGTTTTTTAATTTCGCGCGAAGCTACTCAAGAACTATCTGCTCCAGCCGTCCATAATTTAGCAGTGTAAGACTAGAGGGAAAGCAACTAGTCATCACCACCACCGCCAATTCTTGGGCTAATCTTTTACCAACGAATAGTGGGATTGACCGTCACATTATAACACTCCTAAGGCTGAAAGGGTGAGCACGTTTGGCGAGACCGGGATTCGAGCCCGCGACCCTCAGATTACGAGATGAACGCCTTAACCAACCTGGCCATGCCGGGCCGTCAAATAGTATTGTCTTAGATATCAGTTAGGCAGTAGCACTGCCTGTGTAGGGATTGCTCGTATTATTCGTCAAAATGGTGTTGTAAACATCTCTTTAATGGGTCTTCAGAACTTTATAATACTATACAGTGTTTTCTTTTATAACAGTATCTATGTAATGCCTGAGTCCCAAGTTCTGGGAATGTCTGTAAATATTATAATAAAAATCTTGAATTTCTTATTCTTCTTTCATCTAGCAATTCAGTATCCTGAAATCAGGGGTTCGATTTCCCTCGTTGGACTCAGCAGATAGCCTGATGTGACTTTGCTATAAGAAAACACACACAATTCAGTGCCAGATAAGCAGAAATGTTCGCAAGAAACTTAGCTTTCCCTAATGGCGTTTTAGGACATCATCTTGTGTCCTACAAGTATGCAGCATATTTTGTAACTGCAAAAGTACGAGGCTCAACTTCATACGGTAGAAAGAGCGCATAGGTACTCTACTGTATAATTTTGCATTATTTCAAAAGCATACTGCTACTATCTTCTTGTTTTCTAGATCAACTATTCTCTTTGTGGAAATTTTAATTTGATAGAACAGAAAGGCTGATATGAATGGTCTTAATTAAACATTAGATCTTTGGCCTTTGTGTTCTGCTGCTTTTATACACATATGAACTAGCCATCGGATTATTAGTAACACACTACTGGTATGTATTACGTGAAGAAAATATGGTAGCTTGAATACGGGTCTAATATACGGTCTTCACAATTGAACACACAATTCGTGATGACTAGAAACCCACTTCAAGTAAAAATGTATCTGGGGACAGCTGGTATGGGTATTAACACTTTTACTAATAAAGCAGAGAACAACGTTTCGATCTCTTTAGGTTAACCTGAAGATGACCTAAGAAGGTCGAAACGCCGTTCCCTGTTTATTAGTAAAAACCTCAATACCCATACCAGCCGACCTGAGACGCATTTGAATATACACAAGAGCATACACTGTTGATATACTGTGACTGAACTGGATTTTGTTATAAAGTTATTGCACGTAACACTCGCAGTGTATATTATGAGAATTATTTTGTTACTGGTTTTATGTAGATTAGAATTAAAGTTTGATTTTTATTAATTACAATTAGGATTTTAGTCCTTAAACTTAGATATTTAATATTAAGTTAAAAGTTTCATTGTGCATTTGAATATTAATTTTTCTGTTCATTCATTATTTCACTATTTTAGGAGTTATATTAAAGTACTACTATTGTAACCGCTTAATCATTTACATTCATGTGATTTCTGGATCACATATTTTGAAGTTTGACATCTTCCTTATTAACTACAATGAAGTGAGCAAGTCTAAACCATTGCGCATAATTCCGTAAAACATAAGTAATCGAGTGTGTTGTACTAATGGAGAAACATTCTGTTTTGTGATGTTCACTTATCAGTTGAGATCAGTGGCGAACCAGAAGTTTAGGACATTAACAATTTAATCTCTTCTAAGCTGCAAGAGAACTCCAACTTCACATACATAGTGTGTTTTAAAATCGATGCCAACACAATATTATATGCCATTTGTCTTTCTTACTTAGTCATGGCTTTCAAGCGTAATTAGCGCTGACGTTCTTAATATAATCATGTTGGTCGAACCAGCGATAACAATCTGGGTCGGTTATTGTACATGAAAAATAATTTATCAGCGATTTAACAAACATGGCGAATATTTTCGAAACCTTTAAATAACGTATTAATACGTATGTTGGTTCACCACAATCGCAATAAAGTATTACTGTACACAGTAAATCCAATAGTGTTTATATATATAAATATCTTTGACTCAATGTTGCTAACATTGAAGCTGTTGTTTAGTATTTATTTTCCAGTATTCATCAAACGAAAAATTCTTTTAATGAGGTTTTTGCTTATGTTGCAATATGCAGTAGACGATTTGAGAACGGCAGATTTCTTGTCATACTTCAAAACCTTTTGATGCTTCAGTTAAGCAGCGTAACAACAGGTCAAACGTTTATACTTAAGTGTCACGATAGTCGTACAACTTCTTGATTTATCCTGCAACATCTAAAGCTATACGTTGTTTACAAGAAAAATCTGTGAGATGTTCGGTAAAAATATACACCAACTTTGAAACTTATTAGTGCTATAACTTATTGACAATGAAGTACACGCTACATTAATATAGCGTTGTGAAAGTAAGATGTACTACATCAAAACGAACTTTGAAAATGCGAAGGTTTAATTTTGTCTTGTTTAAGCTTCTCAATAAAAGTGCTGTGTTTCGAAAACGTATAAAAACATAATAGATAAAAATATGTGATCGAATTCCCAAATAAAATTGCATTTAGTTGCTTTTCGTGTGACGTTCCAAATTTAGATAAACTCTGTTATCCGTTACTGGAGGTTTAAATCAATACACTGTTAAGAGCTTACCAATACATTCTATACCCAGAAATAAAATTTTAAAATACAATGCATTTGTTTTGTTTTTTACTGATATCCTCGTATAAATAAACATTATAAACACGAAAAAAAAACATTTAACTGTTGTTTGTTTTCCACTGATGCATAATTTATACCAGTTATTAAGAATTTGTTTATGGTATAAAATTAGGGTATAAAGAATTCCGAATTAGAAACTGAAGGGAGAAAAGGGGTTATTCCTTTCTTGTGTAGGTAATGAAAAGGCAGAACTGCAATAATTACTTGCCCCTTTTTGTGTGGGTATCATATAACGGCAGGACCAGAACACGTAGTTCCCTTTTTTTCTATGGCTATTATTATGGCAGGACCAGAACACGTAGTGCTCCTTTTTGTATGGTTATCACAACAGCAGAACAAGAACACGTAGTACTCCTTTTTGTATGGTTATCCCAACGGCAGAACAAGAACACGTAGTTCTCCTTTTTGTATGGTTATCATAACGGCAGGACCAGAACACGTAGTTCTCCTTTTTGTATGGTTATCATAACGGCAGGACCAGAACACGTAGTTCTCCTTTTTGTATGGTTATCATAACGGCAGGACCCAAACACGTGGTCTCTTTTTTGTACAGTATATAACGACAAGACCAGAACAAATTGTACGCCTTTTTTATCTGATGTATACAGCTTTTCACTGCTGTTTCTGTATTAAAAGGTATGAAAAGAGTCAACGAGTCTTATATAGTTATTTTCATGATCAACATTTGATTTTCTGTTTCTGAAATGTTTTCAGTAATCAGTTACCTGTACTTACTGTATCAGTTATAGCAAAAGTATTCTTGTTTGCAACAACATTAAAATAGTTTGTTTCTGCTGTATTCATTGTGTGTGTTTATTAAAAAACAACATATTTTTACAGTAAAAATGTTCTACAGAGGAGGCAAAAGTTTATATCATGTCATCCCATAAGTAATGTCCGAAAATTTAATACAGAAAGTGCAATATTATCTGTCTTTGTAGAAAGCTTTAATGACTAAAATATATAGGACGTGTAAAAAATGTTCAAACAAATAAAAGAAACTAACCCATCTCCACATTATCAGATCGTTAATCAAATAAACCCTTATGAAGATGGATGTGTCTGAGTCGTACGTTAGGCATATAATGCTTTATGAGTTTAATAAAGACAATAGTGCAGCAGAAACTACACGAAACATTCAAGGTGTTTATGGTGTGGAGACTCTCAATGAAAAAAAATGTCAAAGTTAATTTCAGAAGTTCAGATCAGGTGAATACAACTTAAGTGATGCGCCACGCTCAGGTCGTCCTGTTGAGTTTAATGATGACGTGTTGCTGGATGCCCTTGATGAAGATTGTCCTCTAGCAGTTGAAGAACTAGAACAGAATTTTAATTCAAACCATTCAACAGTTCACCGTCATATGCAACAACTTGGAAAGGTGTCAAAAGTTAAAAAATGGGTCCCCCATGATTTGAGAGAAGCCAACCTTAGAGCAAGAGTGGACATTTGTAATTTTCTGCACTCTCGTGAACGTAACTCACCTTTTTTGGACAATTTATTGACTGGAGGAGAAAAACGGATATTTTATAAAAGTGTTAAGTGCCGCAGACAATGGCTCAGTGCGAGTACACTGGCTAAAGCACAACACAAAATGGATCTCCACTCGAGGAAAGTCTTGTTAAGCGTTTGGTGGTATATTGTTGGTGTGATCCACTTTGAGTTGCTGCCACTCAGTGTAACGATTACATCAGATTTTTGGTGTCGAGAGAAAGAAAAGAGGCCCGCTTTGATCAATGCACGGCCCCATAAAGCAAGGATCACATCTGCAAAGATTGAATAGCTAGACTGGGAAACTCTTCAACATCCTCCTTATTCTTCAGACATTGTTCCATCTGATTATCATCTATTCCAAAGTTTGTAGAACTATCTTGATGGAAAAGAGCCTGGAGCACATGAAGATGTCAAAACTACTCTTTCTACATTCTTTTCCTCCAAACCTCAAGAATTTTAAAGAAATGGCATCCATAAGTTTGTGAATCATTGGCAGGAAGTAATTAATAATAATGGAACATACATTATCGATTAAATAACATTAAAAGCGTTTGAAATCATTTCTTTTTTTCTCCCGAACCTAAAATTGGGCATTACTTAAGGGATGACCTGATATACAGTTTGTAGTATGTGGTACGTACAGCTGGTGTAGTTGCCGTCATACGATTGTACTAATTAAAATAATACTAAGACAATAGAAGCCAATATTATTATTGTTTGTTTCAAAGTAATAGTTAGAAAATAGACTATATTCGTTAGGAAGGAAGTATGTATCAACAATTGTGTATTACTAAATGTACAGTGCATTTCTGACATGTGATCAAAGCGGCACCTAATCGAAGCTCGATTGATAATATTTGTCGTGTATGGTTTTAAAAAGTAAAGATCTCAATTATAATTTGCAGTGGAATTTTTTTCTTCAACATCAAATGGGGTGGCATTAATGTTAGATAAAGGATTTCTAGATTGTCAATGAAACTGTGCTTCTATAACATTTTTAACATTACATGAATCGAAGTGATGGCTGATTTTGTCATTCTGGTGATAAATTAAACCATTGTAATTGATAGACTTCAGCTCATTGTTTGAAATAAATTGTTTCACACTCGATGTTTAAATTTATTGACAGGCCCGGCATGGCCCAGCGTGTTAAGGCGTGCGACTCGTAATCTGAGGGTCGCGGGTTCGCATCCCCATCGCGCCAAACGTGCTCGCCCCTTTCAGCCGTAAGGGCGTTATAATGTGATGGTCAATCCCACTATTCGTTGGTAAAAGAATAGCCCAAGAGTTGGCGGTGGGTGGTGATGACTAGCTGCCTTCCCTCTAGTCTTACACTGCTAAATTAGGGACTGGTAGCACAGATAGCCCTCGAGTAGCTTTGTGCGAAATTAAAAAAATATATATATTTAAGCATTCGTTCAAATATAACTACAAATATAAACTAAAAGTTTATCGTCGCTGTGATTTCTGTTTATTCTATAATAAGCATAAAAGTGTTTCTAGGTGTTAACCCATTTTAACCTATCATAATTATAATTCTGATATTATTTAGTCCTACTGAGCTATTGACAAAGTCGCGCCATACCGGTTTATGGATTAATAATTACAGTTATGTATATTCTTTTTCTTTTATTTACCAAGTCATTTGACGTCTTTTAAGTTCGAATGAAGGTGGATCTCTCCTAAATCACGCCGTTTGATGCGTAAAGAAAGAAGTATTGTCATCTCCAAGAATTCCGCAGCAGGTGTCTGAAAAATTGCTGCTGGCTAGCTGCCATTTGGCAATATGCCAACGCACGTGCTGTCGAATCCTCGTGCATTCGATCCATGAAGAAGCTATTGGTCGGGTCAATCTATGGTAAGATCGTTACCGCACGCGCCATATCATTAGTGGCAAGAGACCGTGACAGGTTTTTACAGCAAGCACCTCGTGGTAGTGATAGATTCAGTCTTTAAATGAACATATGAAAGTGGCCTTTGATGTGCGCATCTTAATTCCTATTACAATATTTCCTTTATTAAATTAATACATTATATAGCTGGACGGTCAATATATATTTTTCTTCCCTCCATTTTGAATTGTGTCTCCTGATAAAAAGGTTATTCCTTTACGTTTATCACGTATTTCAGCATGTTAGCAATTTATGTTTTTAGCTTTTGATGATTTAAATACTCACTGTACAGATGCATTACTAGCTTCTACCCAAGCTCTGAAACTTTATATGTAAAAAACATTATGAACAACGTAAACGTTTGGTTTTTACGTAAATACGCTAAACATGACACACAATTAGAAGAATAATGCTAAATATATATACATATTAAAACTTAGTTTAAATGCTGTATTATGGTGAAACGTATCACATCCCTAATAGGTAATCTCCTGATTTGTAATTAACAGTGGTTGGTACTTTTTGTTCCAGCTAATATGATGAACTGTTATCATAATGTCATGGCAAATTTAACATTGTTTGGCATAAGTATATAGTGTAATGCCACTGAAAATTAATCACTTTGATAGATGAAATAAAAATAACATCAGATCAGGTATTTAGAAATTGCAAGATAGAGATATCATTTATACTTAATGACGTTGAAAACAAAATAACGTGGGTCAACTTGGAAAACTAGTATTATCAAGAAAGCGATCTGCAACAAGTCGTATCCTAGCCATGGTAAGTGCGGCATCTTGTAGCAGATGAATAGAAAAGTAGGTATTGAAAGCAACATAACCAAGAATGGAACTCCTTCGGGATTAGCGACATAAAGTGCGTGTACCTAAATCAGTTAGACAATTACATGTGTATTCCTTTTTGGAGACCGTCATCCTTATATATTATATGTCTTATAGGAAGACCAGGGAGAAGGGGTTTGCTTTAGACGTGACAACCTTAAGACCTAGACTTTGACAGTAGAAAATACAATATAGAGCTATTTTCAGAAAGCACGGTCGTCAGATAAAGTACGAATGGACCTGGTAGCGCAGTCTATAATGATGTGTAGAGGTTCCAAAATTATTTTAATATAACATACTCATCGTCTGTATTTATGAATTAAATCTCTGATTCTGTAGAATAATCGTTACTCTGATCTCTTGATGCCATAAACGTATTTTTACGAGAAAAGTGTTTTAGTTAAATGTGAACTTGTGTGTGGGGGAATTAATTATGAATTTTTTAGTGTGAATTCAGTGTTCGCTCTTTTTTAGTTGCTTTATGCTATTATACGTTAAGATTGATTGACATTTTAATGCATTCGTCGAATGGCAATAAACATTCAGAGTGAAGTTTGAGAGTAAAGTACAAGTGACAACAATACTGTTTCACATGCAATTAAAATTCATTATATGATATAACGAAAGTTCATGAAAGTAGTGGATATAAGGGAAACTGCGAATACTTAACACATATGAGGAGTTAAGCACCAATCGAAGCACATGCTCTCTTCCCTCTAATTGTAGCACATTCATGAGTGTTATGGTAATGTAATTAAAAACAGTTGTACCATAAAATACGAATATCAGAATCACTGTAAACAGACGATTGTTAGCTGCTCAACTTTAACAGCCGATACAACTTCAATATAAAATATATGTAATGTAATATATATGGAACATAAAATATACGTAATGTAATATACACGTAATATAAAATATATGTAATATTAAATATATGTAATGCAATACACATGTAATATAAAAATGTGTAAGTATGTTATATTTAGTAAAGTTTTAGACGAGCGCATCTTCTCATTTCAGACGAGTTTTATTTGGCCGAAATGTTAATATTTCAGAAATTTTCAGCCATGATTTCTTCATGAACTCTTTACGCATGTAGATATATCACAGAAACTAACACCATAATGTATTTTAGCAAAACTGACATAAACAAGTATAAGCTACAAAGTTTTCAAATAATTGTTTGTTTTTTTAATTTCGTGCAAAGCTACACGAGGGCTATCTGCGCTAGCCGTACCTAATTAAACAGTGTAAGACTAGAGGGAAAGCAGCTAGTCATCACCACCCACCGCCAACTCTTGGGCTGCTCTTTTATCAACGAATAGTTGGATTTACCGTCACATTATAACACCCCACGGCTGAAATGGCGAGCATGTTTTGTGCGACGGGGGTTCGAATCCTTGACCCTCAGATTACGAGTCGAACGCCTTAACCCACCTTGGCCATGCCGAACCGTTATTTTTAAATAAAGCATTCTAATTTAAACGCATGAACTATCGTTTCTTTTCTTACTATGGTATGTAAAAACTTTTTCTCTACAGTTTCGCATCCACATGAGAATGTTTATTTGCCGCTACGGTTCTCGGGTTGAGATCTAGGTTGTTGAACTAGTATTTTATCTCTCCCTAATACAGGTTTTAAAATCAGTTATGAATACATTTTTCTGAGTAAATAACACTGTTTTGTTATACAGTCTTAATTTTTTTAAGCTAACTTAGGTATGCCTTGTTTTTATCTCATATAATGGGTAATATTCAATTGATAAATGTTGATACATTTACATTATTTAAAACAATTTGACCCAGTATTTTTATTTATTTACTACTTAAGACTTGAAACCTTTCAACCTCCTAGACTACAACTTTTTAATGGTTTTATGTTAAATATTATAATTTATAATCTACAAAATTTTATCTTGAAAGTCCACACTAACATTGTACTCATTCTAAGAATTTCTCAACGTGTGTGTTTCAATGATATCTTGCTTTACTTTTGCGTGATTCATTCGGAAATGTTAAGACAGAAACCAATACCAGAACAACACTTAAAACTGCCCTTATTACTTTATTTCCATTCAACATTATGTAATACAGTAGCATATAAGAAATAGGAAAATTGGAAATTGTTGACCATGAAATAAATATATTTTTCTATAAAGGCGAAACATCGTATATTTCATCTAAATCCTGTTGAATCTTCAATTGCAGTTAGGTTACTTTTTACCATCATTTTGCTATTCGTTTCCTAATGAAAGCTAAGCCGCTAATTCACCAAAATGCCCTTTTTTTTCAACAAATTTACTTAATTATCAATAACAACGACGAGTTTTCTGAAAAAGAGATAAGTATCGAAATAAGTTTCAAGATGAAACTAATTCATATAGTTTTACTTTGACAAAGGTAGCCGATAGAACCTTCAAACTACGATATATCGATTTGAAAACACCTGCTTAATTAGTAGTAACGTTTCGGAAAATTTTCAGCACTAAGTAGTATGTAAAATCGTTCTTATATTTGTATAGGTAAGTCTTCCTGAAGATTCCATTGCTATTCATTCAGGCTTTAATAGTTAAAATGATGAAACCAGAAACAAATAACCTATATTAGAAATTATGAATTATATAATTAAAATATTGCTAATCCTTTAAATTTACTTAATTTTTAAGACAGTTTGAGACAACGAAAGTTTCACTTTTTACATCATATAAACGAGCGTCTTATCAAAGCTTTTTAACGTTATTTAAATATCACTAAAAGCGTTACAATAAAAGGTGACATCACATCATTTTACCTCAACACATCCTAAGAATTGACACTGCATTTGTTGAGGATGCTTCTCAAATGTTCGCTGAGTGTTCAAATTATCAATAAAGTTTTGCTACCTCTAGGTGGCACCACCTAATGGGCATAAAAGCTTCTTTAGTCAATAGTGTTAGTGTGATCATGTGCTGTATGGTCTGGGCTTTTGTAGTGAGTTAATGTGTGTGAGCATTAAGCTTGATTCATCTTAGTATTATAAAGCTTAGGTTTTATTGATATTATGGTTATAGCAATTTCTCCATTGTAACCAACAATTCGAACATTGAATTAGTGGACTTTATATGTTGAAGCCATTTTGCTTTTCGATGAGTAGTTTGTTCTAGGACAAGTGTGAAAGTTACAGTTTAGATCAATTTCAGAATACGTACATTACGAAAGTTGCGCTGGAAGCTGACAGCACAATCTCGCAATACGTGAATGTATAATATATGTCTACTTTATCAGATTTTATTGACAACAAATGTATGTGTGTATCGCATATTGGTTTTCATAGGGCAGTTTCTTCCCTAGCATGTGTGTGCATAAGTGAGTAGACGCGCTAAACATAAACAGAACGTATTAGGGTGACAAACACCCTTGACCAATCTTCTCGTTTGAGTTGTCGTGGTAGTTTACTAGCTTACTATTGTCTTTACTTGTTAATTTTCCTTCTTTCTTAATACAGCGTATACACATATACATGAGTTTACTTGTGATACTTCTTTTGCTCATGAACCTCTGTGAAACATTCTCGCCTCTCTGAGCAATCTACTGTGGTAGTGAGCTCTTTTCCCGTGCATACTGCACCATAAACATAAGCTAAGGATGAAGCTAAATTAAATATTAACCGTATCCTATTCAAGATACGAAGCAAAGAAAACTTTAAAAATGGCGAATTGTCATGCATTTCCCATCAAAACTAAAACTTTTAATGTATTCCACGAGGAACAATTGGGCCGAAACGAAACTCTAGTTTGTAGTTTCAGTGGTACGTACTAATGTGCTGAGCTTCAATGTACATTTCCTGAAAGCGTTCCGAGGACTCTTGAGAATGTTGAAGTAAGCAAGAAATAGCGGAGTTTAACGAGACGGCTGATGAAAGTCGTGGTGTGCATTTCCAATTAGAGAACCCATTGGAGAGCCACCTCCTCTTTTGAACTAACTGTACTCTCGCTTTCCGAATTTTTTTTCTCAGTAACAAAGGTCTAAAGAACTAGTGAAGATACTTAATGAATTTAAATTTTATGGATTATTTTGCTATTGATTCCTTGTACGTATTTTTCGCCATATTTATTAAAAGCTTTCATTTAATTATTTTCGCATTCATTTTATTTGTATTTCTTCATTCATATTCTACAGCTGCATTTTTTTGCTGCTCTTTACGTATTCTTCTCACTTTCTGTGTATTGCTAAATGTTTATAATATCTGAATGATGAAGAATTAGCGGTTGATTTACAACTCATCTATTCTATGATTATTATTAATTATGTTGTAGACCATATTAGTAACAACTTAACTTTTATTTTAAAAAATGTTGTTGTTTTTCAAAGTAAAAAAAAATAAGTTTACAGTGATTTAATTTTTGTAGTGCATATTTGTGTATACAAGACATATTCATCTAGAAATAAACGACCTTATAACACCAAAAGTGTTTTTATTTTAGTAAACATACAATGTTTACTTGTTTAAACCATTTGAAGTTTTGTACTGTCAGTATCAGTTTGTTTTATTGAACACTCTTGAAGAACTGTAAAGCGAAACGTTGAATTTATTTATAGAATTACACAAGAAAACAAAACTGGTGTTTATAGCTTCGTCCAACAGTCGCAGGTTCCTACTTCTCAGGGCAATCAGTATTAGTTATTCACTGCATATCATTATGCTTCGTGACTCTCTATGAATAGTTTGATACTGCGGTGTTGTGATAACAGTGCTGAAACGTTAAGAAATTATTTACTCGTAAAATGTAAATAAGATTAACTTGCACCGCCCAGACATTGTCATAACAGTGTATATATTATCCAAACATCCAATTTCTAAGGGAAATATGATATTATGCCAGACAGAACTTGCTATAATTCTTCAAAGATACTGTGACGTTGATATTAGCAGCACTAATCGATACTACCCTTCGACGCTCTAGTGTGGGGAGAGGTGTCAGAGTTGGACTTTCAGAAATATATAACGGTCATCCAAACAGATGTTGGTTTACCATTTAGTATTGTTCCCTTTTGTTTCTTTTGCGTGCATATGCTTTGAAAGTATAATTTAACCATGGACTAAATAATTAAATGTAATAAAATTATCGTATGATTTGCTTTTTTACCTTAACATAAATAGATTTGCCATTATTCCTCTTAATTTGCCCCAAAATAAACTAATATCATTTTTATTTTTTCGTCTGATTTTTGAAACGCTTGTTGTTCTGATTGGTTTTAAATCCATTTGGATCGCATTAAAATTCCTTCTTATACATAATTACATCCAAACGATGATTTTCAAATTTCATAGTAAACATTGGGTGAAATTATATTGTTGCTGTGATTATGTTAAAATTCTTAAGTTATAAGAATAACAATAACAGACAATGCGAAAAAAAAAGTTCACATCTCTCCGATATATAATAGATTTGCTAACATTTAGGTCGCAGGTTTTGTTCTAATTACTTTTCGCCTGTATTCAGTTTTGTCAGTCACGTCTTTAGTTCCTTGTCTAAGATCACCGCGGGAATTAACATACTTATTCTTTTATAGCAAAATGTTGATTAATGATCGAAGATTCACATCTGACAGCACGTGCATGATCACTCACACTCCCATTTGCTTGTTTTCTTAGCAATATGGAACAAGGGGAAAGTAGCTTGGATTTAAAAATATATTTCTTCGTGTAATTAATTACAAAAAAACCGTATAGAACCTGTTAGGGTCTTAAGTCCATTCGTTCACCGTTTGTATCCCTTACATAAATAAACCTAATTTTGAGCCAGAAAAAAATAAATAAAACGGAAAACTCGGGCCACGCCTAAACAAATTAATTTAACTTTATTAGAATACGCAGCATGTGTCGAAGTATCGCGATGTATCTATTCCTTACAAATGGCAAAAACTAAACGTTATCAAACCAATAAACAAATAAACACGCGCGCATATGTACACGACTTCTCGGTTATGTTATTTTTGATTGGACAAGTTTGCAAACTTATGTTTTTTTTTAATCTTCTCTGTATTTCTGGAAAATTATCGTTGTTTAAAGCCGTGATACTCACACGTGATTTGTGGAACCTCTTTGGGTCTGTGAGAATTTTAAATGTAGTTCGTGACTAGGGATCGAGTTTCCGTACTGTAGGTTAAAAATAAAGAATCATTGCTACTTCCGCTTAAATTAATGTTTTACATTAGTACAGCTTGTACACCCTGTAGAATCAGCTTCCACAGATTGATTGTCTTTGGTTTGTGAAGATATTCAGGGTTGAGAGCTACTGTTTTAAAAACACTTAAACGGATAAACAAGAAAACCATTAATTAGAAATAATCAACTATTAGCTTAAAATAACATTTTAGTAAATCATAGTGATTTAAATTTTTAAAATTAGAAATAAATTGGATAGCTGCTCTAAGTTTCGGTCTTAAGCCTATATCAGTTGTTGTAAATAACGAACTATATAAATCATATATATATATAATATTAAGTGCGAAAAGATATGAATCTGTAAGACACAGTACTTAGTTTGTTGTTTAGTATATGAGATGTTTGTAATAACTAAACAGTTATTACTGATCCTATGGAGGAGGTTAGTAAATTTACCGTAAAGTCGGTAAAACACAAAATAAAATCTCAAAACATTTGAAGTTAAAGAAATAGAAACTTAAATAATCACACAGTAGTTTTTAGTAAATTTATAAACTTGAACATATACGTTTTTATTGTTTTTGCTGAAACGTTTAATTGCTTCTCGTAAGAGTGACTCGTACACATAAATACGTACGTCTTTTCCACGGTCGTTTGTTTAAAAAAGACGTAATTAATACGTACGTGATAGTTTGTTTGTTTGGGAATTTCGCACAAAGCTACTCGAGGGCTATCTCTGCTAGCCGTCCCTAATTTAGCAGTGTAAGACTAGAGGGAAGGCAGCTAGTCATCACCACCTACCGCCAACTCTTGGGCTACTCTTTTACCAACGAATAGTGGGATTGACCGTCACATTATACACCCCCACGGCTGGGAGGGCGAGCATGTTTAGCGCGACGCGGGCGCGAACCCGCGACCCTCGGATTACGAGTCGCACGCCTTGCGCGCTAGGCCATGCCGGGCCAATACGTGATAGTTGTGAAAAATCAATAACTGACATTTTTTTCTAGTTTTAAAGCAGTTGCTTGCTTGCTTGAAGATCAGGCAACATATACTCACAGAATTTTTTTTGAAAAATTATTATTTTTTGACAGTATGGTAATTAATACATACGAAAACACTTTATTTTAAAATTTATGTTTAACATGTTGGTTCACAAACGACCCACCGGTGAGTCATGCTCTATTTTCTTTTAAAAGTTTGTTTTTTGTTGTTGTTTTTTTAATTTCGCGCAAAGCTACACAAGGGTTATCTGCGCTAGCCGTCCTTAATTTAGCAATGTAAGACTAGAGGGAAGGTAACTAATCATCACTACCCACCGCCAACTCTTGGGCTACTCTTTTATCAACGAATAGTGGGATTGACCGTCACATTATAACGCCCCCACGACTGAAAGGGTGAAAATATTTGGTGTGACGGGAATTCGAACCCGCTACTCTCGGATTACGAATTGAATGCCTTAATCACCTGGGCATTTCGGGCCTATACAGATGAGAGTGGAACATCAGAACAGCATTTGTTTTTTAAGTCCATCTCTCTTTTTTTAGTTTTTTCATGTTTTATTAACCTGATAGTTGTGTATAGTATATAAAACAGACTAAGCAAATAACGTTATTTGGATATACATGCATACAAAAAATGAATTTTGCAACAAAATTATAATTTTGACATAGTAAATGTAAAAAAAAAGGATTTTTAAACCAAACATTATGTAAATTTTCCAACATAGTGTTTCCAAATTATATTAGAAAACAAACAAATCAGTTCACCATGAAAATAAAAATAAAGATTTATAAGAAAGCAAAACAAAGTGACGGTCATTATTACAGGTATAATTTTAAGTTATATGATATAATGTCTTTATTGAAACAAGTAATGCAGAGAGCAGGGCTACCTTCACATTCATCACACTATACGCTAACGCTTTTGGTCTTTTTGTTCACTTCTTTTGCAGTTATTGTCTGAGTTATTCTCATTTCACCGTTACTGCGGCTTGGACATTTACTTGATACAGTGATTCAGTGATTGATTTTTGAAACTTATGCGTTTGTAGTTGTTTTTTGTTTTTTTTGGTGGGTTTTATTGAATAATAGTAAAGCATACAACTGCTGTGTTTAACAAAACACAAAGACAATCTTATGATATCATCTAATACTTTTCCTGTTTCTATGATGTTGTGATTGAGAACCATTTCTGTTTTTTTTTACATCCACATCATTGATTCTCCGTGCAGTTTCCCTGAAATTAAGATCATGCTTCGTGAACAGCATAAGAACATCACGTCTGTCCTTCCATTTTGGTATCACAATTGCATCATCTTGTTGACGACCTACAATTTCTCCATTCTTTAGTTTTGCACTTGCAATCTCCTTTGGGTTACCCTTTCTGTTTGCCTGTAAGTTTCCCACAAGGTGGATTCGATGCTTTATCAAATCGAATGATGTATATAAATTATCTCTAAGGATTGTTAAAGATCGAGGACTCTTTGAGTTGCATGGGTGAATCTATCTAAGGGACACTTTCACTATTGCTGTGTGTCATCTGTTCCAGAAAGAAAAGTGTTGGTATAGGTGTAATCTTGGGGATCACGTAGTTTATACCGTTTCAAACCACATTTATGTGCCTTTTCAGGATTATATTGACGAAACACTAGGCGACTTCGTCATGGCACCATTGTTTCATCTACTGCACTGCATTTACCTGGAATATTAGCCCTTGTAAAATATTTTTAAGAATCTCAAATAACCTTCTAATTTTCCTAAGTGATCTCTCTCAGTTGTTTGATTATCTGCAAAGTTAACGAAACGTAGGAGTGTTTAAAACCTATTTCTGGACATTATTTGTGGAATGTAGGAATTCCTGTAGAAGAGATCTTTCTACCAGTAGTAAGCGATCTTTGAGAATCTCACAAGAAACTTCTTTATTTCATCACAGTTAGTGTCTTTCCACATGCTTACCTTTGTGTTATCAGCAGTCTTAACTTGGTGATAACTGAGAGTTGTTTGCTAAACTATAAGATAATAAATTTCGTCATTGACAATAAGCTCAAATTATTGCATTTGTAGATGATGGAACTGTGGATGGAACTGTTCACTGGGCGACATCCATAAGATGGAGTGCGCTTCTGGGTATTATCATTAGTTTGAGTTTCAGTTTCAAACTCTGTATTTTCAAAATCTTCAGCTTTGAGGGTTTTTTTCATCTTCTGAGTCGAAAGTTTCGTTACTAGGATATTCGTAATTTGAATCTCCGTAATCTTTATTATCAGTATGTCAATTTTCCTCAATTTCCGAAGAATCTGATCTTGACTTTCTTTTTTTAAAAAGCATAAAAAATATTTAATGTCACATCAGATTGGTTAGAACTCTCATTTTAACATATCTTATAGAAAAAATATTAAAAATATATGAAAAAATTAAAAAAAATAATTATTATACAATGATTCATATGTCAAAAATTTATGATTCTGAAATTCTAGCACTACCCACAGGTTGATCATGTAGGACAGTAAGACTAAATGCGTTCTTAGGCCCCAAGCGACCCACCTATAGTTTGTGGGTCAAAAATGACCTTTGTAACGTCTTTGGCTCACACCTAACATAGTATAAAAATTGTACACTTCCTAAAGAAGTAATTGTAAAATAATTAGTCAGACCCTGGAAAGTATTGGCAAAATATGCTTAGGAACCAACTTGAAAGTGAGTAAAGTTTTTAATTTAATGTGATAGTTAGGACGTCATATATAACTTTCAGTTGTTTTTAGGATGTTAAGGAAACTTTCAGTTATTCCTAAAATGTTAAGGATAACTTTCTACTGTTGATAGAATGCTAAGGAAACTTTAACATCTTATTATATTAATGATAACTTTCAGTTGTTGTTAGGATGTTAATGAAATATTCAGTTTGTGACATATCTTATTATTGATTCTTAAACATTTTGAAGATTTGAGATGTACTTTATAACTTTTCCTCTTGTTGTAATGCAAAGCTGCACGTTGGGCCGTGCATATGCCGCGAGAATTGTACCACGGTTTTAAAGGATTCTAAAAAAAAAAGAAAGAAATGGCTTTAGATTTTACAAAGATTATTTTGGGGCATCAACTTTTTTGTTACGATACAATAACCACCTCACTATATTTTTTAAAGAGGCCTGAAATGTCTTGTTAATTAAGGCGTTCGACTCTCTTTCTCTGGTCCTCATATTCGAAACTCACTACCAAATTTTCTCGGACTTTCAGCTGTTGAAGTGATATAATATGATGGTCAATCCTATTCGCTGGTAAGAGAGTTGTCCAAGATTTGGCGACAGCTGCTACAGGCCAGTTGCTTTCGCTGTAATCAACAGCTCAAAATTGGATTCGACGGCAAATAGCCTTAGTGGTCTTAAAAAGAAAAAGAAACAAATTATTCAAGTATCATGCAATCATCTTACAAGTGCGCTGGTTCAAAGGGTTTTCTGGGTGTAGCGAGCGAGATTTGTCACGTAACCCTGCTTTCAACTAAAGCTGGCTCACGATTTGTTGTTAAGAAGTTCAAAATGACTTCTAGACTGTTGCAGTTGTAATTTACGTTCTCCTAATTTTACAGTGACTTAGCTACTTGTACACTTTCCCAAAACCTATTTATATGATTATATTGAAGATTAAAGGCAAAACCTAAAATAACGTAAAGACATTATTAAACTATACTTTGCGTGATGAATTTACAAATTTACCTAACCAGGTAGAGAGATACATGCAATGATTTGTAATTCGTGTAGAATAATGTTAACATATTATTTTCCTTGTCTCTCTGTGTGTATTTTTATCTGTCTATTTGTTTCTTCCATTTCTAAATGATTTGAGCTTATTAACGTATTTTCTAAGTCAGTTATATAAAACTATAAACTTTTTTCAATTTTTTATTCGTAATGAGTATTAAAGAATGGCTCTCTGTGATTTGAATCATCATATTGCCTTTCTTTTGATATAAAAAGCAGTAATTAAACCAAACAAAAATTTCTTCTTGTTACAAAACTATCAGACTTGAATTTACCAGACTTCTATTTATGGAGGTTATACAGCTTAACATTTTTTGTTCCTAAGAAGTCATTCGATGTGCTTACATTTCCGTTATAAGTTTATTGTTTTGTTTTTTTGCCAGCAGTTCGTTTTCAGTGAGTTATTTCCTCAGGAAGTAATACCATGCACTGAGGGGTATCCTTGATATTTCCTTACCTTAAATCTTGTCAAACCGTTACCTAGTTAATTGATTTTTTTTAAAATTCAAAACGAGACAGACATATGCATCGATAAGTTATTCTACGGCATAGAATATTTTTGTTTGTTTTTTAAGACTTTTGCGCTAGGACTATCTGCGCATAACCGTTCCCTGTTTTCAAGAAACAGATTAGATGGCTTTGATTTGTATTTCAAGCAAAACTACTCGAGGGCTATCTGCGTTAGACGTTCCTAATTTAACAGCGATAGATTAAAGGGAAGGCAGATAGTCGACACCATTCACCGTCAACCTTTGGGCGTTTTTACACGAATAGTGCGATTGACGAACAGAGTATAGCGATCCTACAGCTAAACGGAGAGCACGTTCAGTGTCACATGGATTAGAACCCGCGACCATCACAGCGATAGTCTAGTGCCCTAACTACCAGGCTACGAAAGCCTTTCAAAGGCGACGGCTAGAGAGAAGATAGGTAGTTGACAGCACCAGCGATATGTTGGACTACTCTCTACTCTTTTTATGACCCAATAGATGGATTTAATTATACCTCTTATAGCGCATTCAAAACCCCAAAGTCTGGATGAGAACTATGAGACCTCGAATTCATATCTGGACTCGCTAGCTACAAGGGTACTCCCGACTCAACAGATAAATAAATATAAAAACGCGTTTTTTTCCAGAATGTTTATAATCAAATTATGAAACACCGTGTAGTTATTAAAATAAAATTTTCTTATTCTAATAATATTATCTTTTCTTTATACGTCAGATCAAAAGTGACTTTTTGCTTGAATGCTAATAAACACGTTGGATTATCTTTCATTTTCCCCAGAAACATTTCAACATCACATTTTACCCCTTGAGGGCAGATTTGATATAGAATATTCCAGTCATATATTTGTCTTCACAGTGTTTAACACCTGCTTATTTTCAATGCCATTTTCGTACCTTGAGAAAAAAACATTTTCTTCATTGAATACATCATTTGTTTATCAGAGAGCAGTGCTGTTTTACTTTTGTTGTTGCTTCCTTGTCATTTTATATTACAAGAAAAACAAATGGGTGAAATTGGAGAAACTGCTTGGTTTCATGATGATAATTTTGTGGTAAAAACATTATTTTTCTCCTTATTATGAACTAGATCTTGACGTCAACCCTCCTGCGTAGTTTCCACTGCAAGAGGCTCTATAAGCGAGTTGTGTAACCCAACTATGAACGAGGAGGACAATTACCCTGCAATATTTTATACTTTTCGATCGTACAGAAATCCACAGATTACTTGACTGGTATTTCTTACTATGGAATAGCATGAATACTCCTTTTATTCTCCAACTTCTTGGGGTATGCGACGGTTATGATTAGAATCATCTTGTGTACATGTGACTGGTGTTGTTTTTCGAAACGTGGTCCTTCTTTATTATGTTGCATACTAATACATGGGGGGGGGGCTACATGAACGGCTTTTGCCATTAAACTTTATGTTCATGAATCTTTTACAAGATGCTGCTACACTTTGCTTATCACAGCTGGGACATGAATTTTTGCAAGCATATTTTTGGATGGTCCTGTTACCCCAAGTTAATCCGTAATTTATTTGTTTTGCAGTGGCATTAAGTGCAACGAATATCCCCATCTTAGAAATTATAAATCCTCAATCTGAACACCTACGTATGATGTACGTATATGCATATTTTGCATCTCTAAGGATTGTTACATCAATCTGTAGTGTTATTACACTACCTCCTAAATGTCAAATAAAATCAAAATCTGCTTCTGATATATGACATTTCACTGTGACTTTGTATCGGCTGGTTTCATGAAATGATGATGAAAATGAAACCGTTTACTTGTATTTGTTTTTTTACTGTTCAGCAAGGTTAATTTTAAGGATAAGTTATAAGTGTTTCTAATATATTTTCAACTCAAATGCAAAAACATTTTATTCTTTCATTATGAAAATAGTTTTGTAATATATTTATATCTAACAAACACACTTGGTAACAGAAGCATACTTGGTAAACGCAGTTTATTTGTAACTCACTTTATGAAGATTAACGACCAAATTTTCTTGCTATTTAGCATTTTCATAGTCGAAAATTAAAAGCTCTGTTGAACTCGGTAGTTTTTGGAACACGGAAATCCTTTTTTTCTTACACTTAAATCGTGTTTTTATAGAAACTTATGAAATGGTGGTTCTTAATAAGTATTATAAATGATTTTTTTCATCACACGTACTTCGTCTTCAAAATATTTTCAACATGTTTTTTGTCTACTCTGTCATGATATGAGAAGTTGTCTGTGAAACAAGAAACGTTTCTTATTCATTCTAGAAACGAATCCCGATGCTTCTTGTTATATCTTTGAAACACCATCAACAACTCCTTCAAATCAAATGCATCTTGGAAAGTTTTGGATAGTTTGATAAACTATTTATTGTTTAGCAATTGTGATTATGCTTCACGTGTTTTGTTGCATTGAAATGAATAATCGCATTATGAAATTATAGAACATCTACATTTGATGTTACGTCAAAATGATGTTTAATTTAATTTTTTCCTATTCTATGTTTTGAATAAGTAAAATTTATTAACGTTAATAATATTTTGTGACGTTACTAGTATTAAAACCAATGAAAGTCAATATATTGAATGTGTGATAATTCTCTTTCAGTTAATTACTCTCTCTTCTTCGATTTTTAAATGAAGTTCGGGAGACAATGTATACTTTTCTATCATATATATACACACACCCAACAAAGAAGATTTGATGTCTAGCTTAATCTCACAACTAAACTTTGATAAACTTAAGCCACTTTTATGACAAAATGAGATAACATAATTGGGTAACGAAAGTTACTTTGTTAATAACAACTTAATTTTCTGTCCTGGGATTAAACACTGTGTAGTATGTAATACTTGAATTAGGCCGTACTATTTTTATATTCTCTATCTCTCTGTCGTTATGTAAATACTTGCTTCACAAACGTACAGTCAATTCAAACACAAAAGGTGCAACATTTAAGATATGGAGAACGTGTATATATATATGTAAGATTGTGTGCTTTAATTCATGTTTTTCCTAATTAAAAAAGAAAAAAAATTGGAAATGGTAATTTTAGCATTTCGAGCACAAAAACAAAACCACGTCTTGTCTGTAATGATGGTAAATACAACACTGATTCTCTGTAATCGATTCTATTCATTCTTTAATTCTAAAGAATCTATGCCTTAAGGAAATTAATCACCAGCGAGAGTAAGTAAATCTATACAGAAGCAAATATCCAAACAAGACTCAAGGCATTATAGAACCTTTGCCCGTCACGTTAAGCAATAAATGTGAACACCAATTTAAAATACATTTGGGGATAAAAAGTCAGGTAATATTTTATATCTTTTTCATCGGTCTAAAAACATGATATCCAATGAACGAGAGATAAGAATCATTGTTGATTTAGTCATGCTGTAAAAATTCGAATTAATTCTGTAAGCGTGTTTAATGTGTTTTAAACAAAGATAGTTAAAAACCTCAGCCTTCCCTAAGCATATTTTAATGTTTTCCTTATTATTATGAAAAGTTTTAAACCCTTTAGAAGTGTTATGAACACGATGAACCGAATACTATCAAACTTCCTTTTAAACATGAAACGAATATCACTATTATAATTAAAGCCTAGTAAATCTGTGCTTGGACTAGCAAATAATATCAGTAAATTTATCCACATAAATAACTTTTAAATCAAGATACTGTAATACATATCTGTTCTACTACCGTGAGTATCCTACTTCGTTGTTTTATATTGAAATACTGTTGCTATTCTTTACATGACTGTCTTCGGACACAATAACTGCATCGTTACGTACAACTGGAAATTTCATTCTCTGTGTTAAAATATTTAACATGAAATATAATAACAGGACTAATGCCTAAAACTACTAATTTAATTGAATATGTAGGATCTTGCATTTTAGTTCGAAACTTCACAATGTGATATAACAGTTTTAATGTAAAAATAAATTACATTGAAATAATTTCATGCCTTTTTTATTTTAATTGATACCAATGAATGTCCCTTTATACAGCACTTGCAGGATTTCAACTATATATATTAGTTATTCTTAGGAAACACGTATCCAATAATAGTTAATTAATTTTTCATATTTAGGAGCAAAAAGTTGATTAATTGTTTGGAATTAAGCACGAAGCTACACCAAGGGCTATCTGTGTTCTGCCTACCACGGATATCGAAACCCGGTGTCTAGCGGTGTGAGTCTACAGATATACAATTGTGTCACTAAGAGCAGGAAAAAAAAACCACTATTTTCATCTTAAGTTTAATTTGATTAATGATGAATAAATTAGAATTCATGAAGTTAAGGTATACTGGTGTTGTTTATACGCTGGAAGCAGATAAAATGAGTTACCTTTCCCCTTCTCCTTGTTTCAAGTTTGAGATAAACAACGAAATATTAAAACAAATGGTTTGATAATAACGGTTTGCATCTTGCGAAATTACGTATTCCCACCAACAACAAACTGTAATTGCTACATAATGATAAAGGCACTAAATATATTTTATTTAGAAACAAAAGAGTTTTATTACAGAATTTTAAATTCAGTTAAAAAGTAAGAGAGAGTTTGCTTTGGTGTTAGAACGTATTTCGTTCCAATGTAATATCAACGTCTTATATTCTTCTCAACAAAAGTAACAAGTTACTTCAATATTTTTTTGCTAAAATTAATTTTTGAAGCTTTCAACGCAATCACAAATAAATTATTATCTCTGTGAATTAAATATTTACTGTAGAAATTTGTGGGAGAATCCTTTGAAGTGCACAAAACAATATATGCAGTTATACGCATTGAGGTTGGTTTCACTCACAATAAGTTTTTACATGAGTTTCATGTGCTACAAATTCTATAAAATATAATAATTACATATCTTTTTTTACTTGTGGTAAAAATTAGGGACAAGAGTCAAAGACATATGCTTAGCAACGGTCAGTTGCAAATTATCTTTGATAACCTGAAGATGACCTAAGAAGACCGAAACGTTGTTCTGTACTTTATTTTAATTAGATTTTTTAATACTCAAACTAACTGTCTTTAGAATACACGTTTACATACTTTTCTACATTAATGTTATTGTCTACATGCATTGAGTAGTTATTGTGGAAACAATCCTAGAGTAGTAACATAGTAGATGGCGTATGATCGGACAAACATGTACTTGTTAGTATTGTGGGTTGTGTAAGTTGTTCTGAGCATTTGTTCGTTAGAACGCACATATCCGTCTGTTTTGTATAAAATGATGTGCTTTCAGTATAATCTTTTTCAAAATAGATCAACGCATTTTTTACACAGTTTCTCTGTACTTAGTGTACTTAGTGCCTCGTCACGTGCCCTAAGTTATAGGGCGTCAAAAATGGTGTGAAGTAAACGGACAGAATAGTAGTGAACCAGAATTCTGAAACGTTATCGGACTAAAGAAACGTTGTTCCAGAAAAGCCTGTTGGTAGACACCGAAATACTACTGCTCGAAATGACCATATTTTGATTAGGCTAACACATCAAGGTCGAAATAAATCTTGCAACACCTCATGACAAGAGTGGCATGAACACATTAATTCCAGAGTACACAGTATACTGGCGACGTGTCATCTTTTTAGGTTAATTCTGTTTTCAGCTTGTTAAAGCTATTGATAGAATTCGTGTTCATCATTTGCCTGGAGAGCAGGTGAGAAAAGACTGTCTTTACCAAAGGAGGTGGTGCATTACATTTTTGGACAACTGTTCATCATGGTAAAAAATTACTCTTTATATTCTCCAGACAAACGTCAATGACGCATACTACAAGTGTCACAAAGAGACGATTCACAAAGAGACGGCCGTTCATTAGGACAAGGCTTAACAGTAAACTTTATGTTCCCGGATGACAATGCCGCTACCTACAGTGAGCGTTTTGTACAAAATTATCTCGACGAGGAGGACGCTACAAGATTGTCATGACTATTAGATTCTCGAGATTTAAATCCCATTGAGAACTGTTGGGCAGAAAGAAGTAAACCGAAAATTTTCCAACCACGATTCTAAGCGCCTCCTAGTGACAAGTTGGGAGAAAATATCACGATGGATTAAAGCAATAATTTTATTATATAAGGTCGCCTTGCAGAGGTTATTAGAGTTCGAAGAAATCTAGTCAAATACTGAATGTTTAATATGAACTAATATAAAGTAACATACGCTATTTGTAATAATTTTATGTTATATTTTGTTATATATTTTTGTTTGTGATAGCTGAAATGCTGAATTACACATCTTCCTACGGGTGTCTGATAAAATTATTTGCTATTCTGAGAAATCGTTCATGATGTACGTAGAACCTGTCTCATTATAGAAATTAAATGTTTAATACAGTATGCATTTCTCAGTCTGACAGTGCTGAGTTTATCTGTATTTCACCTTAATAATGCTGATCTTATTTGTTATAAAATATGCAAATATTTTGACCAGTACTGTATATATAGATACACATTTCAACCCGTATTTATATAAAGGAACACTTAATTCAACATGTATGTGTAGAGACGCTCACTTCAACACGGCTGTATATTTAGGGACGTTCGCAAAATACTTAGGTATGTGTAAGATATGCTCGCTTCAACACGGATGTATTTGTACTGAAGCCAAAACTGGCACTTGGGACACGCGACATGTGTCCCCGCAAAGGCACCCATCCCAAGTAGCGTCGAAATCGCCATTGCAGTTAGCCGTTCTTCTTGCAAATTTTACAGGTTCAGAAGCGCTGAATACAAACGTCGCACACTCAACAACTTTGCCTTAGGGCGTCTCTGGTTATCGCTCTTTCACACGCAATTGTGTATAAGGATGCTCAGCTCAACATGTATATTTATGTAGAGACGCTCGTTTAAACACGTATGTATATGTAAAGATGATCATTTAATGCGTTTGTAAAATGGTAGGGAACGTTTAAACGTACACGAGTTACATGTTTGTTTGTTTGTTAATTCTTTTCTCAAATTCGTGTCAAGTTATTTGCGCTAACCGTCCCTATTTTGAAATGACAGATTAGAGGAAGAGCTACTCAACATCACCTACTGCCAACGCTTGGGCTACTCTTTGCCAAAGAATAGCGAAATTAGCCGTTACGTTATAACAACCCCATTACTACTAAAAAGGAGAAACGTGATCAACATTCACCGTTTAAACTCAAATTGTTCACATAAAGTTTTATTTACTTTAACTAATTTTTCACCTTAAAATAACTCGTAATTCCACCAGTGGGGTGAAGAGAAACGGAAGTTTTTGAGCATATCTGGTCGTCCAACAAGCTTCTTCAGGACCTATAATACCTGTGAAGTCGATACATACCGGAGCATGGGTTGGAAGCGAGCTGGGCTCGAATTCGCTTCCCCTAAATTGTTAGTCGAGTTCCTTTATCCCTTGGCCACGCCAGTCCTCACAAGATATAGCAAAACATGAATATGTATAAATAAAATTGAAGATTTGGAAAAACCATGTGTGCAGTAAATGACAAGCACATTATTACACCAAATCTATATAAATAAATCTTATACTGATTTCATAATCGCACATAAACATATACTTAAAGAATGAAATGTTGTTACAGAAAAAGCATATTAACATACATATGCATTATGTAGATACGTACATCATGCAGTAATATGCACATGGATGCGTATATCTACAGAGTGGAGGTTACTGGTAGGCATACGTGTACAGAAAACATACCTCAAAGTACACAAGCTATATGTATACGTGTGTATTAGCATATAGACTCTATATAGAAACATGTATCTCAGTAGATACAAATTAAATAGATAAATGCAAAGTAACACGCACATACATGTACATAAGGACAAATTACTCAATTAAAATACACAAGTTCTACAGGTACGTTACCTTAACATATACGCTGTATAAAGAGACATTTACATCAAGATCAATATACACGAGTTATGTGAGATATATGTACACTAATACGCACATTTTATATATTGGCACGCATCTCAATTGGCCCGGCATGTCTAGGTGGTTAGGGTGCTCGACTCGTAATTTGAAGGTCGCGGGATCGAACACCTGTAACATCAAACATGCTCGCCATTTCAACCGTGGAAGCGTTATAATGTTACAGTAAATCCCACTATTCCTTGGTAAAAGAGTATCCCAACAGTTGGCGGTGGGTGGTGATGAATAGCTGCCTTCCCTCTAATTTTACACTACTAAATTAGGGACGGCGAGCACAGACAAACAAACAAACTCTCTTCATATTTGAAATAGATGAATCAATATTAATATTCTAGAGACAATATTGTGTTTTATAGACGTGCATATGATAATATATACATATCGATATGAGTTGTGATTATTGAGGTACGTGCGCTAGCCTTCCCTAATTTAGTAGTGTAAGACTAGAGGGAAGACAGCTAGTCATCACCACCCACCGCCAACTCTTGGGCTATTTTTTTACCAACGAATAGTGGGATTGACTGTAACATTATAACGCCCCCATGGCTAAAAGGGGCGAGCATGTTTGGCGCGACGGGGTTGCGAACCCCCGACCCTCAGATTACGAGTCGCACGCTTTAACACACTTGGCCATGCTGGGCCCCGTGAAGAGAAAGTGAATGGTTGATGACGTTGTTTGTTGCTATCGCATGAATGGTACTTTCTGCGTTGATACTTCCCCAGCTATTCCATTATTTTTATTTTTGAAATTTGTGTTCACAACACTGTACGCTTCCTTCATTTTGTTCCAATATATATTACATAAATAAGTAATTCATGCCAAATTTTATCTATTTTTAATAATATTTAGGTTGCTCCAGGTAGTTCAAATTTTAACTTGTAGTTCACTTTATATCAACATATTCTAGAATATTCTAACTAATTCTGGAATGTTCTAACAAATTATCATGAAATATTCTAGCACGCTCGGGAATATTGTAACATATTCTGAAATACTACAGAGTATCACTCGTTACTCAGAATGTTTTCAAGAACATTCCGTAATAAAATAATCCAAGCACTCATTTTACTTCAGTAATATTCTACACGATATAACCGTAGTTTCTAGAACAAGTGGATCATCTGCCAGTGATCCTACCTGGAGCAGGAGTAAATCACCTTTAAGGTGTTTTATAATTGATTTTTAGGACTGGAGAAGCTTAAGTTTCAGCTGCGGCAATTTACTGGAAAAGTGGAGAGTCACTAATCGTGTCAAGTCAGCTTCCTTTTACACGACAGCAAAACATTGGTATGGACTATTAGAACAAAGATTAAACAAGAATCTTTTGTATTTGGCATACCGGCATCATGTATTAACATTTTTACTGGAATGTGTTTTCAAAGACTATATGAGGCTTTCCTCTTATTCAGATATTGCAATTTGCAATCGATTCCAGCAATCTTGGGACAACATTTACCAGTCCGTTTATGAAACTGATCATGATTAATTAGCAGAATACATGGAGAACAGTGTCACTGAAATTACTACAAGACAAGTTCAAGTCAGCCAACCTACATAAGATTATCGAGAGCTTTTTAAATTAGCAATAACTTTTTTGTGAAGTTCCACTTCGTGGAATACGATATATAACATCTGGACTGCTGCATCACGCACGATGGATGGACAAGGCGTTATATGGTTTAAAGATGTGAATTCTTTATGAGGAAGTATTTAATCTCACTGTATGAGGGAAAATGATTCTACGAATTTCGCTCTTTTTAAAATCTGCCTAACAAAAATGTGCCGGACAACAGTGGTTTCTCAATGATGATCTGATTGAATTAATTTGGCATTCTATAGTTCAGTTGTGTCCACATAAACAAAACAAACAAATATAAAGGCACAAAATGAGAACGAAATCATGGACAAACCTCCAAAGTGCATCCAGCTGAACATCAGGAAGTCTGAGGATATGTCAACTGAAGGTTTCGTTACAGAGAACAAAACATATTTCTTGAGGTGCAACGAAGTTTCATCCAGATTTCTGGATTATGACTCTGATTCATACGAGCGCAAAGAGGACTACAGAAAAGCAGTATAGACAGTTCAATACTTGAATGTGTTAAATGTCATTACTAAGAAGGGTGTGGCCCAAATTGAGGAGTAGAGTGCCATCATAAAAAACAAATAAGACAGTAACAATTTCTCCTTCTAGTTGTACAAGATCATAGAAGATACTTCCTTAACAGCAAAAGAATGAAACAATAACAATGCAGAAGGGACTAACCACACCAAAATCATATAATCAAGTAATTATACTATTACATATGCAATTAAATAATACTATACCTTAAATAAATAACTTACAATACATAACAAATATGTTTTTCTATCACATAATACACACAGTAACAGGCCACTGCAATCTAGGACTTCAACCTCATTGAGCGACTTCTAAATATATGGTTCAAAATGGATGAAGTTAGACTCTACTGTCTTTTGTACATTTGAATAAAATTAGGATTTATAATTTTTAGCCTGAAGTTGTACGTATCAATGGGGACTACCATAATTTTTATTTTGTATAGACCAATTACTTATAATAAAAGAAAAACTATCATTACTCTAAAAGCCTTGTGGTGTTTAGTTACAGTTATTTCTAGAACAAAAAAGTACGGCATGCGTAGCACTGTAGTGTTCTAATATTTCAAACCTTCCCTCAGTGCCTGCTTGCCTCTTGTGTCATCATTCGATACTTAGATACATGCGCCTATCACAAGAGAACACCAAAATAAAGGGTTTGGTTCTGGTTTCATTAATGCTTGTCTAACCAAGCATCATATGCTTGTGTCTTTTATTTCACTGATTATATCAGATCTTAGGTAATCTAATACGCACAAGATGATGACGCTACTGATTAACAAATGCTTCAGTTTTCGCTCAGCACATTTAGCCAATGTTCTTTTGTAACATAGAGAAACAGGAGAACACGTTCTGTCAGCTACCTTTCCCTTTCTTTCCCTAGTGATATCAGAAAGCCTCCTAAATTTCAACGCCCCTTTCAATGCCTTTTATGTCTTAATTATATTAATTTTCTTTTGTAATAAAAAAGAACTTCTACACAATACATGTCTCAGAGGTATTGATGAAACTACAGCTGGTGATGGGTAATAAAGGAAGAATAATGGTATTTCTTAGGCACTAAAAGCTATATACAAATGTTCTGGGGATTTACATAATTATTTATTTCATCTTCTACTTGATATAATGAAAAAAGAATGCAAACTCTAGAAATCGCTATTTTGTATTTCAATTTCATAATAAGGTTAATTAATTATAGTCGGCCTTCAATTAATTAACATTTAAGAAAAATAAAAAAAAAGAGAAAGAGTCAAGTAAAGCCTAAATGAGACGCTATAAAAATAATGTGGTTGAAAATATTTTTAAAATTAATAGGATCGGTTTTTAATTTGCTTGAATTGCATTTACTTTAAAAAAGAAATGTACGTTATGTTCTTATTTGAATAGCTGAACCAGTGTGTTTGCCTCCTCAACTATACGAATATATTAAAATAAAGATAGCGATAACAGCCCGTTGCCAGTTATCGTATAACTGGCAATAACGTTTTAAAAGTTTACGTTATTGCTTAAAACGTTGAAAAACAATAAAATTGCAGATTATATGCTTTGAAATATGACATTAGTAGTTTATTATTAAGAAATATAATGTGGATACTCAAAATTCTGAACAGTTTTCCTGTCCTTGTTTCGTCTTCAAGGACTCAAAAGGTACCAATTATTCATCATGTTTATTTGCAGGACCAGTTACTATTACGAATTAAAATATATTTATTTTGTCAGAAACTAAACTGCCTACTTATTGTCAGCCATTCTTTTTCAAGGGAAACTACCCTAATGAAAAGTAAAAGAGTAATGTGTTTTTAGTATGTAACTGTTATCTAAAAAAATGCCATACTGCATGAGTGCTGTGGAATGCTTTGAACTTAGCCTAATGTAGAATCATTATATTCATCCATGGTTAGTTTCTAACATGAATGTTTCTACGAAATTTACGTAACGATATTGGATGATATAGGTAGAAGTTATCACCATGGATCTATTATAAATAGATTAAAACAGTTTGTTCAGTTTGTATCTGTGTATACGAAATCGTAGTGACTAATGTGAAACTTCATTAAAGAAACTGATAAAATTTATCTGAAACACAGATGCAGTTCTTAGAAAAGTTTCAACATGCCCAAATGCTTTGCCTTAAAATTCGTCACTCGAGTTCTTATCTAATGAGGTTGAATTCTTTTTAAAGTATTATCAGAATTGTTTGAAATTTCAAAAATAAATGCACCTCTTAAAATAGGCTTAGACTCTCACAAGGCTGAATTCTACTTTAAGGTCGTAATAATATACAAATAATACAATATAAAATAGCCTTAAGCCTATGTACTAGCCCTGATACAGTTGCAAAGGCGAATGTTCAGTTAAAATAAACGTTCTATTACAATTAATTATTTGGAGTGTAAAGGTTGTTGTTTTTTTTACTTTATTATCAAAATAAACTTACGCAAAGTCCCCCAGTGGCTCAGCGGTATGTCTATGGACTTACAACGCTAAAAACCGGGTTTAGACACCCGTGGTGGGCAGAGCACAGATAGGCCCTTGTGTAGCTTTGTGCTTAATTCAAAACACCAAACAATAACAACAGCTTATGCAAATTACCTCTGGTAGCGCTGAAGTCTATCTAAAGATCATAATAATATAAAAACGCAGGAATGGATGTACGTCAAAGCTTAAGCAGTTATTGATTAATGATAAATCCAGTAGTTTTGAGACACGTAAGTTTTCATCTCGTACATCCTAGTAAAACCCATCATCCGTAAGAAATAACATTTCGAACTTTTCACGAGTATTAAATAGCAATTTTAACAACGTTCCAGAAACTTCCTGAATTATATAAAAGCAAGATGTTGTCTACGAGACACACACGTGTAGAACGTGAGTTAGACAAAATTAGGTTTAATATACGTGTCTAACACGTACCTAATGTCAGAACACATTCGACAAATAACAATGGTCAGCTTTTACAACTTTTAGATCAATAATGGTGACAATAGCTATAAACAACAGCTTAACTTCTGTAGAACAATTCATGATATGAAGTAAAAACTCTAATGTGCACTTATTTTTAAATTAGTAATATTATCTTATAACTTACGTCAACTTAAAGATATAATGCGTATCATAAGATCATTTTTAACACTAGCTCATCTTCTTGTATAGGCATCTCATATAAGTTTATCTTATTTGAAAATAGAAAATATATCTGAAACTTATTTACCTGGAATCTAAGATTACTCAAACACGTTTTCATAGGTATTGCATGAATTAGCACTGCAATTTCAGTTTTCATTTGTAGATTAGTCTGAAGACGAGAATTATGATTCCATAAAAATAAAGTGAACTAGTTGTTTGAACGTGGCGATAAATATTCAGGACGCAAAACAAATGAAATTTGTATATTATAAATAAAAACAAAGGTTAATTTGATATTTGTTAAAATAGCTTTACTTTTTAGCAGTTTCCCTGTCGGTTAATGGTAAGTTTACAGATTTGCAACTCTTAAATCGGAGATTAGAATCCTCGCAGCTTTGCACTAAGAACAGCAATATTCTTTAGCAGCATACATATTAAAACAAATCAGGATTCTAATAAACCTACGTGAATGAGGTTTAAAGCTTAGACATTTAGCTCTCAGATAATCAGCTGAAATACAAGGACTGAAATACCTATCAAATATTCCATTTCTGACCATTGTGGTATTTTCATACCTAATTTAATACGCGACACCATGATAAAGATTTGTACCGTAAAATTTAAAATGTATATATATATATATATATAGAAAGAGAGAGAGAGAAAAATAATACTGATAAAGTTAAGTAAGCACGTACAAAAGGAAGGACTGAGTTACAGTTACGACAGAAAGTGTTCGTACCCCTGCGTCCTGAGTGATTTTTTCTCATAACATGAAAAGTATCAAGAGTAGGCTAATAGAATTACGGTATATTATAAATCTTATACTAACACACATCTACACAAATTTATATGCAAATTAAAAGACAAATAAAGTGTGTATGAACAAATAACCAAAAATAGGAGGGGCAGAAAGTGTTTGGACAGTTCAGAACGTGTGAAAAAACTGATATTCCCGTAAAAAATTTGTTTAGTTTGGCGAATAAACTACTTTATACCATTCCAGAACTAGACACTGGGTTCATAATTATTGGAATTTAGCCAGCAAAAAAATGTACTTCCGGCAATTTAGCGCCGTCTCCGTCATTATCTGCTTGGTCATCATGGCGAACAGGAAACAACAGTGATTTAAAAAACCGAATAATTGTAAAATACAAGTCTCGTGTGTCTCTTTCCGGTATTGCTATACATCTTAATGCGCCGAAATCTACTGTTCAAAGCATAATTGCCAAGTTTAAGCTTACAGGATCAACTGCTAACCTCTCTCGTTCTGGACGCCCCACGAAAATTCTAGAGAGAACCAAGAGAAAGGTTCTCAGAGAAGTTAGTAGGAACCCTCGTTTAACACGAAATGACATACAGAAACTGGTAAGGGAAACTGGGGTTGAAGTAAGCACCTCTACAGTTACGAACATGTTACGCTCTTCTGGGTTCAAAGCATGCCGTCCTCGTAGAACTCCATATTTAAAGCCTGTTCATTTAGAAGGACGATTGAGGTATGCAAGAAAGCATGTAGATAAACCCTCTACCTACTGGAAGAGTATTCTTTGGTCAGACGAGATTAAAATCGAGCTTTTCGGCCACAATGATATTCGCAATATTTTCCGTAAGAAGGGGGAACGAAATCTTCCAAAGAACACCGTCCCTACAGTTAAATACGGAGGTGGCTCGATCATGCTATAGGGTTCCTTCAGCTCTTCTGGTGTAAGCAGCCTTCACCGTGTCAACGGAATCATGAAAAAAGAAGAGTACGTTGATATATTAGGCACTTATATCAAGAATGATGCTCGGAACTTGCGGCTTTGGCGTCGTTGGATCTTCCAGCACGACAATGACCCTAAGCACACATCCAAATATGTGCAATCCTGGTTGCAGAAGAACCATATAAGCGTTCTGACGCACGAACATTTTCTGCTTCTCCTATGTTTGGTTATTTGTTTATAAACAGTTCATTTGTCGTTCAATTTACATAAAAATGTATATAGATATGTGTTAGTATAATATTTATAATATACTCTACTTTCATTATACTAATCCTGATAATTTTTAAGTTATGAGGAAAACTACTCACGACGCAGGGGTACGAAGACTTTCTGTCGTAACTGTATAAACAGCAAATCCAAACTTCTGACTAATTGTATTAGTTTGTTATAACTTAAAAGCAAGCCAAAACAAAAATAAATTATACAAAAACGCTACACTAATTAAAAATATTCCAGGGTACAAACTATAATGTGGGGTTATAAAATGTACCTTAGGTTTTGGAGGTGACTGCGTAAGTAGGACCCACATTGCGGTGGGGATACACCGTCTATCAGTCTTAACCTTCATTCACCAGTCCACATGAAGAAATAAAATAAAGGAGTGACAATAGATATACAAATAGAAATTAGAAAGCGAGATGTGTGTGCTCAAGCCTATAATGTCCCGCATCTATATCACCCTTCACTTTTGCAGTGACTCTGTATGAAACAAAGCTGTGTTTGAAAATAAAATATAAGTATAAAAGAGTCAATGAAAGCTCATTTCAAGTAAAGTATGCATTAGGTTTTAGTAGCAATATCATAATATTTCGTATTTAGATAATGTGCATAAGGCAACTATTACTGTAATGATCTTATTTTAGCAAAACGGCTTGAAAATTTATGCTTCAAATAAGCTTAATGTTTGTTTAAGATATTGTTTTAAAATGTTTTGGATCCGAAAAACAACTGAATTTAAGAGACTTGTTGAAAATGCAACAGTCATTCATCATGTATATTTAAGATTCTAATTCGTTGCTATGTATTTCGTTCATTTAGAAAATTAATTTAATACATACAGTAATGACTTGTATAACTTAGCTTCTAAGTATTAATTTCATGACCCAACATTAACATATAACTTTTGAACAATAATTACATAAAGAAAAAAATGTAATGAAAAGCTTAGTTGCGGAAGAATTCGTCAACAAAATATCAACAATCAAGTACCAACTGTAATATAAAACTTAGGTTCTGAAAAATTCAACGATAAAGTACTAACTGTAATATAATGCTATGTTTATGGAGAATTCGTCAATGAAATACCAATTGCAACGAAAATCTTAGTTTCTGAGAAATTCATAACACTAAGTAGCAATTTTAACTGGTTGCTGAAATGTTTAAAATCAACATACAAAACAAAGTAGTGGTATAAGATCCTTCTTAGATTTTGAAAAATTAACCGTGATACAATTTAATGTGTAGCATTCATTTGAAATAATATCATACAAAGTTTAGTTGATTGTTTGTAGTTAAGCACGAAGTTACGCACTAGGTATAAAAACCTGGCTTTCAGAGGTACAGGTCTTCAGCATCACTTTTGTGACACGGTGGGGGGTCTGATACAAAGTAATCCATATCTTATGTTCTTATAACGTTTACTGTAACTCAAAGAAGATGGTCTTATTTTGATACTTATTGAAGTAGTACAAAAAATCATATCTCTACTTTGCCCTTGTCTGATTGAAATATCTCTTACTTCAGTATTATACTTCTGTGTATGTGACAATAGTAAACAATCTGTAGTGGAGTAAATTTAGCAACATCAGATTTAACTTGGAATTTGAGAATAAACTGCTTAAATGCTTTCACGTACGTTTAGTGGATTTGATGGTCACTCTAGCTGGACTGATTGCAACTGTAATCATCAACAGGTCACAATACGATCTTAACATAAGCTTGGCTTAAATACACATATACACAGGTTTTTGCAAGTTTATTGTCACATGAGCATGGCTTACACATATACAGCGTTTTACGAGATTTATTGCTACATGGCAAGGTTTATATATACAAGATTTATCGTTTTCATAGAAAATTTTGGAATGTTCTTTATAGTCCGTCATATAATACGTGTATAATCTCAGCTAGATGTTTATATGTTATGTGTCATCCAGTGACTGGTCATAGTACAACTATATAAAATGTAGAACATAAAAGGTTCCAGAGACAAGTTGCGTTTTTTTTTATGATTATGACTACAGAAACTGATCATATGACAAAAAGAAATTGTTTCGAACCCAGCATACAAAGTGACGTTGCCTTACAAACAAAAGAGCAAAGAAACAAATCTTAAATGAGACATTTCTCCTTGTCTTTAAAACTGTTAATTTCCCATCTGTTATATAAATCCGCTGTGATTGGTCACTGAATCACATATAATATATACAATTGAAGCTCTACCTTTACTTGCGCCACAAGGCACGGGATATAGTCTACAGTCAGTGTCCATAGCCCAAGCAGGAAAAACTTGTTATCACGTTGACTGCGATAAGCTATAAAATTATTTTTATTTAGAGATACGGTATAAAACTTTCCATGTGTACCTTCTCCACGGTAATCACATTCTCCATATACAACACATATTAAATCATTTATGTGTTACCGCTTCTCCCAAGAATATTAGATAAAGAAAACGTCTTTCTAGTTTATGTTAGACGTTGTAAAATATTTTAATACAATTTGATCCTATTGCAATTACTTTTCGTTTTTTTTATTAACAATATCATAAACGGAGACCAACAGACAAATTGAAAACGTAAGACTTAGTAATGAAAAGGTGCTCTCAGTGGCAAGAATGAAAACTGAAAACCTCCTTTGAGGAAAGTGTAAAAGATGACAGCGTTTCACCTTTTCATGCACTAGTCTTACTTTTGAGACTAATACATTAACTGAATGGCAGCATTCTGTATTCAATCGAGAGCGACCAGTTTCCCCTGGACGACTATCTGTGAACAAATGTTCCATTCAGAATTTTTCTCAGTAAGTGATAAGCCATGAAAAATTTATACAATGTTTAAGGCATCGAGCTCATTGGGATATAATTTTACTTATCCATAAATGTGATAGATAGATATAAAATCTTAAATAAATTTCCTAGAAAAATATTTAACATTCATTTTATATGACAATGTCAGATTCAGAATCTGCTTGTTATATTTTGAAGTAAAACTGTTGCTTTATGATTAATTTTAATCGACAAAGAGCAAATAATATACATAACGGTATAACACTTTTTTCCATGTACGTATTCTATTATTACAGTCAGCATTTTCCTGTAAAAGCTTTATTTTCTTTTTGTTTTGTTATTTTAAATGCAAAGCTGCAAGATAGGCTATTTGTGTTTTGCCCAACTCAAGTGTTGAAACCCTATTTTAAACGCCATAAGCTTCTCTGCAGACTTCCCGCTGATCTACCAAAGCCCGATTAAAGATTAAACAATACTGAATCAACGTACAAGTCTTCTAAGTGTAACGAGAACAGTGATGTTAATATGGTAATATCGAGTAAGAGCTATTTGATAAATTAAGATAACAGCAAAATGCTTTTATCCATTATCTTCTTCGCATGACTTATTTCCATTCTGTTTTGGTAACATAAGTCCCTTTTTAAAACTTGGTTTAAGTGGGACAAAAAATCAAGTTCAACACAGCTAATGTTTGTTGCGTGCGAAACAGTGGTATACGCAGATACTGTCCCCCTATTAAACCGTACTTTTAGCAACAGTAAAATATCAGGCTGTGAAGTCCCGCACACACTGACATTTTTTTAAGATGTCCTGTTATGTTTTACGAAATATATCAGTATTAGTTCTTGTTTCAACAGGTCAATCATTTAAGAAATGTATAAATCAATATGAAGCTACTTCGGCGCAGATCAAAGTTTGTTTGGAATTAATTTAACTGTTCATAGAAATAGATTCATTGAAACTAAATACAAAACATCAATTGCAGGTTTCTATGAAATCAGATTTGACACCTTAAAATGCAAGTAGAATAAATAAAACTGCATTGATTTGTTCTATAGATCTAAAGCATTATAAGCGATTTGTGATTTTTGAGTAAAAATAATTGATTTAAGCATCAATTTGTTTTTTCACAAATAAAAATACTTTTGCATAATTTGTAGATTTAAATGTTAACTGAGGTTTAGTTAATTCAGCGATGAGCAAATGTAATTCTTATAAGTTGAACTAAAATTATTTAGGAATCAAGTATAAACTTTAATAACGGTATCAAGTTTATTTGAAACAATATTGTTCGTTTCAAGGAAAACATTGACAGTGAAACAAAGAAGTTAGATAATGTATATTAGAAATAAGTTCTAATATTTAAGAAAAAATATTCAGCCAAATAATCAAGTGTGATTATTAGGGGAAAAAAAGAGATACCTCTTTTTACATAATATAAATATATTTATTTCGGGTATAAGTATAAACTTAAAGAATAACCTCATTTTGTAGTGTGGTGTCTTAAAGAATATTGTGTACGTTATTTTAAATACGTTTTCATGGGAAACACATGATATCTGATTTGGTAACTATCAATAAACCGATAAAAAAAATCTATCATATTTTTGACACTGTAACACATTATTCCCCACATTTATGTTCATCTTTCCTTATTACAAGTTTTATTTCTCTACAAAAGATCGCTAAGCTACCTTTCTATTCTCCTGAAAAACTAAAGACGGAAGATTGTGGACCCCTATCTATTTTGCACAGAGCTATGAACGGCAGTTATCTTCAGGCACGAGTGAGTGTTCCAACCGGCCGATTACGCTCTCACTTTTTAAAAGAATGTAGTAAGAGGATCACGTCTTATTTTAATGGCGAGACGGATCTTATTGTCTCTGTACATTTATTTTCAGGAGACGTTCGTTCCATTACCTGGGTGTACATCTTGTTGTAATTGTTCGCTCTCTGAACTTTGAAGCCGCGCTTCTGGACACAAGGTTAGCTTACAGATAACGTGCAGGGAATTATTTCTAAACTTTTTTTTTTTACAAAGCAATTTCAGAACTTTGAAACATAACAGCAATCAATATTATATAAACAAAGGAGGCGGTAAACCCTGAAAACGTGATATAAATGTTCCGGAAGAAAACTCGGGATACCTTGGTTATGAAGAAAGGATTACGTATGCAACATTTCGATTTAAAAGTATATATACTATTTTATAAATACTCACATATAGCTCTATTTTTCATTCGGAATTAAAACGTTAAAGGCTGTTGGGTGAAGGTTTTTTTTAAATTCCATTTATTTTCAGTCTAAATACAAGCTAGCTAACTCCATGACTTATGGAAGCTAACGTCTTCTCTTATTTAGTGTACTAAATAGTAGCTCGATTGAAGATCCCCCTGTTGTGTTTACTGTCAATGTAAAATGTTGTGTATGGAGATTTCACAAACAGGAGTCATGTTCAGCTCTTCCCGCTACTCACGTGACACTGAGGGTAACGTGTTTTTATCAGACTCTTGTTACTCGTATTTCTCTATGGGTCTAACAGTGAGTTTCTTCTACCTTACCATATAATGATACCGACATATCTTTCCTACACATCTACAGTGACCTAACACTTACACAAAATTGCTTGACTCGGATGAAAGATTTCCATTTTCACAACACGTATGAGATGGTTAACCTTGACGTCTGTTTCAACCATACAAATCTAACTGCCATATTCTACACCACATATATGGGCAAGAAACTAAAGCATGTTTACACCCAACACACTCGTTTGAGAACACGTGCAGAACATCTGTTTTCATGACATCTATAGGATCGAATATGATACCTGAGTGTTTCGATAACAAACATACGTAACGCCAATGGAGACATTTTTTCTACGACACAGTTATCAGACATACTTTTTGTTTCTGCCTTACATTTATGAAAATAACCGTGAGATTCGTTTTTCGCTTCGTTCATATGAAACAAAACTAACCATTTGTTTTCATCATGCACACGCACACAATACATGCCATGAATTCTGTTTCCATCACACTCATATGCACCAAACTGCACCCGTTTTTTACCTAAAACACACGTAACCATAATGACTGTTTACACCACATGCATATCAAAACGACCATAACATTTAATCACACGTGTGAAAAAGGCTATTTACAACTGTTTCCAACAGTATACAAGTGACACATGCCGCATCATATACTCTCGGAATACAAATATCCACGATAACTATTTTTTACTGAGAAAACAGACCCTCATCGTGTTATTCCCACGTCTGGTCAGGCATCTTACAGAAGATATCATTGCATGTTTGTTATGTTCAAAGCACACAATTCCTCAATATAATTGTTTCATTATCTAGTGTACACGAACGACGGTTTAACTCTTGTTACCAGAAACCGTAATTTGTTTGCTAACACTGAGGTGTGACTTGTTGCAGGTCTCTTTTTGAAGAGTCCTGGTGTCCCGGGTTGATCCATATTTCTTCGTTTTTCATTTTCATTAACTATAAGATATATGTAGGACAGTAACAATTATATCGACGAAAAAACTTCATACTATGAGATTGGTTGGTTAGAATTTCCAAGATGGGGACATCTCTTATACTTAATGACATTAAAAAAAAACTTGGGTCATTAGGACTCTTCATAAAAGAGACATTCAACAGATCGTACCCCAGTTGTGTTAGACAAATTACGGTGTTTGGTAACAGGTGATAATCCATAAAAGTATGCAACGGTTGAACGGAAACGTCGTAGAATCATTATTTATACACATGGAAGGCCTTTGCCATTACTTTTTTGTTCATAAATTCCCACCTGTTACCAAACACTGTAATTTCTTTAACAAAGCTGGGGTGCGATTTGTTGCCGGTCTCTTTTTGGAGAATCTTGGTGTTCGAAGCTGGTCCATATTCTTTTGAATTTCTTTGTCATTAAATATAAAAGATATTCCCTTCTTGCAAATCCCCGATGTCAGAGTATGAAGTTTTCACGCCAGTATAACTGTTACTACCCTACATACTCTTCCCATACGTGATCAGACTATGGTAGCATCACATTAACCCTCAAACTTCAAACAGTGTTTATACGTAGTTCTGGTACTTTCTGTTCCACCACGATTTTATATCGATTGTGGTTAGCGCATGACTTGCTGCTTTGAAAATTCAAATTTTATTTAATATAACATACTCAACTTTTTGCGTAGAATATAGTATAAATTTCCATTTTATTATGTACCCTTATAGCAAATGATTAACAAAAAATATGTTAACTGAACTTTTAATTTTATTTAATTTTTAAATTAGAAGACTGTTTTTAACAAGTAGAAATTGTAGTTGTGAAAAACAGTGCTAGAGTCTTAACAAGCTCAGAATACACATGAGTTTGATATTTTATTACAATTAATGAAACTATTTCAGTTGTTGATATATTACAGGATTATAGCAAGTACGTTCTAACAAGAAATATTTTCTACATATGATAAATATGTCTGTTATTTTAGCAAGCTCATCTGACGCGTAGATTTGATATTTTGCTCTGATTAACGAAACCATCTAAGTTGTTGATATATCCTCAGAATAAATATATTCCTACCGACAATATTATCATTTGTTAAAGCTTACAAAACAATTTTAATATACTTTGGAATAAATTTAAACATTAACTTTAGTGCTTAGACAAAAGTGTCATATGATAATGTTGTCATGAAAGGTATGTTAATATTTCACCAAGATTATTCTGCATAATTTCGAGTACTTTATAATTATAATACACTATCACTAAACACAGTAGATTCATAAATATGCATTGTGGGTTATATTTAAAAATAATTATTTGACAATATTGAAACGCTAGCTCAAATTATGCTCGTTACAGCTACTCAGAATTAATTCAAACTAATAGTCTGAGAATTAACCCAAGAGTGAAATATACATTTATCACCCTATCTGAAGCTCTATTCAGATAAGTAGTTGAGTCTAATAACGCAAAATGCACATTTTTTCTTCATGTTCATTGGCCTTAAGACTTTGGCCAGCAGTATATATGCCCTCCCTGAAAACTGCCAAGTAAGTTACTGATTTATATTATGCCACTATCAGAAAAGGGTATCCCTCTTCCAACTTTCCAAAGCTTACCAGATTCCAGTTTCTGTTAAGTAATGACATTCTGAAACATAAATCATTTTGCTTTTATTGTGTGTCTAAAAAATCAATCTGGTACTGGTTGAATTATATATCTATAAATGTGGCGTTAAAAGAATTAAAAGGAAAAATTACACAAGGAAAATTTAAAATTCATACAAATAAAAGCATTTACGTGTGGATAGTTATAACGTTATCACTTCTTTTGTTTAAAAACACTTATGTTTCAACCAGATTTATTCCCATTCCATAGATGGTATAAGCTCTCTAACTATTTCCGAACTATTGAACCATTCGCTTCCTATCATGCGGAATGTCACTCAAGAGAAGAAGAAAAAGATTAGTTTAATATCCTTCTCCGCGATTTATGACAAGATATATATGATGGAAATATGTCGATATGTGTGTGCAGCTAAGTCTTCGAAAGAATGACAAGAAAAACTCATTCTAAATCACGCTTATTTCACCATGACAGAAATAACAAGTTTAAATACCAGAAAGAGCAGTTTGAGTAGTAGACACAAAATGGCTTTCTTCATTATTCAAAATGATGAACTGTTATTCGATATATTTCTAAATGTCTCCACCAAGCTGATCAAGACAATCTTTCAGCTATTCGCAGTATGGGTTTCACGTGATGTCATTTTTACTTCAACACAGAAGCTTGCTTCCAGACGCGATAATTCTTTTCTCTTTGAATATCTATTTTCGGACTGAAATCCTTGTAATATTTTCCATGCTTCTTGTTTATTTCTTTCACGTATCCATGTTAATGGAACACAAATCCTAACTGGACATTTCTTTGCTATAGTTATTGAATTAATAAAACATGAAATATGAGAATACAAATGTCTAAGAACTTAAAATTGACGTTACCGGATTATTTCGAAGTCAGAAATGAATGGGATTTTTCACAAAATAGAAAATTATCGTTAATTTTGCTGTAAACACTGCGAGATCGCACGAAGAGGCGCATATATACTAATACTAAAGAAATATAAAAAAACAAAAAATCACGCTATCTTTTCAATCTAACCTTGTTCGGATCGGTTTTCATGGAATTCGGCCTTATATGGTCAACAAGTATCGGATGTGGACCTCTTGGTGGAGACAGCATCCCTCTATTCTTCCGCTAGTTTAAACACAAGTAACAAGGTGATCATGAAGGCTGCTGTTGTCATGGCAACCTAAAACCTCTAGTAAACCACAGGCTTCTTTCTTGATGAGTCCGCAACTTGCCTCGAGGTCTCTTCAGGCTCATTTAATTCCAATCTAGAAACATGGCAGACGTGGCATGGGAAACTTTTCTGTTACCAGGTTGTGAAGTTTAGCTCATTAGTAAGAGTTATGTAGACTTAGTGAAACTATGCCTGCAAGGCGTGTATTGGAATGTGCAGCTTTACTTTTAAAGTACTGTTAGATGTTACTTCAAATGATATTAGATCATTTTACAAAAGAGTTATTTTACTTTGTTAATGTGCAGTATTTTGACAAGAATTCATTTAAAATTATTATCCCTTTTTGTAGGTATAGTTACATAGTTTGATATCATCGTGTATACTGAAATGTATAAATGTTTCAGACACATCATTCAACCTAAAGCTTACTTGTGACGGAAAACAAACTAAGTTCAACAGTGTTTTATGAATCTTGTTACATTAATAATTTTTTTCTTTATCTTACTGTTTGACAAAGCAAGAGTAAAGCTAGTAGAACAGCATCTGCTGTGTGTAATCTCAAGTCAAAAATAACACTAAAACTTAATGTGAAACTAGCTTACTCGTATTAGCAATTTATTTATCTTACTATTTGACAGGGCAGTGGTAGAGCTGTTAGCAGTAGCTCCTATTCTTAGTGTCAAAATGCCACTTGAGTGTAATGTGAAACAAGCATAAAAGGGCGGGACAATGTGTCGATGTAATGCTAATAGCTTTCACATCACCAGCACATTTACGCTTGCAAAATTTGCTTTAAGATAGGGAATTAAAGTCGTTAACGCATAAGTGCCGTTAACTGGGTACATGACAGTAAGATCTATATATATTTGAGTGAGGCTGTATTATCTATAAATTACATGGATCTAGCTGATTAATCCAACGTATTTATGACAGAAATGCATAACTGAAGTTTTCTTATCAAAGAACTAAGTACTTTGTTGATTTTTTTAATATCTCACGAAATTTTCCTTAGTGATGAAAATATTAAATCTAGTGTTAACTTCTTTACAATCTATCTTTATTGAAGATTAGAATGTGTTTATAAGTCAACCTTGTAGTGTGTAGATATATTTTTAACTTTTTTACAATCTATTTATACAAGGGATGAAAACTTGTTTTTAAGTTGATCTTGTAGTGTAGATTTGAAAAGAATAAAGACGATTCTATATTTCTTTTGTTCTTCACCAGCTGCCGAAAGTAAATGTTTTTATAGCCGAACTTCCTTTTTTTTACGTCACAATACATAAACATAAAATCAATATAATATTTCATTTTCTGTCATCATATCAGTATTAGGAATTCAGTATATTTTAAAAAATGTAACTCATAAGGAGAATCTTTACAAGTAACACAGGACACACTGGACGTTAACTGTTAACGGATATCGGAACTCTCTAGTCTTATTAGTATTCCCTTCAGAACTGGTGGATGGTAGCGTGTAGAGATTGCTCTCTGCCTGTGTCAGCATGGCCTCTTTGGTTTATCTGTGTTAATAACACAACGTTTTTGCACTTTTCCACAAAGCTATTAGAGAAGCGTGACTTAATGGGTTGATTACGCAACAATTACTTCTGGCACGACAATGCTTTTATCTCCCATCAAGACATCTACTTCGTGTCAACTCGGGAAGTCTAAGACTTAAGCTGGAATGTAAGTTTTAATAGGATGTACTCATTGTTTTGGTGTCCCACATGCCTCAACTTTAAATGACAGTTTGCTGTTTACGTTCATTTCAGTACATTAGCAGGAAATGTAGCGTTACGATGGAAGAACTGTTGAACTTTGAACAGCTAACATCATATTCAGTGGTATAGAGACGTTGAATGGTACTTTATTTCATTCAGAAAAGATTACTGAAAACTAGGTAAAGGTTGCCGTATAAAACTTACTATTACATTAACTGTTTAATTTGTGATATGTAACGAAATCCCAATGTTTTAATTCCATTTATTCCTTTTTTATTTCCTAAAAAAATCGAATATGTTATGTAAATAATTTCCATAGTACTTGAGTAAACTTTAATTTCTGTTTAACAGTCAATTTATCTGTTTATTTTGTTTAATTTTGCTGAAAGCTGCGGTAGGACCATCTTCGCTAGCAGTCCCTACTTTTGAGGCAATGTATTACAGGGACGCTGGCTAGTCAACATCACCCACCACCAATTCTTGACAGACCAGAAATTGAGATTTGACCGTTGTTATTTTGACGCACCCACGTTCACAAAGTGCAAAACGCGACATTTGTAGGAACCTCAGATCCGGCTTGTTAACCACTGGACAACGCTTGGTCAATTTAACAATTGAATATTTTGTTTATACAGTGTGAATAATAGGCCAAACGATATATTAGGGTGCATTAAAATTCCCATGACTTGCTGACAGATGTCGCTCTTAATTTCATATATAAGTTTTAATACTATGAACTGAAATACATTTTCTTTCGTACATATAAATAATAACTGGCGGCAGTTGAAAAACTGCTCTCGGGTAAAACGTTATTGAACTTATAAGATGAACTACTACTGAAAGAATGTTCCTGTCAAAAATAATTCATATCTTTAGCACCATCTTTTCAAGTTAAATGTTTCTTTTAGCACTTCCATTAGTGGAAACAAATTTTCGAGGATCTAACTTGTGATGCTATAAAAGTAATTTATCTGTTTATTTTTATATACGTTTTGTTTCATTTAGTGAATTAATATTGGAATGAGCCTTCTGTAATTTAAGTCATAAATTAATGACAGTTATTTGTAAATAACAAGTTAAATAAGAACTTTGACAGTTTTTAATAGCAAAACAGGATATAGACATTACAGGACATAATACAACCTCATCATACAAAACTGTTTTAATTTTTGCTCCTCATAGTTTTGATGTCATAGTATTTTGTCCAAATTGTATTATCTACGAAGATGTGTGAAACTGCAAATCATTACAAACAATAAACATAATTTAATTTATTTGTCTATCTATACATAATAAGCGGTAATATGAGTTCCAACTGTTGTGCAAATACATGAAAGTATGTCATTTTATTTTTTAAATCACTGATAATATAAATCACAGGGACAACAACATATTTGGCGCTACAAAATCTATGAAAGTAGAAACTGAAAATTCCAAAATGTGATTAATGTGTGATAATTTTCATAGGCACTTATCGCACATTCTCATTTCACTCTGTCTCCATTATGTTCAATAATACTCAAAATCGTATCATCGATTGATGTGGCGGTATCTAAAAATGTAAAAAGCACTTTGCATCAATTAAAACTGTCTTTGAAAACATTGGTTCCTACATCATGAGTGGGAGTATTAACGTATTAACATTTGTTATTTTGTGTGTTTCTCTTATAGCAAAGGTACATTGGGCTATCTGCTGAGCCCCCACGAGGGGAATCGAACCCTTGATTGTAGCGTTGTAAATGCGTAGACTTATCGCTGTACTAGCAGGAGGCTTCTGTTATTGTAGTTTTAGTGTATGAAATATTAAGTTCAGCATTTTTTTACTTCGATTATCGCCATATTGATAACTGATATGGACATGATGGTTTAGGATTTTTTAAACATTTGATGAGAAAATATCTATTTCATACCATTGCATGGATCGATATTTTTATACACAGTGACCAGAATAAAAATATAAGTTGATGCAACGATATGGAAAAAATATTTTCTCATCAAATGTGCAATAAATTCAAAATTATCACATTTTATCAGAGCATTTCCATCCTGAAAATGTGGAAAAGATTTATTTTCAGATTATATTCGAAAAGAATATTTGAAACGTATTAAGATTGTCGTTTGAAAATGCTTTAAATAGTCAGAGGCCTATTTTATATCAGTTCGTTTGTTTTGAATTTCGCGCAAAGCTACACGAGGACTATCTTGAGCTACTCTTTTACCATCGTTTTTGATCGTTACAGTATAATGCCTCCACGGCTGAAAGGTGAGTATGTTTAGTATGACAGGATTGAAACCCACGACCTTCAGATTACGAGTTGAGCGTCCAAAAGTACTAACTGGCCATTCGGACCTTATATTAGTTCAGTATGTTATAACGAAATACTCTTCTAATCTGTAGATGGCACTATAATTTTAACAAAGTTTTCAACTACGGATATATTTCTACGCAAGTAATATTCAACGAGTGGATTTAATTAAAATATATATTATGTGACTCAATTATAATAGTTTTGGATTTTGCTCTAAGTATTCTGAATAAAAAATAGAAACATATAATAAACTTTTAAAACTTCTTTACTTCAGAGCGTTTTCAGACAAACGATACTCCCACAGCTGGTCCTTAGCATAATCTTCGGCTTTCAGAAAGATCTCATTGTACCTTTTGTCTCGCTAATGTTCCAATCTATCTTAGCGCTCATTGAAAAAATAATTCGGATAGTGTGCGTTGAAATAGTGGATTTTATATAAAACATTGAAGATCAATAAATTAACCTGCTAAGAAAAATGGTGCGTATTAATTATTTCTAACAAGGCTTAAGGCACTATTGCTAATGAGTATTCAGCGAAGATGAATAGTGTCTATGAATTGGTTTATGATATATGTTTCATAGCAAGAAAGATCTTCTTTCCTAACTTGAAATAGTAATTAATTTCGATGAAAAAAGCCTGGGTCATCAGCAAATTTCTGCCTTTCTCAATTTCTGTGGCTAAAGATGGTTATTGTGCTTCAAATTGCGTCACAACACACACCAAATAAAACCTTGGGAATTTGACAATTAGGAAAGATACTAATGGGAAATTTCAGCATTGTAAAACTCACGCTTGTCTGATCATTGAACGAGTTTCAATTCTTTTATCCTTTCCTCACAGAGGTTATTACTATTATTATTATTATGTGTTATCACCATTAGATTCCATCTGGGAACATAGGGCCGCAATCGCTTGCGGATTCTTCACCAAGTATTTAAGTGAGCAGGTTGTTAGCTCACTGCACATTATTATGTGTAGAACAGTTTATTTTTTGAATTTCGTGCAATGCTAAACTAGGGTTATCTGTGCTAACCATCCCTGATTTTGAAGGGATAGACTTGATTTCACACAACTAGTCAACACTGCATACTGATAACTCTTTTCAGCTACTATTGCCGGACCAAGTAGTGAGGTTTGACTGTCACTCCTACAACGCATCCACGGTTAAAAGGGTTATTTTTATTTATCGTTTGTTGTTTCTATCGAGGTGGGGAGATATGAACTACAGAACCTAACATCCATTGTTCAGCACATAGAACAGCACTGAGAGACAATATTACAGATAAAAAGAAACTAATGAACAGGTAGATAAAAATTTAGAGAAAACAATGACATATGTGTGTGTGTATAATGATTTGGAGGTCCAATGACAGAGAAATAACTGAATAAAAGGAGAGGTATACGAAAATAGTTGTTAGTGGTATGGAATTAAGTGTTGTGAACGTACGTTGCAAAAGTATCCTTGAAGTCATTCATGGTTATTATTCGAAATTGTTATTAGTATACATCATATACTCAAAATATCAGTTTCAGATGTGTATACAATAACAAATAAAACATTTTAAACCAATAATTACCAACATCGCTTGTCAAGAAAATCGTTATAGGCATAACTTTACCTTTCCCATGCATATTGAGTTGTGCCACAGAAGATCGAAATCCGACCATAGCAAAGGTTAGTACATAAAGCTAAGCTTGAGGTACAAGGTCAAAAGTTTGCATAACCAGGTCATTGACGAGTCCGAGAGGTTAAGATTATTAAAATAAAGCCCAATACACTGCACTGCAACTGCTCTCAAGTTATCTAAATAGTGGCACAGTTTAACATGATGCTTTTAAATGGAGAATTTCATCACAATGTCTTATCTGCTTTAACTATTCCCAAACCATCTAAATAATTTAACAGTTTAACATTGTTCTTCTATATGGAAAATCCCAGAATTCGTTGGTAAAAGAGTATCGCAAGAGTTGGCAGTGGGTGAAGGAAGATGACTGGCTGTATTCCCCCTAGCCTTTCAATGATAACTTATGGAGGGCTAGCACACATAACCCTCCTGTAGCTTTGTACGAAAATCAAACTAAACTAACTTCTGAATAATTTGCTGTCAATAGATTCTGAATAAGAGAGTATATATAGCGAGGTAGACAAACAGATATGTAAGAATAAACGTAGAGGGGAAGATGGAGTATTTTCAGAATAAGTTTATGACAAAGTATAAAGATACATCTAGAAATATCTAATGAACAGAACACTGTCAAAACGTTAGAGGATGAGGTTGGGCTTTTATTTTTGTTGTATAACTTAGCTTGCAGTTAAATGTATACGGCTACATCTCAGAATAGTCATTTTCATAAACGTTATTAAGAATAACTCGAAACTTTCAAAGTGTGAGTAATTATTCAGACAATTTAGTTCGTACAATTTATGTCGTAAAATTTGAAAAATCACGCATGCTATGTAGATGACCAAAACAGATATGTTAAAGTTATTCTTACTTTCATACTCAAGATGTTTTTGTTGTTTTTCAAAACGTAAAAGAAAAAAGACAGAAAGAGATAAACATGACAATGGAGGACGTAACTACAATATCTCTCTTTATATATATATATATATTACAACCAGAACTCTGCATTTTTAAAGTGTTAAGGTACCAAAAGAAAATTCAGTTGAAAATCAGTATAAAAACAACAACAAAATTAATTGTAATACCATTCACAACAAAGCTGTAAAATCTCGTGATTGATGTATGATGGTTGTTATTGTTACTCGCTTATCGAACGCCAACTGCCCTACTTTTTCTAAGTGCATTAACGTATGCATAATCTCAACAGAAATCCTTGTTATCTGTTATCACAATTTCAAGAAATGAATCGCTTTTCAGTGACTCAGGGATAAGATCTAAGACTTACAACGCTAAAAATCAGGTTATGATACTAACTATGGGCACAATGTAGATAGTCAATTGTGTGACTTTGTACTTAATAACACTCATGTGTATTTATCAACATCATTAAGGAAAACATTTATTTAACAGAAATATCTATACGAAATATAACAGCGATTAGAGTCGAACAAGTTTATTTATTTGAATTATCTTGTACAAGATATTCAGTTAAAGCAACAAAGCTATAACACCTAAAATATTTCTAGGTACTTACAAAGCCAAAACCCTTGGTTCGCTTTCTTGCGGTGCACAGAGTGCGGGTAGCCAGTTATGTAGTTTTCCACTAACGAAAGAACAACCAAAAATATTCAACACAATTTGCGAAATCTAAAATTAAAATGTTTATATGACAGTGTCATCAAACTGATATATATATTAATAATTATTAGTACCACCCAGTCTATGAATCCTAGAATTTGTGGTTTGCGACTCGTCGCCACAAAAACCAGTTTCTCTCTTTGGATCTTGGATACGCCGTTAAATTAACTGTCAAATCTTACTAACTGATTAGTGAAGAGTAGTCCAAGAGTTGACAGGAGGTGTTGTTGATTAGCCGTCTTCCCTGTAGTCTAGCAATTATGATTTCGGGACAGCTTGAGTAACTTTACGCGAAGCTCAACAGAACAAAAAAACAAACAATCTTTATAAAAAGTGTATTCTCAAGACAGCTGCTATGGGTATTAAAACTTTAATTGAAGTAAAATACAGAATAACGTTTCGACCTTCTTAGGTCTTCTTCAGGTCATCTTTTTGTTAACATAAAAATGACCTAAGAAGGTTGAAATGTTGTTCTATACTTTATTTTAAAGTCTTAATATCTATATCAGCTATATCAGCCATCTTGAGAATACATTTTTACTTCAAGTGGGCTTCTCGTTATCATGAATCGTTACGTAGATACTCCTTGTGTAGCTTTGTTTAAATGCGGTGTAAAGATGGGTTTGAAGAGTTACGTGTTATTATTACAGTTATACAGAGTAGTAAAACAGTTTTTAAAAACTACCGTCCTGAGCCTTTAATTTTCATACATTTGTCTTTTTATGTTTTCATTATTTTCCTGAAAATACTCGTGTTTGTGTTTTTCCAGTTTTACAATATATAGTTAAGCCAAACGTCTCGAAAAACAACAAATATTATAACACTGTTTGGTGTTCAGTATAAGTTTTAAACCATTTTAAATAGAAAAGATTAAATTAAAACTTTCGTCTTAAAGGGAGATGACACGACATTTGTTTGTGTTTCAGACATTAAGTTTCAAACTGTAACTCTATCTCTAGCTATGGTGTTTGCTCTGTTCTATGTTGTTTTACAGAACAAAATAAATTTTGCATTTTAGCTAACATTTCACTGGTTTGTAATTAGGTTTGATAATTTCGTAATGAGAAACCCTGTTTCGGTCCAGTCTTCTGGTTTGCTTGTTTGAAAGCTTGAAACGAAAACCCTAGATTTACCTCTCAGTATTCACAAAGCAATTCTTCCTCCCCTCCTCCCCTGTCGCTGTCTTTTATCTGTCTGCAGTTGCATTAATGTATCCAAGCAACCGTACAAGTCTGCTTTTCTGTGTGCTGTCTGCCATTACAGTAAGGCACCTAGTAATAACTTACAGACAAAGCTAACCTAATGTTCTGATTTTATTTAAATAGAAAAGCCATATTGTGATCACATTTCCTTAATGAAACCACTGTTATCAGGTACAGTGGTACATTCACGTGAGGCTGTGTTTGCTGCGTGACCTCAAAGATTTTAAAAGAAAAAAATAAAAATTGTTATTTTGTAATGAAAAATGAAAATGTCCATGATTTATCTTTGGCTACTTTTTATTTAGTTCTAGGATTTTCAATAATGGTATTTTTTTCAAAGTTCACCCGCGATTAACATTTTATTCATTTGTAAGTTCTACAGTTTATTATTGATTTATCCAGGCTATTTTATTTTCTATTTTTCTTGATTTGTATTTATTATAATATTCTTATACTGCCTTACTCTATTATTTTTTTTATCTCATGACATTTCACGATTCTCTCATATTCTCCAAAAACTTTCGAGTTTTTATTTCAAACTTAATATTTTCCTTTATTTCACTTCCCTGCATTCTTACAACTAACTAGCTTTGATGTTTTAACTTCTTCACTTATTTTTCTATCTTCCAATCTTCAACCAACGATTGTGTTAGCTTAAAATTTCTATTTTGGTAATTTTCTTGTAGATTTTTCTCCTTTTCTTTTCTTTGTCTACACCACGATTTTTCTCTCTCTTTCTCTCTCTCATCTATTTCTAGCTTTACTCTATTCCTTTTTCAACTTGGGCTTCATTCAATTTCAACTTTTGTCGCCTTTTTCATTTAATTCACTTCTCTCTCTCTCTTCTCCTTTTCTCTACTCAGTTATCAGCTCTAAACTAAACCAAAACAACCTTTGAACATATTGAATGTACGTAACCTGCCTGTCACGTTCTAAAGATGTTGGTTATGGAAGAAAGGACGTGAAATCTTGTATTGATCTGTTGGAAGCAGCTGCTTGGTAAAAACTAACTTCTAGTCTTAATAAGTTCGTGACCTCCAAATAAAGGGATTTTTTCTTGTATTTCTGTTTAGCATAAGTAATTTCCTTCTGTGTCCATTTCAGCTGTCAACTCACAGATGTAGAACTTATATTTCCTAAAAAGGATATATATATATGTATGTATCAAGCAGTAGAAAAGAACGAAACAGCAATAATTATAAAATGGTGATCAAACTAGCACTATAGAACAGTGATGAATATATAAATGCTCAAATTCTCAACATTGCGCAGAAACGAGTGTTATATCCCTTTTGGAAAACTATTTAAAATGTGATCCCCAAACGTAGGTACTGTTTTAATAGTACCTATAAAAAAAAAAGACATAGAAAATGTCATGTCTTATCAATGTCTATACTAAATGCACATGAAGAGCTAGTAGACTTCTGGGTTCTATGGGTTTGTGTTAGCTATATATGCATATAAAGGTTAGACAACAGTTATGTTATTGTTAACACCTAAAGGAAAGAATACTTAAAAACAGCATCTTATCTTTGGTGATATTGTTGAAATATTTTCTGAAACCACAAAGCTGAGTTTTTTTTTATACCTTAGAAAATAAAGGGGAAATCTCATTTTTTTCTGTATGATTTTAGCAATTTTAACTTAGATATCTTAGGCTTTATTCTATAGATTACATGACTATTATGGAGGTTGGAATGTGAAAGTTAGGAGATAAGCTTTATTCACCCTTAATGGCCGGTTGTAATAAAATGTTTTATTGTTTTATTCTACCTTCTCACAAGTGAGTGTTGACAGTGGATGGTAGTTTTATATATGATACTTTATAAGTTTGAACACCCTTGTTGTTATTGTTCTTATTTTATAATTCTATATGTAAGGCTTGCGAACAAATATTAGATCTGATAGATAGAGTATCCGTATATCCTTTCTTGTTTTGGGGCTTGTTTCATATATATGTGTATACAAGCAACATTTGTTTGATTTCATTAAGTTACTGGGTCCAAATATGTATGCAATTTCTCCCGAAAGGAGAATGTAAATACACAAAATAGAGTGTTCTTCCAGTAACTTTCAAACGAACCGTATTTGTTCAAACCTGAATTGAAATCATCTACAACAGAGAGGTAGGTTTTTCTGTAAACTAAGTCCTCCGAACTGTACTGTTTGTCGATCAGAATCCTCATGTCTGTTGTGTCTTTGACATTTTGAAGTCCCGAGTGTTTAGGCTTGTGAGCGGAGCGGCTTGCGTTGCCCCTTCTATACCAAGTTTCTATTTCTACCAGAACAAATTAGTGTTGTCACATCGTTCGAGCTGCTGTCATCGTCAGGCAGTCATTGGATTGGTGAGCTCTTCTACATCGGTTATAGAGTTCTCCAAACGTTGAATAGACGTTTTAGTTTGTAATAAGAGTGAGTAGCTTAATTGTGTCTATCTAAATTTACTTTCCAGAAACTGTTTGACACTCCAGTGTTTTAGGTTTACTTTTCTTGTCTTCACGTACGTAAAATTGATTTGTATTTTAGATTCGCTTCACATGCAGTGAATATTGTATCTGAAATTTCACCAGAAAACGTTGGTTTTAATATTTCTTACAAAAAAAATGTAAATATCTAGAAAAACCAACGAATTTTATCCATAAGGTGTGTTAATATGATAGCTGAAATTACTTTAACTAGATGATACAGTTCGTTGGAATATGTATATATACTGAATTAATATTTTCGGGCTCGAGTGTGGTATACTAGTTTGTTGGTTGATCAAAAAGCCCAGGGTTCGAGAAGTTATGCCGCAGTAGAGGCTACACTGTAAGTTTTCTTGTCTAGTATAAAAGTGACAAGTAGTTTCATTATTCTATTTAAAAAGATAAAGAATGCGCAGGTGGCGGTGCGTGCTGGAAGCTGACTGTATTTTTTTCAACCAATAGTTCAAAATTACTGTTTCTTATACCTGATGACTATAGCCTTTAACCTAGCTGTTTTGCCCACTTTCACAAAAGATGTGTTTAGGCCGAATAATTTAATCTGGTGTTATAGATTAAACACTGAATATTTTTTTATCTCACAATATCAAAGCATTTTAGTTAAAACTGTCTGTTGTTACCTTTCGCTATGTTCAAATGCTGATGGACAAACCATAGCAATGGATTTTTTTCTCTTGCGACTGAGTCCACAAAAAAAAAAACAGCCTAGTAACAATTAACAATTTATCATTTGAATTAACGAACTCCTGAGAACGATTTGTGTTTTAATTTTCAAAACATCAGTATATTATTACGTAAATGTAACGTGATTTTCACGGAAAAAGCTTTAGATGCTTAAGTTTAATTATTTCATAATTATTCTTATCAATCAAAACCACGTCTCTTATGTAAGTTGTGTAATAGTAAAATCATTTTCTCACAACTTTTAATTTTCCATTTCGTTATAGCGCTCTTAATTGCTTAAGTTAGTTTTTATATTATTTATTTTCCTTCATACGTATCAGTTAGTTACCAGTGTTGATGGCCCTATCTCTCCTGAAATTTTCTAACCTCTGCCTGTTTTTGTTACTTATGTCTTGTCTACAGTTTGATTTTTTCCTTCTCATTTCTTTTGCTGGGAACAGGAAATCTTTTTAGCTTTAAAAATTTGCTGTAAGAGATTTTGATCCTGCTGAAACGAGGAATAATCCATTTATTTGATAGGTCAACGTGATTGATTACTGTACGATTACTTTTAAAATGATGAAACACGGCATTTATCAAAAGATAGGAACTAAGAAGATAACGTCCCGTCTCCAGTGGCAACAAGAGACTTGGTCTGGATCTAAACAATAAAATTGAATTTTCTCTGTATTAAAGATGTTTAAAAGCATTTGTGATCGAATATTCATGATGAACCACCTTCTTATTTTTGGGGGGTGAATTTGTACGTTCTTTATAATGGAAATGTAGGTTTTCTTTCAAGTTTAAAGTGACTCAGCAAGAAGTTTTGTTGCTATTCGTTCAAAACGTGATATGCATATGAAAGAAATAAAAATAACTGCATAATGGAAACTCATGACAAACATTTTATGCACCTTCGTCGAACTTTGAAAATAGAGTAATGGTTAAGACTTTCTTTGGAATACGTACGCGCATCATATAATTGTTTGTTTTACAACAAAGCCACATTGAGCTATCTGCTGTGTCTAACGCAGGGAATCGAACTCCTTATTTTTAGCGTTCTAATTCCTTAAATTTGTGGTTGTATTTTTTGTTTTGACTTTCGTGCAAGACTACGTGAGGACTATCTGCTCTAGCCATCTCTAATTTTGCAGCTAGTCATCACCACCCACCGCGAACTCTTGGGCTACTCTTTTACAAACTCATAGTGAGATTAACCGTTACATTATAACAGCCCCACGGCTGAAAGGGCGAGCGTGTTTGGTGTGACGGGAATTCGAATCTGCGACCCTCAGATTATGAGTCGAATGCCTTAACCACCTGGCCATGTCGGGCGCTTTACTGTTGTACCATGAGGTACAGTGTTTGTATTAAATGTATCGTACGTTGTGTCTGAAGTTATTATCCCAAGATGTAATTGCCGTATTTTCTTAAATGTTCGTAAATTCACAACCATACTACAAAATTCTTGCACTTTTTAATATCTATTTTAAACCGGTTCATCATGCTTTACAGCAAGACTTCAAAAGTATAAATACAAATTAATAGATAAGTTATTTTGAATTAGATGCAAGGTGCCAAAATGTGGTGAAAGACTACTTTTTACGAGTTACCCCTCACAACCGTTATATAGTAGTAGGTGTACGTGTTATCTTCCTTTATCTCTCAGCTATGAAACATATCTATTGATGGTTTAGATACACAGAAAGATATTGACAATAGGGGTATAAACTTTCATAAAACACTATTCTGTTTTCTAAAGAAATTTGAAAGTAATTTTACTGTAACAAGAGCTTGATATGTCCAGTTTTCAACTGGAAAGTTTGAAAAGTCTTGGAGATTTTGAAAGCTTAATGAACTAAAATATTATTACAAGTTATTTTATAAATTAATAGAACGGATTTATCAGAAGTGAAATATAACAAAAAAAAGACTTTTGATAACAATATGCAGGTGAAGATTTCTCTAACTTCATGATATTTAGATCAAGAAAGGTTACAAACAGTTGCAGTAAATTTGTCGTGATTTTAAATAATGACAGCAACAAATAACTCTGTTTATCAAATAATCGTTCATTGTACATGATTTTAAACCATATTTTTTCCCTACTTTCCGCTATTGTTCAAACTGTAATTATGATTTTGCTTTCCGGTGAAACTCATACTGTCTGACTGCCCTTTACTGTTTAATAGGAATAATTGTTGTTTATATTCTGACTTCAACTGAAATTGTTGTTTTCATGCTGTTCTGTAATTGTGATATTTTGAGAGATTAACCCTGCCGACGACGACAACACTTGTAACATTTATACACAATGTTCAGTGAAGGTGTAATTAAATGGGTGAAAAAATCAAACGCCAAGAAGAATATCATTCAATTTTCGCAAAATATGGGCATTCGATAGGTTGTCCATGAATTTATTTGAGATTTCAAACTTTTCTGCGTGTTACGAATTATTTAAAACAGATTTTGTATATTATTATTTCAAAAAAAAAACCTGCTCGTGAAGAACGTAATTCTGAAACATCACATAAGCAAACGCGTATTCTGCATCTTTGGTGCAGTACGTTAAATGTTATCATATTGAATTAAGTTAACAAGATTAATAAACTTAAATTACTGATACTGAGTTAAGTTAAGTTCATTTTCAAAAGAACATTTCCTTTTATAGAACTACACTTGCAAGTGTCTGGAACAGCACTTCCTAGCGAACCTGACCCATTATGTCCAGGTGGTCCAAGGTTCAAATCACCCCAAATATGCTCGCCCATTCAACCGGGAAGGCATTATAATGTTACGGTCAATTCGTTGGTAAAAGAGTAACCCAAGAGTTGACAGTGGGTCATGATGACTAGCTGCCTTTCCTCTAGTCTTACACTGCTAAATGAAGGACGGCTAGTGCAGGTAGCCCTCGTGTAGCTTTGCAGAAAATTCTAAAACAAACAAAATTTAGCGAACTTTATAACTCTTGTTAAAGTTCTATACCTGGAAATTCACGTCTTTTTTCATTTTTTTTACTTGTCCTTCCTAACTTCATTTCTTCTGGTATTGAAAGGTGCTGGCTGTGTAGTAGTTTTTAATATCTGTAAAGTTTTATTTTTAACAATGTATATATATTTTGATAAACCAAAATAATTTGTTTAGCTATAGATGATACTTATGGGTACACAGTTTAATTTTTAATTGATTCTGCTTAGAACATTGATATTTGTAAGGTTTAAACCTTTTTCAAAGATATAGAAAAGTTTACTTGGATTTAACATCAGGAAATTGAAAGATTAATGTCGTGATCTTTTTGGTGATTTGTTAAAAAACTAATATATCTGAAGTTATAGGACTCCTAAAACTAAGCTTTATTTGAAAACGATATATATACAGATATTTGATGAGTAAAAAAGTTATATTTTTGTTTTATAACATAATTTCACTTAGAGTAGCTGCAATCATTTTTCAAACACAGAGAATACTTCTAAAAAGATAAAGACTAAATCTTTCCTTAAGACGAGGATTAGCACTGAGCTTTTAAGTAGATAAAATTTTATAAAAGTCGCTAGATTACTCGAAAGAGTTACTTCCCAACGGTCGATTATATCCACGTTTCAACTTGTGGAAATCACATCATGGAATACCCCAAGCTACCTTCCCTTCAGAAGCTGACGTGTTCACAGCAGTTGATACCGGAAAATAAGTTTTATTCTTTGTCTGGTGATGCCTATCCACAATAAGTGACGACCCCCCGGCAGACCTGACAGTTTTGAAAGGTCCTTCTCAACTGTAATATATATCCACTTAAGCTTTCGTCTTGATTTTAATCCGGATGCATGCCCAGGTGACAAGAAATGTGGCAACTTTCCAGATAGTGGATGCGGAAATTGGAGACCTGATGGATGATGTAAACGATAATGACTAAAACAACTAGAACATAAGAAAAAGACAGATCTTGGCCATACAATATACGTATGCTAGCAAGGAGATAAAAAAATCCTTCCATCGATAATTATATCATTTTTACTTTTTGTTCAAATATTTTACAGCTGTTTTGCTTAATATTCTGTTTACTTACTTGAATTTTTAAGTTGTCCTATAGTCTTAAACTAAATATAGAACTACGTACTTTGGTAAGGAAATAACGATACGGTCTTAATCTTTGTTATGCCTTTATCTTCAACCAAGTGCCAGATATAGTTATTAATAAATAAATATTTTTCATTTATTTTTATAGGTAATTAGTAATTACTCTCATCCTAAGTTTCAGCTGAATGTATTCTGTCATCTTCATGGAGGTCCTTAGAAAGGTCGCTCTGTATTTTTGTGATAGTGGATTCGATAATGGGTGTTTTTAATAGAAGGTCTGATGCGTTATCAATTTTGTCGTAGGATGTTATATGCAAATGAGGTTTCTCCTCTATATTGGGTCTTTATTTGATGCTGTATATATTAATTGTGATCCTTTTGTGTTTTGATTTTTCAATTCTGTTTTTAACTCTGCATTTCTTACATGTCATCTGTATGTTTTCAGAGAGACTTCTGACATAGGTGAACATAGCTGTATGTCTGTAATTTACTTTCTGTTTATGCTTGATGTTTATCTTCTTTATAAAATTTTCCGGATATCCGTTGTTAAGGGATTTTATAGTGATTTGTTTTTCTTTCTTGTTCTTTGTTTTTTGATATTTCAAATATTTGTTTTTATTTTATATACTATACAGTCTATGAGGTATGTCTTTAGACTCCACGAACTACCTAGTTTCGAAAATAAACATCCATGGTCAACCTAATATAAGTATAAGGTAAATGTAGTTATCGTGTTTGAAAATATTCGAATAGTTATTTCCATTTAAAAGGAGTACGACGCCAAAACAATTACACAATAAATAATTTAATAAAATCAGGGACCCTACATATTTCGATGCTCTTACTCCACAATTACGTAATAATTCTGTTTCTTGTACATGGTAAGTGTCACACAATGTTGGAAAAATAACTTCATCTACTATATATATCTACTACTGGCTCACCCCGTCGTGTGGCGATTAGAAAGAGTCAGTCATTATTAGTCAGATTTTCTGTAAACAAACATTTATTCAGTCTTAGAAACTTCCGATGATAATATTATGGTAGATTTTCACATCATTTCATAAACTTTAGTAATACTCGATAGTACTCATTGGTCTTTTTTTTTTTCTAAAAGCTCTATATTGGACAAAAGGCAATAAAGTAAACAATTTGTATTGGAATGAAACTTAGTTATATAAAGTATAATTTGAAATATATTTCATTTTCAAGAGACGCAAGACTGAGAAAAAATTACCACTAAACAGATGTTTGTGTCATTTTAGTTACTGAAGATCATCGATCACTAACAACAACAACATTTAAGATCAGTGGGGAAATATTTCTGTGATTTTACGTGCAAGCCATGCAACTTCACTGTGCTTTATATTAGACTAGCGTAATTCAGTCTATACAGAAAAACTGCCTTCAACAGACCAGAATAACATTGAGTCGTTTATAATGTTTTATTATTTTAGTGACTAATGTTTTTTTATAATGTAGTAGTATAAAAAATATTGCGGAAAATAAGTTGTCTGATTTATGACTAAACGTTGTTTACTTGAACAAAGTTTTATTCATTTCATCAGGATGGTTTGTCTGAGTTAGAAAAGAAAAGAATTAGCTGTTATTATTGAATTAACTGATTTGTTAAAATAAAATATTATTTACTTCTCTCGTAACCTTTCAGTATTAGAAGACATACAAGTCAATGTAACAGACAAATTGTTTGAGTCAATGCAAAGCATAAGTTGAGTCAATGTTATACATAAATTGTTTGTTTTCTCGATTTCATCTGCTATTCACGACGAGTTAGAAATAGATATAACTATTACACTATCCGCAATAAAATGACAAGAAACAAAGGCTATGCTAATTAGCAATAATACGTCTTGTTTAGATATGTTATATGCTTTCATACATATTCTTGTAGCCAATTTTATGAATCCCCAAAAGCCTTAAAAATCAAACCTAGAAACCTCACGTCTTGTTTAGATATGTTATATGTTTTCACGCATATTCCTGATTCCTGAAGCTAATCTTGTGAATCCCCAAAAGCCTTAAAAATAAAACCTAGAAATCTTACACGTCCGTATCAGTTTGCACCTTAATCACTATAGCTAAGTCGGAGACATACCCAAAATGCCTTGATTTTCAATTTGGAGACTTCAGTACGAAAATATAGAAAAATTAAAACATATCTACTAAATTTGAACGATTCCTTTCATATCCAAACCAGTTTTTATGAAAACCTGTGGATTTAGTTCTGAGAGCCCCCAAACCCTTCTACCTACAATGGAAGGTCAAATTTGAATTTATAAAAACTGACTCTATGTTACGGAATGCTTTCTTAGATATTAATATCAGTTTTTAAGTAAATTGATTTGGTCAAATTTGAGAACCTTAAAACATCCCTGCTCTTCAGTTTTGTAACTCTATCACAACTTGTCTTAGAGAAGGTTTTCTTTGTTATGTTCTGTAGAGATTCAAAGGCTACATGCAAAATTATTAGTCAAAGAAATACTTGGGAATTTTTATATTGATGCCTATGGTGATATTATACAAGACTTCAAGGTAAAATAAAAACATCAGTGTCAGTCGTTCTCTCACTATGCCGTTTTCACAAATTCTTATACTTCATTGAAGGTTGGGTTTGTTTGTTCTTATGTACAAAACTACACAATGGGCTATCTGTACTCTGTTCAGTCCGCGGGGTTTGAAACTCGACTTTTAGGATTATAAGTCAAAAGATTTCACCACTGAGCCATCGCAGGACACTTCACTGATCTGTACTCTTTCCCTCTCTTTCTTCTACACACATATGCCTACTTTCTAATTCTTCTTAACTGAAAAAGGCTGACACGTTCTCTCGAGCATACATGCACACACTCCCTCAACTAAATAAGCTTGTTTCAGTCCTGTGTCTTGTTTTGCTTGCGTGTTCTCGCAAGAATCAGCTGCAAGAAACAGGAGCAACGTAAACAACGGTTTTGTTTTGGTTAAAATGACTTTATCAATTTTTATATTTTATACACATTGTTATTCGTTTTTATTTTACAAAATCGCGATTTATATAGTTGATTTAATCAAACAATTCACGATAATTAAAGCCATTTCCGTACAAGTAACACACAGTATTGTGAGAGTTTAGTATAACCATCAAATGAAAAAAAAAAAGTCTATTACACAGCTTTCAAGCAGAGGCTTAATTAATCACAATTCATAAATATACTCTTCAAAATAAGAAACGCAAAAGGGATATTTTTGTTATTTTAAAGAGAAATATATGTAATAACGTTACAAGCTCAGAGTATGTGATGTTACACATGTTAAGGCACTGACTGTCAAACCAAAATGACAATAAAAGTTGTGCACTTTGAAAACGGAGGAAAACATCGGATTTTTCGACAAAACGCATTCGTGTCCAATAAATTTGTTTGAGAGATCTACATGTTTTGCAAGTGCAACATGTGCAAAATCCCTATAAAAGTGACGGGTTCTCGGTTTCCATAGCTCAGTGTTAAGCCACCGACACGCAATACAGTTACGCCAAGACTGACTGAAGCACAACGCAACAACGCCATTGGTCGCTTGGAAGCAGGCGAATCTCGATCTGATGTTGCCAGAGCTGTGAATGTCCACTCAAGCACCATCACAAGGCTATGGAATCGTCACCAATAACATGGATCAACTCGTGACCGTCCACGATCTGGCAGACCTCGTGTGACCACGCCCGCACAAGATCACAACATCCGGTTACGTCACCTTCGGGATAGGACCACCACTACGACATCTACTGCCTCAACCATACCAGGGCTGCGTAGGATTTCCGATCAGACCGTACGCAACCGTCGACGAGATTCTTAGGCCCCATGTGCAACCATCATGGTGAACGTCAACGACGTTTTTCAACATGCCAACGCCCGTTTTCACACAGCCCGACTCACCACTGTCTTCTTGAGACACCACAACATCAACGTTCTTTTCTGGCCCTCCAGATCACTAGATTTAAACCCCATCGAACATCTTTGGGACGAGTTGGACTGACGTCTGCAATGGGGACAACCTCAACCGCAGACTTTACCTCAGCTTGCAGCAGCTTTGCAGGCTGAGTGGACAGCTATTCCACAGGATGTGATTCGTCATCTCATCGCTTCCATGGGCAGGAGATGCCAAGCAGTTATTGATGCTCACGGGGGGCATACTCGTTATTGACGTTGAGTGACGTTAAACTTCAACTAGTGAGCGTGGACTTCGCCTTTGCAGACTTTGGATGTTTAGCAGTGAATGTGCAAAGTTTCACAAATGTCATACAGAACTACCCGGAATAAACTTTTTAACAATATGTCTCAAATTTTGCCTTTTGCGTTTCTTTTTTTGAAGAGTATATTTAGTCACAGCTAGACTCTTTTTTTTTTTTACTTATTGTTCACCTAGTGGCTGTTTCCATACCTTTATAGCCCTTAAATGATTTATATATTTATACATAGATGCCATATTTTGCAATTTCAGTTCATTGTGTCTTGGATAAATCAGCATATGAAATCTGTTACATTAATATGATCTCTAGAATCCTCCGGTGGCATCTTTACAACTTACTTAAGCATTATTGTAACATATTACATTAGAACTCTAATTTTCTAATACAGTGTTTTTATTCAAATCCACGTTATAATGGTTGCTAATTAATTAACCTTAGTAATAAGTTAAAATAGTTGGACCCAATCAGAGCGGTTCTTAATTTTAAGTGTTTGTAAGAACTTAGTTGAGCAGGCCAATACAGACGATTCCATTTTTTTCTAAATCTTAATACACTGCTGGCCAAAATCTTAAGGCGAATGAAGATAAAGAAAAAATATGCATTTTGCGTTGCTAGACTCAACCACTTATTTGAGTAGAGCTTCGAAAGATGAAAATAAGAAAAGGGAAAATAAAAAACAAACTTTAAACATTCGCTTTGGGACGATCGATATAAGTGTTTGCAGAAGGCTGATTGTAATGTTATTCTAAGTGGTGAAGATGGCTTCACGAAGATCATGCTCTGTTTGGAATTGACGGCCATTTATATAGACTTCCCTTGCCATCCACTCCCAAACATGGAAGGAGAAAGCACCCCAGATTATGATGGAACCTCCTCCACTGTATGGTGTAGAAAATGTCTCGGGTGGGATTTTTTATCGTGCCAGTAACGTTGGAAGTCATCTAGACCATCCAGGTTAAATTTTTTCTCATCAGAGAACAAAACCTTCGTCCATTTTCCTACATCCTATGTTTGGTGCTTCTCAGCAAATTTTAACCGAGCTGTTTCGTGGTGTGGAAGGAGGCGTGGCTTTTGAAGAAATTTACGATTTTTAAAGCCTTTCTCTCGTAGATGCCTTCTTATTGTTCTTGAGCTGCATTCTGCGTCCGTAAGGGCCTTCATCTGAATCGACGATCGGCTGGTGTCTTGCCGGACAACCCGTCGAATCCTCCTGCTGAACACCGGCGAAATTTTCTTGGGCCGACCACTTGAAATTCTCGTTCCGTATCCCTCAGCCTGGTCTTTTAAGACATTTACAACAGCAGTTTTACTATGCCCAATCTCACCAGCGATGGCACGTTGAGAGAGAGCTTGCTTTTGCAGTTTGACAATTCTGCCACGTTCAAACTCTGTCAACTTTTTAGCTTTTGCCATGTTTTTACCCAATGTAACACAGGATATGTCAGTGGGAGATGTTGACAACGCTAATTCTTGAACACAAATGACTAAAATTAGTTACGTGTTTACCGATTAACGCTTCGTTGCAGTATCGTCTTAAACTTTTAACCAACTAGTATTTAGGCTAATTTCATTGTGTTCACATTTTCCCTATTAAATGCTAAAAAAAGGTTTTTATTTTCCCTTTTTTATTTTCATCTTTTAAAGCTCTATTCAAATAAGTGGTTGAGTCTAGCAACTCAAAATGCATATTTTGCAAGGTCGTGCTTATGAGAAAGAACCATTATATACGATATTTTTTTTGTAAAAAACTTAAGATGGGATACTGTTATTCGAAACTTATCTGTATTAATCAATATAAATGATGATCTAATGTGGATTACATCTAAGAATGTTCTAATTTGGCATAAGTTTCGTTACATAATGTTCCATTATTACTGTTATCATAAGTTTCCACGTTTTTGGAAATAACCACTACTTTGTAACCATCTTAAAGGTTTTTCTGGTATGAAAGGAACCAGGAATGTTGTAATTTGACATTTTCAGAAACATGCCAATAAACTCCTTCTCAAGGCTAAAGTATTTCCAAATCAGTCATTCTTTTCATTGTAGCGCCCTCTAATGTTAGTAATTACATGCCATAGCCAGAAGTGTGTTGCTAACTTAAAGATCAGTTTAAGTATGAAATTGTAAAATAATTTGGCATTTTGTTTTCCAGTAGTTTCTGGAAGTCTTTAACGTCGAACGACGATTACTGTGACAATGACTAGATTAATAAATTTATTTAGTTTGATACAGCATCATTTAGTGGAAATTTTACAAAGTTTTATTCGCATTGTTACAAAATATTACCTTTATAACTCTCTTTAGAATATGAGGGCTTTTACTCTAAGGGTAAATAGGTATGCACTAAGGTGTTAAACGTTTTACAATTATATATAAATTTATTTAAGATATTTCGCTTTTATTATGTAGTAGTATTCCTTGTTTTTACCGAAACTCTATCTGGAGATATCATTGTCATTGGATATCTTGTGGTCTTTGCAGAGCAGTCGTGCCAGTTAACACAAAAATTTCGTAATTCAATAAAATTAAACATTTTGCTTGTTTGAGCTAAGCTCAAACTTCATTTTTACACAGCTCACTGGCAATTTGAGATGTTAGGTCATTCTGTGACATCTTCACTTGAAATCTTTAATTCTATAATTACTTTCGGGATCAATCATTGTTTTTTTAAAACAATTTTCTTAAATAGTTAGTTGCAAGGTCTCTGATCACATATAGCAATTAATTTCACTGTTTACTTCTGAGTAATTCTGATTAGAATTTTTTATACAGTTATTCTACACAGAAAGTGGAAAGAGATAAAACGAAAATATATTCATTATGATACTATAAGTGGATACCTATCAACTGGGATGGTCCCGTCATGGCCAGGTGGTTAGGGCGCTTGACTCGTAATCTAAGGGTAGCAAGTTCGAATCATCGTCACACCAAACATGCCCGCCCTTTCAGCCGTGAGAGCATTATAATGTTAGTAAATTCCACTATTCGTTGATAAAAAACAACTCAAGAGGTGGTGATGGATGATGATGACTAGCTGTCTTCCTTTCAGTATTACATTACTGAATTAGGGATGGCTAGAACAGATAGCCCTCACGTAGCTTTGCGCGAAATTTGTAAAACAAACAGTAGGGAGGAGTATGTAAACAAGTCGATAATCTTAATGTTAAGTTTGAGTGTGGTGATGTTTAAGCCCTTTTAAATTAACAAATTGATTAATAAAATTTACGCTCTCACTCAATGAGAATTAGATCAGTTTTATGCCTTATTCAGGCACGTGAAGCATTGAAACTTTCATTCATTTAACACACGTCGAACTCCCAGTTTTATATTATTGTCTTTACTCCAATTAATTGGAAATTGATATATACGTATATGTGTGTGAAATATTTAAAAAACAAAACAGTCCATGTATGACCTTTGAAAATATGCATAATTAGTTTTCGAATTCTTTGTTAATTTTGCGAAACGTAAAAACAAATACAAACAACTTGCGTTATTTCAATTATAAAGAAATCATTGAAAAGCACACAAATTCTTAGCAAATTCACCAAACCCACAGCAGAAGAACATGATATTACAAGCTCACATCAAACATGCCTTACACATGAGTTACTTATGTACAAAAACTTTACATGTTAAAGTTATACTGAATTGCCTGTTATACAGTGAGCTCATTGCCAGAGAACTAATGGATGGTCCTTATGAGAAAGAAGCATTATATACGATATATTTTTGTAAAAAAACAACAACTTAAGACGGGGTACTGTTAATTGAAACTTATATGTATTAATCAATATAATTGATGAGCTAATGTAGATTACATCTAGATGTAACAAGTGAGGCAATCTTTATTTGACAATCTTCACTTGATCAGTTGATTTGGATTACACCAATAATGTGACAATTTTCAATTGTTGAGCTGATGTAGATTACACCTGGAGTCAGTCGATATTTATTAAATTAATTGTCTTGGATTACACTTGGGATGTAACAATATTATAAGAAACATTAAACAAGGTGTTTTTCATTATTAAAGGAGAGAGTTAATGAAAAACGTAACTTACAGTGTTGAATAATACATTCATCTTACCACGAATGTTTGTAAAAGCTTCATCAGAAGAAAACGAATCCAAGTAGAATTCAATTTTTAAAATCTCATGTTACATTTTTTGAATTTATCTTCTTTTTTTGTTTTTATTTTGTGATGTAGACAAATGGGGAGTTGAACAGAGGACGTCATACTGCTGCTCAATAAATTTGCTGAAAACGCTGCTACCAATTTTTTTATACGTCTAATTGTCTGACGTAAATCTTAGAATATATTTTAAAAACACATTTGTTCGGAAAGAATTTTGAATATCTAAAATGCAAATGGATTTTGACCTTGATCACCACACTAAAAGATTACAAATGAATTTTCTAATACATGAAGTTTACTTTTTATTGACATCTATGAGTGCACACTGCTGGTATCATGTTGGCTACGAGTTAAAATGTAAATCAGATTCGTAGTTTGTGCATGCTCAACTATCTTGGTGAACTAAACTGTCTTATTAAGAAGTCAAAATCCAATACAAGTCTTGAAAAAAGAACACCTTGTATTTATATATTAATAATCGCAGAGATAGAAAGCACAAGAAAACCTGGTAGATGTACATTGAAGAAAACTGCGTGCCTTTATTAAACATTCCAACTAATCCCCGGAAATATAAAAACATGATTTTCTTAGTAAACAAATCAAACAGGATAAAATAGTAAAGAACAGAAACAAGGAAAGTAGAATAACTATTTCCATAACAGATTTATCGGTGGAAGTACTATACCTACTTTAGGTTAATAAAAATATTTAAAATACATCATACTATTTTGTTTGCCTCATTATTATTGCATTTCAATATTTATTTTAAAATTTCGTGCAGGCTACACAGTGCCTATATACTTATAAACTAGAAAGAAAGCAGCTAGTCAACAGAACCCCACCACAAGCTCTTGGATTACTCTAATAGAATAGTCACTCTTATAACGCACGCATGGCCTCAAAGTGCGTTCACAATTTTACGGTAACGGATCAGAAACCATAACTTTTCGAATTCGCAGTCTGTGCACGCTAACCACTAGGCAGATATACCTATAAACGAACAAGTATATGATATGTATTCATAGGTTTACGACAGTCCTATAACCGCAATAAGAAATAAATACTGACATACTATATTCAGAGCTGAAAATATTTATTGTGATTTTCTGAAATGCCCGAAAATTAATTTCAATGAATTAGTTTTGTTAAAAATTATAGTTTCAACAGACTTGGTACTGACTTTAAAATTGCTCTTTTGACAAGACCTGCTTATAGATGACGCGTTCGATTCCTTTCTGCTCTGTTTACTAATTATGTCAGAAAGATAAAAGAATGAACAGAATGTTCTAAGAGACTTGAACAATGCTAATTTCTGGTTCCAAACACTTTAGAGAAAGACAGTTCCGCACTATACCAATGTGATTCATAAAGAAGTACATAAATTTCGCTCCAAAACATTATGAAAAAATATTCAAATCAAAACACGAGACTTACCTATCACCAGAGAAGCTGAAAGGAAAGCTCGGTGTTAAACATAAAGCATAGCACGTAGACGTGCACCTGAGAGACTGAACAGGTTGCACCATATCGAGGCTTAAGGCGATGCTTACGTAGATTTCACCCGAGAGACTGAACAGGATGCACCACATCGAGGCTCAAGACGGTGCTTACGTAGATTTCACCTGAGAGACTGAACAGGATACACCATATCGAGGCTCAAGGCGGTGTTTTCGTAGATTTCACCTGAGAGACTGAACAGGATGCACCATATCGAGGCTCAAGGCGGTGCTTTCGTAAATTTCACCTGAGAGACTGAACAGGATGCACCATATCGAGGCTTAAGGCGGTGCTTACGTAGATTTCACCCGAGAGACTGAACAGGATGCACTATATCGAGGCTCAAGACGGTGCTTACGTAGGTTTCACCCGAGAGACTGAATAGGATACACCATATCGAGGCTCAAGGCGGTGCTTTCGTAAATTTCACCTGAGAGACTGAACAGGATGCACCATATCGAGGCTCAAGACGGTTCTTACGTAGATTTCACCCGAGAGACTGAACAGGATACACCATATCGAGGCTCAAGGCGGTGCTTTCGTAGATTTCACCTGAGAGACTGAACAGGAAACACCATATCGAGGCTCAAGGCGGTGCTTTCGTAGATTTCACCTGAGAGACTGAACAGGATGCACCATATCAAGGCTCAAGGCGGTGCTGTACTTAGATTTCACCTGAGGAACATTATCGAAACATGAAAGGTAACTTTGTATAGACTTCACATGAAAGACTGAAAAAAAAAAGCTTGATATCCAACATTGCAATGATTTTCTTTTGAGATCATGAATGTAGCATGAAATATTTAAATTCAGGGCTTAGCAACTGGAGTATTTTATCTGACAGAGTACAAAGAAAGCAAGAGGCCTAGAATTAAATAAGTTGCTCTTGTAAGTGACAAGCACGATGATTAAGACAGCTAGATAAATATTAAAATAATTTCACTTGTAAGACTTTCCAAAAAAAAGTTTAATATAGACTAGTTTATCGTCAGTGTAACATTATCTACTTGTGTGCTGAAAAGTTATGAAATAATTTATTTGGAGAAAGCGGATATGAAACCCAACGAAAGAAACATCAGCATTCTGGAGATGTTTTTGTAGCTGTGAGTTAGATATAACGCCGATAAGTTCACATAAACGCTCGTGTATTCAATGTTGGTGGTAAAAAAGGGCAACAGATACGCTATAGTACTGACACGTTGCTGAAACGAGTCGCATATTTCTAGCTTCATGTTATACAAATGCTCTTGTCTTCTACTAATGGCACGTAACATAGAACATTATGCTACAAAAAGCCTTCCTGCATGTGTATTTCGGAAACATTGAAAATAAGTCAGTCATTAGTATCACAAATAATATTTTATGTCCGTAAAATTTGCATTAAGAAAATGTATTTTCTTTTTCTTTTTACTATTGTAATTAAAAGTCAATGGTGAATAGAATATTCCAGTGTGTGAATTTGAAAGCAACAAATCAGCGACTACAGATTTTTTAACACATCTTCATTCAGACATTTATAATAAAATCGAAGGTAGAGACTGTTTCGACAGTTGCTGATCAAAGTTGATAATGATTTAAAAATTGCTTTTAATGATTTTTTTCGGCAAATATAAAAGAAACGTAAAACATTAGACCTCCTGTAGTAGTAACATCGACTTAAACCTACTGAAAGTAGATCTAGAACACAGTCTAATCGATGACTGCCATCTGTTGTGTGGTGGTTAACGTCTTCAGGATAGAAAGCAACGCGTCTATTCTTCTAAACGAACATGTGTCTTCGTCAACGTTATGCTCTATGTTCTGTTAACAACACAAGTGTTACGTGCCACGCTGAGTGGCATACTACATACTACCATCATACTACAATTGTTTGTATTAATAAACCAAAATTTTTAAGCTTCTCTGCTACTATCAAAACCATACACTGATAATGTTAATTCATTTTTATTACAAAATTATAAATAAAATGTTAGAGTCATCTTGAATCAAACTCATATTTAACGTATTGTTAGAAATTTCAAAATTGCCTTGTTCTTATAGATAGACACTGTCTTTTTTTATAAGATTTTGCTTTGCAAGAATACAAAAACATGGACTAGTAACTGTTTTCGGTTATCAATGTGGATAACATAACTGTATGCCTAAAACGGTGAATTGCGCTGTTTAAACTCCATTATTTTACAATACTAGACACTACAGTGTATATAATTTAAGTTTTCCAATATTATATTTCCTGTATAAAATGATTTTAGTTTTTTTGTGAATTACTTCTTGTCTAACTTTCTAATTATCCTTGTTAATTATTGTACTACTTACTTGTTTCCTTTTAGTTTTTAACACTTGCTTAACTATCAGCTAGTTCTCTTTTCTCTGTTTTTGTTATGTTATTATTTGGTTGTCCCGTTTTTATGGTCGGTTCTATATGACGTAGTTATCTTGCTTCATTGTTTGGTTTGTCTACTTCTTTAGTTTCCCTGGCTGTTTAGCTCACTTCTAGCTTGGCCGTATTGTTTTGCAAATTCTCTCTTTTACTCTTTGTTTCTCCTGTTTTCCTGAAAGATTTTAGTAATCTTGCTGTTGTTGGTTGTTTCTTATATTATTTGGTTCTCTTATTTTTCGATTAATTGTTGCATAATATGGTCATCTTTCTATTGCTGTTCTGTTGTCCAACGTATTTGTCCTGTTTTTTACACCTCGGTCATTTTGCTTCACTTTTTCTTACTTTTCCTATTTCCTAATCTTGTTTTTTTCCTGTTATTTCTTTTCCTACCTGAGAATTTCTGAAACATCGGTTTATTTTGTTTAAATACTTTTATTCTAGTATACTCTTCAGTTAATTTGCTATTTATAAAATGTTTTTGTATATCTATTTTTTATATTATGATTTTTAAAAAATTCAATAACTTTGAAAGTATTTATAAGTGGACGCTTGCCTCGAATCATTCCAATGACAACGTTATTTTTTTTCTATGTTTACCACTTCGCCTTCCTAAATTTTGCCAGATCTCGATAGAGCTTGCTCTAGGATGTATGGAAAGTATTGAACGTCAGGTGGCTAATCATTCCTGGTTTAATTTGTGTAGGCAGCTAGCCATGCTAGACAGCTTTTGCCATTGACGATGATGGACATGACATTATTAAACACGCCTAACTGCAGGTTATTAAGCACATGTGGCGAGAACAACGGATCTCGACAAATGCATTATTAAGAAACTGACTGGCGTTTACGCCATAGCTAAGATGTTACTACACATACACAACACACACACACATGCATGTAAATACATTACATAAACATACTTTAGTACTGTTAACTTTTGTTTTAGAATACCTCTTGTCATTTGTAAAGTTTTTTCAATAAATTTCACATATTATTTAGTGATTTTATGCTGCTATGATACAGTTGAATTCCGTTAAGAATGTCTTGCTACAAGTCGTTCCAAAGTAAAACGACGAACAATTCTAATTTGTCTTCCATGCATTTAGTATAGTGATACATAGCGAATGCAAGTAAGGAACGAAAAATCTCTAAAAGAAAGTTGTGGTTGAAGCTTCTAAATCACAACCAAATGTTACAGAGTAGCTTCTAATAATTACATCTCGGTAAGTTAATTAAAATGAAGCCAACGATAACTTGAACATGTTGATCGGCTTTTTAAGAACAGTCTAAGTCAGTTGTAGAGGTTTAACATTTGCCTAATATTTTGGACTACAACTGGAATTCGTTTCTCCATCCGCTAGAGCCAGTGTAAGTCAGCTGAAGAGCTTAAACATGTTCTCCAAAACATTTACTTTAAATGCTAGATCTACAACTGGAACTTGCTGATATAACTGTTAATAACAGTTTAAACCAATTGTAGTTTTAGCTGCATGTCCTCATACGTGTTCAGCTGAACTGGTAGAAATTTTAGTGCTTACTTGTCGATTTAGCCATTTCTGTGAAAGAGTGATTTTAGAAATATATGGAAATTAATCCTGCATTTTGTATATGTGTAAATTTCCATTTTAAGTTTTATTCTTAAAGTCATTCCTTTTCTAAAGCAAAAACGTAATGAGCGGATTAACTTGGCTTGTTAATATATTAGGCTAAATCAGAGCCAATTGCGCTTACATATAGCAGCACAAAGGATCGTTAATGATGTAAATAACCTCACATTTGGTACCATTCTGCAGGGTGCAGAAGTGTCCTTGGAATCATTCAAGACGAGCCATTATTTTATCTTACTAAGAAAAAAAATGCATTTATTGTTAAATTAAACAACCTTTTACCTGACAACCGTACATATTATAAATATAATTGGCAATTATTTATAATTTAGATTATAATGTACTGAAGAAGTACCAGACATATTAATTTTACCAAAAGGTGGCCGAAGACCACCTAAATGGATCATAACCTGTTTTAACCACTCGCACCACTACACAGTACTGTGTTATCTGTCAGTCAGTCAGTATACGAGGGCTGTTAAAAAAATACGCAGACTGACGTAATGAAAAAAAATGTGTTTTTTATTTAGAAGTTACAGGTCTGGGACCCCTTCAAAGTACTCTCCTCCCCAACGCACACACTTATCCCAACGGTGTTTCCACTTGTTGAAACAGTCCTGGTACGCTTCTTTTGTAATGTCCTCCAGCTCCTTCGTCGCATTTGCCTTAATCTCGGGAATCGTCTCAAATCTTCTTCCTTTCAAGGGTCTTTTGAGTTTGGGGAACAAGAAAAAATCGCAAGGAGCAAGGTCAGGTGAGTAGGGGGGTGGAGAAGAACAGTGATCGAATGTTCGGCCAAAAACTCACGAGTTCTGCGTGGCACAAATTTCGCAGCAACGCGGTGCATCTTCAATTTTTCGGTCAAAATCTCGTAACAAGATCCAACTGATATCCCACACTCTTCAGCAAGCTCCCTGACAGTCAGACGTCGATTTGCCCGCACCAGGGTGTTGATTTTGTCAACGTGTGGGTCGTCAGTTGACGTGGAAGGACGTCCAGGACGCTCATCATCTTCAATGGACTGTCGACCATCCTTAAAACGTTCATGTCACTTGAAACATGCCGTACGCTTCATAGCAACATCACCGTAAGCCGTGTTAAGCATAGCAAAAGTTTCAGTCGCAGATTTTCCAAGTTTAACACAAAATTTCACAGCAGTCGTTGCTCCTTCAGGTCATTCATTCTGAAATCCGCCAAACGAAAAATTCGCACTTCACTTAAAACCGCGTAGCTAATACACAAATGAAGATATCTGCAATCAGGAAATGGCGTCGTAATCAGCTGATCTGTGCGAACTTAGCGACGCCAAGTGGATTCCCCTGGAACCAACTGGAGCCGCGCAATTCAAACAGTCCCCGTATTTTTTGAACAGACCTCGTACACTAAAATTAAGTCACGTAAGGGACGCTTAACGTTGTAATCTGCACTGTCATGACGTCAGTAACACATGCGCATGTCAGGAATCACGAGAAGAATTATTTACTCTGTAGACTACAACACAGCATAACATATGAACTTCAAAAGCAAGAAATAAAATTTTTTGTTAATCTTAATTTTGGTTTTAATTATTCTTGAAACATAATACCTTCGGGGACTCTACGAAATTACATATAGTTTATAACAGTAATTTTTTTCTTGTCTTATTTGAAATATTTCCAATACCAATTAACTGTTTAGTGCAGCGTATTTCGAGTGTGTGCGTTGTTAACAAGGGTTCTAGTTTAAGTCATTATCGAGATATGTTAATTATACTTATATCTTTGAGCCACTGTTTAATGTAAAATAAATATAATCTAGATGCGATATAATGAATCCCTTAAGTATATTATGTTAAATAATGTTATGACTCGAACCTTGGATCTTTTAATCCGCACTTCTGCACGTTAACCACAAGACTACGTCTAACTTTTAATTTTATTATAAAGTTATCTATTGAATTCAGTAAAAAATTCACATGCGATTCAGCAAATTATTTTTAAATTCAATTAGTTGTTCACTTGGTGTGTAGTTGACTAAGTTCTTGACAATATATGTGAACTTTTTAAGAATCATAAGCTAGTATTTCTTTTGATCGTTTGATATAGTTAAGTAAACAAAATCACAAGGAAGGACTGCATTAAAAACGGCAAATTCAAACCTCTGACTAATTATATTAGTTTGTTACAACTTTAAAAAAATTAAACAAAAAACGCTGCACTAATTGAAAAGATCCCAGAATACAAACTATAATATTGGATTATAAAATGTACTCTTGGTTTTGGAGATTACTGTGCAAGTAGGATCCACATTACGGTGGGGATACACCATCTATAAGCCTTAACCTCCATTCGCCAGTCTCACATAAGAAATGATAGAGTAGCAACAGATATAGAAATAGAAATTAGGAGAGCGAGATGTGGGCGCTCAAGCCAGACAGTTGTGGGAAGGTGACTACTCTCCAAAGTAAAGAAGAAAAAATAATTGAAAAAGAAAAATACGAATAAGAAAATAAGGTACTACTTATTTCTTGAAGTTAGCATTCCAGCCCCAGTATGGTAGAAAGGCGCAGAAGACGAATTATACTAGTACGGAGCGTTCCATCCAGTTATCTAAAAAACTAGTATAGCTCCAAACCAACATCCATTTATTAAGTCTACTGTGAAAAGCATACTCTAAACAAGCCTTTATATGCAGCATGGTGTACATCCCCATGAAGTAGTGCCATGTTGTTAAATGACCTTATTCACAACTAAAAATAGTTATTAGAAATTTTAAGTAAAATTTATCTAATTTTTATCTTTTTATATTTATTTAATACATTCTTATATTTGTTACATAATAGTTTAATAATTTTATTTAAAGTTTCTTTATTAAATATGTTAACTATTAATTTTTGTACCACTGATTAAATATTGAAATTTATTACAAATTTTACAATATCTCACAAAATGCGAAGTTATAATGTTTATAAAAGAAGGGTATGGTACATTACATCATAGCTTGTACCTGGGGATATTTTCAATTAGTGCAGCGTTTTTTTGTTTAATTTATTTTTTTCGGCTTGTTTTTTAAGTTATAACAAACAAACAAATATATATATAATATTTTAAGCGTTTTTAGTGGAGGATAATGATACTATTATTTATATCATACCTTACCTTCTTAATGGTACTGACTTGTAGATGATACTTTAAAAACTGCCGATGATGAGGAAACGTCAAAATCCTATGGTGTTCGCTGGTTGAACAATGACGATACTGTGTAAATAACTAGTCCGCTTTTAATATCCATAGGTTAACTAGTCCGCTGTTGATATTTACTGGTTAGTTAGTGTGATACACAGTAAATAACTGGTCCTTTTCGTGTTTAACTATCAAAATACTGGGAAAATCTCTAATCCACTTCTAGGTATTTTATTCATTTACCTTTCACAACACAGAGTAATTAGTTACTTCCAATGTTGGTGTTATTTACCTTTAAAAAATGTTTCAAAAATATACCTAGTTATTTCAACAATAAGAATAACCCTGATGATGTTATTTAGAATAAAACCTAAAGCCTATATAAATACCTATATAAATATTAATTGTTCATGGACTTCAGCTGTTGAAGTATGGAGAGTAAGTAATATACAAGTTACATGTTCTTGCTTTGTTTTGCATTCGTTTATTCCGTTACTACTTAGATATAGCATTTCCAAGAGACTTTGATATATATATGCAAACTACAATCTCACATTGAAGTACTTGTTGTTGTCGAGTTTTCAAACCATATACTAATCTGTGACTTTGTTCTTCATTATCTCCAAGTTTTTTGTAGATTTAACTGAACAACATTCTAACTTGCATATTCTGTTCGCTCATATTTTCTTCATTTTAAGCTTTTTCTGTTTCTTGTGAACCTTATGATTTAATATATTTCTGCTTCCTACAGAAACCTAAAGAGGGAAGTACATTAAAATTTATTTATCACTAGCTGCCACCATTATTACTCTCCAGCGTCATATTTTTGTAGCCTTAGCGCCACTCTTTAACAACTGTAATTACAAAATTTGGTAGAAACTAGACTGTAACTGCTTAACACTAGATTTGATTTCTTTTATTGAATTACCACTGGGATATTATCAGTCAGAATGTTATGACATCTATAAGAAGTTGTTCGCACATCAAGATTTCTTTTAAGTTGAGCGATCATCCTCATTTTTCAGTTCAGTTAATCAGTGATATTTTCTATTAAATCAACAACGCCTTCTGGTATTTTGCCGAGTTCACAATAAGTATTAGAAAAAAGTATTAGTTTAGCTATTGCATGAGGTTAATAGTGCTTTGCATAATTTTAATTCAATTAAATCAAAGTTTTATGTGTAAAGTTCTTATAATGATATAATCTAACAGCGAGCCTGACGCTATTGAATAAACCAAAATGTTGAAAATAAACTATATTAACGACGTTTGTTTAATGCAATTTTTGACATTGTTTCAAAGTTGCTGTGAGTTTGTATTTTTCTCATGTCCATGACGTTATTCTGAATGTTTTCCTGATTTAATTATACGTTGAGCAAAGGAAGCACTTCTACAGGGGTGAGTGCTTGTATTGAGAGTTTTATTAGAGGCGTAATCTGTTTGTGCCTGTCATGTTTTGATAGGAAGAACATTCGACTCGTAATCTCGAAACCCCGTTACTGAACACGTTTGCCCTTTAGAGGTCATTTCAAGACCAGCCACTTGCGTATAAAAATACTGATTTACTACAAAATACCTGAGTGATTATCCACAAAAACCAGGCGGGATTAAAGTCGAATTATTTAAGAGTATCTCAAATATAGCTCTTACTTTCTCTTTTAAATAAAACTACTTTATGCTCATTTGCTAAATAATTATATATTTTTATTCTAATGATAGCTTGGGAAATAATTTATGATTTGAAGTCAAATGCATTAGATTTATTTGTTCATTAGAGAGTTTAGTCAGTATAGGCTGTATTTTATTGGAGATCCCCCGAAGGTTCAGCAATAAATTTGAGGGTTATGACGCTAGATACCAGTAACCAGAGCAGAGATAGATCATTGTGTCGCTTTGCGCTTAAAACAAAAAATAAAACTTGATTGGACACTTTTGAGGACGACATCATCAAAAGAACAAAGTTTTGAACTATTAGAATAAAAGTTCAATAAACTCAAAAAGATTTTCATTTCTTATCTTGTTTTTTTTTCACCGTTTATTATATATTAATAAATATGCACAAATAATGTTTTTCCTTCTTCATTAAATGAAAAACTGACTAATTTGATTGAAATGCATAAACCTAGAAAATGTACACCAGAATATGTCACTGTGTCACACTGTTTCATACACTGTACTGAAGGTACTGGATGAGTTTCAGTGGCACTATTTATTTTTATATAATTTTCTGAAATGTTGGCTATTCCATTTATTAACGTGTTTCTCTAATGAAACACTTCTTCATTTGTGTACATAGTGATTCTAGTCCAATAATTAACTTTTAAACAATGTTTTAAATATCATCAGTAGATGGCGGTTTTCTCACCAAACTTCTTCAACTGCTTTACGAGATGATCTGTTTGATCCGAATTTCATTTTGAAGTATTATTCAAACCTTGTTTGTAGATGAGATTTGATTAAGTTAAAACCTAGAAGGTTAAAAATGTTTAAACTATTTACTGTTAATGGGAATATCACATGATTCTTGAATCTCTTAACTCCAAAAAGTCACACATCATGGCGCTTTAAAACCTGTCATTCATCATCAGCGTGTATAAAACAACGTGGCTAGCTACTGGCTCTAAAATTCCGCTACCATGGCAACTATAGTCACGTGGGTATGAGGGCGGAGAATCTAGATGACAAGCTATAGAATGTGATTGTGGGTAGTTTGATTTCGAATACCTCGGAGGTAAGGTACGTGGCTGTTTGTGGTTGTAGCTCATTCTGATTTTGCTACTGTGGAAAATAACAGCATCAGCCTTCTTTACGTGACATGGCTCTTATTCTGCCTGCGAAGCCTTGCGTAAGTTACTTTTGTCACATATTTGTTTTCTTTAAGCTTTCAGTCTACTTTATCTGAAAGAAAAAGGTACACATAAGGCAAATTTACAACATAATGAAAATAATTATTAAGGTAAAACGTCATCAAAATTTCTCAAAACAAAAGGTAACTCAGTTGACGAATGAGTTGGACTATATACATTAGCTACTCAATACACACACTGCTACAATTTAATAGAACATTAAAATAGCATAGTGTAATGCATATGCCTTCACACTATCGCTAATAACATTGTTACAACTGTTGGGAGTTGAATCTACGTATTAGGTTTATTATACGACTTCATACTTGAAGTACCCGTAATTACCTTTATTAAATAACTGGATGCCTTTGAGATATAATTATATAGTATATTATCATATTATCAATAATTGTACGCAATTTTGTACCAAGTAAAAGTATCTGTAAATTGCATACACACAGTAGAGAATACATACTTCAGTGCTATAGGAAAGTGTTTAGTACTTACAGTTGATCACAAGCACTTTAGTACTATAAAGAAGCATTTAGAACAGTATTATATTTTCCATTGACCATCATACTTTAGTGCTATAAGGAAATGCTTAGTATAGTAGTGTACTTATAACAGACAATACGTACTTTAATGCTGTATCAAAGTATTTTGGTACAAATGTATACTTACAACTAATCACATGCTCCTTATTGCTATAAAGATTTATTTATTGCAGCGTTATATTAACTACTAACTACGCAATGTTAAAACGTCGTACCTGCTTTCGTGGTATAAAAGATATTTCCTAAAACAAGTTAGCAGCAACACACCATACATACATTGGTGGCATGGAAGAAATGTTTAACACAACAGTACTCTTGTTTGAACCATATACACGTTAATACTTTGAAAGGTGCATGGCATTCTGTCCAATACTGTGAAGTTTATGTTCTTATAACGGACAGTTCTCGAAAAGTATGCTGAGGTTTCGTTCCTTGAAGACACAACTGCACATAAGCTCTGCAGTCTTATCCACTCGTAATGATCTTCCAATCATTTCTCATTTACCTGAAAAGACATATAGGGCAATACTTGTGTTGTTATAACTTTAATAATGCTCCTCTTGCAAACTCAGAAGTTCTGCAATTTCGGTCACTAATCTTACAGTCTGTCCTTTGTGAAAGCCAGTTAAATCGCACTTCGTTTCGTGTTGCTTAAATTATAGTTTAGGTATGTTTAAATATTACAGATCACCTGTGTGAAACGTCATTAAAATAACAAATGTATCAATCAATTGAGAACCTAGTTAATTCAACTTTTAGCCACATCTTTAACTAGGTGTTTTGTTTTCTTCCCCTGACTCTTTATTTTTTTACTTCTATAGAACACACCTAACAAATGTCATACTTGTTGCAGTATTATGAAGTATTCAGTACAATAGTATGTTTAAAATGTCATATTTACTTTACTTATACGATAGATACGTAGTACAACATACATCTAATAAATATCCTACGTATTGAAGTGGTATAAATACAGTAGTATACCTTACAAATGTCATACTTGTATTAAATATATTATACCTAGCTAAATTTATATCAACTTTAATTTTTTTAAAGTCATATGTCATTCGAAAGGCCGTTTCCAATAATCATATGTATTTTGGTTACATTTAGATAATATATTTAGTAAAGTGAAATAACTGGCAAATATCAAACGTTACTCTGTTTGTTTGTGGTTAAGGTATCTGCTTTCTTCCCATTGTGAGTATTCGAAACTCGATTTTTAACGTTATAACACTCCACGTTTATCCTTAAGCTACAAGAGGACACCATAAAACATAGTTTAGTGCTATGATATATTTACCTGAACCATATACTAAACAAAAAAATGTCAAACTCCTGTTGCGGTGCAGTAAAGTATATAAATATTATACAACTGATACTCACTAAATAATATATATTTTTGTGTAGTAAAGTTCTATCGATGGGATACTATGTCTTTCATACGCCCTACTTACTTACCGATATAAAAGTAAATAATATTTTTTATCTCAAACTTATTGTGTTCGTTAAAACTATAGGATTTAATTAATGAAATAATATACTGTATTGTTGTTGTTATTAAAATATTGTACACACTAAACATATTCTTACAATTTTTAAAATATCCTTTCTTGTTTGTTCTATATCATATTTATTTATTGTTGTTGTTGTTTTGAATTAAGCACAAAGCTACACAATGGGCTATCTGTGCTCTGCCCGCCACGGGTATCGAAACCCCGTTTTTAGCGTTGTTAGTCCGCAGACATGCCGCTGAGCCACTGGGTGGGCCCATACTTATTTATAATTATCTAATACGGCTATTGTAATTTTGACCGATATGTATTCATTATTGATCTATCGATTTGATTATATAAACACTGATTACAGGAAGATGATTTTTAGAACATTGATAATGCTATCTTAATGAAGTTTGTCATAAAGAACCTAGAGAAAGAGGTCGCTTATATTATGTAAGGGTAACATACATCAGATTTTATGAGACTTAGATCACAGAGAGAATCTGACAAGTTAGTTTGGCTTTAGCGTTCGCGTAACGTGTAGGCTCAGTGTTCAAGGTAAGTTCAACTGGTGCAACTCTAAAGAGTAGTTTATTTATTTCCATTTATACACTAAATTACTTATCTTGACAACATGCAAGGAGCTCTATGAAATCTCTACAACTTGATTGGATTTCAAATTCATTACAAGCCAGCTGAAAAAATTAATCGCGTGAATTATTTTCGGGAAATCATCACGTTTTTATTCATCAGAACGTTTGTCCGTCATCTATCATCCCATAGGTAATCCAGTTAAAATCACAGTAATTGGTAATACCTACATATACTCGAATTACTGGATAGTGCTGAAGTGTACTGTCCATTTTCATTATTGCGAATATTCGGACTGTTACATGGAAGAATTATTTACGCTTTTTTTTGGGAAATGGTTACGACGTTCGGCATATCACATTTTCTTCAGTGATCTATCAGAAGCGATATTTACATGAGATCAGACTTCCTACCATGTCTAAATCCTCCACTTTCTGTGCAGCTTTTCATACACCACATTATATCTTAAGCATACCAAAGGCACTGAAGTTCATTGGAGTTATATCGACTGGGTTAACAAATATATGACTCAACGTCACTCTTTTTATTCTAATTTCTCCAGCCGTTTTTCCCATTTAAACATCTGTTGGTTTCGAGATATGGTTGGAAGGTTGCGAATGTTTGGCTAATGTGTCTCAAAGGAGTTCAACTTCTTGTTTATTGGATATTTAATAATTCCAGGGGTTATGTCTAGCTTCATCAATTAGTACATTTCACTTTGCGGTAAAATACATTATTCCTTATTACTGTGGGGTGAGATGTCAGAAACCATTGCTGTCACAGGCTTTGTGACATGCGAATTGTTTTCTGTTTCTGTTGAAAGTATGAATGATATTTAGTTTTACATTCTTTACCAGTCTTACTGAATGGATATTTCCTGACCGAAAAAGCAGCCACGTCGATTTGACAAAGTTCCGAAAACATTTTACAAACAAGGCTGGTTCAGTTTGATTTTATACATGGGACAATCTGAGGAAATCTTTAGACTTATTAAGTTTCTTAAATCTATGAATGACTTTCTATAATAATTTACCATAACATTATTCCTTCAATAAGCATCGCACTACCTTTTGTATTGATTAGCACCATAGTATGGCTATTAAAGGACTTACATTGTCATTGCTGTACGCTCTTAAAACTCCTAAGATATTTATCGATACCATTTGACGAGATTACTTCTTATCTTCCAATGGGATGTGCTGAGTATTATAGAAGACCCTTTTTTGCATATGAAGACAACTATACGTACCGTAGCGTGTGCTGCTGCATCTTTTAAAATAACATACGTAAGAAGTACTGTTGTATATATTTTAGTGCTTTTGAACATCTTTATTATCATAGTATGGATAAGCAGTGCTGAAGTTGATAATTTCGCGATGGTTAATAACATGAAATTCGTGCTTTATATGTCGATTTTTATTGTTCTTCTATTTTTGTTATGGCTGAAAGCTGCAGCAAAGTACAACAACACAAATTAAAACAAAACAGAACTTCGGGAAAATAATATGATAAAAACTCATGTGTTTTAATGTTGTAAACTAATAGATTTAGACACTTTAATATATTTTTGGCTTTATTCGTATACTTGCACAAAGTTGCACAAGGAATGCTTCTAATTTTGAGGTCAACTGCTGAAGGGAAGGCAAACTAGTCAACAGTTAACTATCGTCAACTCTTAGGCTAGTCTTAGTGAATAATTGGAATTGACTGTCACTTTTATTATACGCCCACGACCCAGATTACCGAACGCAAATTTGTGACAAGGGGGATGCAAACCGTAGATTCCAGGAGTCACAAAAAATTGGGGTTTAAATGCTACAAATGCCAGTTTAAATCAAAGTTATCCAAAGGTGACGCGTATAAGTACTTGCTTTGCTTAAAATCTTACTCCTCAATCTCATATTTTCTACAAGGTCAAGTTAGGTCACTTCTTAACAATTACCACAATCAACAATGATACGTCAGATGTGTGTAGTTGACACATTCTTCTTTGTTTCCACACATACATCATTAGAATTAGGTTTACTCGAACCAATATCGCTGATAAACCCACCACTCTTGTAATGTCCCTTGCACTGTGCTTTCCTACTGGTAACTTTGCTGTTGGTAAACTTTGTTTTACTGCTAAGGACTACAGTTTTCGCGACAAATCAATTACACCCTTGTGCAAATTAATTGATACAAATGGTCATTTTACAATATTTTCAGCATGGCGGCCGGTGTAGGCTCGCTGGACCCGCTGATTTCCTTTAATAGTAATTTTTTCAACAGACGGCGTCATTAACTGTGTTTTGCAGTACGGTCGTACTATTTTTGGGGTATATGACGAAACATTTGAGGAATATTACGTCATTCGAAATTGCGTTAGAAGGGCAAGGAGACCAGTCAAAAAACAACTTCTTACCAACTTAATGAAGAAAAAACGGTATCAATGGGGTCTGAAATACAAGAACTGGACGCATGTTTACAGATCTCCAGGTGAGAAACTTTGAGAATCTCACATCAGTCAGTTTGTAAAACATCCCTTGAAGATGTTTTGGAGCTTTTTCAGCTACTATGGCGTCGGAGGCTTACATATCGTAGAAGGTATGATGCGAGGACCACAGTATATCGAAGTTGTGCAGAGAAGAGTCGTTCCAGAATTGAAAAAGAGATTTCCGGATGGATCTGGCATTTTTCAGCAAGATCTGGCTCTGTGCCACACATCGAAACTTGTGAAGAATTTTATGACTACAACGCGAATAAAGGTGCTGGACTGGCCTGGAAACTCTCTGGACTTAAATCCTATTGAAAATATTTGGGCGATTTGTAAAGAAAGACTTCGGGGAAAAGACTGTACTACGAAAGATAAGCTAATTGAGGCCATAATTGAGGTGTGGTACCGCGATCCAAAAATTAGTAAAGATTGCAGTCAACTCGTGGACTCAATACCAAAGAGGATTAATGATCTTCTGAAAAATAAAGACGGTCATATCATGTATTAATTTGTGAGTAATTTTTGGATTCTCAGAAATAAAACGCAAAAAAATTTTAAAAAATCGTAATTTTCCGTCTTGTTTCAATTAATTTGCACAAGGGTGTACTTAATAAATATTTCATTTTTGTTCAGAATTATATTTTGTAGCGTTTGTTTACTATTTCTCTGTTATACAGAACTATACCACTTTCATGACACTATGATTACTGGCTAATCGCAACTATACTTACTTCTTACGTAATCGTGTAATTATTGTCTAACGCTTTTCGTCTTGCATATAGATACACTGACTCGTTAATTACTAACTAGTCATTTCTGTCTCAGTTACATCTACATTTTTCTTCCTGCTACAATAAATAATAGCTAACTCTTTCTTGTTTACTCAGAACTACAAAACCTAATTGACTACATGATTACTTGTTAACTCTTTCTGTTTTACTTATAAATACATTTTCTGCCCTAACAATTGCCTGATAACTCTGTCTTACTCAGACGTATACTTGCTTCTGGATTCAGTTATTACTTGCCAAACCTTCTCATATCTTTCTCAAAATTTATATTATTCCTGACCTAATGATGATTAAAAGCTAACTCTGTTTGTTTCAAAGAAAACCATACTTCCATCTTTGTTTATACCAAACATGCTCACCCTTTCAGCCGAGGGAGCGTTATAAGTTACGGTCAATCTCATTACTCATGGTGAAAGAGTAGCCCAAGAGTTGGCGGTGGGTGGTGATGACTAGCTGCCTTCCCTCTGATCGTACACTGCTAAATTAGGAGCGGCTAACGCAGATAGCCCTTGTGTAGCTTTGCACCAAATTCAGAAAGCAAACGAAAGAAAAATTATTTGTCTAACAACTATGACAAATGTGATTATCCTTGTCACTGTACCAAGAAATACACTTCAATTTTGTTACTTTGTGTACTAGATAGGTTAGTCTATCCTTTTTTACAGCTTGTATTCCGTTATTAGATGTCACAATATTTTATACATTTGTCACTGCAGAGTAACACCTGAGTTTAATACTTAAGAATCAATATTGAAGCTGTCGGACAAATCACAAAAAATATTCAACTTGTAAATCAGTATTTGAAGTTGATACTCGTGATACATCGTATTAGTAAATTCAAGGTTTCTGAAATTCTCTGTAACAAGCCCAGAAAAGTCTATGGCTAGCTTATTCTGTTCAGTTTCCATGCATTACGAGTTTTATATGATCGTAAACGCAGCAAAACAAAGAACTGTGTTCCTATTTTCATTGAAGAAGTTTACTGTAGTCCATATTGATTGTTGTGAATGTAATTCACAGTTGAGCCAAAATAATGAGGGAAAAAGTTGAATAACAGTGCAGTAGAATAAATGAAACTCCAACAAACGTAAATAACTTTTTTAAGCTACTGCTGTTCTTTGAAACAATGGAAAATAATAATGGTTTTAGAAACTTGTTTTTCCGATTCTTAAATGAAAATTCCTTTCACTGAACTTGATAAGAGTACCAGCTCAAATTAAACTCAGTCTTTTTGTTTTTTAATGAATCTTTCACATAAACTATAAACGTGTTCATTTCATGCGTACATATCTAAGTCATTAAACAATTATTTAGGAATTTGTGTTAATTTGAAATGCAAATTCATCATTTATCGTTTGCAAGGTTGTTTTCTCTGTTACTTGCTAGAACAATTTCATTGTTTTTTGTGTGTGTGTGTTTTTTTTTTTTTTGCTATGTCGTGTTTCAGGAGCGTGAAACATTAGTGCAGACTGTTTAGCTCCTTACGTATTGATTTCCACAAAATCTCCTCCTCTGCCATTGTACTTTTCAAAGTGGAAACAACAGGCAGTAAATTATATAACCATATTAAATTACGAAAGCTATTCTGGATATAGTCAGCCTTAATTGCACGCCTGCTGGTCAAGAATGCATTATAAAGGATCTATTCGTTGTTCCTTAAACAGTTTTTAGCAGTCACACTCCTTTCATTTGCTTTACTTTGTACCGAACACAGAAAATAACCCGCCCTACTTAGTGCCGCCGGCGTATAAGTAATTACGTCATTGCATGAACTTGTAGCTAGGCAACAAGTTGGTACGTGATACATAATAATGAAAAGAACGAACGGGATCAAATAATCCAGAGTGGACGCCCATCAGGTGGCTAACCGCTCCGATGAAATAAATTTTGCTTTTTCGGTGTTTCGTTCGTGGTATTATCATCTAAGGACGCTACACTTTGTATCAGTTTATTTTCCCAAATTTAATAAGCATGCAACTTAATGTATGGGGGTTTAATAAGATATTAAAAAAATTCTAGCTGTGATTACTATCAAATATTTTAACATGGTAATTTTTGAATCATTATTTAATAATTCATACAGATTATACATACCAAAAAAATGTTAGTTTTATAAATTAAAGATTTTGACTACAATATTGTAGTCTCGCTTTTTATCTCTTGATGTTAAATTAATTTGCACCAGATATAGTCTTTATGGAGTTCTTATCCTTAAATTTTAGCTGAGCTAAACAGTTTTTCCGTTCATTCACAGAAACTACTTTCTTTATTGTAATAAATATTTATATACATTACACCCCTAATGCATTCTAAAATAACGTAACTTCATTGTTCTTGTGCAATTTTATAACTTTTACCCCAAATCATAGATAGGGCTACTTATATAAGTAATTCGAAAATTGTAATTTTGATAATTAAACATTTATTTGATTTTAAATATTTGTCAACTGAATATCATTATCAACTCACACCTTACGTCTCACAACAAAAATTGCACTTCTTGTTCAAATCGTCAGATTATAATTTATAACATACTGAGCTAATTCCTGAATGGCAATCATAGAGAACTGAAATGGTCTATACCATTTAAAGTCATACCGTTGTTATGTGAAATTTATAAGACGTGCACAATATATATTTATGCAGTGTACGCCATCGTGATACTTTAGGGATAATTATCATTACATACGTTATACATATACATATATATATATATATACTCTATATCTTCAGTGTTCTGCCTAACCCTTTGAACAGAAAATATACGTTGGCATTTAAGAAAGAGGCCTATCGTGAAATATTCTTTTATTCTATATAGGATAAGACTTTGCTAACTTTGCTTTTCTTATTGTCTGCTCAATCAAGGTATATTTCTGGCAAACCAAACTGCACTGTGTAAATGTTCTACAGATATGTTCTACGTAGACTGCGTATCAGCCAATAGTACTGGAAACCTACACAAAAAAGTGACGGGATCGTGACTGTTCACATATATATTCTTATCAATTATTCGTTCCTTCCAGAACAATATCTCTTAGGTAAGACAGTTACCCTAAGCATATAGCATGTGTGGTGAAATAATACATTGAGGTAAAAAAAAAAAAAAAGAGGCCGATGACTCACTAGCAGCCATAGCATATGTGCCTCGTCTCGATATGAAAATTATTAAGGTTATATGGACTTCAATATAAACCTAGAAGGTTAAACGGCGACAAAACAAACTAACCTACTAGTTCGCCAGTTCTTGTAAAGTTAATTTAAATAAATGATGATAAATAGTAAAAAATATATTAACAGTGTTAAACTAACAAATAAAGAAATGAAATAATGTTATGTTATTATTTCTTACTTGATGTTTGATATATATATATCTTCAATAAACACGTATAATAATTACAATACACTTACTTAAACTGATTTACACCATAAATATACTCTCCTGTGTGCATACCTGAGCGTTTCCATATTCTTTACAATACTGTATAATATATGCGTAGTTATATTTTTGATTAGTAAGATTGAAAAATTCATGTGTTTTGTTTGCGAATGCACTTTTCTGACAAGCTAATTGATGAAAGTGAGCTATATTTGGTGCACTCTTTGAGTTACGGCCAGTAACAAATCTGTAATTTGTTGCTCATGAAAGCCCAACAATTATCTCAATAACGGTAAATAATGATATTAGAAAATCGTTGTTGGAATGTCAGTTTGTGTAAATTAACGTTTGTTACATTATCTTCATTTCTACAGTTAAACCTGTTTAATAGGGACAGTTGCGCTGTGCTGCACATCACCGTAGTTTCTATGCTGTCTTGCAATTTCTAAAACAAGTAGCAGTGAAAGAGCTCATATTCTTCGCAAATGTATTTCTATGCTGATTATTGAACATGTTGAAACCTAATTTCAACCAATATGTGGTAATTTTGCAGTTTACATGTGTGCGATAAAACTATATGGAAAAGACGTACAGTTTCAAACTTTACTTTGAAGTAAAAATATACGGCATATGTTTATAATTAAGAACAACTTCGTGTTTTTCTACATAATAGATGGAAATGTCTTTTATGTAGAGAAACGTGAAGGAAACTGCGTAGTATATCTAGATGGAAAGATCCATTATATAGAGAAACATGAAGAAAACTAAATATTACATCTAGATGCAAAGAAAGATCCATTATAAAGACATACATGAAGAAAACTAAATATTTTATCTAGATGGAAAGATACATTATATAAACAGACATACATAAAAATATTATATCTAGATGGGAAGATGCATTATATAGAGAGACATGAAGAAAACTAAATATTATATATAGGTGCAAAGAAAGATCCATTATAAAGACATACATGAAGAAAACTAAATATATCTAGATGGAAAGACACATTATATATACAGACATACATAAAAATATTATATCTAGATGGGAAGATTCATTATATAGAGAGACATGAAGAAAACTACATAGTATATCCAGATGGAAAGATATATTATATAGACTAGACATAAAGAAAACTAAATATTATATCTGAATGGATAGATCTATTATACAGACAAACATGAAGAAAACTAAATATTATATCTGAATGGATAGATCTATTATACAGAGAAACATGAGGAAAACTAAATATTATATATTGATGGGAAGATCTATTATATAGACAAACGTGAAGAAAACTCAATATTATATATAAATGGAAAGATACATTATATATATATAGATATAAAGAAAACTAAATGCTATATCAGTATGGAAAGATATTATATATACAGACATAAAGAAAACTAAATATTATATCTAGATGGAAAGGAACAACCTCTTTCTTGAAGAAAAGTGTAAACCAGAGGTAAAAATAACACAACATAAAATAAAGTATGTACGTATGATATCTATATGTAATACCTGTAAAAGTCTGAAATCAAGGATCAAAATCCACCACTTCAGTAATATGAGAAAATTACAACCTGCGTTTGGTACTAAAGTCCAAAACGTGTTATGTGTGCACGTCTTTTCAACTTTGTTTTTCTTAGAATCGTGAACATGTTTTTTTGCAGAAATTATCGTTCATATTACAAAAGAGTTTCTTTTTTATGTTGTTAGTTTACTATCATTTGATTCGAAGCTCAATTTAACGCTAAACAGGATTCGTATTTCTCCTGTAACAGGTTTTTGTGTAGCCTAGTCCAGCATAAAAATAAACTGTGTTACTCCAATATCTGCTGCCTAGTCTACCATGAAACAGACGTAGTCTTTCGTGGATAGTGTAAAGATACTCGTCAGTCTATAAACCTGAAGAGTATTCAGTGTAAAATGTTTCTTTGTTCAGTGACTTGAAGAAAGGAATACAAAGAACAGCATTTTGAATTTTCATTCAACTACATCATAGATCAGATGTGTAGAAAAACTTAAGATGTAGTTCACGTGGTTCTGTAAACTTAACCAAGTACATCTTCCATGTTGCTAGTCCTCTCTTGCCAAGTAGTTTCTTACGTAGTTATTCTGTCGTAAAAAACGCTTAGATCGCAAGGTTGAGCTATTTCAAACGTGCTTAATCTTCAATAAAGAAATCTTCAAGGTTATATTTATATATACCTTACAAACGTGAATATCAAAATTATACAGTATTCACATTTTTTTGTTTTAAGAAATCAATACTTTTCATCCGTCTATCTGCTGTTAGCATGACCAACCTGAAACAGGTTGAAAACACTTATTTTTAGACAAGAAGAATATATAAATATGAAACTGAATTTTATTTTGAAAATTACGTAAAATATGTGTTTGATACATTAAAATACGAACAGGGCCCGGCATGGCCAGGTGTTTAAGGCGTTCGACTCATAATCTGAGGGTCGTGAGTTCGAATCCCCATCGTACCAAACATGTTCGCCCTTTCAGCCGTGGGAGTGTTGTAATGTCACGGTTGATCCCACTATTCGTTGGTAAAAGAGTAGTCTAAGAGTTGGCGGTGGGTGGTGACGACTATCTGCCTTCCCTCTAGTCTTACACTGCTAACTTAGGTACGAATAGCACAGATAGTCCTCGTGTATTTGCACGAAATTCAAATAAACAAACAAACAACCCACAAGGGTTAGAAACTTTCAAAGTATTCCAAAGGTATAACATGTATAATTACGTCACTTTTATGAAGTTAACTGGTATAGAAACATTGTAGTTAATTCTTCTTCCTTTCCATGTTCATCGATATTATTGTTTTCTAACTGAAATACACTAAAAATTACCATTTTATACATTACTGAATTTCCTTATAGTTTAATAGATATTGGTTAAATATGAAAGATAACATACCAACATGGATTGTTTATACAGAGGAGATAACAAAACTAAGTATGAATGTATTCTCAAAATGGCTGGTATGTGTTTTAAAACTTTAATTAAAATAAATTAAATATAATTAAATTATATAATATAATTAAAATAAATGAATGTTTTAATACCCGTACGAGCCGTCTTGAGAATACATTTTTATTTCAAGTGAATTTATCGGCATCACGAAGAACTAAGTATCCTTTTGAAAGTTAATAAAAGTAGGTAAACTGGGTAGCTGTAGTCACATTTTAATTCCATTGGTACTGTCATAGTCTAAGAATTTATACTGAATTATAGCAGACAGTGTGTTTTCTAGAATAAAATTGTTGTTACACATAAGTTATTAATAATGTACCTTTGCCACACATATCATACGAAACTTTAACCTTTAAAATTTACCTCTAAGACTAAATACGGAAAAAGCGTGTGTTTAATGGAATATCAAATTAATAAATATGAGACTCGAACTTTTCTAATTATTTCTTTTGAAAATAGATTAAAACACATACTACACATCCACTATTGTGTTATAAAGCGCGTCCCTCGCTGGTACAGCCGTAAGGCTACGGATTTACAACGCTGAAACCAAGGGTTTTATTCCCCTCGATGGACGCAACAGATAGCACGATGTGTCTTTGCTAAAAGAAAATCACACACTATCAAACAATTTAAGCTAGTAAATTCATCTTTCCCTAACTGTTTGTTTCTTATACCTATTGTTTAAAGTGTGTCTTAAAATGTGGGGATTAAACTGATAAATTCGACAATAAAAGCTATTGTTTATTATTGTACTGTATAATTACTCGCACATTGGGATTGGATCAGGTGCTCATAATGAAGCCAGACAAAAACGTTTAAATATTATATATGTGTACACTTCGTTGTTATTCTTTTCCTTATTTCAATAGAATATTGAAAACGTAATGATAAAAACATGACATAGGAAGCTCTTTAAAACTAGTCTCCTGCTGTTAAGAATATGATTTGGATATTTTATAAACTAATAATAACGTTTTAACACGATTTTAATTGCACTGTAGTCATAGTACTCACTTTTTTAATTTGAATAATGTATTTTTGAGATGTTAAGACATTTTTAAAATGTTTTTCCAGTACTAGTGAGTTGTGTGCTAAATAAATATAAAGATTAAATTTTCATGTAGTGTCTGTGTACAACAAAGTAATGAAGTTTATATATGAAGTAATGAAGTTGAGTATATCTCAACCGAGATACGGCATATTAATTTAGAAATTTCGCGGAGTTACATTAATGATTAATTAAAATCAGTAGTTCAGTTAGTTAGAAGTTTTATTTCTTCTGGTGTTAATAGTAGAATAGGTAGGAAATTAATGACATATTATATCCGTGTGTATTAAATTAGAAACCATTTAGAAAAACTGTATAAGGCACAGGATAACCGTTATCTATGGATGCCCTTATAATGACTTCAACTTCATTCTGCTGATCGAATAACAGTGATCTATTTTTAGTGTCTATGAACCTACAGGTAGAGAGGCTATTATTTTCTTGGTCGTGTCATTTCTATTTCTGGGAATTTGTAGAAGGATATTTATGCGATTATTAGTATTTGCTATATCCTTTTGATGTTACATCTATCTGTAAATGTTTAGCATAGTTTTTTTGTGTGTAAAGTATACAAGAAGTATGCGATCTTATGATTTCCTTTCTCACGTTGCTTGTTGGCTGTACGTGGTGGTTAGGTTAACTTGTTAAAGTTCAGAATATTGATTATCTATAGGTAGTATGCGAAACCCTACGCAGTTTGCCCGCTACTCCTTATTATAATGCCGAAGATAACTTTTTATAATAAAACCCAGCAAATGAATAAAACTGAATTATTTGTAGGTAAAATATGATGACCAAGTTGTTCATTTTGGAAGAGTTTCTATATACCCATCATAAAACAGAGTAGCTCATTTTTTCTTCTGTGCCCCCTTTGTTGTGCCAGCTAGGACACTAAACGACTACATGAACAAATTATTTATCAAAGTCCTTTACTCATTGTTTCCCATTATTTATGCGTTCTTCCAATTACATCCTAATTTTGTTTTAAATACGGTCTTTACTTCGTACAAGAAATTCCTTTGAAGGAGCAATTTACAAGTAAAATAATCTAAAGATCTAAAGAATTAAAATATAAAAGTTGATCATTCGTAAAAAATTCAATAGGTTACTAAAAATTGTCTCACTGTAATTTGGTTTGGTATGGAAATAATTGATGTGGAATTGTTATTCTTTACTTCGAATTGTTTATTTTCAGTCGTTGAAATTTTCTCTAGGATAAATCTACACCAAACGTTTTACTTTATACAGATGTACTTTATTGATTTTGTAATTTCGTAATATTACCATATTTTTCTATGAATGGATTGATTTGTTGTTCATAAAAACCCTACAGCCACATTTCAGATTCTGAAACTGGTGTTTAAAAAATGTAAAGTTTTTTCAGCTGCTCTTGTTAATTACTTTTAGTTTACATTGAAATATTAGTTTCAAAGTGAATATAATACATATATATTTCATGTATTTTAAATAAAAACGTATTTGTTTAATCTTTTCTGAAAACACTGAGAAATGCTCAGTTGCCGTTTCAAGTCTGTTTTGTTTTTTTTTGTTTCTGATACCAATATTAGTTCTACAAAAGACTAAAATTAATGCTAAGCTCACAAACGACAGAAGGCTAGAAGTTTTAACGTACAGCCTCGTGTTGCTGCTGTCTCTGATCTCCATCAGTCACATTAAAACGAACGGTAGGCAGACGGTATTAACCGTACAGTAGCCGTAGTCCACGAATTCTTGTTTTCCACGTCTAATTTACGGGTTTAAAAAAAACTATCTCTTATCGCGTTCAAATGGGAAAACTGAGCGATTGCTAAATTTTTCATAAAACGGAAGACTATCCGCAGAGAATTCATGCATTTTGTTACTCTCTTATTTCCTGTCCTCGTCTCCTTCGGCTGTTGCAGGACCTCGGCGTCTCCTGTAGGCTTCAGAGCAGTAGTAACGGTGACGTTTAACATGGCAGTGATGTCGTGTTGATACACTGAAAGGAATGAATCTGAACTACATCAGAAGCGATAGGCAAAACTGGATATGCTTCTGTGATGCAGAGACGTTTTAGTTTCTCTGTTGCCTTTAAAATGTTTTATTCTTGCTCGTTTCTCAGTAAAATCAGTGTAGAAACTAAGAATTAAAGCACCAGAATGTGTGTCATGAATGTATCGTAAATGTTTATCAAAACTTAATAGTTTTAATCTCCTTTTTCTGTAGTTGACTAATATTTTTATTCGGATTTTGTATTTTTGTTAGCGCAAATCGTTGTGATATGTAGCAATAATTAAACATAAATACGTGTGTTTATTGGTATAGATCTTCTATTACTGTGTCGAACTAAATGACTTATGGGCTATTACAGTCAACAACATTTAACTCTGTCACAGAATACAAGCAGAAAAACTCTTCTAAAGTATTTGTAAATTGATTATTTTGGTTGTTGTGATTTTAAATCAAACATCATATACAATTTCTACACTTGCTACAAAGGAATTGAAAACCATCTGCCTTCTTTAGACAGTAGTAAATATAATGATCACTTCTTCAGTATGTCTGTTGTTGTTTTTTTAAACGCCGATGGCTTGGCTTTGATTTCGCTAAAATTTTATGTGGTTGGAAAATTCTTGAAAGCTTACTTGTTTTGTATTTTACTTCAACTATTTTACTTTTTGGACTGATACAAAGTAACGAACTTAGGTGTTATAAGGAAAGAACAACAAAATATCTACATGTTTAGTTTTCTTATTCTGACGTTATTAGACTAGACTATTCTATGATGTTTAAGTTGGAACCAGTAATTATTGATCATGAGAACGCATTTAATAATGGTACGTTGGAAATGCTAGGACTCTTCTGTAGGTATGTAACATTTGTATCCAATAAATGTGTGAATATACTGCAGTTAAAATCATCGTATTTACAAAAGAAATTTTACATACGGAAAGGTAGTGACGTAAAATTCGGGTAAGTTTCTAAAATCAAACTAGATTTAACCATACAGTTGATTTCTACTACATGTACTAAGTACTGAACGCCCTCTTCTTTCTTCCTAGTTTCTTTATAAGAATAAAGAGAACTGAAAAACTTCGCATTTTCAGCTTTGATGCGTTATAAAAGCGACAGTCAACAAGCAGCCACGTTATTCGGTTTATTGACAAAATCGGCAGTTATGTCAGCGAGTGCTGTTAACCGGATGCCTTCTTTTGGTGAGTAGTTTGAAATTAGTGACAACTGCATCTGATTCTTGAGAATCACTGGCTTGACCGATTAGCCTGTGTGCGCATAAGGCACTGTTCAGTCGGAAAATCCCATTTACACTCATAACTTGACACGCATTTAGCTGTTTTTTTTATTTGATAGGAATAGAATATAATAGAAATCAAAAGGTAACTAAATTTATTTTGATAGTTTAACAGAACTTGGCAGTTAAAACGTTACTATCATTAGGGTCAAGTTATCCAAGGCCTTTGAGACTTGGAAATTTGCTAATTAATTGCAATACTGCAGTATGCTAGTTATAAATTTTAACAGCATCAACCTTATAAAATTATTATTTGTAGTATTTTATAGCTACAATTTAATTTGGAGTTGACGAATTTGATTAAAAGTAAACCAACCCATATGAATACAATCGAAATAAGTTTACAGTTTAAGAAGTTAATGACTCTGTTAATATAAAGCTAGCTTAAGATTGGTTAGTAATAATGAAACAACAACGAATCATAAATCGTCAGGTTATTTTGTGTGACGCTTCACTTTAACTGTCAAATTTAAAATCGTAGGTTCGACTCTGAACATGGAGGAGGGACGTTGGACAAATTTCCTTCACCTGTCTCATGGGAGAAAATGAAACGAAGTTGTTAACCCATTTTTAAAACCATATTGCTTTTTGTTAAATGTGGAATTTTCGTACAAACTAAATGTCGAACCGCTAGGATTCTATTAGACTAATGGCCCGGCATGGCCAGATGGTTAAATCACTCGACTCGTTATCTGAGGGTCTTGTGTTCGAATCCCCGTCACACCAAACATGCTTGTCGTTTCAGCCATATGGGTATTATAATGTGACGGTCAGTCCCACTATTCGTTGGTAAAAGAGTAGCCCTCTAGTCTTACACTCCTAAGTTAGGGACGGATGGCGTAGATAGCATTTGTATTGCTTTACTCGAAATTCAAAGCAAATCAAACTATTAGACTAGTCCATCTCTAAAAAACTATCGCAAGTACGAACACAAAATGTTTTTTTCCCAAATCTTCCCCCATTTTAGATAATGGAATTCTCGAAAACACGAACGTGACTCGCTTGTTTCATTGTCGTAGACTAAACCAAACGAAAGAAACCATCCTTTTGTTCTAGCTATGAACATTCGATTTTTTAAAAAGTAAACATTGAGAGAAATAAGAACTCATGCGCCATATACTATTTATAATATAGTCATTAAGGTAAGGAACAACGCTCCAATCAATAAAATATGTAAGCCCCCCAGTGGTGGGAAGAGCATAGATAGCCCATTGTGTAGCTTTGAGCTTAATTTAAAAAAAACTGTAATTAATTTAAAACTAATCTGTGTATAAAATATGCTAGTATTGTTTGTTTCTTTGTTTTTTAATCTAAACTATGGTAATTATATCGTTTTTTTTGTCCAAAAGCGGAACGAATTATTTTACATTTTCGTCGCACTGATATATTTGATATATACCATGGTAGAGTCGCCAACTCGTGATTGTTAGAATGTGAAACGTGTTATCGCACTGTTCGTTTTGTTTGTTTGTTTTTTTGTGTGCAAAGCAACACATTTGGCTGACGATCTTTGTTCTGTTCACTATGGCTTTGTATGTCATTAGACTTACCACTGACCAACTTGGGAAAGTGGTGTTGGGAGATTTGAAGTTTTATTTTTGATGGCTTAAATATCTATAGTTATTTTAAGTTAAAAGTAATTTTGTTTTTCTTTAATTTCGGCCTTGGATTTCCTAAATCTTTTACACGATATTTTTAAATTAATAAAAACAAAAAATAAATTTTCATAATATTAAATGAAATTGAAATTAACGATATTAAAAACTGTATAAGAAAAATATATCAGAAACTTTCAAAACACGTGGGTCTCGTAGTTTCTTGTTTTAGAGAAATAAAAAGGCTCCTCTGGGTTACACGTGATTTTCTTAATTTGGTAACTCCAAAAAATAAGATTACACAAGTCGTTCAGTGTTTTCTTTTCAATTGGTAATATTTCATTTGATAGAATATATCAGTATAAATAGCTTCTCTTAAGAATAAAGTGAAAATACACATTTTCTAAAACTTTACACAACTGAATAACTCTGTGAATGGTCTCAACATACTGAGTGATTGTGGTTTATCACAGCGTGGAAGAAAAATCTATATAAAATGAATCGACTCCTTTTTTCTTTAACATCGTCCAAACGCTTTCAGAATTTACTAAAAGATGAAAAAAATCTGTTCATTTATCAACTTGGAGTTATTTCAAAGAGAGCTGAAGCTCATAGTTTAACATTGGGCTACTATGTGAAGGCTACATCACGGTTATCTTTTGACTGTTTCTCTCTGTATTGAAACAGCTGAAGTATTGTATTGTAGTCTATACAGCCGATTTGTTTGACGAAGTGAAGATAATTCATATTAAAGATTAACCTTATCATTTTTTACGTACACAGTAGGTCACTTAGATTATTAGTTAATAAAAATATTAGTTGGAAAAATGGGATAAAAATAATAGAACAGCCACTGCGAACAAGATTAATTATACTGAAAACATGAATAACATAATACAGAACTGTATTACTTTAACCAATAATTCAACAACTACACAATAAGTGACATGGTACTTCTTTCTATTAAAGAGAGATAAAATCGTATTAGAAATTATTTACAAGAAAATCTCACTAGTTGCACTTCATACAGGAATTTATAACTGAAGTTTGACAGTTTTATAAGTAAAACAACTTCAAGGTCTTATTATAACTATTCACTAATCACTGCTATAAAACGGTTGATCGTCTTCCTCAATTCCAGTTATTTCTTCTTATGACGTTACAATTTAAAGGACAAATCTAAGAAACGTCTTTTGACTAAATATTTTTAAAGAATCAGATTTTGTTCTGAACACAGCAGCGCACTTTGGTGTATAATTTTTTGTATTAAAAACACCAAGATTAGCACATGTATAGATAATGAAACCAAAAGAAACAGCTCTGCTATCAAACTACATGAAAAAATTAAAAAATGGCTGCTAAGTTATGAATGAACTAAGGTTTTGCTATTAAAACACAAATAATAAATGTTTAAAGCTGTAAAATGTTAACATGAAGTTATTGTATTTTGAGGCACTAGTTTATAAATTATCAAGGTGATCATCAACTACTTTTCTTTAAAATTCATTTTCTATGTTTGAAATTTTCAAAATACTTTACCTTTATACAAAACACTATACTTAAATAAAGCAAAGATGTCACAACTGCTTGACTAGATCACAGTCTTTGAGCATCCTAGTAACAGAATAAAAAATCATCATACAAAATATTTTTTAACATTCTTTGTAAAAGGTACAATTAAATTAGCTCTGGGAACACAGGTTATATCCACTTGAATAATACTTTTTTTAAATTTTGCCAGAATGACTGCCTTTTTGTCATATACTTTGTCGCATGCTGTCTTCAACGTCGTCATTCCTACATCATTATCAAATACCCTAAACGCATCTCGGGCATGTTCTTAAGTATCCGGGTTACAAATGTTTGTCAACATTCTATCCCCTTCCCCCAAGTAGCACAGCGGTAAGTCTGCGGACTTACAACGCTAGAATCTGTGTTTTGATACCCGTGGGGTGCATAGTACAAATAGCTATTGTACAGCTTTGTGCTCAACTTCAAAACAATAACTTCTATTTTTCGGTTGTATACTGTATATCTGGTCTTCGTTATATCTTGTTAGTTACTCAAGTCGGTATTAGTACAGCATTGCAAGTTCAAAAAGTTCGAAAACAGACGCTGAATCATGCATCCTCCATTTATATGCAAAAACGGCTCGTTTGGGTTGAGAAAATATTTTACATAGAAGAGCGAACAACGTTTCGACCTTCTATGTAAAATATTTTCTCAACCCAAACGAGCCCTTTTTGCATATAAATTTCTCAACAAGTGGGTTTCTCGACATCACTGATCATGCATCCTCCAGTTTAAATTTTTCAATATATGTTACGAGTTTAGTCATTGCTTTTCCATGGATCTTTTTTCAAATATCATTCATTAAATTTTGATTATATCTTTTCTGTATGTGATTGGGACAGTTTAAATGATGTACAACATCTCGAGGAATAAGATAATCTGTTTTGTCAGCAACTTTGTGTCTTGTAATAGAAATGGAAATTTGCACACTTGTTCACTCTAACCAAAAGTAGTTACCAAACGTATCATCACAGAAAAAACAAAAAAGTCTATCCTGCGATGTAGATGCTGTAAATGTTCACAGTCATACGGTTTGTGTTTTCTGGTGGCTCATCATGTGTCTTTGTGGTATCGATATTTTTCGTCTTTCTATATGTTGGACTTTAATTTCGCTAAACTATTTATTATAATATATGTGTTATACAGTATTTCTCAGTTTCAATGATTCATATAAGTTCCGAGATTCTTCTAAGCTTAAGATATACTGATACGTTCTCGTAAATAGTCGTGTTCCTGGAATATTTTAATGCTAATCCCAACTTTACATCTGTTCGCTTTGTCTCTGCCGAACATTTCTACGCCTCCTGAGCTGCTTTCTCGCTAAATACACATTTTCCCCAATCAATTACTGCTGTTCCTCTAACAGGTCATATATCTTCCGGATTAACGTATCCATAAAACCAGCCCTATAGAATATTCATTCTGAAGTTCAAGCAGTTCTAAAAACTAAAAAATAAATAATTAATAACATTGGACAGCGCCAAGAAGCAGTTCAAAAAATGGTCAAGAGTTTTACATTTCTGTTGGATACCTAGAATTTTGTTTCTGTTTATTTTATTCAATTCCGCACGAGCTTATTCTCTGGCCGCCACTCATTCCGGTCCCCCGTTGGTACAGCGGTAAGTCTACGGATTTACAACGCTAAAATCAAGGGTTCGATTCCCCTCTGTGGACTTAGCAGATATCCCGATTTGGCTTTGCTATAAACATACACACACACACACACACACCCTCATTCCGAAATAAGAGACAATAGAGAAGGCAGTTAGTCAACATCACCCACCGCCAATTCTTAGATGTTACTCTGTACCAACGACTAGTAAGATTAACCGTCACATTATAACGTTACTATGGCTGAATAAGTGTGTATGTTCGTTAATGAGATTTGATCTCGCGGCTTGCAAATTCTGAGTCCATCGCCCTAACCACTAGACCGTACCAGTAGCTTGAATTTTGTTGTTTTAGACATTGAAATATATTGAAGCCCTTCCTCGTATGTTATTTAATTTTACGCAAAGCTGAACCAGAGTTATTTGCGCTAGCTGCCCCTAATTTAGCAATGTAAGACTAAAAGGAAGACAACTAGTCATCGCCACCCACCGCAAACTCTTGGGCTACTTCTTTAGCAACGAGTAGGGGGATTGACTGTCACATTATTGTTTGTTTTGAATTTCGCGCAAAGCTACTTGAGGGCTATCTGCGCTAGACGTCCCTAATTTAGCAATGTAAGATTAGAGGGAAGACAGCTAGTCATCACCACCCACTGCCAACTCTTGGGCTACTCTTTTACCAATGAATAATGGGATTGATCATCACGTTATAACGCCCCCACGGCTGAAAGGGCGCGCATGTTTGGTGCGAGCGGGATTCGAACCCGCCACCCTCGGATTACGAGTCGAACGCCTTAACACGCTTAGCTCTCTAAACTTTGCTACCATAAGTAAAGCAGAAGACGAAGAACATTCAGTGGTATAGTTATAATAACTAATCTGAAGCCAATCTTAAGTTAGCGAAATTCTTCCTATCCTTTTAATCTCAAATTCTAAGCTTCACAGAAGCCGACCATGAACTAACAGAGTTCTGCTTGTATTATTCTTCTCCATTTGGTTACTAATCCAATATAGCACTATATGGTTGCTTTTCATGTTTTAAACAGGATCTTGTGAATTCTATTACAGTTTCTTTATATATTTCAGCGACATTACAAATTTCAAAAGACAATATTTTAATTGTTTGTCTAATATTCCATAAATGATCGTGATATTCAATTCAACATACTTAACTACATTCTTTTGTTTGACTTCCATTTTGACCTCCCATTGCTGGGCTCTATAACGTTTTTCTTGAGTGGAAAAAAAAGAGAGATTTAAACGTGTTGTATTTATTTTATGACTTCTCTTCAACTGCACACGGATAATGATTGGAATGGCTTTTTATGGAGGCATAAGTGGTTGAGAAAACTACTACTTAATCTCTACATAATGTGTGTAGTATTGCAGCTTAACATTATAGTTTGAAGTTATTTAACCTCTTCAGAACACTTTACTTCATGCGACTTGAATTAGGAGCAGTATTCTGTTTTTGCCCTAAATACGTTTGTGGTTTTGTAAAACCGTTTGTATTAAAGGAAGACTCAACCAATTCAGACGTTTCAAAAAGTTTTCACGTTCACTTTTCGTTTCGGGATTTAACCTCAAATTTATTTTTAATTTCTAATATAATCTTTAAATCATTTCAAAAACTAGAAAATTGCGAATGTGTAAAAAAAATAATAAAGTTACTTAACGATCTAAGCTATGTTTGGTAAGCAGTTTCATACATAGGGATGAAATATTGGAAAAAGAGTGAAAACTAGAAATGAACATAGGTTTACTTTAAATTCTAAGTTTATTAAAATGAAAAGTAGGGTTGGTATCAAACTTAAACCTACTTTATTTGAACGTAAAAACATGAATGTGTGTTGATGGATTTACGCAACAAATTTACATCAGCTTTGCAAAAGAGCAGGAATTTATTTGAAACGTTTACATATGCTACCATTTATTTATGATGTCGATCTCCAATGAGCATACGTTGATGAATAATGATAATTTATATTGTTTGTTTACAGTCTGTATGCTTTATATCTTAAAGTAACTTAAATAAAAAACTGGATTCTCGTCGACATATCTTAGGGGAGAAAGAATAATTTTTATTTTTAACGATCACCAGCAATAATAGTAATAAATACAGAAAACGCACGACGATAAATCTGAAGAAAAATAGAAATACACTTGAATCAGCGAAAAATTGCTCGTACGTCCAGCGATAGTCACTGACTGACATAAATGATAGTCTGAAACTTAGTTTCATACATCATTTGATTAGCTAAGTATGATTAGTTTCGGTGACTTTTCAATCTTACAAAGTTTTTCTTTTTTCACCAATGAAAAAGATATAGTAGAAAAGTGGAGTTGACTGAAGATGTTGATGACTCTAACAAACAGAAATTTCTCATGATGAATGTTAAAAATTGGTATCGTTGTATTTTCCGAAAAATGGATGATAACAGTCCATAAAATAATTAAGTGAAACTTAATGTTTTTCTCTTAAATCATGCTCCATGTTGTATAATTATGAAACCACGTTGTTTGCTTGTAATAAATAAAGTTTAATTTTATTATAAAAGTATGGAGCCTCATACATTTTCACTTGAATGTTTCTTAAGAGTTTGTTTGTTTGTTTTTTTGAATTTCGCACAAAGCTACTCGAGGGTTATCTGTGCTAGCCGTCACTAATTTAGCAGTGTAAGACTAGAGGGAAGGCAGCTAGTCATCACCACCCACCACCAACTCTTGGACTACTCTTTTACCAACGAATAGTGGGATTGACCGTCACATTATAACGCCCCCACGGCTGAAAGTATGAGCATGTTTGGCGCGACGGGGATGCAAACCCGCGACGTTTCTTAAGAGAGTAAATTAAGCAACACATAGGCGGTTATTTCATGCTATGTTCATGAACTTAATTAATAATTAGAAAAAGACTGATAGATTAAAAATATATATATTTCAAAAGCCATAAAAACTCTATATCTAACCTTGATTATACGTATGCATATAATACTTTTCAAACTATATTTCAACAATTATAAAGAATGCGAATATTTTTTTTAATGAGCTTAACACGTTGGCTTTTATGTAATTCACCGGTGGGTCGTGATAGTCTTCCACTAAGACCCACACCAATCACCGGTGGATGAGTCGTGCTCTGTTCTCTTTTTAAAGGGGTACGTATTGGCTGGGACACAATGGTTACATATACAAATGAGAGTGGGTCATCAGGACAACATTTATTTTACAAGTCCACCTATGTTTTCTTAATTTTTTTTACGTTTTATGGATCTGATAGTTGTATATAGTATATAGAAATAGGTTAAGCAAATAACTTTATTTAGACATAAATGGATACAAAAACAAAAAATAAATTTTTCAACAAAATTGTTATTTTGGCATCGTAAATAGATAAAAAGCATAAAAAGATTTTTTAAACGAAGTGTTATGTAAATTTACCAACATGCTGTTTTCAAAAGAAATTAGAAAACAAATATCGTATAAAAATAATGAATAGCAAGAAAGCAGTACAAAGTGGCAGTCATTACTATAGGTATAATTTGAAGTTATATGACCTAATGTCTTTTATTGAAACAAGTAATGCAGAAACCGAGGCTACCTTCAGATTCATTACAATATGTGCGAACTTCTTTGGTCTAACTGTCCGCTTCTTTTGCAGTCATTGTCTTTCTTATTTCACTGTAGCAGCCAATGCATCTTTTACGAATTATTCTGTTAGACTTGTCTCTTCCAGTGGAAGTCGTCATGATATACCATGCGTCGGCTCTTTCTGCTGTTGTCCTTGGTGTTACTGCTACTTGAACATTTACTTGATACAGTGATTGAATGATTGATTTTTGAAACTCATGCTTTTATAGTTTTGTGTGTGTGTGTGTGTGTGCTATACTGAATAATACTAAAGCATACAACTGCTGTGTTTAACAAAACACAAAGGCAATCTTATGATATCATCTAATACTTTTCCTGTTTCTATGATGTTGTGATTGAGAACCATTTCTGTTTTTTTTTTACATCCACATCATTGATTCTCCGTGCAGTTTCCCTGAAATTAAGATCATGCTTCGTGAACAACATAAGAACATTACGTCTGTCCTTCCATTTTAGTATCACAATTGCATCATCTTGTTGGCGACCTACAATTTCTCCATTCTTTAGTTTTGCACTTACAATTTCCTTTGGGTTACCCTTTCTGTTTGCCTGTAATTTTCCCACAAGGTGGGTTCGATGCTTTAGCAGCTCCTTTAATAAATCGAATGATGCATATATATATTATCTCTAAGGATTGTTCTCCCTGGATCTAAATAGTCTTTAGCAAGATCGAGGACACTTTGAGTTGCATGGGTGAATCTATCTAAGGGACACTTTCACTATTGCTGTGTGTCATCTGTTCCAGAAAGAAAAGTGTTGGTATAGGTGTAATCTTGGGGATCACATAGTTTATACCGTTTCAAACCACATTTATGTGCCTTTTCAGGATTATATTGACGAAACACTAGGCGACTTCGTCATGGCACCATTGTTTCATCTACTGCACTGCATTTACCTGGAATATTAGCCCTTGTAAAATATTTTTAAGAATCTCAAATAACCTTCTAATTTTCCTAAGTGATCTCTCTCAGTTGTTTGATTATCTGCAAAGTTAACGAAATGTAGGAGTGTTTAAAACCTATTTCTTGACATTATTTGTGGAATGTAGGAATTCCTGTAGAAGAGATCTTTCTGCCAGTGGTAGGCGATCTTTGAGTATCTCACAAGTCCCATGTATATAATAATTCCAATAAACTTTTTATTTCTTCACAGTTAGTGTCTTTCCACATGCTTACCTTTGTGTTGTCAACTGTTTTGGTTTAGTGATAATTGAGATTTTTTTATTGAACTGTAAGATCATAAATTTTATCATTAACCACAAGCTCAAACGACTCGAAAGATATTAATATAACATTTGTAGATGATCCGGAACATGGTGCAATAAGTGATAAAGTTTTTTTTTGCTGTAACTGTTCACTGGGCGCCATCAATAAGATGGAGTGTGCTGCTGGGCATTATCATTAGTTTCAACTTCGGCTTTAAACTGTGTATTTTCAAAATCTTCAGATGAGGGAGCTTTCTTATCTTCTGAGTCGCAAGTTTCGTTACTAGGAGGTTCATAATCTAAATCTCCGTAATCTTTATTATCAGTATCTGAATTTTCCTCAATTTCCGAATAATCTGATCTTGACTTTCTTTTTTTAAAAAGCATAAAAAATATTTAATGTCACATCAGATTGGTTAGAACTCTCATTTTAACATATCTTATAGAAAAAATATTAAAAATATATGAAAAAGAGAAAAATAATTATTATACAATGATTCATATATAAAAAATTTTATGCTTCTGAAAATATATGAAAAAGATAAAAATAATTATTATGCAATGATTCATATATAAAAAAAAATTATGATTCTGAAATTCTAGCACTACCCACAGGTTGGTCATGTGGAACAGTAAGACTAAATGCGTTCTTAAGCCCCAAGCGACCCACCTATAGTTTGTGGGTCAAAAATGATCTTTACAACGTCTTTGACTCACACCTACCAATGATATAAAAAATAACACTCTTCCTGAAAAGTAATTGTAAAATGACTAGTGCAACCCTGAAAGTATCGGCAAAATAGGCTTGGGAGTCAACGTATTAAGTTATATGATGCTTATATGCGGATGATTTCATTTAACAAATTATATGTGTTTAGAAATAAACCGATGGAAAGGGACCCCTGAGTGGTGTATGGCCAATGAGCAAAACTTATCATGAGTAAAGTAATGACTATTTTTTTCGTAACGAATGTTCCCACAACTTGTATAAAATAGTTGATTTAGACTGCGAGTTCTTCCGTTTGGCTGTCTCGTCTCTGTTCCACAATTCAAAATAAGGCATCTAACCGATTAACATCTACCCCTGATAAATTAACATCAATCCATGTGACCATTTTGGCACTATATCTGAATAAGGTGCCATTCAGGTGGGACTCACTACATCTATTGTTACTTTACTTTGTCTCTTGGTATAAAGTTCTTAATTTTGCATAACTTGGGATGTTTAAAAGAGATAAAACCCTAGTAATATGACTCAGGACCCTCATTTTCTAAGGTATTAGCTAAAGAAACATTTTACCATAAAGCATAATATCACTTTAGTTACTTGTATCCGTAAATCATCTTTTTGTTAATGTTGTTTGTTAGTTTTGAATTTCGCGCCAAGCTACTTGAGGGCTATCTCCGCTAGCCGTCCCTAATTTAGCAGTATAAGACTAGAAGGAAAGCAGCTAGTCATCACCACCCACCGCCAACTCTTGGGCTACTCTTTTACCAACGAATAGTGGGATTAACCGTCACATTATAACGCCCCCACGGCTGAAAAAGTGATAATGTTTGGCGCGAAAGGGATGCGAACCCGCTACCCTCGGATTACGAGTCGCACGCCTTAACCCACCTGGCCATGCCGTGCCTTGTTAATGTTGATACTAAAACAATATTCCTGCTGGTATAATTGATTTAGGAGATAAACTCTTACGAAATATCTTTCTGTGGTTAATGTTAACGGCGAAAATTGCTTTCACTCCGTTTTCTCCTTGATTTAGCAATATATCTTTTCACACACGATTTGCGTTGATCACATATTGATTGTTCGCTATTTTTACGCCTTCTTTGCTGTTCCAAACAACTATCACTCGCCACATTGTATATGTTGACGAATTTTTAATTTTCACTTACGCCATCTTTGCCCATCAAAGAAGCTGCCATTCCTCTTTGGCCACACTGCTTATATTGATAAGTTTCTGAGTTTTAATACATTTACGCCCTTATTTCTCCATATTTATGTTGTTTTTTTCATTTTCTTACAACAAACTATCCCTTGCCACAATATTTATGTTCACAAAATTCTGATATTTCACTATTTTTATACATTTTCTGTTTAAGTTTTTACTATAGCTGCTTTTGTGCACTTTTCTCCTTCTAATTCAAGAGCAAATCTTCAGACGAAATATTTATGTTTATCAAGTTCTGATTTTTCCGAACCTGTCTCACTTTTTTATTCTTAGTTGATCTAATAAGATATTTTTGCCACACTATTTTTTTCTTTTTTCCACATTTGTCTTTTTTTTCTGCCCCAGGAAACTGCCTTTCGTCATTTTATGTGTATCATTGAAGTATTGATTTTCACTAACTTTAAGTCATTATTTATCCATAATCATTATAAGGATCAAGATTATAATGATCAAGCTGATCATTTTACTTAATTACTTAATTGCCATTATTTTACGAAAATTTTCCTGATCTTATGTTAATTTTTGCGAATCCAAGAAACTATCTTTTGTCACAGTCTTTATGTTGATCAACTTCTGAATTTTTCATAGTTTTAATCACCCACTGGGACTGCAGTAAGTCTACGGATTTACAATGCTAAAATGAGAAGTTGGATTTCCCTGGGTGGACACAGTAGATAGCCCGATGTAGCTTTGCAATAACAAAACACACGTGCCCATAATTTTGTTCCCTTCTTTGTTTTACAGTAGTCTTTATATTAATCAATTTCTAAATATTCCGTACTTTTATTCCCTTCTGTCGTCGACACTATAATTATATATTGATCAAGTTCTGATTTTTCTTTAAATTTTATGAAGTTTGTCTTCATCCTCGAAACTTATCTTATCTTATCCCACACTACATTGATCCAGCTTAAATTTCACATTTTAACAAAAAGTAATGTTAATTCATATAGAATTTTTCATCACTTTTATTCCATTTATTTTTGATCTTCTCCCACACTATATAAGTTAATCAACAATATTACGTCTTTTTTTAATGATACAGTAAACTATCTTTTCCCATAGTACTTATGTTTATCGCTCTAATCTTTCACTACTTTTAGCCTTTTTTATATTGATCTAAGCAACTATCTCTCATACACTGTACTGATTCATTTTAGGTTTTCCACCATACTTATGCTTTTTGGTTTTTGCGAATCCAGGGATCTTATTGTAATTACATTTCCATCTTTTTGCACTGATCGAAAAAACTTTATCTTTTCGAACGTCATTTATGTTGATCAGATTCTGATTTTTCACTAATTTTCTTTCTTTCTTTTTTTTGCTGATCTTGTTTGTTTGTTTTTTAATTTCGCGAAAAGCTACGCGAGGGCTATCTGGGCTAGCCGTCCCTAATTTTGCAGTGTAAGACCAGAGGGAAGGAAGCTAGTCATCACCACCCACCTCCATCTCTTGAGCTACTCTTTTATCAACGAGGCCCGGCGTGACCAGGTGGGTTAAGGCGTTCGACTCGTAATCTTAGCGTCGCGGGTTCGAATCCCCGTCGCACCAAACATGCTCGTCCTTTCAGCCGTGGGACGTTATAATGTTACGGTCAGTCTCACTATTCGTTGGTAAAGTCGAAGTTAATTCAGTGAAATTAAACGCTTCGTAATGTTCGAAATTTTCCGATCAATAGGTATAAATCACAATTATTGCTTCCGAGGCTTATAGCACACTGACTGTATTTAACTAATAATACTCTATTACTGTCTCTTGGCTAGCTGCATTTATACGAATCACACGAGTTTCTAAAATGTTCAACAAAGTTCGAACACGCTAACTTTTTTTGTAAAACAAATATTGTTAATTCTTACTCTCAAGAAGCTTCAATAAATTTACAGAACAGACGGGACTTACGCAATACACATCCAACAATATACGTCACATCCATCAAACAGAAACACACGTAGGTATTAAAATAAACGTGTAACGGTAAATCAGTTAAAGTCTTTTTAGTTGATCCAAAAGCTATCTTTTCTTTACATCTAATGCTGTTTAATTATGAATTTTCTACTACCCATTCCGCTTTTTTATCTATGGATCTACCTTAATATTAATATCATGATATCTGCTAGCGCAGATAACCCTCGTGTATGTATCTTTTCGAGAAATTGAAAAACAAACAAATCTTCACCACACTAACTATTTTGATCAAGTTTTGATATTTTTGTAATAGTTATGGTATTTTTGATCACATAAACTATTACTCTACAAATAGTTTTTAATTTCTCTACCTCTCTCATCTTTCTTGTTGGTCTAAGAAACATTCTTTCATAACACTTTTTATGTAATGAACATAATTTATTCAACGTTTTAACGCTTCTTTGCTGATCAAAGTAACTGCATTTGCCTTACAATTGATGTCGATCATGTTCTTGTTTTTACTGCGTTATGCCTTTCTTTAACCCTTTCACTACACTACACTATATTGAGCTTGAATGAGTTCTAGTTGTACGCCACTCTTACTTGTATTTATTTGTCCATCCAGGACTTTAATTTTTCGTCACATTATTTCTACTGATGAAGTTCAGATTTTTTTGTTAATACATGTGTTTGGTTGATCCAAAAAACTATCTTTCGCTACAATGTTATGTTGATTTAGCTGTGATATTTCAGCGCTTTTACTTTTTTACTTTTTGCTACCTTAAAAGCTTTATTTTGCTACACTATTTTTGCTGTTCAACTGCAATTTTTTTCCATACTGTACACTCTGTCTTTTAATATTTCATTTATATCGTGAAGTTTTTATTTTTCACATATCTGCATAATATTTTCTTACCCAAGAAATTATCTTTTGCCTCACAATTTCTTGGAATCAGATTTTGATTATTCACTAATTTTAAGCCTATTCTTTGTTTTGTTACTTTTGTCTTGTTCTTTTTACACAACAATTATATGGATTTTGTTCATCATATTAAGGCTTTTCACTACTTTTATGTTTTTTCTTGCTGACTCAATAAACAAATGCTGATGACACTGCGATAGTTTGCTACTCTTGTACCTTTTTACTAATCTCGTAAATTATCTTTTGCCCCAGATTTATGTTTATCAGCTTTAGGATTCTAACTACTCTAGCTGCTTTTCTTTCATATCCAAAGCTCCGCCTATTTCCTTACTATTTTTGTTGATCAAGTTTCTTATTTTATCTAATTTGATACCTTTTTGGTTTATTTCGCCGTTCTATTTATCTTTCTTAAGTTTCGATGTTGTACTGTTTTACCATTTACTTTGCTAACCTGAGAAATTATTGTACACCACATTAGTTGTATTAATTAAGTTATGACTTTTCACTGTCTTTATACCTTTCTCGTTTATCCAGTAAACTAATGTTTTACCCTAGCATAAGATGAAATTCTTATTCTTCACTAAATTTATCATCTCTTCCCTGATCGAAGACTATCTTTTGACAAACTATTTATGTTGATCAGGTATTTTTATTATAGTTTTTTTATCCAAGAAACTAGCTTTATTCACAGTGTTGGACCATTGCATGTTTCACGTTTTATAAAAAAAAACAACTTATGTTTACTTTATCGTATTGTTTCTCTATGTGTACTCTTTTACATCTATACCTTTTTTCCTGATTCAGTAAGTTATCTTTAGTCACCTTACTTATATTTATCAAATCCTAATTTTCACTACTTTTGTATCTTTATTTTTCTGATCCAACTAACTAGCTTTCGTCATGGTATTTATTAAGTTCAAGATCTCATTGTAACTAATTTTCCATCCTTCTTTTTCGTTCAAGAAACTGCCTTTCTTCGCATTATTTAAGTTAATCATTTCATGATGTTTCTGTAGTTTTACGCCGTTTTTGCGTGATCCAAGAAACTATATGTTCTGCTATAGTATTTTGCTGATTTTTCATACTTTTACACCTTTCTTTCATCACTTAACATATCACACAAGTGTGATTTTTTCAGTAATTTTTATGAGTATTTGTTTGTTTTTGAATTTCGCGCAAAGCTACAAGCCATCCCTAATTTAGCGGTGTAAGATAAGAGGAAAGGTAGCTATTCATCACCACCCACCACCAGCTCTTGGGCTACTCTTTTACCAACGAATAGTGGGATTGACCGTCATATAATGACGCCCCCACGGTTTATTGAAAAAAACTATATTTGACTATTCCTCAAAATATATGGAATTTTATTTTTATCTCTTTTTTCATTCTTTTTGCGATTTTTTTTCAGAACTACGAAAATAGCATATGCCAGATATTTTTAATCAACTTCTGTATTATTATTGTAATATGTTTAAATTAGTCATTCGTTATATTTTTATGACGATCAGTTTATGATTTTTCACCACTGTTTTCCTCGTTCAAGAAAGTATCTTTCCTTATACTATTTATTATGAGGAAGTTTTGATTTTTTTATCTAATTTTGCGCCATTTCTCGGTATGTATGCTTTTCATATGCTAGTTTCCTATTGCATTGGTACCATTTTCACTGATGCACAGTGGTATGTCTGCTATCTCACACTGGGAGAAACTGGGATTCGATACCAGTGGTGGGCAGAGCACAGTCGACCATTATGTAGCTTTGTGCTTAATTTCAAAACAGTCTTTCACATTTTATTACACTTTTTTTGCTTTACTTTGTTATGCTCTAAGAAACTATACTTTGCCATGTTATTTATATTGATTATGATCTGATTTGTCTCTATAACATTTTGTTAATCCAAATAATAATGTTTTTCTACACCACTTATGTTTCTGATTTTTCTCCAACATTATACCTTTCCTCTGATGCAACAAATATTTTTCGCCACAATAATATTTATTATATTAATTAATTAATAATTTTTAATTACATCCTCGTCACACCAAACATGCTCGCCTTTGCAACCGTGGGGGCGTTATAATGTTTCGATCAATCCCACTATTCGTTGGTAAAAGAATAGCCCAAGAGTTGGCGGTGGGTGGTGATGAATAGCTAACTACCCTATAGTTTTACACTGCTAAATTATGGACGGTCAGCACAATTAGCCCTCGTGTAGGTTTGCGGCGAAATTCAAAAACAAACAATTTGTTAATTATATTTTCACTAAGGTTTCTTTCTATCAACGCTTACGCTTTTTGCTAATAAAAGAATTATATTTCTTATATCACTTATGGTTATTCATTTTCTAATTTTGCTCCAGTTTTATGGCTTTTCTCTTTTCTTTTTTTTTTAAATTAATCCAAGAACATCATTTTCTCACACTATTCATACTGATAAAGTTCTGAGATTTTACTACTTGTCTACCTATATTCCTTATCCAAGAAACTATATCTCTTTCAGTAGTAACTTTTAATCAAGTTATAATTTTTTTTTACAAACTTTAGGTCTTTCTTTTGCCACAGAAGATATATTGATCAACTTCTGTTTTTTTACAATGTTATGCCCTGAAACTGTGTATTACCATTTGCCAAACATTTTATGTTGAACAAGTCTTAATTTGTCGCTACTTTTAAGACTTTTTGTAATACAATAAGTATATCTCGTAACATTTTGGGGGGGAAATCAAGTTTAGACTTCTACTTTTACGTGTTTTTTTCATTGACTGAAGAAACTCCCTTTGACAATTTGTCACGCTATTGATTTTGATATTTTATTTTATATTTTTACGAACTTTTTTTCATAACTACAAAAATACCTTAAGCACGAAGTTTTGTTGATCAAGTTTTGATTTATTTGTACTTTTATGAAAGCCTTTCGCTACACTTATGTTGATCAAATTGTTTGTCTTCTTTTTTTTTTGCGAAATCAAGAAACTATTTTTCTCTCACACTAGTTATATTGACGTCCTAATTATATGTCATTTGTCAGGTCCAAAAATCTCTTTTTCTCACAGTATTTATGTTTATCATGTTCTAATTTATCACAAGGTTTACTCCTGTTTTACTTATTTAAGAAACCATCTTTTGCCACGTTATTTATCTTCTGATTTCTCTATTATTTTACACCTTATATAGAGAACCTACAACCTACATCATTCTATAATACGTACACGTATATTAATAAAGTTAGTTTTTACTACTTTTAGGCCTTTTTCACTAATTCAAGAAGCTATCTTTCACTACTCACCTTATTAATTTTCATCAGGTTCTTTTTTCACTATTTTACGAGTTTTTCCGGTCTAAGAAAGTATATTTTGCCATTTTATATAGGTTCATTAGCTCTTGATTTGTCACTACTTTTTGACATTTTTTTCCAAATTCAAACAGTTTTATCCCACACCATTTATATTCGTAAATTTTGATTTTTCTACAACTTAAACCATTTTTCGTATCCAAGAAACAACCTTTTCCCAAAGTATGTAACATTATCATGTTATGGTTTTTAACTATTGTTATGCACTTCTTTCTTAAAAAGTTAAATATTCTGTTGAACAACTTCCGGTTTGTCACTACTTATATGTTTTTACAAAAACTATATAACGCATTTCGTATTTTTCTCCACTTTTATGTCTTTACCCTTACACCACACTCTTACGTTTTCTTTTTTTTCGGGGGTGGGGTGCGGAGGTAACCTGAAAAACAAATTTTCGTCTCTGATAAACCTGTGTCATTAATTCTACGCTTTTATATTGATCCAAGAAACTGTATGTTTACACCAAAAACAAGCACTACTTTTAGGTGTTTTTTTAGGAGGGTGGAGGCTAATAAAAAATTGTCTTTCTCATACTACTTATGGTGATTCAGTTCCGAATTTTTGTTACATGTACAATGTGTTATTCATCGGAAAAATAACAGTCTTTCACCAAATTAATTTCTTTCATCAATCCCAAGTCGTTCATTTTGTATACCATTCTTGCTGATCAAATAAATTATCTTCTAACACTCTGCTTATTGTGAATAACTTTCCATTTCCTCACTACTTTTGCACTTTTTTATTCTGAAGGAGAACCCTATCTTTCGATACATTTTTATGAAGTTTTGTTTCTCTCTAATGTTCGGCACACTAAACATGCTCGCCTTTTCAGCCGTGGGGGCGTTATAATGTAACGGTCAATCCCACTATTCGTTGGTAAAAAGAGTAGCCCAAGAGTTGGCGGTGGGTGGTGATGACTAGCTGCCTTCTTTCTAGTCTTACAGTGCTAAATTAGGAACGGCTAGCGCAAATAGTCCTCGTGTAGCTTTGCGCGAAATTCAAAAAACAAACAAATTCTCTGATGTTTTCACTTGTTCTGCGATCCAAGGAACTCCAGTTTATGTTGATTCATTTCTGATTATTTGCGATGTTATGTTTTTTTGGTGTTTTTTTTGCAGATCAATAAATGAACATTTACTATGTTACTTATGTTGAAGAAATCCTGACTGTCATTACGCTCACTCCATTTTATGGCTCAAGAAATTCTTTCATCAATTACTAAATAATTTATTCTTATTAAATTTCTGAGTTTTAGACTACGTTTACGCCCTTATTGCTGATTGAAGAAATATCTTTCACTACAAATTTATGTTCATCAAAGTTTTTTAATGTTGACTAGTTTTACACCTTTATTTAGACACACTAATTATATCATTATTTCTAGAAACAACTTTCTATTACACTATTTATGATGGCGATGTTTAGATCTTCTTACAATTTTATGCCTTTACTTTGATCATATAACAATCTTTAGGCAAATATTTCATCAAACTAATTATATTGAGCAAGTATTTACTATCATTATTTTTACACACTTTTCCTGACCAAAAACACATTTATCACTAACTGATTATGACGATCAAGTTTCGGTGCTTTCACGTCCTAATTTCGCCATGCTAGTTTTTATCAATAAATTTAGATTTTTCACTACGCTTAAAACTGTTTTGCTAATTAAACAAATAACTCTTTGACATACTATTTATGTCGAAAAAATATATATATTTTTAACCATGAAGCTATCATTTCCGACGCTGTTTAGGTTTATCAAAATGTTATATTTTAGTATTTTAACGCCATTTTCACTTATTCAAGAACGAATATATTAATAACATTTAGCAATTTCACTACTTTTGTTTTTCAGGTTCTGATTTGTCAGTATTTTTAAGTTTCTGTCTGATCCTAAAATCTATTTCGTCACGCTATTAGTATTAGTCATCTTCTGATTTATACCAATTTTTACACCATTTCTTTTTCATTCTACAAACAATTTTTCAACAAACTATTAATGTTGATGGAGTTCTAATTTTTCACTACATTTGCGTCTTTTTTGCTGATCCAGTAAACAGTTTTTCTCGCAGTCTTTATGTTGCTCAAGTACTGATTTTGTACCATTTTCACGCTATTTTTCCTTTTCTTGGCTATTCATGTTGATCATGTTGTGATTTTTCAGTATATCATTGTTTAATCAAATTCAATAACTACTTCACAGTCATTTCCATTAAGAGTTTAAGAAATTTAGACTTAAGTGCTGTATCAAACTGGAAAAATTTTCCAAGAAAACCTCTAGTTAATACAATATTCGAGTACAAATTCAGTCAATATTGCTTTCGACTTAACATGTGGATATACTTTATAAGTCAGGCCCGGCATAGCCAAGTGGGTTAAGGCGTTCGACTCTGAAGGTCGCGGGTTCGAATCCCCGTCGCATCATCCATGCTCATACTTTCAGCCGTGGGTGCGTTATAATGTGACTGTCAATCCCACTATTCGTTGGTAAAAGAGTAGCCCAAGAGTTGGTAGTGGGTGGTGATGATTAGCTGCCTTCTCTCTAGTCTTAAACTGCTAAATTAGGGACGGCTAGTGCAGATAACCCTCGTGTAGCTTTGCGCGAAATTCCAAAAACAAGCAAACATACTTTATAAAAGTATTTTTTTAAACAACCAGATATTTTTAAGACAAAGAAAAGTTAACGTTAACAGTTTGAAGCTTTGTTAGAGCAAATGTTCATCTCTGAAAATGTTTCATCGTTTACTTCAAATAGGTAATTATTAGAATTGACGGTCATTCCTGTGTGAAAGTTTCCTCTCCGCCCTCAACTGTTTTGTTCATGTTAAAACGCTAGCCGGATCGATTACAATCCTTTTTATCCTCGCAAGGCGAGAACACGTCTTGTGAGATCGAACCGCTCCCGGTGGTTAAGACTCGTTCATTGTTGGTAGCCGGTAAACCTCATTCATCAATGTCTTCATGAAAACTAAACCTCGTGGCTCTTGCTGAGAAGCGGGTCACATTTTTCAACTAAATACCGTATGTAATGAGTGGGTTTCATCATTTTCCAAGTTGCTTACTGGATCACACTTTTCTCGCCCTTAGTCTTTCTTGGAGGAGACAAACAATACATAAAGTCCAAACGTAGTTGGTAGCAGCATCGAAAAGTACCTCTACGATACTAAACTTTTGAATAAGTTTACTTGCATAAGTTTTAAGTGAAATGCCAATTTTTTTCATATGTTAATATGGGAACTCGAGATGGAGTCTTTTAACGAATTAAACGTTGAAGCAGTCACAAAGTTTGACGATGAATAGATGAGTGGATTGAAAGACAGATGACGTAAAGGGGGAGAAATGGTGTGTTTTTTTTTATTGTACGCTATACTCTGTAGTAGAGCGTTTTCGTTGTTATTAGTTAACTGTAATAATATAATCAGTGTTACACAGCAGTGTAATTTATCTTATTAATAATATTTTAATTAAATGAAAATATAATTAAATATTATGCAATCATATAAAAGTGATATATACAGGTAGAGTATAGTTGAATAAAATTACAAACTACTTTTTTCTTTGCTAGAGAACTACGATTAGAAAACTGTAATTGTGTATGCAGTTTACTATACTGTTTTCATCTGGGGCTATAGAAGACTAGTTCACGTTGTAATGGAACCAGCTTTTGACGCTTCAAGAGCCATTTGAAACGTATTTGAAACACATTGTCGCAAATTATGCCTCTGTTACATTTTAAAAACTACATTTTTTCTTAAAACAATCAGCATATAAAGTTAGAAATACACGATTACACGTATTGTTTGTTGAATTTCACGTTGTGGTACACGAGGATTGTCTGCGCTATCTGTCCCTAATTTAGCAGCTAGTCATCACTACCCAACGCTAACTCTTGGGCTACTCCTTTACCAACGAATAATGGGATTGCCCGTAACATAATGACGCCCCCATGGATGAAAGAGTGAGCATGGTTAATATGACGGAGATTCGAACCTGCAACCCTGAGATTGCGAGTCAAACACCCTAACCACCTGGTTATGCCGGGGAATTTATTGTATCATACGTATAGGGCCGTAACCAGTTACACAGACTTAGTGAGGTAAACACATTCCAAAACCTAATGTTTAAAAAAAATGAAAAAAATAATTTGTTTAACAGTTTATATGTAATATTTATGTAATTCTATATTACTGTAACTGAGGAACATTTATAATTATTTTATAAATATATTTCTGTAAGCGGTAATGATAAATAATTTAAAAATAAAATGTATAACCATAAAACAGCAATTAACTTTTTTATCACTCTGGTATTAATTTTTATTTTAAAAAAAATGTTCACAGAAAGTTAGGCGTTTGATTCAATATAGCTACAACGATAGAATAAAAGGGTTTCATTCCAGCATATTTAAATCACAAAATCTAGTATTTTTAGGTCCAGACAAAATACTGAAATAATAAATATACAAAGATAATATCGATTATGCCTAAAATCTTGTATCTTTCTCGCATGATTTTTATGTCCAAGTACAAATAGGTATTAGAAATATATCATTATCAGTCTTAGTTGTAGGGCTCGGCGTGACCAGGTAGTTTAGCGCACTTTACTTACAAACTAAGGATCGCGAGTTCGAATGCGCGTCCTTCTTTGGGGGTGTTATAACGTGTGATCAATAGCATTATTTATTGGCAAAAGAGTAGCCCAAGGGTAGTCTTTTAATGCTAAAGTTGGAACGGCTTGCGCAAATAGCCCTCGTGTAGCTTTTCACGGAGTTCAAAACTAACCAAACTTAATTGTAGAGTTGAAGGTGGCGCTAATGACCCCTTAATTGCAAGGCGTTAAGCACCCAAGAGTTATATTGCAAAGCCAACATTAATAACAAAATTGTGAATTATCTTACTTCCTTCACAAAATTTGATAAATTTCCGAGATGTTTGTACAGGTTTGCTTGACTACTTAAAGTTCATCTTCCGTGTATATATATATATATGCATATATTGCGTTTGTATGTTCAGCAGAAGCGCTCGTGTTACTTCCTTAATAACTATTTAATGTAAGAAACAAATTTATATGAAAAGATTCTCAAATAAAGTTTGTCTTTAAATATGAGCTAGGATTACTTCCATTCATAAATGTTTTACTTTCCCGGTAGTTATTTCTTCAATTATTTATTATTCAAACATGCAATATTTGCTTATTACGGAAGTGATTACTTTTACCGCGTTTTAACACCCTGACACGAAAACCGGCTACCGATGCTGTATTTTCTCTACATTACAGGTTTTTCATATATTGTTATATCGAGTTATACGACATTTTATAAGTTTGGTTCACGTCTTGCTGTTTTTACTGACTTTTATTAGTTTTTGAGATGATTTATATTTACATTTAGTTTTCAAAGAAAAAAAAAACTTTTCGCAAGAGTTGAAGGAAACAAAATCGGATATTGTACAATTTTTATATGTGTTTCACTATTATTTTTAGCATTTGATTTCTTTTTAATCGCCCTGAAAATCGTACACAGGTAAACACAATGACTCATGGAGCAATTGTATTGTCAAGAGAGGTAATAGCTCACACGGTTTTCTGTTAAATTCCACAACATACAGTTTATTGTTCGACATACTCAGGTTAAGAGAGTGGCTAAGCCTGTTGTACCGACATCGCAATTCGTATCATGAACCCTTGCTGACCAATAGGTCACATTCGAAAGAATGAGTCCTGATAAGGGCTATGTATGGCTCTACTATGAAATCCAACCACTAGAGCACACATGAGAGCCTAACATGTACCAACTACAAAAGCATAAGCTAAAAAATAAACTCACAATTAAATTATGTTGTTTTCTTCCTGTCACCCGCAGAAAGCACAACTATGGCGAGCATAAAGCGCGAATGTGATGTAAAAAGAGTATACAGAGATATGAAGTGCTCTAATCTACAATGTCCATTTTATCCTGTCACTATAATGTCGAATCTGTTTGTGTGTTAATGATTTATTTTTGGTGGAAATCGATACGATACAATTCTCACAATATGTACACCATATAGACAAACACATTGTACAAATCTTCATATGGACTTGCTTAAAGGTACGACGATACCTGGACTATTAAAACATACTGTTTCCTTTCCCAGTAGTTTATTGTTTACCGGATCTAAGGACCAAGAATAGCCCTTAATGGGGACCACCCTTTAAAATAACCTATTTAAATAGGATGTTGTAAATTAAAATCAAGACAACATTCTTCTTGAAAGTTCGTTCTTGTAATTTTACTGCAAGCTTGATTTTTGGTTTCTTTTTTGCATTCATTGAATTTCGCGTAAAGCTATTCATGGGATATTTGTACTATCAACCCCTAATTTTGTAAGTGGCAGATTAGAGGGAAGGCAGCTACCTAACAGAACTAGCCGCATTCTCCTGAACTATTGTCAGATTGATTACACAGATTTGAAGATTTGACCACCACTCTTTTAACTTACCCGTGACCCCAAATACAGAGCGATTTGAGGTTAGAGAATGTAACAATTCGCGAACCTCGGAAACCTCGGATCCACAATCCGATACTGGTCAGCACTCGGTTCTTTACTTGGCGTCGTTTTCTCTAATCGTATATATGTTTATAAAGCTGTAAGAAATCGATCTATCTGCCCAAGTTATTGTTATTCTTAATTTTTCTATTTATCTTCACTTAAGAAAAGCATAAGTAATAATCATTTGCAGCTTGCCCCAGTTAAAAAAGGTAAAATATCATTGGGATATATATGGTATTTTTTTCCTCTTCCAGTCATTGATTTTAGTGTAACTTTAATGGAAGTGTTTTAAGTTTTTTAAATGATTTATTGTTTGTAATCTCGTAATGTTCAAAATCAGAACACGTACTTGAGAATCAATTTCATTAGACTCTGAAATGTCTGAGACATAAAAAAATCGTACGTGAAAGAAAGACTGAAGTAGAAAGTCTGAACGTATAATTACCTGTAATTAGTCCACACTTCCTGAACAAGATTCTCCGGCCTTAACTAATCACTTGATTAATAATGCACGACATTTTTCCGTCTTGCTGGACTTTGTATTAAAGGCGTGGCTTTCCATCGCATTGAAGAGGTCGTTCTAGTTTCCCTTTTTCATGGTATGGCTTATTGTTCTATGTTTTTGATAGTCTCCATCAGGAAACCCCACTGATCGATACTTGCAGACAATAAAGCATTGCACATCGGGAATGTCATTATCCATTACTTGTAATGTTGTCTGGCGTTTGGGAAGTAAGTGGGCTGCTTTCTTTTCTAGATACTGAATGTGTACACTGTGTATGAGATACTGCTTACGTTAGTATCATAGAGGATATTGCTGTTTATTTGGGGTAAATCAATGTAAAAGATATAACAAGGGTATTTCCGTAGGGGGGAGGAAATGAATAAAACCCCTTGTGGTCCATAAATAAACATTGGTTCCACGAGAAGCCATATCTACATGCAGTTTAACAGCAAAACCAACATCCTCGGAACAACCATAGCGTATTCATACGTACGGAACATTCAATGGTCTCGTTTCTCAGTGCATTGTATATTGGCAAGTACCATACTGTTCTATAAAGCACTGATTACAGAAAAGCCATACTGTAAAACCACATTTTCTATCGTATTCTCGTTTACGCTGAGGCCACTAAAATATTGTTCAGAGCGCTGCGGCTGTTGGTTAACATCTACATTCTCTTAGCTAGTGTGATACACTACGTTTGGTTTGGTTTGGTGTTTTATGGCGCAAAGCAACTAGGCTATCTGTAATATGATACTGAAACTGAACTCATATGAGTAAGTAAAAAGACATTTACATAAGTATGCTTGTAGCATTCACGTAAACTTTAATTAAGTAATGAGTACATGGTATCCAGTTTAATTTTAAAACCTGTATCAATAGTTATTTCAACTTACATCATACAGCATGTGCAGTTTACGTGTGTATACATATGCACACGAACATACATCTAAGAAAAATACCACAAAAAGAGGGAGCTACCCTACAAAAAATTCCTCGCTACGCTCACGTATAACCTCTTTCATCGAACAGTGATATATATGTTTATAGGTAACTTTCTATAGCTAGATAAATAGCTGAAGCAGACAAAGACACACAGTTCTACTAGCAGTTAAAAGTACTGTTTTTTCTATTAGCTTCACTGGAGAGCAGATAGCTCTCGTGTAGCTTTGCGCGAAATTCAAAACAAACCAAAATCTTCACTGGTTACCAGCCTTACTTGTAAAAACGCATGACTTTTTATCAAAAAGTTAAAAAATTGAATTATATTTAAAAAGTTAGCAGCTGGACAAGTCGTATTGGTGACTTTTGTACAGCCTACATAAAAAATAATTTCATTATGGCAATTGTTCTCATTAGTTAGATGCATGAAATAATTACGTTTCGAATAAATGCTACATCCCCAGTAGTTTACATGTAAACAGAGAACTATTACCTTTAAATAAACCTTACTCACTGGTTAGCTAAATTTCTTATCTGATTCTTAAATGATTTAGTATTTTACAAAAACATTTCACTTTACAGTTCTGTGTGACGTAAAGGTGAGTGTGTACTTATTTTGTAATTTAAAATCTCCTTATTAAAACTTGAAATAATATTTCTATGTTTTGAACGACAAACATTTGCTACTAGAGAAAACTCAAGTCATTCTGGCTAATTCCAAAGTTACCGATTTCAAAAAGTTTGTCATAATTTGTACATCACCTCTAAATTTTGAGTTATTGTTATATCTCAATATTTTATCAGCACTGTGTGCAATGCTGTGCAATCAATTCAATACAATAGATTTATGCTCTGAAGTAAAGTTTACTTCAATAGTTTAATTGGGTAAAAAGTTTTTTGATAACTTGAAACATTAACTATATTTTATTGGACTAAAGTTATGAATAAATTGTTGATATATACTACTTGTTCTCGATTTGTAGCAAAATGCACAAGTTGCTGCAACATTTGAAAATTCTTTCGTTTCATTTGCGTCTCACTTACTTACTCAGTTGGTTACTTCGCTCTGGCTTGGCATGGCTGAGGGCGCTCGACTCGTAATCCGAGGATCGCGGGTTCAAATCTCCGTTACACCAAATATACTCGCTCTTTCAGCTGTGAGAGCGCTATAATGGCGATCAATCCCACTATTCTTTGGTAAAAGAGTAGCCCAAATATTGACGATGTTTGATGATGACTAGCTGCCTTCCCTCTAATCTTACACTGATAAATTAAGGACGGCTAGCACAGATAGCCCTCATGTATATTTGCGTGAAATTCCAAAACAAACAAACATTTCATCCATAGTCAAAACAAAGTCTGGTCTTCTTCCACGCATCATACTAGCAATATAATCAAATTCTGCAAAATTGTTTTTAATCTTTTAAACTCTGGCTCTGTAAACATATATATACTTTTTAGAAAATCGTTTGAAATGCTAGCGGCATGCAGTTCAAGTAAAGTCTGAAACTGCAACAATCATCAAAATAGTTTCTGCTACATTTGTGAAAAAGATATTGCAGTTTCACCAAAGAAAAACATTACATGGAAGGTAAAGGCAGCTTGCTACTTCTATGGGTGTAAACTTGTAGATGAAGAAAAATATTGAGCTCCATATATGTATTTTACAATTTGCACATCTAACTTGATATAGTGGCTTAATAACAAGAGAACTAGTATGCCACTTGCATCTTCCATGATATGGTGTGGACACAAAGATCATCTAATTCACTGCTGTATTTTAATAACTAATGTTTCTGGATATTCAAGCAAAACTAAATAATTTATTGAGTATCCATATATTACATCTTCTGTAAAACTAGTTCCTCATGGGACTGGTCTTCCAGTGCCACATCCACCAGCAAATTAGAAAACAAAAGAGTTATCATGCAAAGAAGACAATGAATCATTTTCATCCTCTTTATCTGGTAATTCTATTCCTATAGCACCTCAACAAATCAGCCTCACTTGATGATAAAAGGATCTGATTCGTGACTTGTCTTTATCAAAACAGCCTGGGAAACTTCTTGGTTCTCATTTTCACCAATGGAATTTATTAGCTCCAGGAACAAGTGTTTCAATTTACCCAAGTCGTCATCAGAATCTTGTTCCTCACTTCAACATGCTAGATAGTTTGTGCTTATGTACAAATGATGATGTAATAATGGAAGAATTAGGCGTTGAACATCATCCTCAAGAATAGAAAAAAAGTATCGACTCATTTAAAGTTAATCTGAAAGCTGTACTCATGCACAATAGAAACACAAAGCTGTTGATTCCTTTCGCTTAATCTGTGAACATGAAAGAAAGTTATCAAACATGTAGATTATACAAATGGAACATATGTGGTGATCTTAAAGTCACTGCATTTTTGCTAGGCCTATTGAATGGGTATACCAAAAATTGTGCTTTCTTTTTCTCTAGGACAAATGAGATTGTAAAAAGCATTTCAAAAAGAAGGAATAGCCAGTAGGAGGTAATTTCACATCAGGAAAATAGTATATTAAGTATCACCTTTTAGTGAATTGTCGAAATGTGTTTCTGCCTACTTCATATCAAACTGGGAAATATGAATAATTTTATAAAAGAAATGAACAAAGATGGTAATGGTTTCAGATATCTGTCTGACTAGTTTCCAAAAATCAGTAAAGCAAAATTGAAAAATGATAGTACATTTGTTGAGCAACAGATTCAGGAAGCTCTGATTATAATTATTTTGGAACAGTACTCGATCATAAAGAAGTTGCTGCCTGGAAATACTTCAAAAAGGTTGTCAAAAATTCCTTAGGAAATCACAGAGATGAAAGTGTGCTGTGATGATTGGTGATATGCTCTAGAACTACAGGAAAATAGAGTGTAGGGTTTCACTAAAGATGCAATTCTTACACACTCACTTAGACTTCTTCCAAATGATTCAGATATTTACAAAATGAAACAGATATATCAAAGACGATAGAATCCTACGATGATGGAGGATTACCGTTGGTCCTTACAGCGTGAAACTGAGAACAAACATAAAAGACACAAAAAGTCAAGCAGGTATTTTGTAACAATAAATAGAAATTAATACAATGATGAAACTTTTGAACAGCCGAAGCGTATTTTTAGTATATAATCTTATTGCACTCTTTTTTTTTTAACTGCTATTGCTTTGTGTATTGTTTTGGAATTCTTGAATGCAACTTGGTTATTTCAGTATGGTTTTGGCTTATCCGTGGATTTTACAAAAGAAATACAAATGATATATATTACCAGTATTAGGTATTTTGTACTGTGTACGCGTTCTGTGAGAATTAATATATATCACCAGTATTAGGTATTTTGTACAGCGTACACGTTCTGTGAGAAATAATATATATTACCAGTATTAAGTGTTTTGTACAGTGTACACGTTCTGTGAACATAACAACAGTTTTCGCATAATGGATTTAAAACTTTTATTAATTTATCTTTTATCAGTTTTCAGAAATCCTAGTCAGCCGTATAATATACGAATCTCAAATAACGTTTTAAAAGCTGAATTTTTACATATCATGCATTTTTTGCCGCGGCATAGCGGCTCATAGAATGGCTTCGAGTTTTTCAAGTACAAACTTTTATCTCACAGCTCCGTCATCTTTTGACCAGTTTTAGATATAATTACAGGTTTGAACTCGAGAGGTCAAACCTTTTTCAATTGATGTATATGACTATGTCAAAGTCTCATAGATTAATTTACTCTAACCCTGCCTAAAAGAACTTCAATTTTAAAGTAGGCGCACAAAAATATACCTAATAAAAGGTGAGAAAGAAAGGATCTTATAATTTAATCCTACAAAAAGAAATTTCAAGTGCCGTAGCTATTGAGGATTCCCTTTTGTCTTACTACACAAGAAAATATTGTGTTGCCTTCTCCATTCCTATTTTTTTGTAATTGTACTAAAACGACTAAATTTATAGTATTGTTTTCAACAATCTTAGAAAATTGTTTTTCCCTGCATAACAATTTTTAAATTTATTTCTGAGATCATTTGTGGTCACGGAACTGTTCACAACATGTAATTATTTGTATATGTATGCTAGTTTCCTGATCTTCCCTCTGTTATGTGGGTTTGTTTAATACGTGATTAAACAACGCTCTCCAACATTTTGAAACGTTGAACCGTCGGAGATATCTAATTTGTGTGGAATTGTTTGGAACTGACAATGAACATTTTGTTTTGTAGTAAACAATAACATTAAATTGGCTTGTAAACAATCATTCATTAATGTTTTTAAAGTTTGTTTGTTTGGTTGTTTTTTTTTTGCTGGCGTCGAATAATTTTACACTTCGGCGATTTCGAAGGCATTTGTATATTTTTTATGAATAATTAACATTATTTTTTGAGTATCCCTTGGTTTTCTGGAAGTGCGTAAATTGCTAATTAAAGACATTACATGAATACACACTAAATTGTCCTCCAATGTCTCAGCGTTTGGTCTGGTGGCTTATAATGCTCAAAATCTGGTTTCGACACATGTATTGCGTATATCACAGAGAGTCTGTTGTGTATATTTGTTCTTAAGAACAAATGGACTAAATTAACTTGTTATGTACAAATATTTAACTTAAATATTATCAACCATTAACTGGTAGCCACATTGCACAGTAACATTCTTTTATGATTGATATATACCAGATTAGAACATAATTTTCCTTTTGATGATATTCTTCAATTAGAGAGTGAAAAATAAATTATCTGGAATGGTTTGCTTAAAGTTAATTACCAAGCTACACAATGAGCTGGTTGTTTTCTGACCATCACGAGTATCATAACCCGGTTTCTAGCGTTGTAAGTCTACAAACATACCGCTGTGATACAAGGGGGTGTCTGGGATGGCTAGTATCAGTTCATCCCTTAAGTAATGTCCAAAAATTTAATACAGAAAGTCTTTGTAGAACGCTTTAATGACTAAAATATGTAGTAGGACGAGTATAAAAATGTTCAGACAAATAAAAGAATTTAACCCAACTCCACTTTCTCAGATAATTAATCAAATAAACCCTTATGAAGATGGATGTGTCTGAGAAGCACATTAGGCATATAATGCTTTATGAGTTTAAAAAAGGCAATAGTGCAGCAGAAACTACATGAAATATTCAAGGTGTTTATGGTGCGGAGTCTCTCAATGAAAGAAAATGTTGAAGATGGTTTCAGAAGCTCAGATCATGTGACTACAGCTTACTTGATAAACCACGTTCAGGTTGTCCTGTTGAGCTTAATGATGATTTGCTGCTGGCTGCACGTGATGAAGATTGTGCTGTAACAGTTGAAGAACAAGAACCGACGCTTAATTCAACCCATTCAACAGTTTACCGTCATCTGCAACAGCTTGGAAAGGTGTGAAAACTTGGAACATGAAACGTAATTCACCTTTTTGGACAGGTTAGTGACTTGAGATGAAAAATGGATATATTATACAAAGAGTAAGCGCCGCAGACAATGGCTCAGTGCAGGTAAACTGGCTAAAGCACAGCCCAAAATGGGCCTCCACCCTAGGAAATTATTGTTAAGCGTTTGGTGGGATATTGCTGGTGTGATCCACTTTGAGTTGCTGCCACTCAATGTAACGATTACATCAGACTTCTATTGTCAACAGTTAGAGCGCTTGAATGTTGCACTGAAAGAAAAGAGGCCTGCTTCGATCAATTGTAAAGGATAATGCACGGCCCCATACAGCAAGGATCACATCTCCAGAGATTGAATAGCTAGACTGGGAAAAACTTCCACATCCTCCTTATTCTCCAGACCTTGTTCCATCTGATTATCATCTATTCCGAAGGTTGCAAAACTATCTTGATGGAAAAGAGCTTGGAACACATGAAAATGTCAAAACTACTCCTCTATTCTTTTCCTTCAAACCTCAAGAAGTTTATAGAAGTGACATTCAGAAGTTTGTGAATCGTTGGCAGGAAGTAATTAATAATAATGGAACATACATTATTGATTAACTAACATTAAAAGGATTTGAAATCCTTTCTCTTTTTCTGAACCTAAAATCGGACATTAAGGGATGACCTGATAATTTAGTAAAAAAGACAAAGAGCTGCATGTACTTGGAGCTTAGTGTTAATTATTTAATACTGAAGGTAGGCGTATGTTGATTAACATTTAGTTTCATTCTTTTCTTTTTTTTAAATATAACCAGACAACAGATGGCAGCAAAATTAAAACCAAAGCTTAGTTAGTTTGTAAACTGCTATTCGATGCGTACATTCAGATACTCCCGGTCGCACCAAACATGCTCGCCCTTTCAGCCGTGGGGGCGTTATAATGTGTGTCGGTCAATCCCATTATTCGTTGGTAAAAGAGTAGTCCAAGAGTTAGCGGTGGGTGGTGATGACTAGCTGCTTTCCCTTTAGTCATACACTACTAAATTAGGGACGGTTAGTGCAGATAGCCCTCGAGTAGCTTTGCGCGAAATTCAAAAGAAACAAACATTCAGATATAACAAACTTGGTTATTAAATATATTATGTTAAAGATAGTTCACTTTCTTCTATACTCCTAAAAGTAGCACAGTATTTTACGTGGCTAGAACTATTATCTGCTAAATATTTTTCTTGCCCTATAGAATCACAATTGTAATTCTGTATCGTGTAATCTTGAAAAAGTTGACTTTTCTAGGACCCAACAGCGGAATTTATAGGTTCCTTCGGTTAATACCAATTCTTTGGAGAAAGCAAGTATTAAAGTGCAAATTACTTTAGAAACGATAATTAGAGAAACAAATTATTTCTTCGTGTCAGTTGTCTTCTTTAAAGACAAACTGCAAAGTTTTACAGTACCAATGGCTTCATGGGTCTTGGTTTCTATAGTAACGTTCTACTCATTCTCTAAGAATCCCTCGTTATCACGCCATACACGTACGTTCGTGTCTCGGGGATACTAATGAGGCCTCCAAAGTGGCAATCAGATAACTATCCTAGCGCTGGACAGTGGTATATTTGCACGCCCATTAATTCAATCACCTTTACTTCTCCTTTCTTTACTTTTTAGTATTTCTCAATTCCGCCCGCTAGGGAGAGTCTTGTTATCCTAATGTCTTTCAAAAGACTTTTCGTGTAAAGAAAATTAATATCAGTAAATCTGTTGTGCTACTCAGTGAACGCTTTCAGATTTTCTTTTACTTACTTTATTTTGTATTCTTACCATGATGTAACTTTATATAGAATATACTGTAAAACATCTGTCTTATTATTTTAGTCATTGTTATATATATATATATATATATATATATCATTTTTAATAAAACGGCCAAAATATTTGATCCTTACTTTTTATCAACCTCTATGAGATGTGGAACTTATGACAATTAGCTCTAAAAAGTTAACCCTTGACCACTTATATTTCAAAACATTTAAGTCAAATTTTTGAATAACTAAACGTAACTCGTGTTACACAAATGTACATTAGAACTTTAGTCCCTTCTCAGTTGTATGAGAACCTTAGTGTATGCTGCCAGCAACCCCCATAATTATGTACCAATCTATACTAAACAATGTGGCACATCTATAGCTCTTAAACACATAACAACAGAAACGCAACAGTTTACGAAACAACCATACATATACAAAGCGATGGTTGGAGTCAAGAAACATTTTTTCAATGTTAATTTAGAAAAACTACAATAGTTCACTGAGATATAGTCTGTATCTGTTGAATATGATTATTGGTTTAGGGATTAAATAAAAACGTTATTCGTTTGTCAAATACATTTCATCTTATTTCAGTCTTTTGGTACATTTTCATGTGATCGATGAAAACTATAGCGTTTCGTCGGGTTTATTGATTTCTTGGTTTTCGACTTAATAGAAAGAGAAGATTATACAGTTTTGTAAACTCACTCAAATTTTTGTCAGCAGTGAAATCGAGTATCTTTCTCACTCTGGTGTAATTTTTACTTTATGATGGATCTCTTTCAGGACATCATTCGTCTCGGATTATAGTAATATTCAACGGTCGATTGCGATTGCTGGCTGATTTATCATTTCTTGTATTACGTTATCACTAAAAGTAGTGATTTGGTTTGAATTTCGCGCAAAGCTACACGAGAGCTATCTGCGCTAACCGTCCCTACTTTTGCAATGTAAGACAAGAGGGAGGGCAGCTAGTCATCACCACTCAACGCCAATTCTTGGGCTACTCTTTTACCAATGAATAATAGAATTGACCATCACATTATGACGCCTCCACGGCTGAAAGGGCGAGCATGTTTGGTGCGACGGGGATTCGATCCCGCGACCCTCGGATTACGAGTCGAGTGTCTTAACCAACTGTCCATGCCGGGCCAAAATGTAGTGAATCACACTATTTTCCTTTAACGTATGTATTCTACTTCTTTCACTTTATGTTTTCAGTTATATGCCAAAGTTTATTCCCTCATTTTGTCTTCATTACACCTCTTAAAACTTAACGAATCAGGTATATCACTACATCTCTATAAATTGCTCCTTAATATATTAGGTGTACCCCACCCCTTCGTAGCTTGCACTCTAAAATATCAGTTATATTCTACACCTTTAAAAGTTGCAACTTTTCATATTAAATATCCCCTGACACCTTAGCAATGTGTGTTTTCTACACAACTTGCATTCTTACATATTAAGCATCCAACATATTTCAACAAATTACACCCTAATAAGTCAGCTATACTTTATACCTTCATAGGCAAAATCCTATCATTTGAGATATAATTTACACTTCCATAACTTGCACCCAAATGTATCAGATGCATGTACCCTAATAATCGCATACTTTCCACCCCCTCTGCACAAAGTACATCCTGAAATATTGTATGTATTGCACACCTCTCCAGTTTGTACCTTAACATAACTTTAAATCTTACTCATTGGCTTATTAAATATACACTAACAAACAAAAACTGCGCTCTAACGTGCCGATTATAGTGTACACTCCAAAGCTTGCACAATATATTTGGTATAACACACACCTCCACAAAGTGTACCGTAACATATCATACGCACTCCACACCTTTACAGTTTACACAACACGTCTAACTTATCAGTGGGTCTATAATTACGGTCCTCAAGTGGACCTCAGCACATGTAGAAGTATTCTATTTAAGGCTTCCAGATAAAGCATTATATTTCAAGTGAACATTTTTATTGTAATAAACATGACTACACAATGTTCTTTATGCTTGAGATTTTTTTTTTTTTGCAAATAATAAACTTTAATGAAAATGAAGTAAGAGTATCCTTTAGTTGAACTTTAATGAAAATGAAGTAAGAGTATCCTTTAGTTGAACTTTAATGAAAATGAAGTAAGAGTATCCTTTAGCTAAACTTCAATGAAAATGAAGTAAGAGTATCCTTTAGTTAAAATTTCTGCTATTAAATTATTTAGGGGAGAGCTCAGTACGTTTCTACCTAAAACGCTAGGGCATGTATGAGTTATGTCATGTGTATTTAGCAAACTATGCTTTATATCTCCCTTTTTTTATTATATTCCACAATCTTTACCACATCTTGTCAGCTATTTTTAGAAACATACAGCCTAATTTCTAAAAAAAAAAAACAGCACAAAAAGACACTATTCCCCCCCTTACTTATTACGTAATATGATGGTCCAATCAGAAACTTTAACTTATACCTCCAAAAACTGAATTTTTCGAACATGTATATGACTGTTTTCATATTATGCAATTAAATTTAACAAGTTAGTTTGGCCGAATGATTTGCATTTAAATTGAACCAGCTAATCGAAAAAAAGAAAAACTTAAAGAAGTTTCAGAAATTTATGCTGTATAGGATAATTAAAATATTTTTCATAGCCAAGTCTAGCTCCGATTGGAATTTTTATCAATTCACTGAAGTTTAAACTTAAATAATGGGTGCTTTTAGTTTTAAAGTTTTAAAATTTTTAGTAACAAACGTTTATATCTTGACTGAAAAAAAAAAGTTTCATTTTCTGGTTGCTTTAACATAAAACGATTGTTTAGGAAAGAAAGTTAAAAGTTTGGAAAATGAAAATAAATTACTGCAGTAAAAACAAACGCCCACTTGCATACCAAGAGTAAAGGCATCAAAGCGCGTTTGTATTTTCAGCTCAGGAAGACATTAAATGATTAGAACGACACCTGTGGTCTGGAGTATAAAATCGTTGGTGTTAGAAGCGGAATTTTATATTTAGAAAGAGATATGTTTCATCATTTTTCCTGTTACATTTCTTGTTGTTGTTTGTTTGTATATTTTATTTTTTATGGGTGAAGATTAAGAAGGCTGTACTTTGTTATGCCCTACGTTTTTACCGTCCAAAAATACCAGATGTAATTACACTGTAGGCTAACGTGACGTGCAGAGTAAATTTGCTGCTATGTTCATATGGCAGATCTGGTTAAAAAGGGATAGGGGGAAGTATATCATAGAGTGGGATGTTTATAAAAACTTCAGAAACAAAACTGTTTAATGGAACTTTGAAAGTGGCTAAGAAATTTGCATAAGAATTTTTTAATAAAAACTTTGATACGTAAGTTGAATGTGTTTCATGATTCTAATTATTTCTTAACAGTTGCAATTTTTTAGCAGAATGTTATGGAAATTCAAGCTGTTTTTAAGTAGTCCTTACTAGAGGAATTGAACCGTATATGTATATAATGCATGTTATGTTATACCTCGTAAAACCTATTATCAACCAGTCTATCATCTTTTCTGCAAGCAAATAGAAAATACGTGAATAGTATTATGGTCTTTTAAGTATATCAAATGAGTAAACAAAATCGCAAAGTTTTGCTTAATTAATATATTTTCATGTTTATGTTTACTGTGATATCGTTGAGTTTTATGCTGCCATTCAAACTCAGTAAATTTTTATAAGTTGTTGTCCATTTATTGTTGATGATTATCAGCGTCCTCTATAGAGCACAAACTAATTACTGTAATATATAGTGTTATATATGATGCGCATTACATGTAATAAAAATAACATTTTATATTATTTTTCAAACATAGATACATATGAAATGATATAAGATCTACGTGACCTGAACTATGGAGAAGTAAACAACGTTAATAAAACACAGCTACCAGTAATAGCTAGTCAAAATTCAACTGAGAGTGTTTTCTTTTAACAAATCAAGCTTTAATTTGTAGTTCATTCCAAAATTAGTTATCATTCAAAAGATTAAGGATGTAAAACTAAAAAATAAAAAATTCTTAAACTAAAACATTTTAAAATTAAAATTTTAGTATATCTGAAAAGAAATCATTGAGTATTATAACAGAAGGTTAATCTGTAAACTGGAGTACTATAATAGAAGGTTAATCTGTAAACTTGAGTATTATAATAGAAGGTTACTCTGTAAACTTGTTTACGATCTTCCCCTTTTTAACTTAGGAAACGTTTTATTTTGTTTTAGTTGTTATACAGTCCCTGCCTGGATCATCTCGCTGGAACAACTAATTTTACCGTTTATTCAAATGAACCGTTATACTTGTATATTAGAGATATTTTACTTTTTTTAAAAGTAATTTTACTTTAAAGTAAAAACGTTTCTATCATTAACAAGTAGGGCAGTTGAGTCAGAAGATGAAACAACTTTGATGTTCTTACAAGGGGGAACTCGGCGTTTTGATAACAATAAATATCATTAAGTAAAAAAACTATATATGTATCAAGTTTAAAAAACCTGAAAACAAAAAATGAGACAAGGTAAAGCCCTTAAAGCAATATATGTATCTATTACAACCATTAAAACAATATATGAGAAAGAGTAAAAATTCTTAAAACAGTACATGATCTGAGTAAAATCCTTAAAAGCAATATGTAAACCAGTGAAACGATTGCAACAAATATATGGACCAATTAAATCCTGCCCCCCGCTAGTACAGGGGTAAGTATACGGATTTACAACGCTAAAATCAGGGGTTCGATTCCCTTCAGTGGGCTCAGCAGACGGCCTCATGTGGCTTTGCTATAAAAAAAACAATCCCCCAATTAAAACCTTTGAAACATTGTATGAATAAACATTAAAAATGAACATGTGAAAAAGTAAACAGTCAAAAACACTTAAAACAGTATGTAAATGAACTAAAACCCTCGAATCAGTGTATACTTTATTTATAATTCTTAAAACGACAATAACCAATTAAACTGTTTAAACAATATACGAGTCAAGCAAAACATTTATACCTGGTAAAAACCTTTAGAAGAACACGAGAACCAACAAAAACTCTAACAAACACATTCACCCAGTAAAAACCTTTCAGTACGACACGTCAAGCACTCTCAAAGTAATATGCGATACAAAGTAACTCCATTAAAAACATGTGAACCCAGTTACATTCATAAGAAAAACTGAAATAACTTTAATCTTTAAAACAAAAGAACCATGCATAACCCGTAATTTAACACATGAACCAAGTAAAATCAATTAAACAATTTGTTAACCACCTTAAATCTGCAATTAATGAAACTAATAATCAAAAGTAAATTAATCCTAATCACAACTAAAGTGTAACTTATAAGCTGAGAAAACTAATTCTATCTCACAAGATCTCTAGAAGTCAGTAAGTTCGTGAATCAACACACGAGAAATTTAATTTCTATTTATGAAAATGCATAGAATCATTATTAGAATACTCGCGCTTTTTCTGATATTTTCGTTCCTAATCCAGCTAAAGATATGATACTCTTAATGAAAATTAACTAAATTTAATTGTTTTATACATATATGTTGTTCGAAACGTATAGCACTTGTTTCAAGCGTTAGTCCAATAAAAACATATTTTGTACAATGCTTAGAGCAGAGGTTACCAACTTAAATTAATCCGCAAATTCACCCACCGCCATCAAATACTATCAAGGATTACAAGATCTCGTTCATTGGTCATAAACCAAAAATTATACGGCCATAACAGACTCCTACCGTCTCCTTACTGACACTGTACACAAAAAAAAAATTAATAATCAAGTTTCCATACCTAGCCTACGGCCATCACTTACAGACACCATTAACTCTTGCAAACTACCTGGCTCACACCACTAAAACCAGGTTTCGATACTCTTTTTGGACACAGCATAGATAGTCACTTATGTAGCTTTGTGATTAACAACAAATATGTGTTGTTGTTGTGATAAATTATTTATAGGGTGTAGAGGAAAACGCAAATTTCTCATCATTGGTTTAGAGTTTTCAGTTCTGTGTTAGGTTCATCATGATTTTTGTTTTGCTTGTAACGTAAAAGTTCACCTTGATCACATATGCCTGTGCCAGAGGTGGCCAAACTTGCTTAACGTAAGAGCCACATACGATAGACTTTAGATGTTTGAGAGCCGCAAGACATGAACAACTATTACACGCACGTGTTTATTATTACATAAATTGTATATAAATATTAAGAAATACATGTACGTAATAATATTTATTCATGTATGTAGTTTGTAAACTGTTAATTTCACTGCCCGCAACACAGCCACACACGTCACAACCACGCGATAGCAAGCCACACCCACTAAAACTGACATTGTCACCACCAGCTTGTGCGATTACTGATTCTCCAGCATAATTTCTCTGTAATCCTTCTTGATCCGAAATTTCGTTAATCCCTGACTTAAATCTAGCATTAAAATTAGGATTTAAATTATTAAATATATTTACTCACCATGAACATTAAACTTAATTTTAGTCCGTGGACTCTCAATTTATAACCGGTAAATAATTATAAAGCTTGAAAATTTTTTATTTACCTTTTATATCTAATTATGATACAAAAAGGAGCCCAGCCAACATATTTCTACGAGCCGCTCATTATATGTCAAAGAGCCGCATGTGGCTCGCGAACCGCTGTTTGGCCACCTCTAGCCAACACCAACCACATTATTTGAGGAAAGGCAAACTACATCCAGAGACAATGAATCGCGAAAGATCTATGTTTAACATCTCTAGAATTCAGTTCTAAATCAAATTTATTCTGTTTTAAACTGCCCAGTCTTTGTTTACTTTTCCACGAAGGACAGAATGATGTGAATTGATGGTATTTTTCTTTCGAAATGGTAACAATTTGAAGAATTTCATTGTGTGTTTGATTTTCACCGTTTATATAATTATTCAATAAAGATTATTTTGAAGAAAAAATAGTTTCAGGTTCGTGCTGTGATGTTCTATAAACTTTTTTCATGTCAGTATTACGTTTTCAGTTGTAGGAGACATCTTAACATGCTAGACAGAAATAGCTTTTAGGTGTTTCAGAATCACATAACGTAAGTATATTTTTAAGTTTACAAATGCAAAGGCTAAACCTAAAAAAGCCATTCATCGAAATTTGTTAATAGGGTCTTTTAGTTAATATGACTCTTTGTCCTTGATTCAACAATTCACAAATAATTTCGTTAGTCTGTTCCCACAAGTTTTGTTTTGAATAATAATATTAAATTATTCTTTATAAACGGTTATAGCAATGTTATATTTGAACCTGTTTATTAATCATATCAGATTCTGAATGTAATACCACGTCTTTGATAACTGTCTTAAAACTGATTTTTCTTTTATTATTTTCCACAAGTCTACACTATAGATATTTCTGTCCAAAACCTTTACATATGACTTTTTTGTTATGCCATTTAGTTTTTAAGCTAAGCTCTTTTAAAGTATTTTGTAATTCTCATAATATAAGAAAAGCGATACTGATAAGAAGAGCTATCAATAAAAAATCATTTTAACTCTAACACACACATAAACATTCAATAAATTTGATGAAGAACCGTTTTACGAACCAAATTTGTGTTTTAACGTTTAATACGTGAAGTAGAACAGTTCCGCTCACCTTTTTATTATTATCTTACATGTGTTTTTTGCATTTATAGATGAACCGTCCAATCCAAGTAAAGCCTGCCGACAGTGAAAACAGAGGAGGTACGTAACATACATCTTTCTGTTGCTGTAGCATATTGTGATATAAATTTATTATTAGTTCAGTTAGGAAGTTTGGAACTATTTTTTTACAGGTTATTAAGAAACCCAATTTCAGGATATACCCCTTCCTGCTATATCATTCTATGATAAGTAAAGAATTTAGGGATTTTCTGCAGATGGTTTTTGCTTCTTTCATTCAATAAAATAAGGTTTTCTATAATAAGTAAGTTAAGGTAGAGGTTTTCTTAGGATAATTAACCAAATTTAGTCACACAACTCAGAATTTTTCTAGGTACAATATTTCTGATAAATTATACTAAAGTAATATGAAAGAAATTTTTGGCTAAATTCGTTTCAGTAAACTATCCTATGGTAGTCACTCAAGTTAGGAGTTTTCTGAGTATTTTATCTTAGTAATTCGTCTTATTGTAGTCGCCCTAATTACAAGTTATCTTACTAGATTCGTTCTGATAAATCATTCTGTATAAATCAGCATATTTGGAGATCATAGGGCACAGTCATGTCGGAGTATACACTGACAGTTTTTACATCAAAATAACTTTCTTTTATTGGCCCAACAAGAATAACACCAATATATAGTTCGTGGCTAATTTTCGACCTGTAGTCAGTATCAAATTGATATGTTATAACCCATTTCAGGAAGGATAGCTGTATAGCACAATTGTTAATGGAAGTAAAGCCAAAGTACACGACATTGTGAAGAGGGAACTTATAACGTTCTCCGTGGAAATAAAATAAATTCGTACAGCAAAATATTTATGATAGCAGTGAGGTCCGAAACCATTCCATCTGGAGCAAGACTCTCATCCGTAAAATGAAGATTATGGTTACGACAGAGAATTATCCAACCATAACAGGATGTAAAATAAGGGTTGTGCCATTAAAAAATATATATAATAAACAAGGATTAGGAGTTGACTAAGGCTTATAGTATAAAGTTCACAAGCTTTCATACATATATCCTAATCAATGACTGGTGTAGTGAGAAACATAGTTGAAGAAAAAGAAGTCATAGTAATTCTGCTCCAACGAGCTTTTATGTTTCTGGTATAAATATAGACCTGGAAACTGATGTACAAGATCAGTAGTGGGTCTGTGGAAAGTATACTGTGATGTGTGGTTTAAGACTGACCTATTCATATTTCGCAGTAACTTGTTGAAATGGAAAATGCGGTAGTGAGTAGTATTGCATAATTGTGGGTATTAGAATGAGCAAAATCAGCTATGGAAGGCCGAAGCACCATTCTTATAAATTTGATATTCAATATAAATATTAGCGCTATATCCTTACATTTCAAAATTCATCCCAGTCTTTGTAGTATGTTCATCCAACTCTATGTCATTTTCAGAATTTAAGTAAATTTATTATTTGAGATTTTCCTTAATTTCAGCATTTTTTTACCGCTCCTTGTTATACACATTAATAAAAATGTTTAATAGTTTATATTTACAGTTTTACGTGTGTTTGCTGTTTATACTTACATTTTTACATGTATATTAACTTCTAGTGTTAAGTACTATGCCTTACTAGATGTGTATAAAACTTAGAAGTAACTTGATACTTGAAGAATCAGGTCAAGTAAGATAAAATTAACTAAAATTACTAAAAAATTGTATGAATAATCAAAACACATAATGACGTTTGACAAATGTTATCCTGTCCAACCGTTGTGTATTGCGTTTGTTTTTGTTATTTATTCAAGTTTTAGCCTTCTAAAACTAATTAAACTTTGTGGTTATTATTACGTGTACACACTGTTTACTGTTTTCTTTTCTTGCTAAAGAGGTATGCACTTTATGAAGTAGACACGCTTATAATAAATACAACTAGTTCAAACAACCAAATAATAGAGTTTTAAGACGAACAGTAATTTCTAAACCATATTATATTACATTGCTTTTCTCTCAAACGATCATAGTTTTTATTTCTGTCTCTTTCAAAAATGTGGAGATGTTGGTTTAAATAAAACGAGTTCCTATGTTCAGAATACTGCGAAATCATATTAACACTATCTAGAACAAATGGTGTGCAGTAGTCTCATTTAGGAATAGTCTTTATGTGCTAATTGAAAATGAGGAAAAGTACATCTAGCAACTTATGTGACAGTTTCTGAAACACCTTGTATCATGTCTAAACTTTCCTGGATACAAATTATAATCCTCAATGTTCCTTCGACAAAATTTGGTTTTCCCATGTTAAGCGGCTTTTAAGATATAATGATTTTAAATATATAGTTTTACTTAAAATTATTTTTATTCTACGTATGTTAAAAATTGATCATTCTCAGGTTATGTTCGGTATCAAACAAAGTGAAAGCATTTAAAGAACAGTCTCAGGTAGCCTACAATTTCTTTCTAAAGGTATATTTGTATAGCAGAGACGGCTAATATGGGTAGTAAACACAAAACAGATAACGGCGTTTCTAGCTGCTTAGTTGTTACTTCTTTTGTATTTTAAATAAAAATATCAGCCGTCTTTATTAAATACTTACCTCAAGTGAGTCCCTCGATGTCACGAAAGTTCATCTGTATTAATTGTTAGACGTGTTATATCGTATCTAATTTGTTTCTGTTAAAATAATTATTACAGATATTAAAACGTGTAGCTCAATTATGGTTATGAGTATTGTGCCATATTATTTTATAAGGCATAAATACCTTTTTCTATTTTGTAATTATTTTATCAGAATGTTCTTTCAGCGCGAGTTTTTCAATTAGAACTATTAATTTAATACATATATATATATTATACATTATATATCCATGAATTTGGCTCTCTCCTTGTATCTTTTCTCATCCAATCAGATTTCCATTTTTATTTTGCCACATTCAAATTGTAATATGTTTTATCAGGTTATACATCTCTGTTTCCATTAAATTAAATTCGACTTTATTCTTTTTGATAATTTCCCATATATTTGGGATTCTGCCCAACTTTAACGATATTAATTTTCTGGTCGGTTTGCATCATACTGAATTTCTTGTCTGTTATCATCAAATTAAATGCTTTGTCTATTTAAATAAACTTTAATTACTGGTCTGTTTTCATCGAATTAAATTTGTGGTTTCTTTCATGTTGATGCAGTTCTTGTGTGTTTTAATAAATTTTCCTTTCTTATTAAATTTTCATCTGATTGTATATTTTTGATCTCTTTAAATTAAATTGTTTTTCTGCCTTATTTGCATTCGTGATCTCCTTCAATCACTCAGGTTACCTTTCTGCTCTGTTTTCTTTAACTTTCATTTCTAGTGCCTTTTTATCAGGTTTCATTAATTTCCATTTCTAGTTTGTTTTTACCAATTTTCATTTCTTGTATGTTTTCATCAATCGCATTTCTGATCTGTTTTTGTCAAAATATATTTTGTTATACTTCTATCAAGTTGAAATTTTGGTCTGTTTTTGTCCAATCATATTTCTCGTGTGTTTTTGTTCACTCACATTTCTGGTATGTTCTTTATCCAATTACTTGGTCTGTTTTCATCCAGTTATATATATTTGGTCCAACGTCAAGATACAATTCTGGCTTGTTTATGCACTGTTACGTGCCTAGTCTGGTTTAGAAAGTTCTGTACTTTCTTCGTTTTTGTCAAAATGTGTTTCAGATCTTGTTAGTTTTCTGCATGGTCTGTTTTCATCGAACTACATTTTTATCTATAATTTTCAAGTTATGTATGTTATCTCTTTATCAATTTAAACTTAATATTTTATTCACAGTAGTTGTGGCTTAACATGTTCTTTATTTCCTTAATCTTTAACTCTTTTGTATATTAATTGAGATAAATATTCTCCCATTTTATTAATTTCATACCTTTCCCTCTTTGCCATGTATAAATTTCACCTTTACGTTACATGGAAAATATTCTTCAAATTTTTGTCAGCATTTTCCCTTCTCTTTTGCCTTTTCTATATGAAGTTAACCTTCATTCATGTTAATCTTCTCTCGCTTTAATATGCTCGATCTGTCTTTCACAGTTTGAGGGATAACGACTGTCAGTTTGTCAGTTAATAATTGTTATTATTCTGTCTAAAACAAATTCAACTTGTACTTAGCTATCAAATATAGCAGCGCCACATCAAGTTTACAACAGAGCTAGAACTACAAACTCTCAAAAACTTTGTAATGCAAAGATATTTTATAAGGCTGTCGTTGTGTTCCTTTATAAAAAAGCAACCTAGTGCTTTTTTCATTCGTAGTAAATAACTTACAAGCTGAACTTATGAATATGGCAGCTAATCTTGCATTAATTTTCAAAATGCCCTCTAATGTAAGACATTTCCCAAGAGAGAGTAATCTTGAAAGAGAGGACGAGAACATGTTATCACATACACGTTTCTGTGTGTGTGTGTGTGCATATATATATGTATGTATATACATCGCCGCAGGTTTTTCCATTAGGGATTGAGTTGCGTGTACTTTCTTTAGAAAGCCTAGGTATATTATATTTGTGTTAGGTACGTACCGTGATTTAGCCGGAACTAGTTGATGTTGGTGACTTTATCTAGGGTACCTTGGGACTTGCACAATAACAGCTTTTCACTATAAGGTGATGCATCAGCCTTATATCAACACATTCATGAACATATATTACGCATGTAATTTTATATAATAAGGAAAAAACAGCTAAAACCACGGGTTTGTCTTTGTCATTCAAAAACAAGAAAATGAGCTTAATCTATAATAACATTCAAGTAACGCGATAGTGAATATCGTAAGGAAGGAATTCAATATTATGTCCTGAAAACTAAATATATTAACTACTAAAACTCTACCAAAAGTGACAACTGATAAATTAAATACTCCACTCTTACGTTACTGTTCTTAACTATTTGTCAACTTATAACAAAATTTGTAAATAACATTTTCAACACGAGATCGAGTTTGTTTGTTGTTTTTTCTTATACAGCACTAAATAATTAAACGAAAAACGGAATTATAATCATGACGAGGCAAAGCCACTGTCATAAAATAATGTTAAAAATCACTCGGCTGACTGTTGTACAAAATCCGTCATATGACGACCGGTCATTACATGATTTGAAATAACAATAATGTCACCACTCAATATATACTACATCAATAAGTCAGAAATAATCTTGTCTCAGTTGTCACTTTCAAGTGAATCTGAGAGTTTATAGTGTTCCAAATTGTTTGTGAACCTAAGGCTTAACCTCAAAAAAGACATTGGAGTATTTTACTGATGCACAAAGCCACCAGACGAACGGAAGTCATCCAATCACAGCAGGCTGTTGCTCATTGGCTACAGTAAAAGTGCTGTATTCTTGTAGGACACGTAAACAACCTAGACCATCAAGCAGGCAGGTAAGTTCTATCTCTCATTACTGGTTCGAGCCAGAATATAATGCTTTCAGTAACAAACGTATGTGCTATCCGTATCGTTGTATATATAGGTGGTTAAAACGACTTCCCAAGTCCAACCTGTTTGCCAGACCCAAATGAAGTGCATTCTGCTCACAGCGTGGCAGAAATGGCTTAGTTGTGCTATGCAAAAAACACATTTAATGGGCTAATGTCACATGAAGCAAAATTATTGTTGTATTTTAATAACTAAAGTACCATATAGTGTATGAGAACAATAGTTTTCTAATGCCCGAATCAACAGTCTGATCACATACAGATACATGGGCAATGCATTCGACAACTTTATCGGTATGGAAGTTTAAGGTATGGAACAGTTGAATGACAATTGTTACTAGAAGCCATATCTTAGAGAACCCATAACCTTTTGTTTTCTTTCCAAATGGGGAAACTTTTGGATTATGTTGCTTACTGTTGTCTAAGGTACGTATATAGCTTCTGTCACTGACTTTTGTGTTCGTAAATATTCACACCTGTTACAAGAGTCCGCATTTCCATTACCACAAGTGGAGTACAACTTGCCACAGGTCTTTTTCTGGATGGTCCTGTTTCATCAAATTTACCCATATTCCTTTACTTTCCGATGCCATTAAGTAAACGCGATATCTTTATTTTTAAAATTCTAAATCCTCTACCTGAACACATCTTTAGGGTTTCAATATATGGACATTTTACATCGGAAACGACTATTTCAGACCTTTTCCATAAACGATAAATTTTCTGAGCATCAGAGTACCTACAAAATCTGAAATGATGTCAAAATGTAGTTTTGATACATTCTGTTTTACCGCAACATTATATCCGCCGTGATTGTCACATGGCTTCTTCATTTGCTTACTCAATTTCTATAGTTTCGGAGCCATAATTGCTCTTTACTGGTTCATAGTACATTTCCTGAACTGTGTAGTTCGTTCTGTGTTGATTTATGATAATGTTTCATTAAGCAGTTTTTCTGTACTTGTTCAATGTCTAGGTAGTTACTTATTTATTGGTTCACCATAAAATGTCTTAATAAAATTACTTCTTTATTGGTTCACTGTAAAATATCTGGATAAAGTTACTTATTTATTGGTTCACTGTAAAATATTTGGATAAAGTTACTTCTTTATTGGTTCACTGTAAAATGTCTATGGTATAATTATTTCTTTATTAGTTCATAATAAACTTTCTGTGCTATAGTTATTTATTCGTTGGTTAATAGTAAAATGTTTCTTAAGTGTTGTTGCGTACTTGCTAGTTTATAGTAAAGTTTCTAGTATTTTGTTAATGTGTATGGGTTCATTATAAGGTTGTAAGCTATGCTGCTTTTACATCATTACTTTCTAGTTATACTTGCTTTTGTCTAGTTCATAATAAAATTGCTGAAGTATAATTGCTTTGTACAAGTTCACTGTAATGAGCTATAGTCGCTTCTTTCGTGATTCAAAGTAAAGTTTCTGAGCTTCAGTCGATTGTGTACTTGGTCATATAAACGTTTCTAGTCAAACATTTACTGAATTGCTTCGTATTAAAGATATATAGTTGATTCTGTATGAGATAACAGTAAAATGTCAGGATATATGCATTGCTGTACCAGTTCGTGTTAAACTAAGTGATATGTAGTTACTCTGTGCTATATATATTTATGTATACCAAACGTCTCCTTTATTATCCTTGAGTTTAATATGAACTTCCTTATATATTATTTGTTTTAATTATATATAATAAATGTTTATAATTTTGAAATCTTTCTCCAATCGCGAATATTTTTCTTTGGAACTCACCAGCAATCTCGAAAATAATTTTACTGTGTTTGTTTTTTGAAATTAATTTCACTATGCTTGTTTTTTCTTGTAAGTTTTTTTTTTCTGCTATGATATGGAAATAATTGCAAATAAATCCAGTCTTTGCCATTTACTTTCTTAATTTCATTTTATAGAAAAGCCCGCGATCTCAAAGAGAAATACTTGCCTTCGCTTAAAGTAATGAAAGCGACATCTAGTGATATTTATGGCAGATGTTGACTGGTTTATTGCATTTTTATCATCTCGGCAAAACCTGGAAGAAATAAAGTATACTTCTATGTGATCAAAAGCTGCGGAAAAAATACATTTGTTAAAAACTATTAAATAAGGTTCTCGAAACTTTAAGCTACGTACGTGATTGAAAGTATTAGACAAAAAAGAGCAGAGAAATCAATATTACTGACAAAAGAAAAAGAATTGGAGTCATTCGTGGGTCTATATCAAACACAGTTCTGTATCATTTTACTTTTGGCTTTAGAAAATCGTTTTAACATAGCATATTTAAAGTAAAAACAAAATTAAAAGAGTGATAGGTAGAACAGCGAAGTAAAAATGCAAATTGTTATTTAATCCCTGAAAGCTCCCTTTATGTTTTCAAGATGTACTGTAATAAATTATTTTAAAAAATCTTCTTTATTTAAAGTAATTCATTTTACCAAAAAATGAAGGTTTAAATACGTTCTACTAAATGATTCTTCAATTTCATAAAATATTTCACACTCTAAATAAGAGTAGTTTCGTGCTAAAGCTAAAAAAAAAGACAAGTTGCGTGCTATTGTCTAATAATCAATCTCATTTTTATCAAGACTTCTTGAACCTACGTGTTCTCCTAACACAATGAAGTAACCTCATGAATACTGTTTGTAAAGCAGATTATTAGATCATTACTTGTGTTACATTAACAATTCCTTCTTAATATTCGTCAATAACTCAAACATTCTTATAGACAAATACATGTTGTCCCTTATGCGGCAGTGGCCACATCTTTAGTACACAGTTTTTAGTTAAGGAAATACTTTTTTATGGCTATTAGATACGTACAATTCAATTTAGCGTAATATTCTGCGGGTTCATCGTTGACGTCCTGTATGTAAAAGTAAAGCATTGACGGTCAAACCTCGCTATTCTGTCAGAAAAAAAAAAAAAAAGCTCCAGGGTTGGCGATGAATGCTGTTGACTAGCTAGCTGTTTTCCCTCTAAAATTAGGGACAGCTATGCCAGGTAGCTCTTTGTGTAGTCTTGCGCGGGAATTGTGAAACAAATAAAACTGAGAATAATCCATACTTTTTTTAATTGTTATTGGTTTTAATTAAACTAATCAAACAATATATTTCAAATTACCGAAGATACACAAACAAAATATTCCGAGTATATTCGAATGTAATGAGAACAGAGTAAAATTAGTTCAATTCGATCAATAGAATGTAGGGTAAGTTCAAATGGTCATCATCAAGTTAAGAACTATAAACGTTTCGGAATTTCCATTCTGTGTCTTCCTTTTCCTTGTATTTCTATTTTTTCCCTCCGGTGCGTGTTTTGACACTGTTGGTCAACAAAGAATCAAAATGGCGCATTTTTAGGTATTTACACAAATACTTCTGTCTAAAATCGATATAAAACAAAGAGAAAAGAACTGTTAAAACATGCCAGGTCGGTTTGAATGTTTTTTAAATAACTCGGTATAATGTTGTTCCTTTCTTTATTGTTTTATAGAAATATTTAGATATCTGAAAACTGGATTTCACTTGTACAGTCAGTATAAATTTCCTGTGTCACTGCCAACTGCACCTTAAACAGATATTTTCGTCCTTAATTAACATTGTGGTAAACTATGTGTAAATTGTGCGTAATCAACCTTTACTGAAACGTATTTTCTCGAACCTTTTGTACCTTTTCTAATAATTCTCTTTTTTTATCAAGTCCAGCTTTAAAGTTTTGAGAGAAATAAATTCTGTTGTTGAGAAATGGACGGTACTGCTTAACCTCCCTCTGTCCTTGTCCGGAAAGCCTTTGTCGTGTACACTAACGATGGCATAGTGCCATGAAAGAAACTTATAGCCAACTTGCCATCCCAGTGTCAAGCAGTTCTTCTCTCTTGAGACCAAGTCAGTTACAGATTATCTATCTGGGCATTACACAAAGAACTATAGGCTGCCCCTATCGCCTAGTACACTTGATAAAATCCTTCCTTCTCTTTTAAACGTAAAAACTACAATTCCAGCAACGCCCGCGATAAAGGACTTTTCACCGTCTGATGTCTACTGAAACCTAACGGCTATCTTTTGTGATAGATAAAGTTAATAGAAAAAATTGAAATAGAAAGAAAGGTTTTACTGGTAAAACATGAAATAATTTGACTATATTGTGAAAATAACGAGAATATTTCATTTAACAGAATAAATATTTGACAACAATAAAAATAAGGCTCTATAACAAGCAAATGGAAATAGTAGCTTGATTCAGACATATATGTATAGGTATATCACACTGTTCTTTAAAATGACCTCGAAACCAATTTATCAACAGCCATGAGAAAACAAGAAGTACATTGTATAAAAACAAATGGAAATATAAACATGAAGACTTAAAAACATATAAATGTGTTTTATATATAAATATGTCATCTTACAGTTTAATATATCCTAGTATAAAGTTTTTCAAATAAAAAAGTAACAAGAAATGACTAGTTCCTTACTGAAACACATGCAGTCACAGTAACTTATATTTAATCTTACTGTGTAAGATTCGGAGTTTTGATGTTTGTTGGAAAACAGAGCACTATTTAGTGCACTTTGTCTTAGTGTATTTTCTCAATATAATGTCATATACACCCCTACAATCATAATATTATTGGCTGTTCAAGTGTTATGTGTATGCACCATGATATCAAGGTAGTGTGCACGAAAATAAATGTTTGTCTGTTTGTAATTAAGCACAAAGCTACACAAGGGGCTATCTATGTTCTTCCTACCACGGATATCAAAACCCAGTTTCTAGCGTTGTAACTCCGCAAGCTGTGCCACTAGGGTAAGGGGGGATAAATAAATGTAAAAACATGTCTATTTGTTAATAACTGCTTCAGTTTTCAGCATTTAAATAAATATAGTTTTATATCATTAAACCAAAGCATAAAATATTACATATTCCTTATTGTAGTGAGAAATTTTTCAAAAGTTACAAGGACGTCTTTTTCTTATCATGAAATATAACAGGCAAAACTGTTCATTAACGTAATACAGAAATTTCGTAAGACAGTCTCCCAAAAAACGTGTTTGCATGAAATTTTTATATCGAAATAAAGTCCTCATTTCAGCCATACAGCCGAGTCATACACATAAACAGATTTATAGGGGATTTACTACGTTTTGAAATCCTTTTAAATAGGTTTCCCCAAGTAAAACACCAAGATGACAGATGAAAAATATAAATCAGGCACTACATGGCGGCTGGAGAAAAAGCTTACACAATTATATTTAACCAAGACCATACGTTTACAAACTTTAAATAAGCTTGGATGAACTTTAACAACGTAAAGAAAATAAAATAAATATGTTGAGAAGACGTGCCAAAAACAATTTCCAATTGAAATTTCTTCTTGAGGGAGTCGCTTCTATTAAACGAATCAATCAAAAACATGTAAATAATCATTGACACCAACCAAAAACTTATTATTTGTTACATTTGTAAGTCACATAAATACCTGTTGAAGACGATAGCTTTTAATAAATTGCAAATACCATGTTTAAAAGTTACAGCAATTGTTTCAATTGTACTAATGGCTAGATTAAACGTATATTGGCTGTTACTGATGATTCCATGTTGGGTATATATCAGTGTTGAATTTTATAATGCTCCACATAGAAAAGTAAATTATGCACAGTTGTGTACAATATAACACTTAGTGTTATATAGATTGTAAACACTGTGCAGTATTCTGTTGAAAAGTTTTCTAAACCATGGTTGAAATACATCTTTGAAAAATAAATCCAAAAAAAGACGGACTATAAGTTGTGAAATAAAAAGCTGTTTCAATGTCTTTTGGCCACCTTTCTTCCTTTGTATTTTGCTGTTGTCACGTAGAAGTTTTCTAAATATAAAAGACTATAGATTTAGCCACTGGTACTGCACTTACGTGTTATCTAGTTTTCGTTTCCCATACGACCAATCTTCTAAAGTTATGACAACTACAGAACTCTCTAGAGGGCACCTCAACCCAACAGTTCCACGTCTCTGTGCTCAGGTCAGTAATATAAGTAAGACTTAGGACATTTTGTAGTTCCATATAATTTTTGGTTTTACTACCGGTGTGTTGGTCTTTCGATATGGAAAGAAATGTTGAGAGTATGTTATAGTCAATGACAAAAAATGTTTTAAAATATTGTAGAAAGTTTTTGATATAAGTAAAAGCAAGTAATAATAATATTATTATTAGGATTAAATATTGTATAAGTGATTTATAATTTGAATCTTGGATAATTTTAGAGCTGAATAACGTTATCTTTTCTAAAAAGCTCCTAGTCTATAGAATTGACATTTAGTTTTAAATAGAGAAGTTCTAGGTACAGTTTTAACTTGATTTTTTTCTTTTTTGAATGTATGCTGAATACAAGCTATGCTACTATTTGCTATTCATTGACCTTAACTACAAAGTAAGATGCGATTTCTTTAAATTTGGTTTTATATATTTCAATAAACTACCTTTTGTAAACGCTATACTTGTTTTTTGGCTCCTTGTGGTCTATGAAATTCCCCACTGAACATGTATTCACTGAATCACAACTGGGCGGCCTCTTCCTTTGAAACTTGCATTCAATGCATTCCCTCCTTCTACATGTCTCCACCACTACTCTCACTCCAACATTAGATCAGAGTCTACTCTCACCAGATATATATGTTAAACATCCTCCTTCGCCGATGCAGCCCCACCCTCTAAACACCAATATCTTTTTTCTACTAACATAAATAATCCATGGGCAAGATTGAGGTGTGCTACGTTTCATTTCGTTACAAGCATTCAGCATTTATGACATGCAAAAGCAGTAGTCGAATGTAATAATGAATAATGAATGCGTGTAATAAGCTACACATGAGCCCCTGTTCCTCGCCCTCTTCCCAAATGTGGATAGATAAATGAGTTCTTCAGTCAACGATGACATTATTTTATGGTAGAGCATTTACTCCCGTTATTGTGTCTATGAACATGTATATATATATATATATATATATACGTGCTTGTTCGAGAACTTATTTGTTTGGATTTTATAGGTGTAAATCTTGATGACTGTAATTATTTACATTAATGCAGAGTTTAACAATTGTTGTTACTCACTACGTAGTGGTATATCACTTGTACGATGTTAACTTTTGATGGTGTATTACAAGATGGATCATATAGCGATGCCCCATCCCTTCCAATAGGGAGTGTATATTGCGATTTTTAATCTATGTTTGTGAATGATGTGGTAAACGCATAACCATGCCACATCCCTACAAAGAACATAGATGTTGAAAAAAAATATGTTCTTGGTTTTTATAATAACACTGTTTACACGTTACAATTTTACGGGATGTGTTTATATAAGTAGGCACAGCTTTATAAGCTGTAACCACTAATGTAATACTACATTACAACGTTTAATTACTTTCGTTAGCAGGATAGTACATTTTTGAAACTATAGGCACTTTATTATCATGCTAATTTTTCTAAAACTTAGTCATTCTGGTAAAATATTACATTTTTAAAGGTAAACGTCACTCTATTATATTATATATCAATCACCTAGGTTGCATTCACCAGAGTACCATGCAACATGTCTGTGTATAATGTTTAAGTTATCTTTTACTCCCTACAAGGAACCTTGTTTGTTTGTTTTTGAGCAAAAAACTTTGACTATCACGGGAATCAAACCCCAGAATTTAGTGTTGTTAAGTTCCATTATCGTTGCCACCAGAAGCCCACTTGGAACCTATATTTTAGAATATAGTTACAGACCTCCAACACAAGAGGCTTAGTCTTGCTTGGGCCCGGCATGGCCAGGTGGATAAGGCACTCGATTCATAATCCGAGGGTCGCGGGTTCGAATCCCCGTCACACCAAACCTGCTCGCCCTTTCAGCTGTGGGGGCGTTATAAATCGACCTTCAATCCCACTATTCGTTGGTAAAAGGAGTAGCCCAAGAGTTGACGATGAGTGGTCATGACTAGCTGCCTTCCCTCTGGTCTTACACTGCTAAATTAGGGACAGCTAGCTCAGATAGCCCTCGTTTAGCCTTGCGCGAAATTCAAAACAAAACAAACTAGTCTTGCTTGTCTTTATTTATCTTTGTCCATGGTTAATGTTGAAAATGTAGTGAACGAAAAAATTACAATGGTACATTGTAGTGCAAACATTGCTAAAACATGTTAGCTCGGTGGAGGCTGTAATCAATCTAGTGATGTGATATGATGTTTGTGGTCACTCCGCTGCGGTAATGCATCAGATTTAGATGTGCGGAATTTAGTATGATGCTACGTTCTTACTGGACGTGATGGTAAAACTTTGATACTATGTTTTTGATATATATGGTACTTATATGTTACAATGCTACATTCTTATAGTATTTAGTAGTGATTATAGTACTAGAATAATAATAATGCCATTTTTTAATAACACAGTCTACTAAGACTTAGTAACTATAATGTAATGATACATAAATTTTTGTAGTCGTGACTGTATTCCGACGTAACCGTGTTGTGCTCTTGCGAATTATGATAATTTTAGTCCCATAAAAGTTATAGTTGCCATACAGTACAATGAAACATGTTATCATTACATAACACAGTTATTGTTATATATCTTAGTGACATAACACAGTTATTGTTATATATCTTAGTGACTCTATTATAATGCTGAGCTACTATAAGCTGTTTTGATTAGTAAAATAATGCACTGTTGCCAGATTTGATCATTATAGCGCAGTGTTAGTGTCTTTACCACATTCCACTGTGACAATGATGCATTGCAACATAAATGTGGTAAGTACGGAGCAGTGCTAGTGATTTTACAACATTGCTACACTATTGTAGTTTTTGTGACTATAGTACAAGGATGAATGAAAATATGTAAGCAGTATAGTATAATGCTACACTCTGACATGCTTGTGATTTTATTACAATATTACACACTTTGTTCTGTGAATATGTTACAACGACACGTTTTCAGTCTATGACATCGTTGCAGACTGCTGTTACAAAGCCAACATGATACATGCCTGTTTACTACAGTGACTGTACTGCATTATTAATCCGCAACTGGAAAAATGTGTCACCGATATCATCCGCTTGTGCCAATTAAGCCAGAATATAGCATCAGATCCTGTGTGTCATCTCTGCACGAGGGGGATTTGACTTAACTCAGCTCATTTATTACCTTTCTTCAAACGAGAGATAATGTATTTACATTAGGTTAACCTATTTAGGTTAGTTGGGGTTTTATAGCGCAAAACACCTAGGCTATCTGCGCCGATAATGTAAGTATGAACGTTAACAAAAATATAGAAAACTACATAACGTGGAACACTCAGCTATATCATAAGTAGAAAAACATTAATGACATTTCATGTTAAATACATTATTATACCGATTGCATGGTTAATTATAACAAAAACTAAATATAAAATCATACATTACTTACTGAATGTTAAACAATTCAACCAAGTAAAGTAAACTAATTATTATGAGTAAATATAATTAATTTATAACACAATATGCATTAGTAACTAAGACATAATTTTACACCACAATTCATTTATGTTTTTTTCACCGTAGCCACGGTTGAAAATGTCATTTGTTGTAGAACGTTTTGTTCTAATGTGCAACAGCTATCAGCTATCTGGTTCATCTACAATAACCTGAGTTTTATCTCATTATATTGTTTCATTGCAGCTAAACAGGTGTTCAGCAAAAACTGTATTTGCTTCATTAGAAAAAGGAAAAAAAACAATTAATGCGTACTTGAAGAGGTCTTCTGGTTACCCATAACTAAATTTCATAGCATAAATAACATTTGGTAATTTAAGGTTTGATATCGGAAATTGAGTCATGTAGTTAAAATGCCTTTTAAAATTCTCTTTTCTTGAAAGATGGCATGTATGCCGGATTTTCTACATGATGTTAAAAAACACTTAGATTAAAAAAAACCAGTTAAAGACAAAAGTAAGAAATCGTGTAACTTGAGCACATTGAAAAAATAAGCTCTTTTTTTCATCATGGACCAACTAAGCAAAACACATTTGAAGTTCACATCCAAAATCCGGAAGGATAAGCAATACGACAGTTAGTGATGCGTTTTATTACCTCTGCGCAACAAAAGTTAACGGAGGTTATATTTTCACTCTTTTGTGTGTGTGTGTTTGTTAGGAAGATTTCTTGAAAACGGATGAATGGATTTGGACGAAACTTATCATACATTTAGACTATGATCTAATTTAATAGATAATTCAAACGATACCTATCTGTTAACATGGGCCGAATTTTGATGAAATTTGATGGTCCGTGTACGTTGATAACTGCGAACACACGGACAAATATTTTTATATTTTTCAGAGCCTAATATGATCAAAATGCATGCTCCTCTCGATTTTGTTTTACATAGTGTTTTTTGTTAAGGCTTTTTAGATGTTATTAACTGTTGATTAATTGATTTATTGCTGGAATTAAGCACAAAGCCGTACAGTTGGCTATCTGGGCTCTGCCCATTACGGGTATCGAAACCCGGTTTTTAGCAGTGTGAGTCCATAGACATACCGCTGTGCCAGTAGAGGGCATTAACTGTTGGCTCACAATAAAAATGTGGTAAACGCTTTGAAGAAAACAGTGCGATATATAACATAATTTGTTTGTTTGTTTTAAAGTGTTTGAGATTACAAAGACGGCAAAGCTACACGAGGGCTATATGCGCTAGTCGTCCCTAATTTAGGAGATAGCCATCAACACCCGCAGCTAACTCTTAGATTATTCGTTACCAACGGATAGTGGAACTGAACTTCAGATTATAGTGGCTGAAAGGGCGAGAATGTTTGGTGTAAAGGAGATTCGAACTCGCGACCTACAGATTAGGAGGCAAGAGCCCTAATCACCTAGCTATGCCCGGGCCTCAGAGAGAGCTGTTGAATCGAACTTTAAATACTGATCTTTATGGGCTCGTTTCTCTTTCACTGTCTCCCGGTGGAACAAAGGTAAGTCTTTGAGTTTACAATGCTAAAAGAAGATGTTCGATTCCCCTCAGTAGGCAGAATAGATAGCCCAGTGTGGCTTTGCTATAAGAAAAACATCCACTCTTTTTTTTTTCTCAACTAGTTTTCAGCCAACCTTTTATTTGGCGAGCATCGAGAAAGGGAAATTGGTTACCACTTATCAAGTCAGTTGTGAACTTGATAAACGGATACTGGTTGTTCTTCAGTTGACCACAGGAAACTTTATTAGAATTATGTAAACATATCGCAACATTAAAGAAGGTTCCAGAACTCTTGCACTACCCTTCTCTGACCGAAAAGTGGGGCTTGACCGTCATTCTCACAGCGCAACTATGGCTACAAAATGATGATCGTGTGTTTGCGGCAATAGGCGCTGCTAATCATGCAACTTCTGATTTACAACACTGGTGACTTAGCCACTAAGCAACGCCATGTTCCTTCAGTTTTGTAGCATAGCAAGTGTATACAATACGAAATGGCTTTTTTTTAGACTGCACATAAGAAAGAAACTAATGTTGTGAGTAATAATAAACAAATCTATTGACCTTCATGATCATTTTAGGATTACTAAAGTTCTTCGTCAAAAGCTAAGATAAAATATGTCTTATTTAAAGACTGACGTTTAAAAAATCTGCATTGTTGTTTGATCTACAATGACAGTTCCAATGCGCGTGTTTATTTTGAACTACTGAATTATTACATGACTTTAAACAATATTTCTTAGCTTATAGTATCCATATCAATTAAATATTCAACAGAAGCTTTAAGTAGGACTAAACTGTTTGTCCTGTGTTAGAATATTTAATTGCATTAATCGAAACTTCTCGTCTGAAATATTTCATAACGACTAATTAAAACTCATAAATGAAGGTTACCAAGAAAACATTTTAGAACAATAATAGAACAAAATAACGTTAGCAACGAAAAACTTCAAAATACTGAGGGAAAGTAATTTCGAATTAAATTAGCATATAGATAAGTTTACAGAATGACAGCTTTGCCTCTTCTTAGCTGATTTCGTTTGTTCCCGGCCTTTTTTGGGGGCAACTCAGTTCGAACGTAATTTTATCAAATACATTTATACGTGCGTGAGCATATATTCTTCTTTGTAATGACTTTTAATTAAAACAGATTTTATGAAACGTGCTCGAAGTGTATGAGAATAACTGCATAAATTTGAACACAAATGCTCGTGTATTTGTTATTTAGTGTGTTTATACACATGTTCAGATTTTAACCGTGATTCATGTTTCGTGCAGGTAATTTTCTACTTATTCAAGTCCATCACTTATTCTGAGTTCACTTAGCACACTACTATATGTCTTTCTTCGCCTGCTGCTGGTTGACGTTTTTTATTAGAAATATTTAGCCGTCCTAATGTCTTTTACCTACATGTACAAATAGTATATCTCCCAATTTTTTGACAGTTTTAGGAAACTTGAAAATTTAAAAGATTTTATTAAATTGAAATAAGTACTCGATTTTTATTTACTACACAGGAAGAAAAAACTTTCATTTAGTGAACATATGTTATCTTTTTTTTAAGTTTAACACAAAAATTCATATTTATGTATTTTTGTTACAAAATTAGTATTTTGATGATACTTTTGCTTATGTATTTTTGTTACAAAATTAGTATTTTGATGATACTTGCGCTATGTATTTTTGAAATCACCATAAAGAATAGTTTTCATTTCACTTCAGATATCTACTATTTGTTCCATATGTAGCATTGGAAATAATTATGGAAACGCACTGGTGATAAACCCACAATAATCAGAAACAATGAGTAATTGCAACTACATTATCAATTTATCGTTGATCTTGTTTGTTCATTGGTAAGTGCAAAGCTATGATATGGGCTATTAGTGCTGAGCTCACCACGAATCTTCAGATTTGAATTTTAGTATTATAAGTTTTCATATTTACCGCTGGGCCACTGAAGGAGGAAGGAGGACAAGTAGAAAAGAAAACCCAATAAGGTGTACAAGTAATATTCTGTTTTTACTTCAAGCAGACCAGTATACATCTTGTTCCCAATGACCCATAATTCAACAAAGTTAACTGATTGCCATTTTACCATCTAAACCCATACAGCTTTAATCACTTATATTGAATCTTTATGTTAGAGTTTTAGATTCGTCTCTTCTTTCCAGGTCTCGGTTCACTACGTTTGCTGCCCCCTGCCCAACAGATCTTGTTCTTAAAGAAATGGCATGATGAATACTAATCTCTGTTCTGTACCTGTCAACAATCAGTGTAATATTAAATTCGTGTAAAACTGCAACACTATTGGCTGAGATGAACTCTACTACTGTATTACCTCTCACTGTGATTCTGTAGATGTTGTGCGTTGACTGTGATACCGTTCTCCTCTCTGGTATCGAACAAACTAACGCAAATTGTCACCAAAAATGCGTTTTGTATTACTCTATAATAAATACTTCTTATGTATCTCTGACCATCCCAATATTTCAGACCCGGCCTGGCCAGGTGGTTAAGGCACTTGACTCGTAATCTGAGGGTCGTGGGTTCGAATCACCGTCACACCAAACATGCTCGCTCTTTCAGTCGTGGGAGCGTTATAATGTGACGATCAATCAATGTGTGATGATGACTAGCTACCTTCCCTATAGTCTTACAATGCTAAATTAGGAGCGGCTAGTGCAGATAGCCCTAGTGTAGCTTTTCGCGAAATTCCAAATAAACTAAATCCAATGTTTTAACTCTGATGCCTGTTTTGCCTTCAGGTTTGGTTATCTCTTCTAATCAATGGTTTTGAACAGCAAAACATCCATGAGGCTGTTTCGTGATCATATGTGTCTTATTATTCTGGAGAATTTAAATCTGTATTATTGGTAAGATCTCAACTAAACTGTCGTGTTTTACGTAATAATGATTTACTTAACATCATTACCATTTCTATTACCAACAGAACTAGTTTTATGTTTCTTTACATTTCCTATTAAAACATGGAATAGGCTTAACCAGTCAAAACTTTGATTTCTGCACATTTGTCATGTGTCACTTCTGTCATTGTACCTGTAATATACTACTGTTTAGAATTATATGATTGCCCTATTTTAATAAACATTCTTTTAGTGTGATTGATTGGTTGCATAACAGCTAATCACAATGCAAGCTACCTTGGTGCAGTTCATTTACATATAATAAAAGGTAAGCAAGCCTATAATATTTGTAATTTATGTCAGTTTTATTCACCGTTTCCAAAATTACTTCCAGTACTTTATATAAAGGGTTTAGCTAGTGCGGTTACTCATTACGGATTACCACATAACTAACCACTAATATTTTCAACCTGTAAAGCATGCGCAGAATGAGCACATTAGAAACCCCAAGGCTCCAATTTAGAGATGTTGGTCAGTGGTTAGTAACCAACTAGCAGTACCCGCTGCCTACATGATAACTTTTAATCGAACAGTGAGACTGACTATTACTTCCATAACGCGCCTGCAGCTGAAAGTACGGAACGTATTAAGTAGAACATTACGATCTTAATAAAACCTTGGACCTTCTGAAACGCAGCCAACACTAACTGCTGCACCACGCTCGATCCTATCATCTCAAAAGAACATTTTTAGTAAAATAATATTGATTTAAGCACAAAATAGGACTAAATAAGTCGAGTTTACCAGTATTTCGAAATATATGAATAACGAATACTTATACTTAATAAATGTCAACACTGCTCCACTGACTAGAAGGAGCAGTTCGCATGTGAAGGAAGAATTCGTATTCTAACATATCAAACAATTGATAGGGCTTCGTAATATGCAGCATATTCTACAGAGGTAGCAACAGTTCAGAAGATAAATCGCTAATAGCTACATTTGATAGAAAGCGAACAATTTTTCGTATTTTATGTAATGATTGCAAGCTCAAAACAGTGTATTTCCGCATGTCTACTGGACTTCACATGAGCGTGTGTTTGTTTTTGGCTATCAAAGGGCTATCTGCTCAGCCCACCGAGGGGAATCGAACCCCTGATTTTAGCGTTGTAAAGCCGGAGACATACCGCTGTACAAGCGGGGAGCTCGCATGAGCGAAATAGTTCTTCGCTTTTAGCATTTCAAAGAAGATTGTAGCCACTCAGTAGCGATGCAATTACTTGTGAAATTATTACCCCTTTATTTACCTAATGATTTAACTCTCTTAAATCCCAAGAATCACTCCTAAAGTGCCGGTAATTCAAATTGAATCCTTAAAATTTCATTTTTCAAGCGTATGGGTTAAATATTTCATGGTGAGTGTTCTTGGTATGAATCATTATTACCGTCAACGATATTACTACATTCTTGTGGTCTAAATGCATGTTAATCCAAGTTTGTGCACGCCGATGACATTTGGATGTCGCAGCCTAATGGACCAGTAAAGGGGGGAAGTAGCTCCGACTAAACGCGTAGGTAGGATCTTGTAACTATGCAGGCTTTCGTCTCCATCGTTACGAGCCACACGAGAATCACAAGTCGAAGCGTGAAGAGTTTATGTAAATAGAAAACGCCTGAAACCTCTAACCGATGATTCAGAGCCTGTATAAGTTGGCCAGCTGCACATATTTATCTAATTATATATGCAATTGTCGAAACCATACAGCACTGTGTTTCTAGAATAACTAAAACACTTCTCCAAAACAAGAATAGAATCATTCTTGTTCACAAAATAATTGCAACTATGTTTGTGATATCGAGCGCGTAATTTTTCTTTCATTTTTGTTTATTAACTAATGTTAATTCGCCCTTGTTTTTCTCGTTCAATAAGTTCTTCCTTTTGTTTTTTTATATTTATCTTATTTTTACCTCTTCGAATTTTTTTTTCTCACAAGGCACGGCATAGCCAGGCGGTTAAGGCACTCAACTTAATTGACTGTGGGTCGCGGGTTCGAATCCCGTTCCACCGAACATGCTCGCCTTTTCAGCCGTGGGAGCGTTATAATATGACGGTCAATCCCAGTATTCGTTGGTAAAAGAGTAGTCCAGAAGTTGGCGGTGGGTGACAGCGACTAGCTGCCTTCCCTCTAATCTTACACTGCCAAATTAGGGACGGCTAGCACAGATAGCGCGAAATTCGAAACAAACTTTCTCACAATTTTATCTTCGTTTTGTGCAACTCAAGTTTCCAGTCTTATTTGGCACAATACTATTTTATCCAAATTATACTTTGTATTAATGGCTTTTTACCTTTCTTTTCGTATCTCAATAATACCACAGCTCACATTAATCGGTACTAAAATCATTCAAACTTTCACCTTTTCCTATTTATTTGTTCATGTTTTATTTTATTGCTTTACTCGCTTTCTTTTACTATTGGGTGTGAAAAACGTTTCTTGCTAAGTAGGAACATGAAATTTAAGCTATTGATTTTCCTGTCCTTTTCGAAAATAATACCATACGTCATATAAGTATAAAATTTATCTTCTACGATCATCCAAAAGTGTCTCAGCATGGAAAATAATTTGAACAAAAAACAACACAGGACTTCAAGCACCTTGCACGCCATTCGTTATTATAATTCTCTTATGTGGAGAAAATAAAAAATAAGCTTTATGTTTTGAATATAATATTCCAATAGTTTCTATGCTAATTCGTTCTTTTGAGAAGACATTCGCAATGTTTTATCCATTGTTATATTGGGCTGCATTTACACATCATTTCAATAATATATTGTTAATTTTTCACAAATTTCAACATTCTATTGAAACCCCCGTTACATCAAACATGACCACCCTCTCAACCGTGGGGGCGTCATAATGTGACAGTCAATCCCACTAGTCATTGGTAAAAGAGTAGTCCAAGAGTTGGCGGTGGTGGTGATGACTAGCTGCCTTCGCTCTCGTCTTACACTGCTAAATTATGGATGGCTAACGCAGATAGCCTTTGCGTAGCTCTGCGCTAAAATTTAAAACAAACAAACAAACAATCTATTGAGATTCATACTGTTTGCTATTCACACTATTTACATTTGTAGTTAATATTTATATTGTTCACACCTTTTATATGTTTTGAGTTTTCAAATTTAGTTCTAATGTAGTCTATATTAATCACAGTTTGTTTTTGTTTCTTTTTATTTTCCGTCGATTGTTCTTGTTCGTTTTCTCTGTTTTTCCGATTGATCAGTGTTTTCAAGTTGTTTTTTCAATGTCGATTTCATTACAGTTTGCGTCAGTTCTTGGCATTTCTTTCTTTACTGAATGATGAATATTTAATACATCTATTTTTAGTAGTACATATTTTTAATATTTGTTCTCTGAATTACAATGCTATAAGTTTGAGAATTTTGTACACTTTAATCATTCTTTATAATGCTAATTTATAATTATTTCCGCCTTCAAACTATAGCATTTTCTGAAGTATTAAAAGTTTAACTCAGTTTTCTTGAGTTGTTTGTTACACTTATTTACTTGATATTTAAATATTGTCTTTACTCAACAGGGTGCTACGTCATTACATAAGAGATTTATCAATTTGGTATCTGTCCTTTTATAGCTTAAGTGATGTTTATTGTTTGTTTGTTTAGAAAGTTCACTGGGACTACTTGCGCTAGCCATCCATTATTTTAAATTGTTAAACTAGGGGAAATACACCCATTGCCAACTGTTGGGCTATTCTAATCGAATAGTGGAATTTTACCGTTACTCTTATAACGTATTCATAGCTACAAATTGTGACAACGAGGCGCACGCTGTAGGTTCACAGTCATGTATGTTAACCTTAAGGCCACACTCGAACATTGTGTTTATTACATTGCTGTAACACATAAAGTTAACAAATAATTCCACGATATTCCACTAGAAGTAGGCCTTAGGAGAATTTATACTTGTGTTAATTTAAAGTTTTTCACAGTGTAAACATGTTTTATATTACATTATTCCTCAAGATATTTCTAGATCAGCTTATTTACATAAAGGGGAGTTAATATGTTACATAATGGTGCCGCCCATGTCACCTAATTTACCAAAACTCCATGTACTAATTACAATAATTATTTAGAATTGGCACAGTTAAGGTACTCGACTCACAACCTGCGAATCGCGGGATCGAATCTCGTTACTGAATATGCTCTCCTTTCAACAGTAGGTTGGTTTGTTTTCTTTGTTTTTCAATTTCGCACAAAGCTTCACGAGGGCTATCTGCGCTAGCCGTCCCTAATTTAGCAGTGTAAGACTAGATGGAAAGCAGTTAGTAATCGCCACCCAACGCCAACTCTTGGGCTTACTCTTTTACCAACGAATAGTGGGATTGACCGTCACAATATTCAGCCCCCACGGCTTACGAGTCCAGTGCCTTAACCACCTGGCCGTGCCGGGTCCTGTTCGTAGGTAAAGAGTATCCTTAGAGTCGACAGTCGGTGATATTAACTAGCCACCCTCCTTTGATCTATCACTGCAAAATTATGGACGGCTAGCAAAGATAACGCTTAAGTAGAAAGTCAACAAATAAATAATAATTTAAAATCAGGAGTTGATAACAAAGTTACGATACAACCTCGACAAAAAAAAACTGAAAATATTTCGAGTTTTGATGTTATAAACGTTATTTTGACTTGTATCCTTGATAATAAAGGACGTTACACACAACGCAAAACTTAATGGAAATTAATGAGCTTTCCCTTACAAAATTTGTTTAACAGGACGAACAAACACTACACACAACATTTTGATATCTCACGAAATAATATGTCTCCAGAGGTTTTTATAAAAGAGGCCCTTTTCACTTTGTCACTTTCATTTAAATTACATTTCTGTTAAAATGTCTCTGGGATGTGGAATTGCGAGACTGATTTTTCTCCATGCTTAAGATCTATATGAAGGGTAAATGTATATCGCAAGTTCATCGTTGGTTACCGTGTATTGTCTTTTTGTTAGAGACTTCTCTAAGTGTTAGCCCAACCCAGTGATGTTTTTATACAGATAAATGCCAAAAATGAAATATAAAACAAAGTGGCACAACACACATTTTACTAAATGAAATTTGATTCGCTTTGTTTTAAATGACTGAAAACAGAAAACATCTCAAACCATGGACCTTACGTAGTAATTATTTTTAGAAATGTCATAGAAATTTACAGTTCATTGAGTGCGGTGGCAAAGCTAACACAGTTGGTGAAAAATATCAACAATGATAGTTGATTACAGAATAGTGAGTGGATTGATATAAATAAATGCTTAACTTATAATATGTTGTACTTATGACCTGTGGCCTTGATCTCCTACCATGAATATCATATATTTTATTAAATATTATGTAAATTATGTTTTTTTATACGAGCCAGTGAGTAAATATGCAACTAAAAGTATCTAAAAAATATTTATTAGTACGTCAGAAGTACTAGTGCCAAGAAGTGGAGCACTAATAAATATTTTATAGACAACTTAAGTTGTACATTTACTCAATGGCTCATCTCATAAAACATAAGTGCACAATGTCCTATATCGCCGACTAGAGAATATTGAGCGACAGGTCAAATATGCTCAGAAATGTGCTAGCCCCAGAGTTCTAGACTCACCTTAAAAACAAACAAATAAACTTAAAGGTGCAGACTACATTATAACGTTCTTAGTGATATAGTATTCTAAAGAAATGGGACCTAGACAGTGATAAGGACATCCAGTCTATCGTATTTAATCGCTGTTCATGTGTGGAGCAAAAATAACAGAGATCGTTAAACAAAGCACACAATGTCCCAGATCTAGAACTACCATACACTACATGCAGCAAATTATAGGATAGTGATTACGTCTGAGGGAACAGACTTGTAAAGATAAAAAACACACACTGGAACACTGGGATGAAAAGTGAAATGCATCTGCGGATGTTGACATTCTAGTACTCATAATGATCATACACGTATATGAAAATTATAATCAAGCATAAAATGTCTAATTTAACTGATTAAAAACTTTAAAATATACATTTAAGTTTATTCTAAGTAGTACAAATCACGAAATACGTACATTTACAGAAATGATTTAAAACATTCTCTGGATGCTAATGAATAAAGCAGTGAAAACTAGATATCCAATACGGAGCAAATTGTTCTAAGACAACAATATATTATCATAAAAAAAAGGTTGTTTCGTTAAGTCACAGCTTTAAATAAATATATATGTTTATTTATATACTAATAGTCTAGAAATTTCTAGTTGTTTACCTTTCTAAAATTATCATATTGCCACAGAAAGCCATTTCGCCAGAGGTCCTATGATTTGCGTTCAAACGTATGTAAAGAATTTGGTAAAACATGACATTCTAATTTTTCTTCATCAAATCCTCCTTTTGTCGGTCGTGTTAAACGTTGTTGTTATGTGCTCAGGCGACCCCTGTCGTTGAGTGTCTCTTGCTCGCATGTTTTGCCATCCAAGTATGACACAGCTTGGAGAGATAACGTGTTCCCTGCATTAATTACTTACGACTTTAGAATATCTGGCCACAGCATTACGAACGTGGAAGATAGTACATTTCTGACATTTAAGCAGTCAAGTAGTCAAAACAAGCTGCTTCAATAATCATAACTATAGTGATACGTATGTTTAAATATATAAATATTATATACCTTTAAAAGGAACTTTGTCATTTATATATATGCATTTTAGATAAACTAGTATGCGTTTGTGTATATTGTAAAATTATTGTGCTTGGAAGGCGTGTTTAATATCTATGAATGTGCAACTAAGTGACCATTGATTGCAGTAACCATCTAATATTACTGAAGCTGTGTTGGAGAAAGGTGTCTGTTTACAAGTGTTGGTGTTTAGGAGGTAGAGGTGAATAAATGCATACCCTATGCACGAGACCGTGTGAACCTTAATGTTATATTTACATGAATTATTGTTGTTGTCTACAATGTATTGCTGTATTCATTTCTGATTCAATACTTTGTATTTTTGTTATGTTAAATTACTCAGATAGAGAAAGATGAAGAAATATACGGCAGGTAAATGTTGTACCCGCTGGAAACAGTTTATTTATGATTCACGAAGGTAGTAACTAGTACAGTTATACAAACACTCAGATACTTACACGCCTTGATAAAAGTTTAAAGTGAAATTATTGTAGCATAAAATATTTTTTGAGTTTATAATTATTGTACGATAAAACAACAACCAGCACTCGTCATAAATATAATTTATTCCATCTCATAAAGGGATTTTATTGCTTGTGTGTTTGTTTTGAATTTCGCGAAAAGCTACTCGAGGGCTATCTGTGCTAACCGTCCCTAATTTAGCAGTGTAAGACTAGAGGGAAGGCAGCTAGTCATCACCACCCACCGCCAACTCTTGGGCTACACTTTTATCAAGGAATAATGGGATTGACCGTCACATTATAACGCCCCCACGGCTGAAAGGGCGAGCATGTTTGGTGTGACGGGAATTCGAACCCGCGACGCTCGGATTACGAGTCGAACGCCTTAACACACTTGGCCATGCCGGGTCGATTTGATTTCATCTGTATCTTAAAACACGGTTTCCTTTACACTCATCTCTTAAAGAAAACCAGTGTTTGAACGAGATGGGTCGTTTATAATCGTTTAAAACAAACGATAGCCAGTATTCAAATGGGGAAACATATCGTAAACTACATGTTCTACTACACGTGTGAAATTATTGAGGAAAGCATACTCAAATAAACTAAATTTCTCGTAGCATATCCGTTCGAAAATTCATATGGAAAATAAGTTGCAATTCGTAAACATAAGTCAATTTGTATAAAAGACTTGAATTTTCTAAATACTTGTTGGTTATTGAATTTCGCGCATGGCTAAACGAGGGCTATCTGAGCTAGCTGTCCCTAATGTAGCAGTGTAAAAATAAAGGGAAGGCAGCTAGTCATCACCACCCACTGCCAACTCTTGGTCTACTCTTTTACCAACGAATAGTGAGATTGACTGTCACATTATAACGCCACCACGGCTGAAAGGGCGAGCATGTTTGGTGTGACGAAAATTCGAACCCGCGACCCTCGGATTATGAGTTGAGTGTCTTAACCAGCTGGCCATGCCAGGCTCTCTTGATGCTTACAAGAAAACCAAGTACTGCTGTAATTATTTTATTAGCGAGTTGTAGTCCAGCAAACAAAGAACTCAAATTCTCCAAATTGTATGGAAATTCAAAAAGATTTTTGTATCAGAATTCCTCACAACCAGTCATCGTCTTAAATTTCAACATGGCCATCATCGCAAACCAGCATTACTCAAATTACATGATTGAAATAAATATATAAATGCCACCTAAATGTTTAAATTTTGAGATATACATGTATATATATATTTTCACATGTAAATTAATGTAAAACCAAGAACTATCGTAAATTTTATCCCTAACGGACACCAAATTGAATTTCATCATGCCCACTATTGAATACTATCATAACTATATGCTTTTAATCTTCACAAAAGTGTAATCTGAACGTTCAAACGCATCGCATGTTGTCTTAGCCAGTGAGTTTGTTTTCAACATTTAAATAGATATATAAGTCATTCTAAATTTCAAACACGCTGCCAACCATTACTGTTTTGCTACTGCCTTTGAAAATCAAAAGGATTACTGTAAACAGAAAGTAAAACTATTATTATTTATTCTTATATTTATAAGTTTGTGATTACTTCAGCATTTAAAAAATAAAACTACTTTGAATACTTTGCATGAAATCTTGAAAACATTTGGAAGGATGCTAAGTGACACCAATACACCAGCAAATGGTTTTAATATATTTTCCTCCTCGTGTGTTACTTATGGTGAGCACTGATACTTTAGTTTTTTACATTGCCCATGCCCACATGTTACACATCCAGAAGTTATGGATTGCCTTTGGATATCATGTACATCCCTGCACAGCATTACCAATTATCGTTCACGCATCCATAAGCTGTAATGCTATGTCAGCCTTCTCTGGATGAGGAAAGAAAAGTATATTTTAGACATGGAAGGTATTCCCTGATGTGACCACAACACTTACAAACCTTTCACAAACATCATAAGAAATCATGAAGGAGGACCTTTCACTTACATAACGGTTTATTGTGCTCATATACCATAGCACTTGCCCAGTTAGTAATATGAAACAGGCCCACAAAGTATTCTTTGCCCAAAGAACTGGAGAAAGAGAAAACCTCTCTAATGAAGGCTGTTCTTGAGAAGCATTTTAACAATTTGCTTACCAGGAAGGTCATATATGGAAACACTCACCAATGTTTGAACAAAATTTAGTTATTGCAAACTAATGTGGTTCAAAGCTAGCAGGCCAAGGTTAGACACCTTTCTGGACAGCTCTATAAGTTGCTGTTACTTCTTGTAATGAAATTATTCGTGCTTACGAAAGAAAGCATGCAGAAGTTTCGAGAGATTCTGCATGGTTAACTTAGCCTGTAATTCATTTAAGTACTGGAAAGTACACCGAGATTGATACTGTGATAACTCTTACATCGTCTTTTTCTACATTGGTGCAAACTGTACATGCGTTCAGATAAATCACGTGGTTCCTATAGCATAAGTTACAATAATGTCTGGAGACTTTTTAGTGCCTTAAGTTTTGTTGTTGTTGCTGCTGCTGCTATTGTTTTCTCTTTGCGTTCGAGTAAACTTTACAGTGATGATGGATGATGTCTCACATTTTGATATACATTTGACCAGAGCGCATCTTATGGATACGCTATATAACTGATATGAGTTTTTGTTTCAATACTTTTATATGTGGCCGCTTAAACATACTTCAATAGTTTATTGGATTTTCTTTGCGGTTTTTTTTAAATACAGGACGTCTCCTAAAATTTCATTGCCATATGAAATTTATCAACTGGACTTACAATACTATTTCTACTACAAAGTATTTTTATACATTAACTAAACGCTATATTGAATCTAGCGAGGTTCATGCATGAAATTAAATCGTATAATTAAACTCTCTGGTCCGGAAAGTATGGTTTTAGTTTTAAAATGACATGTTTATGTAGATTAAAAGCGCTAATTGCAAAAAAACTGATTTTCGATGGAGTCAATGTGGCAGCTATTTGGAAAAAAAAAAAAATCGCAATAAGTCTTGGTTTTTACAGAACTACTTATATGAAAATTTATATATTTGCTAATGGTTAGATATTTAGACAGCATTTCTGTATGAATTTGTAACATATAGTTGAATAATTCTATCTTCATATGACTGTCAATGTGGGATAAGTGATTGGTGTTTTGGGTAATGGTTTTTACTTTTTATTAAGCTTCATGTGAATATCTTTTGTATGCCAATTTTAATACTTTCTTTAGAATTTGAACACTTTTAAGTCTGTCCGCTGAACTATTAATTAAGCAATAAATTGATTGGTTAGTTAGTGAATCTGTTACAATTTTGAGTTGTCAATAAATTACTGAGTCGCCCAGTTTTGAGGTTGAGCTATTGATACGAGAGGTGGTTTAACAAGTGATGTTAAGCGTGACTTTTCAGTTAGACCTGACAACGAACATACGTTGAATAATTTATACTTTACAGTCCAAAAAATAATTCGTTATCATTAAGCGTACTAGACTTTTCTCTGTTTTTACTGAATAAATAAAAAGAATGTGCCTCACGATAGAAACTGGTACAACAATAGAATCGAAAGTAACAATGAAAATATAACATATAATATTCTACTGTAAGCAGTAGTGGTCTGTATACAGGATAGAAAATAACAATCATAATAAAACATAATATATACGTAAGAATGTATTGGCGTAACCGGGTTATAGCCTTACTAAAATGTGAACTATGTAAGGATAAGTTAATTATAATACTTAGCAAAATATCTTAATTTAACTTACAGTGATTTAATATAAAATAAAGTACAAACCAACGTGACTAAATGTGCGATTTTATTTAACTTATAAGCACATTTTCCAAACAATATTCGGTATCATCTCCGAATAAACCTGCGCTCCATCACACACACATATACTTGTGATTGTAGCTCTAGTAATATTTTATTGCTTCATTAGCCTATTTAATGTACAATATTTAGTAAAATATAGAACCCAAACACCAAAATGACTCTGTATACTAGGCATTATCGGTTATATGATCGTAAATAACTGTAACATTAGAAAAGATGTTCAGCAAAATACAGCTGTAAAAATCAACCTTGATCATCATACCAGTCACTAGTGCTTCCAACTATTCAAAATTGACATTTGACCAGGAATTGTTTAAGATATTTAAATATCCTCAGGAAACTGACCATTGCAGATGCAAAGTGTTTATATTTTATAGAGACAAGTTCAACATCAAACCAGTGTATAATAATGATAATTACGAACTGTCATATTCTACTAGAAACATTCTAATTTTTAACCATATTACACTTCAGACGTACATCGTTTTAGCCCTTTTTTCTACTAACATTTTACCTTCTGCGAGTAAAACCAAAAGATGATTGGTAAATAAATTCATTTTACACTATAGATGATGTTAAACACATTTGTACGTTTTATAATTATCGCTCACTGTAATTTCAGAAAGAAATCTCGACTCGCAGAATTTAAACCATCTCCATCATGTTTACGATGATGGAATTAAAAATAACTTGTGTTGCAGTTAGATCTTACGTTGTGTAAAATATGCTTTAGGTATTTAACTTATAATTTCGAATGACTTTACATCTCATAAAAACCCTTTTTTATTACCACTTTACAACAGAGAAAATTAACAATTGTTCAGGAGGAACGAAACTCCTTACACACTTTGTAAACATTCATAAAAGAATATTACCCACTTCACTCAAGCTACTTGTTGATAATTTCATTTTAATTATTTTGCAATAAGTGTACGCACGAATATTAGTTTTAAAATTTTGAAAATACAAAGCATGCTGCATTAAAATCGCCCCTCGTGAGTGCTTGACTCCCCAGTAAAAAGAAATATATTTCTTGTGAAGCAAAGACTTACCGAAATAAAACACGAGAAACCACGTTTTTTCTTGATCCCTAATCATTGCTATATAGCTTCTTTTATAAAACCCATTTGTCTTTGTTGTCTCAAATCTCATAGATTCCTTCTTATAAAGCATTTTTCTTTTCTTTCTTTTTTTTTTACGTCATATCTCTGACTTGTTTTTTAAGCAACATTTTCTTTATCATGAACCATTTTTCATCTTTGTGAAGAAACCTTTTCATTTAGCAAATTTGTCCTAGTTTTAAATATCCGATACCTATAAATATATTTATATAAATATTATGACGTTTTTTTCGTTTTTTTAATTTCTAAATTTTTACATGATCTTTTTATTTTGGGTTTAACTGAAAAGGTTTTTATCCTATTCAGAGAGAAATATAGAAATGTAAAGTTATATCAGAAACGAGAGCGCGGAATTTCTAAATACGTACAAAATTTATATATATATATTTGTTGTTGATTTTATGTGTCGCTATCATCTTGCACGTACACTTCGTATGTCAAAAAATTCTCCAGCCGGTAAAATTCTTCGCATGTTTAGACGAGCTATTTTGGGTGAGTGCTCTTCCTGTCATTTGAGCAGTCAAGGAAGAAGGATTCGCCCACAAAACGGGGGTGAAGTGAAGACAGCAGGACCAGCTGAGAGAAAATCTGCTACGATTGGCCTGTAGCGAGGTGTTTAGACGAGAGGACGTGGTGCAGCGAAAAGCTTTACAGCCGTGTCAATAAACATCAAGCAATGAGACGCAAACTCCCCTACGGTAGTTATCGACAGTCAGTTCCGGCTGAGAGTTCATGTTGCTAAACACATATTATAATAACCAAGTTTTAGACTTTAGTCGTAAAACCCTTTTCGTATTTTTTTTCCAAGGAAAAATGTGAGTGATTTTATCTTCAAAGAGTTACCGTGACCGTTTCTTTCGCAATCGTTTTACATCAATTGTTCTTCATTTTAAATTAATATTTCAAAGACACCGGTGTTTTAATTGCAAGTAAAAATATCCCTTTACTGTACTGTCAGTGTTCTAGGCTCTAACAAAGGTTTCCAGCACTTTGTAAACATCTAAAGTATTTCGATTTACATTCAACTGAGGATTTCTGCTTTTGTGCAGAAGACTAAAATCTCAATGGGAGTCAGCTACGATATTCTAGACTCACCTCGGTAGTAAACAGTCAAATTCTAGTACTGAAGAGTCAGCTAAGAGATTGTAGGCTCACCCCTGTAGTAAACAGTCACATAAGAAATTCTAGTATTGAAGAGTCAGCTAAGAGATTCTAGATTCATCCCCGTAGTAAACAGTCACTTGAAATATTCTAATATTGAAGAGTCAGCTAAGACATTCCAGTTTTAAGAATTTGCAAGTGGGCTGTAGTGTTGTGCAGTCGACTAGACGATTTTAGTGTTGCTTTCTCAACAAAAGGATACTACTCTTATACAGTCAACTAGACGATTCCAGTGTTGCTTACTTAACAAAGGGATCCTACTCTTATACAGTCAACTAGACGATTCCAGTGTTGCTTACTTAACAAAGGGATCCTACTCTTATACAGTCAACTAGACGATTCCAGTGTTGCTTGCTTAACAAAGGGATCCTACTCTTACACAGTCAACTAGACAATTCCAGTGTTGCTTACTCAACAAAGGGATACAACTCTTTTACAGTCAACTAGATGATTATGATGTTTCTAGTGTTGCACAGTTAATTATAAGATTCTAGTTTCGAACAATCGGCCAAAAACCCAGCGTTATAAATATTACCAAAATACACAGTATACACAGTTAAAAATACTTACTGTTCACCACTATCTTGGAATAATCCATATAAATAATTAGGTTATAGGTGTTCAAAAGTGGTTTCAGAAACGTGTGTTTTTGATTGGCATTTAATCTTCAATGATGTTTGCAGATCCTATTCTGTTCGATCCTTATTATTATTATCCACTGCCAAATGGAGGTAAGTAGAGAACTTTGATATTCAAAGTCTAATACGCTTCATTATTGTAGTAATTTACTGTTAGGTCCTTTTGGAGTGTTTGTGAGCATATTAATTGCGCTGAAAAGAGAGTGATAGTGCTATAAGAAAACACACCAACACACACCGGGCTTCCTGCTGAGTCTCCACCGAAGCGATACGAACCCCTGATTGTAACGCTATAAATCCGTAGACTTACCGCTGTACCAACGAGGGACAAATAATGAGGTTTCCCTTTTGTTTTTGTGTATTGAATGCAAATTTTTAAGGGTAAAATCCCTGATATTATATTTTGTTTTTGTTTTTTTGGTTTTTTTTGGGAATTTCGCACAAAGCTACTCGAGGGCTATCTGTGCTAGCCGTCCCTAATTTAGCAGTGTAAGACTAGAGGGAAGGCAGCTAGTCATCACCACCCACCGCCAACTCTTGGGCTACTCTTTTACCAACGAAAAGTGGGATTGACCGTCACATTATACACCCCCACGGCTGGGAGGGCGAGCATGTTTAGCGCGACGCGGGCGCGAACCCGCGACCCTCGGATTACGAGTCGCACGCCTTACGCGCTAGGCCATGCCGGGCCCTCTGATATTATATAATGTTTGTTTTTTGAATTTTGCACAAAGCTACACGACCCTAATTTAGTAGTTTAAGACTAGAGGGAATGATGCTTGTCGCCACCACCCACCGCCAATTCATGGGCTACTCTTTTACCAACGAGTAATTGGATTGACCGTCACATTATAACGCCCCTACGGCTGAAAGGGCGAGCACGTTTGGTGCGATGTGGATTCTAACCCTGACATTATAGAATCAAAAGTTATCTCACTTATGAAATTTCAATTTTCTGTTTGATTCATATGTTTGTTGTTTTGTTTTGAGAGCAAAGCCACATTGGGCTATCTGCTGTGCCCATCTGTGATGAACGAACCTCGGGTTTTAGAGTTATAAGTTCACAGACTTACCACTGTCCTACTGGAGGGCAGGAGACAGTTCAACTGTTTATGTGTGTTTATTTTTGATTCGGGGAAAAATCTATAAAGCTTCATAAATGAAAATCAACAGATCGTAAGATAGATACTAAGAACATTGCTATCTGCGTAAATAGACATTATTTTACATATTTACAGAAAGTAAATTTTAAATATAGTCAGTTATCCAGAGTTAGAATGTGAGATTATTTAATGAACTCAAATTTCCAAATGGGTAAAAACTCGATCAGAAATTAATTCCAATAGTTCATAATGTTTACTTTAATTTCGGTGTTTTCCACATACATAATAGATAATGCATATGGGAAGTTCTCTTATAGATCCATAAATTACAAAAAGAAACTACGCCATCTGCATGAAAATATTTGCATAAAATTAAAAAAATATAAATTGAGATGAGTCTGCTGAGAAGCACTGTTTCCTGTGGCTTTAGGACGAAGATTTCTCATAATTCAAACTTTTTTGTTGGACCTTTCTTCTTAATATAAATCAAACAGAGATGGCTATGAAGGTAACAATTTAAAAATCGAAAGGCATTTATTTATATGCTTATGACAATAATCATCAATATTGGGCAAAATGGTTACGCTGTTAGGCCATTTTACCTATCCTCATAACTAACAGACAAGTGTTACTGTAACACTATTAAATACATAGAAGTGCTGTATAGCATCTGATTGGTTGATAAAATTTAAAGCCATATACCATTATGCACTTAACAGTAACTCTTCATTGTAAATAACGAACAGCCTGACCTTTATGTAAACATTATCAATCACATTAATCAGAGCTTAGCGATAATTCAGTGATCAAAACGGTTATCTTCTTAATATCACTCACTAAAATACGATTTTATAGATCGTTTCTTTGTTTGTTTGTTGTTAAGCAGAAAGCTACACAAAGGACTATCTGTGCTCTGACCACCATGGGTATCGAAACTCAGTTTCTAATGTTGTAAGTCCGCAGACATACCGTTGTGCCTCTGGGGAGGAGGATATTCGTAGTTCATCCAACTTTCTTACGATGGCCTTATTATGTTAAAACCATCGTAATTTATATGCAACACAAACATCGCAAACATTTACGGTTGCATGTTTATAGATGTAAAACAAACAGTGATTAAGAAGATATTACGACGCAGTTGGACCGGATACTGGTTACTAGACTTTCCTTTATGAGTTTATAATACAAATGTTACACAGTTTTTTTCGACTTTACGTGTTTTCAATGCAAATATTTTGCAGGATGTCTGCTGCCAAACCATCTTCGATGGCTTCACAACTTCATCATGCAAGTGTTGTTTACAATATGTCGCTGAACAGGAATTCTGCGATTTAATAACAATATGAAATTCGTGTTCTGTAAATGGTATGTCCTCCGCGGACTTCCACCTGTGGTTTTGTAATTATAACCTAATTCTGCAGTTTTGTTGTTGTTGTTGTTGTTGTTGTTTTTGCTGCCATCCATTCTTTTGCGTACTTACTGGGAATTATTTCCGATTCATAAGAATGACAATTCAGGTTTCCGCGCTACTTTTGGAACTATTTCCTCCTTCATTGCCCCCTGTAGCACAGCGTCATGTCTGCGGTCTTGTACCGCTAGAACCCGGGTTTCGATAACTGTGGTGGGCAGAGCATAGACAGCCCTTTGTGTAACTTTGTGTTTAAGTACAAAACAAGCCTTCCATCACCAGCTGTGCTCATTTTCATCACTATAATGAATTACTATTGCCTGACGTCGACTTTAAAATACATTTCTGCAAAAGGCTGCTAAGCAAATCAAACTCCCCACATACCCTGCACGCTGGCTTTTAAGACCACCTTTACCCACACCAAAAGAACAGTAGTCCAATGAAGATATATAAAGTGACTAGGTAAGTATGTGGTTAAATGGGAATGCTTGATTTCAGTTTAGTCGGTTACCTTTCTTGTGAAAACAGACTCTAATTAGAAGTATGTCTGAAAGTTTGTCAGCTTAGCTAGTGAGTCATCTTCAGCTTTAAATCCTGGTTTATAATCTTGTTAACTGAAGTCTCTTTGCCAGCTATAACTTTCACTTTCCAGATGAGAAGCATTGTTCGGATTGACTTTAGATGTGGCTTAGCATTCCGTTGCTGTTACAAACGCTCTACCGTACGAGTTTTTTCACATACATAAAGAATACTAAAAAATAGCTTTTTAACAGTGCTGTATCAATACACCGTTTTACCAATTTCCCCGTAGAAGTACCCTTCCTCTAAAGTGGTCGTGTTATTTTTAACCAGCTGAAACTATACATAGTAACGTCACATTGTCGAGTGGTCGACAACTCACCAGGAACCAAATGTACGGATACTAAAAACTTTGCTTGTAGCACCATAGCTGTACCTGAGGTAATGTGTACGCCACTGTGTCAGCATATGCAAATCGACTTTATAAAGTTTGATTAATTCTGTATATAACATTATACACTTCATAGTGTGTGTGTTCATTGCAAACTGTTGGCCGTTGGACCTTTTCTACGGCCCTACACCCTACAGTTATAACACATTCTGTAAATTTTCTGCTTTTAGTCTTATAACATTATGATACAAATGATCTGCAAGTTAACTACTGCCAGGCTTTCTTTTGTGACAGTTAACATTATGATACAAATGTTCTATAACTTCTGTACTGTTATTCCTTCGTCTCTAAATTTGTGCCAAAAAAGAAATACCATAAAATTAAAAACCGGAAAAAAGTTATTATGGCTACCAAAATGACATAACTCTGACTATTAAAGTGTACTCTGGATATGAGAAATTTTTGATTCATAAATCGTTCATTCTTGGTAAAGTTCACTCAGAGATAAGACTTGATTACTGTATAAAAACTGTTAGAGCTATCTAACTTATTATCTAAATATTATGACTTTTGAAGTGCATTTTAGCAACTCCGGAGTTAAAAACTCTCGCTATTTGGTAAAGTTGGCAGAAAGATTGAATCTCGTTGTTGTGCTTTGAGAAAAAAAATTATATGGTGCTCATAAAGAAAAGAAGAAAGTATACAGTGTAACATATTCTGTGTATCAAAAAACAGGAACGTTTACGATCAATACAATATTTCATTACCTACGAAATGCAATTGATACTTTTTTTATATCAACACTAGAAAACAAAATAAAGAAAAGCCATGACAGTTGTTTACCGAAAGATATTATACAAGTTTGGATCTAATAAATCTGTAGTGCGCATTAAATGTTAATGTATCGTACGAAATTGTAAAATATGAACATAAATAAATTATATATGTTACACCATCAAAACCTACCCCTCAAATTTATTGCACAAAATGAGAGTGATTTCGGGTATCACACGAACTCCAAACGTGAGATATGTTTTTGAAATTTCTGTTAAATTAAAAGCAACCTGTCAGTTCTTGATTTTTTTTTATTCCACTAATCAAAACTTTATAGATATATATATACATTAAAATTAATTACATAAAAAATTCTTAATAACAAACAAAACCTTTAAATTAGCTTGTAACAGTTAATATTTGACATGATATGTTACATTTGGTATTATAATGTTCATTAGATCCCATTTGCACGTTCGTGCAAGTATGATTTGGCCAAGCGCGTAAGACGTGCGACTCGTAATCCGAGGGTCGCGGGTTCGCGCCCGCGTCGCGCTAAACATGCTCGCCCTCCCAGCCGTGGGGGCGTATAAAGTGACGGTCAATCCCACTATTCGTTGATAAAAGAGTAGCCCAAGAGTTGGCGGTGAGTGGTGATGACTAGCTGCTTTCCCTCTAGTCTTACACTGCTAAATTAGGGACGGCTAGCACAGATAACCCTCGAGTAGCTTTGTGCGAAATTCCAAAATACAAAACAAACAAACAAAACAATCGTCCTGAAAGAAAATTATATATTTTGTAATTCTAACTGAATATAACAATTAGAATTTTAATTTCATAATCAATACATTTTTTTAAATTTGAAACTATTTATATAAATACAAACATTGCAGAGTATTTAGACTGGTTCTGATGGAGGCATGCCAACTAAAGCATCTTATCTTTTCACACTGCGTTACACAGCTTGTGATTCCACCCCCATCTCTTGTTAGACATGTGAAGCTCTTTTCCTCAGAAATACTGAAGATTATTTATAGAATTTCCCTCATACCCCCTCTTAAAATACCATCGTACTTTCTTTCCGTGCCATCTTCTGTCCTTCCTCGTGTTTGGTAGCCCTCGTCAGACCGCCACATCGGCTGCTTCTGTTTCAATAGTTGTTTTGAGTAATCATTCGTCAAGTTATTTGGTTATTTGCCAAATATTCTAAGTTTAGAATCAAGACGTCAGACTTACTGGCCATCCAACGATAAACCTACCGTAATCGAATTTTAATGGATTGAGCAAAAATAAAATGAAACAAAATTACAAATGACTCACGCCGATGTATTATGTAAAACGTTTGTAAATCTGTCTTTGTAGGTGCTTGTGGATCATGTGATAGGTACTCAGTCCTCTACCGGTGTAAATCTTCGGCAAAAGTACACTGCTTGCTATTTACACTAAGAACTGAAACTTAGTGAAATACTTTCAGTATAGAAATACGAAGTACGTTACTTATGTTGAAAGATTCTGTTAACATTTAATATTTTCTACCTCAATTCCTTAGTTAAGACATGTATCAAACTAGTTCCAATACCGTGTCTTAGCTTCTTTCATTTTTGTTTGTTTGTTTTTTTCTCTTAATTTGTTATAAAGATTGAATACAATTTTAGTTTTATTTCAAATTGATTATAACAAAAGCGGGGAAGATTAAATACGCTGTTTTGTATTCTCCAATATCCAACTCTTTACCAAACCAGTGGGCCCGGCATGGCCAGGTGGTTAAGGCACTCGACTCGTAATCCGAGGGTCACGGTTTCGAATCCCTGTCACACCAAACATGCTTGCTCTTTCAACTGTGGGGGCGTTATAATGTGACGGTCAGTCCCACTATTCATTGGTAAAAGAGTAGCCCAACAGGTAGCAGTGGATGGTGATGACTAGCTGCCTTCCCTCTAGTCTTACACTGCTAAATTAGGGACGGCTAGCGCAGATAGCCCTTGTGTAGCTGTGCGCGAAATTCAAAACCAACCAAACCAAACTTTCATAAACGCCTAAATCTATTTACGTGAGCATTTATTCACAGCTCTAGAGTCACACGTATCGATTATAAAGCAATTATTCATGAAATTCATGATAACTCTTACTAAAATGAAATTATTAGTACAGATAGGAAATTTACTGCTTACAAGTCTCAACTTTTTTGTTTGTTTGTTGTCGTTTTTCAGCTATATTATTGAAACGATTGGGTAGTAAGACTGTATATAGTGACTTGCTTTCTAGAGTAGTTCAACTTAATGAATTAAAAGCTTTCATCACTGATGTGATGGATGATACAAAATAATTATGTAGAATCTGAACTTGTAACTGGCACACTAGAAAATGAAATATTCAAGTGCTTAAAATTAAACTCGTCAACTTTTTGTGATCTCTGATGACAAAAATTATCCAAAGGACTTAGAAGTCTAATAAGTCCAAAATTTCGTAATAGTATTACGAGGAGGTAAAAGTGCGTTCTTTGTATTTAAAGATTTATTCTTTTTTTTTCTCCCTGCACACGTTCCGCCCTGTCATTTATTCACCTTCCAAATTTCGTACAAAAATGTTGGTAATTCTCTTTTTCATTTGTTGTTTCAGATGCTATGAAGATCTATAAGTGCTCATCGCGGATGTCCATAAAGTGTCCGTGCTTCGTTTTTTGTTGTTATTTTATAAAAGCGCTGTGAAGGTTTACAAGTGCTCGTGACAGGAGTCTTAGTTTTGAATGTCAAAGTACACATGACTGTTTTTCTTCTCAAACCTTATGTAATATATTAACAAAAATTATAGAATCTAATGGTTGACATTATAATAAATATATTACCTTTCTTATCGCGAACTTTTAACGTTACAATGGAGGTATGTATAGGTCAAAGCTTTAAGCTATATCCTTCCACGGTTGCTAAAACATTGTTGCTTGTATCTGTGATCGCGTGCACGAAAGGTGTTTTAAGTGTCTTTACTGAACTGTATATAAAACACATTTTCTGTGGTTAGAATGCAGTTATTGTGTGCGAAGCATTCTACAAATAAAGGCTATGCCACGCCCTGACGCATCGATGATTACCTTCCTACGTATTAAACAATAAAAACCGATTTCTTTGTGTCACGCAGACAGAAGGAATTCGTGTACCTTTATTATAATTTCAACTAAAAATACTATGTTTAAGCTAGCCATAAGTCATCTGTACCTGAATTTTATTAGTATAGTTATTTATTCTGTAAATGGTTACAAAAGAACTACTGTTACATACGATTACAAAAAGCGTTTTTTTCTAAACTCTTCTTAATATTTCGTTACGTAGCATTTCTTAGTAAACAATTTTCATCGGAGCTGTAACTGTTTCTTCAAAACGTCATCTTCCACCATTACATCGGTAAGGTTATCTTTTTGAAATATTTCAGTTTTAATAATAATCCACCTGCTATCGTGTTTTTGTAAACAATGACTTTTTATTAAACGTATCCCTTGCGTCGTTCAGTGTGAGCAAACAGACCAATTATTTCACGGACGTATCCTAAAATTTACATTAGGAGGTGGGGGATGGGTCCAAATCAGATGGTCACATCTTCCTCGTTTCGGGGCATTTAAGAGATAATGATGCATGATGAAGCAGAATTTCAGATATACTAAAAATATTTCAATAATTTTTTTAAAAAAATCAACTCCATTTGTATAAAGAAAGATTAACTTTAAACTAGATATTAATGGATATTTGATAATGAAATGTTAACAATTCAGACCAGTATTTGAGAATATACTACAGAAAAAAAAAAAGGATTGGAAGGGTCCAGGACCAAGAACCACTAATAGATACGTTACTATTACCTCATAAAGAATCATTTAAAAAAAACACACAGAATAACTTATGTGCAAGATGTAATGTGTTAATGAGTACTACAGTTTCACAAAATTAAAGTTAGTTCTAAGTTTTCGGATACGGTACTTTTTTCCTGACTCCTTTTTATGTTATGATTAAAAACAGGAGTTAGTAATAAATTATCACTGAATATCCGTCTGTCTTTGGTAATTACTTTTTTTTTATTTTTGTGATATCTCAATTATAGTTTACCAGATTTTGCTTTATTACTTCAATATTTTGATGTCATTTACGAAAATTGTTTTAAAATACACTTTAAAAATTATTATCTAAATTCGCAATAACTACTCACTCAGAAAAATACAAAAACAGGCTATATCTGTCCTGATTTGTTTTAAGCACATATACAGTAGAGAAGCCTGCATTAACTTTAAATTCTTTTACTCAATGGATTAAGTAAATTGTCAACAACAAAATTTAAGTAAAATTTGAATTCGCGAGTTTCCACCTCGTTGAGGCCTGGCATGACCTAGCGCGTTAAGGCGTGCGCTTCGTAATCTGAGGGTCGCGGGTTCGCGCCCGAGTCGCGCCAAACATGCTCGCCCTCCCAGCCGTGGGGGCGTTATAACGTGACGGTCAATCCCACTATTCGTTGGTTAAAGATAGCCCAAGAGTTGGCGGTGGGTGGTGATGACTAGCTGCCTTCCCTCTAGTCTTACACTCCTAAATTAGGAACGGCTAGCACAGATAGCCCTCGAGTAGCTTTGTGCGAAATTCCCAAACAAACCACATCGTTGATATTCTGCACTCAAATATATCAGTATTTTAAACTACCACTGTATCCTATTAATATGCCTCGTCAATAATGAAACTTTACTAAAAGCTTTTATGTCTGGCATGGCCAGGTGGTTAAGGCACTCACCTCGTAATCCGAGGGTCGCAGGTTCGAATCTACGTCACACTAAACTTGCTCACCCTTTCAGCCGTGAAAGCGTTATAATGTGACTGTCAGTCCCACTATTTCTTGGTAAAGGAGTAGGCCAAAAATTGGCGGTAGGTGGTGATGACTAACTACGTTCCCTCTTGTCTTGTACTGCCAAATTAGAGGGCTATCTGCCCTCGTGTAGCTTTGCGCGAAAATTCAAAACAAACAAACAAAAAGCTATTATTAAAAGTAGCCTATGTTAAACTGTGTAACCATTCATAAAAAGAATTGGGCAGATACTGAAATTAGTATTTTAGCAAACCATTGTAACTACCAATCAATTCTTGATTTTTTTTTATAACTGAAAAACAAGTTGCTTGTGTTTAAAGCATGCGAAACTGTGATTCAGATTGGAAATACTGTAACCAAACACACGTTAATTCCGTTGGTTTTAACATGAAGTTTACTTAAAACGATAAAAAGTAAATTTTTCTGCTTTATCATTTTCTTTCTGGTACATTTGTTCCGCTGGTTCTGTGTATATACTTCGAAAAAATATTAAGTGTTTCTATGTCTGGCAATCGAATTCACATAAACACAAACACTTTAACGTAACGGTGAAATTTACTACTGTTTAACATGGCTCGGCATGGCCAGGTGGGTTGAGGCTTTCGACCCGTAATCTGAACGTCGCGGGTTCGAATTCCCGTCGCACCAAACATGATCGCCTTTTCAGCCGTGGGGGCGTTATAATGTGACGGTCAATCCCACTATTCGTTGGTAAAAGAGTAGTCCAAGAGTTGGCGGTGGGTGGTGATGACTAGCTGCCTTCCCTATACTATTCCACTGCTAAATTAGGGACGGCTAGCGCACATAGCAATCGTGTAGCTTTGTCCCGTTAAAATTAATGAATAGTGAATATAAAATAATCTTCGAGGACCATAAATACAAATGAAGAAGCAAGGGTTACAAGCCTTACATTTTGTGTCACCAATATATTGATTTGCGAAGTTCAGAATGCTCTTTAAAATTATCTAGAGATCGGGAAAGCTTCTAGAAACATGATTGGCAACTATATATATCCATATTATTTTTTCGACACTTGTGTATATTGTCAAAATAATAAACAGCATACAACGTTAAAATCGGTACACAATTAAAAACACTTCTAAAATATGGACTGTACGTATTTCGGCGCTTACCGCGTCATCATGAGGTAAGCGTTGAAACATGTAGTAAACAGTTTAGAAATGTATTTAATTATCTAACGATTTTAACGTTGTGTGTTATTTACTTATTATTTTAGTTGTATATTTCTTCACAAATATTGAGTTAATAAGAGCATTTATCATAGAGATTACGCTTTTTTTATTATTAAAAGTATAGCGATATTGAGGAACATAATGAATTTAGTGGAATAATGTAGCTTTAATTTAATATAAGTTTCATAACATTAAAAACATATTTTAATGACTCAATATTTGTTTAAATCACGCACTATGTATTAAAAAAACTGCTTAACAGTTCTCGAAAGCATTGTTTTCTGCTATCTCCATCTTGATTTTATTCAAGCTATTGCATACTATGGCGTGAATGCTTTAGGCAAAAGTGTGCAAGTGCATGTTCATATTTGTCAATTTTAATATATATATAAATACGTTGTGGCTTTAAATTAGATGCTTTTTTTAGTGACGTCATGAATATTTAAACTCGTGTTACGCTTTTAACTTACTAAGTATACTATATACTAGTGAGCCAGAATAATCGTCTCGATGAAAGTCAGATCCAGACGGCGCTTCAAAATGAGCAATATGTTTCTGTTTTATAATGTATTTTAAAGCTTCGAACACAAGCTTACTGAAGTAATTAAAGTTATTCAAAGACCCATACTTTTCAGTATTTGAAACTTTTCTTTGAAACCAACACTACAGAGGATCATTTCAAAACACATGGCGCAAATGAACAACACCTTTCTCAGCTTTGCGCTCATGGATTTGGTGTGTTTACCCTAAGAAGCTTAATGTTTTGGAGAAACGAAGAGAAAGATCTCACCAATTATATTTCTCGTCACGTAAATACATCTTGTGTTTTAGAAGAATATTCGTAAAACTCGTGAAATCTTCTCAGATTTTTGTTAATTATTTATGCATATGATATTTATTATTTCGTGGCAAATTTTCTTAGCCTAAATTGAATTTTGATAAATCATCGACTTTGAATAATGTAAGATAGTCAACAGAAAATATTATCAAAGTCTAAAGCAGTCAAGATCCATAAAGACAGATGCCAGCTGACGCCCCTAGAGACTAGCCCAAACCTTCTTAGTGTTATCGAGTGAATCCATTAATCAAGAAATGTCTTTTCTATTTGTCTTCATCGTCGTTTCATATGTCATAGCGCCTACAGAGGCCGCTTCATTAATCCTCGATAAATGCATCGAAATTCCAGCCCGTCTATCCGGAGCCTCTCTTTAAGACTTTCTTCCTTAATTCTTGCAGATGGTACAATCTCCCGAGGGAGTTTCGCCAAAGAAGGTTTGATGGATTGAATCAGGCAAAACACTGTCAATGCTGTTGAGTTTTTCTTTCCAAATGTCTTAGATACGTAATATGAATATATTTTGCTTTAAACCTAAAAGCACTTGATACAGAGTCTAATTCTGGTATTTTCGTCATGTCCTTAACTGGTTGCTTACGTGGTTTCTCATATTTGTATTTTTGTTATCAGACTGAAAGCACACTTTTCACACGTTATGTGATGTATCTGTTTTGTGTTGCGTAAAACAACAACTATCACATACACAATATTTAGCGAAAAACGTAATTGGTATAAAGTTTCCTTGCAAAATCTTTTAGGAAGTTTTTGGTAAAGTCTAAATTATATTTGCTTTTATGTACATGGATTAATACTAAATTTAAAAGGAAAAAAAATCTTGAAAACATTTAATATCAAAGGTAAAAGAGTAAAATATTTACACTTTATTTAATGGTGCAATAATATTTGTCTAGAGATTATTGATTAAATTTTATGAAAAAGGTATTCTAAATTCTTATCTTTGACATGTCTAATATACATTTTCATTCAACTTGAAAAAAAATATGGTTTTTATGTCTCAAACGGGATCTATAACCTTAAGTTATTATTTGCTTATTTAAAAACTTAAATTATCTAGTAGTTATAATAATACTGTACTGTCTCAATAATGCTCGTTTTAGTTCGAACTACAATCGACTTGGAATATGTTTTGGCATGACATACCAGTCTCGGATTTCTGAATTTATGACTAACTGTAACGCATGTAGAACGATTCATAAATGTTATTCTTTTATATTTTATTTTTGAAGTGAATCACAGGTTTTATATTTGTAGTCAGTGTTTCGTTAACGCCTACGTTCCTTAACACTAATCTTTAAAAGCTGTATAAACACTCTACACAGGCAGATCAAGAGATTTTAGCTGGTGAGTGAGGGGATTCCTTATTTTAAGCAAGGACTCTAACGCCCTCTGAAAAGTCCAGTAGAAAAAGTTAAGAGTTTATAATAGTTTGGCAGGTGAAAATTTAACTCTCCTTGCACAAAACTGCGTACTCGTTGAAATGCAAATGAAGCTCGAAAAATGCTGAATAAAAGTGGAATACACAGGACCACAAGTAGACATGTACTCTTATTAAATGGCCACAACTTTAGCAAAAAAATCATGATTATTAAATTTTATTGCACGTTTGAAACATATGTTTTGTTTGTGCTTTTTGGGGAGAATATACCATTTTTAGGATATCGAAAAACACAGAAAATACAAGTAAAGAAAAAACTTTCATAAAATGAGGTAAAGGTATGGATGGCTAATATCAAGCCTTCAAAAACAATAAAAACAATACATTAGAGATGATATTTGCATCATCCTTACCTAATAGCACAGGCACATATTCCGGTAGAATGTTAATATATAACGATAGGATAAATTAAACTCAATTGTGATTGTTATATATGATGTTATATAGTAATTCTCGCCTCTTTTGAAAAAAAAATGTTTCTTTACGTGTTGGTATGTTTTTAATGTCTATACATAGGAAAGTTGTATTTATAACCAAGTTCTAACTACAAAAATGTTCCAGCTGTAATATTTATTATTTATCTATTTTATTGGCTGGTAATTCTTGTTTCACCCTGTACTTATACTTTCTGTAAGAAAGATAACTTCAATGGACAATTATAACGTCATTTACGCTAGAATTATGATTTTTAAAAATTACTACTAGTTATTAAGAATACTTATAAAAACGGATACTCCGTTTGAAACTACGTCACCTCAGTGAAATTAGTCGACACCATTATTTTGGCTTTTAGGTTATAATGTAATAAAAAAGAAGTAGAAGAAAGAAGAGCTAGATATTCCCATAACTTATGACTCAGCCATTATATAGACGTTGTAATATAAGAAAACACTGTGTAGTATTGTAAGGTTGTGGTGACCTATTGAGATATTTAAATTACAAAAACGCCTGCTGATAGTGTGCACCAACAACACTAGAAAATCAATAGCGATATGTAAAAACATAGTTCCAGGTGTATTCTGGCTACTTATTTTTATTTTCATCTAGTGATGTTCAATCTATTCCTTATCATCAGTAATGTGTAAACTAATCGTGCTTACTATAATAATAATGAGATTTGACTTTACCCTTATAATGCGCTCACAGCCTCAAAGTGTGAGATGCGATTATTCCCCCCCTCTCTCTTTCTCTCTTTTTTTTTTTTTTTTGGTGTGTCTAGTAACAGGATAGATATATTGGATTCACAGGTGCAGAGTGTCCGGCACTTTAACCGACAAGACACGCTCAGTCTAAAGTAGCACCATAGATATTGATAATTTTGATATACAGTGAAACGAAACGAGCGAAAATTACACTAAAAGTTCGAAAATCGAGAAAAATACGTAGGAATTCGGGGTGGGTTGGGTTATTGGCTAGTAGTAGGGTTGAAGTTGCACCATTTCCAACAACACACCTAGATCGGTTCCAGCTCCGCTTTTCCCAGAAGTGTTTTCAAATGGAAGTTCCTTAGGGTGCACAATGTTATTTTATTATAAGTTTGATATTATCTGCGGTATTTTTAAATATACCATACGCAAACCGTTGTCTCAAATATTCGTCGTATACAGTGTTGACTGAAATGTAGCTCTGAATGAGTTTAAGGCTAGAGAGAAATAAAAATATTAGTGTCATTACAAACGCAGCTACAATTTTTAAATTTTTTTCCTATTATATGTTTCTGTTATGACGCTCCCCATTTTTATTTCCTTAATTCAGCTTCCTCAGCATTTAAAATGTTCTTTTATATAATTTTAATTGCTGTTAAAAAAATTGTATCAAATGCAACTACATGATATTCACGGTGTAGCTCGAAAGTGATTAGTAAATTTGCGTTTTTCCGAAAATTGTATACTGTACGGTGTTTCTGTAAATCAGTTATATTTCGATGTACCTTTAATCTGCTACAAATTACCGTCCAGTTTTTTCGTTGAATATTGTAAATTCGTTAACTTGTAATTAGTAAGTAAAATTTATACGGTATTTCGTCTGGTTGACCTTTTAATGGATTATCAGCGCTGTTTCAAAAACAAATTATGCATTATATTATAGCTATCTCAAAATACAGTTTACACTGAAATTACACTGCTGACCATTATATCTGACACTATGGTTACGATGATATTTGTATTGTAGTTTACAATGTTATTACAGTGCTGTTTCAAAAGTAGGTTGTACAAATGCTTGCAGTAAGTATTGTTTACGATATATCTTACATACTTAGATTAATGCAATTTTCACTGCGCGTCTTACTCTGTACTTACAGTGCTACCTCTACTTCACTCAGCGTTTACAGTGCTAGCCCTAATACAGCTTATACTTTTAAAGTATTAATTCTAGTTCGAATTATATAGTACTAGCAGAGACCAGCAAAACATTTTGTGTCAAATTAATATCTTTATTGCAACAGCATTTAATTAAATACAGGATTTCTAGAATAAAACGAATTCTAATTGTAGGCACTGAAATCTATAAATCCAGTTATCTAAAGCGTAATATTAGTTAAGCCTTTTTAAAATACGGCCTATATTCAATAAAGAGATAACATTGTAACTTGTGGACGTTCTTTGCCTTAGCTTAGTTAGGACCAAACTATACCGTAGTTTATGCTAAAAATAAATAAAGGGATAATGTCATTCTACGACCTAACATTAGACATTTTTATAAACTTTTAATACGTTGTTATACAAACTACCTACTAAGATATATTTACATTTGCTATTTGATCATATCCGCTGAAATGAAGTGTGTGCACGCATACTCATTTAGAAAGTAAGTAATTAAAAACAGATAAAACTGAGTATTGTTGTAATATATTTATAGTACTGCCTCTAATTTGGTTTATATAGTATTTATACTACTGCCCTAGTGGAGCTTATGATGTACTTACAGTTCTGCCTCAGCTGAAGCCTATTGTCTCTTCACAGTACTTCCTCCACTGGAGCCTACTATGCATTTTCAGTACTGCATGTACTGAAATTCACTACGTACGTATTTTCAGTACTTCCTCTACTGGAGTGCACTGTGTATTTTCAGTACTGTCTGTGCTGAAGACTACTGTGCATTCACAATCCTAACTCTATGGAGCCTATTGTGTATTTACTATGCTGCCTCTACTGGAACTTACTTGTATTTATAGCAGTTCAGCTACTATTGGAACCTACTATGTATTCTGCTGCAACTTGTTTTTTGTTTTTTTTTTAATTTACAGCATCGCCTTGACTGTCGAATTTTGTTTGAGAGTAATTACACTCACTAGTACTGGCATCTATTCACTTGTGTCTGCCTAAACATTTTACTCTTAAATCAAAGATGTACATTAAGAAAGGTCTAGGTTGTAAACATAAAAAATGATATAAAATAAATCACAAATTATATAAAATCGTGTATCTGACGTATGAACCGTTTAAAATGGTTATATGTTATATAGGCTAGAAGTTGCCTGGTAGTGAGCGTGCTCTAACTGGAAATCTAAGGTTTCATGATTAGCAGCTCGTTATTACAAAAACTTACTCTGTTTTGTAAGAGTAACAGTAAATTTCCAGTCGATCAGACAAGAGAAGCTCAAAAGATGTCCCTCTGGTGACCTAGTCATCTCATTTCTAAATTCAGGATAGCTAGTACCGCCCTTATATCACTTTGCACAAAATTAAACAAACAAAATAACAGTTGAAAACTAGTCTAAATAGCAACTAACCCTTTCCGGTCACCACTAACTTAAACCCCGATCCGGAGAGAGAGAAAGAAAGACTAGAGGCGGCTGTGAGCAGATTGCCGTTGTAGATTTACTCAAACGCTTTGAAACAAAACAAAAGTAGCTAAACATGAACTTAAGCCTGAACAAAATCGTCATTTTCAAGACGTGTTTGAAGTGTAGAAATAGTTTTACTCGTTGAAAGTTTTCTTCGGTTGTTTTTACTATTCTTTTCTCGATTTTATACAAACATGAAATACATTGAAGATATAAACCAGGCTGGTGTGTTTGAATTAAGAAAAAAATCCAGCGTTTATAATCTAAGAGGAATGTACTGAAATATTTCAAGTTAAAGTTTTATCGTTTATGCACACTAAAGTATGCAAGCCGGCATCTTAATTTTCCAACAGTATGCGTAACTGTCAGTATGAAATATACATGTATGATATGTTCTGAATTTTTTATTGATGTTGTAAGGTTGTTTTTTTTACTATTACTTTGGATCATTTTGATTTATGTTATGATAATATTATTTCATATTTTTCCATATGTAATATAGGGCAATAGACGCTTTAAATTTTATGCAATTCCTTTGTTTGGATATATTATTTTATATTAGTGTTCATTTACGAATTAGTAGTATATAGAAAGTAAAAAATAATATATAAATATTTTCGCAATGGTGCAGTTGTTGAATTTGAACTGTAAGATCCATCACTAACTACTTGTCTTCTCACCATGTCTTTGAAACTGGAACTGTAAAGTCACGGACTGCATGTGTTGACACCTTCTCGCTGGCATGTGAAAAATCAGATCCATCACTGTTTTCTCACCGCTTCGTTAAAGTTAGAGTTGTAAAGTTTACTTCTGTTCCAGGCTGGTACAGTGGTATATCTACGCATTTACAGCCCTAAAATCAGGGGTTCGATTCTCCTAGACTCAGCAGATAGTCCGATGTGACTGTGTTATAAAAAAGTCCATTAATAATTATATTTTCTTGCTGTATCACTAGAAATTAAATTGTAAGGCCCATCACTACCTATACTTTATCCCACTGTCACTGTAACATTAACTATAAGGTAAATTGCTAATTATATTTGTTGATTGTATCTAAGTTAAGAAATAAGCATATTATCAACCGAATTCGTTTAAATAATGTAACTTTTAATTACTAGCATATGTTTAGATCCTGAGTTTTTCCCATGAAAATGTTTAGAAGGCAGTTGCTAATTTTAGTTTTCGGAAAACGCAATTACATAATGAATTATATATACTATCTCAGCTCTTTATACATTTCAGACGTCAGCAGTAAGTTTACGGACTTACAATGCTAAAAAAAAAAAAAAAATGTAGAGGTGCTTGTAACGATGTGGGTTCTAAAAGTGAAAGATATCATAATAACAAAATGCCTGGTACAGGCTACGGTTTTAGTTTTTTATTAACTAATAGTGTATATATATGTATACTCATATGCTACACTTACTGGATAGAATGCGATTGATCTAGTAATTATTCTAGTTAAATAAAAAAAGTTTAATCCAAATTATTAGTCGTGGCTCTTCTTTATAGTACAGGTAAAACAAATCTTTACTGCACAGAGTTTCATTGCTTTATCTCAGCATAAAAAGTTCCTGTCTTCATTAATTACTGTTTGTTTGTTTTTTAATTTCGCACAAAGCTACTCGAGGGCTATCTGTGCTAGCCGTCCATAATTTAGCAGTGTAAGACTAGAGGGAAGGCAGCTAGTAATCACCACCCACCGCCAACTCTTGGGCTACTCTTTTACCAACGAATAGTGGGATTGACCGTCACATTATAACGCCCCCACGGCTGAAAGGGCGAGCATGTTTGATGCAGCGGGGATTCGAATCCTTGACCCGAAGATTACGAGTCGAGTGCTTTAACCACCTAACCATGCCGGGCCGCAAGAATTACTAATAACTAGGCAAACTATCTGACCGAATTACAATTCTATGATCTCACTTTTATTTTTTTACTAGTTTTTTTCTTGTAGACGCCAGAGATATTTTGTTTAAATACATATTCTCGATTAGAAAGAAATAATAAACTTCTGAAAGTACAACCATGATTGTTCGCGTTTTATGTATAACTGTTAAGTCAAAATAATATGAACTGATTTTAGGTGGGCCTTGCATGGCCAAGCAGCTAGGATGCTCGACTCGTAAACTGAGGGTCATAGGTTCGAATTTCTGTCACACTAAACATGCTCACTCTTTCATCCTCGGGTGGGGATGGGAGGTGCTGTATTTATTTATTAAACACCATGTGGCGAATTCTGAAACGAGGGAAAGTTAAAATTTAGGAATGGGAAATTATGCTAGTAAATATATACGTCTGTTCTTATTTTTTAATTGGCAATATTTTGGAAAAATCTGTGTTCTGGTTAGAACTTTTGCAAATATAGATATTTTGTGTGTTTACATATATATATTTGTAACTTAGTTTAATTTGTAAAAAAAAAGAAAGAAAAAGAAATCTATAGGGTTCAGTAATTGGCCCGGCATGGCCAAGCGTGTTAAGGCATTCGATTCGTAATCCGAGGGTCGCGGGTTCAAATCCCGGTCGCACCAAACGTGCTTGCCCTTTCAGCCGTGGGGGCATTATAATGTAACGGTCAATCCTACTATTCGTTGGTAAAAGAGTAGCCCAAGAGTTGGTGGTGGGTGGTGATGACTAGCTGCCTTCCCTTTAGTCTAACACTGTTAAATTAGGGAAGGCTAGCACAGATAGCCCTCAAGTAGCTTTGCGCGAAATTCAAAACAAAAAAGAATAAAAAGTGTAAGTAATCATGCTGTATCGCTGTTGTTGCTTTTAGTGTTTGTAGACAGAAAAATAAAACAACATAATGTCACACAATTTATTTACACAGTATAAAACAAATAGTAGGATATTACTGCTGTATAAGACTACAGCTACGCAGCCTTCTCAAGAAATTTTATTTCCAAAATCAAAACATGTTAGCACCTGTGATGTGTTTTGTTTCTATATTTTGCCTCCTTCATATACACACTCTGAAATTCACAATGTGGGTGAAAGCTTGCACCATGTCTTAATTCGATCATGACTGTGCTTTTTTTCAGTCCCAGACCTGGAAAACTGAACAGCATAATTTTTTTTAGCTCAAGTTTTAAAATTTGATAACAGAAGTCATTGTCTCCTGAAAAATTAAATGCTTCAAACAGAAATTTGATTTTTATTAGTACTTGCGTTCTCCCAAATGTATTAATTTTTAGCAATTACTACAAAACAATGAAACTCTTTATAAATAATTAATGTTTTAATCAAAAGTACAATAAAAGTGTAATATTTTCATTTGAAATCAACTTCACCACAAAGTATACAAGTCTTGAATTTGAACTTTTTTGTTTTTCCTTCAATAATGTCTTACTGTACTGGATAGATGTATATATATTTTATACTGTAAGATAAGTAACTGATTTAGGGTTTTTTTTCTTTTTTAGTAAAGGCGAATGAAATGCTAATACATCAGTTTTTAACATAAGTAGTAAATTTTCTAAATATTCGTTTTATCAATTGGATTGTATTTTTTAGACAAGTTTCTAAAACTTTAAGAATATAAACTGTAGAATGTCTAGATATTTGAATAAATAGAAAAGATAAATCTTTCAGGTGTTGCTGAAGTTTTTACAAGCATCAGTCTGAATTAAAAGTTAATCTAACTCTGAGTGAACCTCAGATACTATATAAAAAGAGATTTAGTTTTTATGATTCAAAGTTTTATATGTTAAATATGCATTGTGAGTGTAAGAACATCAAACCTATTTTGAAAAAACATCTTTTAAAAGTAGACTGCACACAAGATATTTCAATACCTTTTACATTTTCCTAAATATATTATAGAATTATCAATGCATATTTCAAAATAAACTTATTCAACATTAACAACTCATTTAAAATTCAAATAAGTCTTAGCTTTGTCTTACTGAATTTTTATCATTATTAAAATATTGTGTGAAAACAAATATTTGAATTAAGAGAACTAGGAATAGGAAGGTAAACTCCCATTCTTAGTCACTTGTTAACAGAATATTAATACAAAAGTGAATCATCAATCATTCACCATTAGATTCCATCAAGGAACATAGGGCCGCAATCGCTTGCAGATTCTTCAACAGGTATTTAAGTGAGTAGGTTGTTAGCCCGCTGCACCGAGCCGTCCCTAATTTAGTAGTGTAAGACTAGAGGGAAGGCAGCTAGTCATCACCACCCACCGCCAACTCTTGGGCTACTCTTTTACCAACGAATAGTGGGATTGACCGTCACATTATAACGCCCCCATGGCTGGGAGGGCGAGCATGTCTGGCGCGATGTGGGCACGAACCCGCGACCCTCGGATTACGAGTCTCACGCCATACAAGCTTGGCCATGCCGGGCCACAAAAGTGAATATTTTATGATAATTTAATTACACTGTACTATTAGAGCTGTAAAAACATTTTAATTAATAAAGTGTGTGTTTGTGTGTGTTTTTCTTTTAGCAAAGCCACAAAGGCTATCTGCTCAGCCCACCGAGGGGAATCGAACCCCTGATTTTAGCGTTGTAAATCCGGAGACAAACCGCTGTACTAGCGGGGATTAATTAATAAAAATACATTGGTATCAATAATTAAAAGGCATTACAACAAGGAGGAATAAGTAGTCATTAAAATGTTGTAAACTTTATAATTCATATGTTAATTAGTATATATTTCTTTTGAACCTGTTAGGCATAAAGTGTGATCCACATATAATCACTCCCAGTCATGAATTTTTAAATGAGTTTTTCTAAACTTTTTGTAAAATTGTTTATGAATGCATGACTTTCTGCATTGTCGGTTCAGGATCCCTATTAAAATAAAAACCATAAAAAAAATGAAACTAAATTCTAATAATTGCTGTTGGGGATTTTTGCATATTTTTCATTGGAAGTGAATAATTTCATGCAGTTTTTATTGGTCAGTTTCTTACATTTTGCAAAATTTTGGTAAAAATGAAAAATTATTCAATATAGTGCAATATGTAAACCTTACAGATAATGAAGTAAATAAAAACTAAATGGTGATTTGTGGTTAATAAAATATGTCAGTTCAAAAGAAAAACTATATGTAGTATTTGAGTCATAAGTTATTCCCAGTTATATATGGAGTGTCAGGCATAAACATGTCATTGATTGTAGAGAAGGAAAATCTTAGTTTTGCTATGTTATATGACAACAGTGTAGTAATATTTTGCAAAGGTCCTTTGACCATGTAATCATTATGCTTTACTCATGCAATATCCTTGAAATTAATTTATCAGTTATTTTCTGACCAGAGTATCCTTTATGGTAAATGAAAATAAAGCTTGTAAAAATGAATGCAATAAGAGAAGGTTAGAATAAAATAGAATGTGGGTAGAGCTTGTATATTGTAGAAGAATGCTGGAAAGTAAGCTGTTCTTCCAGTAAAAATCAGTGACTGTAATTTAGTCACAGGAAGATAAGTGTCTTGATTGTTGTATAATTTTACTTTTTCTAACCTTTTAACATTGCATCAGTTAATATAATCTTGTTGAAGATTAAGTTTAAGATTTAGAAAAATACTTATTATATTTCTGTACCTTATGTTTAAATTCTTGATTACAGAGAACAGTTTTACATCTGTTTTTTTTTAGTGTTAATTTTTACAAGTGTTAGATTATTTGGAGCAGTATGGTATGAAGATAAATATATAGGTAAAGTTTGTTTACACATCCTTTTAAAATTTAGTAAACAGAATAAATATTTGTTATTGTTGTACATAATTTAATAAAGAATATATAATTTTTAAAAACTATAAATAAAATACAAAAGAATATAATTATTTTAGAGGACCGTAAGCTGTTTGTGGGTATGCTTAGTAAACAACAAACAGAAGAAGATGTTCGTCAGTTATTTCAGCCTTATGGAACGATAGAAGAATGCACAATCTTACGTGGACCTGATGGGCAGAGTAAAGGTGAGCAACTATATATATTTTGCAAATGTTTTTATATGACTATTTCTTGTTTCATATCACTTCAAGTTTAAATTAAGACAAGTTTGCCTCTGAAAGAGAAAGGTCAATCTTTTAAAAGTGCTTGGGTTATAGGGTTTCTATTTCATTTTTATCAAGACTTCTTGGACCTACGTGTTTTTAGAACAGTGGTTTCCAACCTTTCTTATGCCCCACACCCCTAAAAAATTTTAATATGTTTTTTCACCCCTCACAGTAATTATTTATCTAAGAATAAAGGTGAAGGTGGCCAAAACAAATATTATCTCACACCCCCTAGAATGCTATCTTGCATCCCCAAGGGAGGCGAGCACCTTTGGTTAGGAACCACTGTTTTAGAACATTATGAAATTACGATAAGTGATAGATAATGCTAAGTATAAAGTTGCTTTTAGAATATCTCAAATTGTGGTGTCTTTTGAAACATCAGTAATGCCAAGAAAACAATTCAGTTTTTATTTGTAAAGTTATTACTAAAATGAATAAATTATTTTCTTTAAATTTTTGCTTATTTGTCATATTGTCAGTTGTAAAACTCTACTTGAAAAAAGTTTTACTAAATACATCTAAAAGATAGGTATAGTATGAAATGCACTATTATTGAGATATACAAGTGTACAGAACTTATGTAAAGATTTTGAGTGAATTCACTTGAGAATTGAGCAACCATTCTCTAACAATGTAATAAATTTTTCTTAAATGATATGAATACATGAAAATGCAAATATTTTGATTTACTCTCAGGCATCAGTAACTTGTTTAATTGATTAATTATTGATGCTTATGGTATTTTTACACTGTATGTATTCTTTGACTCACCTTAAAAGATTTATTTCTTTTTGAAGATTTTATGTGTATTGATTTATTAGACTCATGTGTTATTACAAGTATATTCTAGTAGTACTACCAACATTGTTTGCATCTTTCATTGTAATTATAACCATTTGTTTTATTTCTAATATTCTGTGTTTTTGCTTTTTCCTCACTTTTAAGATTTGTTGTCATTGATAGTAAATGCCGAGTTTGATCAAACCTAAGTTCAGAACTATTTTGGGCATCCAATTCAATAAAGAATTTGCTCTCTTAAAAACAAACAAAAGAATTACACTGTACTTTTTCTGTGCTTAGATATAACATTGATTAATGTTTGTAATGAATCATTTAGCTAGAAATAAGAAAAAAAAATTTAAATGAATTCAAGTACAAATTACTAAATGTGTTATTGACAAATGCTTCATTATAGATCATAACTTGTTTTTCCTTGTTGGCTTTTTTTTTTTTTTTAAATGAAATTTCTATTCATTCATTTTGACTAATAATAGACTGCATTTTTGAATTTTCATGCTCCATTGATTTCTGACAGAAAGAATCTTAATTAAATGCAGTGTATGATTGATAATGTAGATAGGGAAAATAAGAAATATATCTTTCTCAAGAAAGATACCAGTTTTGTTGGTTTTTTTCATATTTAAAATATCCCATAATTCTTAAATTTTTATTAAACCTATGTATTGACAGGTTGTTAATGCTATTTTATAGTTTCTATAAAACTATTGTGTTAGAAATTAGAAGTCAGGAAGAGTTATTTTAAAGTAATTAATTTTTTATTGTTTTTCCTCTCTTCATGACACAGCAACTGCAGTAGACTATTCTCATTATTAAGTCTGTTACACATCTCATATCTGACCCAGAATGGTTGATACAGCTTTTAAATTTGTAAACATACATGTTTCTAATGTATATTTTTAGTAGCTCCATTTATTTAAAGAAAGGATAATTTATAATGCAGAAAATCCTACTGAATATACTGCAAATGAGTACATAGTCTTAGAATATTCAATGTTGATATTGTTTATAGTTTAAGATTCTTAACTTTTATATTCATTAAAAAACATACACACAAGTTCCAGTTCTTTTCTAGTACTTAGATTATTATCAATATGTAAAAATATTTAACTTTATAATAATTTTGTTATTTTAATGTTAGCTTTTAATAATATATGTTATTAACATCGGGGGCAATCAGTTATTAAGGTACACAAGAAAGAATTATTTCTTTTCAGAAAAGTTACTGGCAGACATTCAACTAAGGTCACCAAATTTTTACCACTAGGTCTTTGAATTTAGAAATGCCTGAAATTTGAACAATTTTCATCCTATCCTAAATTTTGTTTATTAAAGTTATTAAATTCCTAGATAGTTCACCAGCTTTGCCAAAAATTTCAACATGGTTTTAGTTTCATCATTTACTTATGTAACATTAGAAGAGTATGTATAATGTTATAGTGTATGTTATACCTTAACTACTGTCTAACTACAAAAACATTTTTTAAGTTAGTGTGTTTTTTGCCCTATCAGGATGTGCATTTGTTAAATTTGGCTCTCATGTAGAAGCACAAACTGCCATCAATGCTCTTCACGGAAGCCAAACTATGCCAGTAAGTATGTTGTTGTATTCTTCTCTAGTAGCATCATCATACTCAATATTAAAATTAAGAATAGATAAAGTACTAAAACTATAAATTTTGATGTAGTTTAAATATAGTTTTATGCAGGGTTATTTTAAAGTTGAAAGTATTCTTATAGATAAAAAGCTTACAAATTTATGAAGTATAAGTATTATATACATTTCTTCACTCCTAAAGAAGCAAACCCTGTAATTTGGTGTTTGAAATAAAAATTTGTTTTGACTTTCTTAGATAATAGGCTGACAGTTTTCTCCTACAGGTTGCTGTCTTAGGATAATAAGGTTGGCACTAAATATTCTTATGAAATAGTCTGAAGACTTTTCAAGCACAAATAAATGAAACATGGTAAAAAATGATAATCAAATACAAAGATATGTTTAGTGTATGATGAACGTGTTACTAATTTTCTTTAATGCACATATAACCACGTGATCAAACAGAATAAAACAATATGCTGTGTATTAGGAAGGAATTTGTATAACCAGTAAGATAATGGATAATCATAATAAAGCCTCACTTAAAAAAGCAAAATTGGAAAATGGAATAAAACAGAAACTAGTGAAAAATTATGTTCACTAGTTTTTTTTATTTCATTTTATTTTATAATTTTCCAAATGTTTTGACAGATTTGATGCTTAAATTCCACCAGAAATTCTTAATACACATACGAGGTCTGTTCAAAAAATACGCGGACTGACGTCATAAAACAAAATGTACTTTATTTAGAAGTTACAGGTCTAGGACCCCTTCAAAATACTCTCCTCCCCAACGCATACACTTATCCAAACGGTGTTTCCACTTGTTGAAACAGTCCTGGTACGCTGCTTTTGTAATGTCCTCCAGCTCCTTCGTCGCATTTGCCTTAATCTCGGGAATCGTCTCAAATCTTCTTTCTTTCAAGGGTCTTTTGAGTTTGGGGAACAAGAAAAAATCGCAAGGAGCAAGGTCAGGTGAGGAGGGGGGGTGGAGAAGAACAGTGATCGAGTGTTTGGCCAAAAAACTCACGAGTTCTGCGTGGCACAAATTTCGCAGCAACGCGGTGCATCTTCAATTTTTCGGTCAAAATCTCGTAACAAGATCCAACTGATATCCCACACTCTTCAGCAAGCTCCCTGACAGTCAGACGTCGATTTGCCCGCACCAGGGTGTTGATTTTGTCAACGTGTGGGTCGTCAGTTGACGTGGAAGGACGTCCAGGACGCTCATCATCTTCAATGGACTGTCGACCATCCTTAAAACATTCATGCCACTTGAAACATGCCGTACGCTTCATAGCAACATCACCGTAAGCCGTGTTAAGCATAGCAAAAGTTTCAGTCGCAGATTTTCCAAGTTTAACACAAAATTTTACAGCAAATCGTTGCTCCTTCAGGTCATTCATTCTGAAATCCGCCAAACGAAAAAATCGCACTTCACTTAAAACCGCGTAGCTAATACACAAATCAAGATATCTGCAATCGGGAAATAGCGTCGTAATCAGCTGATCTGTGCCAACCTAGCGACACCAAGCGGATTCCCCTGGAACAAACTGGAACCGCGCAATTCAAACAGTCCCGTATTTTTTGAACAGCCCTCGTACAAATGTATGAATATAAAAATATACGGATCTATATATGACACTTGTTATTATTGTGGATTGTGTCTTTCTACTAGTAAATATCTTTAATGTTTTAGTCAGTCTGCTTACTCAACACATGGATCTAATAACCTAATATACTCTTCAAAAAAGAAACGCAAAAGGCAAAATATGAGACAAATTGTTAACAAGTTTATTCCGGGTAGTTCTGTATGACATGTGTGAAACTTTGCACATTTACTGCTGAACATCCAAAGTCTGCAAAGGCGAAGTTCACGCTCACTAGGTGAAGTTTAACGTCACTTAACGTCAATAACGAGTATGTGCCCCGTGAGCATCAATAACTGCTTGGCATCTCCTGCCCATGGAAGCGATGAGATGACGAATCACATCCTGTGGAATGGCTGTCCACTCAGCCTGCAAAGCTGCTGCAAGCTCAGGTAGAGTCTGTGGTTGAGGTTGTCGCCGTCGCAGACGTCGGTCCAACTCGTCCCAAAGATGTTCAATGTGGTTTAAATCTGGTGATCTGGAGGGCCATGAAAGAACGTTGATGTTGTGGTGTCTCAAGAAGACAGTGGTGAGTCGGTCTGTGTGAGGACGGGCGTTGTCATGTTGAAAAACGTCGTTGACGTTCACCATGATGGGTTGCACATGGGGCCTAAGAATCTCGTCGACGTATCGTTGAGCCGTAAGATTCCCTCGAATGTGCAAAAGGTCTGTTCTGGCATTGTAGGCGATGGCAGCCCACATCATGACGCTGCCACCACCAAATCTGTCAACATCCTATACACAGTTTGCAGCAAACGTTCACCTCGGCGACGGTAAACACGGGTCCTTCCATCCTGCCTACGAAGCATAAAACGTGATTCATCGCTGAACCAAACATGCCTCCATCGTCGATGAGGCCATACCCGATGTGCCCGAGTCCACTGCAGCCGTGCATGACGATGTTGCTGGGTGAGGATGATGCCTCTGACTGGACATCGAGGTCGGATTCCTGCATCTCGTAGACGGTTGCGTACGGTCTGATCGGAAATCCTACGCAGCCCTGGTATGGTTGAGGCAGTAGACGTCGTAGTGGTAGTCCTATCCCGAAGATGACGTAACCGGATGTTGCGATTTTGTGCGGGCGTGGTCACACGAGGTCTGCCAGATCGTGGACGGTTACGACCAATGGCGTTGTTGCGTTGTGCTTCAGTCAGTCTTGGCGTAACTGTATTGCGTGTCGGTGGCTTAACACTGAGCTATGGAAACCGAGAACCCGTCACTTTCATAGGGATTTTGCACATGCAGATCTCTCAAACAAATTTATTGGACACGCATGCGTTTTGGGGAAAAATCCGATGTTTTCCTCCGTTTTCAAAGTGCACAACTTTTATTGTCATTTTGGTTTGACAATCAGTGCCTTAACACGTGTAACATCACATACTCTGAGCTTGTAACGTTATTACATATATTTCTCTTTAAAATAACAAAAATATCCCTTTTGCGTTTCTTGTTTTGAAGAGTATATAACAAATCCCAGTTTTATGCCACTTAACAAACTGATGAAGTTTTGAAGATATATATATTATTTTTTTATTAAAAGTTGTTAACAAACAACTCATTTTTGATAGCTGCATTATCTTTTCTTTTTATTTGTTGTACCTTTCAAGAAAAACTAGCTGTTATGTCACAATTAGCATTGTATAGTTTTTGTAAAGGCTATATATATTTATAAAGTATAAATTAAATGCACGTTGATGTTACTTCTGATTTGTTACATTTAGGCAAGTTAAGTATAATGAAAACATTTATATTTAATATAAAATTTTGTAATCCATTATATGATGATAAATAATTCAGTCAAAACATAATTGATTAACAATAGTAAAGGATATTTAATTATAGTGCTGCCATCTAGGTTTAAGTATTGTTATGAAATAGTTTAACCTTTTGTTTAAATACAAAACAGTACAAATAAAATCATACATGTTTTTTTAACTATTTTCCATATTTCTTTTTGGTAGATAAATTTATTTTAATTTTCTGAAATGAAGCATATATTGAAAGTATACATTTTTATAAAGATATTAACACTGATATTTGGAATTAAGAACTCAAAATTCACTATTCATGTGTATTCATGACTTTTGCCGAGAATGTGATATAAGCTGTAATGTTTTAGCAGTAGTGGATTTCTTGTACAAAATTCTAGGACTAGATTCTAGTTTCCTAATGCTTAAAATATGTAGATCATTTTGTTTTTCTAAACCAATTATTTACTATGTATGATGTTAAGGATTTATTTTTGATGCCACGATGCAAACTTTTTTGCCGGACTAAGTGTGAACATTGGGGATAAAGTATAATGTGAGAATAAAAAAATTATGTAAATTAAGATACATTTTATAAAACAAGATACAAATGCTAAACAGCATGCTAAATGTCTATGTATTTAAGTATATTACTGTATTGAGCATTTCTGCTGTAAAAATTCTAAACTTATATTTAATGTTAAGAAAAAGAACAATAGCATTAAAGTTATTTAAATCGTACTTATATATATATTTTTTAACATGCCAAAATAAAATAAACACTTAAAAGCAGTAGCCACTGAATTATAGGTAGTACAAACGTGTGATAAGGAACAAAGATTGAGAAAATAGGAAAATGATATGGAAGAGACTTTTTTGATTTACATGTATAAATTAGCAACTTTATTGTATAACTAGCACATGTGGATGTTGATTGTATATTTAATGCATTTTTAACCCTATTATAAAGAATAATTCTAATATAGCCTTGTTGCATGGTACAAAATACATTGGAAACACCTATGTTTTAGGCTACACAATTTAAATATTGTAAGATATATGGATACTGATGTAGATTTCAATAGCATTGATATTTGTCAACTGTTTACATTTTTTTCAATAACTTTGACAGTATGGCATAACATATTTCTATCAATCTTTACTTAATATATTTTTTAACTGGTAGAGTCATTAAAAAGGAAAAAGATTATACAACAAATGTAACCAGTTCTACACATGAAAATAGATATTTTGTTTTAATCTTCTACCTTATCTGGATTTACATCTGTTCACAGACTTATCTTTTGGTGGTTGGAATGCTTACCTTGACTCCCTGGAAATTTCTAGTTTTTCCTCCAAGTCACCATTCTTGAGCTTATGGTAATTCATTGAGCTTTGCCCCATTTCCTTCCTCTCTTGCAAGAAACGGTGGTTATGGTACACTCATAACAACTCCACAGTGAAGACTTATACTATCAAGCAATAGTGTACAGTTTCAGGTCTCTCTGCTTTCAGATCCTGGATCTCCTTTTCTTGGCCATTAGTAACCACATTGTGGTCTTAGCTTGCCATATTCTTGACATCCTGAATGTGGTTGCAGATCAATTATCTTATCCCAACAAGATTCTCTCCATGGAGTGGTACCTCAATATGTAGGTATTTTGATGAGTGTATTTCTAGCTGAGGGCCCCTCACAATTTCCCTTCTTTCCCACTAACTCTGGGGATGGATATGTTCAGTCAAGATTGGAGAGGTCTTCACATCTATACTTACCTTCCTATTTGACTCCTCTCCACAGTTTTATTCCTGTTCTAAACTATTCCATGTTTAGTCCTTTGTATTGGCCACCACAATCATGATTACCACTACTCAGATCATTATGCTCCCGCTGGTACAGCAGTAAATCTATGGACTTACAATACTAAAATCAGGGGTTCAATTCCTCTTGGTGGGCTCAGCAGATAGCCTGATGTGGCTTTACTATAAGAAAACACACTCAAAACACACAGATCATTACTTGTACAACCTTGTTTTCTCTCACTTCTTTCTCAATTTTTTCTCTGTTAGTCTTGATCAGACATTGTTCATCCAGGCATCATCACATTCTGTCTTCATGCATAGCTTTTGTCAGGTCAATTGCTTTAGCTCAGGGACTGTCTCCACACATGTATTGCATCCTTTCCATTCTACTCGACCTTCATCCATGTCCATTTACCAAAGGCAATAGTCTACCTACCATCTTTGGTTTCATCAGTGTGGTTTCTGTCCTTTCCACCCTTCTGTTACTCATCTTTTTTTTAATTCTTCACCTCGTTGTTTGATAAAGGCTTGTAAACTTCAACCATGTCTAACTATTGCGTTGCCTTATCAAACACCTCCTATTTCTCCTACTTTTGTAAGATTTTGTCTTTTGATGTCATTTTTCACCATTTTCATTTCTTTTGAGTCATACTTCCCCCACATTCCTTTGTTCTACCTGTTTGGATCTCATTGTGGTCCTATATGCCCTTTGTTGTTCTCCTTTTGAACCTTTTCATAAATGTTTCATGTATCATCTCACCTTCATGACCTATTTCTTTCTCTTTGTGGATGTTGTTAATCAGATATTTATGCCTTTAATGTTACCCACATCCCAACCAGTTATTCCTTCCTATGATATATGCAGTCTGTGAAGTAGATTTGACTTTAAACATGTTTCCTTACCTTCCATCTTCCACCTGTACTCCCATTCTCATCCTGATCAACTTCTTGGACCAGTTTGCTCCTTACAGCATTATGTGTCACATACTGCCTCATTTTGGAGTTCATGATCCCAACTTTTTTATTCCCTGGAACCCTTTGATTTCCCATGCTCTATGCCCTGTCACACTCACTGGCTGGGTTTGTCAACTCTTCAAGCTGCTATATTTTTGATATTCATGGAAGGTCACCATCTCTACAGTGTTTCTTCTCATTAAATTTGTCATTTCACCTTGACTTTGGTTACTCACATTCCTCATCCATTGGAGAAGATTGTTCAGGTTGGAATGTGGACTTCTCCAAATACCTTCATCTCTCATTATCTGCATGATCTGGCTGTATCTTCATCCATTTGCTTTTGACTGAAATACGTTTTATCACTTCCTTTCATTTATGTTTTCAGAATTTTTTTTTTTTTTACTGCAATAATGTGATCCCAGTCTGTGGCTGCTATTGCCTGCTTAGGGGTACTTTGTCTGAAACCTGCACTATTTACTAATTTCAATATGATGCTCACTGTAGAGATGGGATGTTCCATAAGACCACTTATGGTATACCCAGTGGAAATACATATGTTTCTAGATGTAAGTACATTTTACTTGATGATGGATCATCACTCATGGTTTTAATGAGTAAAGCAGAAGGGTATTTCTGTTAATCCTTGCTGAGGCCAGTCTATTTTTCAAAATAGGGACTAGGGAACACCAACTGCACTTTTCTCAGACACCCCACAACATTTACTACTCCCCCACTCCCTTTTTTTTTTTTATTTCACTGGAGCAAGGGAGTTCTTCCCAGTTCCAAGTTGATTTAGTGATATAATTTGGAGACTTTCTCATGAATGTATTATAGAATTTTAATTTACCGTACACTCATTATTTTCCACTCAGTGAGAAGAAAGCAAAGCTGGTATTTCTCCTTTAATTTCCCTTGGATGCTTTTTCCAATGTAGACAACTGTCAGTTGGAGAAATACCAGCCTATACTGGATCCTCATATCATAGCAGGTTCAGAATGACATTGCTTTGTTCCTCCAATCATGTGCAGCAAATGCCCTTCTTCTTGTTAATTCTAGTTGCAGGAGGTTCATTCCCTACTCCTCCAATTGAATTTGAGGGAGTTTGTCTGCCTCATAATACTGGCAGCAGGACATACATACACTGTTCCTACAGTTGAGTGAATGTTTCATGTTCTCTTCTCTGCAATTATGGTTAGATGGGCTATGTTTTTTGCTTGTAATACATGCTGCAGATATTATTCTGTTCTTACTGTTGAGTTGAGGCAACATCATTACCCCATAATGTCAGGTTTGGTTTATAGTACTTCTTGTTCCTACAGTGGTTTTATAAGTTTGTCTGGTTTTACTCAACTGCTAATTTCCTCTTCATAATTCTACTTATTTATAATTTGGGTTGACGAGTATATGTAACATGGTCCACATGCCCTAGCCACTAAAATATGTTTTATGTGTTTTGATTGTCAGCCAACTAATGTCAAGGATAAGTTACGGAATGTTGTCTGCCTAGTTGAGGTTGGGCATCTACCTAGATTGTTCAGTTTATGTTTTACTGTGGATTGCACCTCTCTGAACGAATTGCACTTATACACATCCTTTTTTTTTATTTCTGTCCATATCAGATTCATTTCCTGCTTTAAGGGTAAAGAGACGTACTTGCTTTAGATGTGATGTGGTACTCCAAGCTTGGTAAAATTTCATCTCAGAGGACACTCATTCATTCTTGGTACTTGATTTCAATATTGAGTACATACATCAGCTTTGCAATGTAGGATTCTAGTTTTGTGTGAATTGGCATAAGACTGTATCAGAAGTTAACATTTTCTTACACTGAAAATGTGTTTCTGGTAGGTACTTACCTCCTCACACATACTTTCCATCCTTCCTCCACACTGCTGGTGTTTTTCTTTTAGAGCCTGCTTATTCTTGAAAGTTAGGTTTGACCAGCAATAGCAAAGGAATATACAGTCATGTGAAAAAGTTAGGATACCCTATGAAAGCCTGTGTATTTTTGTAACATTTTTGGATATATAGATATTTATTCTCAATTTTAACAATACTGAGAGATTATAGGAATATAACTAAACAATTAAAACTAAAGAAAAGACTTTTCAAGATCTTCTGTAAATGTAATTTTACAAAAATGCATATTCTAACTGAGGAAAAAGTTATGACACCCTTACCCCCTAATAGCTAGTGTTACCCCCTTTGGCTGAAATAACTGCAGTGAGGCACTTCTTGTAGCCATCTACCAGTCTCTGACATCTGTCTGAAGAAAGTTGGCCCGCTCCTCAATGCAGAATTCTGTCAGCTGTGAGATGTTTGAGGGGTTTCTTGCATGTACAGCCCGTTTCAAGTCACCTCACAGCATCTCAATGGGATTAAAATCTGGGCTTTGACTCAGCCATACCAGGACTCTCCATTTCTTAGTTTTCAGCCACTCCTTGGCAGATGTACTGGTATGTTTTGGGTCATTGTCGTGTTGCAGGGTCCAGTTCTGCTTCAGCTTTAATTTTCTTACAGATGGACTCACATGTTCCTCAAGCACCTTCTGATACACACTAGAATTCATGGTGGATTCTATGATTGTAAGCTGTCCTGGTTCTGCTGCAGCAAAGCAGCCCCAAACCATGACACTTCCACCTCCATGCTTCACAGTTAGTATGAGGTTCTTTTCCTGGAATGCTATATTTGGTTTATGCCAAACATGTCCTCTATTCTGGTGTCCAAATAATTCAAATTTTGACATCATTCCAGAAGTCCTGGTCTTTGTCTACATTCTCTCTGGCAAACTTCAGTCTGGCCTTGATGTTTCTTTTAGAGAGCAAAGGTTTCCTCCTTGCACACCTCCCATGCAAGTTAAACTTGTGCAGTCTCTTTCTGATTGGAGAGGCATGCACTTTCATATCAACAGTAGCCAGAGCTTGCTGTAGATCCTGTGATGACATGTTAGGATGTTTGGAGACCTCTTTTAGCATCTTGCTGTCTGCTCTCGGGGTGCACTTGCTTGGACGACCAGACCTGGGCATGTTGGCAGTTGTTTTGAAAGCCCTCCACTTGTTGATTATTTTCCAGACAGTGGAATGGCTGATTTCAAATTATTTTGTTCTGCTACAATCTTCTTTCTGAAGGCCTCAGACAGCTCTTTTGCTCTCACCATGGTGCTCACTCTCACTTCAACAGTCAGGAGCGCACCAAACTAAATGTCTGAGGTTTAAATATGGCAAGCCTCATTCAGAATGCTGAGTAACGATCTTCTAATCATGTGCACCTTGTGTGATACACCTGTGTGTGAGTTGAGCCATTTTAAGTGGGAATAAATGTGGGGGTGTCCTAACTTTTTCCTCAGTTAGAATATGCATGTTTGTAGAATTACATTTACAGAAGATCTTGAAAAGTCTTTTCTTCAGTTTTAATTGTTTAGTTATATTACTTTAATCTCTCAGTATTGTTACAATTGAGATTAAATATCCATATATCCAAAAATGTTACAAAAATACACAGGCTTTCATAGGGTATCCTAACTTTTTCACATGACTGTAAGTAGTGCTGTACAAATGTTGGAGGGTATTCACATGCTATGTACATGTTCAATAGTGGCACAAAATGGGTTGGGTATAAAGACTGGTGCAGTGAGGTGAGTACTTATCCGAAATACATTTTCAGTGTAAGAAAATGTTACCATTTATAACCTAATGCAAAAACTTTGATAAGCTTTTAACATGCTGTTTCACAAAATGTCTATAAAAGTATATTTACATCTGCCTTTTAGTTAAATCCATTGAAATGAAGTGCCAAAGCATGTGCATCTGTGTGTGCTTTTTGTGGACAGGCAGAAACTTAATTTTATTGTAATAGATTATTTTAAGCATTTGCTCTTAAATTCTTAAAAATATATTTTGTGGACTCACTGGTTTTAGTAGAAGTTTTTCTGTATTCCACTAGCCTTGTGATTTCTATTTTTTAAAGCAAAATCCAAAACATTTATGGTGTACAAAAATTATTGGAGATATGACTGCATCTCCTCATATGCAGTAGTGTCTACTTCAGTTTATGTGATCTTGCTTAGTAATTAATGTTGTCATTTACATTATTTTATATAAAAAAAATTATTATTTCACTAATTTTCCTGAACCGATTTAAGGATGCTAGATATACATAGATCTGACATTGTGGTATAACATCGTGGGTTGTGTAAAATGTAGTATCAGTGAATAGTGTTTTTATATTGTGTGACAATAATTACATTTTTGATCTTATACTACAGTGCTTTCTCATGTTGATTTTGCAATATCAAATGTTGCATAGATATTTAAAATGTTTTATTTAATCTGTCCTTTCCTAGGGCGCATCATCCAGTTTGGTTGTAAAGTTTGCAGATACAGAAAAAGAAAGACAGTTAAGAAGAATGCAGCAAATGGCTGGAAATATGGGCTTGCTTAATCCTTTCGTATTCAACCACTTTGGTGCTTATGGTGCTTATGCCCAGGTAAGTGCCATATACATTTTTATTTATTTTAGTATATACTTTCTTAGGGCACTTGAGTGAAGTCGTACTAGTACCTTGTTTTCCTTGTTTTTTTTCATGTAGTTTTTCTTTTACTATTAATTATCTTATTTATTAAATGTTAGTATTATCTGATATTACAAAAACAAATGGAGGATTTAATAAGCTTGAGATACATAACTGTGTTTAGTCTACTAGATCTCTTGCTGTTTAAACTCTTCTGTGACACATTATTATGTGCATTTACTCTTCTTTCTTTCCTGCATGTACATCATACCTGTACTGTCACATAATTCTACCTGTATCCTTATATTAAACATTGCATTTCATATTTTTTGATTTTGTTAATGTGTGTTTGATTGGTCAAATCCATTCTAACTTTATAGTTGTTAATAATGTAGTTTTGACCATCACTGGTATTTATTAATTTTTTTCCTATGTAAAAATGAAGCTGTGCTTCTTTAATTTGTAAAAAAAACAACAACAACAACAAACAGATAGGCTTGGAAGAAACTACAAAACATTCATTAAAATTGACTGTTTAGAGATGAAGTCTGAAAGTTTTAACAGGCAAGTGGGTTTAGCTTTCAAATATTTAAAGCATCATACGAATGGCTTACAACTTTTACTGGTATAGACTGCCAGAAACAGTGCACATGCACATTAGAAAAAATATAACATTACATTTTTCCTACATTTTCATCCTAATATTTTTCTTGACAATCTTTTTGTTATTTTTAATCAATAGTAATTACTTCTTTTGCACAGTATCAAAAATACGTTGTGATAAATATGATCATACTTAGAGAGCTTATTATAAAAAAAATTGCATGTTTCTTTATTCAAATTATTGTTAACAGAATTAAGGAAAATGTTCCAAATTAGTTTAACAATTTCATAAGTATACAAATCTGCTTGTTCAAGGTGCAGTTAATTTTTACTTTTATCTGATTACTATTCATACTTTCTGTCTTATAGAATAAACTGTTATTACTTTGTAAGAACTGAAGTTGAGCCTTACCATAGAAGACTACCATCTTTATATGTTTTTCTTTTGTTTGTCTTTGATTATTACAATGTTCTAATGAATTCCAGTTCATGCAACAGCAAGCAGCATTGATGGCTGCTGCAGCTCAGGGTGGGTACCTGAATCCCATGGTGACAATGGCAGCCACACAGCTTCCACAGGTCGGTACTGTCCATAATGGCCTTGCCAGTCCCGCTATCACACCCACGTCAGGTGAGATCAGCATTACCTGCATGACAAGTACGTTCATTTCTCTTCTTTATATCTTTTAGTAAAATATGTTTATTTGTATGAATTTACAGTTGGCAATGAAGTTATTTATAAAAATGAAATAATATAAAAAAATTTTACCAACCCATAAACCATATCTCATTACAGAACATAATATGCATTTTATGTTGACTACAAATAAAGTATAGCTACAGGTATATAAACAAATTATGAATTAAAATGTCAAAGATATACCTAAAATTAGTAAAGTATGATCTTAAAATCTTTCTGTAAAGAATGTAAATTGATACTCCCCACAAAAATAAAAGAAAAAACTTTATATTTGAAAATTCCTGTATAAAGTTCTAGGCGGGATCTAAAAATTTATTTGTATGTATATATATATATATATATATATACACACACACACTACATAGCCAAAACTATGTGGACACCCCTTCTAATAAGTGGATTTGACTATTTCAGCTACACCCATTGCTAACAGGTGCATAAAATCAAGTATACAGCCATGCAATCTTCATAGACAAACATTGGCAGTAGAATGGATCATACTAAAGGGCTCAGGGACTTTCAACATGGCACTGTCATAAGATGCCACCTTTCCAACGAGTCAGTTCGTCAAATATTTGCCCTGTTAAAGCTGCCCTGGTCAGCTGTATGTGCTGTTATTGTGAAGTGAAAATGTCTAGGAGCAATAATAGCTCAGCCACGAAGCAGTAGGCCACACAAGCTCACAGAACAGGACTGCCTAGTGCTGAAGTTCGTAGCGTGTAAAAATCTTCTGTCTACAGTTGCAACGCTCACTACTGAGTTCTAAATTGCCTCTGGAAGCAATTTCAGCACAAGAACTGTTCATCTGGAGCTTCGTGAAATGACTTTCCATAGCCTAAGATCACCATGCACAATACCAAGTGTTGGATAGAGTGGTGTAAAGCACACTACGATTGGAAACTAGAGCAGTGGAAACGCATTCTCTGGAGTGATGAATCACACTTTACTATCTGGAAGTCTGATGGATGAATTTGGGTTTGGTGGATGCCAAGAGAATGTTACCTGCCTGAATGCATAGTGCCAACTGTAAAGTTTTGTGGAGGAGGAATAATGGTCTGGGGCTCTTTTTCATTGTTTGAGCTAGGCTCTTTAGTTCCAGTGAAGGGAACTCTTAATGCTACAGCATACAATGACATTCTAGAGAATTGTGTGCTTCAATTTTGTGGTAACAGTTTGGGGAAGGCCATTTTTTGTTTCAGCATGTCAATGCCCCCGTACACAAAATGAGGTCCATAAAGACATGGTTTGCCAAGGTTGGTGTGGAAGAACTTGATTGGCCTGCACAGAACCCTGACCTCAAACCCCATTGAATGCCTTTGGCATGAATTGGCTCGTTGACTTTGAGCCAGGCCTTCTCGCCCAACCTCACTAATGCTCTTGTGGCTGAATCCCCACAGCAATGTTCCAAAATCTAGTGAAAAGTCTTCCCAGAAGAGTAGAGGCTGTTTTAGCAGCAAAGGGTGGATCAAGTCCATATTAATGTCCGTAGTTTCAGAATGAGGAGTTCAACAAGTACATATGGGTTTGATGGTCGGGTGTTTACATACCTTTGGCCGTGTAGTATATGTTACATATGTGCATATTAAAGGAAGAGGAAATAAGCCATTTAATATAAGTATGCACTTTAACCTTTCTGGTTTTTTCAATATGTTATATATAGATAAAACACTTTTGAGAAAAACACAATGCTTTTTAAATATAAAATGAAACCTATGGACAAGGGTACAAAATATCAACTTTTTTGTGAATTTTTGTATGTTTTAGTTTTGCTGAAAAATTATTTTACATAATTGTATTTGTAGTTGAATACTTATCCTGCAAAAAAAGAAATGATCCCTCTTTAGACAAAAAAATTTAAGTCATACATTTTAAAATTATATAATGAAGAGAGTAAGGTGAAAATTGTAAAAGCAAAATAAAAATGACCTTTTGAACTGTTTTGGATTTCAAAATTAATTGACCTTTTTGTTGGGGTAGGGGTAAGTGATTACATCATATGCATAGGGAGAGGCATCTGTGTAAAAAGGGAGATGTGGTACAAGAATCCGTGGCTTTTTACATGTATATGGATTATGCCAAAACATGCTTAGTAAATGTAAAGGAGCATACAGTGTTTTTATTAGTACAACTTTAAGTTGAAAGAAAATATATGGTGCTTTATATTCAAGATTTCATGTCCAGGATTACAGTATTTCTAGAGAGAGTCTGAGGATATTACTTTCATGTTCATTTTGTTTAAGTGTATTTCATATATATTTTCGTATTTTTGAAAATTAAAAGCTTTCTTGACAATCCAGTACAATTACATTTTCTCAAATTTTATCATGTTGTTCACATATTGCATCAGTGATAAATCCAAAAGTTTGTTGCCCATTGTCAGAAGATATTGTTGAATGTGCACTCACATTTCTGTACTTTACATCATGAAAATCCAATGACAGTTATACTTTCTGTCAAATTTGTACATAAATACTAAATGCAACAGTAATCAACTTGATTAAGGATGAGATGAAATTTCTGCTCATTACTATACATTATGGAGAAATGCAAATCATGTAACAGGATATATATACTGCTTAGTAAGGTGGTTTCTGTAGACAGAGCTGATGTAGCATGGCATTTACTTGGAAAAGTTAAGACTCCAGTAACTGGAGAGTATGAAGTTTTGATTACAGGAATAGAAGAAATGTTTGATTTCCTTTTTTCAGTTTCTGATTGTTGGTATTTCTTCAGTGTAGTAACAAAAACTAAACAATTCAGACCAAGTATGGTTATAAAATACACAGTTTGTTTATCACAAAGTTGTTTCCAGTGGGAAAAAAGTGGTTGCTAGACAAACTTCTTGAGAGAACTTCTAAAACTGCTGATGTGCGAAAATGAGCTTTTGTTCATCAACTACATTTAAAAATAAAATGTGTTGTGTTAATCTGTATTTGGTTTTTATTTATAGCAAAAATATTATTATTGGATTTCTTAGGAAGTTTTTGGATGTGTGTAAATCATGATATGAAATTATACTTTATTATAAATGTGGTGCCTCTAAGAAATTTACAATGTTATATTATTTTTCCTTATTGATCTGCTAGCCTTAAACAAATTAAATAAATGTTTAACCTTAGCAGAAAATATAAGTAGAATCTGAGCTGTTAAGACCAATTGATATAGATCACTTTTGCTATAATTATCTTGGACAGAACTAATGGACAAATATTGTGATTATGCTAAAATTTAACATTAAAGAACTTGGTTATAACATCTTCTTGCTAAATCTGCCTTTGAGATTTTATTTTCATTGGATCTGGCTTTCCTCCAAAAAGCTAATTAATTCTTGCCATTATATAAATTTAATAGTTTTGAAACTTTTTCAGTAAGTAATTATCATTGATAAAGCAAGTACTGTATGTATAATTTAAGAAAGTAAGCTTCTCAGCATTTATATATTCTATTTCATATTACAGTTTAACTGGACACCTTTATTTTTAATATATTAGATGCTATTTGTTTAAAGGGCAGAAATCCTGAACATTGAACATGTAATTATAAGAAAATATTAAATCTATGAACTCTGCTTTCTTCAGGTAATGGGACTCAACCAATAAATGGTGCTATCCCTAACATGCCTTCCCCTACCATGCCGAATTTCACCATACATCAAAACAGCCAACCAGGAGAAGTATATGCTAATGGCATACCTCATTGTCCACGTGGGTATTTCTTTTGTTTTGTTCTGAAATATTTGTTAAATTCTAAAAGGAAAGAAAAAAGCAGTTATCTAAATGTAAGATTTTGTAATTTGAGATTATGGTTTCATGTTCATCTAAGATAATTATAACTTTATGTTTGATATGCTAAAATGTTGTTATTGAAAAGTTTTGAGCTAGTTTTTTTCATTTTGTAATTTCAATATACATTACTTAGACAACTGTCAGTATTTTCATCTTTTTCTAAAGTATAAATTATTTTAAACTTTTAAGCAAATATGTCATTAGATGTTTGATATGAAAATTCAGAAAAATAAATAAATAACTATGCTTCCAAGTTTTCTTTCTGTGACTATCTTTTGAAACACTCATGGCTTTGCTTAATACTAAAATTTCAAACTAGTTACCTCAGGAAAAAAGTACAAAACTTACTTTCCTTTTTAGAAATTTTTATCATGAGATGAAAGTTATGAGAATAGTTTATTTGATTTTTGAAAATAATTAAAAACATGTTTGTACATTATTGATTAACATGGCACAGAGTTTAAAAATTTGCTACTGATAATTTGCTTTTTGATAATATTACTTTGTAATGAAATTTATAACCATGTGCCAACACATAAGTTTTAAGAACTATAAAATGCTTCAAAACAATAAGAAGACTGTAGTCTGGATTTTAACTTTCAGTTTGTTTGTTTTTTATTTTATTGAATATTTAAGTGCCTCTTAGAAAACTATATTAAATGAGCAGGAAAATTCTACTCTGTCCACCTTTACAAATGGTTGCATGTTAAAGTAGCTTGTTATTTTAAAATGTATTGCTTAATGTATTGTAAAATCCTATTTATTCACCAAATTGCTTGTGGATCTTTGATTTTAAGAAGATCCTCACCCTCACCCTCACCTTCCATGCAGAATAGCTTTATTTCTTTGTGCATTTGTCTGCAAAATTTGCATGCCACTAGCCTTCAGCTACCTCCCACTTAAAAACTTGTTTAATATGAACTGTGCAAGTGTATGATGTCATCACTATGTAACAATAGCTTTCCACCAGTAGGAGGGTGAGATAACTTGCTTTACAGTAACTCCCTAATGCACCTTTGCTCTATTTAACTTTGTTCTTTTCCCTCGGCATTTTCTAGAATCAACATGTCCCAAAATTATAAGTCAATTATTTGAAACTTGCAATAGCTTACAAATGAGTTAACCTTTCAGCAGATATGCATCGTTTAGTGTTTCTGGTTTCTTTAATTAACTTGGAAAACAAAACATATTTGGTGATCTCCCACTGTAATGAATTCTCAAGTGATTGTAATTTCCACGTTGTCCCATGATAGTGACAATGTTATTAATGTGGGACCTGTGGCTACTGATGGCTCATTTCTGTGGAGGAAATAACAACCATTATTCAATGGGTTGTGAGTTTCTTCATGCATCATGGACCTTCTCCATATTTTGAACGTGATTAGGATTATGATGATTTTGACTGGCTATTCCACCACCAGGATTTCCTATAAGCACAGCTATATTTGTGGAAATAAAATCCTCACCATTCTAATTCTTCCTTGAAATAATTTCACAAGTATGTTCTTTCTCTTTTCCCTGTGTATTTCAATCCCTCCCATATTTTACTACATGAAACTCATCCTCAAGATTACTTTATCTTCCCTGCTTCACTTGACATTAGGATCCATGTGCACTTATTTCTCAAACAGTTGCACACCAGTACTAACATGCCTTGTCTTCTGCATAACTCTATTCTTTTATCCTGGCTTACAGCCAATTTTCATTTCCATTCCTTGGTTCCCAGTCTTTAGAATCTCTTTTACCCACAATGGGTCTATGATGAATCTCTTAACTTCTACTCCTCTGTTTAATGCCAAATGTTCACACATTTTTTTTTCTCTTTCTTACCACTCTTCCGCATTACTTCTCACTACTTCATCTTATTTCAGAAGCACTTCATTTGGTTTCAGAGGTCTTCTGGAAAGGTTTATTTCTCTTCTTTTTACCACACTGGCCTACATTTCATCTTCTACTCTATCCCTTTTTACTTGGTTTCTTTGTTGTCAGTACTTATTAGGATGGAATGCTCTCCTAGCTAATGCATGCTTGTCTCCCTTATACTTATCTCCATAATCATTGTAGGGCTCTATTTTATTGCTTGAAAGTCTTTGGCAGTGATTTTAACTTACTGGAGACCTAAGTTGAGGCACCCCATTGTCTGTGTTGGTTTCTTATTTTTCTCAAAATTGTCTTTTTGTTCCTGCTTCTAGATAGGCTGTATCCACATCTCCCTTTCCCATTCCAGCTTCCTAGCCTCCTTCTTCCCAATGCTATGGTTATCATTTATCTCAGCTGTAACTGCCCTGTGGGAGCCCATCTATCTTTCTTCAGCCTTTGGTCTCCATTTTTGACTGACCAATAGGTTCCTTGTTTTCTCACCCATGGGATTCCCCTTCACATCTTTTCTCCTCCTTTCCCTTTTGCCTTTTCTGGTTTTCTTTCCTGCTCCCTCTGATCCCATTTATCTTAAGCATTTCAAGATGTAGTTTCAAATCTGTAGGCCAAGAATGCCATTGAAATAATATGTAACCTTATTCTGCATTATTATTCTCACCTTTTTGTCGTCACAAAGAAAACCAGGGACTGGTGGTAAAAAATCAACCTATTGTCTCTCAACTAGTTTCTTTTCGTCTCTCAGTTTTAAATGAAGAATTTCTTTTTTTATACAGTGTTTTTTTTCACCCAGTCCTCCACATGTTTTCTTCATTTCTTCCATCAGAATCACATCTTACAGTTTCATGCTCTTTTTTATTTTTCCTGGACTTTTGGCTTCTCCTTGGGCCTTTTTAGGAATATTTTTCTTACACACTGGCATATTTCATTGGGAAATTGTTTGACTGAACTAGCTTGTTAAGCCTTCCAAATCTTTTGTCATGCCTACCCAGTATTTGGTACTTCTAGCTGTATTCTTCAACCCCCATCTTAGTTGGTCTTAGCCTTCACTACTTCACCTACAAGCAGTGAAAAGTCTTGTCACCAAGATTCCATGCTTATCCTTTTCATCCTTGTGTGCAAGGTTCTTTCACTTATGGGGATTCTGGCTTCCCAGAACAAATAATTTCTTTAAGCTTTTCATACATGTGCCTCTTCAAGTGGGTATTGTAAGACTAGTAGAACCTTTCTTGAGATCCATTGTTCTTGACTGTGCATCTCTCCTCTTCTTGAGGACTTGTTTTAATGGCTTAACCATGCTAAAATCATGGTTTGCATGCCTTTGTCTCCCCACCCTTTTTACTGGATCTACATCTCTTCACAGATGATTTTCTGTTGGGCTGGGGAGCATCTTTGAATAAACATGATTATGAGCATGTGGACTCAAAAATAGCATTCATTGAACCCAAACTTCTCACTATCTGTCAGGCATGTTACTATTTTATCCCTCTTTTCATTGGACCTGCTGTTTTGGGCTCATGTACTGGATGTCCTGGCTATGGCTCATCCTTTGCTAAGGACTCTGAATTTGGAAGTGAATAGCCTTTCTCCACTGGACAAGATTTTATCTACAGAGTTGTCTCTCTAACCTTGGTTTCTAATTGTTTTTGCTCTTGATTTGCACACTTTCTCATCAATGCCTTCTCCATTCTTCTTAACAACAAACTTCCCCTCTTCTGATCTTCATTACTTCATCCTTCATCCCTGGTAGTCAATGTTCTCAACCAAAGCTGGTCTTATCTTTCTATTCATCTTATCCATCATGTCTTTGCTTTGATACATAACACTCCTTGTTTGGACCTGTTGATTACACCTCTTTGGCCTGCACAGCTCTGTTTTTTTCTACTTTGTCAATTGTTGTCCAGGACTCTGATTCTTTCCCCTGTTCCTGCTCTTTTATTTTTCCTCAAATCACTTGTCTCTCACCCGAGGACTGTTGTCTCTTCATCTTCACATGTGAGATATCTCTCATTCATTGCCTGCATAGTTGACCTCTCCAACCATGTAAATCTTTTCCTACCCTTCATTTCTGTTATCTATCAGTGAAAGTGGTGTGTTTTTTTTTTCAACAGTGGTCCATTTGCCACTTCCTTCCTCTTTATCGTCCTACTGTGGTCCCATTTTTGTCTGTTTTCACATGGTTTTGCATGCTCTTACATGTGCTCCATTTGAGTAGTTGGCCTCATGTTTTTCTCTGAAGACAAATTCCCTTCTCCTTCTCACCTGTGGTCATCATCATTCAGATGTTTATGCCATAGTGCTTCCCTTTCTCTCTATTTTATATTTCATCACATCAGATTCATCACCTGTGTTACTCTCTTACATCTCATTTTTGCCAACCCTTAGACAAGATCCCTCAAACTGGCATGTAGATGATCTTCCATTATTTTCATCATCTTGCTGTTTTATCTGTTGTGTGAATTTGATTCCCTCCAATCAGTGTTCTACACACTGTCCTTGAGAAAGGTAAGTACATTTTTTCTTTTGTTTTATAGAATACTGTCAGGTGGATTGTGTTGCCCAACAAGATATGTTTATTTCCCAAAATCTGCATCACTTTCAGTCCAGAGGTAATGGAAAGTGCTTAACTCATCACCCTGGCTATTAGTTCCCAGTGTCGAGGTGCAGTGTTCCACAAGACCTTTAGAGGTATCCTTGTGGTATGAAGTTACTCAGTTGTCTGACACAGAACATACCTTTCCTGGAATATCATGAGAAAAGCCAGCACCAGAAAAGTTAATGCCTACTTCTTTAGTTCACACTTGCCAGCTTTTAAAACTAGGGTTTCACATTCAACCATTGCACTATCTCCAGTAAAGGACCTTTCTGGCAGACATCCATTGGCAATCTTGGGAATTCTCCAGGTCCCAGGTCTTCCTCTCTCTTCTCCAAGTGGAGCATGGGAAATACTTGCCACTTACCAGGGGGTGTTGGTCATTGGAGTGTTCCTCACTAATTATGTACAGCACAATATTGTATTGTATGAAGTGTGGTATTGGTGGCACTGTATGTGTAGTGTTGGTCATTCCTCAAACAGCTCTCTTCCTGCAGCAGGATGAGTTCACCACCCCCATTCTACTCTGTCCAGATGAGTCCAAGGTCAGTCACACACAGTATGGTCTGATCAAGTCCTGACCATACCACAGATTTTTGGTTTGCCAACTGCTTATGTGCTACTGCTCGGGGTTCTTTTGTATTTCCTTCTGGGCAAAGATAATATATTTGTTGAGATGAAATGCAGTCTCCCAGGGGTTTGCCTCTTTGAAGTTCTTGGCATTGAGTATCATACTTTATGAGTTTTTCCTTTGGGCACATTATGCAGGTAGCTGACCTAGGTTTAACGTTTGCACCAGTCATTCTGCCATTTTAATGTGAGATTCTAACTGTTCTATGAGGTGTCATCTGGCCAGTTAATACTCTCCTTATCTGAAAATGTATTTCTGATATATACGTTCCCACCTATCTTTCCTAATTCTGGTCCAAATGCAAGTGTTTAGGGGGAGATACTGCACAAGAAGTTTATGTCTTCCTCCTATTAATGGAGGTCTATCGCTGAATTATGATGACATCATGCACTACCACAGTTCATGTTAAACACGTGTTTTTTAGATATGAGGTAGCTTAATGCTAGTGGCTTGCACTCTCATATGAAAATGCATGAAGGAACCAAATTGTTCTGTGTGAACAGATAAATGTTTATCAGAAATAAATTTTCAGGTAAAAAAAGTTAACTTTTGTTGGTTAAATGGTTTTAGTAAACATATGAATGACATGAGAAATATAAATAAAAATACTCAAGTGTGTAAATTAATCTCAATTTTACTGATGAATTATGTATTTTACATTGAAAGTTAGAAATTTCACTCAATTTGCTTAATAATTTCTTTATACTTAATATTGTAATAGGCTCAAAACAAATTTATTTACTATGATGGAATATGTGAACCAATCTGGAAGTGAAGAGTATATACACAAGTTTGTAAGTTAGAGGTTAATGGCTGCTAGGTATACCTTGACTTGCACTTTAGCTTTAGTGTTTTAAGAACATTCATAAGTTTTGCGAATTGTTTATATTTATCAGTAAGGAATATTTCTACATAGTAAATAAATTAATGCAGACAGTGAATTAAAACTATGAATCAAGATTCATTAGCATGTTTAAGATTCTTCTAGAATTCAGACTTTTGATAATTTATTTTAATAAAAAAAATACATATTTGGAGGAATTTCTTCTAAACGTTTTGTGGAACAAATACTGATGTTTCTATTAAGGTGGTAGAGCTCTGGATTTTAGAGCTAGCTGGCTGGGTTTGTTTTGTGCAGTAGAAAAATATTCCTCACTTTAAAATTTATGTGTGTTACAAGAGTAATTATTTTACCACACTCTTCTGTTTTGGCCCTGAGTGGCCAGGTGGCTAGGGTGCTTGACTTGAAATCTGAGAGACTCAATATTGGATTCCATTCCACCAAACATGCTCACCCTTTAAGCCACAAGTGGTGTTTAGCTGCATGAAACAGAGCAATAACAGGTCTGTGATGCCCTTAGATGTCTGGAACCGCACATGCGCTCGAGGGAGCATAGTCTGTCTGAGACTTGATGGACACTGGGTGTTCAGCCTCCTCTCACCTATTTACCTGGCGCACCTGTGGGCTGCTTACAGTCTGTTTTCACTCAGGTGGTGAGTACTAGCGAAAACGACTGCCAAAAGTGTATGAAAATGGCCGAAAGAAATTGCATAAATACTTTTCAACGGGAGTCCCAGGAAGAGTTGTCTTTTCTTTGTAATGGATTGACTCCCTGGAATTGCTAACATCACAAGCTACCTGTTCAGATAAGTCAACTATAACAGACAAGCATCCCATCATTTCCCAAGCCACTCAAACCAGTATACCCAGATGACATAAATTTTACCAGACAACTGAGGAACACCTGGATAACTTACCTGTACAAGATCAGCTCCCACTCTCTCCCCCTCCTCCACAACTGAACCCTGTATCACCTCTGCTGCGATTAACTACCTTCGATAACCCACAGTGTCAGCCTTCTGAACATTCTCCACCTCTGTTCCCCCCTCCACCATAGTGGCCCATGGATGTGGAATTTTCACCTCACGCCAGGGCAATATTAAAAAAGGACCATTACCCCCTTGATTACTGATCCACTGTTTACTCCCTTCATTTCTTCCAGCTCTGTTTATATGTACATCTCAGCTATTACAGAGCCTCGACCTCAGCATTATACGATATTCTAACTCAAACTTCCCTGGCTATCCAGGACACGTTGAAGGTAGGTTATTTGGCACCCTGAACATGAAAGTGGGTTTTTCTTGGGGTGCTCCCGTTTCCCCTCACAGAAAAATTTTGGGTATTTCAACACCCAGGCCCTGAAAAGAGGTCCATTATCCTGTATCATCTCTGTAATTCATGTAACACCCAGATTAATCTGTATCCCTACTCTCCAGCTCATGAAGCCACTATCCCCTTTCACATTATTGCTCATTCCTCCTTTTCTCCTCTGGCTCTTCTGGCCAGCATTGCAGCTACATCCCAATTGCCCCAAGTCTATCATCAGAAATCTACCAAGTTGTTAAGCTACCAAGTGTTTATCTTACTCTTCCTGATGACTTTAACCTTCTTTCATGTGCAGGGCTGAAGAGAAACAGGAGTTTCTGAGCACCCCAGGTTTGCCTTTGGGGTCTCCCCAAAAGTCTTTAAAACCTAAATGCCTACCCAGTTTAAAATAAATAAAATAAGAGTAACAGCTCATCCTTTAGCATGGTTAATAAGTTTGACAGAAAATTGCTTTAGTAGTTTTGCCATAAATGCATACTCAAATATTGTTTTTGCACTTTGTCTTCATCTAGTATGTGAAGTGAATCTAAAACTTGTAATTTTGTTAATTTTAACTAAAACTGACTAATGATTCATGTACATGATTAATCTTTATATGAAAGTTACTTTTGTTAAATATTTTTGTGCCTATTCCATATAAGAACTTTATATATTTTCTAGCTCTTGTCAGAAATGTTGGCATAAGATACTTGTTTATTTTTATTTGCAAATTTTTTGTGTAATAATAATGGAGTATACTAAAAGATATTTTAAAAATGAAAAAAAATTAATATTAACTTTCAAGCAAAGCAAGATATGTACACTAAAAATCAACTTGATAATAAGTATAAGCTGAAAAGGCCTTGTTTTTATACAGTAATAAAACAAACAAGCAGCATAAATAACAAAATAGTCTCTTTTTTTGTCTCAAAGGGAACTATGCAACCAAAGCATCAAGAGATCATTTTAACTTCTGATCAAATCAAACTATCAACATAGATCATAACTTATTTTAACCAAGTAATAAGTACGAACTGTGTTTACCTTTACAATAAATAGTATGAGAATTACACCATTCTTTTTTTCCTTGCATTAAACATATGCTAAAATAAAATTTATTGTACTTATAACTTCAACTCTGGATTTTGTTGCTGTTGCTTTAAACATTTAATTGTTTAGATTTGAAACTATCTTGTTGAAATTTATTCTTGTAAAGCAGAATTAGAAAATGGTTTAATACCTTTTTTAAACATGTTGTTTAAGAAACAAATGTCTTATATACATTCTGAGTGATTAAATGCTCCAGATGTACATATATTAAGAACCCAGATTAAATTTCACTAATATAAGTTTTTAAAACAAAGTAGTACAGATTGATATTACTAAAAAGTTCATGCAGTTGATGAAATAAAATCCATTGAATTCAGTGTTTCTGGATACAGTAAACTGATTGTAATTCTGAATTTAGCTACTGCAAATGTGACTTCCTTTAGAAGCTTTTTTTTCCTTTCTTGCATCTCTAGAGTCATATTAGTTTATGGACAGCCATTTAGCCACAATTATATACTATACAACTATCAATTAGTATACTATGATAAATCTACAGAAGAAAAATAAAATAAAATACCAGATAAAGTTACTCTGGTTAATATTAAAGTTGAGAAGAAAGACTAAATAATTTTGTTTTTTTATTAAGGAAATTTGAAATGTCTTCTTATAATATTATGTGTTTGCACATCAGAGTGTGAGAAGAAGAGTATACATATGGTTATGAAAAAAAGTACTTCTGTGTACTGTAGATTTGTACTTTAAAAAATAATAATAGATCCCAAAGTAAAAATTCAAAGCATAGAAAGTGTTAACATCTTTAGAAGGTCGCACATGCTAAAGAATGTTATGCTCTACAAAGTGATATTTCAAAGTGTTTACAATAATTATCATTATTTTTTGATACATTAACACCATCCAAAGACCAAATGTACCTATTATAATACCAGGTATAAAAATCATTTTCTTAATATAGTATGAAATACATTCATGTTTTTCAAAATCTACATATATATGATGGCAAAGTGTGTGTTTATTTGCACCCTAACTTCTCCAAGCCTATTGGGTCAGTCTTAACCAAAATTTTTATGTAAACACTATGAATTATGGAAAATGTTTTAAGGTAGTCAAAACTGAACTTAATCCTGTTTTTATTCTTTAAAGTCTGTTTGTTAAATACTCACAGCTTATTGAGTGAATCTCGATCTTAGCAGGTTGACACTTTAAATAGTGTTGAATATTATAAAGGGATTCAAGGTCAAAGTATGGTAGTTGCTGATTTGTTTCTAAAATAATCATGTTCTCCTTATGGTCAATGAGATGAATTGTTTTTTCAAACAACCATGCTTTTCTCATGGTTAATGAGATGTAAGGTGTTGAAGGGTGGAATCATCTTTACTTGTTGGTTGATGGAAGGCAAACTGCAAATATTGTTTATGGAGAAGCTTTGTTATAATTTTAAAATTTTGAGATAAAGTTTATGTTTAAGTTATTACTTTGAAATATATCATTGCTATTAAATGTACATTGTTTTAATTTAGTTCAAACATTCCTCGTCAGATGATAAGTATTTCAGCTTGTGAAAAATAAAACAGTTTATTATTTATATTAGTGAAATGTTAGTGAAATTTAAAATGCTGTTTTGTTTTAAGTGCATGAAACATAGCTAAAACCTTTTACAGGGAATGTTTATACATTTCAAAGTAGAAATTTGTAGCAGGTGGTAAGTTCTTAATTTTTTTTTGTTTTTACAGCCCAAGCAATACCCAATGGGGATGCTCTCCAACCTGCTGCATATCCAAGTCTGCAGCCCTATCCAGGCATCCGTAAGTAGATTTAACATAATAGGGCTCACTATCTTGATTTATGTTGTCTGTTTATGGACCAGAGGTAATTATTTGTTAGTTATAGATAGTAGTGTTGTTGGAATTACTTCCTATGTCTCTTAACCTCTCTAAATTAGCAAGTAGACTTACTTCTTCACACACATTCAGAATATGAGCTGTATTTGAAAGTCTGTACTGTAACATCAAGAATTGTAGCATTGTACATGTAGCAAATAATTAACATTATAATTACGGGAAAATACTATGATGACAACTAGTGACTGAAGCTAACATTAAAGATTAGAATATATGTACCTTATTCTTTCTTGAACCAATATTTCTTCTTGTTTTTCACATAAAATTACCTTAGTACAAAGACAAATCTTGTTATTGGGTTACTTTGAAATATCTTCCATTAAAAATAAAATCATTGTAGTAAACCAATAATACATACTTATTTATTTATTTAAGTGAACCCAAACAAGCAACTGTCAAGAAGTATAAAAACAAACATTAGATGGATAATTAGTTTCAAATTAATCTTCTTAATTTAAACTCTGGTATAATTATGTTTTAAAACTATGCTTTTTGTAACAGTTATTTAGAATTTACTGCTACCATGTAGTGAAACACTGAACTGGCTAACTACACAGAAAACTGCCTGGTTTAATTAATTTCATTTAATAACATGCAACAACTAGCCTAAGAATTGTCTCATTTAACACTGTTTCTGGTGTGAACTAGAACTCTCAACTGACAGATTCCACAGATAAGACAGCTGTAATGTATTTAAACAAACTTTGCATTAACCTTTGTTAGCTATATCAATCCATTGTATTCAGTCATAACTGATGTCTCAAATTAGTCAAGGTATGGTGTTGTATCGTTAAATATTGTAATTATCTACTAGCAGTTTTTAATTTTGTATAATATCAAAACATTTGGATATTCACATGACAAAAGTAATAGATTAAAAGAAAACAGTTTTGTGCATTTATTATTATTATTATTTTTGTGGTTGTGGTTGATGATTTCAGTTTCAGGGATCATATAAATTCAGATACAACAAGAGAATCTTATGATGTGTAGAGTTTTGTCATTAACTTCTGATCAAAGTAAACTACCTACATGTATCAAAACTTACAGTGACTATAATGCCTTGTTTTATCAGTTGGATACCTTAGCAGCTTTTAACAGTAAACTCCAGGCCCATTTCTTGAGATTGGCTTGTGGCTCTCTTATGTGTCCATTTTTTGTTTGTTTTCAATCATGTGTCAAGGAGATTGTGATACTGGTTTAATTTGTATGTCATGTTTTTCTATAGATAAGTTAGTACATCAATAAATAATTTTGTGAGAAGTTATTAGTTAGAATTTGTATGTATTGGAGTTTATACAGTACAACTTGCACCTGACCATCATTGGTATTAATAGCAACAGCTTAATTCTCTTAAACATCTTTGAATCAATAAAATGAATTTCCTAAAAGTGTTTATTGCAGGTTTGTTTGATAACTCTCACAAGTTTTTTTAAATTATCCCATTAAATACTAATGTATTAGTTTCAAGTCAACCTGTCTGGATTTAGTTGTACATATATGTTACTTTTCAGTTACTTTTTATGCAAGTTAAATAATGCACAAAATAAATGTAACATCATAATTTTTGGTAATAATAGTATAACTATTTTATCACCAGCGACTTACCCAGCAGGATATGGCCAGTTTGCACAGGCTCTGACACAACAACCGACTATTGTTCAGCAAACACAAAGAGAAGGTGAAATAACATGTATATTATGATTGTTTTTAGCCACTTACACCATATTTATTTTGATTTAAGTTATAATTCCATAGATTTATACTTATGATGTCTTTTGTTGCTTTTCTTCTTTTACCCACTTCCCTTTCTGATATTGAAGATAGTAGCTACAAACATTCTAAACATCACCCTCTATAGTTTTCAAGCTATTTTAATTAACTAGGTTTCCAGTTAAACCAAACTTCCTATTTTAATCAAAACTAAAAGTCAACCTGGTAATGGTAATGTGTATAGCTTATTATATGTATATATTTTTTTTATATTGTTACTTATAAATATTAGAATGATTTTTTCAATAATTTGACAGTTTTGCTATTAACAATATTTTTTTTTATTGTAAACCCAAAAATATCCTGCAAGCTTTTGACTGTCCAAGGAGATTTGTGTTAGTTCTAAACATATGTGCTAAGCTAACAATGCAAAACAATATAATAAAAGTATAATAAAACTAGATATATTAAACACTGTTAATATGAAGATAACATGAAAGGAAAAATATAGGATACCTTACTTACAGAACAAACAAACTAGTTATTAGCTTCAACTATTGTCATAGATTTAACATCTGCTAAATGACATACCATCATTATTACATATGTATTTTACAGATGTCTTTTTAGTTTTACCTTTGTTGAAATTGAAAAGAAATATAATGTAAACATATATATATATTTATATGTAATAATTAAATACTTGATCTAATATCTAATGTGAAATGATAATTTAGGCACAAGCTCTAACATAATACCCAAATTATTTTAGGTTACTTTATTGGTGATTGAAAAAGACTTTAAAATCCCATTAATAACATCAGTATGATTGTATGTCAGCAAAATATCCCACAATCCTCCCTTAAAACATGTCATGACCAGTAAATGACTTTTAGACTGTAACTTTAGAGGAGTCTGGCAGATGAGATAAATTATTATGACACATATTGGTGTAGAATTAAGTAAATAATACAATGAGAAATTATTGTTTATGAAGATACAAAATAACAGGAAATTAAATGAATACCTGAATTGTATAATAAATAATTACAATATTGGTACTGTAATGAAATATAACCATGTTAAATGTAATAGAAAAAAATATATATATTAAAATATCATGCTGTGTTTCTAACAACTAATCTGACTTAATGTTATTGGAAAGTTACCTATGATCTCAACACATCCCCATCTGAAGAGACTATATTCCTTTTTTTTTTAACTGGGCTGTTTTAGATTATTTTGAACTAGAATATATTCAATCAGGCATTTTCCACAACCAAATGTACTTGTATTTTCTAATAGAATTTCACCCAACATTTTAAAATGATTCCTAGGCTATGAACATATTTCAATGGTGGAGAAGATCCCAATTTGAAATTATATGTCTTGCATAAGTGTATGAATACCTTGTGCAATGAATTTCAATCACTTTTCAAAACATGTTCACAGAACATGATACAAATTACGGCCCTTTTCATTTCATCTAAATTGTATTTTATCAAAATAAGTACACAATTGTGCTACATACCTTTTTAAGAATTTCAAAAAAGTGGAAGGAGCAATTTAGATAAAATGAAATTATGCCCCTTTTTTTTTAAATTCTTAAAATGGTATGTAACACAATTGTGTACTTATTTTGGCCTGTAAAGTTGAATTACACTCACTGTAGTTTGACAAAATTTATGGTCTTAAGACTGGTAAATAAAATTGTCAAGATATAAATATATATCAACAGTGTGTAAAAATTTATGCAGTTCAACTATGCATTTGTACTTCTACTGTTGAGTATCAAACAAACAAAGTAAAATTACAAGCAATCCTTTAGTCCCAATTGTTTTTTATAGTTTACAAATATTTTAAGTATCAAATTCAGGTAAATAACTCTCTTATTTGTTGCGAAGCATAATCAGAGCCAAGAATGACTATGTGGTTAGTGTGATCAGACTGTGAATCTGAGGACTGATGGTTTTAGGTACTGTTGACCAACTACTTTATCTCTAGTTTGTCAATCTAAAATTGTAAAGGTTTGCAAAAAATAGTCTTAAAACAAAATAAAGCATGATCAAGGTATAGATTGAGACTTTTATTTCTTTTTAAATGATCAAGATAATGTTGAGGTTAAAGCCACTATAGTGCTTCAAGTGAACATCTGTCCAAGTTAGTACTAGATAAATGAAAGAAGAATTATCTTTGTTTTCCTCTTTTGTTGCAGAACTTCATAAAGTCATAATTGTTGATCCCAAGTTGTGAATGTCGGTTGAGATTTCTACTTGATCACAAAAAGATTATTATTATTTTACTTCTTTGTTGAAAAACTTGATAAAATAACACATTTTGAATCATAGAATTGTTTATATGTTGGAAGTACTACAAGGTCACAGAAATTCTAGTGTCATTGTATGACTTATTCGACACAAACCTCGGTCTCATGACAGGGCTAGGCTCTCAGTTGTCAATAGAACTTGCAATGAAATGATAGTGTTATATTTTTCCTTTGATATTTAAGAAGGAATTTAAGCAAATTATATTCTGCTCTTCTGAATATTCTATGTATAACAACTGCATGAAGCACAGATGTTTATATTTCTCTTTTTATTAGATCAGTTTTATTACAATGTTGCATGTTTATGTTTTTTATATAGTCTCTCAGAAGAGAAGAATGTCACCTTGTTTAAGAGTTCCATTTGTTTTTGAAATGTGCACCTTGTTCTTAATTTAAACTTGTATTTATACTGAAAAAAATTTGTAACTTTTCCATGTACTCCAGAGCTGAGCAGAATGAGAATTTATCTTTGATCCTAGTTGACAGTACAATTTATATATTTATTTTTAAAAGTAGCAGTCTTGTGGCACTATGATTTTAGTTGATTCACTTATCTTATATATATCAAAGAAATTGAACCTTTTTTTCTTCTTTGTTCAGAATATAGTTCCAATATCTAAGATAACTTCCTGACATTAATATTAGCTGTAAACATTATATCAAGAAACCAGTACTGTAAATATGGCATGTAAGTAAATATAAGGATTCACTTTGTTCACAGTTTTATGTCAGAAATATTTTCATTTACAAAATTCCATGAGATATGTATTCTGATTTCATGGAAAATAATTTTTGTGTAGCCATACATTAATGTGTTTTTCAACCTTAAAGTTTCTTTTATCACTTTAATGAAAACTAATCTTTGTAGTTACTTCCAGTAATTACAAACACCAATGATTTGTTTAATTTTTTATAGGACCAGAAGGCTGTAATCTGTTTATTTACCACTTACCACAAGAATTTGGTGATGCTGAGCTTATCCAGATGTTCTTGCCATTTGGTAATGTGATCAGTGCCAAGGTGTTCATTGACCGTGCCACTAATCAGAGTAAATGTTTTGGTAAGTGTATTTCACAGGACTTTCCAGAAATTTTGTTATTGTTGAAATGTAAAGCAACACCCTTTTTTCAAAGGAGAAGGAAGAGCAATTCACTTTTCTTCATTAAAACTGCACAAGCTGTGAGTTCATAATTGATTGTAATATACATATTGTTCAGATTGCATAATTATTTAAAAGCTTTGTATTTTTTCTATATAAAAAAAACAAAATGCTGGCTTGAATTTTGGTGAAAGAAATAAGTAACAATCAAAACACATTCATATTTTATGAAAGTTTTAGTGTATCTTTAGTTGCTTGTATGATGTCAATTCTGTCAAGTTTCAATTGCTAAAACCTGGTTCATTAAAATACATTCATTTAGCAAAATGGAGCAAAACAGTAGTTCCTATGTTTAGATGACTATTTTGAAATTCAACTTATGTTTTTGTACAAAATTATTGATCTAGAGATATGAGTTAATGAAGTTTTATTATTGCATCATCTTTGTGGTTATTTAATGAATTTTAAGACCTCCCTGCATTTGAAGTGGCCTAATTTTGCCTTAGTAAAAATAGTTAATGTAAAATATAACCAAATACATCATTAAAAATATCACAGGTTATCAGTAAACTATAAATACACTTAACTATTTTACCATTGGGCAGAAATTGAGTATAAAGAACTAAAGTAATAACATTTATCTTTAATATTAATTTATTTTAAAATAACAGTAAATATGAAGAAAAATTACACACATAAAAATCTAAAATCTATTCATAACTTCCTTTATTCATTTTGTTTTAAATAGATAAAAGGGAAAAGTATCAGAAAAACAAAATCTTAAAGAATAAAAGTAAATAATATGCTTCTTGTTTATTAAGTAAACTTATATAATAAATAAAATGTTAGAAACATTAGAGTTATCTTAAGTTAGACTTGTGAATGTGAAACATGTAACAATAAATTATAACTTACACATTTTTTTGGAGTAAGTCTCCAAAACCTCTGTAACAATATGTTCATCTATTGCTTGTAAATAAAAAACAAATCCAATTAAACACTAGCCATTTCCTGGAAAATATGCATGTGGAATACATACTGTTTTATATCTTTGTTGTTGAATCATTTCTGTGTAACATACATTTGTATAATCACTTTATGATGTTACAAAGGCTAGTACTGGTACTGAACAGTTTTGGCATTTACCAAAAGCATATTTATTATAGCCTTCAGTTTGGTTACAGAGCCATAAGCTACAAAATCAGACCCATCTGTCACATCCTCTTTTTTCAAATTGCTAATATTTCTTTCTGACAGATGATACTATATTACTTATTACCATTAAAAACCAACATTTTAAGCTGTCAAATGATGTATCATATTACATTGTTTTTCAGTTATCTATTTTGTTTCTAATTCAGATTCTATTCTCACAAGAAACACAGCAATAGGCTTAACTGAATTTGTAACAGCTCTTGTTGCATAATCAGAAAAATTATGATAATTGTAGGACTGATTTTTGAGGGTTATTATTCTGAGTTCTTAGATGCATTATTTAATCAAATAAAAAAAATTGTTGGTGTTGTTGTACCATTGATATAAAAAACATAGGGTTAAGTTTTGTCAGCAGTTCCTACTAAGAGGAAATGTTGGATTTACCCATAATGATGCACATTATCATGTAACTTTTCATTTTCTTACAACATAGTTAAGATTGCAATCTTCAAATACTATCTACTGAGCCATTGAAAACAGTTGCTTCTGTTTATTGGTTTGAACAAAAGTTACAGCAATATTCCCATGGAGAAAGTAGAATATTTGCCACAGAACAACAAAGGAACAAAGATAAATAGACAAAAAAAAACTCAGTAGTTTTTAGTGGGCCATCATTCATGCAAAACATGCATAGAATCAGACTAAATGAAAATTTTTGAAAATTTCTATAATGACAAGGGAAGATGGAAAATGTATAGTGTACCTTCATATTACACTTTCAGTCACATGCTTTTTATGCTCACTTAATACCCTTATATTTAGTTCTCTTAAGTCTTCAACATTAATATTTAGTATAGTATACTCATTTGGAAGGTTCTTGTTAAAACTGTTGGGGTATAGTAGACACATGTTTATGACATATATTTTTCTCTTTATCAAGAGGAAGAAATGTAGTCTAATGAATAAGCCAGAACTATCTGATTGATGTTATAATGTTCCAAGAAAATGATTTGAAACTCAGCATAAATGTGGAGAACAAACAAATGTAATATTTTATGTGAATCTTCCAGTTGAGTTGCGGTGTTAAAAAACAATCTGTAGGTTGCAATAAATTTGACAAATGAAATGTAATTTGGTTGTGTTATAATTTAATATGGTTTAATAGTATTAATAGATGAACTTGCTATTGGCTTGATTCGAAATAATAAAAAATTCGAAATTTTCAGTTTATTACATCCTTATTACATATGTTTTTCACAATCTGTTTTTGAACAAAAATGCTCAACCCAGCACAATCAAAATAATATTTTCAATTTTATTGTTGTGGTTTTTATTTCCTAAAATTAACTAAACATGTAGAAAAACCTTCTGTATCCAGGATGGTCACTGTCTATTTGGACATTTAAAAAAACATAAAACATATTTAAGTATTAGTTAAAATTATGTGTTACAGGATTTGTGAGCTTTGACAACCCCACCAGTGCCCAGGCGGCCATCCAAGCCATGAATGGCTTTCAGATTGGAATGAAACGTCTTAAGGTCCAGTTGAAGCGACCCAAGGATGCCAACAGGCCATATTAAACCAAAGGCCAACTTTTTAAATTCAAGGTAATGAAAATAAATGTTACAAACATTTGGACACAATTTAACTTTGTTTCAAGCAATTATTAATTTCCCTAACCAGACAACCAGTTTCACTAGAAAAATAATTTATATGGTTAGTTAATCATTTGGCCACTTCATAGCAGTCATGCTTATTAGGAAATACCTATCTTTAAATATTTATATTTTCAGAATTGTAACATTATACATGCCATGTTACCAAGGTATTAATATCATAAAATAAAAGCTGTCTTGTATAATTTCTGAGGGCTGATTTAGTGTAAATAAATAAGAACCACATTCTTTAGCAATTACCAAAGTTACATCCAGTGATAGTAAAGTAAAAAGTACTGAACAAACATATTGTTAACACAAACATGAAGAACAACTAATTCTGTATCTCAGAATGGTTGGTATGGATATTAACACTTTTATTGATAAGAAGAAAACAACGTTTTGACCTTCCTAGGTCATCTTTAGGTTAAGGAGGAGAGAGTTTGAATGTGTTCAAATCAAATAAACACAATATAATCATAGAAAACACCCAGATATTAAGTAGAAAAACAAATATAAACAAACACAAAATCAAAGAAGCCTTACTTATACAGCAACAAAAACCAAAATTAAACCAATATAAAGGAACACCTCTATACCTATACTAATTAAAACCTAACTTTCACCTGCACACCCCCTACAACCCCATACCCATTTATACTCTCATCCCTAAGACATGTGTCCATCAATGGTCACATTCAGACTCTCTCTTTCTTAACCTGAAGATAACCTAGAAAGGTCAAAACGTTGTTCTCTTCTTATCAATAAAAGTGTTAATACTAATACCAGCCATTCTGAGACACATTTTTATTTCAAGTGAGTTTCTCATCATCAAGAACAACTAGTTCTATTAAAATTTATTCCTTATGTTATCTCAGTGACAATGGTTGGATTATGAAAAACTTGATATGCATGGTTCTCACAAGCAAATGAAATTAGGTGAATTCAGTAGATTGGAATTGCCAGAAAAATGAAAGAAACTGAACTATTGGCCAGAGATATAAATTTTTTTTCTACAGAAAATGCATATAAAAAATAACAATCTAGAAATGAAATACGAAATTTAAAATTTGAAGTAAAGTATTTTGTAAACATGTAAAAAATACTAGAAATCAATAATTTTACTTTTCTATATTTGTATTAAAAGGGGGTTTTACGTGTGAATGCTCTAGCCAAAATTTAAAATTATTGAAAAATGCAAAAAAATAAAACAGGAAACTGTTTATGTAGTGTGGAATTTAACACAGTTGGAGAAAGTGATAGGTTATTTAACACAGTAATATTAAGATAATTACATGTGCGAACATGGCCCTGAAAGGGATCAGGGCAAAAGCATGGACTAGCTAAACCCTGGCCTTCTTCTAGTAATAAATCAATGCTGAAATATACTGGAGAGAGGAAGAGGTATTTTGAACCTGACCCTCCCAGGTCTACAAGACCTAAATACTGATATCTAGAACAAGAACAACAATCATGTGAAAACAAAAACATCAGAAGATATTTTCCATTTGTGTATTTGCCACTTGAAAATTCAAACTGGTAACTTTCCATACTGAATCATGCAGTACATGTTATCTTGTTAAAATAAAACATTTCACCATAATATAATGGAAAATTTGGAAATGTTTTTCATGACACGTTTTGCAATGTTGTCAGAATATAAAACTTTGTATGTTGTAAAGAAAAATGATTACCTATCAGAAATAAACTCATAATACTTTGTATTCAAATCAATCAATTCATAAAATCTTAATATCTAGTTCTTTTAACTAATTAAAACACTTAATTAATAGTTGGGTGCTTGTTTTTATAGAAAAGTATGTATGTAAATAGATTAATAATTTGTAAATTAAAATTTTATTTTAGTGTAAAAATAAGTTGAGGGTTTTATTATATGCCATTTAGCTTTGGTTTTCTTAAGTTGTGTTAGAATATTATTAGTAGTAGAGTTAGTAATCCCCTGCATATTTTTACAGTACACTGATGAATGACTGAAAAATTTTTGAGTGTGTTGTAATTCTATTGTGTAAATTTGACACAATGCAGTCATAATACACTAAATGTTAATACAATTAAAATTTTAGCAACTTACATAATTTTTTTCAAAAATTATAAGTTATCACATGATAATGTATATCATTCATTTGTACCCGTTTCTTACCTATTTTGTCTCACAACTGTCAGCAGCATAGTCTTTATAACAGTAGTTTACTTGTATTTGTATTGATATGTTTAGCTAACAGATAACAAAAAAATTCGTTTTAGAGGTAAAATAGTTCAATTTTCTTGTGATTGTTGTTTACCATGTATTTTTAGATAGTATTACACTCAAAAATCAAAACTTACTGTTTTTATTCTTTAACAGAACATTGCATTTATTCATACAAAATGTTATTTATGTAGTAGTTTAACTCATGAAGATGCTATAGGTCACGGCAAAAATATCATTATCTTCACCCATATTTTCTCTTGGTTTCTTTGGCCCCCAGTTGCCATGGGTACCAACAAGCTGCAAAAGCTATCTCCAGCTAGCGATTGGTGTAGGCCAGATACCTTGAGTAAGTGATTGACTGGCTAGCATGGTGTGTGGGTTCTTGGTGGTTGTCATGCTGTTTCTTTTTTATTTCTGGATACTCAAACTAATCATTTTCCAAATCTAACTTGTTTTTTTTTGTGAAGTATTGAGTAGTTTCTATAATGATGGTGGTTATCTTGTGTTAGTGTGGTGTGGTAATGTCATGTTGTTGGTTTTTGTGTGTGAACTCCTAAAACTACAATCTAGATGAACAGTCATGAACATAGTTAAATACTGAGTTTGATAAAATAAGTTTTATGCCTGTACCTTGAACCTTCCTGTAATTTTACCTATGAAAATTGTGAATTTGATTCCTCAAATAGTGTTCTTGTAAAGTGGTTGTTGATTCCAAAATAGTTAATTAAGTTTTATATTCTCAATTTATGAATAAATATGCACCAGTTGGTTGGTATGTGTAACATTATAAACATACTAATTTGTCAAAAAAAAAAGTTAAAAAAACTTGTACTATTCAGTTTAGATTATACCTCACTTATAGAGATAACATACCACATGGCAAACAAAAAACATTGAACTGTTGTAATTTCATTTTTTCTTCTTTAAGATGCCTACAAAACGTCTGTGTGAGGCAAGCTATAAAGATCTTAACATTTTTAAAATAACAAGTAAATTATGGAGGTGTCATTTTATTTACATATACTCTTGAAAATATTTCAACTCCATCTAACTTATAAATTTCCACTTAATTATCTGAATTTTATCTCATTTGTATATAGAATCGATGTTTTCAACTTGTAAAAATATATTATTGTAGGTTGTTAGAAAAGTTTTGGTCTTATCTTTCTTAAGCTTTATTGTGTTCTTAAATTTCATACAAACATCGGAGCCCTTTCTTTGACGTGGTGCTGTCGTAATATTACATTTTTACGTCAGGAAAATTTTTGAAGAAACTGATGGCAAAGAAAAGATAATTTTATTATTGGTATAATTACTAAGGTAATAATTACATTATTGGTTGCCTAATAATGTCTGTGATTAGCTTGTCTGTAAATCTTCTTGTGTTTCATGTTTGAAATGTATAGGTAATTTTTATGCATTCTAGTTTGCGAATAACATACAATCCTATACCTTGATTTGTGTATTTAAACTTAACCGTGAGTTTTGGTATATATTAAATTTAGATATATCTTATACTTTCTTGTCCAATACTATCATAGGAATTATGGTACATTATTATTGTGATGATAGCATGTTTGAAGTTATAAAGAATACTTTTATTGTTTTTATCAATTGCAACAAAGGTTATTTAGATACTTTTATATTTTGAAATATTCATTGTGAGTTTTCTGTTAAGCATTAAGCTATCAAATATCTGGATTTTCAGCATGACATATTTTTTAGTTAATTTTTTTTTTAGAATATTAGTAGTTTTAGTGTTATGAAAAGCATTTCTGAAATGATATAAAATTGTTAACTAAAAGAAAGTTTAATACCAAGCAGTGCTAACATTTTCAATGGGAATAACTTATATTCTTCCTTTCATTTGTATAATAAGATTTTATTTTTATGACAAACTACAAAAAAAGAAATTGTCTTTATACATTAAGTTTAGTTGAACTAGAATAAGTGTTGAAATAGAAATTATGTTATGTTTCTCATAGTTAACTTATTGAAACTTACTGATGGATTTAAGATCAGTTTCAGATTAACAATTAAAATCTGTAATGCATCCTAAATGAACTTATTTTGAGCTCTACACTTGCAGAACATTTTATTACTTTTCAAAAATGTGTTTAATAACAAATGTCAAAAGGTTAAAGCTTATTTTTGGAAAATACACTCAAGAAAATTGTAAATCTTTACATGGAAAAACTGCTATTCCATATTTGGTAAACCTAAATATGAACTGAAAGAGATGATAGGCAATAACCTTATTTAAACATTGACAAATTATGTTATTAATAAACGAACAGAAAATTTATTCAGTTCTAAAACACTGAAATCTTGGTTATTTCTTCACAGTATGAAACGTAACTGCTAAAATTTCTGTAAGCCTTGTTAATGAAGACTCAAATTCAATTACATTTTCCAAATAACAAGCACAAAACTGAAAATGGCCACACAGTTAAAAAAATGTTTAATGATGATCTGTTACTTTAAAGCATTCTTAGTATGTATTCACAAATGTAGCTAAGACAACATTTGAAACTTATCTTTTGAATAAAGAATATTTTCAAATTACATTAACTTAGTTTTCAAATTAGTAAAATTACTAACATGGTAATTCAAGGCCTGAAGACAATTAAAGTATACCATTCAACATTTGCCAGCTGATTGTGATATTATGGTTTCCCTATGCATGTTCTAGATCAGTGTTTCTCAACCACAGAAAACAAGCAAGCAAACAAGAGTGACAATATATTCAAATTAAAATCATAATTTATTTTCATTGTATTTACTTGTCTGACTTGAGTTGATCCTTTTATCAAAATAATTAAGAAATGCAGTTCTAGAACATAGTAAGTGTAGTAAATGAAGCATTTCTAAAAATAAAGGAGTCTTCTTAAGAAACCACACTTGAATAATGAATAAAATGACACAGAAATTTTACCACTACTTGAGCGTGTTTTAAAATTTCAGTTTTCATGATGGGGGGGGGAGGTATGCATATGCAATTTAAAATTCATTTCTTATCATTTTACATACCACTATTATAAAATATTGCACATGACAGTGTGTCTCTGAAATATGTTCTAGCAGATTTTGGTAGACAGCTTTGTAAGTCGGGCTGAGAATGATGTAAATTCTGAAACAACAACTCCACTTCTTGCACATTTTAGCTATATTTCTCTGCACATCTGTCAAAGGTATTTGCATACCACTATCCTTAAGACAGTTCTCACCTAATTACAAGTGATTGTTTCACCTGAATTGCAATTTCAAGTGACTATTTCACATGAATTGTGCCAATCTATTATGACATTGTTGTGTGACAAAAGCCCTTCACAAATAAGAGGGTGAGGCACACAAACTCCCTTAATACATTTATGCTTATAAATCTACAATCTTCTCCTTGGTATTTCATTGTACATACAGGTTTAAATTTCTCATCTTTGTTCAAGTTACTGAGATTTGCTTCATTAACAGGACTTTGGTTTTCATTTTTCTTCAGCTTTTGTTTCAAATGCTTCAATTTTTTATCATGAAGTTTAAATGACAGTAATTTATACTTAGTTCTGAGTGTGAAACAATGTTCACACTTAGGCCTTATTTTAGCTGTAGTGTTTAGAGGCTAGTTAACTGTCAGGGTCATTGTAGCCATTTTTCACCTTAAATTTCTGAGCACATTCACATCCTTTGGTGGGAGCTTCAATCTTGGCTATGGCCCATCTCTCTCAACCTGCTTGTATTCTATCAGTGGAATAGTTTCTACACGCCCAGACCTTCCATGAAGTTTACCCTTAGACACATCCATCTTGAATGGTTTTTTGACTATTCTTAACTCCAGGCTTTCTATGCTATGGTCCTCTATTCTTCATCCTTAGGCTTTGACTATTGATTTCTCAGCCAGCCCTCTTTCTCCATATCTCTTCCCTATTCACCTCATCCTTCTGGGCCTCAGATTTACACACTACTCTCTTTCTTGAATCCTGTTGTTGGCACTTTTTCTTTGCATTTGATTCATCATCCTTCTCTAACTTGGCTGTTTTATTTCCAGATGGTCTTCAGATTCAATGGGTTACCATTCTTCATTCAGTCCATTGTATTTGAGAAGAATACATATTATTTCTCTTTTAGAGCCCCTCTTTCATTACATAAAATCACATAAGGTGTCTTGTGGTGTGTGTGTATATATATATATATCTGTATTTACTCTTTTATCAAATCCAGACCTTACCTATTCCATTGACTATCATGGAAAAAGCCAGCATCAAGAAGGTGTTCTGCCTACTTCTCTGGCTTGCACTTGCTGTCTTTTTAAAATAGGGCTTTGCAGTTGTCTATTGTACTGTCTCCAGTAAAAGACTTTTCTAGACTGAGGGATTGTTGGAAATTGTAACATCTTCTCTGGGTCTCCCCTATGCAACCCCCTTCCACTTTGTTTAGTGGAATATGGGAGACCTTTGCCACTTCCTGCTCCTAGCTGTTGGGGTAATAGATCATGGAAAACCCTCACAGATGGGAACACCATTAATTATTAGTGTAGTGTAGGTCACCTCTTACATAAATCAGATACATCACTCATGCCATCAATACCCTCCTCCTGCAGACGGAGTCTATTCAGTAGAGTTGGGGTGATAACACACCAAATGACTGTACTATTCTCTTACAACCAGTCTGTTCAGTAGATTTTAAGCGACCATGCAATAAATATAGACTATTATTACATAATACAGTGCCCTCCTCCTGCAGACTATGTCTATTTGATGGGGTCATGGTGACCATACTCTATACTGGTCCTTACTACTTAACTAGCAAGCCCTTCTCCCACAGCTGGTATAAGTTCCATGGCATCTGCTGGGAGATTTAAGGCAAGCACACAAGGTTTGATTTGAATGTGCCCCAACCACACCACACTTATTGGTCATGAGACAACTTGTGTGAAAATACTTGGATGATCATGTTCCAATTCTATCCATCTCTGTGATACAAATTTTAATTTTTTTGCTTCTTCATCATTCCTATACGGGGCAAAGAGTGTACTCTGGAGGAGATAAGATGCAGTCTCCCAAAAGTGTGTCCTATGACTATCAGCCAGCAGCTGTTACATCCCATGGGCATCCTTTGAATGCTTACTGAAGGATGATCATCTAGGTAAATTTTGCACCAATTCATCTGCTATATCAGTGTGGGACTCTAACTACTCCATGTGTGGAGTTTAGTTATTGCCTCAGAAATTAACACTTGTTTTACCTGAAACTTATTTTCAGTAGGTACTTACTTCTTACACATTCTTACCAATCCTGAGCAATTTGAAAAGAATGAAGATTCATGAGTACAGATGCCTAAGAAGTGTTAGTGTGTATGGTGGAGGATTTTTGTCATATTTTGAAATCATCATACAAGGTACAACATAAAATAGTGAGATTAGGTGAGAATTACCTGAAGGCTAGTGACATGCAAATCTTTTTGGCAGAAGTGCTGAGGAAGATAGCTAAATTATGTGAAGAGGTATCTACCAGAAATACAATTTCAGGTAAAGCAAATGTTGAGGTATATGAAAGTATTATAATAACTAATATGAAACCCATATTCAATCAACTGAACTCAAATCCTCCTATTTGATTAGAATAATGCAAGGAATGAACATTCAGTACCCTTAACTAGCTGTTTTACTTCTAGATTGTTAGTTCAAATTAGAAAGAGCTAACATGGGTAGCATTTGGGGAACATTTTGCTTGAATATTTGAAACAAACAAGCTCTAGCCACAAAATATTGCTTTGTTACAAGTTGTTAGTGATATCAAATCATGCACAAGGATTTATGGAATAGTGTGCTAATAATACAAATAAATATGATTGCTGTTTTCAGGAAATTATATACTTGAGAAAACAAAACATTATTTTTATGTATTTTAGTCACAGTATTATAAATTATATTGGCTAAAAATAACTTAAACAAAAGTATGCTACTGAAGAACCATTGAAAGGTGAAGAAGTGTATGTATCTATAACTTAACAGAAATATACACAGGCATACTATCACTATCAAAGTATGTTGTTGCATTAAATCTTGTTAGATATTTTAAAAATGCCTTACCTTTTAAACATGTTTTTATGTTAGTCCTAACTGAATAAGTGAAATATTCATTAGTACCTCAAATATTTGTACAACACAATGCTGTATGAGATACATTATAGTCTTTAAAACAGACTTCAAATATATATATGCTGTTTATTGAAATTCTAAATTTGTAAGTCATAGAACTAAGAACATGTTACTCTGGTAATAGTTTTGAAAACTTTATAAACCTGTACTTCATTCATCTTTGCCGTATTGAATATTTCATCTTTGGGCAAGTAAAAATTACACTTAGTTTAATCCTTTCCATCTTAAATAAGCAAAATCCCCCAATATTTTAGCCAGTTCTGAGAATCTTACTTCTTATGAAACATTTTTAAATGAAAGTTATGTAAGATATTATTTCTATATTGATCAATTTTAGTAATAACAAGTACCTATTGTTGTTTTGATTAGCAAGGGAGTAATTAGATAAAATGTGTGAATTTTGTGTTAAGTAAGAAAAAGAATGTATCTCTATCTTTTAAGAAATATTTATATAGTATTTCTTTAAGTAAATGTACTAAAAAGGAAAGGTGTACAAGTATTTCTATTGTTTTGGTAAATCATGCTGTTTAAAGCTGTTAAAGATACAGATAAATAATTAGTCTAGAATTTTAGTTTATGAATTTTTTTTATCTTACTCACTAAATAACAAATGAACTGATGTTTTATAAGTTACAACCAATTTTATGTTCTTTAGGGCAGTTTCATTCATTTTTATAGGTTATAATTTTTATAATTTTTTGTGTCATTATTATTTTGTACTTTTAGTGTTTTATTTAAGACTAAGTTCCTAAGCTGGCCCAAACTTTTTAGATATTTTGGTATCTTAAACTAAAAATAGTGTTAACACTAAAGACATGCCTAAGTCTTCTGATGTACTGATTTTTAGCATTAGGTGTCTGTGATCACTTTTTATACACGATTGGCATCTTTAGATGTGTATGTTACTTTTAAGTTATATTCATTATGATCTATATAGTTAGTTTTTTATCAGAAGTCCTTTATTATTATCATTATTACAGATGCCAAGATTTTGGAGAAGAGGCAGTTTTTATGGTGACTGAAGTTTAAGTGATCTTCATATATTTTTCCTTCACATTGCTGGTAAATGGACAAACCCCATCTTCAGAATCAGAAGCATAGACAAAAAAACCTTCCAAGTCTTAGGCCACAGTGCAGGTGGTCCTATTTATTCATATTTTCCCCAGTGTTTTATGTAGCAAGCAAATATCCAACTGTCAGGATAGAGAACTAGCTGCACTCTCCCTCACCTTTTATTTATCTTCGTCATTTTTAAATAATATTCTGTACTTTTACAGTTTTAAAGTTATTTATTACTTATTCAGAAAGGTTAGTAATGTTCATGAGTTTCAGACAAAATTATGTGCTAGAAGAAAAAAAAATTAATCTTGCAAGTTGACTGGTTTTACTTCATATCAAAGTGGCAGGTAAAATCTGCCCAGAACATCATAGAGTGTCACTCCACAATGTGTAGATGCTAGGATGGTGAAGACCTTCCTGACTTGCATCAATACAATGAAGAGCTAGTGTTCACATCAGTAGGAGCTATCAATGAAGTGGATAGTTACTGTTTAACTAATATGAATATACTGTCACCTGGAACTCACCAGGTTATTTATTTCTGCTGTTCTGTAACCACAAATTTGAACAACCAAGGTTACTTTAATAGCCACTGCTTTCAAGATAAAAGAGGTCAGTGACTGTATTACTTACTGACTACAAACAATTGTCGTGATTTTTTAAAATGTCAAGTTACTCTTAGAATTATTATTCAGTCGTAGTATTAGGAAATTCACTTTTGAAGTCTACTTAAAAATTGACACTGTGTACTGAAGAATTATATTTTTCTTGATCAAATGCTTATCAACTAGATATTATAGAACAGTAATGATAACCTGAATTCATGCTCTTCTTTTTCCAAAGAATATTAGAATATATATATATATATATATTAAGTTTTCCATATAATCAACAGAGTTTTATAAACTAGGAGAAATATAATAACATAGCAAACAGTAGTTCACCTTACTGAGTGTTTTTACATACGTTATGGAGATACGGTGCATCCTGACTAGAAGAGTGAGCAAATGATTGCTTGTATTAATAGCTTTATTTATTTAAAGAGTTTTTGTTTTTGTGGCTAGTCAAACTTGAGCAATGCTAGTCAGGTAAGTAATTTAGTTGGACAGTTATTTAATTTTGTTCATTATTTCTTACCTAACTCTTTTATTTAAAAAAGAAAAAGCTTCTGTTAGAAGGTTGTTGTTTTTTGTTGTTGTTTTTTTTATATTCTCTTGCCAAATCACCATTTTTCTTTTAAGTTCTTCATGAATGTTACAAAAGGCAAGTGTATGTACAGTCTTGTAATGGATGACATGTTGGACTTGTTCCAAATTATTTTATAATTCACAATGTCAGTAGGCTCAGGTAATTAGTTGTTATTAATATAAGAACATGTATAAATATTGTTTGAGAGTTATCCACAGCAGATTGTTAGTTATAAGTGCACAATTGTCTTTACAGAGAACATGAAACAAAAATGATTATTGTAAAAGAAGGTTTCAGCTGAGAGAAGTTTGATCTTTCATACAGACTGCTACAAAATCAAGCTGGTTTTTTATTATGATATCAGTGTCACAATCATACTGACTTATCTTTTACCTCTTAATCATAGTAAATAGATTCAAGTAAAGGAAGATGAAAAGTAACTGTTTGATTAACTCATTTTTTAATAAGAAATACTTTTTATTTTTATTGGCACCTTGGGAGACTTTAGCAGTGCTTAAACTTATTCTTTGGATAACTTGTGCTGTCTCTTTACATTCCAGTGTTGATTACTTCATTCCAGGTCTTTTGAAATGCTTGATAGAGTAGGCTATTTTTATTCACAAATTAGTTATAAAAGTAAAGCTTTAGATAGTTATTAAGCATTATGCTTTTGTTTAAGTTGTAATATAACACTGAAGGTCTAAATTAGCTTATGTATCTATACTGCTAAGTCTGATAAGAAGCTATTAAGTGGCATCATAATGTGCCACAACTGTTCATTCAAAACAGGTTATATATATATATATAAAGATAATAAAACTTAAAATATGGTTGTAAGTTAATTTTATTTTAAAGTATCTTTATGGTAGCTAATGAAACGTCAGTAGTTAGAGAAAGTGGTGTGCTATCCAGGGAAATCAGAGACATATTTAAAACTATACAATATCAAAATCTCTAAATGTATAATAAGAATTGTAAAAACAGTAGGAAAGCTATGTGTAATCTTACCATAGTTATGAGAAACTTAAATACAATTTTAAAAGTATAATTCTGTCATTAAGTCTCCTTGCTGTAGTTGTTAGGAACATAAGAATGGTTTTTGATCCTAGTGAATCTGTTATGGGAATCTTTGCTGTAGCTATTCAGAACTTCTGTAAAGTTATTAAATATAGTACCTTGTCAAGGAGAATTTTTGGTATATCTGTAATGAATTTAAAAACTGCTATCAAACCTAGTGAATCTTTTCAGGATTATCTGTGTTGTATCTAATGGATGCTAAAATTATTATGAAAGGTAGTCTGTCATGTGTATCTTTATGTGACTGCAAAACTAAAAAACAATTGCAGGAAGCTAGTAAATAGAAAGTAGAATATATTTAATGGCCAGGTGAATATAAAGACCATTTAGTAATCAGTATTTTAAACTTATTGTGATATTTGAAATAAATAAAGCTTCTAATAATAATATGAAAAAAGAAAGATTTCAGTGATACCTGAAAATCTGAGTTTTTTTAAGGATTAGTAGAAATTCCTGCTCAGAGTTGATAATTGCAATATAGTTTATATATATATAACTTTTTTTCATTAATCAGCTGTGTATTCAGTGAAAAATCACCATAGCAGTATAGTTGACACAGGAGGTTTTATTTTTTGAAATGAAAATGTTAAGGTGTTCACAACTGTCCTTTTGTAGGTGAGAAAATTGTATATCCACGGTTGTTTTAAATAATTTTATACAGAACATTGTTAATCTAAACTATAAAACACCTCTTGAAGTGAACTGTTAATGGCACTGATTATAATGGTCTTTATTGTTTCTTTAGTGACAGCTGATCTTGTTAAAAAAACTTATTGCCTAAAGAATGTTATATTTAAGAATTTGTTGTAATAATTCATCTGATATAACAGAAGGCTATATTTTCCCACTGTACACAATTAATAGAAACTCCACTAGTATTACTTTATCAGCCAAACAAATGTGGCAAGTGTATGTGACACATCATTTTGCTGTGACAGTTTAATTAGGTGATTTAGTTCCTTAAAAAATGTCATTAATAGAATTAGAGATATTTTTCAGTTCAAATTATTTTTTCTTATTACAAACGCTGCGTATATGAGGTTGTACCTAAATTAAATCAGGATTATAATAATTGTTAATACCACAGACATTGTATTCAGATCTTTACTTGGCGTTTTATCCTATCAATCTTTTTTTTTCGTTTCACTGTTTTCCAACTTTTGTTATGGTAGTATTTTATCATTTTAAGTAGAAGTCTTTCCATACGCTGCTTGTTTACAAGTTTTCATTTCTCATATATATAAAACAAACTCTTTCACTTCCAACTTAACACTGATTCCATTTATTTCTACTGCATTAAAAACAAACGGATCAAGACAGTCTATTTGGAAACTGTTTTGTAACGGTTTAAAATACTCCTCAATGAACTTTTTTTAAAAACGTTTCAAGGACTAGGTAGCGAAATATAATAAATTTCGAAAAAAGTTACAAGTATGTATATTCAAATTTAATTTTATTGGTGTGCTTTTTTCTCTTTTTTTTTGTTTGCTAATTTCTGTTCTCTATGATAAAGGCGTAGATTTTTCAGTTTAAGTTTTTTGTTTATTTGTTTTTTATGTAGTGGCTTCTTCCGGGAACCTTTATAACCACTTTTTTTGATAACCTTTTACGTTGTTTTTCAGAACACGCGATTTATGGATTTTGCTAAGTTTTGTTGCTCAACCAGTTTCGTTTATTAGAAAATATCACTTCTTGCATGAATCGAGATTCCATTCATTAGTGTGTATATGTGATGGAGAATTGTTTATTTTAAAAAACGTTAACACAATTTAATTGTTAATATTTGCTTTTTTTATTAGTTTGTGTTGTGGATTTACTCTAGTATTGGAACAACAAATTTAATTGTATTTAAAAATACCCAAGATTACTTAACTTAGATTATACAGCGAGAGTACTAGGAGAATTGATGATATAAACTTTTATGCTTGCATAAAAGTGTTAAGGTAGTAATTATTTCTTTAGTAGATAACAGAGGCACCGGAGCAAATTTAGATAGGTGAGGTAGAGTACCATAATAAAATGTTGCCTAAGTTTAAAAACCTTCTGCATTGGAATGTAAATATCACGAGAGGTTTTTATAACAGGTTAACTGTGCTCATTTTTAACGCAAAGTAATCAGAAAAATGTATTTTGTATTTTATCGAATGCGACAAGTTTATTATTATTAATAGAAATTGATAATTATTGTACACAAATATTTCGTTTCTAAGTAAAATGTGCGACTGTGTATGCTTGCTGCCTATTAAAACTTGTGATCCAAGTGACAGTAGACGCGACGAGAAAATAAATTACGGCAGAATACAAACTTACAAAAGTGTATCTCAGGACAGCTGGTATGGGTATTAAAACTAAAGTACAGAAAAACATTTCGACCTTCATAGATCATCTTCAGCTTAACTCTTTGTTCTGTACTTTATTTTAGTAAAAGTTTTAATACCCATACCAGCCTTTTCGAGATACATTTTTATTTCAAGTGGTTTCTCCTCATTACGAAACTCACAAAAGTCCACTGGCAGATACATTAAGGTAAGAAGACGATTTTCGTTATGTAGTTGCCTTTAAGCGTTATGTGTATTTCAGTGTATACAGTTTGTGGGACTATTAAGTACTTAGTAATATATATAATATTTGACGTAGTAAACAAACACAGCACATGAATTAGCTAGGACTAGCTGCAGCGTCATCGCTTCTCTTAAAACTATTATAAGACTAGCAAAGTTGACCAGCAGGTATTATTGATGGGAAATAACATTACTCATAAATGAAAATATTCATAACTATATACAAGCAAAATTATTGGTGAGCCAAATGCCCCTTCCGGCAGTCTCGATATATAACAAAAACGAAAAAGGATTAAAAAATAAAAACAGGGAGGACGCTTAACTGTCGCATTAGATTGGTTTGTACGCATGCGCTGTTTCCCAAAAATATCTTACCTAAATTTACTCTTGCAGTTTCGAAGTATTTATACAGTAACAATGCAACCAAAGAAAATAGGATTGTTCTGTGGAAACAATAAATATATATATATATATATTTGAAGATGCAAGAGGCCTATAAATAGATAATACTGAGCCCAAGCGGGTGAAGTTAAGTTTGGAATACTGTCTGTTATTTATTGGATCACCGAATGTGAAAAGCAATATTCTCTTGACACTATGGCACTATTCTTAAATTGAAACAGGAACAATTTTCGTTTCTGGAGAAGATGCTGGTCCAATGTTTTGATATGTTGATTTTGTTGTTTGTAATAATCGAAAACATCTTTCAGTAAATGAACTTGATTTCAATAGGCATTTTGATAACTTATCTTACATATTCATTTAACAGTGAATTATTGAATAATGAAACGTTATCTAAAGTAGTTTAAGTTTTTTCTTTTTGTTAAATAAGCATGTAGAGTAGCTTAACTGATCAATGGGGATGCATTTCATTCCATGAAAAGAAAAGTAACTAATTGCGATATAATTTAATGACAAACAAGCACGACTTATTCTTCAGATTAAACAAGAAAACATGTAGTCTCCCAATTTTTAAATAACGTATTATTAGACGTGGATAACTTTCTAAAGTCTTGTATGAAAGCAAAATAAATTTGATGACAAAAATGCATTACTGAATTTTATCGGTATCATCATTTTCCATACAATAATGTGCCTTTAAGACCCCAGAAGGCTCAGTTGATATAATAATATGGTTCTGGATAGCTTCTTGATTTGTTTTCCCCCCCATTTCCTATGATAATTGTTCCAACATTTCTAGATCTAGTTGTAGTAGGCAGTGAAATTAACCAACTGTGGAGGTTGCCAAAGTGTTTTTTATAATATATATGAAGCTTTTTGCAAAAGGTACCCAAGAAATAGTAAGAATTGAGAAAGCACAATATTATTATATCTCATTCAAAATAAATTATACATTGCCTTCAAGTCAAACAGAGCACGATATGTGCACTGTTATACCATTTAATAGTCTCCGTAGCTGTAGTAGTTTAATAGCTACCATACATTTTAGATAGTTAACGATAACATTGTATTTAAGAGAGGAGATTTTGAAGTATACACTAGTGGTTGTAGATATCTCTTCCACCTAAATTATTTGGTAGACCACGAAAACGTTTAGGAAGTAGATCACGTGTACTGCAAAGTTGTGTGCTTTGTTTCTAACGCAGGGTGGCGTCGAAAAATGAATTGGCAAAAAACAAATTAGACAAAACTAAAATAAAATATTAAGAACATTAACTTTCACGAGATTTCAAATATGAAAATACAACTTAAAGTTTTTAATACCAAATATCGATCTTTTTAACTCTATTGGTTGAATATGTTTATGTATACAAATTAACTGGATATTGTTAAATTTTGACTTGTTTTCAAATCGATTCTCATCAAAAATAACTATCCCGATGACGTTTCAGAATACTTGCGTACGGGTACTTCGGACAAAGCTTTGCAGTAGGTTTAGTTTAAAGTGTATATGTAATTGTATAAGCACGTTTGATGTTTAATTGATAAGATTTGATGAACTTAAATGGATAGGTATTCTTAATGATGCTCTGTAACAAAGGCATGTTGTTATTTATATACTTTTTTAGTAACCAGCTTATTTATAATAACAATTTTTATTTATTATTTTTAGTATATTTGTTTAATCATTCTTTAATTCTTAAATTTTATTCGAAACAGTTATATTAATTATAAAATGTTTCACATGATTAACTATTTTGTAGGTGTTTTAATTGTTATTATTATGAAAAACATTCAAGTCCACAAAGAAAGGCATAAAACCACTGTAGAAGCTTTTTACATCAAAACTCCAGAAAATAAAATCATGATCGATTTGAAACTTAAAAAGTGTTATTGGTATTGTAATTTGAATAGTTTTAAGTTACCAAATTTAAAATGTTTTTACAATCAAACTAAATTAAAATGTACTTATTTAAAAAAAATGATGACTAGGTTTTGCTTTTTCTGTTTTTGTAAAGTTGAGTCTTTCAAAAGTGATATTAACTGGATCGATACTCGACCTAATTTTTTCTTTGTGTTAAGATTGGTTAAGGCTATGTTGAGATATTTTTAAGAACACTAAGTATATTTGATTACTTAAATAGGTGGTATTTTATGTCTTTCTGGAAAATTCATGTGGACTTTAGGTCTGAAATTTAAAGATCTTAAAATAGCACAGTGGCTGATTGGGATGTTTAGAGCATTATCCTCTAGATTATTTAATATAATTGTACTATAATCATTATTTTTCAAATAATTTAAAATATTGTGATTTTTCAGTTAGCAAATGTTTCAGTCTGTCTTTATTAAACACAACGATAGTCAGTAGTTGGAAACAATAAAAAAAACCTTAAAACACTTTTTAAAATAGTTTTGATTTGAGAGGATTTTGCTTTTTTAGCTCACTTCCAGCCCCGAACATTTAGGTATTCATTGCATTTTCGTATCGTAGACAATATTTTTCTTTTATTATTTTTGATAAAGGGATGAAGTTTGATGACTTTACTACAAGAGTTAATCTAATGAACTGAATAGTGACGAAAGCAAAGTGTACATAGCATATCATTTATTAGAGAGGATGAAGGAAGGCGTGCTTCCGAGCTCACAGCCCTCATATGACCCACTATCGTTCAATCACACTTCCATCATGCTCTCGCTATCTTTCTCTCTCATTCCTTCAGTCTATCAGTCTTGCTACTCATCGGGCCATTCCAAGATGCCTTTCATGAAGTGCTTTCTTTATAGACCCTTAAGAATTCAAACACTGGAGCTTAATTTGAACAGGATAATAAAGGAATTATATACCCAGTTTTTTATCTTATCAGTCGAGCTTGATCCGAAACATTGTTCATCTCTCCTGAGATTTCTTTATTGGAATGGTCCAGTCGGGAGCAGCCTTGTGCTACCAGACTTTGATATGTATTCACCAAGTGACAAAAGTGTAATATCGTCTCCAGATGATCATGATAATTATATTGAGCTTGTATGCTAATGTTTATCCTTCAGAAATAAAAACATGACTTAATAAAAATGGGTTTGGCGTGTTTCTTTACGTAATATGTTTCACATTAGTATTTTACATACTAACAATAAATGGTTTGTTTTAATCCCCACAATACTATGAAATATATATTTAACGTACTGGTCATGACAGGTTGAGGTTTCCAGTCGGTAAGTGTTTTGGCTTAACATTTATTAAATTCTACGTTAGTGACTCCTTCAAAACAGGGTCTAGCATGACCTGGTGGTTAAGGCGCTCGACTCACAATATTTGAATCGCAGATTCGAATCTCCATAACATCGTACGTAACTCACCCTTTCAGCTGCGGAGGCTTTATAATGTGTTAAGCAATCCAGATTTTCATTGGTTACAGAGCAGCACGAGAGTTAACTGTGGGTGGTGATGACTAGCTGTCTATCCTCTGAAACGGCTAGCGCAGATAGCCTTCGTATAGCTTTGCACGAAACTGAAAACAAACCAAACAGTTAAACCCTTACTAAATTGTCTAGTAATTTGTTCCTTGTCTTTACGATATATAGTTCGAGTTATTTCTTGTCCTATCGTGTACAGAAGTTTAATTTTGAAATTGAAATACAATGGACCAATATGCACTATAAACATCACTTGGTTCTAAAATTTTAGCATGAACTAGAAGCAATATTCTAAGTGCATTTTAATTTTTTTGCTGTAAAGGAAGAAGACTCTGTATAATATGTTGTGTAAGTAAAATATTGGTATAAAATCAACAGTCGTTTTGAAGACAGGAAACCTTTCTATCTGTAAAAGCTGTCTTCAACTGACGTGTCAGTGTCCGCTGTAGTTCAAGTACTTGGAGCAGATTTAGATGAATAATATTAATATACTTGCTTTTAAAATGTTCTAGAACGTTTTGTTTGATTTCAAGAGTTAAACAATTTCTCTACTGTATCATTATGCTCTCCATAGGGATCGACCTAGGATTTTCGCAGATAACGTAACCAATGTCATGTGTCTGACAGCATGGCTTCCCGAAAGTCCGATTTCTAACTAAAATGGTAAAAACGGACTTAATAAACGAATAATTCAATATATGAATTATAAATTAATTATATATTAATTATAAGATGTATTAGCTAAAGGTTAAACAGAGGTCACACGTGAAACTACTTTGAACGAAGCTGTACAAATTTTCGCGCACTTTTTCAATACAAAATTAGTCTGGGGTTCACCCGTATCTGTCAAGTTTGGAAGTTTAAGTATGCGTGGGATCTACGGACAATATTAAATGTATATTCTGTTTCAGAAGTTTCGTACATTGATAGCAAGTCTTGTTAGCAGTTCTTAGATGTTTGATCTAAGTTTTTGTTGTTGTTTTTCTTTGCCAAAATTTTCCCAGCGATGGAATTCTGATGAAAATATGAAAAGAAATGACAAACAGTAATTCCACTTGTTCTTGATATGGCTTGTTAGTGTTCCTGTTTACTTGTTTTTGTCCGTAAAATCAACGTAAGCTCATTTTTCAGTCAATATTTTTTCTTTCAGCTCCACATTAAGAATATCCTAAAATTATTATTCAGTTGTGCTGTAGTAGTTATACTGCCGTATTTCTGTTCTTTAGGATTTGCTTTCCACGTCACTGTAGCATAGGTGGAAGCACATATATTGTCTTTGCCAGTTAATCTGCAGTTGAATACATGTTTCAGATATCAGTTATCTATATGTAATTTCTCCAACATGTGAATTTCATCAGTACTTTTCCATCTGTAATAAATAAGTGTATGACCTCCAAACTTTGAAACTGGAGGTTGTATATATTTCAACAAAAGCATCCTGAGAACAAAGACAAGGTGCATCTCAGTGGTTTTACATTATTTACAAACCGAAAGGTTAAGAGAATGAAGACTTAGTATACTAAGTCAGAAGTGGTCCTCAACTAATCCATGGCATATTCATTGTTATGTCTTATGGCTAAATACGACAGTTATCTACTGTCACATTGTACTACTTCAGAGTTTAAAGTATATTGTTTCTAATGGTTATTTTTGTTCTTGAAGGGATGCTATACTTTGTTAATTTTGGACCATTAAGATCAACAACGTTCAGATACACTGCCCATGTTTCTGTATCATATAATGGCACTTCATCTCTCAAAGTACAAAAATGTTCTGCCATTTTAGCTAATTTCATTGTATCGCTCTTTACCATGTCCGCCACAATTCAAATACCTTCATTTTGTATTGTTTGCTTGTATTTTATACATCCTTCTTCCCATGCTTTAAATGTTCAATTGATGATGCATTGTGTCCTGCAAGAAGTTGTTCGATAGCATTAAGATTTTTCTAGCTTTACTTTGGTTCTTCATCAGATTTTGATTTTGTTCAATCTACATCCTTCAAGTGAAAGGCATTGCTTTACAGAAGAGGAGGACACCGTCGTCTATGGGTGCAAGAGTTTGTCTGTTCTTACACAGTTCCTACTGAACCACTGAATTAATAGCCACATCAGTCCTAGAGGATGGGTCAGTAAAATTTTTTAAGAAATTGCATTTCTTGATACAGTTTTCTTTTTATACTGATTTGGTCTGTGTTTAGAGCCTGATTATTCATCTTATTATGCGTTTGGAAAATGTGTTTTTTGGCAAATTTTACCAGGAAGATTTATTTCGCTGCAACATTACTTAAATTGAAAATTTCCTAAATCTTCATTTTAACAGGAATTATTGGAGTTTGATTTAACGAAGTTGTATCGTGCTTAATCATTTGCATATTGATAATTGCTGTCAGTAAAATTTCCAACGTCTATTGATTCACAAGCAGTAGAGACTCTTGCTTCTCCAGCTTTGCTTAGAGGGAAGGCAGCTAACTCTTGGGCTTCCCGTTTCTCAACGAAGCATCCCCAAAGCTGAAAAGGCGAGCATGTTTGGTAGAATGGGGATTCGAACCCACGGATTGTGAGTCTTGTGCACCAGTTCTATTTGATATTGCTCCAAATTCCTAGTTGGTGTCTTAAAAATCAGAATAGCAAAACCATGATTAATAATATATTGAAACGCCTAAAGTTCCACAGCCTCAAATCTTTGAAGCACCTCTGCCACCTGCATTGGAAAACATTTTTAAATATTAAGCATAGATAAGTGGGAATTCTATAAAGGATTAGAAATATGTACTAATATCTCTGCAAATGTAGAAACTAGGATGCTAAAGTTTATATTTGACCTTACAGTTGTTTGTAGTACCTTTTTTTGATAGTATTGAGGTTAATTAATTAAATTTATTAATAATATTAATAATAAATCAATTAAGTAAATTGAAGTTAATTGAAATTCTTAAAAACAAACCCTTTTGAAATTAAAATTTAAATACTATAAAAAGTTAAATGTCAGCTACGTTCTGATATGTATTTTAATGAAATCAATTGATAATAAAATAGTTTCAATAAATTTAGAAGGTAACCCTGTAAAGTGTTATGATATGTGTAACAGTTACTGACCAATAAGGTTATAGTGGACCAACACTCCACATGTAAAGCAGGTAGTTTTATCCTAACCGCCCGGCATGGCCAAGTGGTTAGGATGCTCCACTCGTTAACTTAGGATCGCGGGTTTGTGTCCCCGTCGCGCCAAACATGTTTGCCATTTTAGCCGTGGGAGCGTTATAATGTGACGGTCAATCCCATTATTCGTTGGTAAACGAGTAGGCCAAGAGTTGGCAGTGGGTGGTGATGACTAGCTGCCTTTCCTCTAGACTTATGCTATTAAACTAGAACAGCTAGCGCAGATAGCCCTCGTGTCGCAAATTTCAAAAACAAACAAACTATTCTCCTCTCTCTAGAGTTACTTCTGGGTAAATATATCATTAGCATTGGATGATGCACATAAACCATAGTAGGACAGAAATAACCCTGCTTATTCACCGAATAACATTCTGATTAAGCTGCAAAGTCAGGGTGTGTGGGTGGTTGGTTAACCCTTGGTTTAGCTTGTTTTTACTCATACAATGAAGTTGCATGGGTAGTAAAGACTGTGTGAGATACAGCTGGTACTACTTCTACAGACTTCTTCCTCTTTTAGGGCCACGTTGAAGCTTTTACTTTGTACTTTGTTATAGCAGAAATGCCGCGGTTAAGATGAGAAATCTCTTTTTAACCCACATTATGTCACGTCACTTCTCCTGGACGTTTTTATTTCTTGGTTAAATACCAAGATATCTTTTTGATCTGCAGAAACTGCTTTCAGGTATACCTTTCCTTCATACATTGCGGATCATCAGTTCAAGTAGCTGTATTCTTGAAAGTTGGAGGCATCATTTGCTTTGCTTCATTCATTTAGGTCCATAGTTGTGGCCAAAGCTTCTTTCGAAGAAATCTCAGCTAACAACTGGCATCGTGGATACAGAGTCACAGAGATCCTCAGGGAATCTAATCCTTGGATGAATGGTCGGACCTCACTTCAGGGTGGCTAAATAACGAGTTGATATGAATACTTCTTCCATCATTTCTGCTTGATCCTAGATTTTTAGTGGTCCATGACCACCCTATTTGGAGAGGCTCCACACTGTCCTTGGGTTTCCATGTTTATCATTATGTGCTCAACATCTTACCTACAAGTTAGATAGCTACTATCTACCAACTGCACCTACAGTCTTTCTCAATCATTCTCTCTTAGCTTTAAAAAGAGTTAGAGTAGATAACTCTGATTGATGGAAACCTGGTAGCCTGTACAGACGTCTTTTTTTAAATCTCAGACTCGCTATGTGTCATACCACTACAATAAACTTGATTGACATTGGCAACTGTCCTTCCTAAGTCATTGGCCACAATGGACCTTCACAGTGTTGGCAAATGCTCTACATCCATAAAAACCACTTCTAAACCAAACAACTATACTGGACAACTGCTTCCCTTCAGTGACCAACTCTCCGTTCTTGTTCGTAAGTACAAGCTCTAGAAGATTAATTTTTCTTAAAGTGGACTTTTTAAATCTTAACAGAACACTTTAAGCAAATGACAATGTACAAGTCTGATGACACACAGAAAACTCTGCAACAATATATCCTCTAATCACAGCACCAATGTTTCTCCTTGCTATGTATTCTGTGATATTTTTAGACATCACTGATTTTCCAAAAGAGTGAAAAGGGAGATCCGCTGAATAACAGGAGATTTGTCAAGATATCTACTGCAAAAAGATTCTATAATGCTTGATAACTGAGCTTATGACAAGTAGAAACTAAACACAAATTTACAATCACCATAAACGATATTCATTTAAGCTCACACAGCGAAAAAGTAGCATAATTTGCCATAATTTACGGTAATCTTTACTGGAGGACTAGGCTTGAAGTTGTTCAAACACATTTAGTAGAGATTGCAAGTAACACTAAATCTATTAAGAATATCTTTTGGACTATATCTTTTAAAATCATGTTCAGTCTAAATAAATCTCACATTACTTTGTAAACTCGTTAATGTCGCACTTTCTCAGAGAGACTAATGTTGCCCACATGACTAGTCAGTCGTTCTCATTGAAACATTAGAGACGTCATTTTTCAAGAGATCACTTGACTGCCAGTAGAGAAAAATAATTATCTAACTTTACGTATTACAAGCGGCTTTGCATGTATTTTTGAAATGAAAAGACAAATGGTGTTACTCCAGAGGACTGACATAGAACGATAGGTAGCTAGATCAACGGTAAACTGACTGTTTCTCTACCAACTTGCAGTTTGGTTATTTATTTTTAGCTATTTCAATTGTTTAAAGACCATTGAAAATAAATACTTATTTATGAGTAGAGTAAATAGATATGTCAGTAAATTGTTTGGTTGAAGGAAGCACAAAGCTACACAATGGGCTATCTGTGCTCTACCCATTACGGGTATCGACACCCTGTTTTTAGTATAGTGAGTCCACAAACATAATTCTGTGTCACTGGGGATGCACCTGTCAATAAATAAATAATTAAGTAGTATTTATTTACATAAAATATCAAAGCTGAGACTGACTCTTAAAGGGTACTTTTTGAGACGGAAAACACACACACACACATATATATATGTATACAAATTTTGAAGCATAATTGCTACGGGGCATGAGTTCTAAGTTTTTAAGCTAGCAGTACTAAATAGCAGCAGTCACAATATCAGTGAGATTGCTTGCGCTTTTAGGTAACATGGTGTATAAATCTGTGGAAGAAATAGACGAAATTATTTTGAGCATTCACATGTAAGTAACAGGATTCACAAAAACTAAACAAGTTTCGCAAGTCCTCATCACTTTACGAAAGTGAGAGTATGATTATAAGTGGTTGCCACAGTTGGGTTAAGAGAAAAAGATACATCTTGGTGTTATCATTGTGGAAATTGCATGGTACAAAAGACAAATATTTTTGATGCAAATAACATCCGTTGTTCATTTAAAATGTGCAACAAAGTTAGATACTTTGGTGAATCATGTGATATATACACTAGCCTCGGAAATGGCTTTCATAGGTCTATGACAAAATAATGTATAAAGATGTGATATGTAGGCAGAACATATGGTTTATATCTGGTTTTATTAGTATAGGATATTTTTTATTGTTCATTTATTTAGTTTTTACACAGTTTTGGCATAAATATGCCGTTCAAAAACCTGTCAAAGCTGCCTCGTTCTTGTTGCTTTGTTTTTTGTTGTTTTCAGTATCAGATAACCTGAGGGGATATTGCAGTAACATCATTTATCATTGTTGAAAGGATCAGCAACTGTAATATCCGTTGTATGGTAAGTTGATGATATTTGTATGTTATAGCATGTGAATACTGTTAGAGAACAAGATTCACGAGGTGACGAGATTGACTGAATAAAGAATCTGATGATGCCTGTTAGATTAAAGCTACATTTCTTAGTTTAATTCTACTTGCAAATCAGCAAATTCATTTCCCTTTTCAAATCACTATGTTTAGTTCTACAGAAAAAAAGCTGCAGGCCTAGTCACGATTTAGTAGAAACAACAATTTCATTTTTTCTCTGGTTGTAATAAAGATTGTGCTTTAGAACTTGTTTAGTCTCATTTTTCACACTCTAATATACCCATCCAAGTTTTCAAATACAAACTAGCCCATAAATTTCCAAGTTGATCATACTGTTATCAGTGAATCCATCTAGTACTTGGAAAGATAAAGTTTGGTTCTGTAACAACAATGTTTATTGCATAGTTTCTATTTTTATAATGTGCATACTAGTCTTTTTAACATTTTAAGTTTAAATAAGTTTATAGAAATGTTTTTTGAGAATACAGTTTCTTATTTTGGGTGTGGAACTACTCGTGATTTAAAAAAAAAAAGAGTTTTGAAGAAAGAGACTGCCATATGGAAGAGATGGTCGAGTCTAGGAGAAGTTCTCTCCTGGACATAAAACTTTTACCAGTGTTGCAAAGGGCCATGAAATTGATAACCCTGCAGTCTTAGAAGAATTTGCTAATGTCTGGAGCACTGAGACCAGTGGATGAAACTGTAACCTGAATTTTGATCTTGACAGAAAGGAAGCATAGATGATTGAAGTTTATGCATGTAAAATGTCGTCTGGAAAGACCATAACTGTATGGGAGATCTCTACAGATTTTCTAGTCTGCTGTTATTCGAAGAACCATAGCCTCAACTCTGGTCCAGACCACTGGTGAATAATCTCTGCAACTCAGAGTTGTTCCCTGGTAGGTGAAACAACAAGAACCCGTAGTTGAAAACCGTAAACATCGAGAATGTATCTTTCACTATTGAAAAATTCTTTGTGATACATAGAATTGTGCATAGCTGTGTGACAATACACACCAGATAGGTTGTAATTATGTAACTATACAACAGATCAAAATCCCATCTGTGCATTAGGATTACTCTTAATAGCTTTCATCTATCACTTATGAAATCAGTGTCTTCTTAACCAGCATTGATTAACATCCCATAAGAGAAATGCTTTGACCAAATACATAGGTCAGTCACTGTGAGTGTAACCAAACAAATTATCCTCGATCTTGAATAGTATGGCGAAAGAGGACTTACACCAATTCTTAAAGGATTTTGGGCATGTAATTTTTCTGGAATGGATGAATTTATTAGCAGTATGTTTAATGTCTGATCCTGCTGTCAATGCTACTCAACACCTGTATGAGGACCAACAGAAGGAGTTGGTTACACGTGGGTATAAGCTGCATTTCCAAATCAACCAAGTAGAGGATTTAACAATCTATTAGCCAAATGTCAAGGCTCAGAAAAGAATCTGCACTGAAAAACTGGAAGCCTATGTGAACTCTCTGTGCTAATTACATGAAAATACATATCTGCAAATTAAGAGAATACTCTTTTTTAATTTTATTGAGAAACTTCCCAGCTCCCCACTGAGCTCAAGCAATAGCACTTGGGAGCAAGGAAAATAAAAATGGTCATCAGCAAAGGAGAAGCCTACAGCATCAATTGTATCGATACATTACTGGTGAATAGTGCTTCTCAGGTACCTCTATCACATCAGCCTAGACCCAAGCAAAAAGCTTACAACCCTTAACCCACTAATCATGGCAACTAAATGCAGCCTCACTTCAATAAGTGGACAGAACGATGTAGCTCTTCCCAGAAGGTATACTTAGGTGGAAAATCTACCTATGGGATACATTCCAAAACAAATGCCAATATCTCCACCTGGACATCGTCAAAAAGAGCTTGTATTTCCTGTAGACCAGTTGGGCACTGACGAAAAAACTGCCATCAATTGAGGTCAGTAGTTCAGAAGATGCTAGCCAATACACAATTCAAACACTTTGCTGTTAAACCAGTGAGGTAAGTTTATATGTACTAGCCATCATATCAGCAGATCCAGGATGTCCAGCAACAAGCATTAAATGCTCAGGAGAACTCATTGATCCCATGTTGGAGCACAGTGATTTGCTTGCACCAAAGAGGTTAATTATTCACTGTTGGGTGGAAATTGGTGTATGCTTACGATAATACATGGATGAGATGTAGGGTTATTAGTAGACACAGGAGTGGTGGAAACCTATTGGACATCAAAATATTTCAAGATTTCTGAGTAAGACTACCACGATGACCAGTGAGTGGGTAATGGCTTTGTTCTTGAAAATGATAATAGATTATATATAAATTTCTGACACCCCAATGGCAAATAGGTATGTTTGCCGACTTACAACGCTAAAATCCGGGTTTCGATACCCGTGAAGAGTATAAAACAGATAGCCCGTTGTGTAGCTTTGTGCTTAATTGCAAACAAATAAGCAATGAATTTCTAACTTATTCTATGAGATACTGCCCATATAATTAATATGAATGTTTCTTATTTTGAAATTATCAGAATAATGTGTCAGCACATGTAATATTGTTATAAAAGCCACACACGAAATGTAAGCAGGCAGCATTGACTTGTTAGATAATTATCCAACATACGGATATGGTTTAGGCGTGATTATAAAGTAGAAGAAATTTGACATTAATGTTAATATTAATACTGCATTTATTGCATTGCGGTTGAAATCAAATATGTAGCTGTCAAAACACTTGAGGTTGTTGGTTAAGGTTTGTGCTGACAACATAGACCCAGTGCAGCAATAAAAAATTTAATGACTTGTTGCGTGAATACTTTGATGTATGTACAAACAACAGTGACTCAGCATAAAATTAACACAGGGACACACATACAATAAATCAACTGCTGTAATAGCTTCCTAGCAGCAAACGGTGAAACACAGCAGGTGCTGCAAGACGTTCATAGAACATTCAGAAAGTCCTTAGTAATTTCCAATGGTGTTTGTCCAGAAGAAGGAAAGCATGCCAAGTTTTCTTTCTGATTCTAAATGAAGAATACAACATCATACATTGATGTATTTTTGTTCTGTAAACCAATAAATATCCAGATGCGTTAAAGTTTTCCATTTGTTCAACATTCTGGATCTAGTTTCTATATACTGGAAAGTTGAGCTGTTTATTTATAAAAGAAATGAACATGGATCAGGAAACTAACTTTGACAGCCAACTGTTTATTGAGTTGTGTAAAATGTTAGATGTAGTGAAGACTCACACTTCATCTTATCATCTTTAGTCTAATGCCTTGACAGAATGGGAAATACAGATTATCAAGTAGATGCTTGTAAAGCTTATTAATTCCAACAGAAATGAATAAGATAAAAACATTTATAGAACAATTAAACAAAGATCTACAGCCTTTATGTAAAATCTGTTCGTGTTTGGAGACAAGTGCTACTCCCTCTAAAGTTAATGTTTGGTTCTTCTCTACATGAATAAGCCTTTCAACGTCCTTAAACTTATTTGGAATGAGTGAGATTAATGATAGGCAATGTGCACGAATTTTATGACAACAACTACGAACGCAGCAAGAAGACATAAGAAATGCTAGTATCTGAAAGTGTAAGAATAGACATTCCAATATGGCAACAATATGAATGTGGTATGTGCTGATGACATGAAAATTAGTTGGATCCAGTTGGACTGTTACATAATGATATTCTAGTAAGTTGGTCCTTTAATTTATGAGTTAGAGCAGACACAAGATGTATGCAAGCATGAAAAGATTGACGAGTTAGAGGAGAGAAAGGACATTTTCTCAGACCCACCTACCTGATGAGGTGGATCAAACTAGCAATCTTTAAAGAACCGTATGAGAAGTTGCTGGAGATGGCTATGATTACAAACATAATTCTGCAGTTAAGAGGCCACAATTAGCATCGTAATTGATACGGGTGTGATTTGTCGATCATTACCAGCTATAACAGCCTGGTATTCAGGAGACTACTGACTGAAATTATATTGTGGCCTTTGCCTTCTGAGTCTTCAAATGTATATTGCACTGTGCAGTAGCCACTAATGTACCAGCTAAGATGGTCATTAATTTAAGCAACCAATGATTAAAAAGATTGAAGTTAGTGAAATTATCAATAGTAAATTAACTTCACAGATAATGGATTCGATATCATAAATATATAGCTGTGGCTATTTGGTTATGGTAAGAATATTTGGAGTCATGCAAACTAAAATATATCTTTAATAAGCAAATATGATTACTGAGTATTTTATTAATGTTATTTTCTTACAGAATACAGTTTTGAAGCATGAAATAGTATAACAGGGAGAAGTAGAAGGTGCCACTTATAATGTGAAACCTTGTAATTTATGCCATAATTATTACTAATTTTGTAAACAGAAGAAAACTCCTAAGGCAATACAATGAAAGCACTGGCAAAAGCAAATAGTCAAAGGTGAGGATAGCACCACCTATTCCAAGGCAGCTCAACTGTGTTGGAACATATTTTACACTTAAATCATTTCCTTCCTACTGGAACTAGATGTTGTCTTTCTTCGTGCTAATCAGATGGCAGGCTTGTAATGAGTGCAGGTTGGAGAGTGTGGAGTGTGTGTTCTCGTTGTCTAGCAGAGAAAACAGAGGAAAATTGTCATGATATTGCTGATTGAGTGGAAAGCCAGGAAAGTCGAAGGCTAGGAAGTCTTCAGGTTTTCTAAACGTGAAGTTTTATGGGGTAAGATGGGGATGAGTGCACGTGAAGCCTGTAAGCACGTCTCTTGAGCAGTGTCTAATATCATAATTAAAATAAAAACTGCATTTAACCAATGCATTCAGATGAGTCTTTAACCATGTAGGATTTAATCAAATTTACAATTGAATCCACAATTTTAGTATTTAAAGCTAAATTTTACACACACTCAATCACTTTAACCTCTGATTAACTAGTGGTTATTTTCCTAACTTTTCAGTGTTTCTGAAGCACTTTTTTTCGTAGTTAAATTATGGACTGTTCATGTTCTTCCATTTAAAGCTACGGAATTCCTACAGGACTTCTTCTTTATCAAGGGAATCTACGATGTTGTGACGAGCTGGAATACCCGATCCTGTTTTGAATTAAATGATTCCTGAGATCATGAATGAAAATTCATCACTTATCAATATTTCTGCTGTCAGAGAGTTCAATTCATTTGTGGATGGGTTAGACCTGTAGTCTTCAGAAGCCGTACAGGTAACGTTAATGATAGAGCATCCTACTGACACATAATGAAGTAAATACCTACATATAAGTACTCCATGATAGCAACGCCAGCCACAAATCTGGAAAAGCCTAGTCTTTACACTAACCAGCAGCCTTCATTACTACCGCTCCTGTAATTGCTTAAAGCCTGGGAAATATGGGGTCCAGTGACCTGTCTTATTGGAAATGCCGTTTACATTAGGAGACAATGTCAGGTGTCTTCACACCCCTTAAAGAACCACTACATCTAAATGCTAAGAAAAAGCTTTCTGGCATTAAGTGTGATTCGAGAGACTTTCAAATTTCAAGAAAATAAAGGAATCTCAGGCTTCAGGATAACCCTAACCTGTGTCATCCAAACAAGCTAGCATATTGACTAGAACCAGCCATCAACGAGGCACCAACATACTCATCACGAGTGATGCACCATTGACAAAGATAATTCTGCGACCATACCAGAAAATTGCAGTAATTTAATTTAATGATGCACTGCTTAACACCTGATCATATTCCACAGTCATGAAATGGCCACCAACTGCAAACAGATGTAGCCCCTATGCAACAGGATATGAGAAGGAGATGTGACTTGCAATTCATGCTTGCTAACACTGAAAGAGCTCTTAGTAAAATACACGATGAGCTGAAGGTGTACATGATAGTAACTATGAAGTATCTACATGTATGGTTGACATGAATATGACTCAAGCCTCAAACTAATCCTGGAGTAAGTGTACATTTTGTAAACAATTAATTTATTGTAACGTAAAATGTATATTTTGTGTTTATATTAAAGTGCTCTCTGTTTTCTGCAGGCAATAATATATGAGAGAAAACGGGACCTAAAATGCTATATCGTATCTTTTGCACATGGATATAATTTTTTCCTGCATTTTATTTCTGTAACGATAATGCTCTCTCTCTGTTGGTGTTTTAAAAAAATGCAGTGGAGTAAGATTTTAAAGTTTATTTTGCATGATCCATTTTTTCTTTGATTATTTCACCAGAAAATATTATTTTTAATTTTTGACTTATGATGAGCTTGTATTTCAAATATTAGACATATCATGTTAGACTTATAGAACATGTAAATGTTCATTGTAAAATTGTTTTAATTCTATTTTTCTTCCTTTTTATTTTCTAGTTTACTGTTATGTTTTTAATTCTTAGACTGTCCTCTCTTAAAGTGGGTAATGTATTTCTGCATTTTGTTCGTTTGTTTTCTAACACTCCTACGAAAAGTGGGGCCTAATAGGCCCCAGAGCAACTTGAAAGGTTATTAATATTAGGCTAATAATTTTGTATTTAAATGAAATTGCCATTTAAATCCATTAATGAATGGATTAACGAGATTCCCACTGTCCCTATCTACTATCTAGCGAAACCACAGCCAGGAGAACGGGCTTGGAGAAATCAGGACTAGAAACGTCTTTTCGTAGGAGTGCTAATATTAGTTTGTCTAAATGTAAGGGTGCACTTACATGTTGCATGTGCTGTGTTAAGGGATGTTTTTGCGATGTATTCATTACTAAAAAGCTTTCTTTTGGTGTTGCATTTTCTAGTGTACTTCGATAACAAATTATAGTCAGGGTTTTCTGTTTATATATATATATATAAGCTTTTGTAATTTTTATAATACCAAAAATATGTGCGGTATGGCCAGGTGGTTAGGGCACTTGACTCGTAAACTAAGGGTCGCGGACTCGAATCTCCGTCACACCAAACAAGCTCGCCCTTTAAGCCGTGGGGGCTTTATTATGTGACATTCGATCCCACTGTTTGTTGGTAAACGAGTAGTCCAAGAGTTGGCTGAGGGTGGTGATGATGATGACTAGCTGCGTTCCCTCTAGTCTTACATTTTTAAATTAGGAACAACTAGCGCAGATGGCCCTCGTGTAGTTTTGCACGAAACTGAAAATAAACCAAATAATTAAACCCTTATTACAAGTCACCTTGTAATTTGTTCCTTCTTTTAACGATATTTCGAGTTATTTCTGTTTTATCGTGTACAGAAGTTTAATTTCGAAATTTAAATACAATAGACCATTATGTACTATAAACATCAGGAACAATTAAAATATACGTGAAATGTTTTTGTGTCCATATATATATTTTGTATTTTTTATTTAAATATTTGTTAAAGGGTTACTTTAGCATATTATTTTTCACATCTCAAACGTACTTCATTTTGTTATCAATGTGGTATTTATGCACTCTTTAGCTATGGCATAGGCCTAGAAGATATTGGATTTAATATTTAATTTTCATTGTTGAGTTAATTACAAGGCTGAAACGGTGAATGGAAAAAAATTGTGATGCTCAAGCATATCATATACTTTATACCTGCTTTAAATAATATAGAAATTTTAAAAGTTTTTTTCATTTGGCTAATTTCTATGCAGTTTTGGAATATAAATGTGGTTCAGAAAGTTGCCTTGTTCTAGTTGCTTTGTTTCTTTGTTCTCTATAGTAGGTAACATCTATTCTGCTCCAGAGTATATTCCAGTAAATAATCATATATACATACATGTTGAAAGAGTCACTGTCTGTAATATCCTTTGCTGCTCAAATAGATAATGTCTCTACGCTGCAACCAGTGAATACTGTGCGATAGCAAGGATCACGAGATGATGCCGTTTAACTGAACAAAGAAACCAAGGTAACTTATTAAGTTGAAACTTCGTTTCTTTGGTCTCTTCTACCTATAAACCTACAAGTTCAGTTCTTTTTGAAGTTCAACATGTTTAGTTCTACAAATAGTTCTTGAAAGAGAGAGAACTATGGACCTAATCGTGATTCAGTAGAAGTGACAATTTTATTGTCTACTCAAGAAATCGTGCTTTGTTTTCTCTTTATATAGATGTAATAAAGTTTGTTTGTACTCATGTATTTTTTTAACTAATTGAGTGTCATTACTTTACACACTAGAAAATTCAGTCACGTTTACAAACATAGGCTACTCCACAAATTTCCTTGTCTACCTTCCAGTTGTTAGCAAAGCTACCTCATACTTCTTGATGATGAGAAACCCACTTGAAATAAAAATGTATCTCAGAACGGCTGGTATGGGTATTAACATTTTTATTGATAAGGAGAGAACAACGTTTCAAACTTCCTCGATCATCTTTAGGTTAACACATTAACCCGATACTTGTAAACTGTAGAGAAACCAGTTTTACCCAACCACACCGCAAATGAATCCGCAGCTGAAGAACAAGCCAGATAAATAAACATACGTTTTTATTTTCTGTTGGAAAAGTGTATTTGGTTTACTTCTTTTACCTTTTCTTATAGAGCTGTTGTTGTTTTGAATTAAGCACAAAGCTACTCAATGGACTATCTGTGCTCTGCCCACCACAGCTATCGAAACCCAGTTTTTAGCGGTGTAAGTCTGCAGACATACCGCTTAGCCACTGGGGGAGCTCTTATAGAGTAGCATGCATGCCTGAAGGTATTTTTTGACATTTGGTAGCTCAAAGTGATCTACACAGATAACACCATTTCTGTCAAATTTGAAGGTGTAAAACTATGAATTGGCTCCATATCGTGAAGCCATTAAATTAGTACTAATTTTTCATGTTTCTCCTTATTTACCAGTACTCAACCACAAATAATAGTATTTATCTGGATTTTTCTCTTGTTTCTAACTCAATCATAAGCATTGCCTCAGGACATACGGAATAAGAGACAGCCCACTGTGCACTGCGTGACTAGAGCCATTCAAAATCGTAGTCGCTATCAACGAGATAAGTCACTAAATCTATGAAGGAAAAGGCAAGATGTCTGTTCCCGTAATTTCATTGTGGCTAAGTCGTCATCACTATGTCTCATTAACAATATTTCGAACTATTCTTGACAGGCAGTGATATAAGTAATTTTTAACCATGTGGAAGCTTATAAAAACAAACTAACACTAATTTCCAAAATTAGTCCAAATTGGTCCTCAGGTCAAAGAAAATAAATAAATTAACCGAACTGAAACAACGAACGTCCATTATTTTAACTTTTGGAAAACAGTTGGCTGCGAAATTAATGTATACAATAATTATGGCCTTTTATTGTTCATGGCTTTCACTATTTCGAGTTTTCTTTAAAAGCATAAAATGTCACACTATATGAATATGTTATATATAACCCGCATATATTAACTAGTTGTACAAAATATTGTTTCCAGTACAACTATATATAAGCAAATGAGACGATCCTTAATATTTATGTAAGACAGATCTCAGGGTGTAAGAAGTGGAATAATATTTCGTCATTTTCAGATTATAGTAAACTAAGCAAATTAATTTCACCTGCTTTAATATATAAGGTTGTGAACTTGTACAATTGTTCTAATTGCATGATTGTTACCATGTTATTTTACCCAGTGATTTTTACACTGTGTGTATTTTTGAGTTTAATTGCTCATTGTTTATCAGAGAAAGCTTTGTATTCTCAGGAATTTTAATATTTTTAAACGTATTTTAATATAACTCTAGCATATTATTTATATTTCCATTTAATAGTTGCTTAGTTAGCAAATGTATTAAGGCTTAAATAATATTATACTTCTGCCAAATCTGAGTAAGACTTAGCCCTGAAGTATTGTTTGTTTGTAATTAACCATAAAGCTACATAATGGGCTATCTGTGTTCTACCCACCACGGTATCGAAATCCGTATTATAGCGTTGTAAGTCCACAGACATACCGCTGTGCCATTGGGGGTGTGAGCTCTTAGGTAATTATTATTTATTGGTCCAGATATTATATTCTGGACATTCCTTGGAAAATCCTGAAATCTGGTTTCTGATCAAGTATGCGGACCTTAAATTGTTATATTAAAAGAAGAACCATAAATATATAGAGAATAAACCATAAAAATATAGAGAAATGTGAGCAAGTGTAACATTTCCCCATATTGAACAGACTTGGTTTGGTTTGGGTTTTGTTAAGCATAAAGCTTCACAACGGGTTATCTGTGTTTTGCTTTCCACAGGTATCGAAACTTTCCGCTGAGGAACTGGCCCTTGAGGAAGGGAAATGGGGTGTTGAAAAGATTTGTCATCTTCTAATAAATATTCCCCTATAAATGAACAACAAATAAATTCAAGAAGTTATTTGAAAAACAAGGTGCAATCAAACCAGTCTTGACGTCACAATATTTATAAAAGTGCAAATCTTCAGGCATATAAGAGAATTAAAATTTTAATAACAAATCACTGTTAATTCTATAGCAGTTTGTTAAGACAGTTAAGCCTAGAAACAGTTATATTTGTCCTTGTTTCCGTTGTTTCATTAAGTATTGGAGAAATGTAAATATTGCATGAGATACCTACAAACTGATAACCCCAACTTGAGTCACTAGCATAACTGCTTTCATTCCGTTGATAAAACTATTTGACCTATTCTGTATTATCTTGTTTGTAATCTTTGTATTCCTTTCTCCGATTAAATCTTACCACGCGCTTGTTTGTTCTTTCCAGTCGTTTGAAGAATTCATTTGCACAAAACCTAAAATTTTGCTGATGATTTTGTTTGTTTGTTTGTTTGTTTTGAATTTCGCACAAAGCTACTCGAGGGCTATCTGTGCTAGCCGTCCCTAATTTAGCAATGTAAGACTAGAGGGAAGGCAGCTAGTCATTACCACCCACCGCCAACTCTTGGGCTACTCTTTTACCAACGAATAGTGGGATTGACCGTCACATTATAACGCTTTCACGGCTGGGAGGGCGAGCATGTTTGGCGCCACGGGGATGCGAACCCGCGACCCTCAGATTACGAGTCGCACGCCTTAACACGCTTGGCCATGCCAGGCCTTGCTGATGGTATTGGATTCATGAACTGGCATAACAACAACGTAAATTTGTTACGACATCCAAAGCAACGGATTGTGATCGTCTTGGCAGCATCTGTAGTTCATAAAATAGATACATGGATATAAAAGTTGACTGAATTAGCTTGAATATTGGTAATATATGTTCAAGTATTCTAGTAGAAATTTTTAAACATTTAAGCTCTTCCATAATGAACAATTAACAACCAAGGGTGTTTAATAGAGATTAAATAATAGAAATAATATGTCCCATTTTTAATATTTAATCAGCAGAAGAGCAAGCAACAACAACAACAATAAAAGGATGAACGGAAATAAAATGCACATTACGCTGACTTGGTGTATACATCAAACAGCAGTAGACCAGCAACAACAACAACAATAAAAGGATGAACGGAAATAATGCACATTACACTGACTTAGTGTATACACCAAACAGCAGAAGACCAACAACAGCAATAAAAGGATGAACGGAAATAAAATGCACATTACACTGACTTGGTGTATACACCAAATTTTATTAATGAACAAGGATCATTATCAATTATTAATTCAAGAAAACATTTAAATTTACACATTATAACTAATTTAAGCGCTTACACTACGAACAGTTTGGATGTTAAAGTTGTATAACTCCATCGAAACCAATAACCAAATAGAACTGATGAATCATTTTTTTGTTTTTTGCGATAAACTTAGAGAAGGAATCTGGATAAAATGTATGATGTATATTAACAGTGCTTTTAAAACTTCCGCTGTTTTTCTTTTAAATTATTTCGGGAGAATCGCGCAAAATCACCACTAATTTGGAACTGATTGACTGGAGGAAAGAAAACTAGTGAAAAACATCCATCAATAACTCTTTGACTACAATTGTTTGATAGGTTCTACCGTTGATCTTATGGAACACCCACGGTCCCAAAGTGTAGAACACGTTTTTATGACAGCAGTTCGCAAACCTTGAATCCTCGAATTCAATATCCGCACACGTTTACCATCAGGCGCACTAGGCTCGTAAGTTATGACAACTTGTAACAAAATGTCAAGAAATCTTAGAAATCTTGTAGCCTCCCAGTGGCACACTGTAGACTCACAGCGCTAGCAACCGAGTTTCAATACCCGTGGTGGGCAAAGCACAGATAGCCCATTGTGTAACTTTGTACTTAATTCTAAACAAACAAAATAAATCCTGTATCTCTGAAATAAATAAGTGCTGTCTCGAAGATGATCGAAATTTTGCATGTGATTATGCTTTTACTTTTTCATCTGCTCTCCGCAGGGACAGTGGAAAGTTTATTTGTTTGTTTGTTTTTAAATTTTGCCTAAAGCTACACGAGGGCTATCTGCGCTAGCCGTCCCTAATTTACCAGTGTAAGGATAGAGGGAAAGCAGCTAGTCATCACCATCCACCGCCAACTCTTGGGCTACTCTTTTACCAACTAATAGTGGAATTGATCGTAACATTATAACGCCCCCACGGCTGAAAGGGCGAGCATGTTTGATGCAGCGGGGATTCGAATCCTTGACCCGAAGATTACGAGTCGAGCGCTTTAACCACCTAGCCATGCCACGCCCAGTGGTAAGTCTATGGATTTGTAATGCTAAAATCAGGGGATCTATTACCTGATTGATGTGACTTTGCTATAAGATGAACACACACACACACACACTACTTTTAATGTCTTTATAAAATAAAATTTGTGTAAAAAAGGACTTAAGCTGAAATTACTGAGGTATTTAAGAAGAAGAACGACTAACTTTATATAACTTTTAATTAATATGGCATACAGCAGTTATCAGTTTTCTGATTTGACTACATAAATATTTCAATTACGATGCAAATATTAGTTGTATTTATAAGGTCAAAAGCTATACATACTGAGTATTACCTAAGCCATTTACATAGACACTGATAATTTTAACAATATCTATAGCTTATACATTGCCTAAATGGATACAAAGGTTGATACAATTAACTCCAGCGTTTGTGTAAATTGTAAGTAATTTGTTCCATAATGAACCGTTAACAACCGTGGGTGATCATGTGTTTTACAGGGAAATTGTTATGTAAAGGTTAGAGAAACCTGGATGTGCTTACTCTCTTAAAGAACGAGTTACTTGTTTATTAACAAGCGATATAACGGCGAGGGAAGGGGCAAAAATGAACAACAATCTCTGAATAACTTGCTTCAAAAAGTCCTTGAAAAACCTCTTTATATGTTTACATGCTTCAGAGTCATTTTCTGACGTCATGTTTGCTCCGAATGTACGACTTTCATCATCTTGTTTGTTTCCAACCGTTTAACTTTTCATCGTGTGTAGGTTTATTTGACGTTTTGATATTATATAAACTGCAGTAATGCGATGTGATAGAAAAAATAAATATGTCAAAGTAGTTGTAAAATTCTCAGAAAATAATAATATAAATCGATCTATAATAAGTTATAAAGTTCAATTTACTTTATAATTATCTATACAATTTTAACAGTGTTCTTTCCAACGAAGGACTGCGTGTCACTTATAACGATGTAGTAGCCAAGGTTTAAAAAACATAATCTTTCAACACGATGCTCAAAACAAGTTAATGGGTTAAGTAAGACGATGTGTCTTCGTTAAGTCAACAGTTTCCATACTTTGGCTCATAGACTGAATCGTCAGTCTCTTATTCACTCTTACTTACGTCAGTTAAAACGTGTAGTTTTAACGACCAGTGTTTTTGTATACTTGTAACTAGTTTCATGATGACGAGAAACCCACTTGAAGTAAAAATATATTCCAAAGACGGTTGGTATGGGCAATAAAACTTTAATTAAAATAAACTACAGAACATCGTTTCTACCTTTTTAGGTCATATTCAGGTTAACAAAGAGAGTTTGCAACTGACCCTAAGACACGCCCAGCAACAGTCAATTGCAAACTCTCATTGTTAACTCATTGTAAATGACCTAGAAGGTCGAAACGTTGTTCTGTACTTTATTTTGATTAAAGTTTTATTACCCGTACCAACCGTCTTTAGAATATATTTTTACTTCAAGTGAGCTTCTCGTCATCATGAAAGAGGTTTGAACGCATTTGCTTGAAGAATAAAGCTAAGTTCCTATGCAAAATTTCTTGGAATAACAACGTTTGACACACGATTCTCCTGGACACAACACTTTAAAATCATAAACAAATCAGTAAGCAAGAGAATCTATCACTTAAAACTTATTACAGGAAATAATAAAGGATGCACACCTAATACCGTCATTAAAATCTATAAAGAACTCATTCGTACTTAATCGAATGCGGCGCTCAGATTACGTACAACATGCAAAAAAACATCGCCAGAACACAACTTCAACAAAACAGAATCCTAATCCTGGCTCTTAAACTACTCAAATTAAGTCCAATCAATTACACGCATGAAGCTTGCAACATACCACTATTCAAGGAACGATTTAGAACATTAGCTTACAACTATTATGAAAGAGAAAAAAGAAACTCCTTAACTGCCAAGTTACACACCATGACAAGCGCCCCACATAAAACAATATCCTCATACAACACATACATGGCTCCCAAAACATCATAAAACAACAACAAACCACATTTCACAAACACACCATTTCAGGTACTAATATTTATTTATGTCTTTCTTCATTTCAGTTTTGTGCACAGAACAGGTAGAACATTCAGAGCCTGTCTTGTTAAAGTCACAGCAAGTTCTGAGGCACTTGGATTTACTGATCCCAGCCACTCCGTGACCCTGATCACGGGACATTTGATGGATGTTTGTCGTCTTGCTTCTTTTCGTTCTTTCGTCAAGTCATTTCATTGACCGTACGCGGACATCGTCATGCCACTGATTGTCTTCTCTCGGCTACCTTGATCCGCACTTCTCTGAAACAACTACAACCTCAAATATCAACTGAGCAAAACATAAACAATCACGACCTAAAATGAAATCCAACTTCACAAAAATAACAACAAAATTTCTACCGCTAGCGGGACAAATAGAGACCTTAATATCCCTGAACACCCCAGTTGGGAAAGTTTACTTTCCTTCAAAACTAAACTGCTGCCAATGAATTTTCGTGTTTTTGTTTATTTTTGCAGAAGATTCCTAGAATGGTCTGGTGGTTATGGCGCTTGACTCACCGCCACGGGATCGAAATCAGTTTCTTCTATTCGATCCCACTATTTGTTAATAAAATATATCGCCAGAGTTGGCGATGGGTGTTGTTGATTAGCTTCCCTTCCCTATAGTCCATCACTTCTATATTAGGGACAGCTGTCTCAGCCCTTAAGTAGTCTTAAAGAAAGTTAAAAAGAAAGCTGAAAGCGGATTAGTATGAATACTGACAGCAAGTACAGAGAAACCGAAAGAGATGTTTAAATACTTACTAAAATTAACAAAATGTCTAGTGTTTTGTGCGCGTTGTAGTCAAAATAAAAATGGCCTAGCTACATCGAAGTTCACACAGAAAATTTTTGACTGATACAAAGTTTGTTGTGGTAGTGTCAACTTCGCGGTGTTGATTAGAATAGTGTCCTAGTACGTTATCTCTCAGTTGTAGATTACCTCAACCAGAAGTCAACCTCATAAGTCATGTTTATGGAAATAAATTTCTTGCTTATGTTAACCAATGTAAATCTCTGCATCGCCCGTTCTCTCGGGATTAACCGTATACCAAGGAAGAGAAGCGACATAAGCAAAAACAGACAAGTATAATATCTTTGAAATGCCCTTTTTGGTGTGTGACCTTGACCTGAGGCAATGAATTGTGCAAATCTACAACTAGGTACATTCTATTTACTAAAGGCTGCACCCGTGACCATTTGGAAAAATTCCAGAATATACACTTAAATATTTCAAAGTGAGCACTACGATGGAATAAAACCACTTGAAAAATATTTAATCTGTGGTAAGAATATATACGTACATACAACTAATTCAATAAATAGAACAAAACATACAGTATTGAAAAGGCTAACAATTCCCCGAAAGTAATTTAATATTTATCTATAGTTAACATAAAACAACTAAATAGAATAGAAACAGCTTCGAAGTTGAAAAGTTGTATGTTTTTTTATACATTAAAGGTACAATAAAACGTTTTAATTAAGATTGTTTCATACACAATTAGCTTTAGCTATTCATACTTGTTTTCAGAATATATTAAATACATAGTATCCTATTACTTTTTAAATGCTACTAGCTCAGTAAAATAATGCTAAACTGTTCAGAAGCAGAACCAAAGTCTACAAAGATAAATTAAATCATGTGGTATTAGATATAGATTCCCCAGAAAAATCTAAAGATCCAGTAAATCTCAGGTTCGGGAATGTTAAGCGAAGAATAAATTAACAATAAAATAAAACAAGTAACACAAGTGTAGTTTGAAAAACAAAATGTATTTATTTACCAAACACTGTTTTGTTACAAAAACTGGCCAGGTTTGTCCTCATTAACATATTTCTGATCACTTATCTCCACAATTCTGTATTGTCCAGCTACTGGAATCAACAAGAACAATAGACAGTTGCTGTTCATTATTACGTACAACGCTACACAAAGGGCTATCTGTGCTCTGCCCACCACAGGCATCGAAAACCGGTTTCCAGCAGACTGAGGGGAGCAACAGGCAGAAATATTAAGAAAGAAATGAAAGCAGGAACTCTAAAGTAAAAGATCCACCCAAGGTTGTAGAAGGGGTTTATCATCATTCACTAAGTAAATAAACAAAGATATAGTTCGAATGTTGGAGTTTAAAATACATGAGAAAAGAGAAATACGGGTAGTAGATCAGGGATGAGGGGAGAGAAGAAAGATGAGAGGAGGGCAATGATAATTAGCAACCTTTAAGATCGATTTCAGTCTCATGGCAGGAATCATTTTCAAGGTATCTGGGATATTTTGGAGACTGGAATATTTGACTATCTTGCTTAAACACTCTAGCAAAACGAAGAAACTTAGATATCCCACAGTTCTACAGATTACATACTTCATAACTATGGAAAATATTTTGTTTAAGCTATTGAGTCACTCTAGTGAAACAAAGACAGATATCCCACAAGTCCACAGATTATATACTTTAACCAGCAGTTTATGCACAGTTTTAAACGCCAAGCATGGCTAAGGTGGTTAAGACTCTCGACACGTACTCTGAGTGTTGCCGGTTCGAATCCCCGTTGCGCCAAATATATTCACTCTTTCAGCCGTGGGCTGATATGTGACGGTAAGTCTCACTATTCGTTGATAAAAGAGTAGCCCGAGAGTTGGCGGTGGGTGGTGACGATTAGTTGCCTTTCCTCTGGTCTTGCGCTGCTAAATTAGGAACGGCTAGGGCGGATATCCCCCGTGTAGCTTTGCGCGAAATTCAACAAACAAATAAACAGTTTTAAACAAGTCCAGGTGCACCTATTTATGTCTGACTATTTGAATACACTAGTTTCTAAAAAGCCCGTGGAGAAACACATACACATCAGTCAGTTGGAGTATGTAGCCTTTATCTGTGTTAAAGGATTGGCACATGCTTACGACCTTGAGACATTCGACCAGTGAGTAAGTCATAAATACATGTAGAAACCGAAATGAACTTTGAAAAATATTTTATGGATTTATCTCAGTAAAAGACTTATTTTGTATCATTTATTTCAGTCATGATAATAACAGGATTGCAGTATATTCAAGCTCGTACCTTAAGATACAAAAGTACTTTCAGAAATGTATTTTTCATATATTAGTGACTTTAATCTAACGTTTCTTGTTTGCGTTGGAACAGATATCTTGTTATTTTTCCGTTTTAAATTAATCCAACACAAATTGTCCAGTGGTTTCAAATGAGTTTTTTTTTTTTTATCAGCATCAAAATACTATGGAAACGTATTAGCTTTTAAAGCAATATCACTTAATTTTGTGAAATCGTTATAAATAAATTGCTTCCACAGATGAGGAATTACGACGATAAAAATTGGGTTTATAGTTCCCGCTGTGAGAATAGAATAGATAGTTCATCGTTTATCTATACATTCAACAACAAACAAACAGATAAATTAGAAAATATAATAAATCAGCACTAAATATGAATAAATTTGAGTTGATTAATGCCCTCATCGGACAGCGGTGAGAGACTGCAGACTTACAACGGTACGATACGGTATGCGATTCCCCGCGGTGGACAAAGCATGTAGCCCAACGTAGCTTTGCTACGAACAAATGAGTTGACTAAATCGTATTACAACAACTATTAAACATAGTTGTCACTTGAAAACGAACATCTAACAAAGTAAAGTTTTTACATATACAAGTAAACTGATTAGAATATTTGCACAATTTTGACACAAAGAAAATAATTAACAAATGTTATTATGTTTCTTTTAACCTTGTAACATTGAGTATCAATAAAACTTATTCTCTAATCGCTCTAAAACGTTTTAGTTAAAACTTTCACATATAATTTTGTTTGAGTACTTCAGCTGTGAGTCATATTTAATCCAAGCTGAATTGCTTAATGATTAACGTGTCGGGCTATGACCCGCAGGTCCAAAGTTCAAGTATCAATATAGCGCTGAACACGTTACGCACTTTTGTTTTTGGAGCGTTATAACAGTGTCAGTTAACTCTGTTCTTCGGTTCAGAGTAGCCGTGTAGACTGATTTTTCTTTCTCATTGGGTCAGATCTAAATTAGTGATGGGGTCTCTGAGTTGATCCTTCATCTCCTATGTCTCATGAGGTGCAATTCCGGTTGAAAATACCAGATAATAGACTGCACTCTAAAATAAAACAACTTAAATCACGGATATATATCTCTTTAACTTCATTGTTTTTTGTTAATAACATAAGCATTTCTCATTTCGAAATTTTCTGAATATTTTTTCCAAATATAAAAAAAAAACAAAGAAATGAAGCGCACTTTGCCATTTTTAGGTTTATTCTTCTTCGCAAATTTAGCAATTAAATATTTTAAAACATTAGAATTCGTTTAATTTTAATAGTAAATTAGAACTTCTCGACAACTACAAAAAAAAACAACAACTCAATTTTACTCCTGTAACAGGCTGATTGTTGTTTTTGTTGCTACATAAAGAGTTATCTGTACTCTGTCCACCACTGATATCCAAGGCCCAGTTTATAATGGTACGAAATATATCGATGTGACACTGGGGTGCATAACAAGCTAAGTGTAGTCCAGTTCTTAACACTTTGGCCTGTGAACCAACTGTTTATTGGTGCACGTCTCTTTTCTGGAAAATAGAAACAATGAAGAAAAATTGTTCCGTACTATGAGACCGTCGGAACATTATAAAGGTGGCAGGTAAATCTCATTACTTGATCAGACAATTGTAGTTCTAAAATTGGTGTTGAGTACTAGTTTTCTTCCTTCTGTTAAATCAAAATGAAGAATCGTAAGCATGTAAAGCTCTCGATCACCATGGTCTAACCAGCGATAATCGACGACGCATGTTACACCAACACAAATCTTACTTTTCGTTGATAAGTTGCCGCTGAATGGTGTTGGCCTGGCATGGCCAGGTGGTTAAGGCCCTCGATTCGTAATCTGAAGGTTGCAAGGCCTGGCATGGTCAAGCGTGTTAAGGCGTGCGACTCGTAATCTGAGGGTCGCGGGTTCGCATCCCCGTCGCGCCAAACATGCTCGCCCTCCCAGCCGTGGAAGCGTTATAATGTAACGATGAATCCCGCAATTCGTTGGTAAAAGAGCAGCTCAAGAATTGGCGGTGAGTTGTGATGACTAGCTGCCTTTCCTCTAGTCTTACACTGCTAAATTAGCTAATACAGATAGCCCTTGTGTAGCGTTGGGCTAAATTAAAAAACAAACAATTCCTCTACTCTTTAAATTAAGAATAGCTAACACAGATAGCCCTCTAGTAACTCTGGACGAAATTAAATAAAGAAACAAATCTAACACCTTTTATCTAAAGTATCGCTCATTAACTTGACCACGCTCTCAAACCACTTTCTACAGCCCACTAAAAGTGAGGCTAAAGATACCAAAATGTTTTAAGTGCCTGATATCCCCATCGAACCAAACATTCTTGCCCTTTCAGTCGTGGGAGCGTTATAATGTTACGGTCAATCCCACTATTCGTTAGTAAAAGAGTAGCCCAAGAGTTAGCGACGGGTGGTGTTGACTAGCTGCCATTCCTCTAGTCTTACAGGGCTAAATTAGGGACGGCTAGCGCAGATAGCCCTCTAGTAGCTTTGCGCAAAATTCAAAAAACAAACAAGTGCTTAATGTTGTCTTGTTTAATTTTGAATAAACTGTAAAGTCAATGATCGTGGCATTGCTTGAACTTAGAAGTCGACATAGAAACCATTATGAAAACAAAATGCAGAGCAATCACTTGCATGTCATCAAATTTCCTGTTCCAATGCAATAAGAAAATCAGTCTCTGGTTATACGTCAGCCTACGGAGCACATATTTAATCAGTCTAGGAAAAAAGTTTAAACTCGTGCGCCCACAATTTTGAAGCAGAGAAACATTTTGACAAATATAAACACCGAAACGGAACTCATATTCTCATGGCTTTCAAGTCATACATGGTATTCTTAAATAGATTTTTAAGTATGTTAACATCACATTAAAAGTGAAGTAAAATAACAGTGTGGGTAAAAAGACTCCCTGCTATACCTGCATGGTGAGATACTCGGGAGTTAACCACTGGAGACAGATCAAATGAAGAGAAAACAAGGTTTGAAGTGTAAAGCATCCTCGAATAATTCAATATTCACAAATGGTGTGAGGCGTTTTTATACAGAAAGAGCTGCAACCAGTTTTAAGCCAATTTCTCTTAATTAAAGCAGGCTAGGTGGTTAGGATACTCAACTCGCAATCCTGTCATAGCTATTCAACAACATAAAGCTCTAATCCAGCAAACTTCCATTTTTCAAACGCAAGATATTTTTATAATTATCTGAAGCTTATCTGTCTTTCTTCTCGTAAACGTGTCTGGGTATACTCTAACAATCTTTTTTATAAATTTCTTTTCAAGGAGAATTGTATTCTCAGTCATAAATTCTGGGATTTATGCAACTTGTTATCAGTCACTTTCTCTTTGGGTGTGTACTGAAGAGTTGCTGTTTAGGTAAGTTCTTACATCCTGGTATGTGCCGATTTTGTTTAATATATGTTTATATACAATCATCTATTATAGCTTGCATCTCTACGCTTTTTAGCTATACATATTATTTCCCTGAAAATATTTGTGACGTGCCCATCAGCCTCTTCCTGTTGGGATTGCATGGTCAGAAATTTGTTGTGAACCAAATATAGAAGTGATAAATATTTGCTCGTCGTGCCGTGCCTGCACTGTATTAGCATGTGTGTGTTTTTCTTATAGCAAAGCCACATCAAGCTATTTGCTGAGTCCACCGAGGGGAATCGAACTCCTGATTTTAGAATTATACATGCGCAGACTTATCTCTGTACCAGCGGGGGACCATTGTATTAACATATTCAGATTGTGGCTAGGTGGTTAGGGCGCTTGATTCGCTATCTGAGGGTCACGAGTTTGAATTCTCGTCCCACGAAACATATTCGCCCTTTCAGCCGTGGGATGTTATGATGTTACGGTCAATCCCACTTTTTGTTGGTAAAAAAGCAGCCCAAGAGTTAGCGGTAGGTGATGACAACTAGCTATTTTTCCTCTAGTCTTTCATTGATACATTAGAGACGGCTGGCACAGATATTCCTCGTGTGGCTTTGTGCGCAATTCAGACCAAACCAACAAACTTTTCCAGGTGTTTATGATGAATAAATAATGAAATTTACTGTATAAAAACGTATGAATTGCTCATGACTTTGGCCTTACTATCTAACCCGTATCCCTGTATAAGGTCGTACTGTCACGTGACTTGAAAAAGGCTGTTTTCTTTGATACACAAGAATCCGGACGTGAGCTGCTTCTCTTAAAGTGGGTCAAGGATATCAATTTCAATTGCTTCAGAATAGTGCATATCAAAGTGTACTTCCTAACATTACTATTTTTTCTCTTCGTCCCAACGAATATTGCCAAGAAGGTTAAGAAGTGTATTGGAAACTTTTTTTAAAAAAAGGTCATTTATGCAAGTCTTTGAATATACATTTATTAAGCTGGCAGTAAAATTCAATGAAACTGCAAAAGAATACAAGTTATGTCAGTGAATACTGAGTATTAAAAGAATGTTTATTTGTGCAGTATTCAAGTATTGTCAGTGGTTGCAGTGGGTCAGAAATTTGTTTTTAATTGTTTGGTTTGAATTACGCGTAAAGCTACAAGAGGGCTATCTGCACTAACCGTCCCTAATTTACCAGTATAAAATTAGAGGGAAGTCAACTAGTCATCGCAATCCATAAATAGTGGGATTGACCGTCACAGTTTGACTTGAAAGCCATGAGAATATGAGTTTTGCTTCGGTGTTTTCTTTGTCAAAATATTTCTCTGCTTCATAACTATAGGTGCATGAGTTTAGATTTCTTTCCTGGACTAATGAAATATGTGCTCTTTAGGCTGACGTATAACCAGAGACTGTTTCTTCTCATTGCATAGGAAGAGGAAACTTGAGAACATGCAACGGTTGCTCTCCATTTTATTTTCATAATGGGTTCTATGTCGACTTCTAAGTCCAAGCAATGCCATGATCGTTGACTTTACAATATATTTAAAATTAAACAAAAGACAACATCAAGTACTTAAAACATTTTGATATATTTAGCCTCACCTTTAATGGGCTGCAGAAACTATGGCTTAAGAGCGTGGTCAAGTTAATGAGCGATACTGTAGACAAAAGGTGTTAGATTTGATTTTTGTTTACTTTCGTACAGAGCTATCTATGTTAGCCATTCTTAATTTAGAGTTAAAGACTAGAGGAATTGTTTGCTTGTTTTTGAAATTCGCGCAAAGCTACACGAGAACTATCTGTATTAGCCGTCCCTAACTTAGCAGTGTAAGACTAGAGAGAAGGCATCTAGTCATCACCACCCACCGCCAACTCTTGGCCTACTCTTTTATCAACGAATAATGGGATTTACTGTATATTATAACGCTCTCGCAGCTGAAAGGGCAAGCATACTTGGTGTGACGGGGATTGAAATTCGCAACTCTCAGATGACGAGTCGAGTGCCTAATAAACTCGTATATACAAGATTATTTGGCTTAATCTTATGGTCATTAAGACAGTTTTCTAAAGCGTAAAAAAACATTTAACAGATGTATAGGAAAACATATAAATAGACTAGAACTCAAGTTATGTAAACGTCTTCTCTTTATTTATAAATAATGAAATGAGCGTTGTAAAATATTCACTTCTGCTGAATTCTAGTGTTACAAATAAGTTTAAATACTATTATTTTCAAATTAAAATATCTTCTTGGAAGTAGAATATCATGAACATTGTGGAAAGTTTAAAAGAGCTAAACACTATAATGCTCTTCTTTGTCAAACGATTTTAGTCGAAATTCTTTTCGTGGTTACTGTCTGCTCAATTAATGTAAGCTTATGATTATTAAAGTAACAAGTGGAAAAGTAACATTTATTTACATTGCTCAGATGATATCAACTAACACTTTCACTATTGCACAGATGGCGCTTTATAGTCAGTCTCGTGATCTTTCCCGCTATGATTTTAGCTTATCTACAAAGAGGGAAGCGGAAGTGAAAATGATGCAACCGTATCGTGTGTTTGGTGTATTTATTCTGATATTCTATAGCACTATGTTATAATCTGATGATTTGTGTATTGGTACTGTTGAACTAGTATTGGTGTTAGTAATACTTTTAATAGCGTTGGGTAAGGTTTCAGTGAAGAGAATCTTGAACAAGTTAAAGTTAGTCTAGTTATAACGTGAAAATTCTGCTTTTAAACAAAATGGTATTAAGTGTAAATTCCGTTAGCTCCAATTCGGAAAACGATGATGATTCACAGGTACGTTTTTATTTGATAATAAGTAATGAGGCTCATTTAACAAAGCAAAATGTATTTTGCGAAACCTTTAATTATGTAAGTAACGATTGATATTTATTGAGATTTGATTAAAAATTATATATATTGAAAACGTTCAAATTCAAACTCCTATAAACTTGAACTTCTCCCAGAGTAGAAAACCGGGTTACATAACTAACTGCAAGTAACCTCGTGCTGTTCGTATGTTATCTCAAATTAATTTTGAATGTATATATTCATTATTGATGATTTATTAGAATTTCTGTATTGGAGTTTTAGTATTGATGGAGTTAATGTTACTGAGCAGTGTTTGTTACTTGACTATCACTTCTTTAAACTTTAATACTTCTGAAGTTATTAATAATAGCATCACAAGTAATTTACTGGTGCGTAATTGTTTTTTTTATAAGTTTTGTTTCAGTGAGACTAAAACTACCAAATACGTTTTTGTTTTTATAAGCAAAATATAATTTTAAGAATATATTATGAAATATACCTAAGAAATGTTACAGCTTGCTAACATTTGAATTTGTTCCTTTGTTGTTATTGTTTTATTTGTACTTGCAGAATATGTTACAGTCAGTATAACTGTATATTTAGTTCTGTCTTGGTTTCTAACCATATTTTTATTTTGCCTCAGATATTTCTTTGTGTAAGTGTGAAGTCTCCAATAACCCACCAGACATGGGAGGATGGGCAGTACACAACTTATGCTGTAAATATTCAGGTGAGGTTTAATAAATTGTGTAATTATTGCTATGAAAAAAGTGTTCAGCATGTAATTTTAATGTATGTATTTTTAAGGAAAAATTGACTTTTAACCAATGTAAAAACAGAGCAGTACATTTTAAATTTAACTTGAGTGTGTGTGTGTGTGTGTATGCCAATTTATGGTTTACTCTCCTTACATAGTAATGGGCCATACTCATCTATTGCAAATATTTATAACTTTGCAGTTATTCAGATATTGTGAAATGTGTAATAGATTATGATATTTTATTAATGTTCATATACTGATATAAAATTTAATTGTTAATGGATTTAATATAAAAATTGAGATTAAATTATTCTGTAATAAATACAAAAAGTAAAATTGGAGAAATTCTACTAAATTACTTTTCGTTAAAAATTTGTTTTTGAATTTTGTGCGAAGCTGCATGAAGGCAATCTGCATTAGCCATCCCTAATTTAACAGTGTGAGACTAAAGGGAAGGCAGCTTGTCATCACCACCCACTGCCAACTCTTGGGCTACTCTTTTACCAACAAATAGTGGGATTAACCTCACATTATAACACCCCCATAGCTGAAAAGGTGAGCATGTTTGGTGCAACTAGGATTCAGGTTACGAGTTGAGTGTCTTAACCACTGGGCCTTAGTTAAAAAGATGTACACCTTGAGCTGCATATAAAAGTACGACAGTCACAGTAAACTATCACTTTACTGATGTCTTGTTAATTGGTGCCAACTATATTAGGGGCACAAATGCTAACTTCAAGTAAGTTTTATCTTTCTTATTGCCAAATGGTAGTGCCTTATTTTCCTTATTTTTAATTTTATTTAGTTATTTTTTCATCTTTTTATGTTTATCTTATTTTAACTGGGGAGAGCAGTCACCTTCCCACAACTGTCTGCAGGCAATGAAGGGTGATATAGATGTGGGATATTGTGGGCTTGAACACTCACATCTTGCTCTCGTAATTTCTAAATTTCTAATCTTCTTTTGGTGAAACTGGCAAATTGGAGGTTAAGACTGATAGACAGTGTATCCCCACCATGATGTAGGTCCTACTTCAGTCACCTCCAAAACCTAAGATACATCTTATAATCCCATGCTGTAGCTTGTACCCTAGGATCCTTTTGTAAAAAAAATATGCAGCGTATTTTAATTTTTAATTATTTGTTTATGGCTTAAAAATTTATGGTTATATATAGTAAGGTAAAAATGTTAAGATTAAAACTTCATTGTATGCGTTAAAGAGGCAAATTAGTTAAATTTTCAGTTTCACTTTAAAATTTTGTAATTATTTTTGTTAATGAACATACATTTGATTTGTTTGTGAAAATATCTCGTGGGAGGAAACAAGATGCTACATTATACACTCATGTGTATGTGTTCAGGTTAAGAACTTCAGTATTACTTGGATGATGTAATGATTACTGTAGTATCAGTTACTTGTTTATTATATAATTTGATATGTAACTTCTAGTAAAATGCTTGTACTCAAAAACAAATGGACTGTACTTTCATGTTAGCACTGAACTGTTTTTCTGTGAAAGTTGTGATATATGAAATCTATATCTGAAGGTCATGGCATGATACAGGACAAAGTCCTGTTGAATCAGAGAGGGAAAGTTAAGAATGTATCGTAAACATGTGACATAGTATCTGCAGGTTTATTTACTGTGTATATACAGCACTTATCGTGCTTAAAATCATTTTTCAATATATTTTTTGCCTTGTTAGTGTGTTATTTGTGTATGGGGGGGGGAAGCAGTGAATGTTTTTCAACTTAAGTAGTAATCCTTTTATATATGGTTTATTTCAGTAATTAATGAGTATCATGCTGTGTTTTTAATAGGATTTTGCTGAGTTTAAGTGCAAGTAATTTTGGGTGTTTTTTTTCTTGTGTTTTTAAAAAGTTAATATTGAGATTAAGAACATGGCATAAAGGTTATTAATATTAACATAAATTGTTAGGAAATTATGACACAGCACTAATATTAAAGTTGTTTTGGAAATAATGATTGTAAGTCAGCAAATGTTTTCAGGTGATAGTTTGGTTTAAGTTATTCAATTTCTTTCTCTTAAAGTGACCTCAAGACATGTTTTAGAACTAAAATCTTTGAAAGATTGTATCTCTAGTGAATGGTGTTCTGCACCTCTCATTCACCCTATCAGTTGTAGTGGTAACAAAGTTGCTTTAAAAAGCCTTAAATTAGACAGTATTATAGCTATCACTATTATATCAACTGTTTATTTCACGTTCCTTGTATCTGAAAAAATAATAAATATGTATCACCTTTACTTATGACATTTATAACCTTTTGATCTTAGACAACTAATGACCTTTTTAAATTCAGTGAAATCTGACATGTGATAAGCAGGATGTATAATCTATCATTAAGCAAGCATCTCAAAAGAATGATCCACTACATCATTAAATCTTTTGATGTTAAGGATAGATTTGTGTAAAGAAAAGTTTGCCTGCATTTGTGATTAATGAAAAGGATCATATTACTTAAACAGCTTGTGTTGTAGTAGGAATTAATAGTATGTCTAAAATAAGTAAATGTTTAAAACTTCAGTCTTTTTTCTTTTTTTCATCCTTTTTCTGTAGACAAATAATGTTATATTTTCTTCTCCTGTGTCATCTGTACGTCGTCGCTATTCTGAATTTGTCTGGTTAAGAAAAATGTTGAAAATTCACCATCCAAGTATGTAAGTAACAAAATCTAAACTTGTAAATTAGGTAAATGTATTTCATTTGTAGCATTTAAGGAACATTTTGCAGTCATGAATTAAGCTACAAAATCAATATGGTACACAAGAAACATTATTAATAGGTTTACTTAGTTCAGAAATTAACTGTTACTTGAAACTATATTCAAGTAATATTCACCAGTCTTTTAAATTGCAAGTTTTAAGTACTGTAAATGCAACTACTAACTAAGTTTAGGGAAAAAATCATCTGTAGTTTTGTAAGAGTTTCATTGTTTACTTTTACAGAGCACAATAATGTTTTGATAAACTTCATTTACATACTGATTGCTGATTTACCATATGTAGTACAGTATGCCTCAGCAATTTAATGCGAGTGTGCCATATACTTTCATGCTTATTTGGAGCATTCAGTCAGTAGGTTAAATTAAGGTAGAGAGAACAGCTAGCTACAAATTATTCAATACAAATTATTCTCATTGTGTTTACAATATTTTAAAGACTGCTAACATGTAATCTTTTGTTTGTTTTTCAGAAAGTTAGAAGGAATCTTGGATTTAAGTAAAAGTTATCTTTACTAAAAAAAATAACTTGTACCTATGGGACAATAAAGAATGGTGTGATTGTTTTAAGTCATTTTACTTTTTCCCATTCAAAACTAGAAATTTCCTTTATCAATGTTGATGGGAGAAATCAACCATCTATACATAAGTGAAAGGATGTGCACAGTCTGTAAGCATTTTCATAATGCATGCTTTACTGTGTATTGTGTTCTGGGCTAAATTAGAGTCTTAGTATAGATTTGATTTTCAAAAGTAGTTCTTGGAACTTTTCACTGTAGAAGTTAAACCATCATTATTTTGATTGAGTATTTTTGAACAAAGAAGCCTGAATCACATGTTTATATATCAATAAATGGTAATTGTTGGAAGATTTATCAGTTTGTAACCTTGGTCTCCATTCACTATTTAGCCTTGTAGTTTAACACACTATCACATATAACAGTAACCTGACTTTCATGTCATTCATATCATGCTGTACATTTTGAGCATTGAAATGGCATAGTTCTGTCAGTTCATGAGTACTAATAATCAGTATTTTTGATTACTGATCATAGAGTAACCTTCATAACTAAAAAATGAACTTTCTATAAGAAAGTTTAATATCGTATATATATTTTGTGTATTGTGAATGGTTTTTAATTAGAAGATGGAATAGAGTACATTTTTCCATAAATATAATAACTTATTATATTTTAACATTTAAAATCCCTGCAAGATAGAGAAACTTTTCTAAGGTATAATTTATCTAGATATGTGTATCAAAATGCACATCATGACCTTTTTATAATTGAATTCTCAAAATTGAATTAAACTACTTTATCAACATGTCAGTAACATTAATATCTAAATGTAGTTTATAATTTAAATATTTTTATTGCTTAAGTTTCCATTTCATAATTTCAAAATTAAATATTTATATAAATTATCAACCTTTTCTTTCCTCTGTCCCATGATGTGCTTTTAAATTCTCCACTTTTGTTTTTCTTTCTGCCCTTGTGTGGAATTCAAAACATTCAGCTAACTACAAGCTCTTATGATGAGCCAGAATACAATTTTTTTTAACATTTGGTCATCTTTACTGAGAAACTAAATACTTGATTTCAAGATGAATATGTAATTCTTGTTAATCTTTTTATAAAACATGTTCATAACAGATAGCTTGGTTTTGGACAAGATTTAATCTGCTAGTAACTTGCAAAGCAATATTGAATTGTGTTAGCTAAGCTAAAATTACTATTTACAAGTGCTAGTGGAATTTTTTAAATCAATTTATAGCTCAACTAGAAAGTCAGTTAATAGGTTTTAAGACATCTTATTTTAGGTTTGGTGTATGTGTGTTTATAAAATGTCTATTTGAAAGCAACATGAATTATTTTGTGGACAACCAGTGTAGAGTGAGAGAAAGTAATCAAAATACATTCTTGAATACAGATAGTCCTGTTTGCTTAGATAAGTTTCAGATTTCTTGGTTTTTGTGTATATATTTTTTAACTAAAGTTAGTATAATGTAAAAGTTATGAACTTAATAGCTTAATAACAAAAAAAAATAAATGAATGGAAATTCATAAAACCAAATTGAAAATGTTATTAAACAACTGTGTTAGTCTAAATGACATTTGTAAAGTAATGAAGTTAAAAGCAAGTAGATGTGAAATGTTTAGAAAACTGAGGCTGTGTAATAATACATAATAGTAACTGCCTTTTACACTCTGCAATCATGCTAGAAAAATAAAGGGTATTTATTTTATATTGTATTCTTGAATATTTTATTTCACTTTTTACTACAGTTAATGTTTTGCTCTAAGTGTATAGTTTACTCTGATTAGAGGGTATTATAATTTGGGTAGGGAAACTGAGATGAAAAATAACTTTTACCTGAAAAGATTTCAATATTCATTTGTGTGGTTTAGAAGTTATTGAAGTGAAATATGAAAACTAAGTTGAAAACGAGCGTTTTATTCATAGCATGAAAATTACTTTTTGCTCAGATTGACTGTGTAAAGGTTTCATAAATTCTCAGGAAAATCTTTAGTAAATTTATTGCATTGTAAAATATGATTTTCTGTGTACACCATACTTATGTTTACCTAAAGGGTAACAACTTTTGTGAAAAATATATCTAATACTTTCAGCATCTTAGTGATTTAGAAGTATAAGGAAGACATTTATTGCTCAATAAACAAGCTACTATTGAACTTAAAAAAGGAACCAAACAAGATAGGGATGAAAATGTACATATCTTGACTTGCTAATGATCACATAGTAAACCAAAAGCCCTGACTTTACATTACTGGCTTCTCCACTTTGTCTTTCTTGGTGTTTTAATAATGAATAGAGTCTTTTCATAATTTACTTTTTGTAATTAACTTTAGCATACTACTTTTATGAATTTTACAGTAGTGATATTTTCTGATTTTAAATTCTGGTTCTGTTTGTCTTGCCAATGAGGAAGCAAGTAACGTAGGAATTTTATTCTCTTTGCAAGGCCAAGACAGCTTGGTGATCATAAGCTGATCAAGTGATATGCCAATTTCTTCCTTGTTTTGTTTGGTTCCTTTTGCTTGAACTTCAGTCTCCACCTTTACTTAGTGATATATTTTTAACCTTGTGGTTCATAGACTGACTGAATTGTGTTTGTTTTGTTTTTTCAAGTTTTCAATTTTTAGCTTGTAGCTCTGTTGTCTATTGAATGGTTTGAGATGTATTTAGTTTTGGATTTAGTAATTGAAATCCTTTCAATTGAATATTTCAACTATGCCTAAGGTCTTGTAGATTAATTTACTGTAATCCTGCCAATGTGGGAAATGAGAAGGAAACCTCAATAGCTACAGTGTGCATGGGTTATTAGATTATAGTGTATTTTAAATGGTTATAAACTTTGCATAGAATAATAATAAATAGGTAGTCAGAAATCATTGCTCTGTGAAATTGGTGGTAAAATTATAGTTTCTGTTAAATCTAGGCAGTCTTTTAAAAATATTATGATGGACAAAAATATGAAATCTTGGTTTTTGGCTGTTTGCCGGTATCTCAACTTTGGTATGCACTGGATAGCTGATAAGTGACATTTACATCAGTGATAGTTACTGTCTGGCTTTGATATGTAGAGAAGAAAATACAGATGTTTTTGTATTGCATTAATATAAGAATATATGCCATCCTGCATAGTGTTAGTTCAGTGTTTCTTAATTTCATTGTTACAAAGTTGTTCAAAATGACTGAGCCTATTTATAGGGAGTCAGTGACTTCTAGGCATCAGAAATGAACATGAATGCTCATAGAAGAAAGTGGCATAAGCATAGGGTATGGAGCATGTGCAGAAAATGCAATAGTTATGACAGTCATTTGTATTTCCATATCGTAAGGTAGCAGCATGTATAATGAAAATTATTGGATCTTTTTATGTTCTGGCTGAATTAGTTCTTATTTTATATATTCTTCTAGTGATCCACCATCATTACCACCCAAAACTTTATTTGTTAACCGATTTTGTCCTTCATTCATAGAAGAAAGACGAAGAGGTCTAGAAGAGTTTTTAGAGAAGTATGAACCTTTTATAAATGTTTATATATATACTTTTCTTGGTATTTTTTACATTTGGATTTGTAAGCATGACTTTCTCCTTATCACTGCTTTTAAGTACTTCTATACTCAAGCCAGTTTTTTTCAACAGTTCAATTTTTTAATCCTGTGCATCACATGTTTTTAGATTAGTTTAGTAAGAAAGATATGTCAATTTTATGTTCTAAGTGTAATGTTCTTTTTATTTTGGGTTTAAATGTTTAATTTTCACTAACATCAAATCATTGATGCAGATTTGCAGTATAGGCTAACCATTATTTTCTACATCATTATAAATCATTGTAACCTTAACTGTTGAAATGCAAAATTCACCTACATTGTCTGTTAAACAAAGTGCTGTAGAATTTGACAAACATCCTAAAAATAATTCGTTTGGAAAACGATTTTTTGAATTATGATTATTTTTAATTTTCTTTTCATGCCTTAAAATTTACAGGATGTTAATGTGATTTTATATTTATTAAAGGGTCTTCATGATTCCGATTTACTTGTCTAATAAGTGTGTACACTTGTTCTTGCAAAGTACACTCACCATGAAGGATATTGAAATCTTAGTCAGTGACAAAGCTGTAAAGTTGTCTAAAGAAAACTTATCTGGCACAGACTCAGTAAATGCTTCTGTTAAAAATCCTGATGATGCATGGTAAGAACTTGTTTATTTTTCCACAGTAATCCAGATTTTAGTAAAATAAAAGTGCAAATAAGAATATTTGTTTTGTAGGGAATCTGTTGGGTTCTCATGAGATTTAAAAAAGTTGGAATGAAATTTAAAGGACTTTAAGGTGTAATCTGAGTATTGTTGATGATTTTTTTGATGAATATGTAGTGGTCATGAAAATGTTTGTTTGTCTCAAGTGTTAACCACTCTCAAAACTTTGGACATGGCTATTTGTCTTCAGATGATTATATTAGCATGCTTGGTTTGTAGAGAGACATGCTTCTCTTTGGCCAGTTGGCATTTTTATTATCCCTAATGGAAATTCTTTTCTGTCCTCTTAAAAGGCTTGCTTCATGTAACAAATATCCTGTCTTATAGCATCCACATATGCTGCACTTCTACCATGTTTAACATTATTATACCTTGCACTTATGCTTTGAATTTAATCTTGTGACAAAAGTCCTCCATCAATAAGAGGGTAATACTACCTCATCTACACTAACTTTTCTTATGCACTTGCATTTATAATAACTTTGTTATTCTTTGCAACACTGAATGACATGGATATTATTTGTTTAATATGTTAATTTTCAGTTCGCTGAGGTTTGCACTAAATAATGGCATTTGTTTTTGTGAAACTTTAAGCTTTGGTATTACTGCTTCACTTTCTTAGCACAAGTTTACAAGTTAATGTGACTTTTTTGTTTACTCCTGTATGGGTGAAGAAATTTCACCTACAGGACCAATTTCAACTACAGCTTTAGAAAAATTGTTGAATGACTTCTGATGTTAAAACTACTGTAAAGTGGGTTGTGAGTTCCATTGTGAATATTGGACTTTCTCTTCCTGTACATTCTTCAATATTGTTTCTTTACAGTTTGAAATTAGTTGGGCAGAAAGTTAATTTGGTGGCCTGTTCCCTCTTTTTGGTTTAGGAACCTCCATACTGGTCGAGGGAAAACCCTCAACCTTTCACCTTATTTTAAGACTTATCTTGCAGGTTGAATTCTTTCACCTGTAATTTCTTATGACACTTCTTAATCTTTGCTCCATGGCCTTAATCCTTGGTATAATTTGGTTTTTCTTTCTCACTTGACATTCACATTCCCACTGAGTCCTTTTTGGAACTTCTTTCCCGGAACTTTGCACGTCACCCTCTTTGCATATCTGATTTTCACCTTTCTCTTAAGAATTATTTTATCTTCCTTTTTGCCTGTGGTTATCATTCGTATATTTATACAGGTTATTCTTTTTGTAGTCTTCTCCACCATAATTACATACTTCTGTCACACTGATTCCTTCCTAATGTTTCTACTGCTTGAAGAGGTGACTGCACTTTCTCTCCTTTCTCACATTTACCTGTACTCTGGAAACCCTTTTCTTCCAGGGACTTCTTCTTCCCTTCAGGGGGCTATCAACTTCTCTAGTTGGTATACACTTTTTTTTTTAAATGTTGATGCTTGCAGACTATTTCACATTTGTTCACATCAAATTCATCACATTCTCATTCTTCAGCTGTCCATTGGATGAAATTTTCCAGACAAGAATGTGGTCTATGCCCCACATTTTCATTACTCATCTACATCAACTGTCCATTATTTAATTTACCCACCTTAGAGAGATAAATGTGGTTTTTCCTTTCCTTTTCATTGATCAGAACCTTACCCAGGTGGCTGGTGGTGCCTCTCAGAGTATGCTCACCCAAAATCTGTATAAACCAATACTTGGAACTTATTTGGCTCTCCCCTTTACATTCCATGCAAAGAGTATGCTTTAGTAAACATATAATGAGGTCTTCGATAAATGTACCCTTGCCATTGGGTGTTGCACTCTATGGATTTCTCTTTAGACACTTTCTAACAGGAGCTTATCTAAGTAAAATTTAATATTGGCATTCCACCATATCAATGTGGGATTGTATCAATACAGTGTGTAGAAGTGAGTTAATGCCCCAGAAGTTAATAGTTTCCTTCCTGAAAATGTTTTCTGTTGGAAACTTCTCTTCACATATTTGCAGCTATCTTTCCCACTTCCTGTGCTCCTTTTTTTTTCTTGCTTCACCAAAGAATGAAGTTATCATGAATGTATGTGCATAAAAGTTACTGCATATAAAGATTGTATCATTTTTTTTTATTGGTAGAGGACTTGATGTCATCATGTATCAGTGCAGTTTAAAGTGTATGAAATTAAATTACTTTGCTTCAAGACTAGTGGCATGAAAATCTTTTATGCATAACCATGAGGTAGATAGCTCTTCTATGGGTGGGGCTGTGTATCCAGTGGAAATATATTTTTAAGTAAGGAAAATATTAACTTCCAAACTTGCATTGAAGCAACCTAAGAAATCTAAAACTTACAATAACACTAAGGAGCTTGTGATTTACTATTGATTAAGTTTCTTGCAATTTTTTTAGTTTTGTTTTTTAAACTGAGAATCATTTCATACACAATTTTAATACTTGGAATCTTTTATATTCTATGATAATCTGTCATGCAGCAACTTACTGCATGTATTGTACTTTTTTGTGCATCTGTCAGGCTATTTCTCACACAACCCACCCACTAGCTACATCTTGTATCACTTAGTCTAACTTTATATTTAATTACTCTTAGCATCATAGTAAAGTGTAGTTCATCTTAGTTAATTCTTTATTGAAAATTACTTAGTTTTGTTATTGTATCATTTGATTTTCTCAACATTTCAGAATGTGTTATTTTTGAGTTAGTTGCACTAATTCTATTTTTATTTTTCTTTCTTAGCTTATCTGATTACTCATCAGAATGCACAGAACCTGACTATTCAGAGTATGATGTAGTGGACTTCTCATCTCCATTAGGGTCTCCACTTTGTATTCGAGAGGAATGTAATCAGACATCAGTTACACACAGCCACGTAACACTTGGATCACGTATAACCATCTGTACTCCTACTCTTGTTGTTCCAGATTCTTCAGACTTAGACTATGATTTCTTTCCATCACAAGCTTGTAGTGTTCCTGATATTTCTACTAATAAATTTTCACCTCCTGGAATGATAAGACTGTTACACTCAAACATGAGTGAACCATGCCTATCTAATACAGCCATTAAATTTCCTGCTGCAAGCTGTTTAAGTTCTCATTCGTTAAGCCGTAGTTTATCTAAGAAAAAAGTTTCTTTTTCTGACAATGTGACAATAGCAACAATATAAACAAAAAAAATAATAATTGACAGAGCCATTCAAAATGTAGTAAATAATTTCATATGGTCAGTCTCTCTTAAAATTAGTAATTTTTGTATATTTTGGTAATTAACATCCAGTAGACTTATGGTAATGAAAAGATAAGGAAAAACAAAATTTTATTATTTAAGTTAGAATTATAATAATAAAGTTTTTTCAACCTACTTATAAAGAATACCACAGCAGCAAGAAGTTTTGTACAGTTTATGTAGATTTTATTCTTCTTGTATGCTGAAAAAAGTTCATAAAATGAAAGATATTTTTTATTTTTAAAAATTTTCTCAGTTTTTACAAATATTATATATACTGTATCATTATGTCAGTATTTGTAATGTACATGCATATTTTAAAATAGTATTAAGCACTATTGTATTAACATCACATCTACTTAACTTTGGAAATGTGCTGCACTGTTGGTTTTTTGTTTGTTTGTTTGTTTTTTTTACTGTAATTTAGCTCTTTAAGTTACATTTAGTTAAACCTTAAAGACTTAAGGCTCCAAAGTTAAATTTGTTTCTGTTGATAGAAAACCAACATGACAAAAGATGTGTATATAATACATAAACCTTGGATATTATGTTGCATAATCACTTAAGTTTTTTAGAGATGTTTGCAATGTATAAATTTGATGAGGTTGAAGTTTGATTATATGTAGCACATCCAAACATATGTTTGGGAATCAAAATGTAATATTTCAGGTTTAAAAATAAAATGTTTATGAATATTTCAATATTTTGTACAGAGAAAAGTCCATTAGTATTAGGATGAAAAGCAATGATCAGATGGTAAAGGTAAGATACTGCATGTGTTTTAAAACTATTAAAGCACATTTTAATAATAATAATTATAATTTCAGTATTTATCATGATACAGATAATAATACTGTAATTAACAGCATATGTTGTCTTTCTTTGTTCCTGTCTTTAATGAACAATAAATATTAGAATTACCACTTGTGTTTTTCTAATGTAGTTGTATGGGGGTAACATTGTTCTTGTAGTGTAAGGTTTAGTGTTAATGTGGTGACTGTGATTCATTATGTTAAGGTTTATTTTCAAAAGGAAATGTGTAAAGCACTTATTCAAATGTTCATGAATGTGTTTTTTCACTATCAAATTGAGACAGAAGTATAACTATAAAATATTTAAAAGCTACAATAATTGGAAAATTGATGTTTGTAGTTTTTTGAAAATGTTCCAACTGCATCCTTTTTTTGTAGATAGGTTATGAGTGTATTCTGTAATGACAGAATAATCTGTTTATAGCATTTCATGAACTGATTTTATTTCATATATTTAGAAGATAGAGTAGCTACATTTTTGTTTCAAGTATGCATCTATTGTATGTTCTCTTTTCTTCTTTTTGTATTAGTAATTGATTTTGTTAATAGAGTAATCTAATCATATTTTGATTTTATAGTAGAAAGAGAGAAAATCAAAATAGTATGAATTAACATGTTCCTTCTGTATAAGAACAAATCGTTTTTTAAACTGATTTTATTTCAGTTATGTAAAATAGTTTCATACAGTTTTTATTAAAGATAAGAGTTTCTTCATCTTCTAGCATATGACCTTGATCTTTAAAGTTCTAGTTTCTGGATGATCAGTGTGAAAATAATGTAGTGAGATTAACGAAACAAAAAAAACCTAAACTAAGAAAATAATATAAATACTTATAACAAACTGTCTCAAGAGTTTTGAATGCAAAACTTCATTTTGTAGACTTTGAAGGGTTTTTATTTTTGCATTTTTTTCTTAAATTTGATTTTAGAAGATAATAGATGTTAAAACGTTTATGTATTATTCCTTAATATTATGTACTTATTACATCATTTCAGTAAGTTTTATAATCGGAACATTTGGCTATTTATATTTGTTTGGTTACAATATTTTTAATTGAATTTATTGTTCTTTTGTGGTTTAGAATTGCAAATTCTATAGAAGTTGCAAAAGATAGTTTTCTTAAGAAGCCTTCTTTAGGCATTTTTATCAAAAATATACTTTATGATACAGGGAGAAAACTGGTGTGTCATTCTCAATCACTTCATTAGACACTAATTGATTAACTCTTAAAGAGTATCTTTAGTAATAAAAGATACTGGCAGCTTTGTAATTCTATCTATAGATAGCTAAAGTTACATTCCTCGACATTTAAAACTATAAGCTGGCATTGAACTAAAATCTGTTCTTGTCTTACTTGTAGCCTTTTTTTATTAAAGTTTAGATTCAGTAACATTGAATATTTTTCTGCACTTCTTGATTTTCTAGTTCAGTTATTTTAAAGTTACCAACTGATGTTTGTTTCTTTATAACATGTTCCTCTACACAAAACTAGCAAAGTGTTCGGTAGTATTGCACCAAATTATTTTGGCTTAAAATTTCGGAAGCAGTCAATTTCACTTTTCTCTCATGCATTACCAGTAAATAATTTCACATTGTTTTTGCAGCATAATTTAGCCTTAATTGGCTTCTGGCAGTTTACTGTATGTACACCTAAGACTGAGCAGTTACCTTTGTCTAAACTGTGTTGTGTAAGCTGTGATACTTTGTGTATATTTATATGTACATGAGAGATATACAAATAAAGATTATTAATTGTACAATAACTTGATTTTTTTTAAAATAAAAGTGCGTGTCATATTTATTGGATACTTTAAAGGTAATATTTTAAAGCAACCATAACTTACTTTGAATGTTTGAGATTACTTAAACTTCAAATAGAGACACATTAACACAAAATGAAGTGCTTGTAAGATGGAGAAACGCCATCAACACTAACAGAGAAATTATCTGACTTGTTACGATAATAGTATATTTTAGAGAATATGTTTGTCCTTGGCTTATAAATGATGCATCTTAACCTGTGAAGTGATGTAGGTTGCTTAGTTATTTTTGGTTCACCAAAGGATGTTCTACCGTTAGTATAACCAAAGTTGACGTAATTTCCGATTGATCGCAAAGATTGTTTCCCTACGGGCGAAGTCACATCCATAGACAGCGCAATCTTCGGTCATTTTAAATTCACATCAGTGATGTCGACTAATCAGTAGACGCTACCTTAGACAATATGGCGCCCTCCTGTGAGTATGGCTATCTAGAATGAGATGTAGTTTTGGATAGGGGCTTGACCGTGAAAGTTTTAAACTTCTTTAACAAAAATGATTCGTTTCACTAATGTACAAATTTTGTTTATAATCTTGAACGAAACAGAACAGCAAGAGGATTTCGTAGGGTAGTTTCTTGAAGCTGTATGTATAGCAGTAAGTCTAAGATTTACAACGCTAAAATCAGAGATTCGATTTTTCTCGGTGGACACAGCAAAGAGCCCGATATGGCTTAGCTAGAGAAAATACGCATGCTATATATGTTTTTCGGCAGAAATGACCTAAGATGTATCAAAACATCTTTTACAAAAGGTTAAGATAAAACAAAAATGCACACACACATACAAATCCATTTAGCATACAAGTACTAAATGTTAAAATTCATGCAAGTTCTAAATTTAAACTGGACACTATCTACTCGTTATTTAATGGAACTTTTGTATGTATCGCAATTATACGTATATCAATACCTTTATAATAACTATTGTATCTTATATTGCATCTTGTATAAAATAAGGCAGACATACTGACATCTCAACTCAGTACCGTAAGGAACTAGATAGGAGTATGTGGAGGCAAATCAACATCCATAACATTCGGAAGTACGTATTGTCTCCTCAGAGTAAATGTAATTGTGTTAAACGTATCCTCAGCAGAATGCGATTTTACAGGATAACGCTTTTGTGGTCAGTACATTGGAATACGTTATAGCCATTTTGAGGAGATTGATTTTGCTGTTAATCTGCAGGACGATACCGAGAGTTATGATTATTTGTCTTAAAAACAGAGTTAACGTCTTCTGATCACCCTTCCCCTTGATCAGTAATTTTAAACTTACAACCCTTGTCCAGAGAGATAGACTCTAGATACACAACAATCATTAATAAAAAAAAAAAAATTAAATTTCGACTGAAAAAGCAACGCTATTTATAGATCTGATTTCAATGAGTAATTGGTGAAAAATTTGTGTATTAATCAACAAATGATGTGTTAAGGACGTGACCTTTGTACATATTGTCTCACAATTGAACTACAACTGATTTATAAAGATCTGGCATTAGTTCAAATTGCTAATCAGTTGTCGATAATAAGGTATGTTGGTTTATTGATTAAAAATAGATTATGACGCTAGAAGATGGAAATTTATAGAGGTAAAGCTGGGATAGATTATATTTGACTCATAAATGTTCAAATAAGGACTTCTGTGAACAATCTTTTTACATCATGTCCAGTATGGCGACACCTATAGGAAGGCGTGATCTCATTCAAAGCTGGCTGTATCATTACTAGGAGTTCATACAAGAAGGCTTAAGCTTTTGGGTCGAATAGCTTCAAGATTATCATGTCCAGAGAAGATAACCGAAGTTGGTATAATCACTATACTGTCTTAGTTAAGCTGAAATGGTATTGTGTAGCCTCTGTGATGCCGTGCGATACACAAATGTAGCGTCACTTGGCCTTATTTCCATCAAGAAGTTAGGAACGCAAGACAAAACTGACCACGTCCTCAGATTATACTACTTACAATATTTTCTGTTTCATTAATCGCACAGTTGAGAGAAAAAAATATTTTGAAAAATTATGGAAAATTTATTTTTTATTACAACAAAAATGTTAATTATTCGTTCGCATTATACTCTTTGTAAGTTCATTATATTACACGGATTCCATCATGCCAAAAACAGATCTCATCTGACATAAAACGTGATAGTCATCATGTTGGTTTTTTTTTTACTTTTCCGCAGAACTACACGAGGGCTATCTGCGCTAGCCGTCCCTAATTTAGCAGTGTAAGACTAAAGGGAAGGTAGCTAATCATCACCACCCACCGCCAACTCTTGGGCTACTTTTACCAACGAATAGTGGAATTGACCGTCACATTATAATGCTCCGACGGCTGAAAGGGCGAGCATGTTTCGAACCACCCTGTTGGAATAATGTCTTATAAAGGAAAAAGGATTAGATAACACGAAGTTCTTTCCTAAAGTTTATAAACAAGGAAACTGTTATACACACGTGATAAGAAAATTTGTAAAATTGAACATGAAATAAAACGCACAATATTTTAATCAAATCGAGAAAAACACCAATCCAACATTTTGCAAAAAAAAAAAAAAGCCAAACGCACGTACTCTAAGGAATAATTTTTCAAACAAATGACCCTTTAAAAGTTAAAAAATTGTCAAATGAGAAAAGGGGAAAAAACGTAAAACGAAAAATTAGATAAAGACGTATTTATTACGACACAAATAGCTGTCAGATACATATAAAATCCACGACATAGTAATTTCTATAAAAGTAAAGCAAAAATACTTCCAAACTGGGGAAGTAGAAACAAATATAAGAGAACAGAATATTACATCTTTATTTGAAGCAATTATATGGTCTTTTCTTTTATTAGCTGACAAAAGGCCTCGTCGGAACTGGATATGGCGGATATAATGTCGTTGACGTGTTATAATATATTCATTCCTCTATTCTTTCACCCATAAGTTCTAAGAATGTAATATCATGTTGGGATTTTTTTCGTTTTTATCGACCCATAGTGACGCTTTTATAGTCGGCTGCGAATGTGGAGGGTGTACTTTGTCATAATCAAAAATCACTGAGAGGTGGTAGCCAGCATATGATGTAGCTAATTGTCCTCGGGGCTCTAAGACAGGAAATACTTCACATTTTGTATAGTGCGTATATCTGTAAAAGTATTTTTGCAATAATTTCTTAAAAACTTTAAACAGTGGTGTAGACACTTCACGGAAGAAAACAAAAAGAATCACGTAAGGGAATCTGCCAGATTGCAAGCTGAAATATTTTGGTTTTCTTCTAAAGAAAATTGTCCTGGATGTAGATATTCATCTATCCAAAACTGGTAAGGATGATTGGCATGTGCTAGTTGTTATCAGTCAATTCACCATCGGTTAACAAGTCCTCTACAGGTGTGTTGGACGAACAACTGATATCATGTTTTGAAATACCTACAGATATCACACAAATCAAGTAGTTAATTCCAATAGTTAGTTATCTGCCTGATTGTGCCGAGCATTAGGTATGATGAAAACAAAATTTTCCATATGGTTTTCAGTATAATTGTTTTATTTACTGACTTTGTGAATCCTGACCAAAATGATTGGGATAAACACTGATTGTATTTCATTACAGCATACCAGGCATCTGAGCGACACACAACTGACTGCTATCTAGATCTTCTAATGTTTAGACGTGATGTACAGTGGACTTGATGTTTTACCCACTGCAAATGTGCTATAATTTGCCCACAGAATACGTATAATAGAAACATTTTGCAACATTTGATGTGCATGTACTAATGTATCAGCAAATGGGTAGAGTAGCTCTGACACAAAGGAAATGTTATGCCTAAACATCAATGAAACAAAATTAAAATTGATCAATTGTCTTTGATTATGGCATTCACTTTAAATAAATAAGCAATGAGATTCTGAATCGACCGGCCCATATCTTATTTGTTGACAGCTCAATGAAATAGATTATGAATTTTTGGTTATTGCATGACATGCATCAAACACATTTACTAGATTAAACTCTACAAAACCAGAAACCCTTTAGAGAAGACACTGACAATGACCACTTAATCATTATGGCTAAATTTAATGGCTATAAATGACCACTTACTTAATATGGTCGTGTTTAGTGCTTGACCTGCACTGAGGATGGTCAATTGATTGAAAATAAATAAATAATTAAAAAACAAATTATATTAATTATACTAATAATATTAGCTCAGTTAGTAAATTATTAAGTAATTAAATAGAATAAAATAAATTAATAACCAATTAACACGTACACACGTAACTCCAACAGGTGTGGGTTTTTTGTCTGGCTTAGACAGAGAAAAACAACTTTGACCTTAAAAGACACACCAATGTTCTGTCAAAATATATAGTATGTTACACCAAATAAAACTACTTCGTTATCATTATAAATCACTTTTACCAATTTGTTATAAGATTTTTGGACTTGTAACTGATGACTATATTGAACATGGGCATTAGAGGAAGACAAGCAAGCACAAAGATTATTAGAAGTGGAAGAAATATTTAAAAAAAAATGGATCTGTAAGAATGAGTGCACCAGCAAGTGAGGAAACAATGGAGGAATAGATATGGCTTAATAAAACTTCTTTACATTCTCACAAGAGAACGTGTCCATGCTTACGTCACTAATTCTTATTGTTTTTTAATTTTGCCCAAAGCTACTCGAGGGCTATCTGCGCTCGCTAATTCTTTCTATCATATATACAATAAGTCAAATGAATTAAACATATCCAATTTAGTTATGCTTTTTATAGAATGAATAGAAATTTCTGTGAATTGAATTACTGGAAACGATACACGTACCATAAAGCCTGTTTATACGACACCAGAAAAAATAAGATATTCGCGTGGACCCATAACTTGTATGTTCTTTTCTTTACAACTTGTCCCTTCTTTTGAAATTGCATGAGAGAGCAACAAGATTTCGTACATCAGGTGTACAGGTGAATTAAAATAGAAATATTAAAAAAAATCTTAAAAAGTTTCTCTGTATCAACGTCACGGATTCAACGGATTCATTGCTGTCTACACAAAAGTAGAATAACCACAGATGTGCTTTAATGAATGATTATAAAGTGCATGAGTTGTATAATACCATAAGCACAAAAAAAACTAAGTAGACCTGGACGGAATGTAAGGTTGTACAGAGTTTTATTACCAGATGCCCATTCCTATTTCGTTTCCTCGGCAGTATTTTTTTCATATTTATGTGTGATTTTTATGTTATTAGTGATTGTGTGACCGACAAATTAATGAACCAAGCTACAATTTCGATAATAAATAATACATAAAAATATATTTAAAAACCAGATTAATAGAGCTGAAAATAAATTAAATGAGAACATTAAGTGCTTTATTTTAAAAAAATGGAATACAAGTTATTGTAGCATACTGATTGAATACCTAATACTTGCTGTCTAATTAACTCTGTAAGCCATGTTTGTCAGTAACCCCCTGTCTCCTCAGACGTACACAGATTTCGTCGACAGAGGTCTTAAGAATAATGTTATCTCAATTGACAGCTAATCGCATATCAGGTGTTTTATATTTAAGATGTATAACAGCGGGGTTCAACAGTTCTTTTATAATAGCCAACATTGTGGAGAACGTGTTGACATTTTCAGCACATGACAAAAATATTAAGTGTGTTTTTATATTAGGTTGAGGAATAATTCGTGAGCGTTTTTAAATAATTTCATTCAAGCATTACATGCAAGACTATACAATACTTCAATGCATGAACACATTACACCCAAAACATTTATTATGATACTCTATTTCATGTAATACCTTGGTATATAGTATGCATTGTTTTAAACGAAATTGCAAGAAATTAAATGCGAAAAGCAGATGGTGTCGAAAATGCTCGATTTTGTCCACTTGACATTCCATTTAATGAGCTGAAAATGAAAGCAAAAATTAAAGACATATGAAAATCAAACACACCATCTATTAGAGCAAAAAATTATCTACCAAATGACATGAAATATTTTGCGAAAGCGTTTCATTTATGAATATATTTTTAACTTGAAAAAACGCTTACGAATTATTCCTCAACCCAATAGATATAAAGGGGTAGTAAAATTCACAATAATGTTTTTGATTATTTATTTATAGAATTAATTATATTTAAAACAAATAGGTGGTAGAAGTAAAGCACCAATTCGCCACAGGTGTGTGTGTGTATGTGTGTTTTTTCTAGCAAAGCCACATCAGACTATCTGTTGAGCCCACCGAGGGAAATCGAATCCCTGATTTTAGTATTGTAAATCCAAAGATATACCGCTGTACTAGCGGGGGGGGGGGGTCAATAGCCATTTTGCCACATGTGGCGACCGTGTTGGACACCATAGATCCATAATATTTTTTAAAATAAAGTTAATAATAATTTGGCTCGACATGGCCAGGTGGTTAAGGCACTTGACTCGTAATCTAAGGGTCACGGGTTCGATTCCTCGTCGTACCAAACATGATCGCCCTTTCAGTTGTGGTAGCGTTATAATATTGATAGAAGAGTAGCCAAAGAGGAGGTAGTGGGTGGTGATGTCTAGCTGCCTTCCCTCTTGTCTTACACTGCTAAATTAGGGACGGCTAGCGCAGATAGCTCTCATGTAGCTATGTGCGAAATTTAAAAACAAACAATAAAAAACTTACATATAAATGGAGTAAAAAATAGTCTAACTTTCGAACTACAGGATAAATATCTAAATGTCTAACAAAAAGCTAGATAGTTTTATTGACTGTTAGATAATGTTTGGGGCTATCCGAAATATCAAATAGGTACTCTCATGTATATATATTTTTATTTTCTATACTACAGACCGAAATTCGTTTTTAATTAATCGAGAGATGTCGCTAAAGCTACTTGATATATCTCGCAACTGGTCTGTATGGTATATTATAGCGGTATAGGGTTAGATTAGTTGTCTGAAGCAGGATATTAATATCCTTTAATACCCTAGTGTAGGAAAGTTTCTCTCTGTTAAAAATAAAATCTCTTTCATGGTTTTTGTTATTTTTTTAGATTAATTATAAAATCAACTTTGCTGTTATGTTTGGGATATGGTCAAGAATATATGTGTTCTAGCATAATATTTTAACTAGTTGCAGTACTAGTTATATGGAAAGGTGTATGGTAGTGTTGGGAAATGTTAACAAACGAAACTTATTAAAGGTTATGTTAATGCACTTTGGATGTTAGAAACGATTATAAAGAACACGACCACGAAGATTAGAAGAAAATTTTAGCACTGTACCTCTTATTAATGCTAGTAGGTACTTTAGATGTGGAAGTTCAGGCTTTTTAAGAATTTGATCAATTGATGAATATTTAATATTAGAGGAAAATTTAATTAGGGATCCTCTTGACAGTTTTGTTTCAAGTGAAAATGCTAAAGATTTATTTTTAGCTTAAAGATTAATAAAATTTTTTACTGTATATCTTATTTTATTTCACATTAAACCATGGGCCTGGTTAGGGCAGTTGACTTGTAATCTGAGGGTTGTGGGTTTGAATCCCCATCACATCAAACATACTTGTCCTTTCAGCTGTGGAGGCATTATAAAGTAATGGTGAATCCCACTATTCATTGGTAAGAGTAGTCCAAGAGATGAAAGTGGATGGCAATGACTGTCTTTCCTCTAATCTTACACTGCTAAATTAGGGATGGCTAGTGCAGATAGCCCTCATGTAGCTTTGTGCAAAATTCAAAATAAACATAAAACTGCTGTTGTTTGTAAGCTCAACCACAAGTAAAAAATTGTAATGATTGTTGTTTGTAAGTTATAAGTACTAGTTCTATAAATACTACTTGTAGTTTACATACAATTATGGTTACAGTTTTTTTTTCATTTATGGATGATATATACAAACCCCAGTGGTCTTGTGTGAAATAAAGTAAGGAAATATAGAGTAATTTATTTTATAAATCTTTAAAGAAGATCCTTGGCATTTTCACATGAAGTAAAAGATCTTTAGTTCAGTTTTGCACTCGTATAAAATATTCATAAAATAAAAAGAGTCTGGATTTTCACACCTACATATAAAGATTTTCACTTTTTAATTGATTTGTGATTAAAGTGCTCTTGAAGTATATAATTAGTTGGTTAATGTGTATGTAATATGCATGATAACTTCTCAGACAAGCTCTCTTGGATAATTTTGAAATATTATTTAGATTGTATTTAAATAATTTCATTTCTTTACTATTATGTAAGGTACTGTAGTCTGTATGTATTTGTATCAATTATGGTTTGTATAATTGTTTGTTAATATTTTAGGACTGAAAATGGCTGACAGTGCATTTGGAAAGCAGTCCAAGCTCAACTCTGTTCCATGGAAGTATTGCTCAGTGTCATATAAAAACAGAAATCTTCTGGTGAAGTTTGAAATTTTTGAAACATCTTACAAACTTTTGGTTACGGATTTGGTTCATATTTATTCAGAACAACTTTTGAAAACAGACTTGCTTTCTAGAACCCAGGTAATTTATTAAAACGTGTGAATGAATTACATACAAGAACAGCAGGTCTTTGTAAAGCTACATTGTATTGAGGTGTGTCATATGTTATGACTATGTGTTGTGTAGAAGTACTTATTTTTGTATAATACATATCTAATGTATTCATACTTTTTTCTTACCAAACAAATACTAGTTTCTGAACATCATGGGAAAACGGCTATCAAATTAACTTTTGACATACATTTTTTGACCATGCACACTTATTAAATGAAGTACTACTAAATAAACTAAGTAATGTGTAAATAAATATTACTTGATTACAGGTTTTTAGATATATAAATTTAAAACTCTTATTTATTGTAATTATAAAAGGAGAGAAAATATTTGACAAGTACAATTTTAATAATAAATTTTCTATAAGATGATTTTGAGTAAATTGCATATAAATGTGAAGTGTATTTTTTGTTTTATAACTTTCTATAAAAACTAAATCTTTTTGTTTTGATATTTTATCTTTAACATAGAAGTTAAACCCAAAAATTGAGGTTCCGACCAGTCGTTTACTGCAAGAGATTGAAAGTATTTTGTCAGAAGCCTCATCGTGGAATGCAGGCAAGATGCATTATTTGGTTGAAGTTAGAGAAGCTGTTGAAGCACCTGTTTTAAAAGTAGAGTCACACTTTGCTGGGGTACCATTTTTATGGGAATTTTATCTACAGCCTGAACATGCAGAACAAGTAAGCCAACTGTGTTGCACCATATTTTGTATGTAAAGTATAGACAATACATTTCAAAATTAAATATTAATTAATGAGCAAATTAACTTATGCATGTTAAAAATTTAAGCTCAAATATTATAATGTATTTGAAATTAAAATTCATATCTTCATGATATTTATTTCTCTTTTTTGGAGATTTCATTTACATCCTCAATCTACACAAAGTAAGTTAAAGGTAGAAAAGTAGTTGTTAATTATCCAAGTTGGGTGAAAACTTCCTACTCTCTACACTTTTCTCATCAGCAGTTTGAAGTATTGAAAGTAGCATATTAACATACATGAATTTAACATTTAGGCAACATGACAGAAAAGTCAACTGTATTAATTTTTTGCACAGTAATCCTGGTTAGTTTTTCATGACTGCAATGCAAGAAGATATTAAGCAGTTAAATGCAACGAGGAAAATCTTTCAAATACTAAATACCCAGTAATCCAGAAAATATGAGGAACATAAAAAAAGCATTCCAATACTTAAAGAAGCTACCTATAAGAAAATTCCTCAAACATCTGAGAATGTCGTTGAATAATTGAAATAAGTTTCTAACTTTACTGTACTCCATAGGAAAACAAGCTTCTGCTCATAGCATATTTCTAGTAGTCCATCTCTTCACTTTGTTCAGATAGTTATAATCAAACTACATTTATAACACTGAAAGTAATTTGTTTGTCAATTTAGTATGTTTAATCTCAGGTCTCAGCTTGTGAATGAACAAATTCTCTTTCATGCAGAGACTTTGTTCATCATTGGGCATTACTAATATCTTAAACCAGTTAGAATGGATAACAGTGTCACATTCTCTTAGGGTATGCTCAAGTACACTTCACTTAATAAGGGATCCTTAAGATAGAATTTTCTTTCATTTGCATTAATGTTCTAGTGAATTCAACATAGCAAGATTACAGTCATTGATTACACAGGAATATGATCCTTAAATAAAATTAAAAATGGCAATTAGATTTAAACACATATCGCTGCTGTATCTTTGAATAACATTTTAAACTAATTTTTAATAATTAAAGACTGTTTAACTGTGAATGGTAAACTGATGACAACAGGATATTTTCAGACTTCAGATATACATAATTTACTAACATGTTTAAGTAATTATGAAGTATTCTATCTATGACATAAATAGGACAAGAATTGTTTAATGTTATCAAATTCTTTACATGAAAATAATTTTTCTATTCATACATAGATAGAACATTTCATAATTATTTAAAGAAGCAAAGAGTTTCTAAATCAGAGACATGTTATGTATCTAAATGTCCAGTCGCTTTCAGTTTACCAAATATGAATAATCATTGTTTAATTTATAAATGAATTAACACATGTCATTTGAAGAATGTATCTGTAGATAAACTGATATGTGTGATTAAACTTAGAATTGGCTCCTTTCAAAAAGTTAATACCACCATCCAATTTAGAAATGCACTATTTGAAACATTTTTCCAGTTCATTTATATAGATAATGAACAGTAAGGAGACCCTATTAATCTAATTTCTAAATTCCAAATAATGTCATTTATTGCCATCTATTTTTTTTCTAAGTCAGTTTTTATTCAATTTGTTTTTTGTTTTTTCTTTAGTCACGTAAGCATCAAACTTATTGTTCAATATGCTGTGAGGCACCTTTTCAAAGAATTTTTGAAAGTCATTATACTTAACTTATACCAGAGTACCCATGTCCAAAAACACAGAAGATGTATACAAAAATTTCAACATATTTGTAAGGCAAGAAATAAGTTTCTGAAGTAGTGCTGGAAATTGTTAATTGAATATTAACTTTCCAAGCACTTTTACAGCAATCTTCAGATAAAGGATTAGGAAACTAAACAATGAAAATCAAACTACAAGATTTATAGCTTTGCATATCCTCTTTAGACCCTTGTTTTTTTTTTAAGAACTTCAATTTAGTAAGAATTTCAAGGGCTTGAGTTAAATTTATTTAGGAACAGGATCTTTATTCTGTAGAAGTTTTTTATATATTTTATACAATAGCTCCTTCATTAGTATATGCATAACTTAGGGAAAGTTGACCTAACTTGTAAAGAAACTGTCTGGATCTCTGTTTAAGTTTATAAAGGTTGTACTTATTACCTTTATCGTTATTAACATTAACATCTATAAAGGGAAAAAAAACTAAAAAAAGTTTTTTTAGTAGAAGCCTGTGCCAAAAACTGTAAACACAAGAATCAAGTCTCATTTAGGTTTTCAGCTTCTTAGAATAAGAGCAGCAAGAACTTGTTCGTGTTGTAACTGGAGATGTAATTTTCATATATGCACTAACTCTGTAGGTTAGATGATTCAAATAAACTACACACACACACACGTCTGTGTAACTACATGTATCAGATTATGACTAAACCTTCTCATATTGTACATTTGTTACTGTGTTAAACTTGTAATAAAGTTTAAAAATGGGTTTAATCTCATATCATGTTATATCTTCTTATTGTTTTCATTCTAACCACATGACTAGAAATAAAGATATAAACCTTGAAGTTACTGAATTCTTACCTGACTGAACTAATCATTTGGCTTTAATGTATTTAGATTACTTTGGTACTATGGGACTCTATACTATGAAAATAAAAATAAAAAAATAAACCAATAAAAGTGGAAAAATATGAGCAAACATGCTTACTTTTTTTTGTATACCATTTAGCTTTTTAATGCCACATGTTTATGTTCAGTATAAATATACAGTAACTTCAACTTAGTTCTTTGTCCATATCTGTCTAAATACAAAACTCTTGTGGTACATGTTTACAGAGGAATCTTTGTAGTCATTAAGAAGTGCAACTTGAGGGCATAGTGGTAAATGAAATATGCAATAGTATATTTGGGATGATGCTGCAAATTATTGGACAGATGTACAAATTAATGGAGGAAAGATCCTCCCTCACTCAATATATCCTGACATCTTTGAAAAATAACATTCAATGTTGGAAGCATTCCCACTTATAATGACATTATAGGCTACATTTTGTTCTGTAAGCCATTCATTTAGTTTTATGGGTGAAAGTTTATAAACAAGAAATGTAGTACAACATTTTTATTTATGTCTAATGAATTACTGATGTTGTGTGTAGAAACAGTTTATTTTGAACTTCAATAATTTCAATTTCTTTTTGTTTTTTACAACAGTTCAACAAACATGTTGTGTTTCCCCTAATGTATATGATTGCTGAACTACAAAGACAACAAAGAGAACTTATTGCAAGATTGAAGAGCAAAGATGCTGAAATAGATAATTATAAAGCCAGTGGAGCAACAGTTTCACGAAGTGAGCAGTAATGTAAATTTGGTAATAAGCTTTCTGGAGTGTTTCCCTAAATTTTTTCAGACTTATAAAATTTTTGTTATGAGTATATAGATTTTATAGCAAAAAGGTATCTAAATTTGGATTTTACCATTAAATATGGTATTGTAGTTTTATACTGAGATAAATATATTTTTCTACTACCTTTTCCCATCAAAATCTAAACATCTGTGTAATTTAAACATTTGTCTACTTCACCACCTAACTCATATGTCTGTTATTTCTATTTATCTGGAAGTGCTTTATCTTCATTCTTTGTTTAACTCGAAGATAAACTGTATGTTTACTGACATTTTGCAAATGTACATGTTTTGAGAGACCTTGTACACTTTTCATGTATAGAAAACTCACTTTGTGCAGTACTGACCTTATTTTGTGTGATTGATAAACATGGTTAATACTGCACTTAGATATTTTTAGACATTTCTCATTGATAATGGTGGTGGTGATTTTTTTTTCTCCAATAATATTGCAATGCCCACAGATTAAACTCTATTTTCAATTGGGACACTCAGTGATGTGATAGCATATGCACTTTAAGAGAGAGATTATTGATGCTGTATAAATTATGTTATACCTTCTCAGTCTGGAACAGAATATCTAAAGTGTTTTTTCTCAGGTAATTTCTACAGAATTTTTTTCTAAAACTTCTTCAGAGAAGGTGTATTCCATGTCTAGTGCAATATTTTTGTTTTGTGAGGATAAATTGACTTCCTCCATCTTTTCTCTATAACTTGGTTGAAACAGATCTTATGTTTTAAATTCCATAATGTTTTGATGTTGTATCTTTTTTTTTTCTAATTTGCTGCAAGTGTACTCAAGGGCTGTTTGGATTATTTATCACTGATTTTAAAGAGATAAACTAAATGGAAGGCAGTAGGTTAACACTACTTACTGCCAACTGTTGGGTTACTTTTTATCATCAAATAATGGAATTGATCATCACATTAGAACATTTCTACAGCTGAAATGGCAAACATAATTAGTGACATGTTTCAATCCTTTGACCCTCAGGTTGTGAGCCTAGCATTGTAATCATCTTTCTGTTGGAATCTAGTTATCAGAGGGGCTAATTTTATCTGTTGGGAATCTGATGTGGAGGATTATATCACAATTGCCATGGTTTCTTCTCTTTCTCTCTACCAATGATTGGCAGTGTACAGATGGCCCATTATGTAGCTTTGTGTTTATTAATAAACAAAACAATTTTATATGCTTTCCCTCAGGGCTACATAATTATATATTAAATTAAAAAATAAAGATGGATTTTCTCAAATAAAAGTTTTTGATATAATTTAGTTATGTAAAATGTTGTGAAATTAAATCATTTAGAATTATATTTAATATTTTGTGATTACAAAAAGCTTAAAGTAAGTATTGATATTTATAGAAAGATGTACAAATGATGTTAAATCTTGGAAAGTGTCTAAGATGCACAATTTGTATAAAAGCTGAGAAACAAGCCTTGGATGTAGCTATGAAAAAGTTAACTGTAGAAGCTTTATTTACAAGATGTTGACTTTATGGAGCATAAGAATTTATAGATGGCATTTTCACCATGTGTTTCAGTATTACCTATTGGAATAAATTTTGTAATGTCAGATTTTGCTCACTAATTTTCTTTTTTATGAACTGAGAACAAATTTTTTAAATTTCATCAAATATATTACACACACATTTCAAACTAACTTCTTTTATAGCATTCTATTCTTTATGAATACCTGTTTTTTTTTAATATTTTTATGGAGCCACATATGGTCTAGTGGTTAGTGTGTGAATTAAAGGATTCATGATTTGCTTATAAGAATGATGATCAAATCCTACTATTCAATTAAAGTAGTTGAGGAAGTAGCATTGACAGAGCTAGGTGATTTAACTGATATCTGTGAACAGCTATTATACTGATTAGTGTCACATAAGGTACTTGATTAATCAAAGCTGTGATTAATTGATTAATCAAAATTAGTATTTCCAGTTATTACTGTTTTTGATTATTCCAACAGTTGATTAATTGAAATTACAATTAAATCAGTTGTCCAAGTAATTGAAATAGTGCTATTACGTTTGTTTAAAACACAAAGTTACGCAATGGGCTATTTATGCTGTCCAATTTTAGCCTTAAATTTTATTTTTAATATGAAATTTATTCAGCATTGGTGATTTAATTTGAGTGTCTTTGGTTTGATGTACATTGGTATTGAACCTTCTCACCTTATCTTTATTATAGCTACCTGTCACTAATTTAGGACTGCTGACTACAGAAAAAGCAACTGGCTGGCAGCACTCTTCACCATTTTTTTTATTGTTACTTTATTTTTATTTTGTTAACTGCTAATTAAAGGAAAGGCAATTGGCTGGGAACTCTACTGTCAAATTTACTGAGACTATCAACAGATTTAGTAAATATCTTTTATCATTCAGCTCTAGGCTCTGGTGCTATTGACTAGCTGTCTTCTCTCTAGTTTGTCATTAGAAAATTAGGGCAAGCTATACCCTTATAACCCTTATGTGGTTTTGCCTGAAACTTTCAAGGAAAAAGAATTATCATTATAATTTCTTTTCAGTGTGTGAATTATGATGCTTTGAGCAGTTGAAAAACACTAACAGTTAAATGTACATGTTTTTTCGTTAAAGAAATAACTATATAAGATTGTTTTTTTTATATTCATATTCTGTTATGTTCGCTATTTTTGCATCTCTGTTTTATTTGCCTGCTTGCATAGATTTATCAGGAAAAAAAAATCAGTTCTAATCAACCATTTCCCATGGCTTAGCTAAAATGTATTGTGGTTTTGCAGGAAAGAAATATTCTTTGAGTGGCTCTAAAAACTGTATAATCACTGTATATTAGTGGATGTAACTGCTCTTATATTAAGATAATGTTGTTTTTGAAATATCTAAAGCTATATTCCAATACATCTCCACTCACAAAATAGCTTTTCTTCACTAGCACTGCCCTATGTCAGTGCAAATTTTCAATGTATGCCAATCGTCTTCTTTTACCCACTTCTGCATATCTACATACAAATAACTACAACAGCTCTTCACCAAAAGGAGTGCAACACCACTCTTATCATAATCAGTGACTTCTTTACATGTACACTCATTAATCAGTTCTTGATTGCCAATAATACTATACAGACATGCTAGTTTTTGCTTGTGGATTTGTTGACATTTTTTGTTATACTACCAACTTAATTTTTCTTGATTTCTTATTTAAAATTTGACATTTAGGTATTGTGAAATGTTGCTTTTTATTCTCTAACTTTTTCAGGATATTTTTTGCTGTTGTATTGTGGATCCCATTCTGTTACAAGTGTGGCTGATTAGGTACACTTAAAAAAAAAATTGCACTGTTTGTCCTATAACCATGTTTAATATCAATTATGTTTTAACCCTTTCTGCTCCCCCTCAATGTGGATTTTCCTGTATTTTGTGAGGGGACCTCCCAAAGAAGTTTCTGTTCTTTCATTTTACCTCCTTTTGGATCTAAACATCCACCTATGTGTTTGCCGTGCATGGCGACCTATGAAGGGGAGGAGAGGATCCTGGTGGTTGAGGGGTCCAACCCTAACACACCCCTTTGGCCTTGAATTCCTATTGACAGGTGGTCTTGGGGTGTTCCTCCCAGGGTCAGGTGGCTTGTCCAATTGGGCTAGGGTCAACTAAGTACCACTGTTGGATGTTCACAATGGATATTGTGGACAATTTATCTGATGCTGGTATGTAAGTATAGTGCTCACGAAACTCTGGCATTGCTGCAGTGTCCTTATTTGGCACTGTTGTGCATCCACTGGTGGGTGGGGTCAGTGAGCACTGAAACATTCTCTCTTTATTATGGATCCATCTAATCAAATTTAAAAAAATAATAGCAAAAAAAACAGACCATTGGTAAATGACGATGTCTTGAAGATTCTGAACAGCAATTTTCAACTTCTTCAATGCCTGTACCTCATTTTTTTTTATACTACATTCTCTTTCAGACAAATATTTAGGGCAAATGTTTTCCGTTTTTATTCAGAGGGGACTAGAGAGACTTGCTGGCTCTCCTAAGTTAGTCAAAAAGCTTTGTTCTGGTGACATTGGTGGAAACATTCACTTCTAAACACATGAACTCATTTTGCATAGAAAGGCCACTGGAGATATACCCATTGAGGTTACTCCTAATGCTACTTTGAATTCATCATGAGGAGTTGTTGCTGAGAGGAATTTGAAGAACATCCCTGAGTCAGATATCCTCGTTGGTTTCACCACCCAAGGAGTTCTACAGTGAGGCGTATCTCCACTCACAATGATGGAATTATGATGCTGACCAATTTCCTAATTTTGACATTTACATCACCATGTCCACATGCCACCATCAAGGCAGGTTATCTTAATTGCAAGGTACATCCATTTATTTGGAAGCCTCTCGGATGTTTCCAATGTCAACAGCTCAGTCACTCAAAGACATCATGTTGTGGTTCCTTGAAATGTGCTCATTGCAGTGGCAAGGACCAATGATGTTTATGAGTGTGAAATAGACCCTCATTGCATTAATTTTAGTGGTTCTCACTGATCTTTCTTTTGTTCATGCTCTGGGTGGGTGGAAGAAAAAGAGGTACAGCATTTGAAAATGATTCACAATGTTTCTTACCCAGAGGCTTGAATGTTACAGTCCACCACTCCATCTCAGACATATGCTGCTGCACTTTTTTCCACTGCTACAGTGGGAGTGTAGACTGATCTTTCCATGAATCCAAAAGAATTGTTCTCAAACCATGTGGAAAGTCCTTTGGCCTCCATGGTTAAGAAAGTTGAAGAATCAGTGTCAACACCCAACTCTGTCCCTACCATTCCTTCCAGCAGATCCCTGGATTCACTTCTTTTGGTTCTGTGTTCTGGTGTTTCCTCTGGTCCATCTTCTTCTCCAGCCCCAAGATGCAGAATGATCTTTCGTTCATGCCCTCAGTCACTGGAATCTTCTTTCAACAACATAGACGTACTCAATCAATCCAGGGCAGGATCCGTGGAGGATGATAGACCTCCCTCAAATGAAGAAAATCAAGAAAAAATATGTGGTCAAAAAAAGATAGGCTCTCCACCCAGTTCTCCTATACATAAGTTAAAATGGCCTTGTTGATACAGTGAAACTGTCAAAGTTTATATTCTAATCTGAATTACATCAAAGCACTGATTGATTCTTACCATCCTGTATGTCTTTCCTTACAGGAAACATTTCTGAAATCTGCTGATACAGTCACCTTTCGGCAGTTTTCTTTGTACAGAAATGACAAATTGTGTGATTGACAAGTGCATGGAGGTGTGGTACTGCTGGTCAATCAGCATGTGCCTACCCTGGCTTTGCCACTTGACACGCCCTTGGTGGCCGTAATCATACATGTTTCCTTGGGTCATACCATCACTGTTTGTTTTCTCTTCCTGTTTCCTGGAGAGATCTATGATCAATCAGACCTTGATGCTCTTGTTGAACTGTTGCTATCTCCATTTTTAATCCTGAGGGACTTTAATGGACATAATCCCTTCTGGGGAGGTGCTGAGGCATCACTCCTGAGAGCGTACTCTCAGTTCACAACCTTGTTTCTCTTCAATACTGGTGTTTATACATATTTTCATGCACCTAATCAGTCTTTTACTGCTATTGATCTCTCAGTCTACTCCCCTTCACTTTTCTCCTACCTTTCATAGAGGGATGATAGTAGCCCACAGAGCAGTGATAATTTTCCTATTATGTTGAGAAAGACTGGCTATGGTCGATGCCATCTGCCCTGCATGCTGTGGTGAAAGCTGGCTTAAGGCAATTGACTCTCTATCACTACTCTTGTGGAACTTGATCCTGCCATCATCTGTAAGCCATCGATAGACAACAGCAGTGATTGACTGTATTATCCTAGCAGCAGCTAATTGTATTTCTAAAACCTCAACAAGGTTTTCCTGATATCCTCATCTGTGATGGAATCTTGCCTACCACATGGCATGGAAGGCTCAAAACTGGTCTGGAATGCCTTTCATGGTTCCCACACTTTCGAACTGCATTGCTTTACAGCAAGCCCATGCAGGTAATACATCATATCCAGAAGGAATCTTGGATTAAGTTCACAATCAGCATCTCTTCTACTACTAGTTGCAAACTCATATGGGACAAGATTAGGAATGCCAGTGGGCAGTGTAATTCTGTCCCCCCTTTTGATCTTTCTCTTTGGCCAGGAAGTTATTTATGCTCAGAGCATTGTCAATACTTTTGGCAAAAGCTTTAGCCAGGTATCTAGCACTTCTGTGTCATATTCCACCTTCTTAGCCATCAAGACTCAGGCAGAGTGATCGGCTCTTTCTTCTTGAGCTGATCATTTAAATGACTGTAACTGCCCATTTACACTGGTTGGACCTAATGATATAAACTACCACTTCTTCTGGTTGTTTTTAATTGGATCTAGCAGGGCAATGTTTTTCCTGATACCTAGCGCTAGGCTATTGTCCTAGCTTTCTCTAAGTCTGAGAAGGATTCCAAGATTCCTGCAAACTACTGTCCAGCTGCTTTGACAAGCTGTCTCTGTAAGACCATAGAGAGGATGGTTAATGCCCACCCAGTTTGGATTTCGACAACAGCGCTTCTCTGTGGACCACCTGATTTGACTTGAAACATCGATCAGAAAAGTCTTTCTCAAGTGACAACATCTTGTGTCAATGATCTTTGATCTTGAGAAGGCTTATAGTACTGTGGAGATAGGGCATTTTACAAGACATTCACCTGCATGGGTAGAGTGGCCATTTGCTCATTTTTATTTAAAAAATGTTAATGGGCAGGTGATTCCAAGTTTGTGAAAGTTCAACACTTTCTCGTTCTTTCCTACAGGAACTTGGAGTCCCTCAGGGTGTGTCTTGAGTGTGACACTTTTCAGTATAAAGATTAATGACATCACTGGACAACTACTGTTATAAATTGGTTGTATGTCAACGACTTTCACATCTCATGTCAGTTGTTGAACTTGAGATTTATTGAGCAGCAGCTACAGGCTGTTCTCAATCGTTTACTGAAGTGGATCACAGCAAATGATTTTAATGTTTCTCTCTCCAAAACCACTTGCATGCACTTTTGCTGCCAATGAGGTATTCACTCCAATCCTGAACTCTATGTCAGTGAAGTTGTGCTTCTCGTGGTCTCTGAGACAAAGTTCTTAGAACTTATCTTTGACCTTAAGCTGACCTTTATACCACATATAAGGCAGCTACGAGCCAAATGTTCAAGAGCACTGAACATTCTCTGTATCTACTCTTTCACCACTTTGGGAGCAGATCAATGTTTTATGCTAAAGATATGTCGTGCTCTCATTTGATTGAAACTGGACTGTGGGTTTCTGGTCTATGGCTCTGCTAGGACCTTGGTCTTGAAGATGCTGTACTCCATTCATCATCAGGGGCTTTGGCTCTGCATGGGGGCTTTCCACACTTTCTCAGTTTAAAGTTTATACACAAAGCTTCATGAACCTCCTCTACACCTCTGCCATTTGCAACTGTCTTTACTGTATGTTTTAAAACTTTGATCCTTACCACAGCATTCCACCTGGGGTTGTGTTTTCCTTCCATGGTAGGTTATGCTTTTTCAGAACAGCCAATCTGCCATTGTTCTTTTTGGCTTTCATGTTTAGGCACAGTTGGATGAATTGGGTCTGATCTTGGATGATATTGTTATATTCACTGGTCAGCCCATCCTACCATGGCTTATTACCATCCCCAGATGTGACCTTTATTTGAGTCATTTGAGAAAAGTGGATACTCTGATTGGAGGTACTCTCTTTTATTTGCTGAACATCATTCAAACCATTGTACCATTTCCATTTATATGGATGATTTGAAAACAGGTGACTGTGGGCTCTGTCTTGGTTTGTTGTGGTTCAGTAATTGTGCACAGAATCTCCTCTACAGTTTCTGTGTTCACTGTTGAACTGTACACCATTTGTCTTGCCCTGGATCACATAGAAGCTAAGCAGTACTCGATTTGCACTATTTATACCAACTCAGTTCTCTACTGGCCCTGAAATTGCTTCATGTTAGATCTTGCTGATATTCAAAACCAGCTGGCCTATTTTTCTTTAGCATCTACTTCTGTTTAGTTCTTCTGGATACCAAGCCATGTTGGTATTTGCTGGAATGAGCTTGCTAACACTGCAGCTAAATCTTTCTTCCCCGGGAACTATCATTGCTGTGCTTGTTTCATACATGGACTGTGGTCCTGTGTTCAAGGCTAGGCTTTGTGCCAGTTGGCAATTGACTTGGAGTGAGCTACATGAAGATAAGCTTTTTCAGATAAAACCCTCTATTGGACTTTGGCTGTCTTATTTCTGTAAGGATCAGAAAAAAGTTCTCTTAACTAGACATTGGTCAGTTTTTATAACTTGTTTTCTTTTATCTGAGACTGATGCATCAATGTGTGGTTTGTATAATACTCAAGTCACAATAATCCACATTCTACTGTCATGCCATTTCAAAAGTTTTGTATCAAGGTTTATCTCTGATGTTTGACAGTGTCACTGTCAATGGTGACACTGTCCAACTTACAAATGTTGTTAGTCTTTATGAGCCATTGGCCTTTTTAATGCTATGTAAGTTTTTAATTCAAAAATTATACTTTGTTTTGTTTTAACATGATTTCTTTTTAAGAATTTTAATAATTTTACTTTTAATTTTTTTATCAGTTATTTGGTGCAGATAGCATAGTTGCTTTGTGCCATAAAATGCTAACCAACCAACCAATCCTCTATACTGCATACCTGATTTACAGTTCTAGATGCTACAAGGTGTTGGTTGTATGTTTTCTTTTAATATTATTTATGACTGAACAATTACATTTCAGGCTTGGGTTATGTACATGTAGAGATGGGGTGTTTCATAAGATTTCTAGTAGTTGTTTTTATTGGTATTTTGCTTCATGAATATGTTCGTCCCAGACTTTACAATCATGGACTAATGTGAATAAACCTGACAGAGGTTGTTTCCCAGTTCTTCTGCTGTTTGATGTATAGCCCACTTCCTACTACAGACCTGATGTCCAATTCCAGATGCTTTCTGGATTTGGTGTTTGATTCTGTCAATATGGTAGTCCTGCTTTTCAAAATAAGATATCATGGTCACCCATTGTACTATCTCTGGTGATACTGTCCTTCAGACTTTCCAGAGAATTTTTCCCCTCGGTTTGGATTCCTGTATGTGGTGAGGGTACCTCCCAGGGAAGGTTCTGTTCTTTCAGTTTACCGCTTCTGGGATCTAAACAGGCCTTGGGGTGGCCCCCTTCGGTCAGTCGGGTGGGTCACTTGGGCTAGGGTCAACCAAGTACCAGCATTGAATGTTCTCAACAGGTGTTGTGGACATTGTATCTGATGCTGGTGTTTGGGTATAGTGCTCATGAAACCCTTGCATTGCTGCAGTGTCCTTGTTTGGTATTGTAGTGCATCCCCTCTTAGGGCTCCATGGTGGATGAAATTAGTGGGCACTGAAAAATTCTTTTTTATTATGAATCCTCCAAATAAAACATTAATTAAAATGTTCAAAAAACAGTCCATAGGTAAATGACCACGTCTTGAAGATTCTGAGCAGCAATCTTTAACATTTGTAACACCTATACATCATTTTCTTATACTACGTTTTCTTTCAGACAAACCTTCAGGACGAATATCTCCATTTTTCATTCAGAAGGAACTTGCTGACTCTCCAAAGTCAGTCAAAAATCTTTGTTCTGGTGACATGTTGGTGGAAACATCCACATCTCAACACAGTGAACTTCTTTTATATTCAAAGGCAGTTGGGGGTATTAAAGTTATGCCTCATGCTACTTTGAATTTGTGACAAGGAGTTATTGTTGAGAAGGATTTGAAGAACATCAGAACGTCGGAGATTCTCGCTGGTTTCTCCACCCAAGGAATTTCTGCAGTGTATCTCCACTTGCAAAGATAGAATTATGATGATGAACATTGTCCTCATTTTAACATTTCCATCACCACATCCACTTGCCACAGTCAAGGTAGGTTATCTTAATTGTAAGGTATGGCCGTACATTCCAAACCCTCTCAGATGTTTCCAGTATCAGTGGTTTAGTCACTCAAAGACCTTATGTCGTGGTTCCTTGAAGTATAGTTGTTGTGGTGGCAAGGACCATGATGCTTATGGGCATGAAACGGACCCTCATTGTATGAACTGCAATGGCTCCCACCCATTCTACTTTTGTTCTTGCCCTAAATGGTTGGAAAAAAAAGAGATGCAGCATTTGAAGACAATTCAAAACATTACTAACCCTGAGGCTCGAAAGATGTATGCTGTTGCACTTTGTTCCACTACTACAGTGGGAGTGCAGTCAGATCTCTCTTTGCCTCCAAAAGAATTATTCTCAAACCAAATGAAAAGCCTTTTGACCTCCATGGTTAAAAAAGTTTATAAATGAGCTTCAACACCCATCTCTGTCCCTAACATTCATTCCAGCAAAACCTAAGGTCCGCTTCCTTTGCTTCTAGGTGGAGGCATTTCCTCAGGTACATCTTCTTCTCCCATCCCAAGATGCAAAATGATAATTTGTTCACCTTCTCAGTCACTGGAATCCCCTTCTAATTCCAAAGACCTGCTCAGTCGACCCAGACCAGGATCCATGGAGGTCGATAGATCTCCCTCGATTAAGGACAGTAAGGACAAAAGATGTGATCATAAACAGAAGTGTTCTCCACCCAATTCACGTACACGTAAATAAAAATGGCTAACTTGATACAATGGAACTGTCGAGGTTTACGTTTTAATCTGGATGACATCAAAACACTGATTGCTTCCTACCTTCCAGTATGCCTTTCCTTACAGAAAAGATTTCTGAAACCTGCCAATACAGACACCTTTCGGCAGTTTTCATTGTACAGAAATGACAAGCTGTGTGATGGACGAGTGCATAAAGGGGTGACACTGTTGGTTGATCAGCTTGTGCCCACCCTGTTTTTGCCACTGATACACCCTTGGAGGCCATAGCCATCCATGTTTCCTTGGGTCTCACCATCACTGTTTGTTCTCTCTACCTGTCACCTGGAGAGTCATATGATCAATAAGACCTTATTGATCCATAGAGCATATGCCCTCTGATTACAACCTTTTTCATTTCATTACTGGTTCTTTTACTTATTTTGAAGCACCTAGTCAGTCCTCTACTGCTATTGATCTCTGAATTTGCTCCCCTTCACTGTTCTCCCACTTTTCATGGTGGGTTGACAGTAACCCATGAGGCAGTGATAATTTTTCTGATAATTTTGAGAAAGACTGGCAGTGGTTAATGCCACCCAACCCATGTGCCCAGATGGAAGCTGGATGAAGCAAATTGGCCCTCTTCCACTGCTCTTGCCATTGTCTCTCTGTAAGCCATCAATAGACGACTGTGTGGCAGCAGTAACTTGCTATAATATACAGGCAGGTGTTCAATGTATTCCTAAAACTTTGACATGCTTTCCATGATAACCTTGTCCATGGTGAAATCCTGCCTGCCACATGGCATGGAAGGCTCAAAAACTGGCTTGGGATACATTTCATAGGTTTCCCACACTCTTGAACCACATCATTTTCCAGCAAGCCTGTGCACATGCTCTGTGGATAAGACGTCAAAGCCAGAAGGACTCTTGGATTAAGTTCACAACCAGCATATCTTCTATCACTAATTTCAAAGTCATGTGGGACAAGATTCAAAAAGTCAGTTGGCAGTATAATTCTGTCCCCCTCTCAATCTTGTGCTCTCTGATGGCCATGAAGTAGCTGATACCCAGAGCATTGCCAATACTCTAGGTGAAAGATTTTGCCAGGTATCTAGCACTTCTGCTTCATCCTCCACCTTCTTAGCAATCAAGACTCAGGCAGATTTATCACCTTTTTCCTTTTAAGCTGATTGTCTCTGACTATAATCATCCCTTTACAATGTTGGAACTCAGACTGGTTGCTTCATTGATTTAGCAGTACATCGGTCAGACCTGATAATATACACTGCACAATTCTGTGCCATCTATCTCCTGCTTCTCTTGCTATTCTTCTGAATATTTTTAACTGGATTTTTCCTGATACCTGGTGCTGGGCTGTTGTCCTACCTTTCTCTAAGCCTGGGAAGGATCCCAAGATTCCTTCAAATTACTGTCCAGTTGCTTTGACAAGCTGCCTCTCTAAGAACTTAGAGAGGATGCTTAATGCTCATCTTGTTTGGTTTCTTGAATCAAACAACCTCCTCTCGCCCACTCACTGTGGGTTCTGATGACAGCATTTCACCATGGACCTCCTGATTTGTCTTGGACTGTCGACAACATTTTGTATCAATATTCCTTGACATTCAGAAGGCTTGTGATACAACATAGAGGTATGGCATTTTGCGAGACCTCTACTTATATGAGTTATGTGGCCACTTGCCCATGTTTATTAAAATTTTTTTAATGAACAGGTGATTTCAAGTTCTTGTGGGTTCAACACTTTTCTATTCTTTTCTACAGGATCTCAGAGTCCCTCAGGGCTGTGTTTTGAGTGTTACACTTTATACTAAAAAGATGAATGCCATCACTGAACTTCCTCTTACTGTTGCAAAACGGGCTCTATGTCGACGACTTTCATATGTCATGTCAGTCGTCAAAGATGTGGTGTATTGAGCAGCAGGTACAGACTGCTCTCAATTGTTTACTGAAGTGGACCCACAGCAAATGGTTTTCACTTCTCTCACTTGGTGAATTTGTGCTACCTGTGGTCCCTGAGACAAACTTCTTGGGGCTTATCTTTGACCGTACACTTACTTTAATACCGCACATTAATCAGCTACCAGTCAAATATACAAGAGCACTGAACATCCTCTGTGTCCTCTCTACCAGCACTTGGGGAGTGGATCGATGTTCTTTGCTAAAGATATATCATGCTCTTATTCAATTGAAACTAGACTATGGATCACTGGTCTGTGGCTCTGCCAGGACCTTGGTCTTGAAGATGCTGGACCCCGTTGATCATCAGGGATTTTGACTCTGCATGGGGTCTTTCTGTACTTTCTTAGTTCAGAGCTTATACACAGTCTCTTGAACCTGCTCTACACCTCTGTTGTTTGCAACTGTCTTTACTGTATGCTTTGAAACTTCATTCCTTACCACAGCATCCCCACATGGGGTTGTGTTTTCCTTTCTTGGTGGGCCCGTGCTTTTTAGAACAGACGATCTACCATTGCTCCTTTTGGTCTTTGTATCCAGGTGCAGTTGGATGAATTGGGTCTGTCCTTGGATAACATTGCTGTGTCCACTGGTCAGCCCATACCACCATGGCTTATTACAGTCCCCATGCGGCCTTTCTTTAAGTCATCTGAGAAAAGCAGATACTCCCGATTGGAAGTACCATCTTCTATTTACCAAATGAAACCATCCTTTCATTCCTATTTATACAGATGATTCAAAATTAGGTGACTGCCATGGGGTTTACCATGGTTTATCGTGGTTCGGTGGTTGTGCACCAGATCCACTCTACAGTTTCTGTGTTCACTGCTGAACTGTACGCCATTTGTCTTGCTCTGTATCACATAGAAGCTGAGCAGTACTCAAATTTCACTTTTATACTGACTCGCTTAGTTCTCTACCGGCCTCGGAATCGCTTCTTGTTAGTTTTCCCCTTCTTGTCGCCGATATTGAAAACCGACTGGCCCACTTCTGTTTAACATCCATGGAATGAGAAATGTGAAAACAAGCTTTTCCAACAAAAACCCTTTTGGACTTTGGCCGTCTTGATTCCGTAAGGACAGGAAAGAGGAAGTTGTCCTAACTAGACTATGCATTGGTCACAGTTTTTTAACACATTGGTGCATCAGTCTCAGATAAAAGAAAACAATGTCTTGCTGTCATTATGACTCAATGATAGCACCATTTTAAATGTTTTGTCCCACAGTTTATCTGTAACATTAGACAGTGTTATTGGTAATGGTGACACTGTCCACCTTAGAAATATTTTTAGTTTTTTAAAGACCATTAATCTTTTTAATGCTATTTAAATTTTTTTTAATTTATACATCAGACCTTTTTCTAATGTGATTCCGTTTTAAGAATCAAAGTACATTTAGTTCAATTTGACATTAGAAAATGGCCGTTACATCAAATACCTTCAAACCAGGACTGGAAAGGCCATCTTCAGGTCACTAATGCTAATGTCTGAACTACCTGTTAGTCATCCTGGGGAGTTATAATAAGTAAACTTTTGCTACAAGTATTTTAAAACTTGTATTACTTTACTTTCTGAAAATGGCCATAATGTCATATAACTCAACCAGGACCGGAAAGGCCAACTTCAGGTGACTGATGCTGAATTTTGAACTTACCTGTTAGTCATGCTGGTGAGTTATGATAATTACAGTTATGTTACTGAAAATCCTTTACAATTTGTATTACTGTAGTTTTTCTTACAGCTGTAGACTAGATGTAAAAATTGAATTTAATGCTATTTATGTTTTTATTTCAATAATTAAACCTTATTTTGTTTAACCTTTTTCTTTTTATGAATTTTAGCAATTTTACTTTAATTTTAACTTTTTACCGGATGCTTAGTGCAGATAGGCTAGTTGCTTTGCTCTATAAAACACCAAACTAACCAACCAACCAAAGCATTTTCATCTAGTGGAGTATGGGAGTCGTTATCACTTACCAGTTCCCCGCCACTGGGGTAGTGCACCATGGAGACCTGTCCTTCTATGTGATGAATCATATCACTCAGTTGAGAATATGGTGGTAGCATTTTGCATGTTTCACTAATGTATGACACTTTTTTCAGCAGACCTGATACAGTTTCAGATGCTGTTGGGTTTTGGTTGTAGAAATATACTGTGTTACTGTTTATATATCTTAACTATTGTTTCTTCCAACCATGGCATTCTACCTTTCAACCAGTTTCTGGTTTTAGTTGGAAATGGTCTGGCCATGATTAGTATTATGTTTTAGATGGCATAATGTCTTCCTTACTGCAGACTTGATGTACAATTCCAGATGATTCTGGGTTCTGGTTGAAGCACTCTGTTAAGTCATAAGGCTGAGATGATCCTTTACCCAAACATCCTTTGGATTGTGCATTTCTGGCTGGTCAGCTAAATAAGTTCTTACATGTGCGCTGGCCAGTATTGTTTTACCCCCTGGTGGCACAATGGTATATCTGCGGATTTACAACGCTAAAAACCGGGTTTCGATACCCGTGGTGGACAGAGCACAGATAGCTCATTGTGTAGTTTTGTGCTTAATTCAAAACAAGAACAGTTTTTGTCCTACTGTGGACTGGATGACGAATACCTGTTGCTTTGACTGGAGAATCACTTCAAGTTTGCAATCTCTTTTCCTGTTGACTGCTGGATGTCAGTTTCCAGCATTGTGTTTACAAATGGTGAAAAACTTTGGAATGGAAAATTGATTTTCCTATCAGTTTGTGTTTTGAGGCAAAGAGGTAGGTAATCTTCTACCTACCTTGATTCTGATGTACAATTCCAGATAGCCCTTGGTTTTGGATGAGGTTGAACTGCTATTACTGTCTGTTGTGCCCCAACCACACAACACCCTGATCATTCTATTGTGGGATTCCTTCATGTTTTTCCACCTTTTATTTTCATGCTATTGTCAAGAAAGAGTGAAGAGCATACCTGGATCAGATGTGGTGAGTTCATCTGCTGAAATGTGATGTTTTTTCTTTTGGTTCCACACCTTCCAATTTCAGTTTGAGCACTTCTTAAAGGGAGGATCTTTTTTTTTATTGGCTCTCTACCAGTTTGGTGTGAGATTCTTGCTATTCTTGGTAGGTAACATATATTAAAAGTTAGCATTTTCCTACACTGAAAATGTATTTTAATAGATACTTACCTTTCTTATGACTTACATTTCCCACTCAGTTCCCCACTTGTGATAATATGTGATGTAGGTCATCTGACCATTTATAAAGTGATTAATGAGTGCAGATGTGAAGAGGGCACTGTTTACAATACGGGTGGTGGTGTCTCTTTGGTGGAGAGTAACTGCATGATAATTTACATGTAAATTTGCAGAAGCAGGAGTTAAAATGTTAGTGGCATTAAAAATATACATTGATAGAGGGTAGCAATAGGCAAAGAAAGGTATTTTGTGAGGGGAGGTAAGTATCTGTTGAAAGCACATTTTTGGTGTAAAAAAATGCAACCTCATGTCTGTATATCTTGGATGTTTGCATGTACAAAGTCCATCTGTTACAATGATGGATAAATCAGGGAAGATCAAAGTATTTGATACTCTAATTAGTGGAGTTAATATCAGAAATTTGAACTTAATATACTTTTATTTTCTGATGGTTAAAATCAAGTAGTGTTTGAAAATTTGAAGTCATATGCATTTTGTGCTCATGTACAGAAGAACAATATACTAATATTACAAAAACATACAAAATGTATAAGTATTCATAAGTGTTTGAAATAAGTAAGCTTACCAATATTTCTTATGGATAATCTGTATTTGTTATGAGAGTAATTTGTAATGCAAACGTCATATATTTTTCTGATGTTATTGAATCCTCATTGTGTTCCTTTTTGTTCACACAATTACAAGAATATTGAGCCTTTGGGAGTGAAACATTTTCATGAGTTATTAGTTAAACAATTCAGAGCCAGTATTTGAAATAACTTTCACTTTAATTTTTTCTCTTTAGGGCAGATGGAAACATTACCTTTTAATGAAGAAACCTTTAGAAATGACATGAATAACATGAAAGTAAGTCTTGTAATATTTCTACATTATTACATTTTAATTTTCAAATTTATACTTGGGTTATTGGGAAACCACTCCACGGATCTGCTCAGAGTGATTACTTCCTGAGGTTATCTGAATTATATGCAGAATTACATGTGGTACTTGAGATATTAAAAGTTCTTTATAAGTGATAGCTAGCTACCTAACCATTTAGCTGAATTTTATAGCACTTTCTTTACTCTTGAGACTCTGGGTTTGATCCTGTTTGAAGAAGATGCACCAAGAGGATTACCTAAAACAAATTAATACTTTGCTAGTTCTCATCCTATGAGAGAGCAAGAATGTAGTAGTTTGAGTTGTTAAAAAGTGCCATAATAACAGTAAATATCAGGTTAATTCTTTAGTTCAGGCAATATAGTCTGGTGTGTAATAGATTCTGGATTAAATTCTTGTCATGAAGAAGCAAAAGTTTGATTACTATGTATGCACATGTTTTGAACAAGGAAAAGTAATGACATACCAACTGTGATGTTGAAGAAAATTGTAATTCTACAGCTCAGTGTAGTACTTTTTGCTTACTGACTGTTTGAAGTCCATTCCTTCATGTGGTAGGAACTGTTTTAAAGATGTTAGTATGTCAAAACTATTTGTGAAGACAAACATCAAAGAGAAGAATTCATCTGTAAGGCTGTTTTGATCATAGGATTTAAGATAATGTTGGGCAGTACATATAATTATTGTAATTAGAGTTAAAGAAAGCTGTCAATATTATGATGTTTTAGTTTATATGAGTAAAAATACAATTTTAATATATAGGAAATGCAGCTGTTATATTGTGATATATTCAGGTAAAACTGAATTAACCTTAATGCAGTGGGTTTATAAAGCTTCACCACATGGATGTTATTTTATGTCTCCTATTAGTACGTTTATAGTCTGCATTTCCATGTATCTTATAAAGTACTTTGCATTAAGACAGTGTTAAGAAAATATTTAGGATTCTGTGTTCTTCACTAAATATTTTAATTTGTACAATATTCCATCATACCCAAATAAAACAATGGATATGCTATGTTTTTATTTGTCAGCTAAGTTTGTAACTTTCATTTACTACTGATAACTTAACCTACTCATAAGCATTTTAATTCAGTCTATCTGAAATTACTTGCACAACTTTAGACATTTATCCCTTGAATAAGTTTTGTTATGGAGAATCTGGAAGCAATTACCACCACAGTATATTGTGTTGTGGAAAAAGTAGATATACTTATTTTTATAGTAAATTATGTTTTATACAGTCTAAGGAAAGCATAGAACAACACATGTCATGGATAATGTACTTACCTTTCAGTCATCATAGTAGTTGGTTGTAGAGAATCTATAGTTTTACAGAGAATTACAGTTGTTATTAGTAAAATGTTTGTTGTGAAGAATACCTTTGAAATATTATAAATGCTTTAGTGATTTGAGAGACAGTTAACTCTAATAATTTGTTTTGCAGTAAGTTGTCTTTCTTTAATAGATTGTTTAGTCTGAGTATTGATGACGAAATTTAGTTGAATGGATGGTAACTATCTGTTTGTAGAAACACAAGCATAGAGGACAACATGTTGAATGTTTTTTTTATCTTCAGGTCTATTTTTTCCAAGTTTATTTTGTGCCCAGTTCACATGGTGTGCTCTGCAATTGGTGAATTATGTATTTTTGTGAGTGTTGTACTATCTTTATGTTTGTTTATTCTTGTTGTAAGTTTTTTCCCATTACTTCAATGTATGTTTTGTTGTAAGAACTTGGAATTTCATAAATGATGTTTTTTGTGTATCTCATTGGTAGGTTTCTCCTTGTTTTTCACAAGAATGGATATTAATGTCCTGTAAGATTTCCAACAGATGTATATGTTGAATTTCTTAGCAATGTATTTGAATTTTTTACTGAACTTTTGCAGGTAAGTAGTAGTAGTGGTAGTTTTCTTCCTCATGTTTTTTTTCAGTTGTGGTCATTTTCAGGGAGTTTTGAAGAAGGAGGAGGTGTGCTCATTTTATTTAAAGCACTCTATTGTCTTTTGGTTTTATGTTTAAATGATGTCTTATTGCAGTTTGTTTCTGCTCTCTTTATTAGGCATTGGATTATACTGTGCTTTATCAAGGTTGGAAGTGTAGGTATGTTTATGTGTGTTGCTTTTCTATATACAGCTGTGGTGACTTTTCTGTCTTGTCTGTTGATGAGTATGTAATGAAATAGTAGGCTGTTTTATAACACTGTTTTCCTGGTGAAGTGTATTAAGATGTCCTAGAAAGGCTGGCAAGTTTTCATAACCATAGTGTCAGTTATAACATACACTTCACAGTCTACCAGAATTCTATAAAGATTGACAACACCATACACACTGAGCTGAATGGGAAAGGTGGAAGACTTTTGAAATATTGTCCTCTATGTTTGTGTTTCTACAGCAGGCACTTGCCATCAATTCAATTAAATTTCACCAGTAAGTAATAATAAAGCTAAAGGTAAAGATCTATTGTAAAATATTTAAAGGTATTTCTAACTGCATTCTGATTAAAGGTTGCAAACAGTTTTTAAACAGTTGATATTGAAGTATTAAGTTGTAGGTAACATAGGAAAAGATATTATTTTAAACTCTATTGTCAGTTGTAGAATATTGACAACAGGTAACAACTATCATTGTAATGACTACTGTACAGTATAAAATACTAACCACAGGTGATATGAAGGCTATCATTGTAATTACTATTGTAGGGTGTAAATTATTGATTGAATATAATATGAGGAAAAGCTATCACTACAGTGGTTGCTGTGGGGTGTGAAATGCTGTCTGTATATAACAGAGTGAAAGCTATTACTATAATAACTACTGTAAACTGTAAAATATTGACTGTAGATAACTTGAGTATTTGTAATTGTTTGGCATGGTTCTCATATTTTTTTGAAGAATAATACAAATATTTTTAATAGTTGTTTTTTATGATTTCAGGATGTTGCTGAAAACCTTAAGATGGCTGTTTCTAATGTTTTTAGTAAAGATGCCCAGAAGTTGTACAAATATGTTGTTTTAGCATCCGATGAGGCAAAAACATTAAAAAGTTTAACAGGTTTGAATTTTCCATTTTTATTTAAAATTAAGATAATATGATAACTTGTTTTCTCACTGCTTGATTCATCAAACTGTGCTTCACTTTATTTTCTGTTCATTATCTATTGTAATTTCTTGACACAGACGTATGAAGGTTTCTTTAAATGTGTCTAATCCACTTGTTTATATAACCTTACTGCATTTGCTGTTTGAGTAAACCACTTATCTGCATAAAATGTGACCTTCTTTCAGTTTTCAAAGATACTAAACAACAAATCTTTTAGATATTGCTGGTTGGATGACACGTTTGTCTGTATATAGTGAAACCTGTTCTATTTTGTAAAGGTACTGGAGAACAAGGTTTCAAACATTGCTGGTTAAGGTTTTGCATTTGTTTATGTTTGTTGTTTCTTTATTTAGTATTTGGGTGTTTTCTATGGAAACAGACATAAATAAATGCAAAATTAAAGAAGCCTTACTTATACAACAACTCAGGCCCAAAATAAACCTATACAAAGGAACACCTTTATACCTATATTAATAAATATAATCAAACATCTAAGCACGCCCTCTACATTCCTACACAACCCCCTTTAAACATGTGGTCAGCTATTGGTCTGTTACCTCTTTCTTTCTTTGTAAACCTAACGATGACCAAAGAAGGTCGAAACGTTGTTCGCTCCTCCACATAAAAATTTTCTCAACCCAAACTAGCTGTTTTTACATGTATATTTAACTTAACATATGTTGTGTAAACTGCACGTATCAAAACAACTGATAAATTTAAAACAGTATTATATTAACATAAGAGAGGAAAATATGTAATATGCTTAAATACCATATCTGCATAATATTCAACCTTATTTTAGTTTGGAAATCTAATGGGAAGAAAAGTCACTGTGTCTTGGAATTCTCAGAGACTAAATGTTTCTCTTGTACATAAACAAATAAAAATTAAACCAGTAAAATGTTGTACATCACAATACTTGACTTAATATTTTTTTAATACCTTTATGCTTTTCTTGTTTCAGAAGTTTTATTGAGGATTCTTGGTTCCCAATATAGCTAGTTATAACAAATAGAAAGGATAATACTTATTAAATGGTTGAATAATAAGACTTTCATATTACTATGTTTCAATGGGCAATTTGAATTTTTAGTTGTTTTTTTTAATGCCTAAATATACAATATTTTTAGTCATGTTTGGTTTACTTACACTTTTAATATGCTCTATAGAGGTCTTGAGAAAATGTTTTTACAGTGCTTTGTTGGATTTTAATGGATTTGGTGAGTGATTTGTATGTTTTTTTTATGGTTACTTTAATCTCATAATTTTCTGCTATCAGTTTTTGTTACTAGTAACTGCCATTTAGGCTGAATTTGAAAAAAACTTGATAATACAAAACAAATTGTTTTTGTTGTTTGCTGTGCAGAGTGCTTGTTTATTTAGTAACAGTGACAAAGTTAATTATTTGCATTAAAAAAAGACGTTTCAGAAATGTTACTTGTGTCTGCACCACTAATAGCTATTACCTCACATGTAACTGTCATGGAATTTTTTGTGCATGCCATAAGTGTCAGACTCCCCTACATCTGTCTACATGTACCTCTATTTAATTTGTTTTTCTGAGTGTCTTCTATTTATTCCTTTGCTCTGTTTTGATGTGGTTTCTCTGTGAAATTTCCTCACTTTGGATGCTTTCCTTTTTAGTGTCCATCTCCCTTCTTATTCTCTTCTTGACCTAAGTCTTGCCTCTCTTCTCACTGCACCAGTATGTGGGGATGTTCTTGATTCATTGGCATCCTGATGTGGGGCTGCTCATGAATGGTCTTTCTTCAGTTCTTTAACCCATAGATTTTTCATTTATACCTGCATTACTGATCTACCACATTTTCTTTGTGACACTATCAGGTGTGCATGGTTCATTTTATATATACTGTTAAAAAAGAAAAAAAGAGAAAAAACAAGGGGGCAGGTCACATCAAAACAAACAAATAAAACCTCCAAATTCCCATACAACAAGTGGAACAAAATACTACATTAATTATGTGTGGTGTCATTGGATTCTTTCAAATGGCTGTCATTGACTCTTTATGAATACTTACTAGAAACCACTTTACGTGAGAGGAGTGCAAAAATTGTGAAACCCTCCTTTGCTTAATGCCTCTCTTTGAGATGAGATTTTCTGTCAGACTGTTTCAGAGGTGTATCTATATAACTGACCCATCCATTTCTGCAGAACAACCACAGTAAGATAAAAATTAAAATGCACACCTATACTTGTAGTTCTGTCCTTACAATTGGCTTATGCTTTCTATCTTTAGTCATAGTAAACCATTGCACTATTGGTTGGTACCCAATTCCAAATTATTGAATCTGAGAACAATGGTTCACACAATCTCTCTGATGTTCTGACTGATTGGGAGCTTAAGAGAGGCCATTTGGAAAATGTAACAATGCAAAATGTTTAATCCCAGTAAATTTTGTAACTGACAAAAAAAAGTTACAATTTATATAATTACTAAAACATTTGAGATTCATACTTATGAAACTCTGTACAATGATTTTTGAAAAGCAATGGAGATGACAACATAAGCTGCAATAATTTCTTAAATTTTTAATGAGAGTGTGGTTTGTAGCATCAGATGATTTAAAGTTAGTACTAATTATTTACTTTGGATTTATAATGGTCTCAACATGATTAAAACCATATATTATTATAATGGTATTGTGGCAATTTGCATCAGTTGTAGGTTCTTCAGATTTTTTGTGGTCAGTAAGAGCGTGTATTGTTTTCTGAGTGTAATTAAACATATTGTATATAATACTAGCTGCAGTTTACTAAGTTTGAATGATGAGAATAGAGTATTCTTTGTTTAGGAATGGTGCAAAAGTTTTGGATGAAGTAATTCTTTTATTAAAACAATTAACTATAAAATTTCTAAATTGATATAAATGATCTTACCACTTTGATTTCAAGATAATCTCTACATATTAACTGTACAGCAGATACTGAACAGACTGAACAATGTAATGACAAGATAACCAAGACTAAAACTCTTGAGGAAATTGCAATTCTTCATAATCTTTCATCGTGCTGTCAAAAGGTATATTATTTTATCTGTTGCAATTAGTTTTATGAAAAAATAATATTAAGTAAAGTTACCTTGTAATTTAAAACATTTAGAAGGTGTTTGAAATTAAAACTTGTATCTTTTAAAGTATGTTCAAATAGTTTGGAAAGTTTTTTTTCTTGGCTTTTTGATACAAATGAAATATCATTTTATTGTGGGTAGTCTTTCTGTTAAATTATCTTACTTTTTATTATTATAAATTGTTATCATTACATATTTAGTTCCTAAAAAAACACCTGGTTGGCTTAGCACAGGTAACACATTACTACACAGCTGATAAAAATAAGTTAGATTTCAATACACTTGGATATTAGCTTTCCTCTATTTTGTGATACCCTATATATAAACTTGTGTTTTAATGTGATATAGCTATGCTTTGATATGGAAATGAGCAGGTGATGACCCTCCACTAATAATGGTGTGACACCCTTCTAGCACAGCTTGCTTACTTTTGTACTCATTGTTTACTCGTTATTTCTTCATTTCGCACTGGCATGTGCACGTGTGTAATTTTGTAGGTCGTGTCAATGATCAGTATTTCAGTTTTTGACAACTGTTTGTTTGTAATCTATACTTAGTTTGTGGAAGGTTTTCTTTCTTCTTCCTTTCCACATTTGGAACTCACAAGTTCATGTCAATCTTACTTTATCTTATCTGCTCATAGGGCTCCTTGGTGGGTGGGGACAGTGGGCATTGAAATGTATTCCCTTTATTATGGATATCCCCATCCATGAAAAAAAATAAAATGAAAAAATTGAGGAAAAGCAGATTATCAGAAAACGACCATGCATGAACGACCCTGTTGTACAGTGACCTTTACAGTCAGATTCTGTACCTTGATTTCTAATCATGATTTCCTTATCCAAATAATCCTTAGGGCAAATGTCTCCATTTCTTATTTCAAATGGATTAGAGGGGCTTGCTGACTCCCCTAAGTCAGAAAGGAAGTTACAATCTGAAGACATTTTGGTGAAAACAATTTGACAATATATGAAATTCCTCCTGAATTCAAAGAGTATTGGGGATATACCTGTCGAGGTTACTTCTTATGAAACATTGAATTCTTGCAAAGGAATTATGGTTGGGAGGGATCTAAAGAACATTTCCATGTTGGAGATACTTGGTGGTTTCTCCAGCCAAGGCGTTTTTGTGGTGCACCAAATATCCATTCATAAAGATGTAATAATGCTACCTACAAAGGTAATTATTTTGACATTCACATCACCACTATAAAAGCAGGATACTTAAATTGTAAGGTTAGGCCATATGTTCCAAACCCTCTCCAATGTTTTCAGTACAAGATATTTGGATATTAAAAGACCTCTTGTCATGGATATTTAACATGTGCTTGTTGAGGTGGCAAAGAACATGACACTTATGAATGTAGCGGCTCACACCCATTGTATTTTCATTTTTACCCAAAGTAGGTGGAAGAGAAAGAGGTACAATGTTTGAAGATTGTAAATAATATCTCTTATTCAGAGGCTTGGAAATTATTGTCCCCCACTCAATCTTGGTCATATGCTGCTGTACTCCATTCCACTGCTACAGCCCCTCGGTGTGGATTCCTGTACGTGGTGAGGGGACCTCCCAGGGAAGGTTCTGTTCTTTCAGTTTACCTCCTCTATGATCTAAACATCTATCCACGTATTTGTAGTGCGTGGCAACCTGTGAAGGGAGAAGAGGAACCTGGTGGTTGAGGGATCCAACCCGAACACACCACTTTGGCTTGTTCACTTGGGTTAGGGTCAACCAAGAACCAGTGTTGGATGTTCTCATCAGGTGTTGTGGACATTATATCTGATGCTGTTGTTTCTTGCTCACGAAACCCTGGCGTTGCTGCAGTGTTCTTGTTTGACACTGTACTGAATCCCCTTGTAGGGCTCCATGGTGGGTGGGGTCAGTGGGCACCGAAATTTCCCTCATTATTATGGATACTCCAATTAAAAATCGTAATAAAATAGTGAAAAAAACAGTCTATAGGTAAATGACCACGTCTTGAAGATTCTGAGCAGCAATCCTCACCATCTGTACCACCTGTTGTACCTTATTTTCTTATATTGCATTCACTTTCAGACAAACCTTTAGGTTAAATGTCTCCCTTTTTCATTCAGAAGGGACTAGAGGAACTTGCTAGCTCTCAAAGTCAGTAAAGAAGCTTTGATCTGTTGACATATTGGTGAAAACATCCACATCTCAAACAATGAACTCCTCTTGCATTTAAAGGCCATTGGGGATATACCTATTGAGGTTACACCTCATGCTACTTTGAATTCATTATGAGGAGTTATTGCTGAGAGGGCTTTGAAGAACATCCCACAGTCAGAGATTCTTGCTGGTTTCTCCACCCAAGGAGTTTCTGCAACGAGGCATATACCCACTCGCAAAGATGGAATTATGGTGCCGACCAATATCCTCATTCTCACATTTACGTCACCACATCTGCCTGCCACCATCAAGGCAGGTTATTGTAATTGTAGGGTATGACCATACATTCCAAACCCTCTCTGATGTTTTCAATGTCAACGGTTCGTTAACTCGAAGATGCCTTGTCGTGGTTCCTTTATGTGTACTCGTTGCAGCGGCAAGTACTGTGATGCCTATGAGTGGGAATCAGACCCTCATTGCATCAGTTGCAATGGCTCTCACCCATCCTACTTTTGTTCTTGCCCTAAATGGTTGGAATAAAAAGAGGTGCAGTGTTTAAAAATGATTCATAACATTACTTATCCTTAGGCTCGAAAATTGCTGTCCACCACCTCATTTCGGACGTATGCCGCTGCACTTCATTCCACTATGACAGTGGGAGGGCAGACAGATCTCTCTGTGCCTCCAAAAGAATCATTCTGAAACCAAATGAAAACTCTTTTGACCTCCATGGTTAAAAAAGTTGATGAATCAACTTCAACACCTATCTCTGTCCTTATAATTCATTCCAACAAACCCCAAGATCCACATCCTTTGGTTGCAGGTACAGGCATTGTCTCAGATACATCTTCTTCTCCCATCCCAAGGTGCAAAACAATCATTTGTTCACATTCTCAGTCACTGGAATCCCCTTCCAACAGCAAAGACCTGCCCAATAAACCCAGGGCAAGATACATGGAGGTCGATAGACCTTCATCAAATAAGGACAGTAAGGGAAAAAAGATGAGGTCGTAAACAGAAGGGCTCTTCACTCTGTTCTCCTATACATGAGTTAAAGTGGTCTGGTTGATACAGTGGAACTGTCAAAGTTTACATTCTAATCTGAATGACATCAAAGCACTAATTGATTCTTACCATCCTGTATGTCTTTACTTACAGGAAACATTTCTGAAACCTGTGATGTAGTCACCTTTCGGCAGTTTTCTTTATACAGAAATGACAGGCTATGTGATGGATGAGTGCATGGAGGGGTGGCACTGTTGGTTGATCAGCATGTGCCCACCCTATTTTTGCTACTCGACAAACCCTTGGAGGCCGTAGCCATCCGTGTTTCCTTTGGTCATAACATCACTCTTTGTTCTCTCTGTCTGTCACCTGGAGAGACATGATCAATCAAACATTGATGCTCTCATTAAACAGTTGCTGTCTCCCTTTTTAATCATGGAATACTTTAATGGACATCATCCTGTCTGAGAAGTGTTGATATCGATAGGAGGGGTTTCTCTGTAGAGTGTATGCTCTCTGATCACAACCTTTCTCTTTTCAATACTGGTTCTTTACTTATTTCCATGCAGTCCTCTACTGCTATTGATCTTTGAATTTACTCCCCTTCACTGTTCTCCCATTTTTCATGGAGGGTTGACAATAATCCATGAGGCGGTGATCATTTTCCTAAAACTTGAGAGAGACTGGCTGTGGTCAATGCCACCAGACTTGCATGCTTCGGTGGAAGCTGGATCAGGCAAACTGGCCCTCTTCCACTGCTCTCGCAGAACTTGATCCAGCCATTGTCTGTAAGCCATCAATAGATGACTGTGTAGCAGCAGTAACTGACTGTATTATACAAGCAGCTGCTCAATGTATTCGTAAAACCTCAACACGTTTTTCACCATATCCTCGTTCGTGGTGGAATTCTGCCTGCCACATGGCACAGTAGGCTCAAAAACCAGCCTGGGATACTTTTCATAGGTATCTCACACTCTTGAACCACATCATTTTCCAGCAAGCCTGTGCACGTACTTGATTGGTAAGACATCATAGCCAGAAGGAATCTTGGATTAAGTTCACAACCAGTATATCTTTTATCACTGGTTCCAAGGTCATATGGGACAAGAATTGAAAGGTCAGTGGGCAATATAACTCTGTCCCCCTCTTAATCTTGCTCTCTAAAGGCCAGGAAGTAGCTGATACCTGGTGCATCTCCGATACTCTAGGTGAAAGCTTTTGCCAGGTATCTAACACTTCTGCTTCTTCTTCCACCTTCTTAGCCATTAAGACTTGAGCAGAGCAATCATCTCTTTCCTTTCGAGCTGATTGTTTCTATGACTGTAATCGTTCCTTTTCACTGATGGAAGTTGAACTGGCCCTTCATCTGTCTGGCAGTACATTGGTTGGACCTAATGACATACACTATGACGTGTTGTGCCATCTATCTCCTGTTTCTCTTTCTATTCTTCTGATTGTTTTTAACCAGATCTCACAGGATAATGTTTTTCCTGATGCCTGGTGCCAGGCTATTGTCCTACTTTTCTCCAAGCCTGGGAAGGATTCCAAGATTCCTTGAAACTACCATCCAATTGCTTTGACGAGCTGCCTCTGTAAGACTTTAGAGAGGATGGTTAATGCTTGTCTTGTTTGTTTCCTCGAATCAAACAACCTCCTCTTGCCCACCCAGTGTGGATTCTGACGACAGCACTCTACCATGGACCACCTGATTCGACTTGAAATGTCAATCAGAAAAGCCGTTCTCAAATGACATCTTGTATCAATATATTTTGACATTGAGAAGGCTTATGATGCAACATGGAAGTATGGCATTTTGTGAGACCTCCATATGTATGGGTTACATGGCCATTTGCCTATTTTTATTAAAAAATTTTTAATGGGCAGAAGATTCCAATTTTGTGTGGGTTCGACACTTTACCATTTTTTTCTGCAGGAACTTGGAGTCCCTCAGGGTTGTGTTTTGAGTGTCACACTTTTCAGTATAAAAATTAATGCCATCACTAAACAACTCCTCACTGTTGAAAACAGACTTTATGTCGGCAACTTTCACATCTCATGTTAGTCGTCGAACATGAGGTATATTGAACGGCAACTACAGACTGCCCTCAATTGTTTACTGAAGTGGGCCACAGCAAATGGCTTTAACTTCTCTTTCTCTAAAACTGGTTGCATGCACTTTTGCTGCCAATGGAGTATTCATTCTGATCCTGAACTTTGTATCAGTGAAATTGTGCTGTTTGTGGTTCCTGAGATTAAGTTCTTGGGGCATATATTTGACCATAAGCTGACCTTTATACCACACATCAAGCAGCTATGGGTCAAATGTACAAGAGCACTGAACATTCTCCATGTCCTCTCTTACACCACTTGGGGAGCAGATCGACGTTCTATGCCAAAGATATATCATGCTCTTATTTGATCGAAACTCAACTATGGATCACTGGTCTATGGCTCTGCCAGACCATCGGCTTTAAAGATGCTAGACCCTATTCATCATCAAGGACTTCGGCTCTGCACTGGGGCTTTCCACACTTCCTCACTTTAGAGCTTATTCATAGAGTCTCATCAACCTTATTTGCACCTCTGCCATTTGCAGCTGTGTTTAATATATCCTTTGAAACTTCATTTTTTATCAAAGCATCCCACATGGGGTTGTGTTTTCCTTCCTTAGTGGGCCTTGCTTTTTCAGAACAGATGGTCTGCTATTGCTCCTTTTAGCATTCATATCCAGGTGCAGCTGGATTAATTGGGCCTGTCCTTGGATAACATTGCTATATCCACTGGTTAGCCCATCCCACCATGGCTTCTTACAGTTCCCAAATGTGACCTATCTTTGGGTCATCTGAGAAAAGTAGACACTCCTGATTGGAAATACTGTCTGCTAATTGCTGAACATCTTTCAAACCATCCTTCCATTCCTGTTTATACAGGTGGTTTGAAATCAGGTGACTGTGTGGGCTCTGCCATGGTTTGTTATGGTTTGGTGGTTGTGTGCAGAATCCCCTCTACAGCTTCTGTGTTCACTGCTAAACTGTACACCATTTCTCTTGCCCTGGATCACATAGAAGCTAAGCAGTACTCAAACTGCACTATTTATACCAATTTGCTTAGTTTTTTACTGGCCTGGAATCACTTCATGTTGGTTCACACTCTGTTTTTGTAGATATTCAAAACCGACTGACCCATTTCTCTTTAACATGTACTTCTATCCAGGTTTTCTGGATTCCAGTCCACTTTGGTATTCACGGGAATGAGCTCGCTGACACTGCAGCTAAGTCTATCTGCTGTGGCACTCTCACTGCTGTGCCTGTCCAATGCATGGACTATGGTCCTGTATTCAATGCTTAGATTCGTGCCAGCTGGCTGTCGACTTGGAGTGAGTGACATGAAAACAAGCTTTACTAACTGAAACCCTATATTGGACTTTGGCCATCTTGCTTCTGTAAGGTTTGGAAAGAGGAAGTTGTTCTAACTAGACTACGCATTGGTCACAGTTTTTTAACTCATAGTTTTCTTTCATCTTGTCACCCTTTGTAAGCCATCAGTTGGTGACAACAGTAACTGACTGTACTCTCCATGCAGGTGTTCAATTTATTTCTAAAATGTTGATACATTTTCCACAGTATCCTCATTCATGGTGTAATCCTGCCTGCCACATGGCACAAATGGGCCTGGAATATCTTTCATAGGTGTCCCTCACTTTCAAACCTGTATCACTTTTCAACGGGCCTATGCACATGCTCAGCAGGTAAAGCCAGAAGGAATCTTGAATTAAATTCGCCACCAGTTGCAAAGTCATATGGGACAAGACTAGGAAGGTCGGTGGGCAGTATAATTCTGTTCCTCTTTTGATCTTGCTCTCTGATGGCTAGGAAGTTATTTATGCCCAGAGCATTGCCAATACTCTTGGCAAAAGCTTTAGCCAAGTATTTAGTACTTTTGCTTCATCCTCCACATTTTCAACCTTCAAGACTTGGGCATAGAGATCACTTCTTTCCTTTTGGGTTGATTGTGTCTTTGACTGTAATTGCTCCTTTACACTGGTGGAACTCAAGCTTGCTCTTTATCAGTCTGGCAGTATGTTGGTTGGACCTGATCATATACACTTCAAGATGCTGTGCCATCTTTCCCCTGCTTCTGTTGCTATTCTTCTGGTTGTTTTTTAACTAGATCTGGCAGGAGAATGTTTTCCTGATGCTTGGCACCAGTCTATTGTCCTACCTTTCTCTAAACCTGGGAAGGATCCCAAGATTCCTTTTAAACTACTGTCCAGTTACTTTGATTTGTCTATGTAAGACTGTAGAGGGGATGGTTAATGCTCATCTTGTCTGGTTTCGTGAATCAAACCATCTCCTCTTTCCCACCCAGTGTGTGTTCCAACAAGAGCATTCCACCATGGACCACCAGATTTGACTTGAAATGTTGATCAAAGAAGCCTTTCTCATGTGACAACATCTTATGTCAACATTCTTTGATCTTGAGAAGGCTAACGTTAGTACGTGGAGATGTGGTATTTTGCGAGGCATCCACTTGTATGGATTGTGTGGCCATTTGCCCATTTTTATTAAAAATTTTTTAACAGGCAGGTGATTCAAAGTTCCTGTGGGTTTGACACTTTCTTCTTCTTTTACAGGTACTTGGAGTTCCTCAGGGCAGTCTTGAATGTCACACTTTTCAGTATAAAAGTTAATACCATCACTGCACTACGCATTTTTATTGTTGCAAACTGGCTGTGTGTCGATGACTTCCACATCTTGTGTCAGTTGTGAAACATGAAGCTTATTGAGTGGCAACTACAAACTGCCCTCAATCATTTACTGAAGTGGACCACAGCAAATGGTTTTAATTTTTCTCTCTTTAAAACCGTTTGCATGCACTTTTGCTGCCAACACGGTATTCATACAGATCCTGAACTCTGTGTCAGTAAAGCTGTGCTTCTCATGGTGTCCCTGAGGCAAAGTTATTCATGTTTATCTTTGACTGTAAACTGACCTTTATACCACACATCAAGCAGCTATAAGTCAAGTGTACCAAGGCGAAGATGCTGAACTTTGTTCATCATCAGGAGGGTCTTCAACTCTGCACAAGAGCTATCTGCACTTCCCCAGTCCAGAATTTGTAACCAGAGCCTCATGAACCTCCTCTACACCTCTGCCATTTGCAACTGTTTTCATTGTATGTTTCAGATTTGTAATCCTTATCACAGCATCCCACCTGGGGTTGTGTTTTCCTTCCTCAGTAGGCCATGCTTTTTCAGAACTGATGACCTGCCATTGTTCCTTTTGGCCTTTGCATCCAGGTGCAGTTGGATGAATTGAACCTGTGCTAGGATGACACTGCTATATCCGCTGGTCAGCCCATTACACTATGGCTTATTACCATCCCCAAGTGCAACCTTTCTTTTTGTCATCTAAGAAAGGTGGAATTCCCAATTGGAAGTACTGTCTTCTATTTGCAGAATCAAACGATCCTTCCATTCCCATTTATACAGATGGTTCAAAATTAAGTGACTCTGTGGGCTCTGCCATGGTTTGTTGTGGTTCAATGGTTGTGCACAGAATCCCCTCTACAATTTCTGTGTTCACTGCTGAATTGTACGCCATTTCTCTTGCCTTGGATCACATAGAAGCTAAGCAGTACTCATTGTGCTATTTATACTGACTCTCTTAGTTTTCTACTGACCCTGTTTTATATTAGTCCTCACCAATATTCAAAATCAGCTGGTCTATTTCTCTGTAACATCTACTTTTGTCCGGTTCTTCTGGATAACAGGCTATGTTGATATTTGCAGCAATGAGCTCGCTGACGTCACGGCTAAGTCTGTTTGCTCTGGTGCTATCACTGCTGTGCCTGTTTCATACATGAACTATGGTCATCTCTGCATCATTTAGCAGTCGACTTGGAGTGAGCAATGAGATAACAAGCTTTTCCAGATAAAACCCTCTATAGGACTTTGGCCATCTTGTTACTGTAAGGATCAGAAGAAGGAAGTTGCCCTGATGAGACTGTGCATTGGTCACAGCTTTTTAGTTCATCATTTTCTTTTATCTTGGACTAACGCACCATTGTGTGATATGTGTGACACTCAAGTCACAGTTGCCTACATTTTACTGTTGTGCTGTCATTACTACTCTCAACGATGGCACCATTTTAGATAATGTGTCCCAAGATTTACCCCTGAAGCTGGACAGTGTCATTGGCAATAGTGACATGTCCATTTTACAGATGTTTTTAGTTTTTGAAGGGCCATGTGCCTTTTTAATGGTATTTAAGCTTTTAATTCAAAAATTGGACTTTTTGTTTTAACATGATTCCTTTTTACAAATTTTAGTAATTATACTTTATTTTTAATTTTTTACAGGTTGTTTGGTGCTGATAGCTTAGTTGTTTTTTGCTATAAAACCCCAATCAACTAACCAATGAAAGCTATCCCTTACTTCTCTGAGGGATTTCAAGTGAATACTTATTCTGTTGTCTTTTATATGTTGGTGTGTTTATCTTCTTCAGCACTGTCTCTCCATATGTGGTTGATTTCTTGTTGATACATATTAGGTGGGGATGCCCTGCTTTTCATATACATTTGTCTTCTTTCCACTTCCATGACCTTAGGCTAGCTTCTCTCCTTTGCCAGTCTGTTTTTTGGGATGATCCCAATTTGTTGAAGTCTCTAGTGGAGGCCATTCACAAGTACTTCAGTGTTTCTTCTCTGATTTTCAGCATTTTACAATCCTTTCCTGCTGCTGTTACTTTTTCATGCCCTCCACTACATTCATACACTGTCACTATCTGTTTTAAATTTGATGGTAACTCTACCTTAGGTTTAGATACTGTAGGGACATGGTTGACTTGATTTGCTTACCTTTGGTATTTGTCCACATCAGATGTTTGGGTCTTTTAGATGTTGTTGAAAGGACAAGATCTTACTTTTCCTCTTTTTCTTTTCCCCTGTCTCTTGTTTTCATTTTTACCTTTCTCCTCAGGATCTGGTTTGTTACCAGCATCTGTCAAAAGAGGTTTTGGATACCTGGTAGAAGATACTATTGAACAAATTTTTTTTCCTTCCATAATTTTGTATTCCAGTCTGTTTGTCATCCCCAAGAAAATGGGAGATTGGTGTCTGGTTATTGATGTTTTAGTCTCAGTTGTGTCATTGACTTCACACATTTTATCATGGAGTCTTTTACTCCCAGTCTATGGGTGAACAAGGTTGATGTCTCAGATGTTTAGCTTCACATTCCTATTTCTCATACGTCTAAGCCAGTGTTTCCCAAACTTTTCTAACTAGGGACCAGCTTATGTTTGTAATTTTTCATGAGGTCTGGCCTTTTCAAATACATAATCAGATAACTTGCTAAGACATGGCTAAATCTTAACATCAAGCTGGAAGCAATAGTTCTATCAATACATTATCAATTATAAAATATACAGGCGTTTTGTGGTACTGCTGTGTAAAAAGAACTAAAGGAAATTATATTTCATTGTTTTTTAATTTTTACATTAACAGTATATTTATTAATGCTCTTTTAAGAAATAACTTAATGAGAACGATGATACTGTTTTTCATCACACAGCAATTTTAAATCAGGAGGAAAAGAAGTCAGTTTGATCCTGAAATCTGGCTTGACATCTAATCTGTTCCTGTACTTGTTTTTTAAGAAAATAAACATTGAGAAGCCTGATTCGCATTTATAAATCATGACAAAGGGCATAAGAAATCTCCCTGCTTTTTCTGAAAAATTTGGATACTCAGCACAACAGCTCAGCCAAAAATTAATTAATGAGGTTTGACTAAAATGGTGTTTCAGGCAGTATCACAGGAAATTTCAGTAGCAAAATCAATTTCTGATTCATTGAGTTGTAATCCTTCCTTACTTTCCATGTCAACAGTAAAAGGGTTCCTGATCCACATTTTACAATTGTCAGTTTGAAGGAAAATATTTCTTCAAGCATGATTTTAGCCCCAAAAGATGCTCTTTGATTCATGAGGAAATCTCGACTAGAATATTACCTTCCTCTTGGTTTTATAATTCTATTAAAGTAGAGAAAGACTTATAATTTCTCTTCTTAACTTAATGTACACAAAAGGTAATTTTTTTTTATAGATGCTTTTCTCTTTTCCTGGACTTAAAAAATATTTATGTCAGCACCTTGTATGTTTAGATTTTGCACATTTAAGAAGCCAAAAATGTCACATAAATAGGCCAGTGTAATTAATCAATGCAAATTATGAAACCTGACTTTTAAGTTTAAATATTGCATCATTTGTTGATAGGGGATGTTGCTCCAAAAACAAGTTAATTTCAGTCTTCATTTTGATGAGTTTTTTTGAGACATTTCCTTCTGATAACCACTAAACTTTACAGTGTAATAGGAGATGCTCATGTTCACTTCCTAATTATTTACACAAAACAGTAAGGATTCTGGAATTCAGTGAACTAGATTTTATATAGTTTATGTATAAGACATATAAGAAAGAGTTTCTTCAATATTTTTTGCCATATCTACAATTCTTCACTTTACTATATTACTAGATAGGGATAGTAAATTCAACTAAAGTTCTTGTTTTTTATGAACACAAGATGTAATTATTTTTACTGTAGGAAGTATTAACATTTCACCAATAGTATGTGGATAACCTGTCTTGGCTATTAATTTTGAAATTTCATATGAAGCCATAACGAAATCTTCAATGGGAGATCTTGTGGAAAAAAAAGTGTGTGAACATATTCGTTAGGAAAAAAAAAACTTCCATTTTTCTTATTTGTGAAAAAATCTATTGTCTTACTTGAATATTCTGGATGTCTGATGTCCACGTGGTATTTCAGTTTCAGTGGTTTGAGGCTCTCATTTCATAATGTTCAACAACAAAGAACACGTAGTGGTAACTAGGCTGCATTTGTGCATCACTTGAGGTTTTTTGTGTGATGCATGATTCTTCAGTTATCTATCCTTACTGGAGAGGGGTTTTCTTAAAAATGAACAACTTAAAAATTTTTAATTAGTACAAACTAGGTTGCAAACAATTCTCTCTCTTCTCGGAACAAACTGATGCTTCTTGCACTGGCCACCAGCAACTTGTCTGCTGCCACCTGGCACTACATAAGTCTCGGATCATGCATGCCTGTCAATTTCTATTAACTGAGTAAGCAAATTTAACATATTTGGAATAAAATTCCTAAAACTTTGGTGTAGAAGAACCAGTTAACTTGAATGAACAAATGGTCCTCTTATGTGAGACAAAATACCTTCTTTGATCATACCTGTACACAGTGGAAGATTAACTTGGACTCAGCAGGAGACATGTCTAGCTAACATGTGGTTTAAATTTAAGGCATTTCACAAGAATCTCAAGGTTATCAACACCATAAAACCTAGTTTTAGGTTCTCTAAATTGCACTAAGTGAGAACACTTTAATTCCTGAGGGACTGAAGGCATAAAGATAACTGTCAACTTTTGAATTTTATAGTTTCATAGCCTTAGGTACAATCTTTCACTTTTCCTTCCTGTTATATTTGCTTAGTTGAAATACTGAGAAATCCAAGCTAGATAAAATGAAAATTTTAATGTATTTGAAAATGATAATTTTATTAGAATATATTTATATTAATTGGTTGAATTAGATTTTTCTTTAATATACAACAAGGGCTTGGAGAAAGTTTAAAAATGAAGGTTGGTAGTGAAAGGGTTAAAAATTTTTAATTTTCTGCAGACTGGCATTTTTTTCATGGATCAGTACAGGGTCACAGACCACACTTAGGGAAATGTTGGTGTAAGCTTTACTTTTAGTTTGTTGATTGAGGTAGTGTGTTTCAATTTTGCACTCTTTATGCACTTCATTGTCGACTTTATAATTTTCTGTTGGGTGGTCTGAGCTTTTACTTACCACATTCACAGCCTGGAACTGAGGTTTAGCCATTACATGGATGACTTGATTCTTTTGGCTCCATCCAAACAAAGCTTCTAAAATCATATCCTTTTCTTCTTTCAGGAGTCATCACATGTCGATTGGTTGGTCAAATTGGAGAAGTCTCATTTCACATTCACTCAGCATTTTAATCATATGATTGTTTTTCAATTCCAGTCTCAGCATGTGAGGGACATAGAGTGATTGGTTTCCAGTGCCATATCCTCTCCTTCTCTCACTGTATTGGAGGTTCTTTTCTCACTTTTGGGGATTAAGGCTTCCATGGAATCCCATGTCCCTTTAGGGTGGCCTCATAAGTGTCATCTTCAGTTGACTCTGTATGAATAGTGGAACCTTACTTGGGATCTCTTATACATTATCATCACATTCTTCCTTCCCTGCAGATTCACTCTACCTGATGGCTCAACAAAACCAACACCCTAGCAGGTGTTCCTCTTTCTTCTTTTTTTCCAAACCTTCAATTGTTTACAGATGCATTCATGATAATCACTTGCAACTCCTCTTCTTCACAAGATATTTTTCCTATTACACTCGCACAAAAGTTGGGACAGCTCATACATCTAGCATGTACTTCTTTGGACAGGGATTCTTGTCATCTTTTTCAGATCTCTTCTGGCCAAATATGACACCTGTCTCTCTCTATGGCTGTTTACTTCTATTGTTGTGTAGACTGGCATATATAATACCCAGTTTACTTTTGTTACACATTCTTTTTACCATCTGGTTGTCTTGTCTTCTTTGAATTATTTATTGACTGTCTCCTGTTGCCATTCTTCATACCCTTTACTGGCTCTTTTTGTGTCTATCTTTCTTTTACAGAGGGTCTATTCTACCTCTCAGGATCTTGCTGTGTGTCATGCAGTGCCTGTCAGGATATACTTTGGTTAAATCTGCAATGCAGCCATTCAGACATGAAACACACACTGATAAGAGGGAATGTTCCACAAGGATGCTAAAGGTTTCTTCTTCAGTGAATAAAGCCTAATCCAGACCATATACCAACTCATGTAATAGCACGAGTAAAACAATGTCTCGATTACTGCCAATTCTTCCAGTCCTGGATGGCTCTGCTTTTAAAATAGGGTCTTGTGGTCACCCAGTGCATAATCTTAAGGTGTTACATTCCTCCAAATTCCCCATTGTACTTTTACTCTCCTCTCTTCTTCTAGCAGAGCTTTTGCCACTTACCAGTTCCTTGCTACTGGGGTGGTGAACAAATGAGGCTTCCTCCTGAGCATTACCAGTTCCACTGAGTATGCAGTATGGCAGTGGTGTTTTAGTGTAGATAGTATGAATCCTTTTCCTGCCACAGTATGGATAAAAAATTCCAATTTCTGCTGGTTTCAGGAAAAAAAAATCAAACAGGCTAAATGATTCAACTTATCAGCACAAAGGCTTGTCTCAAAAGAAAGAAACATTACTGTTATATTTGCAAGTGGTTGTGAAAACCACTTGTGGGACACTCTGAGCTTTCGATTGGTTGTTCACATGTCATATATATAATTAAGTGCATGTAAGGGACTATTTACAAACCTCAAAGGAAGTGAGTGGAAAGGGGGCAGTGTGTTTCGTTTAACAAGTTAGTGATGTCTCATCATATAGAAAAAGTTAGGAGGTTCTTATTTTATATTCTAGCTTTAAATATCAGTAATTTTAGTTCCTATTCCATAAAGAACAATAGACTTTATATTTTGGCATCACAAACATCTGGTTTGAGCGAGTGCTGCATTCAAGATGGTATGTGACACACAAAAATTGATGTTTAGGTGTGTTTTTTAAATATTTACTTTTGAATTAAGATATCAAGTAATGTATAATTTGAATTATGGTATACAGTTTGATACCAAACATAATGACATAAATTCATAAAATAACAGTTCAATAAAATTTTGAACACAAGTCAATGAACACAATGACATGGCCCTTGACCCACTACCCTTAATAGTAAGGTTAAGCAGGTGCTGGGAAACCATCTTTCTCAGACACTAGATGGATTATGGAAAGGTTGTAAGGAGCACCAGTGTAGTTTGGACTAGGGTTGAGTGATTAATAGAATTTTCTAATCAATTAACCATTTGCTTTATTAGTTGATTATATTTGACTAATCAATTATTCACATACTAGAAAGATGAAAAACAACAACAAAACTACAAAAGTCATGCATCAATATTCATGGTGGGCAGAGTGTAGGTAGCTTACAATGGCAATATCTTAATTACTTAAACAGTTAGAGTAACTGAAAAGAGTAGTTATTAGAAACTCTGATTTCATTTAATCAATTATTTTCATGATTTGTGACACTAATTGATTAACCTGAATAAACTTCAAATGGTTAAAAAGAATTAAAATATCATGATGGCACAATATCAGTTATTGGATGGTTAGAATAATCTAAAACAATGGTATTTGGAAATACTAATTTCAATTCATTGTTTATTTTTGTTAAATTAATTAATTTGATCTTCATTTTAATTAATCATTTATTTTGTGTAACACTAATATATGTAATATATGCCCAAAGATAAACTGTTATGTTGATTAAATGAGTTAAATGATGAGCACTACTTCAGACAGCCTTACAACAGAGCTTTTTGCAATATGAAGAATGATACAGGGCTATTGTGAAAGTGCACAGTTATCAGATAGAGCATGACTAGATGTGGCAATTTAAACTGTAACAATGTGGTGAGGCTCTAAAATTACTTTAATGTAACATAAATGTTTCATGTTTTTCTGTAAATGTTAAAGATATTTCTAAATGTTTTCATGTATTTATTCTGAACACTTTCGTCCTGTATGTGTGTACAGTGTACTAAGAGTCAACATTTAGTAAGGTGGAATTTAACTTGGTTAATTATTATATATACAACTATGAATGGCTTATTTTATTAGTTAGTATAAAGGTGTTATATGTATAATCTTGTTAATGAAACAAATGGTATAAAACCCAGTATAGTATCAGTATGAATAATAATGATAGAATGGATGATAACCAACTATTTTCATAAAACCCCTTTCTTATGTTTGTTTAATTTTAAAATACTTGTTAGTGTTTTATAATGTTTTTATTTATATGCCCTAAGTATTTCAATATGCACTGTAATACCTCTAGCTTACTTTTATAGGTTTTTTTCACTTAATGCAAGGTACTTGATACTTTTCAAACATAACTTACTACTAGATGGACACCCTCCCCTTAAAACTAACTCCACCATAATATAGGACTGCAGGTGCAATGTGAGAGTGAAGGTCAATTCCGACTATTAAGTCAGAGTTGACAATAGATGGTTTTGACTAGTTGTTTTTCCTCAGAATCAAGAATGCCAAGCACAAATAGTACTTGCATAGCTTTATATGAAATCCAATAAATGAACAGCATTTAATTTGATCTCACAATACTGTTTCATAGTTTATCATATTATTTATGATGTCAAAATATTTGTATGCAACTTGTTTCATCATTTTCCATGTATTGTGTTTTGTTTGACGTCAAAATATTCTTATACTTTTTTCATGTAATTTTCTACCTGTGTAGAATATTCTCCTACTTTTTAAAATATATTTTGTACATACTTCTTTGGTGGTTCAATTTACAGACTTACAACACTAAAATCCAAGGTTCAATTCCCCATTGTGGACAAAGTGCATATAGTCCAATTTGTAGAGTTGTACCAAGAAAACAACAGCAATTCTGTTATATATCTGTAATGATATACTCTTGCAGTTGATCATTCTCTTTATTGTGTATTCACAACCTTTAAATTAATTATACTTTATTCTTATGTATGTATTTAGGTGATATTTTACATTTATTTTATTATTTTCTTTGTATTTAGGATGTTGAATTACAGAGAAGAAAAGAACTACAAAGGAAACTGGAGCTAGACCATGAGAAGAATAAAAATAAAAAGCGGAAAATCAAGTTATAACTTAAACTTAGATAATTATTATTGAAATACACAATTCTGCCTGTTTTGAAATTTGGTGGTTTTGAATTGTCTCAGGATGAAAATGAAGCTGTGTGTAGTACAGATATCTTTTAATAAAACAAACAAAACTAAAAATAAACAGTTGTTAATTTTCACAGTAGTGGTCAGATCTGCTTATTTGTTTTCAAAATATCTTGAAAGAATAATCATTTGTGAATTGTGTTAGTTCTAAGTAAATTTTTAAGAGAAATGTATACATTTTAAAGAAACTTTCAACACTGGATTGAGTCCACTGTGCTACTTTGGTTTGGCTTTACTCCATCATTGGATAAAAGTAAAACATTTTTAATTGTATCATAATAGTTTCATTAAGGAAAATGAAAACATTCCAGCATGAAGCCCATTTGTGACAGTTATTCCCTTGCTTTCTTGAATTATACATGTTACTGAATTTTTCACTATTGTCATAATTCTTTCTTTTAAAATGCCTGTAGGTTTGTCTGGAGTTTTTGATTAATTAAGGAGCATTGTTCAGCTTAACAGAATGTTTGTGTTAGTGCATTATTTGATGTTTTTTTTTTACACTGAAAATGTTAAGCTTTGTGACTGGCCTATCTCTCTGCTTTAATTATTTGATGGGTTTGTATACTGAAAGTCTTAAGCTTCATGACTGATCTATGTCTTTGGTTTCACTGCATTATTTGATGTGTTTTTACACTGAAAGGCGTAAGCTTCATGACTGGGCTGTCTCTGAAGCCTCATGTGGTTAACCACAATAAACATATGTTAATCACTTTATAAAAGTCATGTTCCATGTCCTGTGCTGCCTTTATAACTACTACTTAGTTATACTCCAGTTAGTAATGATGGTAAAACAGTTTGTGTGATTGTAACAGTTTCCACCATGATATACTTTGTTTTATCAAAAATTATGAATTTTTTACAGATCTTCCATTGTACGTGGATGTAAGCTCCACAAACTTTTTTTGATTAACAAAAGGTAAAATGTCCACAGGAGCTGCATCAGGTGACTTGAGAGGTTCATGGTTGAAATTGCCACTAGAATTTTTAAAATGTATGCAAGGAGTGGATTAAATAAAGGCTAAACTCCCTGGAAACTCTTGGGTTTTGTGCTTTGATCTTTTATTTTATTAAAAGAAAGTTTAATTATCATCAGTTTATTTAAATTTTTTTGCAGCATTGAACTATAAACAAATGTGCATGCTGTATTATGGTTAACCACTGGTGGCTAAACAGTATGTCTGAGTTGTTTATAATGCTAAAACTTGGATTCTGATACCAAGGTGGTCGAACACAAATAGCTCATTGTGTAGCTTGTGTTAGACACCAAATAAGCTAAATAATGGCCACACTGCTCCTAGTAGTTAAATGCAGCTGTTGTGATATCAGTTTCTTTAATCATCTTTCTTGTGAAAACAGACATGATTTTATCATGTGGCCTGGGAACTCATGAAATTTTAGTCTGAGAGCCTTCATCAACTTCAAATAATTGTTTATTATTCCAGTGGATTTGCTTAATGTCAATCCAGTAATAAATTTTTTTGTTGGAAGGTCCTTCTTTATAACTACAGCTTTTACTTTGCAGATTAGGTTGTTGCTCCAGATTTAATTCGGGTGTGGTTTCAGAGCCCAGTCTTGTTCTAAACACTGCTATGTGAGTTTTCTGCTTCTAAAGGCATTTTCTGAAAGAAAAAGAAACCAAAAAACGTATTCTTAGGAACTACAACTTCTAAAAGCCTTACCATATTATTTTGTAAAGGAATTTTGTGTGTGTTATAGTATATTTCTCTTCAATAAAAACATTTTGTGTATCTACAGTTGTGAGTCTACCCATAGTAGCATTATGCTCTTCAATGGATGAGTAAAAACCAAATACATTGTGCAAATGTGTCACTCGTGACACTATGGTTTGTACATGAGGTGGCATATCACTGCATTAACATGTACAAATCATTCAAATAAATTATCATTAACAGAGTTAAAGTTGCAGCGATCACAATGTGGGTACTGAGATGAGGTGAGGATGTCTCATATACATGAGTTTACTCTCATCTTAAGGTTACATCTTCCACATCATATTAAGATATTAAAACGTAATATATTTATCTGGGATGAAGAAAAATCGTATTACACCGAAATTTTAGTTACATACGTCATGATTAACCATTTTAATTCAAACATAAGTGTGCAAAACAGTTCCGTTTATATATGTATAACAAATTTTAAAGGTAACGATCTCAAAGTCGTAAGCTAGCCAGATATTTTAATTCAATAGCCCTAATGTCATAATTTCGCCAAGTAGTGTAATATACTGCAGTTTGCTATCAGAAGAAACCACAGAGTGTACCGTAAATAAATAGTTAAGAATAGTATGAACACAATATTGTTCCCCAGTGAGTGAAAGGTAAGTTTAAGGATTTACAACACTTTAATCCGGGTTTCGAATTAAGAACCAACCTTCCATAACTCAAAGATCCTTTAAATTTTTCTTGAATTCAGTATAAATATAAATAAACATTAATGCTGTTATAACCAAGGTGATTTTTTGTTCATTCACGAATAATGCCAAAATACCTATGGCATTCAAAATTCTATGACTTTGTACTCATTAACAGAAACAATATAACGCTTTATTTCCAGACACGTCTTAACTGAACGTCAAAAAAATATTATGAAATGTTATTGTTTTGTTGTTTAAAGATGTTTTCATCTTATATGTATTGCATAAGTAAAGAAATGCCGAATGTGTTTAATTTTATCAAAGTAGCTTATATATATAGGGAAATTTAGTTATTCTGTTAATAATATAGCTAACAACAAACAGCTGCAAAATAGTTTAATATTATATCGCTGGAGTTATATGTTGCAATATTATATATTTTTATAAAGCGGTACATAGCGTGTTTCAGAGAGGGCGCCAACGTTAGCAAAACGGACATGTCTAGAAAGCCAAATCAAAATAAAAGAAGGCCTACTGGAAGTTGAATTAAAAATTGTGGATATGAACCAGGTAAGAATACAAATGGACAAGGTCTTTAATGCAGTCAACAATAAGCTGTAAATGTGACGATAGTGTGCATATAAAATCGGAACATACACTTTGAGAAAAACTCCAGCCTATGATCAGTAATAGACTTGCTTACTTACTATAATCCTTAGTTTTATCATAAATTCATGTTTCCCTCACATATGGGGAATTAACCGATATAGTTTTTGGTGTTATCTCCGAGCGCTCGTTCTAATGTTTCTCACAAATTCACGTTCCAAGGTGGCCAGGAGGTTAGTGCGCTCGACTCGTTATCTGAGGGTCGCGGATTTGAATCCCCTTTACACCAAACATGCTGACTCTTTCAGCCGTGGGGGTGTTATAATGGTACGGCCAATTTCACTATTCGCTGGTAAAAGAGTAGCCCAAGAGTTGACGGTGAGTGGTGATCACTAGCTGCCTTCCAGCAGATATAACCACGAGACCAGTATTATATTTTATACTAAGCCATTATTTCATAATCAACAACAACAAAAAAAAGAGTGAACATTTCCTAGCTTTATTTTATCTTAACCCTTAATATATCATAAATTAAAACTAACATTATGTACCCCTATGGTATCACAGTGTTATTTATGAGGTTAAAAATTGATTCAGTGTGCGAATTTAATATGTTAACACAGCCTGGGGCATTCATGTTCGTACCATGTCACTACACTTAGGTCCACTAGAAAGTATACTATTTAACAATTAGCCTATAATTTTATATTTCAGAAAGAATCCTCCACATCAAGAACCATCGCGGTACAAATATAAAATTAGTATGATGTAAAGTTGTATGTATGGTTTATTTTATTCATTGATACAATAAGTGCAACCAATATCATAGCGATTTATCTAAGGGTAGGAGAATTATCTAATCCATTGACAGTTCATAACATATTATATATATATTTAGGTTAACTACTTAGGTTGTAAGATGTTATCTGTTCCATACACACTTCAATATCATTTCTTTGGACAGGGTCTGATATACGTTAAGGCCGGCTCGAGCCTAGGAATCGCAAGAACCTAGCGTTAGTTGTTACTTACCCATAATCGATGAGCTTTTCTTATCTATATTGACTCTTCAAAACGGATTCTCCATATTAAGAAACTACATCTTTTCTTCCTTTTTTATTACTTAGTGTTACTTAGGAGCGGTTCCTGAAATTTGACAAACAAAACCAAGTTGATGATGACTGAAGGTGAGAATTTTGACTTTGCACAGAGAAACTGTGTTTGTTTTTCTGAGTAAGCGTATTATGTTATTTATATAATATCCTATTCACATATTAAAAGTTAAAATAGAATATTACAATATCTAGGTAAAAAAATCTGTAGACAAAATAGAACTATGAGTGCCATAGAAATGTAAAAAAAAAGGTATAAAAATACCTAATACTGAAACATTAAATTAAAACGTAAATAAGAGAAAATCCTCAACAGCCACGGAACTTGAAACTCTTTTAATTATGATTAAAGTTATGTATGAGACCTTTTTTTCACTTTTATATTAGCAGAATCACGCCTGGGGTGCACGTAGAAAACTTGGCCCGGCATGGTCAGGTGGTTAGGGCGCTCGACTGGTAATCTGAGGGTCGCATGTTTGAGGCCCCGTCACCCAAAACATGCTCGCCCGTTGAGCTGTGGGGTTATTATTATTAGACGGTCAATCTCACTGTTCGTTGGTAAAAGAGTAGTCCAAGAGTTGGCGGTGAGTGGTGATGACTAGCTACCTTCTCTCTAGTTTTACACTGTTAAATTAGGGACCGCTAGCTTTACGCGAAATTTAAAAACAAAGAAACAAAGCGTATACCCGATTCGATTTTATTTCTCATTAGGATCTTTACTACGTTACCTTCATACTGAAATTCTTTTATGCGGGAGTAAATTAATCTATGGACCTCAGGAATGGTCAAATACATCACTCGAAAGGGTGTGATCTCCTTTGTCCAAAACTGTAATTAGATCTCAATCGATTCTTCAGAGAAAATAAGAAAATATTACGTTGACTATGTTATAAGTATAATATACAAATATATATATATACATGTTGTTATTATTATCAAGTATATATACTCTTAAAAAAAACAAACGCAAAAGGCAAAATTTGAGACAAATTGTTAACAAGTTTATTCCGGGTAGTTCTGTGTGACATGTGTGAAACTTTGCACATTCACTGCTAAACATCCAAAGTCTGCAAAGGCGAAGACAACGCTCACTAGTTGAAGTGTAACGTCACTCAACGTCAATAACGAGTATGTCCCCCGTGAGCATCAATAACTGCTTGGCATCTTCTGCCCATGGAAGCGATGAGATGACGAATCACATCTTGTGGAATGGCTGTCCACTCAGCCTGCAAAGCTGCTGCAAGCTGAGGTAGAGTCTGCGGTTGAGATTGTCGCCGTCGCAGACGTCGGTTTAACTCGTCCCAAAGATGTTCGATGGGGTTTAAATCTGGTGATCTGGAGGGCCAGGGAAGAACGTTGATGTTGTGGTGTCTCAAGAAGACAGTGGTGAGTCGGGCTGTGTGAGGATGGGCGTTGTCATGTTGAAAAACGTCGTTAACGTTCACCATGATGGGTTGCTCATGGGGGCCTAAGAATCTCGTAGACGGTTGCGTACGGTCTGATCGGAAATCCTACGCAGCCCTGGTATGGTTGAGGCAGTAGATGTCGCAGTGGTGGTCCTATCCTGAAGGTGACGTAACCGGATGTAGCGATCTTGTGTGGGCTTGGTCACACGAGGTCTGCCAGATCGTGGACGGTCACGAGTTGATCCTTGTTGTTGGTGACGATTCCATAGCCTTGTGATGGTGCTTGGGTGGACATTCACAGCTCTGGCAACATCTGATCAAGATTCGCCTGCTTCCAAGCGACCAATGGCGTTGTTGCGTTGTGCTTCAGTCAGTCTTGGCGTAACTGTATTGCGTGTCGGTGGCTTAACACTGAGCTATGGAAACCGAGAATCCGTCACTTTTATAGGGATTTTGCACATGTTGCACTTGCAGAACATGCAGATCTCTCAAACAAATTTATTGGACACGAATGCGTTTTGGCGAAAAATCCGATGTTTTCCTCCGTTTTCAAAGTGCACAACTTTTATTGTCATTTTGGTCTGACAATCAGTGCCTTAACACGTGTAACATCACATACTCTGAGCTTGTAACGTTCTTACATATATTTCTCTTTAAAATAAAAATATATCCCTTTTGCGTTTCTTTTTTTGAAGAGTATATTATTTAATTTGGTTCAGGTTGATGTATGGCATAGTAATCTGGATCTTCATATGACAACTTAGAGGTAAAACATTTTAAAAATAAGGCAGAAAATGAACCTAAACATTGATAGTATGTTATCATGAAGTACAATGAAACAGATTTATTAAGCGAGGTAGAAGTTAATGGCATATCAGAAAATTCCAGGAAGAAAACTTCTTCCCAAACTCTCCCATCTCCAAAAGTTCCTAGTTTTAGTGTACCAACAACAAATGCCATAGCCCAAAATATATACAACTCTAAAAAAACAACTTCACATTGATAGTAGGTATGTCCTCTGAGTGGTCAACATAACATTATTGCCCTAAAAAGTTTCTGAGTGGAGTTTTGAAAGTTCCCCATACTTATAAAAGGGTCTCCAAGCTTATTCAGTGTAGTAGTTTGTCTGTGATAAGGATTTTATATGTGTTAGATTGATGAATACAAAGCGAGGACGGTCGTTGTCGTCTTTTAAAAGACTACAGAGGTACAACAGTACCACTTGAATGACCAACAAACATTCGTTTTTAGGATCTCGTTTCTGTGTTGCAGATCAGTTAGAACACATTTCTTAATAAGATACAACTAGAGATCAATATATTTATCACATCAGATCCCAGATTATTAGAGAACCATCCTGGTATATCAGCTCAGTGCTGTCTCCACACGGAATGACGACGAAAACCATCACGAAGTCCTAAACAAATTGTAGATTAATTAGCAAAGAGAACTAAAACTCAATCTAAAAAATTTCGTCTGAGATGGTTCTGACTTCAACGTACTCGGGGTTGTTAAACTTGTTAATGAGATAGGATAACGCAGTAATAAGTTCTCATCTTTGTTAGACGTAACTTGTGCAGACTCACAACATCACAACTTGGCTAGACGTAACTTGTTCAAACTCATAGCATTGCATTGCAAAGTCAGGTTACCAACAAAAATGTCCTGAGGTTATTTTATAAATAACAGCCTTTTACTTCATATGCTTTTTGGCGGTGTTGATTGTTTATGTTGGACTCCGTTTTGAAACACTGTAAAGCCAATAGCGATGTACTTATAAATATCATTAGTTCCAACATGCCGACGGCTCTGTTAGCCTTGTTTTGTCTGAAGTGATGTCGATGAGCCATTTTTCAACGCATAAAGAATTCACGAATGAAACTGTGAATGAAACGCCCAGTTATAACATAATTCTGAAAGCTCTCTGACTTCTGCCAATGTGAAATTCAACCAATAATTTAAACCTGATAACACTAAGAGACACGTGAAACGCATCCACAACTAACCACAACAACATGTCAGAAAACTACTATTCAGTTCAAATAAATGTTCGTTATTTTCATGTTCACAAATATCTTAGATTCTTTTTTTTTTGTTCAACATGTCAGAAATGAAAATATAATGATTCAAAGTGGTAGAAGATACTTAAAGGAGTAAACATTTTAAAATTAGATTTTATAATTAAAGGTTATTAAATCTAGTCAAAATAAAAAATTATCGTTCGTTTTAGAAAAAAGCTTCATTGAGCTATCTGTTCTCTCCACCGCGGTAAATCAAACTCCGGATTTGAGCCATATAAGTCTTCTGTAAACTTATCGCTATCTCATTTGGAGACAAAAACCAAATGCAAAAATATTTAATCCCCGGTCTTTAGATTTACAATGCTAAAATCACGGGTTCGAGTCTGGTGGGTGGACACAGCAGATATCCGAATGTAGTTTTGCTATAAGAAAACACAAAAAATATTTTAAAATAATAAAAAAGTTTTGTTATGATAAACGCATAATTTTGAAAAACACTGAAAAAAAGCAAAAAGGACCTGTTAGATTGTAGCATAAATATAGTGTTTAAAAACATCACAAAAATATTTCACAAATTAATATGGGTTAATACGTAAAAAGAGTATTGTCATTAATTAAAATGTAATTAGAAAAATTAAAACAAGAGCTTGAAATCGAATGATAGCATTAGAAACGGTGCATGTCAAAAATCATATCTGTTATTATAAATTTATGAATGATTTGAATGTCAATATCATTGATTCGAAAGGATTTGTTCTGAAAAATGTATAATATACAAAAAGTAACTTGTTTGAAACAGAAGAAATAACCAATTTGTTATTGTTTTCGCTATGACACATACACGTATATATATATATAATTTGATTCAAACTCTTTAAACAAGTTTTGTTTGTTACAGATTTTCGCGCAGTGCTACACAAAAACTATTCGCGCATGGCTAACTCAAATTTTGAACTGAGGGAAAAGAGCTATTCAACAACATCAACTAGCAATTATAGTGGATTTTGAGTGCAACTTTTGTTTTTCTTTTACCGCAAAAGACGCGAAACCAGGACTGTTCGTTTGTTTGTTTGTTTTGAATTTCGTGCAAAGCTACTCCGAGGCTATCTGCGCTAGCCGTCCGTAATTTAGCAGTGTAAGACTAGAGGGAAAACAGCTAGTCATCACCACCCACCGATGAAGGTTTGAACCCGTGACCCTCGGATTACGAGTCGAGTGCCTAAACCCGGACTGATCCATAGCTTAATGAGTTAATCAGTAAGGCACGTCCGAAACCATGAAGGGTATTTTATAAGAGAAAATATAAAATTTAAAAATTAACAAAAAATATGTACAATAATGAAATAATATTGAGAAGTTAGTAATAGTAACATATAAAAGAACATTTCGGTTAATGTTTGTTTTTAACTTCAAAACTATATAGTAATCTACTTGTGCTGTGTTCAACCCAAAGGTTGATCTCTGCAGTAAATTGAACTCTTAATGTTTTCGCTAAGAGCATCTTAATTAACACTTAATCCATTATTTTAGCAAATTAATGCAAAATTTGACATGATATGGTAAAGTTTATAAGAATGAAAATGAGTATTTGATGCTATTAGTAACTTTGTTGTTTGATTGTATCTTTCTAACTACCCATGGCTATCTTTACTGCGACCAATACGGGTATCGAAATCTGCTTTACAACATTATATATCTTCAAACTTATTGCTGAACCATTGATGGAGGGCAGCTATTAGTTTATTTGTTTGTTTTTCAATTTCGCGCTAAGTTACACGAGAGCTATTTGCGCCAGCCGTCCCTAATTTTGCAATGTAAAACTAAAGGGAAAGCAGCTAGTCATCACCACCAAAGGAAATTAAAAAATAATAATTAACTCAACATCACAGAATGATCAAGAGCTCAAATAATCTGTTAATTTGCTACGATTCAATCACTGAAAAATTCTTGATACTGTTCAAGTGCAGCAGAAAACCTAATAAAAACTTTAGAAGACAACTGTTTGCCTGTTGTCAAGCGCAAAGCTACACAATGGGCTATATGTGCTCTGCCCACCGTGAGTATTTAAACTCAAGATTTAGTGTTATAATTTCTCAGACATACCGCTGAGGATTCTTAGAAAACTTGGCCCAACATAGCCATGTGGTTAAGGTACTCGACTCGTAATCTGAAAGTCGCGGGTTCGAATCACCGTCGCACCAAACATGCTCGCCCTCCCAGCCGTGGGGGCGTTATAATGTGACCATCAATCCTACTATTCGTTGGTGGAAGAGTAGCCTAAGAATTGGCGGTGGGTGGTAATGACTAGCTGCCTTCCCTTCAGTCTTACACTGATAAATTAGGGGCAGCTAGCGCAAATAGCCCTCATGTAGCTTTGTGTGAAATTCAAAACAAATCAAACAAATCTTAGAAAAGACCACGAAATACTGATAAGTTTCAAAAACGCTGTGGGGGCAACAAATCGAAAATCTTTCTTTATGTTTCATTCTTCATGTTATCACTAATGGTTATTTACCAACTAAATAGCGTTTAGTAGAATTATGCACCCTATTACCAAATAACATCAACTAAAAGATACTGAAAAACTTATTCCGATTACTGTCAGGATACGACTGCACATCAGGAAATAATAACTTATCCGAATCTTTTCAATAAAAAGTGTTTGTTGGCGAATTGACAAAAAACGTCGTCTACACAAACACGGAAAGTATTATAGAGAGATCCCCAGCTGGTACAGCGGTAAGTCTAAGAATTTACAACGCTAAAATTAGGGGTTTGATCGGTGGACTCAGCAAATAACTCGATGTGGCTTTGCTATAAGAAAATACACATTACGATGAGGATAAAATTCAAGAACTTTACAGTCAGAAACATCGGCGCTACTGGAAAAATCGAAGACATCATGATCATTTTGAAACTTTATTCCATTCAATGACAGTGAACAAGATTTGATATTAAAGTAGAAATAATTTTGTTACATATGGATCGTAGACGAGGTACTTATGGATATACATTACTTTTTAAATGAAGGTGAGAGAATGAAGAAAGTAATGCTTATTTTCTATATTACGTTGTTGTAACACGTTGGACCGGGATGGCCAGGTGGATTAAGGTGCTCGACTCGTAATCCGAGAGTCGCGGGTTCGAATTTCCGTCGCACCAAACATGCTGGCTCTTTCAGCCGTGGAGACGTTATAATGTGACGGTCAATCCCACTATTTGTTGGTAAAAGAGTAGCCCAAGAATTGGCGGTGGGATGACTATTTATGTTTATTTTCTTTGAATCTTGTTTTCATTTTTCTACTTGTTTCTCCAATAAAGAAGTCGTGGCAGTTATCACATTGTATTTTATAAATAATGTTGGTGTTGTGTTTGTCAGTGTAGTTTTTACATAGTATAGACCTCAGTTTTGTGCTTGGATTTCTAATGCATTTGGTATTAACTGGAATGTCATATTTTGTTACTAGTTTCTGCCAAATGTTGGTTATTTTTCTGCTGATGTCGAGAATATACGTTATGCAGCAGTATATGGTTTCGTGATTTTTTAAATCATGGGGTATATTTACTTTTGTTAGTTGATTTTGCTCTTTGTCAGGGTGTGTGCGTATACCCTCGTGTAGTTTTGCGCGAAATAAAAAAAAAGTAAAATGTTAGTGAGTACACAGTTGAATATTTCCATATTTTATTATTTATTCAGTATTTGGAAAGTGTTGTCGATCTCAATAAATGATCGGAGTTTTCGCCAATATGATGTCTTTATTCAATAAAATTCGATGTTAATGTAGTTTACAAACAGACATCAAAGTGATTTTATGACTGGCCTTAACACCATTTCACAAGGACTAGGAAAATAGTTTAAAACTTCGACGAATATCATAGAACTTTCTCTAAGTCATATGATATTGTTACCTATAGACTTGTCTCGGGAATAGCCAAAATTTGTTTATTTGTTGTTAAGTGCAAAGCTGCACAATGGGCTATCTGTGTTGTGCCGATTGAATCCCTGATCTTTAGCGTTATAAGCCCTTGAGCTAACTGCTGCACCGTCTGGGCAGTTACTTTGATTGAAATATTTCATACATAACTGCTTTGTTTATAAATTACCTTACAAAACACACAGACACACACACACAGACACACACACAATGCACGTGTACTTGAATCCGAGTTGCTTTATTTTGTTTTAATAATCAGATGGGGAAATAATTTTAAAACTTACTTAAGGGTTTTCCATCCTGCATTATTTATAATTCTTTCAAAAACAAACTAACACTTAATAATCGGGCGGGCTGTGTTCAAAAGTGTACACAGTTGCGAGATTTAACGTATTAAGCCTTTTTTAAGTGAAAGACGAAAAGGCTATAATTCCTTTTTTTAGAGCAAGCCGTTAATCTGATGCTAATATTGATAATTTATGAAATAAGTTAGAAAATGTTAACCATCGCACCACGGATAACAGGCGTAACATTTTCAAGGCGGATGCTAGTTCTTGTGGCTAGCCAGCTAATGTCATTCAAGAACCACATAGGCTCACATATTTTTCTCTTTACTTTTCATAATTAGCATGCATAAGTAAAAAGGAGTAGGCGGAGCTGTAGTCACCCTTCTCATTCATCTTAGCCTTATTAAAGTATGTCGTAATTACTTCAAGCGATAGCCTGTTCACGGTGTCTTGGTAAGTTGTGGAGTATAAAACCAGTTCCGGCACTATAAAACCATGGTTGTACAAAGCGTAATAAGAAACAAAAGACGTTTTCCTAGCATATCTGATGAACAAAACCAGTTTGACAACGATCTGATTGATTATCCAAGGATATTTCTAACTCCTGTCGTCATCTTGATTTATTGCCAGACGAACCTATAATATTCTTCAAAATAACTCTTTCATTAAATAGCAATTTTCCATCTAGCAACTTGCACCCCCTCGAGGCTCATACTTGTAACCTAGCCAGTTCCTGAAAGCGGGCTTGGTATTATCACTTTTGAAGCTCGTAAATAAAGACTAGATTTCCTACTGAAACATTACTTGGTATTTCTAGTCTTGTGGGAACATCTAGGCATCAGTTCTTATAATGGTTTAAAAAAGAACCTTTACATGTTAGTTTAAGCAGTACTTACTGATTGATTAATTAAGTACAAAATAAATAGACATTTAGAAATCTTTGTTACAGTAAAACTGGTGTTTCTAATAATTAGTTTTTAGATAGATTTTTTTTAGTGCCACTCTCAAATTCGTTATTTTTATAATGTACAGAGAAATGTGCGGTCGGTTCCCCAGTAATCAGGGGTTCTGTTCCCCGTGGTGGACATAACACAGATAGCTTACTATGTAGCTTTGATCTTAACCGAAACAAACAAAAATCTTGAGAAATATGCAACAGATGAACTCCATTTATTACAAACTGAGTGTTTGTAGAAACATTGAATTTCTTCACGTGTAAAATATAGCAACACGAAATTTAATATGTATGAAACAATTAAAGTAAATTACCTACACCTTTAGAAACAAAATTTAATTTGGACCGAAATCGTATGGAGTGCAATATGATTTTTTGCTCAACAATGTAGCAGTGCAATATAACAATGTATAACTCTATATTAACTATTTATACTTAATAGTATGATGATAAATTATTTTTACTGTTGCTGTGTGATGAGCATGTACAGAAGTTAAACACACATTAGTCAATATATAGAACATTTAACATGATTAAACCAACAATCGCACTACACTAGACATTTTTACGGAATTTTTTATCAAGCTGTTCGGGAGTACTTTTGAAGTAAAGTTATATTTAGCATTTTATTTAGTACATTTTCCAATGATGTTTCATTTTATTTTCGAGTTTGATGTCTTCGATTATAATCAAGATATTTGTCCACTGGTTAAGTACACAGAGTAAATTAAGCGATGTTTGTATTGGTATAAAATACACATGTTTACACGAATTCACAAAACATTTGCTGATACTATGTATACAGCTAGAATTAACTGAGTTGAAGATATTGCCAACAGCGATCGCACCTAACTCATGAATCAATTCACTCTATTCGTTATGAATTTTTGTTATGACAGTAAAATTTCATTGATAGACCTCTATATTAAATTAGGAATATTAATTACTAAATTGGGTCCTAGTTCTGATTTATATACGTAACTTGCTTTGATCAGAAATTAATAGTAAAGGCTTAAGGTATTACAATACTGTTGTAACGGTTTCTATTGTTGATTTTGTTCTTTTGGATTATTCAGTAAAATTGTTTGTTTGTTTTTGAATTTCGCGCAAAGATACTCGAGGGCTATCTGCGCTTCAGCAAAATAAATATATAAAAATAATGTTTGTTTGCTATACATCAAAAAGCTATATAACAGATTATCTGCACTGTGCCAATCACGGGTATCGAAACTAAATTTTTAGCAAAAATAAAGTCCAGACCATTTAACTTTACAAATAAGGCTAGACACTTGCTATAAATATTCTCGTACATCTAGTTCCTCGCTAAAACCCAGTCTTTATATTCGTGAAATTGAAGTGAAAACCAAAACGCACAACAAGCTTGCTAAGTCAGTAATCAATAGTCCACTGTACCAGACTCAATATTATATTCTAGTTTCACATAGCTTGCATTTTGTTACGTTTAAACCGCTGCCTTCTTGATCTTCAGCTATGTGTTTATCATGTGAAGTAAAATCTCACTCAAGCCGAAAGAAATAAGTTCGTCAAAAAAAAAAGAAGCTTGGAGCAACATAATTTTTTCCTAGGTAATTATTAGAGCACACAAGGCAAATATTTTCGAGGTACTCTTGAAATAAATAAAAAAATTGGCTAAATCTAAAAGTAACAGTATCTAAAGTTGTCACAAAAAGACTTTTTTGTAGCCAATTGAGACATATGCTGAGTTACTAACAAACGTTTAAAGTTTCACGTGATTTCAAATATTCGCCCAAAATAGCCACCTGAGAACAGTTTGAAGAATGACTGGAAAAAATTTAAATGCTCTGTATTTGTGAACATTGTCTTGTGTATTTAAAGAAGTTTTTTCTTTCGAAAGTATAAGACAAAACGTATGGTTGTATTTTCCTGCTACTGCACAATATTATGATTTCTTTACTGATGTTATTATTTAGTTAATTTGGGCCAATGTTGATACTCAGGTTGATAATATCAGAAGGATAAATAGATTTGGTTTTATTGATCATACGTATAGAATTTAAGATCTTAATAAGAACAAACTATTCATAGATCTCCGTTAACTTAAAAAGTTTGGGAATATAGCTTGGGAAGGAAGGATGCTAAATGGAGTCACACATATATTAAAAGAAAAATATTATAGGCACGTATTTTGTACATAGGATGGTTGTGAGACGAAGCAAGGCATTGAGTATTATTGAATATGAAAGTACAAAGTTGACGTTATTGGAAGTAATGTCTATTCAATATAAATTGGTTACAGAAAATTATAAATTATAACCAATCTAACAAAGTTTTTCCCTCTAAGTTTAAATTCGGCAAAAATAAAGTAGAGGTACTTAATCAATAGACAATCTTTCGGAAGAGTACAATGAGCATCTATTAGATCCTAATTTTGCACGTGACACTGACTAGAGAACCACTCTTATAAAAGTACAGTCATCAGTATGATTGTAATATTGTTAAGTTCAATTATATTAATTTAAGGAAGAAGAGAGAATGAAACGAAACCTGAATGACAAGGTAGGCTTAGAAACAATAATTTCCTTTCGTCCTCTGGATAAATCAACATTGTATATACATTACTGTTTAACTGTATTTGAAAACAAATATAAAAGGATAACATCGCTCTCATGTGTGTTATCATAATTCGATTTATACGTATACGATAAATTTTATGTGAAAAACATTAAATCGTTATGGAATTAAAATATCTTGGTGTTCTGGTTGATCAATGTCATAAGCCATCTGAGAAGTGTGTTGTTGCCAGTAGTAGTGCACATTCAGGTTGTATGTACAGATATATTGCGTGCAAGTTTCAATACTTTATAATTTCATTGTGTATATCACTGCTCCAATTTCGGACGCATTACCTCAGGAAGGATATTGAACTGTTTAAAAAAATTCTGAAGATCTTTACTAGGATGATATTTGGGATGGAAATGTTGTCATACAAGGATATGTTGAAATCTCTGAAATTGTTTTCTCTTGAGGAAAGAAAAGTTCGAGAGAATGTCATTAAGGTGCATACGATTCTTAAGGGAACTGACAGTTTAATGTATCGTCCGTTTTTGTACTTGGTAGAAGTATGGCACACAAATATACATTTTCGTAGTGTAGGAGTCATTATTAGCTAAGACGATTATTTTTCTAACTGGGGGGGTTGACCTTTGGGATAGGTGGGATGGAAACACTGAATTCAAGAGGTTTTAAGGGAAAGCTTAATAAATATATGAATGACAAGTGTTAATTTTGAGTTTATACATATATATATAGTTTAATTTAGTAGAAGCGACAGCCTAGATGGACCAATAGGTCTCTTGTTGTCCTTCAATGTTATGTTTACTATTACCATTGATATTGTATTTTCTTACGACTTTAAATTCCAGGAATAATAACCATGCACATTTAATTTAAATTTATTTTTGATAGCTTTTTAAAAGATGGTGTTTCTTAGCTATTGTTTGTCTTAGAATTAAGCACAAAGCTACACAACGGGCTCACTGTGCTCAGCTTACCACGCGTATCGAAATCCGGTTTTTACCGGTGTGATTCTGCAGATATAGCGCAGTGCTACCGGGGGCATTTCTTAGCTTACCCTCTATTCAGCCCGGCATGGCCAAGTGGTTAAGGCGCTCGACTCGTAATCCGAGGGTCGCGGGTTCGAATTGCCGTCGCACCAAACACCCTTGCCCTTTCAGCCGTGAGGGCGTTATAATGTTCTGGTCACTCTCACTATTCGTTGGTAAAAGAGTAGCCCAAGAGTTGGCAGTAGGTGGTGATGACTAGCTGCCTTCCCTCTAATCTTACACTGCTAAGTTATGGACGACTAGCGCAGATAGCCTTCATGTAGATTTGCGCGAAATTCAAAAACAAACAAAACCCTCTATCCTCGGTTGGTACTGAAAAATGTCAATTCTTGAACGTTGTTGTTAATTTATAGAAAAATGTTCCCACGTATCAAGTACAGCATCATTTAGACGGTTTAAATGCGAACCATAAATCAGAAGTTCTCTCTACAGTTCGCATAGTAGGGACTTAATTCACCCACCCACTACCACGTACTGATACACTACATTACCGATCATGAATGTAATAAAACTTTGTTTATATTTCTACGCTTAAACCAGGCTTAACCGCAACAAGCCGGGCTGCTAAGAGAAAAGTCCAAGATTTGAGTCACGATATGCTACTGAACACACACCAAATTTTCAGTTGCGGAAGCATTGTAACTGGGACAGTCCGACTTATATTTGCTTAAAGTAGCCGTTTAGGCGGCGAATGGTGTTGACCATTTGTTTTCCTTCTGGTCAACCTTTTCTATTTAAAGATACCTATCCCTTTGTATTGGGTGTCTGTGACCCAAACTTTTCGATCCCGTGTCGCGCAAAGTGCCATTCAGGTTGAAACGCTAGTAATTAGACGATCACTTAACATGATCATGAGCGGATAACAGTTTTAAGGTAGAGCTTTGTTCATATTTTGCTCATGCTTAACAGTGTTGAATACAAGAGGGATATTTTTATTGTTTGTGATAATGCTTTGTTTATATTTAATGCACACTTACGTAAATAATCATGAGTAAAATTTGATTGTGTGTGGCATTACTTTGTTCATATTCTGTGCACTTTTAACACTGTCGAATAAGATAGTTTTTTTTTATACTTTTGTTTATGTTTCACTGATCATGAGTGACATTTAAACTGTAAATGGTAATGATTCGTTTATATTCTTGCATACTAAACACTCCTGGATATGCATTATCACACATTCGTTTCTGCTCTTGTGAGATCTTAAAAATGGATAGGGTTCTTAATGTTTTGTTCACATTTCGTGTCCGCGCAGATTTAGATTTGCATATCACAAGTAAATTGCCAACTTTGTTACATATTTATAACATGGATAATAGCACTCTGACATTGTTGGTTTTTAACTGATGAGCATCTGTATGACTCTGTTTATGTATGTTTTAGGAAGTTCAGGAAATTTGTCACGAAAGAGATAGCTAAGGTTTCGCACTACTTACTCCAAGAAACCATTACGTGTTAATCCATTATTCACGGTCAGGGTCACACTAACGTAATTGGTATATGAATGACCTGCTGGTGAACATACTTGATATGCAAGTAAAAATATTTACTGACATAGTTATAAAGAAGTAACCAAAGATAGACTTACCTTATAATTTCTTCTGGTTTTTCTTTTCTTTTTATTTTTTAAGTAGCAGGCTAAGAGTGTGAGATTTTCAAACTACATACATGCCGACAAACAAACTCGGTGAATAAGTTTATAAAAACTTTGAATTATTAGTTCTTAATAAAAGGTTCTTGTATTATTAATATTGCGACACACGAACGGCACGAGGTTCCGGCGCGAGCATCGATGTGGGTGGCATTACCTCCCAAGAAGACCGCACAAGATGAAGGCTGGCTGTAATATGTCCCATTTAATGAATAACAAGACGGATTACGAGCTAGGCCTACCGGTCGTTGCTGCAGTCGTGGCTACGAACTCGCCGTACGAGGAACGAAAGCTAGGGTTACCGCTCGTGGGTAACATGAGTTGTAGACGTACTACGAAACGGCATCAGAGGAATATAACGTTATGACTGAGCTGTGTATAAAAGGTGAGAATAATGATATTTACATGAATTAGGAATTAAAGGGTTTCTCTCCGACAAGTGTATTCTCAGAATCAATGTTTAAGGGTTTTTTAATAAATTAAAATATATTTTAGGTATATTTAAATAGCCGAATTATAGCACTTTACAAAGCCATAACTGTGTTAAAGTTTATGAGTTTTTATATCATCATAAATTTTACAGAATTTTTAGTTTAAAGATAACTCATGTGGGATTAAAGGTATAGATGTGGTGAGTTTCGAACTGCCTTGTGCTGTTTTCATCATTTAAAGTTAATAGGTCTTATTAGTACTTTGTTGTTTCTTTTTTAGGGGGGGGGGAATATTGAATTTTATTTTTCCTTACAAAGTTTATAAGGATCTTGAACGTAACGTGTATTTATATAACGAAAAGCTTGTACTCAAGATATTCGTGACCGCTGATATAAAAGGATAAAATTCGCGCGAATAAAAACATTTTTTCAAGTTGTATATATATATGTATACGATTCTAGTTTCTGTTCATACAAAGTAATGAAATTGTTACTGGTTAATGTGGTTTGGCCCTTTCAGATTGACTGAAAGTTATAATATAGTCTGGCACACTTTGGCTTATAGAAAGTTAGTGAATTGTTACTGGTTAATGTGATCTGGTCTGTTCGGTTGATAGCAAGCTAATGGATTGTTACTGATTGATATAGTAAAGTCTGTTTTGATTGACAAAAATCAATGGACTGTTATAATGATAGTTTATTAAAGTCAATGCAAAGGATAATATAGTAACAGATAGGCCAGTTAAAACTGTAAATACAAGTTTATCTAACACATTTGAGAGTCCTATCATCACCTATGCTTGAGGTCCATTTAGAAACATTTTAAATATGACATTCAGTTTGTTTGGTTGAATGTATATATATATATCAGAAGACGTGATTAACGTTTTCCAATACTTCATTTGTCAATGACGAAATAACAAGTTTCAGTAGTAACAGATGTTATCAGAAAAGTGCGTTACGAATCAGACACCTGTCAGTTGCAATTTATTTGCGAGATGATAATAAATTAAAGCATTTTTCAATCATCTATTACGAAATAACAAATAAACCTAAAAAAAATCAGATAAAATCACGTTACAAAACAAATTTCATTTCCTTAACTGCCCGAAAGTATTCCGGAATAAGGTTGAGCTGTCTGAATATTTTGACAAAACCGTATAATTAAACTATTGTTTTAACTAATCTCATTTCGCGAGGTAGCCTACAAAAGTAATACAAAAACATTTACACCAAAGAATTGAGATAAAAGGTTTAGTTTTTTATTTATTTCATCTAAATACTTAAGTGTTACCATGCTAGTAATATACTTATGAATGGTAAGGCGTTCGACTCTTAATCCGAGGCTCGCGGGTTCGAATCCCGGTCGCACCAAACATGCTCGCCCTTTCAGCTGTGGGGGCGTTATAATGTAACGATCACTCCCACTATTCGTTGGTAAAAGAGTAGCCCAAGAGTTAGCGGGGGGTGGTGATGACTAACTGCCTTCCCTAAGCTACTCTACGGCTATCTGCGCTAGCCGTCTCTAATTTAGCAGTGTAAGACTAGAGGAAAAGCAGCTAGTCATCAGCACCCACCGCCAACTCTTGGGCTACTCTTTTACCAACGAATAGTAGGATTGACCGTTACATTATAACACCCCCACGGCTGAAAGGGCGAGCATGTTTAGTGCTACGGGGATGCAAACCCGCGACCCTCGGGTTACGAGTTGAGTGCCTTAACCACCTAGCCATGCCGGGCCTAATAAAGATTGAAAACTGAAGTTGTCGTTAAGCGCAAAACTACACAATGATCTTTCTGTAATGTGCCCATCGTGATTAAAGAAAGTCAATGTTTAACATTATGAGTCCTCAGATACGCCACTGAACCAGTAGGGTCTATTAGTAACATCATTTTAAGTTGTGTATTAGCTTATTTATAATTCAATAAATTTATGAAAATTTAATAAATTAACCAAGTTTACAATCTTTATCAAGAAAATAACAAATAAAGTACAAATATATACTTTTCTGTTTTATGAAACAAGTGCCAGTTAAATAAAAAAGTAGTGAGACTTTTTTGCCATTATAACAAAAACGTATTTTACCGTCAAGTATTTCAGAACCCCGAAACTTAGTGTATGCAATATTATGTATATATCATAACAGATAGGAAGTTATTTTGTAGTAGTTAGATTTGGGAGAATTTCTTATTAACGAAGTCTCTTTATCAACAATGCTTATTGTTTACATAATAGATGGCACTGCCGTTTTAACACTTTTTGTAATGGAATTGTTGAAAAAGAACTGAATGGAGTGTAATTTGAATATAATCGATAATACTCAGTATCAGTCTGATCTGGAAATTTAAACAGTGAAATATTTTGTTCAGTTTTTGATGTGTGTTCAATAAAATTTGTTTTCTTCATAAGATTTTTGTTAATTATTTGTAACGAATAATTAGTGTATAAACAATGTAAAGCTAATTACAACATCTACATCTCTAAGACCAATTGTATTAAACGAGCCATTTTATGAAGTTATAAGCAGCATTTCATTTAGTTTTATCAAGCAAATTTCTCAGCCGTCAGTAACTGTGAATACTTTGTTTTATACAATGTGGTGTTGCCTGATTTTTGATGAAAGAGACTTAGTCATCTGACTAAAATAGAACTATTGCTTTTTTTTTAATTTCACGCATAGCTACTCGAGAGCTATATGCGCTAGCCATCTCTAATTTAGCAGTGTAAGACAAGAGGGATGGCAGTTAGTCATCACCACCCACCGCCAACTCTTGGGCTACTCTTTTACCAACGAAGTGTGTTACCGAAACTAGCTAGCTGTAACTAATAATAAACATCTTACATATTACTGCGACAAAAACTTCGATTATTGTGGTCTTTTTCTTCTTAATACAGCAAATGTTGTCTGAAATATTTTTCTGTGGTGAAGCCGAAACGCTTGAGTAAAGAAGAATGTTTGCCGGTGTTTAAAATGTAACTCTTAGCCAAGTGTGCTCCCCAGCGTCTTAAGGGTATGTCTGGAAGCTTATAGCGCTAGAAACTGGTTTACTATACATGTGATAGATACAGCACAGATAGCCCATTATGTAACTTTGTGTTTAATATCATATAAACAAAACTTAACTTGATGATTTTGAGCTTTTCATCGTCTGTGCTTGTAGCTATCCCAAAAATAAGTTTTAGTTGTTTTATCTCTCTGTATACATACATGTGCACTACATTGTCAAAGACATTTTTTTAGCATCAATTATAAAATGTCTTTGACAATGTAGTGCACATGTATGTATACAGAGAGATAAAACAATTAAAACTTATTTTTGGGATAGCTACAAGCACAGACGATGAAAAGCTCAAAATCATCAAGTTAAGATCGTATGATCGTATTAGTTATGTACAGCCTAATCAGAAATGAGGTAAACCATATACAGAATATTAAGCTCAGTGAATCAAACAAGGGCCTGGCTAACAAATTTTATAACTATATGCGTGAAATGTTTTTCTGAAGTAACGCGGGGCCAATAAGACTCCATTCAACTGTTGATTCAAATATTAAAATGATACAATCAGTGTGCGATACTCCACTTTGGAATACTGACGTCACAATGATACGACAGGTGCGTTGCTTTTGGCCTTGACTCATAGCTAATGTCATGCATTATTGAATTCCGTATATGTTTCGAGCGATGTTTTAGTGTTAAAGTAATCTTCATATAAATTCCTTTGTTGTTAGAATAACTAATTTTGGTCTTCATACTATTCAGGCGTCGATGCAATTCACATTTTCTGTGACTTTACCATATTGCATTAATGAACAATCAGTCTTACATAATACTTTATAGTACGTGGATCACACTTATTAATATACACAGACAGATGCAATAAGATGTGCACATCCGAGAATAAATACGTTTTTATTTATGAGTAATACTAAAATTTAGAGAAATATTTTTCAAATATGGTAGGATTAATGACTTAATAAATTATCAATAATATATTTGTTACCTGAAATTAACCGGTTTCTTTTATCTTTTTCTTTAAGCTTTATCATACCATTAAAGTCTCATCCATGGCAATCCATTGGAGTCATAACGTATTGATTCAACGCGTTGTCAAACAAGCCAATGGTAATATGGTTTTCAATCACAAGATGCCTGTTCAACACATCGCATGAATGCGTTATGGCCCTGTAAGTCAGTCTCTAACGAGGTGATAATATATTGATCCAAAGCGTTGAGTCACCAAGTTATCACTCTGTAGGTGGTAGCCAAAGGAGTGATGATTATGCGTTCGTTCAGCATGTATCCAAACATTGATAGTGCGTTGAGTTAACACGTCACGGACTTACTGGCTGCAATCTTTTGGTCCATAACGCGTTGATCTAAAGCGTAGTTGAGTGTTTGGTAACGTGTTGACTTAATACATTATGGCCTATATATATATATATATAGATATAGATGTAGAATTTCAAAAATGCAGAAGAAAGAGGCCGGAAGCTACATTTTATCAGTTTTGACATGTTAAATTTTATATAGTTGTGATAACAAAGCTAATAAAATGGATTAAGTACAAAAATGGGGCCGAAAAATATATTTTAAAGGCTCAATGAATGTACAATATGAAATGCATTACTCAATGTCATGAGAACTCCAGATTGAAGAATACACATTATTCGCATTTCTTGACAAATCACACTGTGGAATATATTAGGTTGAGGAATAATTCGTGAGCGTTTTTAAATAATTTCATTCAAGCATTACATGCAAGACTATACAATACTTCAATGCATGAACACATTACACCCAAAACATTTATTATGATACTTTATTTAATGTAATACCTAGGTATATAGTATGCATTGTTTTAAACGAAATTGCAAGAAATTAAATGCAAAAAGCAGATGGTGTCGAAAATGCTCGATTTTGTTCACTTGGCATTCCATTTAATGAGCTGAAAATGAAAGCAAAAATTAAAGACATGAAAATCAAACACACCATCTATTAGAGCAAAAAATTATCTACCAAATGACATGAAATATTTTGCGAAAGCGTTTCATTTATGAATACATTTTTTTAACTTGAAAAAATGCTCACGAATTATTCCTCAACCCAATACATTATTCACATTTTCCGGCAATTCCATACTGTGGAATGCACATTATTCATACTCCTAGCAACTACACAATCTAAAATACACATTAATACGACTTACTGGTAGTCAACTTCACTAAGTAGCGTTTGTTGTTAATTTTTTATATTTTTACACGAATTTGGTTAAAAGACTCTTATAAATATAACAATGAATTGGATATAAAGTGTTTTCAAGAAGAAGAGATATTTGGAGAATGCTCCTAAAGATTTCTTTGTTTATTTAGTTTTGAAAACGTGAACCTTTTGTATGAACTGGAGCTTTCATTAGCATTAAGAAAAACAAAACAAAAAAACTCTTTACTTACCAAATTCGCATTTTCGTCTGTTCTTTCAAGTGATCTGCAGGAATAGACGAGTTACTATTCAAACGTGACTACTGATCTTTGTTTCCTTATGTAGTTTGTCTGCCCTTCCCTATCACTTTTTTATACTACTCCACGTTACAGCCGAAGGTAATTTGCCCTCGTATATTATATCAACATATCACGTTCTCTTACGACTGGGCCTACTTTGCTCTGGTGTATTTTTATATTTAATGCTGCGCATTACTATGATGAGGTAGAAAAAGTCAAGAAATTAAGATTAGCACATGAATCGAGACGTTCATCGCCTGACACTCGATGGTATTCAACTAGCGGTAAAGGGAATAAAAATATTAAAGGACTATTAAAATATTTTTTGGAGGTTTGTGTACCCTCATGGAGTAATTTTACTAAACCAGAACGTAAGAGGTTTCTAATAAAATAAATTAAAACGCAGTAGTTTTTTATATTAACAAGGCTTAAAATAAAATAAAAATTCTGATGGTTAGGGCACTCGACTCGCAATCTGAGGGTCGCGGGTTCGAATCCCCGTCTCAACAGATGTGTTTGCCATTATAGCCGGGCCCGGCATAGCCAGGTGGTTAAAGCACGCGACTTGTAATCGCAGGTACGAATCTTTGTCACACTAAACATGCTCGCCCTTTCAGCTGTGGGGGCGTCGTAATGTGACAGTCAACCCCACTATTCGTTGGTAAAAGAGTGGTCCAAAGGTTGGCGGTGGATGGTGATGACTAGGTGCCTTCCTTCTAGTCTTATAATGCTAACTTAGGGATGGCTAGTGCAGATAACCCTCGTGTAGCTTTTCACGAAATTCAAAACAAATCAAACCTTATAGACGAGTGGCCCAAGAGTTGGCGGTAAGTGATGATGACTAGCCAGCCTTAAACTGCTAATTTATAGAAGCCTAACCTAAATAGCCCTTGTGTAGCTTTGCACAAAATTAAAAAAAAAATAAACACACTAGATATACATACCCTCGAGAGTGTAGAGTTTGAAGCCATGGTGGCGAAGAAAATCTCGGGTGAGTGCTTATCAAACCTAACTTTAATCAACTTAATCATAAAGCGTTAATGGCCAGCTTCGATGTCATACTCCTCTTTACAGAAGTCCCAACCATTGAAGCCTGCAAAATAGCCTTAGAACTCTATATCTGAGACCCTAACCCATCAACAGACATTCCCAGCAACCTATTAAAAACCCTTATAGAATTCGCAACGATGAAGACAAACTTCATGTTCAACAACCACAAACAAATGGCCTCAGCATGGGCAATCTAGTATCACCAGTTCTAACCAATAATTTTATGACACAAGTTGAAACACAAACAATTAACACAGCATTACATCCATCACTATATTGGTACAGATACACTGCTGGCTAAAATCTTAAGGCCAACGAACATAAAGAAAAAATATGCATTTTGCGTTGTTAGACTCAAACACTTATTTGAGTAAAGCTTCGAAAGATAAAAATAACAAAAGGGAAAATAAAATAAAAAACTTTCTTAGCATTTAATATGGAAAATATGAACACTATGAAATTAGCCTAAATACTAGCTGCTCAAAAGTTTAAGACCATACTGAAACGAAGCGTTAATCGGTAAACATGTAACGAAATTTAGTCATTCGTGTTCAAGCATTAGCGTTGTTAACATCTTCCACTGACATCTTCTGTGTTACATTGGGTAAACACATGGCAAAGGCTAAAAAGTTGACAGAGTTTCAACGTGGAAGAATTGTCGAGCTGCAAAAGCAAAGTCTCTCTCAACGTGCCATCGCTGGTGAGATTGGGCGTAGTAAAACTGCTGTTGCAAATTTCTTAAAAGACCCTGAGAGATACGAAACGAGAATTTTAAGTGGTCAGCCCAAGAAAATTTTGCTGGCGTTGAGCAGGAGGATTCGACGGGTTGTCCGTCAAGACACCAGCCGATCGTCGAACCAGATTAAGGCTCTTACGGACGCAGAATGCAGCTCAAGAACAATAAGACGGCATCTAAGAGAGAAAGGCTTTAAAAACCGTAAACGTCTTTAAAGGCTAGCCTCTTTCCACACCACGAAACAGCTCGGTTAAACTTTGCTGAGAAGCACCAAACATGGAACAGGGAAAAGCGGACGAAGGTTTTGTTTTCTGATAAGAAAAATTTAATCTGGATGGTCCAGATGGCTTTCAACAATACTGGCACGATAAGGATATCCCACCGAAGTCATTTTCCACACGACACAGTGGAGGAGGTTCCATCATGATCTGGGGCGCTTTCTCCTTCCATGGAACAATGGAGCTTCAGGTTATACAAGGGCGTCAAACAGCAGCTGGCTACATTGGCATGTTGGAGAGAGCATCCTTACTGACTGAAGGCCCTCGCTTGTGTGGAAATGACTGGATCTTTCAGATAAAATTAACGATGAATTAGACAAAATAAAACAATACTTCATCAACATCAACACGTTTTTTCCACAAACCGTAGAAAACATTATACGCACACCCCTAGACAAAAAGAAAAATCAACTAACAAAAATAAATATATCCCACGAATTAAAAAATCACGAAACCATATACGGGTGCATACCATATATTCTCGATGTAAAAATAACCAACATCTGGCAAAAAGTAGCAACAAAATATGACATTCCAGTTATTACCAAATTTATTCATAAACCAGGCACAAAACTTAGGTGAATACTACGTAAAAACTACACTGACAAACACCACACCAACATCATTTATAAAATACAATGTGATAACCGCTACGACTTCTATATTGGAGAAACAAGTAGAAAAATGGAAACTAGATTCAAAGAACACAAAAAGTCACCTTCACACGTTTTCGAACACTGTAAATGAAATAAACACAACATAACCATAGAAAACACCCAAATACTGAATAAAGAAACAAACATAAAAAACGCAAAATAAAGAAACTCCACTTATACAACAACTCAAGCCCAATATAAACCAATACAAAGAAATACCTTTATACCTATATTAATAAATATATCCAACATCTAAGCACGCCCTCTACATTCTTGCACTCAATTTCACAACCGCCTTTAAACATGTGGTCAACTATCTATCAGTTACCTCTTTCTTTGTGAACCTGACGATGACCGAAGAAGGTCGAAACGTTTTTCGCTCCTCTACATAGAGCATTCTTTACTCATACTAGCCGTTTTTACATATATAAAGAATAAAGAAATCACAGCAACCTCTTAGCTACACAACTACTTAAAAGTTAATTTCATGGAAGCTACCAGTTGGACGAAGATCTAGTCATACATAGAATTTTATCTGAATATTGAGAGTTTCGTAAAAGAAAGAAGAATTAGAAGAAAAACACTTTTCTCCACTACTTTGTAAAGATCTTCTAAAATAAAATCATCAGTGTTACAGTAAAGTTAAAAGAGTCCTTGCGGTATAGAAAGGAGAAATAATAAAAATAATAAGTTTCTCTTTTATATCCTAAACACCTGTATTAATAATAAAATATAACACATTCAACGTTCAAATTAGCGAGAGAAGTCGCAGTAGAGATAAATAGAGATGATTTAACAGAGACCTGATGACTTAAAGAAGTAGCTGAAGATAAACTTCTTAACGATGTGAAAGAGGTTTAATAATAATAATAATAATTTTATTTCCACCAAAAATGCTTGATAATAAGAAAAGGTAGACAATAGAAAACACTTATATTGGTTACAAATATTGATTTAATATTCATTCACGCTCTACCCTTTTTTGTTTCAAAACATTTTAATGAAAGACAAAGAAAACAAACCCAATTAGACTCAATGCCTATTAAATTTTTTCAACTCATAGGTTCGGACCACACACGTCAACCCAAACATGCCACAAATTGTGGAATCCGGACGGTCATAAAAGTCAACTGAGAGTCAGCTGCGACTGATTTTATCTTCATGACAAAGTAAATAATAGTTTTCTTTGTAGAACTCTTGCCGGATTTCTAGACGTTTATAATAGAAGCAATATTTTTGTTGCTATTTGTTTCCTTCGGCAAACATTGCTTTTCTGTATGATTTAACATACCCCACTCCACCTAATTGTCTGTGATGAAGTTACTAGCTGTAAAGTACATCGTACTTTCTGTATATTGTTAATCAGTTGCAATATCTTGGGTACTGTTTGAGTTGTTATTTGTTTCTAGATGTAACATACCGCCTGTGGTATTCCTTTTTTTTTTTACTAGAGAATTTCATGTATCTGTAAAATTTCCTGCACTTGTCGTCGGAATTGGTCTTATTGTGGTGAGTTTAGTAATACTGCTACTACTAAAAGTAATTCTCTGCCATTTAAGCGTTCGTCACTACTTATAGGTTACTTCTCTGTGACAAAATATTGCCTTTTGTGTTCATTTAATTGTTTAAATTAGTATAAGTTCGTTAGATAGTGTAGCATCACCCTATATTCATATCGTGCGTGGTTTTTTAGATCTAAAACATCTGTGATAAACAGATAACAATATAGTTATGTGATGTATGTAGCTTTAATTCTATCCGTGCTCAACTTTGACTAATCCAACTAAATTCAAAGCAAGGAATAAAATTTTTACCTCAATATGTAGAAAAAGTTTTGGTTTGAATTTCACGCAAACCTATACCAGGGCAATCTCCGCTATCATTTTCTAATTTAGCAGTGAAAGACTAGAGAGAAGGCAGCTAGTCATTACCACCCATCAATGACTCTAGGGGTGTGATTGGCCGTAACATTATAACTTCCACACGGTTGAAAGGGTGAAAATGTTTGGTAGGAGGGGGATTCGAACCAACGACTCTCAGATTGCGAGTCAAGCACCCCACCCACTTTGCCATGCCACGTCGCTATAGAAAAAGAAATATTTTATAAAATCTTGCAAATAATAATAATAATGTAATAATTGTAATAATATTACAATGTGTGAGCATCTTAAGTTCGCTTATTCACATATAGATTTTGTAAAATCCAAAATTAAGGAACTTACGTTGAGATAATTTCAGTAAATATATTTAGTTCACAGGAGATTTCCATCTAAGCTTTGACTATATAACAGCTTACTGAGCTTTATTTGTTGTTAGGTAAACATTGAAAACATTTAACACTTGCCACAAGAGCCAGTCCAGCATCTTTTAGTACTGAGCCTATGTTGGTCAGCAGGAGGTTATTCTAGAAATCGATAGATCCTAATGTATGAAGCTCAGCACAACTTCTAAAACGAAAAACGACATCTGAAAATTAATAAAAATATGACATCATGAAGTCTTTGTGGATTATACTGTGATGCTACCGTACAGGGTATTATATCAACTTGTTTTACATTGACTTTTCATGATAGAAATGACATTTTTCACATGAGAATTGCTAGAAAAATCATCTTGTGATGCATCATGAATATTCTTCAACTTTAATCCTGCGTCTTTGGGCTTTACTGTATTATATGATTCCAATACTCTTTTTGAAGATGATACTACTGAGCCCATTTTATTTTATGTTTCGCTGTCAATCCAGTAATCAATTGACGAATTTCAGATTCAGCTGGTATGTAAAATCGATTAGAATATCTTCGAATAAGTTCTTCCCTCGTCCAACCTGTACCTACGGTTTAGCTTGATCGTCACATTTAAACCTTCACATACACAACCACATCTATAACATGTCAAGCATGTTTCATTGCTACATTCTTTTTACTTGACAATTTCAAGTTAACTTCTCCATGTTGGCTATCATGGTTTCGGGTCTAGTCATGGGTCTGATCCAGAGACTTAGCTCTCGAAAACAGTGCCAAATGTTTCCTTTTTGTTTAATAAAAACAATCCAAACCTTGTCGGATTACTCATTGTTCTGAGTTACCCAGTGAGCCAGCAGTAAGTCTGTAACTCTAAAATCCAGGATCAGTTTCTCACAATGCAAAAACAGATAGATCAATGTGGGTTTGTTATAGACTACACACGTTTTACTGTAACCACTTCAAGATGCCGGGTCTGGCAGATACTGAAGCAAAATAAGTTTAAAAACAAGAAGCTTTTCAATTTGATGTTGTTTATTAGATCGTGATAAGAAATACTAAATAACGAAAGCAAGCTGAACTTCGTAGTAATCAGAGTCAGAGGGAGACTTGCATGAAGCTTGAAATTACTCGACAGAAAGATTGCATTATAAGTCTGATTGTAATGCAGAGTAAACTCTAAAATGTGTGACTTAAAATAGCACAAAATTAGTATTAAATACTTTCCAAAATTTATATAAAATTCTAAAACTGTAATTGAAAATAAATATGGTTAATTATTAGAGACTTTTTGGTTGCTCTAATTGAATTGTGGGATTTGACCACCACTTTTATAAGCGCAGTTCCAGCATTTTAACAGCAACGGGTCGTGAACCGTGAACTTTCTGATCTACAGTTCATTACAATAGGCACTAAGTTACGCCTGGTTTTGTTTGTTAAGAACCAATTTTCTTCATATCTTTATATACTGAAATGGGCACTCATGATGCAGCGATATCTGAGTCACAAAAATAGGCATTGTTATGTAAAGTAAAGGTTATGTAGTTAACGTGCCGGACTGTGAATCCTAAGATTGTTGTTTCATCTCCCGTTGCTACATAAACTGCGCTTCCAATTTTGGAACTATGGATGCGTTATTTGAGTAAAGGTCAAATTCCACTCTTCGACCAGATAAAAGTTAACGTTGAATGAACCAGCTGCTTCCCACCCAGTCTATCGGCTCTAAATTAAGGACGGCTGAGTAGGTATAACGTTTGTTTAGCTTTGCATGAAATATATGTTAAAAAATACACTTTAAAGTACATGTGCTAATATATGAGTTTTAAGTTATCGAGCGTAATTAAGAGGAATTTCAAAAGGAAATGTTACCAAAAACAAATCGTGCGTTCAAACTATGGATGAGTTATAAGAGTGACAGCGGGTCTTCACTAGCTTGCTGTGTGCCGTAAGGGAAAAACAATAACAACAAATATTTCAAATTTAAAAGCTATTTAGATTGAAAACAACCACACAGTTTGGTTGCAATTAACATTAAATATATTACTGACAAGATTTTCTACAGCTCACTTGTTTTATGTTTTATTTTCCGGTTTAGAAAAAAAAATTATTGTTAACAAAAGTCAAGCACGTAATGTACTTGAAGTATTATTCCGTAAGATATTTAGTAGCAGTCTGAAATCCAGAATTTTACATTGTATTGATATGAGCTGATTTAGATTATTCACGCAGTGATATACTACAACTGATAGTATAGGTCGTATTTTATTACTTTCATGGTGTTATTCATACCAAATTACACTTTACAGTTTCAGTCAGGATACAAGAGCGACTAAGTCTATTCAAATATGTTTTGTTTTATTTTTGGAATTTAAAGTTTGTGATTCGATAAGTTTTAACGTGTATACATTCTATATTTTATTTTGCTTCCGTATGAACCCTGTCATAATTAATACTCGTTCTGTTGGGAAACCCCTTAAGTTAAAGAATGAACTTTTACAGATTGCCTCATTAATTTTGATAATATTAATGACAACAGTGATAATAAGAATTAATTGATCATACCTGTCAAGAGTGCAACACAAACACAAAATCAAGACATCACTTATTTTACATGGGTATTGTTATAATTGATATTGAAGTTTAGCATAATTCAATAAACCAGTTAATAACACTATTGTCCATAACGTTTAGAAATCAGGTAATCTAAGACGCTGAAATCAGAAACAACTGAGCAATAATAATGACAGCAATAACTTTGTGCTCAGAAATTTTACTGATGTCAGTTTCTTTAGGAAATGAATATTGTTAGCGTTTACAAGGCTCACAACTTGTTGAAAGTTTATACAAAATAATGAAGCTCTTATACTGAATGTGTCAATTTCCTTAGTTTCGCAGATAAATTATCTTGGCCATAATGGCAATAAACTTTTTGATTTAATACGTATTAGCCAAATCAATCTTATTATTGTGTGCTATTGTTTGTTTGTTTGGAATTAAGGCCAATACTACACAATGGACTATCTGCGCTCTACTCACCATGGGTATCGAAACCCGGTCTCTAGCGGAGTAAGTCTGCAAACATGTCGCTGTGCCACTGGGAGGGGGATCCTGTGCTATTCAGGTTTCCACTTTCTATTTTATTTTTTATAACCTCATATACTTACGAGGGCTGGAACTCCTTCAAAATATTGTCTCCAGTTCTAGAATCATCTCTATATAGACACACACAATTGTAAGAAATTGAATCATGTATGTCTAAGTGTGCGCGCGCAAAATGTTAAATAGATACTGACACAACGAAGTTAGAGTTTCTAAGAAGCTAGTTCATTACTTTTTCCATAATTTATAGAACTGGTCATGGCCTAGTGTTTAGAGTACTCGGACTGTGAACCTGGAAATTCGTGGTTCCAACCTATGATGAAAAAAAAACAAACGATTCTAAACCTTCAGACCATAGATGAGCCTTAACGTAAAGTGACAGTTAGACAAGTGCATCTCATAAGATTGCAGTTATATGGGGCGATTGACTAGCTGTTGATTCTCTCTAGTCTATCGGTTCCAAGTTAAGAACGGTTGGCAGAGAATTTCCTTGGAATTCCCATAGTTCACAACATATAACGCTAAAATCTAGGGTTATGTTCCCCACGATGGTGGCCCGGCATAGCCAAGCGTGTTAAGGCATGCGACTCGTAATCTGAGGGTCGCGGGTTCGCATCCCTTTCAGCCGTGGGAGCGTTATAATGTGACGGTCAATCCCACTATTCGTTGGTAAAAGAGTAGCCCAAGAGTTGGCGGTGATGACTAGCTGCCTTCCCTCTAGTCTTACACTGCTAAATTAGGGACGGCTAGCACAGATAGCCCTCGAGTATCTTTGTGCGAAATTATTAAACAAACAAATCCCCACGATGGACATAGTACATACATCTCGTTGTATAACTTTGCAATAAGAGACTGATTTTGGAAAAGTGTTTATGGTTAAAACTGCCTTTCACTCCTTATGTCATCATGTTTCTCTTAAGCGTTTTACTTTACATTAGACTAGTCTAAAAAGTACGTACATTTTAAGTTTTATTTCATGTTGTGAGTCGTTAGTGACCACGTATTTAGCTTTAGTTCTTAAGTTTTTTCTTAGTTATTATCTGTCAGAAACTTGCATAAAGTAATAAAATTATAAGATATCAAGTAACCATAAAGGCAATAAAGTTCTTATCTTTAGCTTGTTTGGTGATTATTCTATTATTAAATTGTAGACGCTTTCGGAGTAGACCGACTCTTTGAGAATTCGCAATTTTCCGTATCAAACACTTTATCACGAGGCACGTGTAGAACTTCCTAGAAATCCAATAAATTAGTTTTGTTGTCTTTTTTCTTTAATTTCGCGTGAAGCTACGCAAGAGCTATCTGCTCTACCCGTCTCTAATTTAGCAATGCAACACAAGAAGTAAGGCAGCTAGTCATCACCACCTACCGCCAATTCTTGGGCTACTCTTTTACCAACTAATAGTGGGTTTGATCGTAACGTTATAACATCCCCACGGCTGAAAGGGCGAGCAAGTTTGGTGGTAGAGAATTCGAATTAACGATCCTCAGATTGCCAGACAAGCGTCCTAACCACCTGGCCCAATAAATGAGTCTTGAGATGGTAGGACGTTACTCACCTTTGGTGACAACTATGTATGTACAATTGATATGGTGTATCAAGGAAACTTCATGAACCAATATAAAAGTGTGGAATCATAGCAGCTTATTGATAAGTAACTATATAATATTTACTGTAAATGTATATACGAAGCTTCAAAAATTAGTTGAAAAATTACATATTTTTGTCTATTGGTAGCTGGTTGGAAAGGACGAAATATATTACCTTTATAAGTTATATGTGAGTTCAAGATTGGGTAACAAAACCAAAAAAGTTAGAGTAAAAAAAACAGTAAAATATTTTACCTCCTTACATTTGTTTTAGCTCGGCATGGCCAGGTGGTTAAGGTACTCGACTCGTAATCCAATGGTCGCGGGTTCGAATCGCCGTCACATCAAACGTGCTCGTCTTTTCAGTCGTGGGGGCGATATAATGTGACGGTCAATCCCACTATTCGTTGGTAAAAGAGTAGCCCAAGAATTGGCGGTGGGTGGTGATGACTAGCTGCTTTCCCTCTAGTCTTACACTGCTAAATTAGGGACGGCTAGCACAGATAGCCCTTGAGTAACTTCGCGCGAAATTCAAAACAAACCAAACCTTTTCGTTTTACGTTAGAACTTGACGCAATCTCACACAATACTGCTTACAGCTATAACACTTGTTCGTATATCTTATACTATCTTGTTTAGTCACATTAAATAATTTTATTTATTTATAATTACTTAATTCATAACGTTTGCTCATTTGGTAGATCAAATATTCTTTTCTACTTGCAACATTTTATTTTTTACTAATACATTGCAGTACTTTTCTTTGAAGATATTTTTTGTAGTATCGTAGTACGTAGTATTACCTGAATATCTTATCACACTTTATAACCACAACACAAACCCAAGTAGTGTTTATTAGGTACAATTATGAGGAAATGTTAAAAGTAAGTCTGCAGTACGCAGGCGTGTGTCGGTCCGGAAAGCTTAGAACATTACCTGGAAGGTGAGGGAATAATATTAGAGCCAATGTGGCCATCCTGAAGGTCTCAAAAAGATTTGATGGCGTATTCATAAGATATAAATATTTTGTGTTTTAGGAATTGTTGTTTATTTTTTTCAAATCTGTACATCAAATAAAATTAATTCTATTTGCTATTACATGATTTGGTTACTCTGTATAAAAACTTCAATGCAAGAAAATATTAATAAAAAGACATATTTTTCATCATATTTGCCTAATAATAAACTGAGCTTACGCTCTGAACTTCTTTGGTAATTTTCTTCTAGCCTTCAAATCCTAATTGCAATGATTGTTTCTCTGTTATCAGAACCACTACACAGCAAGGTTTTGATGAACTATTTATTTTCGTTAGATTCATTCGATTTTCTTTCGAGTAAAAACCCTTTCGTAATTTTCAGTTGTTGTTTTTTTTACAAGTAGTTTCCACTTATGATATCTTAACTACACATTTGTTTGGAATTCGGCTCAGTCCATCATGATAATCCAGAAAACGTTCTTTTAGAAACATTATACATGATCTTACATTTCATGTAAGCGATAATTACTTTGTTGAACAAGTTATTTTCATTTATTTCATTTTCCTAAAAATAACGAGAATAAAATGGCCATTTACACATCATTGTCTTTTTCACTTTCATTTACTCTAGAAAAATGAAGTATGATTAAATTATTATTTTCACTCAACGCAGTTTCTTTAGAAAATAACATTTGCTTAGAATTAACACCTACAAATTTTACAATGGTTTCATCATTATTTTGCTGAATTTGAAATATATTACTTCACGTTAGATAGTGACCAGGTGATTAGGGCGCTAGACTCGCAATTTGAGGGTTGCGAGGTCAAATCCCCGTCACATTAAATTTGCTTATTCCCTTTCAGCCGAGAGGGTGTTATAATGTGATGATTAATCTCACTATTCGTTGGTGGAAGAGTAGCTCAAGAGTTGGCGGCGAGTGGTGATGACTTTCTGCCTTCTCTCTAGTCTTACACTACTTAATTAGGAATGGCTAGAGAAGATAGCCCTAGTCTAACTTTGCGCGAAATTCAAAGCTCAAAAACAAAGAAACAAAAGCGTTAGATACAATAGTTCATACCATAATCATGTGAGAACTTTACTTTTGAGCGGCATTAGCTTGTTAATAATATATTATTCAAACAAAATATTGAAACATCAGTATTTATAATTATTTTTAATTCTGAGTGATGTAGCGGTAAGTCCTTTACCGACTCTTAATTTTACGAACATGCTAACTTCAACATGGTGTTTGTCTTTATTTCATATTTATCTCATTACTTTGAAGTAAAAATATTATAATATATCGACAAGAACTATTTGCCATTAACGTATCTTCCAATGTATCGTTAATATTTATGCAGTTCTCAGCGAATGTCAAAATGTAATATGCTAAATTTTCAAGTTCTTATAATAATGCTATTTGATTAACAGCTTATAATTTTTGAAATATATTTTGTCAAAAGTCAAGAATCATTGTTAATTTTTTCCGTCAAACTATTAATAAACGTAAAATATGAGTTTTAATATTCTGAGCTTCCATCATTGACTATCTTAATGACTTCCAACTGTACCATGTTTGTTAAGATCTAAAACAATTCAGTATACCACTTATTAAGTACTGACATATAAAAGAACCTGTACATATCTAAGCTAGAATGTCAAGTCCCTAAAGCGGCAAGTAATGTTAAGAAATGATATTCAAGTTTTCAGTATTAAAATGACAAATATTCCTCAGCAAAAGTACATTTAACACATGTCTACTTTTATAAATCACACTTATTATTATTTCGCTTATCCGACTTCATAAATCAACTGTGCACAAATTTAAGGATTTATCTGTATTTACACAAACTTAAGGGTGCAAAAAGACACGTTTCATCTCTCTTAATAAAAGATATAGTGAATATGTAAGTACGCTGTTGACAGATAAGTCTTGATCGACTTTTACAAATGACACGATGCACAGATAAAAACAGTTTTCGTGCCATTTTTGATAATTCATGAGGTGTACAAACGCACGAAGTTATGATTGTCTACAAATTGCACAATTCTTATATACAAAAACTTATTTGGCTTAATAAAACTCCACTCATGAATAGAATAAAAAAAAAAGAAAAATGAATGTGTTCTCAGACTCAGTCGTTTTCCTTTTCTTTCTTTTTTTAAACACGGGGTTAGAAACACGGGGTTTAACTGCAGTATTCAATCAAACTGTACGAAAATGTGCTCACTTCAAAAACTGGGCAGTGTCAAAATAAAATATTTTGGCCTTTGTAACTTGCACGTACATAAAACTACGCTCTAATATATATCTTTGTAGACCACATGGTACAACAAATGTAAGTACTCATCTATTTCTACAAACCTCATGCTGTGGACGAAACTGTACTTTTGTAAATCACATATTCTATAAACATATAAATACTTTTAAATCACACAATGTATGATAACGTTTAAGTTATTGTTTATATTACATAGAATATTAATATCAATACGGCCCGGCATTGTCTTGTGGTTAAGCGCGATCGACTCCTAATCTGAAGGTCGCGAGATCGAATCCCCGTCATACAAACCATCTCGCACTTTCAGCCGTGAGGACGTTATAATGTTACGGTTAATTTCACTTGCTGATAAAAGAGTAGCCCAAGAGTGTGGCCGTGGGTGGTGATAACTAGTTGCCTTCCCTCTAGTCTTATACTGCTAAATTAGGGACGGCTAGTGCAGATAGCCCTTGTGAAGCTTTGCGAGAATTTCGGAAACAAAAATAAACTAATGTATCCGTAGGGTACGAATATATTCTTATACGTTATATAACTGATTTTGTATTTGTTAAAAATAACTGGCAAATAAATACATATACTCAGCCACTTATGAAAACCAAGTTGCTAAAAAAATACATTTAACTATCTACCTTTAAAGTTCCCCGCTAGTACAGCGGTAAGTCTACAAATTTACAACGCTAAAATCAGGGGTTCGATTCCCTTTGCTGAGCTCAGCAGATAGCCCGATGTGGCTTTGCTAAAAGAAAACACACGCACACACATCTACCTTTAAACACCACGTGGCTAATAAACCCGTCATGAACTTACCTACCTTAATGAATTATATTTTGCTATCATCCTTAATAAATCTTATTGTGTTATCTACTATTAAATGTCGTATTACTTATTATCCTTTATACAGTGCACAAACGCATGCCTTATATCTTTTAATATATCAAATTCTATATTAACATGTGCATTTTACAGCACGCTTTATAAACCACAATGTATTAACAATTACAGTTTTATCCTTTTATACATCAAATAGTACAGAAGATTGAATATCTCATATTAGAACGATTTCAGATATGCAAGTTACGTGACCACAGTCGATATAAAGTCGCTGTAGAACGACATATATGATAATTATATTGTGATATTTCTCGGCATATTGTAGGTAGTATAACGCAACCGAAAGTATATACCTTTTGGAAACGGTATGTAACGGCTCTTCGTACACAAAATATTTGTACACTCAAATAATAAACGTGTCTCGATGGGAGATTTAGAATTTCTACGATGGGGATATTCCTTGTACTTAATGACATTCGAAAACAAAGGAATTTGAATTAACTTGGAGTACCAGGGTAATTCATAGAAAGACACGCAAAAACGTCTTACCCTAGCTGTGGTAATGGAAAGTCTTATAAGAGATAAAAAGCCATTAACAGAAAGATCAATGCCAAAAGCAGTCCATATGCCTTAGGCAACAATATACAGCATAATCAAGAAATATTTATAATTGGAAATATTATACAAGTCATATGTATACAATCTGCTTTTCAAAAATACCTGTTCAATCATTTAATATCTGAATATAACTGGAAAATGAAGCGGGTTTTCATTACTAATCCATATGAAGGAAAGTATGCATGTAGAAGTGGCATGCTTTAGACATGACAGCTTAATGATGTATTTTGCAATGTAAAATACACTGCAAGTTTACTGTGCAAATATGTGATCATCAGATAGAGCATGACCAGATATAGCGATATGGACAATAACGGCGTGACGAGGCTGCAGAAACTTTTAATATGACGTAATCAACCTCTGTATCAAACCAAACCAAAATAAAATTAAACTAATTACAGAAAGTAATTTAAACCACTCTTTGTATTATTATAACGAGCTTTACAGAGCGAATTATGAAATGAAAAGTATAGGTTATGAGCATAGAAATCTTTCTTTTATAAAATAGAGCTACAAGAATATATTATCATAATATTCGTTCTTACAGGCCTATTTAACAAACATTATATTAATTCTTGGCATGTAAAACCATTTAGTAACCACATTAAACCATACTTTTCAATATTTGCATTTATGGATAAGTTGAATTTACTATTATTATTATTAAACTAAGCCTGATTAACGTCCAGTTAATGAAATTTTACATATTAATAGGGCCAATATATCTCAGTATATTGTAATTTGGCTACTAAAACACATCCATTTTTACCTTACATCCAGTGTTCGATTTCTCAAGGTAGACAGAGAGCTGATGAGCCGTTGTGTAGCTTTGTGCTAAAACGTACAAACAAACAAATAAACAAACCTGTCATACTGCTTTATGCCATGACTTGATGGCCAAGCTTAAAACCTTTATAGAATGTCGTCAAGACATACGAGTAACATTAAAAAAATCAATACATTTATCCAGTTACAAATTAAAATGCTTAGACTCTTTAAACGATCTTGGTCTGACATGTCTCTTAATATAACTAAGATCACTTAGTGCCTCATGTCTTTAATGGGCATGTTAATTTAAAGTATTTACTTTAAGGGCCTTGTTAATTCAAAGTACTTTCTCATTTTTATAACCGATAAAGTGTTTCAGGTTTTGTGTCGTACAACAGACAAAAATAGCCTGTGCAACTTTGTGCATTAAAATTACATATGTGAACAACAGTCTTAAGTTTTCTCAGCTGATTTAGTACATTAAAAAATGCATTTGAATGTCAGAACGATCTTCAGTTATAAAAGTGACTTAATTTAAGTATCTAGACTTTTTGTTATTCATCTTTTTTCCTGAATATTTAACAAATTTAGGGATTCATAAACTCTGTATATGCAAGCTCAACCAATTTCTAGATACAAAATGTGGGTTGCTTGAGCTTCTAGCTGCCTATGACGTCCAGGCTGATCAAATTGTTCTCTAAAGTCGAATAGGTTTCACAGTAATGTATACAGTGGTTAGGATAATTTTAAATAGAGACAGTTGAAGTTAGGCCTCATAAAACTTTTTGCTCTCTGAAATAATTTCGTCGCCATCTCAGTACTTTTATATACAATTTTTTTTCCCATTTTCCAATATTTCTCTTTATGTTTTTCTGTTAAACATATAAAGTTGATTAAATTAGATACGTTGATACTTTTGTTTTTGGTGGCCTTACTTCGTGTTTTTGAGCGCAAAGCTGCACCACAGTGAGCTATCTGTGCTTTTCACGGGTATCCAAACCTGGTTTTCCGCGTACAAGTCCTCAAGCATACTGCTAAGCCACAGGGGTAGGGAGGGTATGATGGTCTTGATTAGAAATTTTAAAAAAATAAACACTGGCGATCTAATTACCAAATGTGACGCTCATAACCTGAAAGAAATGATTGACCCCATTATAAAAGTTTATCGAACTAATAGGATTATTGCTCATCGAACAACTGGTTTGCGAAATCAAAGTTTTATAAGATTGTGAACTTCATATTTTATTGGAGCGTCTGATAGTTTAATTATTATTACTTCAAACAAATAGCTTTTAAGGGAAAAGTACTGGAAATTATAGTTTCAGAGACATTGTTTGGGAGTATGATATCAGAGGTGTTATTGAGGTTTCATTTTTATGACGTATTGCAACTCATACCAAAAAAGTTTCACATTTATTATAAAGTTTAGTATAAAACGATAGGAGAGGCATAGAAATGCCACAACAAAGGTAAAAATACAGTGAATTCTTTATTAGCTATCAGTTACTGCTTGTATCGTTACGTTGATTTTCTGAAGAACTCCACCACCAACTATTTAGGTCTGATGTGATTTCCGATCTGATTTTTAAGTTTTTACAATGACCATTTTTTAAACTGTTTCTCATTACTTTTAATTTTTCACTAATATTTTCTCTTAAAATTTTACCTGTGTTTCGTCGACATAAGTTTTAATGTACGCTACTTTAAAAATGTGAAAAAAAATCTCATAAAACGTTGATAACTACAGTGTTCGGAAAGCTGATCGGAAATTACATCAAACAGAATAGTTGGTGTTGAACTAAATAGTTGGTCAGTATTTTCGCACTTTCTTAATTAAACATTAGCGATCTTCAAGTTTAAGGTGTCTTTGGTCCTAATTTTGTTCTATTTAGAATTTTTCAGAAAAATGATTCCATGTTAATGTTTGTATTTTTTACTTGTGTTTTCTTGTGACGTAGTTATCAGTATGTAGTATAAAAAAAAAGTAACTGTTTCTGGTGTTAATATCGGTGTTGTTAATATCTTTTGTTTTATTTCTTTTTTAACACGTGAAAGATTTTCTTCGTTTGTTTGTTTTGATATTCGCGCAAAGCTACTCCAGGGCTATCTGCGCTAGCCGTCCCTAATTTAGCAGTGTAAGACTGGAGGGAAGGCAGCTAGTCATCACCACCCATCGCCAATTCTTAGGTTACTCTTTTACCAACGAATAGTGGGATTGACCGTCACATAATGACGCCCCCACGGCTGAAATGGCGAGCATGCTTGGCGCGACGGGGATGCGAACCCGCGACCCTCAGATTAAGAGTCGCACGCCTTCACACACTTTGCCATGCCGGGCCCCGCGTGAAAGAAGGGAAGAATGTGTTTGTTGTCCTTCATCTCTGTTTTGATTTTAATAATAATTTTACAGAACCCAGTCTGTTCACTATCATCATTAACGTAAAAAATTATCATCAAATTCCATGATGCCTAACAACTGATATGAACATTGTTGTTTTCGACATTTGGAATTTATTGATGCCATAATTTGTTGGAAGATAAGTTTGAGAAGTACGCATTACAACACTATCGTTATTCATGTGTTTATGTTGTATAGATGTAACGTCATACAATAGTGTCCTGACACGAATAGCGGTGAATGTTGTGTGTATGTGTGTTTATTATTATTATTGCATTATTCATATGTGCTTCATTAAGCCACCATGGTTTGTTTCGTACCAGCGAATACATTTTATTTATTATATTACACTTTCAGGTAGCATGCGCCTCTTTTGTATTATTATCATTTGGACTATTGCAGGCTTAATACTTTACACTTCATATTACAATATGAAGTTCAAAGCTGGACTATCGACATAGTTTGGAACTTACTCAGATTATGATTTTCCTATGATGATTTACATTTTTCATTTTGACATAAAGTAGTGGCTGTCATAGCAACAACTACATTGCTCGCAACTATTATATCTACTTATATATATAGTTTGGTATTATTGGAATGAGCAACTATCTGACATCATCTAACCTAGATATCACACAGTGCACAAATATTTCCCCCCAGCTGATATCAGTTCTTTGTATCAAACACTTATAAAGCTTTGATCGTGTTATGCGGATGTTCGTCAGGCTAAAATGTTCAAAGTCTGTATTTTTTTGCTGTAAATATTTTTGGAATGAAGTGTGTTCAGCTTTGTCAAGTTACCGACAAGTGAGTTGAAGTACTGTCAACCTCAAGTTTAGATAAAAAAAAAAAAAAAAAAAGGAACAACGAAAACGATAATTACCTAGACCAGATCTACATAATATATCATTACTTTACTTTCAGGTGCTGTCGACGACCAATTAACTGTCCCCTTGGTTTTGACGAGATAACCAACGCCATTTGAAAGGCAATAAAATATATAGTAATTGTTGTCTATAAGCAAATTAAACACTCTAGATCTTCAAATCTTGCTGTTTATTGTTGGTACTACAGACCATTAACCAATGGGAACGTTTCGGGACTGTTAACTTCAAACCTTCTCCCGTTGGTTTCGTACAACAAAGTTTTGACCTGTATACAACCTTTAATGATGAGTTTAGTTCCTTGCCTAATTATCTGCTGTTATGGCCCTGATTTTGCCATTACTACAATCCAGTTAGCCTCTCCCTCACCGTAGCCTACCCTAGGTGCAGGAGAGGGCTTAGAATTTTCACAGCAGGGTCAATTGGCTCAGATGCTTTCATTGGCTAAAGACCTGCGCAAGTAGGGAATATTTTAAGTAACCATCATTCTATGGATGTTTAAGAATGTAACAACCTGTAAGTTTATGCTGAATACAATGAGCAGATACTGTTAAAATACATCATGTTTTAGTTTGGATTAATACTAAACAATAAAAAATTACAGGTTATAACTTCAGTTAAATTTGAAAACTTTTTTATGTGTGAAATAATTCAAGTTCATTTACCAACTCTCCTTTACAACAGAAAATGATTTGATCTCTACACGCTGGATCGCAATTAATATTAGTTTTTACAAGATTATTCAATGCACCAAGAAATTTGGGTATGCTGCTGTGTGGCTACTTCAACTTATACCTACCCCAGTTTACACAAACATAAGGAGTGGGAGTTATGGAGATATACTTTGCAGAACTGGGAATTCTGGTGAGTCTACCTGATTCATACACCTCAAGAACTGGGAGTACTAGAGAATCTACCTAACACTCAGATGAAGTATGGGATTGTGAACCAACCAAACCCAAAAGGAATTTAAAGTACTCGTACGTTTATCTGCTACTCTACAAAAAGTGTAAAAGTAATGTTTCGATTGCATTTGATCCCCCTTCGTGACATTGCAGGAAGTGTTAAATTAATCTCCTGACGTACAAGGAGAGTGGCTTGTACAGCGCCTACCTGATACACCACAAAAATTGTAACCGTCAGTGAGTTCACCCCTACACTTTAGGAAGTGTAGATATTAGTGAATTTGTAAGCGATATTAGAAGAAACGTAGATATTAGTGAATCTCACTACAGGAGTGTAGATGTTAATGACTCTACTTGTTGTTTTTTTCCATTACAGGAATATAGATGTTAATGTCTCTATTTGCCTCATTACAGGAGTGTAGATATTGATGAGTCTACTTACCATATTACAGTAGTGCTTTACTAATAAAGGTTTACTATTTAGCCTAGCGGTTCTACCATACACTGAATCGTTTGTGTAGATACATACTTTAATGGTAAAGTGTGTGAGTAATTGATTGATTAATCTAAATGCATAAATGTAGCTCTACAGTTAATGCACCTTAGCAAGTGTGGGTGCTTGTAAATTTATGTAGTGTTTGGGGAAACGTGTATAATCTTCGAAACACAATGCTATACCACACGAAATAATGCTTATAAGACCAACATAAATTTTACGAAATGTGTTGCTACTTCTAAAACTTTATTATTAGGTTATGAGAGACATGGGTGCTTCTGATGTCGCTCACTACAGTTCAAAAACACGTGATTTCTTGAAAAGGTTACAAGACAAGAAAGATGGGATTTTTCTAAGTCTCCGTAATACAAAAGGTATCAGCGCTTCTAAAGTTTCCTGTTAATTTGGAAAGTTTGGATGCTTTTATTTTTCCAAACTACAATACAGAATACACCAGTGCTTTTAACGCTACCTGTAACATTAAAGGGGGTAAAAGTGCCTTCTTTTAAACCTTCGTGTTATTGTATTAAAACTGATACGTTTTTAAGAATTTTTAGTACCCTGCTACATGCTTGGGTGTTGTTATGACATTCTCTAAAATGTGGGTGCTATTACGGCCATTTAGAAAACTAAAATATGTGGGTGCTTGTTGACATCAGGTCAGGGTGCTTATGTGTCTACTCGCTCAACCTAAGGTAAACACTATTCAGGTGTTACCGCGAGGGAACGTTTGTGAGTCACGGAAGTACACAGAGATGTACCAATCACAAGCGGGAGCAAAGGTTGCCTACTTGGTCTAGAGTAGGATGATGGTATTTGCTGTCCACTACGGTGTGACCCGGGTTGTGAAGATATGCTATTCGCGACTGCGCAAAGCTCTAACAACTTGACTACACATACACAATATCGAATATCGTATAAACGGTTTTCAGAATAGAAATAAATTTAATGATAAAACGATGGCCCCTCAGTCTAATCATACAAGGCGATAGATATGTGTGTCTTGCTTGTGCGCGCTTTCTAGCTATAAGCTTAATAGAAAGCATGTGATGCCGAGTTACCATGCTTTCGTCACAACAGACACGATATAAAATTCCATGTGTGTAGGTGAAGTGTTAAGGTGGATTACCTGTCTATCTGATGAATATGCTGATACCATTATTGAATAGAAAAACTTCGTGGTCTGGTGGCTGTTATCGAACACGATGGAAGCGGACCTCCTTTCTTCTTTTGACTGTCCTCTTGTTAACAGAAACAGCAAGTGGTTGCGGACCAGGACGGAGTGGCTACAGGCGCCGCGTACATCATAGGCTGACGCCGCTTGTCTTCAAGCAACACATCCCTAATGTCTCTGAAAAAACCCTCACTGCCAGTGGACTCCCTGAAAAGAGTATCAGTCGCGATGATCCCCGTTTTAAAGACTTGGTGCCAAATTATAATCAAGATATTGTGTTCAAAGATGAAGAGGGTACAGGAGCAGACCGTTTAATGACCAGGGTATGATCTCTTAGAAGTAAAAAAAGATTAGAGATTGTTGTATATGTGCACCTTATATATATATATATATATATATGTACGTTAGCATACACCTTTTTTATATGTATATGTGTAGGTTAATATGTACCCTATAAGATATACATATATATGTATTTTAGTATGCACCTTGTTATATGTATATGTGCACGTTAATATGTACCTTATTACATATATATGTATGTTAATATGCACCCTATTATATATATATATGTATATGCACTTTATCATATATATGTGTACGTTAATATACAACCTATTATATGTATATGTGTACGTTAATATGCACTTTCGTGATGACAAGAAACTCCTGTCTTTGTTAACCTGAAGGTGAACTAAGAAGGTCGAGGCGTTGTTCTGTAATTTATGTTAATAAAAGTTTTAATACCCATACCAGCCGTCTCGAGATACAGTATGGACCTTATTATATATGTGTACGTTAATATGCACTCTATTTTATATGTGTGTGTGTGTGTTTTAATATACACTTTGTGTACATATGTGTACATTAATAAACACCTTATTATACGTATATGTATACGTTAATGTGCACTCTGTTATATATATATATATATATATATATATATATATATGTGTGTGTGTGTGTTTGTGTGTGTGTGCGTGTCTTAATATACACTCTGTTATATATACGTTTACGTTAATATGTACTCTATTATACCGCAGCATACGATTCTTTAAATGGATATTTTATTGACAGAAGAAATTTGTCCTCTGCGCTGTCTAAATTCTCTGTGCTCAAGTGAGTCATTTTTCAAGCTAACAGTTATGTTAGTTTAAACTGGTAAAACTATGCCCATTAGTGTTTGTGCTTTCTGATAAGCTTTACTCATAATGTTCTGATAGCAATATAAACAACGCTTAATTTACGCCGGAGTTATCCGGTTCTTAGATCCAGAAACTGTTTTCTTTTTTTTCTTTTTTAAATTTAAAGTAGTTGATGTGAAGATTTGTTGGGTTACACTGCGAAATGATACTTGGTTGACTTGTTTATACAACTACATCACTTTTTTCCAAGCCTATCTCAAGTAAAAACTTCAATAACATTGAAACTGTTGTCTTATAAAACTTAAAATCAGCTCCCTCCAACCAACAACAATTGGGCATTTTGGTAATTTGTTTTCCTCTACAAATTAAGCATTGAATATAGAGCTATGTGGAATTCAGTTCGTGATATTGCGGTAACGTCTACGCCATACATAGTTATTTCTCGAGGTAATCCAGTGAAATTTGTCTATAGAATATTAATAGTTTAAGGTAACACTTCAAACTGTTTTTGACAAATAGGCCAAGTCAAGAATATGTCGTTCATTATTGATAAGAATTTTATAAATTTATTATGCCTATTTTTGTTCTTTTTTTCTGGATTAATCTTTCAAGTTGTGTGTTTTGACTTCCATTCATTGTTAAATGTGTAGACTTTCAATCAGAATAGAACACAACACTTTCTAACCCTGTAAACACCCTTTTTAAAGAAATTTATTTATTCAAAATGCTCTGAAAATGAACTATTAAGAAATAAGGATGAAAAAAAGATCCGCAAAAATTACTTGATGATAGTATTCGTATTGAACGTTTAACTGTTTTTTGTTGCGTTACAAACGTGAGTGACAAAAAGTGATTTTTATCATACAATTGAAAATATCTTACAACTAGAGAAGTGGTATTGCTGAATTCTACTGAATTAGTGTCAGTTTATTTCGTAGTTTTTAGACACTTATGAATCCTCATTTGCTCTTCATTCATTCAACAAATACATTTCAAAAAGATATTTACCCAGAGCTATTTCTATTGTTATGTAGATACTAAAGAAAACACAATAGGCTTAATACTGATCACCAAAGTAATACATATTGACAAAATATTACCTGTATGATTTAACATATTATGTTGTGTAATGCAATATAAAATGTTACAGCAAATAAAGCGAATTACTTGAGACAACACGTAAAGGAACGTGGAACGTTATTCTAATAAGACTTTATACAAACAATATCTCATGGTATTAAGGACCGATATTCTTATCAAACTATACATATTTTACATTTCTCAATAGGCATAAACTTAAACTAACGAGCAAACAAGTAAAAAAATACATAAATAAGTACCAAGCCTGAACACATTATCGGAGATATAATACTTAGCTGATATGTTATCAGCAACAGGACATAATGTGTTACTGTCATACTACGCTAAATACAGACACCATATATAACCACGTTTTCTATATAAAATTAATGAAAGACCTCTACTTATCATGTTTGTGAAGGTGTTTATACACAGAATGATCATAAAGAACCAAAATGTTGTTCATGTTTAATTTTCTATTCTTTCCTTATCAAAACAATACGTATCCATAAGTATTTACTCATGTATTATCTAATCATTGAATGAAACCACTTCAAATTAATTGTGAATATGGTATTTTGTACGTATAAAACCTATGAAAAAACTGAAAATCACTGATACAGGATTTGTTGAGGTAGTAAAAAAGTAATTCATTATATGTCAAATATAAAATATTTAGTTTATGTGAAATTATTATATCAAGTAAGATATAAGTTCAATCCAGTCGAGATTTTTGTTTCGTTTGAACAGAGACATTGAGATTTACCACAAATAATATTGATAGAAATGGAAACAACTGTCTTATATTTTTGTCCTCAAAAATTTTGTCTGTTGTTTTTTTTTGTCGCAGTAGTCCACAAAGCATATCTGATACTTGCTTTTGTTTATGAAAATAATAACGAGCTACGTGTATACATTATCATCTAATTACTTTAAGGCATTTTGTTTTTATTTTCATGTTAGAATTAACTCACAAATCGATTCTTAGACCGTTGGATAATTGTTGTGTTCATATTTATTGACTAATGCAGAAAGTGAGATGAACTGTCATTCGCGCAAGACGTGTTTATTAATAGAAATTGATAATTATGCAGTTTTTAGCATACAAATATTATAGTCAGCTATCAGTCACATAATTTCAGTAAATATATATTACAACCAATTGAAGTCATGTAGTTTCTGGTAGCAAACAGATATTCAACCAACTAACAATTACGTTGTTTTCAGTGTTAAACAGCTAATAGTCACTTTGTTTTTAGTGGCAGGCAGTAGCTGAAAATGACGTTGTTTTTGGTGAACAGATATTGCAACGAACGTACAGAGCCTCGCAGTTTTCAGTAGACAGGTATTACAACCAAATGAGAGTACCTTGGGTTCTTCAGTGGAAAGATATTACTACTAACTGACAAAGCTATATAACTTTTCAGAGACTGAGTCAAGTGGTGTCAGTAGACAAATATTACTGTAACACACAGAACTCAGTAGTTTTCACAAGAGAGGCATTACAATCAACTGACAACGTTGTGCACTCTTCAGTAGAAATATATTACATTCATTTACAGAGTCGTGTAGTTTCTAGTGCACATGTATTATATCCAATTAATAAGAATCATGTTGTAAAGAACAGCATGCAACAAATATTCTTGCAATTGGCCAAAAGAGACATGTTTTGGAGAATAAGCAGCCAGTATACTGATGGAGAGAAAATCTAACAAAATATGTAGTGTTGTGATATAGAACTGATAATAATCAGCTAGTTTGATGACAGAGGTACGTTTTGAAGGGAACTCATCCAGGGTGTCCTGTGTTTGATGAGCAGAGTATAGAAAGTGACTGGCCCATGCTATGCATTTGACTAAAGCTCAGTGTCAACAAGTAAAACTACAGTTGTACCAGTTTACATAAAATGACATTTAAAAAGGAAAGAAAGAGGCCGTTTTCTTATGAGTATGATATAACCCCCTGTCCTTTTCCAGTTAACTCAGTATACTCGATGTTCACAGTGCATTTGAAATACCATAAATAATTTTATTAACCTGTATCCTTTATGTTTATAAGCTAAGTAAGTGCCTTATCACAAAACATAATAACAATAACGGAATCGATAAATATCAAGTTAACATAAGTATACCCAACATCTAGAAATTGTTTGTTGTTCAAGCACTTTGGATCTTTAATGCTTACATCTCTAAGAAATACCTTAAAATTAACCTCTCTGTCCAGTAAGAGATATGGTCATGAAAGGCAGACGTATATTAACACAAACAGGTCACTTCTTTTACATTTGTCCAGCACCCTCAGTGGCACATTGGTATATCGGCAGACTAACATCGGTAGACTCCGGGGTTCGATACCCGAAGTGGGCAGAGCACGGATAGCCGATTGTGTAGCTTTGTGCTTAACTTCAAACAAAGAAACAAAATTCTCTACTTTCAACGATAAAAGCGTATGTTATCGAACAATTCGTGATTGGACCAAAGAATTGAAACTCCTAACGAAGAAATATCAAATATTGTTACTTTTATTATAATTCAGAAATTACTGTACAACCTGTTTTCAGCATTACCGATGTATATAAAAAGCAAAAGCAGCGAAATATTCTACAAAAAACTTAGTCAGACAAAACATATCTGAAAATCTTCATACTCTTTACCCATCACTCGTGACAACATAAAAACAATAACGATGAAATCCTTAAATTTTGGAAAAGATGAAGACATAAAGACACTCTCCTTTTTCTAAAAAAATAAACAATTTTAAATTACTTCTTCATTGATAAACTGTTCCGGACGTAGCATTTTAATTGCTGCATTCATAGAGTGAATCAAAAGGTTTATTTATGGTTTGTAGTCTCTTGCTCCAAAATTTGTACTCTCACTTTAGGGTCCATGCTGTAAGTCTTCGGATTTACAATGCTAAAATCAGAAGTTCTATTACATTTGGAGAACAAAGCAGATAGCTCTATGTAGCTTTGCTATAAGAAACACTCACATCATCGCTTTGGGGTATGCTACAAGAATGACAGTCATACTGAATAGTTTATTGAAATGAAAGTAACTGAAGAGTTTGCTATGTGGTTTATCATATGAAAATTAGGAACGTTTTGTGTTCCTGAAACAAACAATCTATAGCAAATAAGATTGAAACTTTATTCCCTTAACTCTGGTATAAGGTGGAAATATTAAAATTGTAAATACCTCTAACACTTATACACCTATTTCCGTTTGAAATTGAGCTTGGATTGGTTTTCTATTCAACGTACAGACACTTGGATGGAAAGTAATTTATAAGTTGAAACTGCATTTCACCAAATTGCTGCCAAACAATGTGGAATAGTCTAACTTGCTCGTGTTCATGTTTCTGTACATGCGATGAGTTTGATCAAATGAAAAGAACAGTCATAGACCTGCCCTTCAGCTGAACATTCTATCCTATTTGTTCACACATATTTATCATGACTCAAGATCCCTTTGGGAAGGTTACAGTTCTTAATGAAAGTTAAGAGAAAACAACCTTTACAATACAAGTAAGTATAAAATAGTATATTTTTATTTGAAACAACGATATGCCTTTGCGGCTTCTTCAAGGGTAAAATACATAACCTGTTGCGAATATACATAATTGTGGAGAGTATAATATGTACAGATTTTTTTGGAAAGTAACCTAAATTTCGAGATTATGAACAGTATGATATTAATACACTGTAGAAACTCATTAGCAAGCAATTCAACTTATCAGTTGAATTTTATATCTGTCGATGTTATATAATGGCTGCATTAGATCATTTTGACGGTACTTTTCAAATACAACGTTTCCAGAAATACTTTTATACTAATTCTAAACCGTTGCGGTCAGTAATGGAGAAACTGATTTTCATCTCGTTCACGATAAAGAATTGTATTAGCAATTGATTGCGGCTATCTAATTAATAACAGGGATTTCTTTTTTAAATGAGTGAATATTCAGAACGAAACCAAACCCACTGTTATGATAAAAGAATGAACAATTTCATAATCAGATGATGTGTTTTCTAAGAAACTCGGATAAAGATGAAATAATTACTTGAGCGAAAGTAAAAGCTGCATTCTGAAACACTAAATATTTTAACCTCTAGTGGCAAAGAGTTAAATGTTTGAAAAATTTTGGAATACTATTTTAATTGGTAATGTTAGGGATATTATACAGAAAAAATGGAAATGATCCTTCAAATTAGTTACTGTTTGATGTTTATTTGAAACTAAAGTTTAAGATAGAATTTTTATCTTACAATTTGACATATAAACTTTGTGAATTGGCTTAAAAACATGAAGAAAATATATTTGACTATGATTTGAAACACTGAAATTGAAGATTTTTAGAAACAATATGCAACGTTAGTTGTGAAACGCAATGAATAATTTTTCAAAGGGTTTGTAAAGAAAATGCTTGTGTGTTATACAAAATTTTAGATTAGGCTCTTTATAAATACGTAAAATGTTATTACAAACACCTCTTCTACTTGCAAGACGTAAAACTATGTATAATCCATAAAATATGTGTACTTTCTCATTTATTTTAAGTTTGAAATTTCCTTAAAATTATTTTTACAAATAAAACTATATCATTAAAACATTGCTGGACAGATTTGATGCCTTTTATGTGAAATGAAAAATGTACATGCTATGCTACTAAATAACTGAAACTAAAAGATGGAACGTTTCTGTAATCTCGTTAAAACTAGAATGTTGGGTTTTATGTCTGCCAGACTTATGTGTTTAGTGTTTATTATCTCTGGGCAGAAAAAGTACAGTAGCATAATATATATATATATATATAACATACACATCAACATATACTCGTATATACGTTATGGAAGAGAGCATAAAGAAATCTAGGAATAATCCTTTAATGAGTTTTATGTTAGTTTTTACTGTACAAATGGTTAATGTTAATTGCATTAAGTGTCACCGTAATAAGTTTATTATTCGAAAGATATAGAAAAGTGTAAGCTGTATAAGTATTTAAACAGGTGTTGATGTTAGAATATTTATTATTCGTTAGTTTGAAGAAGTAAAAGTCGAATTTTTTCTCCTTCTAAACTTTTTACTGCGCTTAAGGAATAAATCGCATGTTTTAAAATTACATTATTGAGAAACATTTAGTTTGGTTTGGTTATAGGGTAATTTTCACTACGTTGTGGCGACGCCGTTCTATTCGTACTCTGTAAACTGACATGTGACCATTTCACACCCATTTTATGTTAATGACCATAAAAACTTCACAACACAAACGTGACACTTGTGTGAAATAAATTGCCAACCGGCAGATCAGGAACACTTTCGAAATATTTTGTAAAAAAGAAAGAGCCAGACATTCCAGCTGATTGATACAGAGCATGATATTGTGATCAGCTAGTAAAAGCCAAATGACAGAGATATGCTGTAGAAAACAGCCAGTTTGACAAGTCAAGTTTAGAAAGTAGCCAGGCATCCCTGCTAAATGATACAGAACATGCTATTTATTCAGCTAGCCAGCAAGATAGATATAAACTACACAGACCAACCAGATAACTTATAGCGCCACATATAAATTGTAAAAACATCCAAATGATATAATAATTTAGAGAAACAGACGTCCAAACCAGCTGATGGAGATATGTTGTAGTTATTATTGTAGACAGCGGCCACGCAGATAGTACTTTGGTCGGTTGTCAGCGGTATATTGTAGAATAGGTTGGCAGAGGTATGTTGTATAATAGGTTGTTAGAGGTATGTTGTTATAATAGGTTGGTAGAGGTATGTTGTAGAATAGGTTGGTAGAGTTATGTTTTAGAATAGGTTGGCAGAAGTGTGTTGTATAATAGATTGACAGAGGTTCGTTATATAATAAGTTGTTAGAGGTATGTTGTTATAATAGGTTGGTAGAGGTATGTTTTAGAATAGGTTGATAGAAGTATATTATAAAATTGAATGCCAAAGGTATGTTGTAGAATAATGTGACAAATGTGTGATGTATGTATGATACAGTGGCAGAGGTATGTTGTAAAAACAACAGTCAACTGGATGTTTCAAACACGTTATATTGTACAATAATTTAGCGAAACGTCATTGTGAATAAGTGGAATTTGTAATTTTAAGAGAAGAAAGATGATCTAAGTCCGCAGATTTATAGTTAATAAAGCGACACACTCAGACAAGCCGCTTATAGCCAATTAGGAAGAAACATATAGTTTCAACTTCATTTATAAAATAAAAAAATGTTTACGTTAGTGGCAACAAACATTTACTTTTAAGCTAAGAGGCAATCATGCAAAATAATAAAGTACATTTAGTTTGAAGTAGGTGTAGAACAACTGTGCATATCCAACTGAAAGGGTACATAAAGTTGTGAGTAGGGAGGACAACCGTGCTTAATAAACTGAAAAGAAACATTAAGTATTACGTTGGGAAAACGACTGTGTTTAACAAACTGCAAAGAAACATTAAGTTTTAAGTAGAAAGGACAACCGTGTTTAACAAACTGAAAAAAAAACACATTAAGTTTTAAGTAAGGAGGATAACCATGCTTAATAAACTGAAAAGAAACATGAAGTTTTAAGTAGGGAGTACAACCGTGTTTAATAAACTGAAAAGAAACATTGAGTATTAAGTAAGGAGGACGATCATGTTTAATAAACAGAAGAGAAACATTAAGTATTAAGTAGGGAGGGCGACTGTGTTTAACAAACTGAATATTACATAAAAGCAGGAATGTAGTGTATTAAACAGACGAACTATCGATGTGAGACAGAGGACTATGTACATGTAGTTGCATTCGACAATAATCAAATTAATAAATAAACTACAGTCTTTACTTGTTTGTATTTTATGAACTGTAAATATTTACAGTGGTAAGTCTAAGGATTTATAACGCTAAAATCAAAGGTTTGGTATGCACAGCAGATAGTCCAATGTGGCTTTGCTATAAGAAAAACAAACAAATACTTATTTTCAACTGAAAGCACAAACTGAAGTAGGAACAAATGTTTGTTTCGCAAGAAAACGTAATCAGTCTCCTGAAACTTGTCACAAAACCAATCACGTTGTTCTATGCTATCTCTCCTGTTCATCTGAAAAATATTTGTCAGTCCTGTCTATCAGAATTATTCATTCGTAACTAGACATGAAGAACGTCATATTTCTCTCTCGACCCAAAATACACATGTGATACGTACCAATCAATCATGTACAGTAATGACACCTGTCCTGTCTCATTACCCATCTACCAAACTTACAAGCTACTATATATAATCGGATCCATAATTAGATAATCCAGAAATCTTTACAGTTCGCAGTACCCTTTCTGATGTAGTTCTACATGAATTAAACTTCTTGTTAACAGTGATGGGAAAATAAGTGTCACAAAATTTTATTCTATTTCAAATTAATAATCAAATTCTTCATTTATATTTGTAACTTTATCTAATAATATAGTCTTATTTAGCATTTGTTAAGCATTTACTGCGTGGAAGTTTCAGCATTTGTTCTGCGAGATAAAGTTATGCACGTTTATCATTAAACTAGATTACCTTTAGCATAAACTACGTTATAAAGTCACAACAATAATGTGAAAGGTTCTATTTGGATAAAGTATGAAATATTAAAAATTTGATTTCAACATCAGTGAAAGGTTGTCGTTGTACTTTGGTGAATTAGTTAAAAGTGAATGTCTAAAGAAAGATTACACTTTTTTCTAGCCCAGTAAGACAAGGTGTTATGTTCTTTTTTTGTGTACCTGGCCTCCTGAAAAACAACAACAAACAATGTTATAAAAAGTTTAATAACGCAGTCAAAATACTTGTATTTTAACAAACTAAATTTTAAATATAAAAGCGTAAAATTCTTCAGCCAAAATACTTGTATTTTAAGAAATTAAATTTTAAATATCAAATCCCTTTTTTTTTGCTGAAGTGTGATTTAAAGGTTTTCATTTCGTTCTACTTTATGCTAGACATAATTGTACAATACGCATAGATTGTCCTATAAAAGAGAAATAATTTTTTACTTTTGATTTGTGACTGGCATAACGTTCGTCACAGTTTTATATATTGTATGATAACGTCTAAACTGTAATCAGAATTAGATATAGCTGTACGTTTTATCTAGTATGTATTAATATATCTATTCTAAGATAATAAGACATATTACCTGCAGAGACCCGAGAATCAAGGCCGTACATTTCAAGGGAGAAATCTGGGGTTAATGACTTTTGTATTATTTTTAAAAGCCCCCGGTGAGTTAGCGGTAACTTTACAGACTTACATCTTTAAGATTCGTTAGACAGCGTGGAACTAGAAAGAACAGCAATATTTTTGGAAACTCAACGTTGAAATGGTTTTCACAAAATGTTTTCGTTTATTTTCTTGTAGCTAAACATAAAGATATGCAATGGATTATATGTGTTATGTCCACAGCAAGCATCGAAACTAGATATTTAAAGCCATAAGACCTGAAACTTGCTGCAGTATCACAGGGGAGCAATTACTTTTATACATCCTATGTAAGTTGAAACATAATGAATTAATAATGAAGTGTTATAATATGTAATGTCTTTAATTTGGGATAATATTGTCATTGGAATAAAGACTTAAGTGACATTTTACTGTTATTAATATGGTCATTTTAAACCGCAGTAAAGATATAAAGAAAATATAGGAGGGTTTAATAAGCAATTGAAAATGTGCCATTATTCTCAGTAGATGGTTGATAATTCATGTAAAAATACTATGCGATATAAAACTTTGTTTCTTGTAAATTTCAAAGTTACACTATGTTCGACCCAAAGGAGTTATCGAAATCCGATTTTTAGCGCTATGACCTGAACCATTGGGAGGCTGATAATAAATAAACATATCCACTGACAACTAGAATAAAAGTACAGAAAGAATGAAATATCTTAAATGTTATATCATGCCCTTTAAAGATCCCATCATGTTGTAACCTTAAATATAACTTTCCCAAATAAAGGTAAGAAACATTTAACAAATTTATTGGATACGAATTATTTATCTGCATTAGTATTCGCACTTTTGATAACAGTCACGTGCATATAACATATATGTCAATTTCTAGGTTATAGATTATTTTTATTTTTATTTTTAATCATTAAATGTTATTGAAAACTTTTATATCGTATGTTTGTTTTTGTATATACTGATAATAAGAGTTGCTTGTCAACTTGAATGTTTTTTATTCTTTACAAATGACAATGAACACCATTTTTTTCAAATTATATAGCTGGCAGCATAAGGGTTCTTGAAATTAGTAACGTTGTGAACAACAGCAATATTTATCGAAGTAAATAATGAGTTTCATGTTTAGTTTTCACGAAACGTCAATAAAACATAATGTGGTATTCAAAGACGTCGCTCTTAAGATATTTCCCTTTATCGTCACAAAGAAAAAACACAAGGCGGTATCAAATAAGATTAGGAAATAAAGATATGTTTCACTTATCAAGAAAAGGTTTGGCGTGCTTTACAAGCTCTGCTATTTATTGCTATCCACATTATTATCTTGTTAAATTATTTTTCAAGTATTAAATGAATACAAATATAAGTATTTTGAAGCGCATGAATAATAATTATTATTATTATCTGAAGCCTGTGTCGTCGTTGTTCCATGTGAGCTTTCAGACAAACGTAGTCTGCCCAACGTTCTCAAATAATTAAGAGTATGGCGTAAAAGTTTCATATTGGAAACCTGTACTGGCTCATTAAATACTGACGTGAGCTAATTTATTATCACTCTTATTGTGTGTGTTATTACATTACTAATAAATATAACGTTGTTTTGTTTTAATGTTTATAAGTTGTATGATTGAAAAACAAAATATGTATTTTTATTTATCACGCTACCATTTTGTGCTCGACAAACAGTACTTGATACTCGTGAAAAATGTCAACATTTTGTCTTTTGGTTATTATTATGAGAAGCTAGCAGAAAAAAAAGACTGTCATTACCTGGTATTGTGGGCGAGTGTGAAATCGGCTAAGATTATAGACAGCTTCTAGTCATAAAAAGCAATAAATGGATTCCTATTGTTCCATTAAGGTGTGGAGCTAGGTTGTAACTTGTCTTGGTAAAAGGCGGTACATGCACAGGACGAACCGTGAGAACTGGGACCAACTGAATCCTTCGTGGCTTCTATGGTGAAAAGCTCCGCATTCCATTACTATGGTGAACTCTCTGTTTCATTCTGTTTCAGTCCCGTCGTAATGGGTTTACGACATAGTCTGATTTGAATGTAATGGATATTACTGTGGCTCAGCATGCTCATTCTACACCCACCTCCCTCAGGGCTACGCTAGGTATCTCATCCCTTTATCTCTATGGTCCCTGGTGTGCTATAAGCTATAAGCCTGTTTCCTAGGTTGACAGAAAGTCGTGTATCCTTATATTGGGGCCACGGCCTTTTGGTTGCATTCACCTGTGTCGAATAACTGGTGTATTGTTGATCAGTTTAGGCTTAGCTGCGGTTACTTCAGCATGTAAGAAGAGTAACGAGTATATTTGTTATCAGTTGGTTTTTATTGTAGTTACATGTACAATAAGAATAACTTGTGTATTATTGATCGCTTTACTCTTATTTGTTCTTACTTATTAGTACAAAAATAACTAGCGTATTTTTATCCGTTTAGTTCTGGTTGAGGTTACTTGTACATTGTTTGTATTACGAAAGGTAATTAGCGTAATTTTGATCATTTTAGTCTTCCTTATAGCTACTATCTGTTTAAATATAATATTTATATTTAGTGATATCGAGAAAACCCACTTGTAGAGAAAAATATATATGTAAAAACGGCTCGTTTGGATTGAGAAAATTTTTACGTAGAGGAGCGAACAACGTTTCGACAGTCCTCGGTCATCGTCAGGTTCACAAAGAAAGAAAGAGATAAGTGACCGGAAGCTGATCACATGTTTGAAAGGGGTTGTGTAACTGAGTGTCGGAATGTAGAGGGAGTGCTTAGATGTTTGAATATAAAATTTTATATAATTTGTTTTATTATTATTATTCATTATATTATTTTCTAATATAGATATAAAGGCGTTCCTTTATATTGGTTTATTTTGGGTTTAAGTTGTTGTATAAGTAAGGCTTCTTTAATTTTGCGTTTGTTTATGTTTGTTTCCTTATTTAGTATTTGAGTGTTTTCTATGGTTATGTTGTGTTTATTTGACTTGCAGTGTTCAAAAACGTGTGAAGGTGACTTTTTATGTTCTTTGAATCTGGTTTCCATTTTTCTACTTGTTTCTCCAACATGGAAGTCGTGGCAGTTATCACATAGTATTTTATAAATAATGTTGGTGTGGTGTTTGTCAGTGTAGTTTTTACATAGTATATACCTCAGTTTTGTGCCTGGTTTTTGAATAAATTTGGTATTAACTGGAATGTCATATTTTGTTACTAGTTTTTGCCAAATGTTGGTTATTTGTCTGCTGTTGTCGGGAATTTATGGTATGCAGCAGTATATGGTTTCGTGATTTTTGATTCGTGAGATATATTTACTTTTGTTGGTTGATTTTGCTTTCTCTCTAGGTGTGTGCGTATAATGTTTTCTACGGTTTGTGGAGGAAACTTATTGATGTTGATGAAGTATTGTTTTATTTTGTCTAATTCATCGTTAATTTTATCTGGTGAGCATAGTTTTATAGCTGTGTTTATTTGGTTTCTTAATATGTTACGTTTTTGTTTTGTTTCATGTGCTAAGTCCCAGGGAATGTATAGTCCAGTATGGGTGATTTTTCGGTGGATTTCTGTTTTGAATTGTGTGTCGGTTCTTGTAATTTTGAGGTTAAGAAATGATATTTGATTGTTTTCTTCTTGTTCACATGTGAAATTAATGTTGGGATATTTAGAGTTAATGTGATTTAAGAAATTAAGTATGTGTTTTGTAGATCTGAATCCCGCAACCGTGTCAACTACATATCTGTATCAGTATAGTGGTGGATGTAATGCTGTGTCAATTGCTTGTGTTTCAACTTGTGTCATAAAAATGTTGACTAGAACTGGTGATACTGGGTTGCCCATGCTTAGGCCATTTCTTTATATATAGTTGTGGTTGTTGAACATGAAGTTTGTCTTCAACGTGGTTAATTTTATGAGGGTTGCTAATTGGTTGCTGGGAATGTCTATAGTTGGGTTAGGGTCTCGGATATAGAGTTTTAAGGCTATCTTGCTGGCTTCAGCGGTTGGGACTTCTGTAAAGAGGGATATGACATTGAAACTGGTCATTAAGGTTTTATAATTAAGTTGATTAAGGTTAGACTTGAAATTAAAAGAGTCTTTGATGAATGAGCTGGCTGATGTTACATATTTGGAGAATGCTCATGCTATGTATTTACCAAGATTGTAAGTAAACGATTCATATGTGTACATTATTGGTCGTAACGGACAAACTGGTTTATGAGGTTTGGTGATGCGGTGTATTTGTGGTGTGCGTGAGTCGGTTTTGCGTACATGTAAATAAATTGTTTGTGAAATTGTGTTGTTTTTTTATTTTTAGTAGTATTCGAGTAATAGATGATGTAGGTTAAATTAACACTAAAAAATTCATTTAATTTTATTTTGTGCAACGCTTTAGTTAGGCGCTCTTTATCAGCAGTAATTACGGTGTTACAAAGAAACTATGCTAAGAAAAAACAAATATTAATAAGCGTCTTGTTCTCAAATTATATAGTTGCATTATTAATGCTTGCGATAATTAATGTCTTGAAAAACAGCAATATTTATCTTGGTCTAAATAACAAGTTTCATGTTTTGTTTGAATGAAACGTCAATAGAAAATACGTAACATAATATGATGTTGCTCAAAGCTGTCTTTTTTAACGTAATTGCCCATACTTATCGTCTCAAACAAAAACAAAATTGCAAAACACAAGACGGGATCTGTTAAATCATGCCCCCCGCTAGTACAGCGGTATGTCTACGGATTTACAACGCTAAAATCAGGGGTTCGATCACCCTCGGTGGGCACAGCAGATAGCCCAATGTGGCTTTGCTATAAGAAAACACAAACACATGTTAAATCATACCTTGATTAGGAAATATATATATTTATTTATTTATTATTCGCTTTACAAACTCTGCCATTTTTCATTATTCGCTTCATTATCCAACTGAGAAGAATATTTTTTAACTTTTGAATTTAGGAAAAATCTAGGTGTTTTATTAGTTGCTTGAGTAGTTATGTTTTTGTATTTGGAAACTCTGCCGTCTCTCTTAACCAAGTTTCTGTGTAACGTGATAATTACTGCTGACAGAAAGCGCCTACCTAAAACATTACACGAAACGAAACTGAATGAAGTTTTTACTTAAACGTGTTATTCTCACCGTTTATGATATTTTATTCAATTTAACACTGTCCGTGCTTCAGTAACAATGATATAGTCTTAGTTCAATTTGCGCACTTAGACGATTCTCGAAATTAACAAAACTGATAAACTTAAAAAAAATAAAGTTGTAACATACGAGCTTAGATAGCATATTATGAAACTGAAGCAACAAAGATAACTTTAAAATTGTTTTCAAATGTGTTATCACTTAAAAGAAAAAAATGTATATTTTATCATTAAAAATAAGTAAAACATGTTTTATTTTAAACATTACACAAGTCGCGCCACAACGGCTAATAATTGTTTTGCTTTTTTATAAGTTCAAACTTTTAGCTCATAGCTTCTTCATATTTTGACCGATTTGAAATCTAATTACACTTTTGGACTTTGAAAATAAAGTATTTTCGATTGATTTGTTTTACCGCGCCCAAGACCTCGTAGATTAATTTACTTATATTTGAAGGTAGGCTGGTGGGGATCGTGATAAGTAGTAAAATCAAACTGGGTATACGTACGTCATACGCTTGATATTACTAGTGCGCAAAAGTAGAGCTAATAAAAAGGAAATAAATACGTATGTGTTTTCTTATAGTAAAGCCACATCAGATTATCTGTTGCATCCACCGAGAGTACTCAAACCTCTGATTTTAGAGTTGTAAGTCCGAAGACTTAACTCTTTCCCGAAAGGGGAACAGAAAGAAAATAAAGGTTTCATAGATTAACTTACTCTAAAAGAATTTCAAGTACTATGTTTATTAAGGCTTTCCTCTTGTTTAAATACGAGATCTTATTTTACCCGTATAAAACTAATTGTGAAACGTATCTTTATTTCGAATTTTAAAAGATTGGGTTTTAAAGTCAACGCTTTCAAATGTGCAAACAAATTTTTTTTCTAGTTCTAAACGTCGTTAAAGGTAGCTTTGAACAAATTTTTGAGGGTTTAAGCAAAATGACTAGTTCGTTTTTACATTTCCTGTTCGAATAATAATAATTAAAAAGGAAAAACAGTGATTTTTTTTGACGAAGTAAATTTTAAACCAATTTTTAGGCCAGGAGTTAATCCAATGAAACTCAGTAGCCTGTTGACGTATGATATAAGCTTCAGAATATCATGTACATAAATTCTTTTAAATATGCACTGTGCCTTTCTGAAATACGGCGCTATTCGAAGTCAACATTTAAAGCATAAGAACAACTCTAAGCCTTCTTCTAATAAGTTACTGTTGTTTAATTGTATATTTCTACTGCTAATTCTGCATTATACAGTGATCTATGCAATTTAAGGTAGACCTTTGCATGTACTCAAGAGACATTGATCTTCTAAGGTTCTTGAAGCTGTTGGAAAACGTTCATTATTTTATGAAACTCGAGGTGTATGTAGTACGTAAAAATAGTAGTTTTATGCTATCCTGTTTGATATGTGTGATATCATAACGAATCAGGATTATCACCAACAAATGCCATTTATCGTACGACCTTCAGAAGATAGTTTACTCCAAAAAATTCTGTTAGGGTCAGCCATGTAGACTATATGGCATCCGAGAGTCATGCATCTATTTGAAATTCAAGAATTCATTAAATGAATGTTCCACTCTTGGCTCTCCGACTGCGTCAGTACTTGGTTTTGTAAAATGGTACAGCGACTTCTATCTGAATATCACCTAGTTTGGTAAAGTTGAATGAGTGACACCGTAAAGTGCAAGGGTTGTTGGACCACAGGCGCCATCTTTATTGTTCATAAAGTAAAATATTACGTGGTACTTTGATATAAAATAAGACGTTTTCTTTCTTTCTGTCTACATTTAGAATGACATAAAAGCTTTCAATAACCCATACTATTTTTTATTCATTAGATACAATGACTCGTGCATTTTTATCTATAAAATAGGTTAGAACAATCACTGCAAACAAAATAATAATTCTACGAAACTATATAGTATTTATTTTAAAGTTTATTATGCTTAGAATGGGCTGTAAGAAAATGCATCGAATTAATAAAGTTCACATACCGAGAACAAAACAGTATGTATTGACAGGTATAAGTGTAATTACGTAATGGGCTACTCTTTTACCAACGAGTAGTAGGGTTAACCGTCACATTATAATACCTCCACGGCTGAAAGGACGAGCATATTTGATGTAACGGGGATTTGAACTCGCGACCCTCAGATTACGAGTCGATTGCCTTAACCACCTGGCCATGACGAGCTTATCATACTACGTACTTTGTAATATTTTCGCATTAACTTATATTAAGCAAAACAGTCCAAAATTTGTGTATTGAAAATGTGTTTTTATAAAATAATGCTTTTGTTTGTAATTAAGCACAAAGCTATACAAATGGCTACCTTTGCTCTGACCACCATGGGTATCGAAACCCGGTTTATAGCGTTGTAAGTCAGCATATGAAATAATAGAAATTACTCTAAGGTACATGTTTTCACCTACTTATAATTTTCTCGTCTTCAGTGACAATGTAATTAGTCATAGATCGATACACTTATATATACAATACACGTTTGACGTTCCATTGATTATGACGATATTTTATAAAGATATATGTATTATATGTTCTAAGGGCTGAGCATGACCAAGTGGTTGGTGCGCTTGCTTGGTAATCTGCGGGTCGCGGGTTCGAATACTCGTCCCATCAAACATGCTCATCCTTTCAACCGTGGAGGTATTATAATGTGACGGTCAATCCCACTATTTTCTGGTGAAAGAGTAGTCCAAGAGTTGGTCTTTCACTGCTAAATAAAGGATGGCTAGCGCAGATATCCTTCGTGTATCTTTGGGCGAAATCCATAACAAACTAAATATTTCAAATATAATGTGATGAATATATTTTTTTTTATTGTCCAGTAAGAAACATATCTTCATCTGAGTAACTTATTCCATCTATTCTGCTTGCATGTTAATACACAGAGACTATGCAAGGATTTATAGGCGTTTTGTTTAGTTAAACTGACCATAGTAAGTATTAGTAGCCCGTACGCGTTGCTGAATCCTTGGTTACGAAACTTCGAGACCGAACTATCCATAGAATTGAACATTCTCTAATAAGATCACCTGGACTGATATTACGAATGTCTAAAAGTGAAGAAAAAAATGAAACTGTATTATTATTAGTACAGAGTATGAAGATAATTATGATTTGAAAAAAGAAAACAAAATAAAATAAAATTTGTTTCAAAACTGATTTTTCTTTGGGCAGTAAATTGTATAATATAATAGAAAGCAGGTGATATAAATATGTAGCTCACACTTCTGTATGAGAAAGTCATGACAGCTTAGGGCGATTTTATTTTTCTCTATTTATTAGTATCCTTACCACAGGATTATTATATATGTAATCAACCTTGTATGTAACTTACACTGTGACTGGAATAATTACAGTACACCATGAAGATATGCATATCATGGTTAAATTATTAATGCAAGTTTCAAAATTGAAGTATTTGACTTTTAATTTTAATTTTACAGAATGTATGTGTGTTTTTACTTTGTTTTCAAATGTGTCCTATTCTTAAATTTTAGTTTATTCCATCTTTTGTAAGTATAATACAATAGGTCAGGCATGACCAGGTGGTTAGGGCACTCGACTCGTAATATGAGGATCACGAGTTCGAATCCCCGTCACACCAAATATGCTCGTTCTTTCAGCCGTGGGGATGTTATACTGGCACGGTCAATCTCACTATTCGTTGGTAAAAGAGTAGCCCAAGAGTTGGCGGTGGGGAGTAATGACTAGGTTTCTTTCTAGCTAAATTAGGGATGACTAGCGCAGACAGCTCTCCTGTAGCTTTGTGTGAAATTAAAAACAAACAAATAATCGTAGTATGATGACCTCCAGTGACTCAACGGTAAGTGTAAAGGACTGTAAGTTAAAAACCGGGTTCTGATACCCATGGTGGGCACAACACAAATATCCTACTACAAACAAACAAGTAGTGGGATACAGTGCTCCCATATTTTTCTCAACCCGCTTATGTATCTATTTACTACAAAGGAGTACCATAAAACACAATCACATGTATAGTTCTTTGTTATCGCTGTAGGGAATAATTTTAGTTTAAACAAAAAGTTTTCTTATGCGATTATTATTTTTTGTTTAGTGCTTATGATAAATAAAAATCACAATTTCCTAAAAGAACGTACATTCTTTGTTGAAGTTTAAACATCAATAAGTTTACTAAGTTCCCATGTACTATCAATAAAAGCTTCTATTAATAGAGGCAGGTGTATAATAATAATAATATGTCAATCACAGTATATTTGCCTGTATACAGTGCCGACGAGGCTTCTCGTAAATACCAAGAGTTTGTAGGCTGACTGGGATACAATAAGTGTGATTTATATTAACAAATCATTTGACAACAACTGTTACTATGTGAACTGGTTTTTCAAGTTGAGTAATTTGTCATCAATTTTAACTTAAACCCATCCAACTTAAGGTAAGGGTTTTTTATTTACTTCACTGCCACGATTTATGTTAGTTAACAGAATGTGTTTACTTGTAAGCTCACATTAGCGTGTTAATATTAAACCCTGATATAGCAATACTACTTCCATTCTATCCGTTCAAGAAGGTACCAGTGGCTTATCAGTGAGCTTCAAGAATTAAAATGTTAAAATTAAGTTCGGTGATCTATTTCTGTGGTATGTGTAACACAGGTAATCCCTTCTGCAGATGAACACCTATCGACGAACAAACAAACATTCAAATGATAAACGGTGAATTATAAACTAGTACAAAGTTGCATCAATAATTTGATCATGGTGTACTGTAATTATTCCAATCACAGTGTAAGTTACATGCAAGGTTGATTAAGTATATTATGATCATCCTGTGATAAGTATAAATATTCTTAGTCTGAAATACTTAATAGAATGTCGTAAAAAGAACAGTTGCATCATTTAGAATAGACTCGCCAGGCTTCTTTCAGTATTTAGTCTTAATCAGTTATGATCAAAGTAAAATGCTTAAAAAGTGTTAAATACATTGATTACAGACAGAATAATTATCATCTTAGTTTCATACATAATACAATAATCATTTATGCATCATTCGAGTGGCTATCTCCAGTTGTTCGTCACTTGTGATTAGAATAATAGTTTTTATTAGAAATGTCAAATATATACGAAATAAAGAAGTATCCTTGGGATGTTTCGTATTTGATAATCAAGAAACTCACAAAAATAGTTTATAAATATTTTGTGGAACTAAATGTGCTCGAAACATTTTAATATTTTAAAAACGTTTAAATAAACGTTTAAATAAACATTCTTTTGCACTTTCCATAAAACTAGGCCTAATGTGACCTAACAGACGTGGACGCGATATCAGTGTGACGGAGAAACTTAAATATTGAGTCTAACCTGAATAGTTTGCAAGAGTTGGCAGTGGGTGCTTTTGTCTAGCCGCTTTCCTTTTAGTCTCTCAGTTCAACATTAGGGATGGTTTTGCGCAAAAAAATCGGAAATAAATAAAAGGCCCCTTAAACTGAATGTTTTTCAGTAAATCAATATGTTTTTGTTTTTGAATTTCGAACAAAGCTACACAAGGGCTATCTGCGCTAGCCGTCCCTAATTTAGCAGTGTAAGACTAGAGGGGAGGCAGCTAGTTATCACCGCCCATCGCCAACTCTTGGGCTATTCTTAACGAATAGTGGGATTAACAGTAACATTATAACGCCCCCAAGGCTGAAAGAGCGATGCATGTTTGGTGCGACGGGGATTCGAACCCGTGACCCTCGGATTACGAGCCGAACACCTTAACCCACCTGGCCATGCCGGGCCAAATCACTATGTACCTCACTAGAATGAATATACACTATTGTTTTAAGCATTTTAGAAAACAACTGAGATAACTAAGTAAAATGCGATATATCATTTAATTATAAGATCAGTCGACAATTTCCAGTTTTGATACGGATTCAGCGTTTAATTATGTTTCCTGACATAATTTGTCTAACTTATGACTGGTATCTTGAAAGTAGCCAGTATTATTTACTGCCCTTTTTTGTTTTTTACATTGTGGCTGCTTATCAAACATTAAGTACTATTTTTTACAAACAAAAATAACGTCTTTTTCAAGTACGGTTTAAACTAAAAGCTTATTTCGACATTCACTTGTTAAAGACACAAAATCTTGGCTGAGAGTTTTTCTTTAGATGAGTTACCCAATTTACCTCCAAATAATAATAAAGCTGACCAGCAAACCGTTGACGATCTCGTTTATCACTTTAAATATTTAACTACGAACGCATGGGGCAAGGGTCAAATGCTCACTAAAATAATACTTGATGCAGTGGAGGGCAGCCACGTGAGACTACCTGGTAGATTCTCGTTCCTGAATGGCTGGCGGAGGTTAAAGTCCAGCCCTCAGCCGTAGGGGCTTTACTATCATAGCAAGATGTTGTAGCTGCAATGCAGACATTGGTGAGAATAGTGATACTTTTACACCGATACTTTAAAGCGAATGTTAGTCCCAAGGTTAACAGACCCTTACTTTAGGATGGTTTGCTCAATTTCTTTTTGAAACTGCACATTTCTGATGATTATATATCAACTGTAGTGTTAAAGTAGCGGATATACGTGTGTTCTCGTGACAAGGCTCACAAAAATATCTACAAGTGGAAATTACGTTTAATTTCTCATTTCTGGAAAAAGTAAAATACGTTTTTATAAAAAAGTGTCTTCAAACAACGCTAAAAGTCTTCGCAGTTGGTTTCAAGTGTAAATGAGTATTACTTTATACCAATAATTTGCAGAACATTTGAAGTTTTAGTTTAAAGACTTAAAAAAATCAAGATAAAAAGACCGAAATGTAGTTTGCTATAAGGTTTGTTTTTATATCTTTCTGTTTTTTCATAATAATGAGAAACACAGCTATCCAATAAATTAATTTCATTTGGTTATTAAGCTATTTGTGTTATGTAGGGTATAGAATCCCGATTTTTGGCGTCGTATGCCTGCATACTTAGTACTTTGCCACTAAAGAAAGGGGGGGCCATTTAGTAAACTAAAATAAAAAAATAAAATGTTTTCAGTGTAAATTATGACGCCATTATCTGATTATCTTTAATTGTTTTACACTAAAATGTTTGTACTTATTACAAGCTCCCCCAGTGTCTCAGCGGTATGTCTGCGGACTTACAACGCTAAAAACCGGGTTTCGACACCCGTGGTGGGCAGAGCACACATAGCCCATTGTGTAGCTTTGTGCTGAATTCAAAATAACAAATAACTTATTAGATGTTTGGTTAATATTTATTGTTTAATCACACAACTTTACATACTCAAAAATGATCTATCGTACCAAAAATTATCCTTTAATTTGTTCATAAGTTCATTAATTGATAAATAAAATATTACTCATAATACAGAAATGGGTTAGAAAGCTAGTGTTGAAACTAGCAGGTCACCAAGAAGAATTGAAATGGTTGTCTCCTGTATTCAATTGGTTATGAAGTACTTGTTTGTACTTCTTTACACTTTTAACAAGATATAGCTTTAGTTATTTAGGAGGAAAACTATATAATTTACTCCCATTTACATAGACTGCTTTCACCTCGACGTAGCGCAGCTAGCACTATGTTGCAGGAATGCCATCGTGGATTGCGGCGCCCTTCGCCTAGGCCAGCCCATCGCCCTTCGAGACAGGTGTAAATTACAAAGCTAGTGGTTGCCTCTGGCTTTCTACACATGCACGAACAACCAGTCCAGCTTGGCACAGACGGTGCAGAAGGAGTGATAGACAAGCCTACGTGGTGTTTAAGTGGTATGGCTGGTATGCTTAAGGAGTTATGCCATCATTTTAATTTACCTCGTCACAGCTTTTCAAGGAACACCTGGGTAAAAAATAAAGTGGTTAGACGTCGTGAGAAACCTTATTGTTTTCATTACACAAGATATACTTATTGCTTAAACCAGGGCAACTTGATATTTATCACTATAATTTTAAATATCCTTTAAGGTGTTAAATTCCAGCCAGATAACAATATGAGATCTATGGCCTTCAACTTTTTAATTTCAGCTTTTCGTCACATTTTTGGGATTCAATCTTCAGTCATTAATAGTTTATAATATACAGTCTATTTATACCTTCTTGTAACTACAAATATATATATATATGTTTGTGTGTTGTGTTTAGAAAATTACTTGTAGAAAACGTTCCACAGAGAGATATTTTGAAACATGTGAGAAATACAGACCTCTGTTTTTCTGAATACACACATAAACTTTCATTAGAAATATTCTGATAGCTTACACTTCAGAAATGTGCATTCAGCCTTATAGACCATTGTGTATGTTCTACAAGTTTTTAAAATTATTATTGTCTTTTACCGTCGAAGCATATTCTAAAATGTATGTTTTGCCTTGAATCGTAAGCGCATATAGCTGCAAGTTGACTTTATATTTTGTTCCATATTTCACCGTACCACAGTACAGTAAATTTCAGCTTTCAGAAAATAGTAACCTATTACTGTTTTAAATAAAACATTTTTTTGTTGTTGTTTTTCTTCTCACAAACAATTATTATTTATTTCTAAGCCAGTTTTGTTGCAAACGCTGTTGGCTTTAGAGTCGGCTGAAAATAAGGATAAATATGCTAATGATACCCAACTATAAATTCACTTTTTTATTTTGTAGATATATTTCAGAAACTACTCACTAACTTGCAACTGATGTACAGATATAAGTACAAAGATATTTGTTACACGAACGGTTTCTGCTGTAAGTTAATATTTACTTTGTGCTTCATACGTTAAGAGATTTAACCGTTTGCTGGTGTGAATGCCCGTTATCCTCATCATGTTTACTTACTCATCAACATGCACCATGTTTTCAGTTTGATACCGTTGTGCAGAGAATTAATAACTACCACATAGAAGATATTCAGGTTATGGAAGAAAGGTGAGAATAAACGTAAACGTAGAAGAAAAAGTCAGACAGGAAAGATAAAATATCTGAGATGTTTCAAACCAACTAACTCTTATAATATTCCTTTCAACCTCTGCCTCTTTATGGTCGAAGTAGGAGCTATGTTACTTTATCCATACCTTCTTTCACAAAGCTGTAACTACTATCATGTTTCACTGTTTCTTTCATTTCTTCTGCATTCTACTACATGAAGGAGTTTTGAACTCATGTATCAATAAACATTGGTCAACACATGTGAAAAAAAAATGTTGTACATCGTTCAAGACTTGCAGCCCCCTAGTGGCACAGCAGTACGTATGCGGACTCACACCTCTAAAAATCGGATTTCGATACCCATGGTGGGCAGAGCACAGATAGCCCATTGTGTAGCTTTGTGCTTAATTCTAAAAAAAACAACAAAAAAAAAACAAGACTTGCAAGTAGGCACATGGTACAATAACAGGTAAATTTTTGCTCTCCAAAACTATAGCCTGTGAAATAAATACAGGGGCATAGGATTCTGGTGCAAAGCTCCCAGCAGGAGTCTATGGACAGAGCTCCAGTGGGGAACAACCAGTTTGCATATTATCTAGAACTATTACTTGGTAGATAATAGTAGTATTCGAAAATACTGATCACTTAAAAGACAAATAATCAGAAATCATCGACAAATGTGATGTTATGTATTTGTTTCTAACATTATAACCAAATAAGGCTGGAAAAGTTTCAGATTTAATTCGTAATACAAACTTAAATTTAATACCGTAAGTTATTTTATTGTTAAACACAATTAATTAAATTTAGTTTGCTTAGAAAACTGTTCGAATAAAATTTTAAAATTGTAAAGGTATTCGTTCGTATAAACATTTAACCTTTTTTTTTGGTTTATAACGTATATAATGTAATATATTATAAATAATACACCACAGTTAACACCTGACATTTACATCGCAAAAAAAGTTCTTTTTTTATTTTGTTAGGTATTAACACTTGCATTTACATCTAAGTTTGAAACGTTGTCCAATGTGACAGCATGTTTCTAGTTTTCTAGAAGCACAAATGATTCTTTAAAAGAAAATTTGAGGAAACAAATAAGGGTTCAAGAATAATGTTTTAGCTAATATGTGAATTCTTAGAAAACGCCCTCTAGTTTACATTGATGGTACATGATCCTCATTAATCCCTTTGTAAGTTTCATTATAAACACAAATTATAAAAATTCTCACCTTCATTTAATTTTTCTTCTTTTAGTAAAAAATGCAAATAGGTTAGTTTTAGATGCATATGTTGCAAACTAAATGAATAACCAAATAGTGCGCGTGGCATTAAACGATATATAAAGTTCTTCTAAAATTATATGATAATGTAATGTTTTTGTTTAATATAAAAAAATCATTATAATTTCTTTCAAAGACATCAAACATGACTTACATGGTGTCGTGTGAACATAGTTTCTTTTCGCTTTTTTCTCTGGGTGTTTATGCTAAAAATCGCATATCAAATACCATGTTTTAAGCATATATTGAATATCATGTTTAAAGCGCATGTTAAACACCATTTTTAAAGCACAAATGAACTACCATGATTAAGTCACATAGTCAATATTGTTATTTATCAGACAAAGTTATTCTCAATTAAACTAATCAAAATAAAACTTTAACTGTTGAGATATATTCTTTAATTTTCATTATGATAAAAATAGCTAAGAAATGATACCAAAAGTTAAAGGTCTGGATAAAGTTACCCTAACCTTTCCTCTATAAATAGCTTTTTAAACTTCTTAAAGCATTGAACTTAATTATCATTTTGATTTTGTTTTAGCGAAGAATTGCACAATAGTTTATGTATACAACGTCTGCAGTTGAAGATCAACCCTAATTGTTTGTTTGTTTTTTGTTTTTCAATTTCGCGCAAAGCTACTCGAGAGCTATCTGCGCTAGCCGTCCCCAATTTAGCAGTGTAAGACTAGAGGGAAGGCAGCTAGTCATCACCACCCACCGTCAACTCTTGGGCTACTTTTTTACCAACGAATAATGGGATTGACCGTCACATTATAACGCCCCTAAGGCTGAAAGGGCAAGCATGTTTGGTACGACGGGGATGCGAACCCGCGACCTTCAGATTACGAGTCGCACGCCTTAACCCACCTGGCCATGCCGGGCCTGATCAACCCTGAATTTTAGCATTATAAACTCCCAAGTATGCCGCTGAAACTACTGGGAACATTAATTATCAAAAATAATAAGTAATTAGTATCCATTTATTTCTTTCAAATATTTTTAAGTTTTAAATATGCTGAACTAAATAGTTATGACAAATTTCAATATTTTAATTTTCCAAAATACTTCAAACATTTGGAACACTTTTTTGGTCAAATAATTTAAATCTTGAAAGAGCCTGAATTTATTTTTCACAAACAAGAAACAAACATTACAAAGTGTTTTATTTTGAAAAAAAAGAGAAAAAGAAAAGAAAATGAAACTGAAGATGACATTGAAGTCATCAATTGCAGACAATTAAAAAACAACAACAGTGATTTCGTTTCTTATTACTTTTTTCCCTTTGAAATCATATTGAACGTAATTTTCAGAGATACAATTCTTTGCTTAATAAAAGCTGACGTGCACGCTGATATAGAATAACTCACGATAATTGTAGAAACGGAACTACTAAAAGCTTTCCTTCAGGGCAGCGTTACCAACTGCGGTAAGCTAAATGAAAAACCTATGAATCATAACAGGGTTTAGTCGTTATGCTTTACCGATTCGAAATAAGGTCAAATATAAAGAAAACTATCATTTGAATCTGATTTCACCGTTAAATGTATATTTCTTTTAACTTTTTTTTATTATTATTTTTATTGAACGTGGTTGAGCTGTAATAATGCATTATATCTGACTAAATGACAAAAGCTACAGATATTCTGACCAAGTAGAGTGAACCCTACTCTGATAATATAACTGAAAGCTTTTTCTACCAACGTGTTCAGTGCTATGTCTATAGAAAATGCTCATGTGTTTTTCTTCTATATTTTAGCAGAATTTCAGAAGAGTGCTGTTGTTTTGTGTGATTTTTTCATTTATATTTACTCTAACTGCATTTTTTTAATTTCAAGTGTCTACATAACTTTGGTTTAAAAACTTACACATATAATTTGTTTTATGTGTGTTTGCTTGTAAAATGTTCAAATAATTTTTGTAAGATTTATATTAAACTTGGTTCAGTAAAAGCATCTCTAATTCACAAGATTTTGGCCGACTTACTCTTTACCAAAATACTTCGAATTGTAAAATTTCATGTTTTTGTTAGTTTTTACCTGTTATCGAAAGCAAATTAAATATATAGATCAGAACTAAAGAGTAACTTTAAAATTAGAGAAAAACTTATACTACAAACAAATATAAATGATATACAAGTGTATTTTATTTTCACAGCTTTTCAGATTGATAATGATTTTAAACTAATGGAACGTATGATGTTATCAAATCTTTTATTACCTCAAAGTTTAAAATACCAAAAGAAGGGTGTTCTGATTAGAAATATTATGAACATTAAAACTATCTAATTATTATCAGCAAGTTTTGTTACAATAGCCTTCCCTTTTTTTTTTCGATCTAGATTTAATTGTACTACAGCGGTCTTTGTGACTATTCGTCTTACAAATTGAACAGGCCCGGCATGGTCAAGCGCGTAAGGCGTGCGACTCGTAATCCGAGGGTCGCGGGTTCGTGGGGGCGTATAATGTGACGGTCAATTTCACTTTTCGTTGGTAAAAGAGTAGCCCAAGAGTTGGCGGTGGGTGGTGATGACTAGCTGCCTTCCCTCTAGTCTTACACTGCTAAATTAGGGACGGCTAGCACAGATAGCCCTCGAGTAGCTTTGTGCGAAATTCCAAAAAAACAAACAAACAAACAAATTGAACAAGCTTCCTATACCACTAACTCACGGGATATGGAAGTATTTAGTATTATGAATCAATGCAAGACAAAACTGAAACTTATACATTAGATCATCAGACATAGCTCTCTGCGGTATATTCATGAGGTTGGTTCAGCCTACACGTTAGACTTTAGGTCAGTCCTTAATCCACGTGTAAGATACTTTGAATTCTATTAAATGAATTTTGTTTTAATTGGTTTGTTTTGAATTGTCCGCAAAGCTACACGAGGGATACCTGTGCTAACCATCCCTAATTTAACAATGTAAGACATCACCATCCATCGCCAACTCTTGAGTTATTATTTTATCAACGAATAGTGGAATTGATCGAACATTATAACGCCCTTACAATTGAAAGGTCGAGCATGTTTGATGTGTTCGAGAATTCGAACACGCGATCCTGAAATTACGAGTCGAGCGCCCCTAACCACTTGGCCACGCGGGGCCATTGCTTTGATGCTTAAAGTATAAAACCTATGATTTATCTAGTTTGGAATATCGTGACTCAATTTTCAAATCGCAATACATCTATGGTATACATGGAAGACTAAAGCCAAATAATGTATTTATTTTAATTAACGTGATGTTATTGTCAATTTGGTTTACACATTTTGTTTTTAAATATTAAAAAAAGAAATTAACCAGCAAAATGACGAAACTGAAAAATGATGCAATTAGTATGGTTAACCCTAAAAGTTAAGACTGCTCTGGTGCCTAAGTAAAACACTATTTTACTGTATTATCGTTAAAAGATTATGATCGCTGGTATAAAACCTCTAAATAAAAGCTGAGAAAAGCTGTTATAGCACCGACTTTGCTACGTAGTTACACTAAGCCTTCCCAAGCATACAATACTCTGTTTTATTTGGCAGTTTTTCTGCCCAAAATCTGTTTTGTTTGCAATTAAATATGAAACTACACAATCTGTGTTCTGCCCACCATGACTATCGAAGCCTGCTTTCTATTGTTGTAAGACAACAGACATACCGCTGTGCCACTTTTATTTAGATCATCAAAATCCTGTATGAATATATTTTGCCAATGAGGTCAAGAGAGAAAAAAAAGTAAAAATAAAAACCAGGTCAAACTATTGTATATACCGAGTCCATAAATAATATTAAAAAAAAATCTTCTTGTAAATTTCATGTAGTTTACACATGAGCCCACAATAGGGAAGACAATAAAAATGCTTTTACTTGTTAGTATTCCTACGAATTAACTCACCCAAGGAACTAATATCTTTTAAGAAAAAGATTGGCAAGATGTCGCTTTTAATACGCTTTTTCGTGTCGTCAAAGGTTGTGATTTATAATGTACTGTGTACAGACTTCTAGAAAAAAAGCAAGTTCAACGAGTTTAAGTTTAATATTAGTAGTTTGAAAACGTTTTTTATCTTCACTTTACCCGTCTTCACAATCTTAAAATTATTGAAGACAGGTGAAAGAACTTCTTTAAGTTGGTAAATAAAAACTTGTTTTTTGTACACTTTTAAATAAAGATTTTGTTGCATCTGTGGTTTTGTAGGTAAAGACTAGCATATAGTATCTTCAGGGTTTAAAAGGCCCCTCTTGATTCACAGAGGCACCAGTGTATCTATCAAGTTTCTTCATTATCCCAGTTACTTCCATAACTACCCTAAGGGGATTCACATAAAAAAACAACTTTAAGATACCTGCCTGTGGTACCTGAGTATGTGTGTCTAGTTTGGTCCCGTTAGCTTGTGAATGGGGTTATGAACACTGTTTCCAAAATGGTGCACCAAGTATCTCTAAGGGGAGGGGGAGAGAGAGAAACATAAAAACCTATGTCACAGATTCGAGTTCAGCGTCTCTACCCCTACACATAGTCCCCATCGTGTCTGGATGGCCTGTCGGGTATTTTTAGATCCTCGTGGTACTCAAAGTTAATAAAAGTATGGGTGCTACGCCACATGGAAAAGGACACCACCAGGACCACTACGGAGTCCACTTGCTAAATTTTGTTCTGCTAGTTCTAAACTCCTTTACAGACAAGCAAATTAATAAAGACACAGCCAGAGTGAAATAATATAAAATATGAACAAAATATGTATATGTGTGTATGTGTGATTATGGCTATTTCCTAACTCCAATCATTCTACTGCCTTTTCTCCAGATGTTTTGTAGATTAGTTACCATTTATATTACCTATGTTCAATAATTCTACTATCTTTTCTGCAGATCTTTTGTTGTTTAGTTATCCTTTATGTTTCTTATCTACAATTATTCTGCTGCCTGTTTCCCAGATATTTTGGAGGTTAGTTAACCTTTATATTTTCTAATTATCACTCTAGGCTACATCTGCCTTCCAGAGGTTTGAACTTCTGTGCTCTGAACTTTTCTAGGTTTTTTTTTCTTTTAAATACACAATCATACATGTTTTACAACGGATAAAAATTGCTTTAGGGTTTTCTCTGTAAAGGCATTGAGAGATTACCCTACACGTGAGAAAATACAAATTATCCCATTAATGATTAGAACCTTAAAAACGTCAGGTTAGTTAATAGCTCAACAGTTGTATTTAATTATGCTATTTTATTTTCTATACTTGTTGATTATATCAGTAATTATTACTTATTTTTCGTTTTTCTTTCTATCATTGGAATTCTTGTCAATATTTACCACAGTCTGCTGTGTTATCAAATTTCATGATGCCATGCATTCCAAGGGCTTGTAATAGCTAGTTATGCTGTTTTGTTGTGCAAAGATGTAATTTATTTTTGCCATTTGGTTAAAATGATACTGATAAGGTTTATTTGCTTGACTTTGTTTATGTAGTTATTTGTCTGTTTGTGTCTCACTACAAATAACGATAAATACGAAGAGCAACACAAACTCAGGTATAAACTATAAAGTAAATGTGCTCCGGTTTAAAACTTTTATATCGTGTTTATCTGAAATTTATTTACACTTTTTTGCTGTAGGAATGCAACGTCGTATTGCCTTTTCTACAAAGGTTCTCATTGATCTGAGTATAATAAACTTAAGTGTTTGTATGCTCTGACATTTTACAGGTTGTTTGTTGGATTTGTAGCAAATCTACACGAGGGTTATCTGTATTAGCCGCCTTTTCTTAGGCTATTCTTGTCTAGATATAGTCGTAAGTGTTATGACATACCCATGACCCCAAAGTGTGGAGCACAATTGTTTGTTTTTATAGCAGTAGCGGGACGCGAACCAAAGAACCTAAGCTCCATTCTCTGGCACACTAACCATTGGGTCGTGTCTATTTAAGAAAGAGATAAACGATAGTCAGACCCTACCAAAAATGCACTTTATCAGTTTTGGAAAACTTTGACTCTGGAAGTTAGTCTCTTAATTTGACACATTTTTTGTATTTGTTGTAATTATCTACGTTTTGTCTCATTTCGAAGTTTTTGACAATAGATATCGAAAAATATAATAAAAAAATGTGGACAACAGAACATTATAAAGGAAGCCCTATATAAACGTCATGCTTAATAAATTTAAAATTTCGTATAGTTATGTAGTCAAAGTTATGGATATTTCTGCAATTTCACAGCAGACAAAAAAGTAGCTGCGTGTAATAGCAAACAAGGAATACTATGCCATAACAAAGAACAATGGTCAATTATAACATTTGTGTGTAAGTATTATATCTTGCACATTATAAAGCAAGGAATACAGCTAAAACACGAGAATCGAGAGCAGATACTGTCACGTAATATAACTCCTAATTCAGGGAACCGCGGGCAATCACAAAGACCTGGAGTGAACACTGTATTATACATTAGGATAGGAAGAACACTGGATAACCACACTAATAAACACTGTATTTATATGCTAGGACAAGAGGAATGCTGGATAATCACAATTATAAACACTATATTGTACGCTATGATAGAAGTAACACTGTTTAATCACAATAATTAATCAAAACAATATTTTTATACACTGTTATATAAGGAATACTGGTTAATAGTAATAAGGGGAAGTAAACACTGTGTCATATTATACATTATGGCAGATCTACGAAAAGTTTACAAATTTATAACGATAAAATCCAAAGTTCGAATCCCATTAACGATCACCGCAGATAGCCCGTTATGGTTTTCCTCTTAAACTAACAAACACCATGACAACGAGGATTTCAGGACCCTAAAAGTAAGAAGAAGAAGTGGTGGCAGACAGATGGGCTTGGGAGGGGAGGGAGGCTTTCTTTCAAGTATAAGTGAAAGAAAACCTGTGGAAGATAAATTTAAAAACTCTAAAGAAATATGATCATTTTTGCTGCTGAATATATTAATTAGTATTTGGTTTTACGACAAAATTCAATATGAATAATGTATGCCAGTGGTTCTCAAACTTCGTTATACTGCGATCTTTTCTAACAACATAAATTACTATACGGACACACTGTCCTGTATGTTGCAGAATTGCAAGTATTGACAAGTAAAATGTATGTTACAAGACAATATTAATAAAAAACTAAGAGAAATTTATATTACGGTAATCACAAGTAATCTCAATTTTAGAATTATGCAAATATTTTTGATTTCCGAGAAAGGAACTCGGGAGCTCGTGTCCCGTTTTAATGTCGTCAGCATTTTGTCAGCACACTTCTAGTGAATTAATTCATAAATATTAATACAAATACTGCACACAGCAGGGGTTTTTCTTACGACCACACCTGTCTGTTATATAAGGTTTCTATCAGTTAAGCGCACTTTTTAAAAGGTACAGAACTAATGTTTCAAGTTAATTACGTACTCATAACATCTGCAGGTTGCTCAGCAGCAAGTCTGTTTTAAAAAAATCGAGTTTTGATACCCGTGGTTGGCACAGCACAGATAGCCCATTGTGTAGCTTTGCGCTTAACTAAAACAAACAAACGTACTCGGGATTATATTTTAAGATGAAATTCTTAAACTCAGTGAACATGTTAAAATTTAAACATAGCAATACGGGAATTCTTGCACAAACTCATCATAATGATATAAATATAAGCTAAGGAAATACATTAATAAGTTATAAAACAGTTTCATTTAGTATTATAATTGCTTTATTTAGGGTTGTTGCTGTTTAATTTAATTTTCTCACTGGATTCGGATGCTTATGTTCCACTCTGATTGGACAGCTTGGAAAATGTCGTAATTCTTACTTTAATTGGATGCAAAGGCTACAGAGATTAAATAATATTTTATTAGATGCAGAATTTTCTAGTAACCGAATACATTGTATTTTTCAAAACTTTTAATGGAAAACTTAAAGAATGCGAAAGAGGAAGGAAAGCAAATTTCATGAGTGGCGCCTGCTAGCCTTCGTATACCCTTAACGTCACCTCTACTATAGTAAAATAAACAGTAGTCAGTCATAGTAATCGGAAGTAAAGATTGTTTTATATATCAAACACTATGACACAAGGAATAATAGCCAGTCACAATAATCATCACAATTTAATACAAGGAATACTGGCAAGTCACAGTAGGCGGGTATAGAATTATTTTATACAAAAAACTCATAAGTTACAACAGTTGTGAATAAACGCTGTGTTATACTGTAAAATCTGAAACTACTTTTTGAACATTAAAATTGTCTTAATTAATCAAATATAAATAAATGTTTTTCATTAAGAAACAGTATATTAATTTTTTTTGTTTTGCTTGTTGTTAAGTGCAATGTTACACAATGGGATATTTGCGGTCTGCTTATCGCGGGTACGAAACCCACTTTTAGAGTTATAATCCCTCACTTTACCGTTGAGCTGCAGAGAATCATAATATATTAAAACTGAAGGTAGATATTAAAATATAGTTAAGTATGAGCTCTCTTTTTTTTTTCTCTCTCGATTATCTGTAACTTAATATTGGGTTATCTGAAGGAGTTTATGAAAAGCAAAACAAACTATAGTGAAAAGCTCACTGTATTAAACATATATAAAAATATTTTGACTGGTTATCCGTTAAATTAATCACAAAGTTGTGGAGAACTAGCTTAGACATTTTAATGGGAATTACTATAGTGAGGAATGAATAGTATGTATCGTTGTAACTGTTGCACAAGTTATGAAGTATTACTGACAGCTAGACTATATTCTAATAGAGGTTAACGACAAGAGATAGGATGTGTGGCGGATGTTACTCAGCTGTATCTTTTGAAACTCTGTCTTCTGTGCTTGACATTCTCAAAGATCTTGGTAAACACGGTTGTATCCACCCCAAAGTGCTTATTGGTCTTTGAATAAGTGGTTCCAAATTGTATGCTACTTAATCTTATTTGCTTTTAATTCACGTTTTTGCCGTTAGAGGTATAGATGATTTGTCAGTTCCTAGATGTTTGTAAAACCGGCTGATTGAAGGATGGGTATTTAAAAAACTTAGTAAGACAACCATATGTTTGTTTAGTAAAATCCGATAGGCAATATTTTTTTTTTATCTACAGAACCACTTGAAAACATCAGAAGTTGAAAGATGACACTTAAAAACTCCACCTAGGCTGGCAAAAATTACTCTTCAAACAGTATTGTGTTTATCTTAGAATCTTTATTTTCACTATGTATATGTGAAGTGTTTACAGATCCTTTGATGTTTATCTAACCCAAGGTGGCACTTGTTAACTAACGGCGCCAAAACTTCATTAAAAATTACCGGCACGGTAGCAACTTTATGTTTAAGTTTAGAATTATAGATTATTAAAGTAGTGTGCCTATTAGATTTCTAAAATATGTTGCTCCACGTAACCATTTGCTATGCAAACTCAAAGAAGGAGTACAGTTTGTCTCGTACCTCAGATAGAAACATTGTTATTAGCCTAATAGGAAATATATTTATTTGTAAATGTCTCGCACCTTAATTCTGTTCTTCAACTAACGCTTAAAGCGATAAAAGTACAATCTCTTTCACATGACCATGTGGAATGCAGCCTTCTTCTAGAATTTACTTTAGTTTTTTTTTACAGTATGAATTGTTCTTCAATACTTCCGATGTCATCTATTCACTGGAGTGTATTATGTAATGTATGGTTTTTATGAAGACTACTCGTATATTTAAACACAAAGAAAATTTTCCCAGAACAGAGTCATAATGTTTCGACATAACAGGGCGGCTGGTGAGTCTTATGTGAAGTAAGCATGTGTTTTCTTATAGAAAAGCCACATCGGGCTGTCTGCTGAGTCTACCAAGGGGAATCGAACGCCTGATTTTAGAGTTGTAAATCCGTAGACTTACCGCTGTACCAGCGGGAGACGTGAAGTGTATAAAGCACAGTGGTAAATAAATTTAAGATTTTTTGTATATAGGTTAACTTTCAGCAGTAATGTTGGATTGACAATAACTGCTAAAACTCTTACAACATATAAAAGTTGAATTTCGACATGATTACAAGTTTCAACGTGTGGTGTGTCAGACAAACCATCTATAGTTTAAGCCTAAAATTTATTTGAATGCAATAATATCACCATAAAAAACGCCATATTGATCTCGGAAACGTAATATAGCCATTATTGTTATAATAATATTTTAAAATGTATTTAATAAATCAATCTATTTAAAGTATTAACACTGGGACGCTAGTTCGTTCAATCCTGTATCGACATGTGATGAAAGTTTTTCAACCAAATTAAAACTTGAAATTTATATATATAATCATTTTTGTTTAATCTGAACATCTCGTGTATGTGTTTAGTATTTTAGCTTTATACTATCAAACTTGACTGCAAACTGAACACTAATTAGACTCGATGTGTTTGCCAAAGCATGAGGTAATTAGAATCGACGTTTCTGTTATGTCATTGAATTGGTATAAGGTTTGGTTAATTTTCCTTTATTGTCAAGTGTTATTATTTACTTTAATACGAGTAAACGGAAAAGAGCACTTATGTATGATTTGACGATATAAAACCCGTAGTAATACCACTGACAACGCTATACAAAGTCCAGTAGCTGTCATTGGCATCCGTTGTCAAACATTACTTTCACAGATATTTTTCTTAGAGCATTTTAAGATTCAATGTCAAAATAACCAAGTACCCTATGACATCAATATATGGCATTAAAATAGCCAAGAGACCTATGTCATCAATATATACTTGGAGTATTAATTAGTTTAACAAAGAATTTGGGTGTTGTGTCATTTTATAACTTTAAATATTTGGAGCGTACTTCGCATACTAGAATGTTAGTACTATTGTATTTACTTAGAGCGGTAACTAATAAGCTGGGAAAAGCAAAGACATCGACGTGATGGCGCTTTAACTTGTGTATTGGTATTTCTCTATAGCACCCCAAACATTGACAATTTGGACCTCGACAGTTCCTCACGGTTTCCAATACACAGAATAACGAACTTGAAACACCAAGTGAAAGACCAAAACAAAGATAACGGATGTATATTCGGTGTAACTGATGTATGTTGGCTTATTGAAGGTTTGACCCCCCATTGATCACTCATTATTCTTGGCTCATTTGTCTACGTGATCCCCCTTGAATCCTGGTGAGCGCACGACTTCTAGGGTACTCTGATTTGAATGTCCAGTACTCATAAGGTGATACCATAGTAATAACGGTCTTTCTAGGTTCTTATCTTCTTGGATCTTTCTGCTCAGTCACTGAAGCCATGGGAATGACGAGCAGGGAAGTAGTCACCCACCGAGAGAATATAACAGCGCATCTTTATCATTCATCATAAATAACCAGTAGGATGTTCAAAAACCCAAATATCTACTTGGTTAAAAATACCTTTTCTTTTTTTACCAATATCTTAAACCACCTTTTTTATTTACAATCCTTTTATCCAAAATTAAACCACACCAAACACAAAGCTTAGTGGTAAGGGCGTTTTAACTGCGAGGGTTCTTACAAACGTGCGTGTTAAAGACGTTAAAGAATTAGCATTAAATGATCATGAATTATTAGGATTCATAAAGCAACGCAAGGGAATTCTACAATGATAATGACAATGAACTTCATAAAATACAACGAAGAAAGAGTTTGTTATTATTCGTGTCTTAGTTGCATGATTATGAGAAATGTATTATAATAATAGTCACTAAAACTGTTTCGAATCTAAACATAATACTATCTTCATAATCCTTACGCAAAAATTTTGTGTGTCAAATTTAGACCAATTTCTTCTTTCTTTTTGTCCCTGAAGAAAAAACAACACAAAAATATTATTAACCGCTATCACATTGATATTTGATTTACCATATCCTATATCAATTTAATTATTTTAACAGTTTATTATTATATTTCGACATGTTGAACTTTTACACAAGATAACAATTCCTTCCACGTCATGACAATATCTAAATTTCTGAGTAACAGAAATATCTAAATTAACATTTACTGTGGTTCATTGCCTGCACTGCAAAGACGGAAAACTTTCCTAATAATTGCGCACTTAAAACAGAAGGTGTTACTGGGATAAAGTGATAACGGAATTGAAGCTCAACTGTACAAACATTATTCAGAAAGAAAAACATTTGGTAGATTAGTCTTAACCGTCTAGTATCCTTCAATTCGTGGAATTTTAATGACATGTTTACTTTATGGCAAAGATACTAAGACTATCTACCGCTATCCCTAATAATCTTACCACCCACCAACCACAATAAGAAACTGAACACGGTCTTTTAACTTACGACGACTTAAAGACTGTTTTGTGGTACTGCACGAATTCAAGCTCTTTTCTACAGCTTTGAAATCCTAGTTTGTACAACACAGTCAAATGATGCCCTTTTCTACCAAACAACAAATCTAATTGATGACTAAATTAAGCTGTAAATAGATAATTCTTTATATAAAAACAAAACAAAACACGAAATATGTATGTGGTACAATAATATGTAGAATAATGTATTCAGTTTCGTGAGAATATGTTTTAGCCACTATAGATAACAATAATAATCACACACTATACATTCTACGATAACTGATCGAGTTATAAGATAAATGAGTAACATAAGTTTATTAATTCTGAAGAATCCTTCATTCTTTGTTTAACTGATTTTACTTTCAGTCAGGATAAAGACAGTGCTGATGATAAAATCCTGGTGAAATATTCGACACTAAAAGTATGTCACTGACTATGTGTAGAAGTGAAGAGATATAGAAGATCTACGGTTTACAGGTTTAATTTACTTCACTTTCTTATATATAAAGTTATCTTATCATAAGATTACACAACTTAAAAAGTTAGCTCCGTGACATTTCGTTTGGTAACGCCCTCATGTGAGGGAACTCGGCGTCGTGATGTTCTGGAAGTTTCGTTGGCTTTAGATTAGGAAAGTTTAAGATCTGGCTACCGACAGCTGGTCTGGCGAAGTTACTTTATGATGTGTCTTAGAATGGTAGCATACTTAACAGCATGTATGAAGTTCTTCAATAACCCCAACAAACTACACCTCGAGAAAATAGGCCTGGCATGGCCTGGTGGTTAAGGCACTCTACTTGTAATCCAATGGCCTGGCATGGCCAAGCGTGTTAAGGCGTGCGACTCGTAATCTGACAGTCGCGAGTTCGCCTTCCCGTAGCGCCAAACATGCTCGCCCTTTCAGCCGTGGGGGCGTTATAATGTGACGGTCAATCCCACTATTCGTTGGTAAAAGAGTAGCCCAAGAGTTGGCGGTGGGTGGTAATGACTAGCTGCCTTCCCTCTAGTCTTACACTACTAAATTAGGGACGGCTAGCACAGACAGCTCTCGAGTAGCTTTGTGCGAAATTCAAAAAACAAACTTGTAATCCAAGGTCACAGGTTTAAATCCCCGTCACGCCAAACATGAACGCTCTTTCAGCGATCAATCCCACTATTTGTTGATAAAATGGTAGCTAAAGAGTTGGCGGTGGGTAATGACAACTATCTACCTTCCTTATAGTCTTACACTACTAAATTAGGGACGACTAATGCAGATAGCCTTTGTATAGCTCTTCGCGAAATTCAAAACAAACAAACAATCGAAAAAAATTATGATTGTCTGGAGTAGAATGATAACGAGGGTATGATAAGTAGAATATTATTACTGTCTATGTAGGAGTTTCATAAAACTTGTTCTGAATACCAAGAACAGTGTTTAAGTACACATGTTGTTGATTGCACTAAACATATCATAATGAAAGAACGTTAGTATCATTTGGAAACAGTCGGAAATTCAATCGTTTTTCGTCATCTTAAATTATTTTAAGATCCCTCTTTATGGTTTTCAGTTAAAATAAAATATATATTTCTATTTATGTTTAGAATGCATTTCAGTTTAAAGTGTTAACATGCATGTGTTTGGTTTGGTTTGGTTTGGTTTGAATTTCGCACAAAGCAACGCGAGGGCTGTCTGTGCTCGCCGTCCCTAATTTAGCAGTGTAAGACTAGAAGGTTTGGCTTGGTTTGTTTTGAATTTCGCGCAAAGCTACACGAGGGCTATCTGCACTAGCTGCTCCTTATATAGCAGTGTAAGACTAGAGGCAGCTAGTCATCACTACCCACCGCTAACTCTTGGGCTACTCATTTACCAATGAATAGTGGGATTGATCGAAACATTATAACGTTCCCGGTTGAAAGGACGAGCATATTTGGTGTGACAAAGATTCAAATTCGCGACAATCAGATTACGAGTTGAGCTCCCTAACCAACTGGTCGTGCCGGGCCATCACCTACGGGGAAAACATTAAACTGCGTGAGAGAAACAAACAAATAATACATTAAACTGAAAGTTTATACCACGAAAGGAAAATATAATTTACTGTGAAATAATATTTGAAGTTTAAGATTGTAACCTTATTAAACTCGTTAGAAATGCTTCACTTTCACAGCACATTTTAATTCCCTCAATTATTTTAGCTATTACGTTTTATGTCTGAAGGATTTAAAGTATTCAAATTATATCCACCAGTTTCGTTGTCTTTCTCAATTCTTTCAAATGCTTTAATGACTTCCTTATGTTTGTGAAGCATGTACACTGACCTTCAAGAATTACGTTGTTGTGTGTGTAAGAAGGAATTAAAATAGTTTGACGGTTTTTAAGCATCATGCCACTGCTGCTCAGGGAACTTAAAACTTAACTTTTGTGAGGAATTTTAAGATTAACAATTCTATCCTCTTCGTCTCTTTGCGTCCAGATGATTTTCGAAACTGTAATTTCACATATTATTGTTGTGTTTTTTTGTTAAGTGTTTTCTACAATTAACCTAAAATATTTTAATGGAATCGTATGGTAACTTCTAAAGTCTTTAAACATTAAATAATTCTTGGCTCGCAATCTGATTGTAATATATATAAATATTTGAAGCTATTCGTGTCCAGTTGAAGAACAGTCTGACAATGTTTTATTTTATGTCAGAGCGTCGCTCGAAATAAAAAAGTGAAGAAAGAAATTTCTCAAATTTGTCTCTGCGTAAGGTAGAAACAAACACTATTTAGAGAGAATAAGTGAGTTTTTGGTTTATGGAGTAAAGCAGCCAGGCTATATGTTGTAAACAACTGTTACAAATGCAAAGATAAATAAAAATGTATAAAAGTAAAAAGAAGAAAAGCTAAAAATCCCCCAAAACAGATAAAAATCACATAGAATGGAAAAGACCAAATGCAAAAAAACCAAAAAACTAAAAACACAATCAAGCTGGACGGTATACCATCGACAATGAAACTATCGAAGTCTTTAGAAAGTATGAACGTAATTATTTAGAGAATACATCTCTAAAATTGTGTCGACGATCACAGTCGTAATGACGACACGAAAGTAGAACATGGATAACTGAGACCTGAGTGTCTCAATGACCACACACTGGTGGATCAGTCTCAGGTAAAAGAAACGATGAGTTAAAAACTGTGACCAATGCATAACCAAGACAAGACAGGTGTCTCTATCTAACCTTTGCAGAAACTAGATCAAACAAAAGAAGGTGTGATTTGGAAAAGCTTGTTACGAAATTTTTTTTACCCCAAATCGACTGCTTTGATCACAGGACTGTAGTCCGCAACTAGAATAGACACAACTGTGACAACGCCATACGAACTTAGCTGCGGTATCAGCAAGCTCGTTCCCACGAATACCTGTATGTCTCGCTATCCAGAAGAAAACGAATAGAAATGGATGACAGTGAACAGTGGTCCAATATTTTTTAATATCTCTGCGATCTTTTGTTGAGTCATCTTTGCAGAATAACCTTCACACCATTCTCCTGTTTCAGTTTTTGTGGATGGGAGATGGAAAAACGAAGTAATCATCGGACTCAGTAATATCACACAATGACAGACTCAATTTAGTCAGATGTGTTTGGATGAAAGACCAACTGTAGGAGTGGCAGACCATCTGCTTTGAAAGAGCACATTCTAACAGAGGAAGGAAGACACAATCCTCGTTGGGATGCCGTGATAAGGATCGAAACATAGCATATAGCAAAGAAACTTACAAACGTCTGAGGTGAAGAGGACTCGGTGTCCAGACTTTGAACTGGTGATGGGGAGAAAGCCTCCTTGTAAATCCGAAGTCCCCTATGGTGCACAGGGTCCAACATTTTCAAAGCAGAGGCCCTAACAGAACCGTAGACGATAGATTCGTAGCCCAACTTTCATCGTAAGAGGGCACAACAGACCTTCATCATCGAACATCGATCAGCTCCTCAAGAGGTGAAAGACAGAATGGGAAAGATGATTACATTACACGAAAATACTTAATGATTAATGTGAGGAATAAACGTAAGCTTACGGTCAAAGATAAGTTCCAGGAACCTAGTCTTAGCTACTACGGGAAGAACCGGGTGAAGAAGTCAATTGAACATAAGTAAATAAATGTCTTTGGAATGAGTAAGGAAAGAAATGATTTTTCTTGCCATACAATAACACTTGTTCTATATTGTTGAATACATTTGTATCTCTTCACTATTTATCAACACTATTTCAATATGTGCATAATTTTGACTTCTACAAGTTAAATTAAAAAATCAATAGGGTATAATAAATTTTTAAAAGTATTTCACAACATGCAATTATTTGGTTTCAGAGATGCAAGGAGAAGCTGGACACACTAGCCATTTCAGTAATGAACGAGTGGCCAGGAGTCAAGGTTCGAGTTACTGAAGCTTGGGACGAAGAAGGGTTTCACGCCTCTGAATCGCTTCACTACGAAGGTCGAGCAGTGGACATCACAACCAATGACAGAGACAGAACCAAATACGGAACCCTGGCTAGATTAGCGGTGGAGGCAGGTTTTGATTGGGTTTATTACGAATCTCGTTCTCATATTCATTGCTCTGTAAAATCAGGTAAGCCAAGACATAACTTAAAAATTAAGAAAAAATATTTTAATATTTGGTACCACAAAGTGTCTCTGTGTATCTGGAGCTTGGACTTTAAACATTCTTCTCTTTAAGAATATCAGTAACTTACTCCCTGTAAGTCATATCGCAAAAATGGAAAACCTTTTCACGAAAAGTATAAGCAAAGGTATGAGATAATTAGCAACAGCAATTGAACATGATATGTCAGTAACTTTGCGTCAGGCTTAGAAAGAAGGATTTTATAAAGTTTACTTTATACGCTTTCCTATTTTAAAATATGTCATCATGGAACTGCCTTGTAAGTGCCATTCCACTAGGCCAGCATTACTTTATGCGTATATTTCTTTCTAAAGCCAAATTTAACTAAATACCAATCACTTTTAGCAGTTAATTAAGCCTATCGGAATTTTGACACGCGACAAAACAAAAATTTCTTGAGAGGTTATTATCTTCTTCAACGTAAACAAATAGTTAAATTGCAATAGTTTTCTTTATTACCACGATTTTCTTAAATATAGTTGACATTAAGAAACATTAATTGTATGTCAGTATATCTTAAAATATAAAACAATGTTTGCACGGACCTAATTTTATTTGCTGATTAAGTGAAATATTGTTTGTATTAGTGTAGAGTATTTTTTCATAATCTATTCATCTGTATTCTGAACATGGCTGGTGTGGATATTAAAACTTTAATTAAGATAAAGTACAGAATAGAGAACAACGTTTCGATCTTCTTAGGTCATCTAAGATGTCAAATCGTTGTTCTGTATTTTATTTTGATATTCATACTAGCCGTCTTTAGAACACATTATTGGCTTCAAGTGTGTTTCTTGTCATCATGAATTTATTTATTTATCTCTTTAGTTAAATATGTACCTTCAATTTTTTTTTTACCTCAGTACAAACCAATGGGTATCCTGAATAAATCATTTTGGTGGTTATTATTAATTTATGAATTGAGTGTTATATCAAATGAGCAAAAACAATACCTTTTGACTGAATTGAGATCGAAGTAAATAATACAAAGTCCATGCTTTCATTCAAGCGACTGGACATTCAGATTATTAGTGAACACCAAAACTGTTACAATTATTTGTTGTTTTTTAAAATTTGTAGCGCATACGGGAGGGGTTTACACCTTTTGATAAAAGTTAAGAAAAAAAACGACCTTTACGTTTCATATAAATATAAAATAATATATTTCTATTTAAGCCTTTGTGGCTCCTTCAAGATTGTGTTTACATAACAGTTATGTATATAAACCGTGAAGAAGCAGCAAAGGCGAAACATTGGTTTGAATAAAAATATATTCTTTTGTTTACTTTGAATTTTACGCAAAGCTATTCGAGAGCCATCTGCCCTAGCTATCCCTAATTTAGCAGTGTAAGGCTAGAGGGAAGGCAGCTAGTCATTACCACCAAATCTTGACTACTTTTTTTATCAGCGAATAGTGGGAATAACCATCACATTTTAATGCCCCCACGGCTGAAAGGAGCGAGCATGTTTATAGGAATTAGAATTCGAACCTGTGCCCCTTACATTGGGAGTCAAACGCTCTTAATCAACTGGCCATGCCGGGCCTTATATTCGTTTGTATTTATCTGGAGAGTAAAAGTCATTTTTTTTCTTAACTTTCGATGAAAATGTTACTATTATTGAAATTTTATTTATAAAAAAACTTATACCTGAAATATTTGCACAGATATATATAAAGAAAGTAAATCATGTAAGCAAAACAATAAAAACTGGTAATTCACGGTAGTCCAGTATGTTTAGTTGCTATCTTCTTCACAGGTCTCCTCGTGAGTAAGTGGTTAGTTTACAGATTTACAAAACTAAATACGGGGTTTGGTTTCACATTCTAGAGAGAGAACAGATAACCTATTTCCACTAAAACAAATATTTTTGACAGGTGTTGTTAGTATCGTCATTATTTTTATAAAATATGAACAATAGATGGCAGGTTCTGTAATTTCTATATGATAAAATGTTAAAATTTTCCCTTAGAGATTTTCCTAGGTTTGGAGTGATATGGGAATATGTAGCATGTTTGTAATACACAGTAAATGGCAGTGTTATTCCGAAAGATTTCATTAAATCTAATTATTTTTTTTGCCGTTGTACAGCAATTTAAATTTCAATAAATTCAGTGAAAACGAACGTGCAGCTTATTACGTCATTAGTCTTACCGTGGCTCAGCTGTACGTTTGTTAGGTTATAAGATTAACAACTGGGGTTAGATACTCGAGACGAACTTACCTTGCGCTTAAAAATATAACAATAAGAAAGAAAGTTCGTCATTTTATTGCAAGATCATTCCATATCTATATAGACATAAAGATGTGGAAGACTATTTTTTAATATCGTTTCTTGTTTTTCTATGTTACTGAAATTGTTTTACTTTCTTTTCGCTATATTGTGGATATTTAGGCTTCCATTTTTCAATTAAGAAGTGTGTATTTTAGTTCAGTAATTAATTATTTTCAATTTTAGCCATAACTTATTCACAACCATGAAAATATTCGGATGACTTTTAAGTCTGTTTTAGAATTTACTTTTAATATCTTTCTTAGAGATGGTTTGTGTTTGGTGGTTAACTGCATATATATTATATTAATTCTGAACCTATTTAAATGTTAAACTTTGCATGCAAAAATAACTTATAACTTTAGTTATATTTGTTTGGACACATTCATGCGAACGTTTATCATGTCAAGTCTTATTTCTAGCGTCACCCGCTGGTACAGCAGTTAGTCGACGGATTTATAACATTAAAATCAGGGGTTCGATTTCCTTTGGTGGACATAGCATATAGCCTGACGTAGCTTTGCTATAAGAAAACACACGCACTTATTTCTAGTTGATAAACTATTGCATCATAGTTGCATAAGAACTTTTTCAATCGATTACAAGTTATGTTTACTTTTATAAATTGAAATGACTTCATACACGTTGATTGATATTGACTTTCGACTAAAGCAAGGTGAATACTTAAAGCAAAACTATAAATGCACCTGATAATAAGTACAGCTAATTAAAGTTTGATTATAACTTTGGGCACCTTCTCATAAAGTAAAAACTCTTTCTTTGTATTTCCTAAAGTATTTGTAAGAAAACTAATTTTGTTTTTAAATCTATGTATTTATGTCACTCGAGACAGACATTATTTCTGCGCTTTTAATTACATTACTTACTAAATTTACCTAATGTTTCATCTTGTCAAAGCATACTAGATAACAATGTTACAGAATGTTGAAATACCAGCTGTACTAGTGGGTAAACTGAAACGTTTGAAATTATTAAGATAGTCTATTGTACAGGACGAGCGTTTGAAAGGTAAGCCAGTAATAAGTTTTGTTTTCAAACTTTGAAATTGATTGTGATATAATCTCTTTTTTTCAGTTTGTGTGAAATTTGCATTGCATATGACCATGGACTGTTTATGTGAGTTTCTAAAGGAAAACTCTGTAACTAAAAGTAATTGTTTAGCACTTCTATGATTCAAACTTTTTTTTTTTTTCTGTAGCTATGGTAACTCCCTCCTGTAACATTCCATCTGTTCTCTTTCGCATTTTTCAGGAACTAAGATGAATATATGGAAAGCGACAAAAGATTGCAGACTAAACATAAAAACCTTTTCACATTGCAAGAGTGCTATAAACCTTCCAATATAATATTACTGTCAGTGCGTTTTTGCCGCCTGTTTAGTATCTCAGTGGAAATTACGGCCTAAGTGCTTACCCCCTAACATTTTTGAATGTATAATATACAATCTTAACAGTATGATATTTGAAGTAAGGCAGAGAGTAGTTGGATTTTCTAATTCTAAGTTTGCTTTGACAACAAAAAGCTAATTAAACGTAGAAATTAATTGTTGTTCTTTAATTATCTGATGCAAATCTTCATGTAATAAATTATTATATAATTATGTCACAGATAATAAGTTGAATCTTGCTGACGTCATCTCACTAAACCTGTCAAGAAAACGTATTCAATTATGTGAGCTTTATGGGCGGTCTGAGCTTCATAAGCTATATTTGTCCTCGATTTCTGTTATTTATGCTCTATATAATTCCATTAAAGTAAAAGCTAAAGAATAAAACAGTTACAATGTTAACTTTCTGCTATTGGATATTTTTATCCTCGTTAAAAAAAACTATTATTAATATTCCTGTTCTAATTATTTCAAATTAACACTTTTTTATTCTAAATGTTCTGCTTGCGAACAGAATTGAAGTCATAGTTATATAAGACAAAACCCAGCAAAGGTTCGATTAAACCATAGTTTGATTTTAAGAAAAAACTGCACTAACCATGACACATGATACATCTTAAGGTATTTACCTGAACTGTATTATTAAAGGTAAAATATATTAAAATAGATAATACTAGTAATTGTGTAACTATAGAACTTGTTCTTGAATTACGTAAAACACATTTTTACTGAAGTTTACCAACTATCGTCTCGACATTCCAAGCATTATCAACGAAGAAATTGCTGGTCTTAGAATAATGTTTTGATTTAAAACATATTTTTATGAATTTTGTAAAGTTATCTAACCTATATAATTATAATAATTTATTGTGTGTCACGTCACGCTTGATTTTTTTCCCCCTTTGATTTATTTAACGGAGTAGGTGAGTCATGAAAGCCAAAATGCATTCATTTATCAAAATAGAATAGTTCGATTAGTGTCTACCTTTTACGATATTAATGACGGGAGTGCAAGGGTTTGTGTTTGAAATGAAACCTTATAAGCGTAATGAGTGTTAATATAATAAGCCGAAAATAAAGACATACTGTGAGATCACCTAGCTTGGAGCCAAATGCATAAAATTTATCACGAAAGGAAAAATGTCTATTTAGTTTTAAACTTAAATCGTTTCTAAATTGTTGATATTACTTATATTTGTATGTCGTGTTTATAACAAAAATAATAATCCAATAATAATCTACCACAGTCCATAATTTTGAACTATTGATCAGACGTAAGACAACCAGTCAGCAACATGTTAGAACATCCACGTTAAGGAATTGACTGCCATTCTTATAATGCACCAAGAGATTAAAGTACCGGAATATTTTGTGGTATCACATGGATTCGCCAGTTTTGAAATACAGAGTTATACCAAGGTCATCTGTCACTTTCTTTAAACGTTTTAGCTATAATGTATCAAGTGTCTATTGTTTATTGTTATGAAGACATCTCGACACAGTGCACAGCATCGATAATCATATGTTTTAAGCAATCATACACTGATGCTGTTACAGCCTATCATGATATGCTGATGATCTTTTATCACGAGTAATTTAAAGTATAACAAAGACAATGTGGGGGTCTCCAAAGCTTGGAATGGAAAATATGGAAACATGAAAATGTGAACTAACGGTGTTACATATCATCATATACCTCGATGGCCGTATATGTATAAGTGCAAATCTATCTTTGTTTTTATTTATAGAGAATAATAGGACAAGGTATGTATAAGTGTAAACCTGTCTATATCTTTATCTATAGAGAAGAGAGAGAATAATGCAAGTGTAAACCTATCTTTGTCTTTATCCATAAGGAACAGAAAGAACATTAAGACAAGTTATGTAAAGAACAGAAAGGATAGTGAGATAAGATATGTACAAGTGTAAACCTATCTATGTCTTTATCTACAGTGAACAAAGAAAATAATGAAACAAGGTATGAACAAGTGTAAACCTACCTTTGTCTCTATCTATAGCGAACAGATAGAATAATGAGACAAGATATGTACAATCTGAAACCTGTCTATCTCTCCATATAGATAAGGTATGTGTGAGTGGAACCTATCTCGCTCTCTAAGTAGACGATGTCTGTACAAGTAGGAACCTATGTGCAAGTTGAAACCTGTTTATTTCTCTATCTAGACAAGAAATATACAAATATAACTTATCTGTATTTATATTATTTCTGCTTCGTAATGACCTAACCTGCAACTTTCCTACTATATATCTGTTTCTGTTTCCGCTCTATCTAAATACCAGTGTCTTTCTTATTCATTTGATTCTTCTACCTTTCCATCTTTTTAAATATATATCTATTATTATTTCTTGTTGTCCTGTCTACCTCTCTCCTTATTTGTATCTCTAATGTTGCAATGTCTCTCTGACTATGCAACTTTCCTCGTTTATTTCTATTTCCCTCTCTTGGTATCAGTCTGTTTAACTATTTATCTTTCTATCCACTATCTATCCTACTCTCTATATATGCATTTATTCATGTATCTATTTTGCAACTGAAGATAATCATTCCTCACCATTCATCCACTTGTGTTCAATTTACACCTTTAGTTTTCTCAATATATTAAACCAGACACATTTACTTCGCATCAAAGAGAAAGTAATTGGGTTGTTATCTCTGCCACCATAGTAAGTACAAATATATGTAAGCACTCAAAACAACCAAACCATTAGCGATCGCCATTATTCTATGACAAAACCAGTTTTCACTTATAGGCGGTTTAATCGTGAGTGACACGAACATTAATTGCCCGAACTGGAATAGAAGTCGAAGAGAACTTTCCACTCACAAAATTCTAGTTATGCGAAGCAGTCCTGATAATATCTTTGCTGCTGGTAACAATATAATTGTATTTTGTTTTTTGATATACAAAAAGTTACTACTTTTTTCAACATGGAAAAATACTTTAACTTGTACAGTTATTTCCAACGATTTTTTGTTATTTGCTGTTATACCTTTTTTTTTGGTTTTCACTTAATTTAATATTAACCAGTAAATTTATTTTGTTATCGACTCTAACTAATTTCCACTACCACATTTATTCACTTAAATCGTCAAGTTATTTTACTTTAAGCTCCTGCCTCCCAGTGGCTCAGCGGTATGTCTGCGAACTTACAACGCTAAAAACTGGGTTTCGATACCCGTGGTGGGCAGAGCACAGATACCACTTGTGTAGCTTTGTGCTTAATTTAAAAAAAACAAAAACAAATTTTAAGCTGCTAGTGTCCTTTAGTGTTCATACTTGCGTAGAACCACAGGCTGTTTGTCTACGAGTTTTTCGAAGGGAAAACAATTAAAGAGCTTTTTTTTTCCCGTCTATCTAATATATGTACGTCTTTATTTGATTTATTGATCATAGAGCTACGTATAATTAACTAGACCATTTAAAAACTAATTTGAATTTATTGTATTCAATACGATACAATAGCAACTATCGAAAAAATCTGTGGTATTGTATTGATAAATCCTGAGATAAATTGATTTATACACTTCATTTCTTTCCAAGAAAAAACTTTGTTTTACTTAACGTTCTTTGGAAATGTTTTAACATACTTGTTATGCTATAAATACTGTGTTCTCTGTTTTTTCTTTCTTCTATTCTTCGCAAATTATTTTGCCAGAAAGAAAAAGAAAACTGGATAAAGTGAAGATGAATCTTTTTTTTTTTTTTTTCAAAATGTATTTCGAAGAATAGTTTTTCTAAGCTGTATTTGTTTGTTATATTAAAATATGCTTGACTATTTGTACACTGTTGAAAATATTTGAAGTATGGAAGTGAAAAGCAGTTGGTCAGCTACAAGCTGATAAAACGCAGCAAGTCATTGTAGCTTGTGGTTGGCAAAACTTGGACATGCCTTTAAATCTTCAGTACAGTTAGTCAGAGACCTGCACGGTAAACCATTGTAAGCTTCCCCACAAGACAACTGCTATTTGAGAATATAGGCTTATGCAACAAGTAGACTTCAGTTTGCCAACTAAATCGCAATTTAGAGCCAAAAGTCGAAAACAAGCCAGTTTGAAAACTGTTAGAAACAGGTTTCACAAGGATGTTGTTTTATCCCAGATAACCAAATGTGGATATTCCTTTTATACATCATCACAAAATATTTCGTCTTTACTGGTGTTAAGAACACGTGAATTGGTTTAACAATATGTGGATGAATATGATGTATTCATAGAGTGATCAGAGCCGTATCCACCCCAACCCCATTTCATAGAGGAAAAAGATGCACATGATGATGGTGGCATACTGGGCTGGACAGAGATCAGTGTTTACGGCCTTCCTGACGACATAACACTACGAATGCCACATGATATAGGGACGTATCCTTACAATCACTGATGTTACCATATATGCAGGAGCAGCTAGTCAGTAATGGATGATAATGGACACTCTTACTATGCTTAAGTCATTAACAAATGTCTTGTTTTATTATTGCAAAGCCACATTGGGCTATCTGCTGTGTTCACGGAGGGAAATCGAATCCCTAATTTTAGCATTGTGAATTTCCAGCGGGGGACTAACAAATGTCAAGAAGAAGAGAGCATTGACCAAGTAGGCTTGACAGCATGTTCAATAAATACGAATCAATTTGAACACATATAAGAAAAGTTCTGGAAGCACGTGATTGACTTCCAAGTAATGATGAAGAAATGGAACAAACTGCGACAGGGGAGTTAACCATATTACCTCAAAAGTTTATTGAATTACTCATTTTAAGCATACCACTTCGATATAAAACTTGCATAACTCCTCTTCTTAGTGATACAATTCCTTATTAACAAACGTTTCCGGTCGTTCAGATTTGTATTATCACATGAATGTTTGAGAACATCATATGACATGTTTGTTTGTTTTTGTTGTTTTTTTAATTTCGCACAAAGCTACTCGAGGGCTACCTGGGCTAGCCATCCCTAATTTAGCAGTGTAAGACTAGAGGGAAGGCAGCTAGTCATCACCACCCGCCGTCAACTCTTGGGCTACTCTTTTACCAACGAATAGTGGGATTGATCGTAACATTATAACGCCTCCACGGCTGAAAGGGCGAGCATGTTTGGCGCGATGGGGATGCAAACTTGTGACCGTCAGATTACGAGTCGCACGCCTTAACACGCTTGGCCATGCCAGGCCCTACATCATATGACATGAAGGATCATCTAATTTTTATTTTGCATAAAATGATGAAGTTAGGACTGCCAATAACATTAATTAACAGTAGATAGAATACAGAAAATTATTGTTTTTTAATTGCTTTAAACGGAGTATGTTGTGTTATATGAAAAATATTTTTATAAAAATGTTTTACTGGTAGCTGAAATTGATTTTGTATGAGGTGTAGTTAATTGATGCCATATAAGTTTAACTATTATTGGTAACTGAAGTTAATTGTAGAAGACTGGTTACTGTTAGAGAAAGCTGTTTCTTATGAGGTTTGGTTAACTTCTGCTACAGTTCTTGGTCTATAAAATTAAACTATTATTTTCTTAATTTGTGTCCTAAAGGTACGGATACATCTAGCTGAAACTGAAGATGTATATGTTGCAGTTACTAGTCATTATTTTTAATGTCGCAGAAGATTGATCACAGTTAATTGAAACATATATTGTAACTTTTAACTTAGTCTGATGTCACATGCTTTGACTACCATCGCAACAAACAGTTGGATTACCATTACAACATGATTTTGAAGTGGAGACACATTTAGTGGTGCCGAAAGATATATGGATAATTTTAGCTTGAGCTAATGTCATAAAAGCTTTTGCGATTATTAAATCAAGTTGATTTTGAATAATATATCCTTTTCTCAATGACATAATAGTGAAGGATTGATCCTGCTTTATAGGAACAATTTACATATGCTAAAGTAGTGCGTTTTTCTGCAGATTTGAACTATGGCACCATAAGTGACACGTTTAGTACCTTTATATCGTTGACTTCAAATTCTTTAACATTCGACAGTGCAATACTACCACCGAGAGGCTTATGACGTAAGTTTGCTTCCCACTGACACAGGTGTAAGTCCGCAGACTTATAACGCTAAAAACCGGATTGCAATGCCATCGGAAGCTTTGTACTTAACTACAAAAAGAAAAAAAGCCAAAAAAAAACTGAAGAATAAAGGGTTATCACTTTCTATCGAAATATTTTCTTATTAAGAAATAGAAGTAAACATGTAGAACCTAAGGCACACCACTTTTAAAGTAGAAGTTAATAACATAGTGTATAAATGTCAGCGTGGGATATTAATTAATCTGTGTAAAGATGGAAAGACCATTTAAATAATATTCTGCGGCAACCAGGACTGTCGCTACTAGTACAAAAGGTCACAGTTTGATAGTCCATGTAGGTGTCCATCTACTAGTACAAAAGGTCACAGTTTGATAGTCCATGTGGGTGTCCATCACTTTTCAATCCATAAAATGAATTCTAGCAAGTCTGAATTGTGCACAAGATAGTTAATATAGATCATGCCCTTGTAATAAAAAAATCATAGACCGTGAGCAAATGATGACGGAAGAGGTACTGTAGAAAAATTTACGGAACGTATTTTGTACGCGAGTGTTTGTTTACAGAAATAGGTGAGGCCTAGGTATCATTGAACAATTGTGTCAAAACACCGGGTGACAACGACTTTCAAATATGATACAGAAAATGTAAAGAAACTTTTCTGTTGGGCTTTATGGCGTATGTGTGTGTGTGTTTTTCTATCAAGCTATCAAACTGAGCCCACCGAGTGGAATCAAACCCCTGATTTTAGCGCTGTAAATCCGTAGACTTGCCCCTGTAGCAGCGGGGAACGTAGAGTAAAGATGAACTCGTGAAAACGTAATTAATTCATTCATGCAAGATGAAATTTTTAAGTTGCATAGCCAGAACGCCAAAAAGTTTAGTTACAGGATACAGTATCAAGTTCCATGTTGAAGTCCACAAAACGTTTCTACGAACGAAAGCAGTCTTAGTATTATCCTTTTATCTAAAACCTTTGTGAAAATAATTTAATTCGCAATGAAATACTTTGGTACATTCGATATTTGATATACTCTAATTCCTGAAAGCTGGCATCCACGTGCAGTAGAGGATCTGTCAGATGTGCGGTCTTAGATTTGACTTCACCATTCGTAAAAACTTGTTACAATGAAAAACTGTAATGTTTATGAATAATATGTTGCAATTGCTATCATAAGGATCATTATTCAAGAGACCTGAAACTTTGATCAAAATAAAAGATGAGTATAAAATAATGACTCTTTATGAACATCACAACAGATTCTCTTCAATGCAATCTGTGAAACATAATAATGTTTCTTGGATTGAAAAGACCTATCAGTACTTATACTTTATCGTTCGTTTCAGAAGGCCCGGCATGGCCAAGCGTGTTAAGGCGTTCGACTCGTAATACCGAGGGTCGTGGGTTCGCATCCCCGTCGCGCCAAACATGCTCGCCCTCCCAGCCGTGGGGGCGTTATAATGTTACGGTCAATCCCACTATTCGTTGGTAAAAGAGTAGCCCAAGAGTTGACGGCGGGTGGTGATGACTAGCTGCCTTCCCTCTAGTCTTACACTGCTAAACTAGGGACGGCTAGCGCAGATAGCCCTCGAGTATCTTTGCGCGAAATTCAAAAACAAACGAATCGTTTTAGAAAAGGGGCAATTGAAGAGTTTGAGGAAACGGCATGAACATTTGCTATACAACATCAAATTCACTAGATTTGATGAGAACATTTTCTCGAGGCAAAAACTAGGAATTCTGGATTTTCTTTGAAACAGAGTTACATTATTTATTTTTGTTTCTCTTAATTTCGTAAAGAATACGATATTTTTTAATGTTTGTAGTTAAATTATTTTATGGATTTTTGGATCAATTTCTGCGCATTACGTGATTTAGCATCTTAATTCATAGCAGCAGTGTCAAAAGTCCTTATGAAAGCATGATGATCAACATTATAGAATATATCCTAACATAAGGCAAATAACTTTACAATTACAGCCATTTTATATGGTGTTAGGTCATAAATTTGGAAACAATTTTGAACTGTTTTTACCCCAATATACGTGTTGATGTAAAGTTCAGAAACTTACAAGGACAAAAGTAGCTTTGACAAAATGTTTGAGAAAATATAAGATCATATTCGTAGCTACAGATGTTGTTTATTTTGACAAAATATTCGTCGTGACTATAATTTCACGCAATCAGATTATATTAGAAATAATCAAATAAATCTTATTAACCTCGCTTACATTAATAAAGAAAAACAATTAATTTTTTTAAAAGGTAAGGTGCCATACATTCGAGTCCCCAAGCGAAACAAATTATAAGTGGAGTAAAAAGGCCCTCTACTGGAGATTTTGGGAATGTTGCCAAACAAACAGCATGTTGACAGCGGCGGCAAGTACTTTTATTTCGCAACAGAAAGCGAAGAAATGGGATTAGTATCTATACTTTGTGTTAGAACCTACTGGTCGACGAAGATTAGTCGTAAATTTTGTTCTTTGTAAGGTCATATCGTGACTACCCAAAGAGTGGGGTTAAATATGCACGTGTTGCGCGAGCAAAAAACAGCAAAATACAAAAGACTCAGTGATACAAGTGTGTGAGATGTATACATGCAAAGAAATTACAGTATAGTTTGGCACGAAAAAGTTTAAATGATCGTGTACACTAGTAAAAATTGGAACTGCGCACCTTGGAACGAGTTTGTCTCTTCAGTGTACATGTGAAGGTATAGAAACTTCAGACTTTATTGCTGCATGTTCTAAAATGGGCTTATGTCGTAAGCGTTACCTTAACACTATAACAAATACATTTTGGAAATGCCATGTGTCATTTTATTAAGCTTCCACTGTTAAAGTTTGTGAATAATAATACATACATCTGAATGTTCATGATTTACGTTACTGCACAAATCATATATCAACACTTGTAGGCCTAAATGAAAACTAAGAAATATTTAACACTATTCTATTTGTTTAACATATTAGTATAATTTATGTTTTCGTTTTTGATATTCCAATTATTTAGTAATAACCAGCACACAATTTTAAGCGATTTTAATTTAAAACTTTTATGTTACTTCCAGCTGGTTCTTATTTTCAGAAAAAAATACACACGTAATAACTAACCATGGGAAGATTTGTTTTTTCAATGTTTCAGTGTACAAAATTTGTTTTGTATAATAACTAGTCTTGGCTAATTTGTTTTGTTTTCAGTGATAAAATATTTAGACATTTTATGCATAATAATCGCTTATGACTGGTTGTGTCTTTTTTTTTATTAGAATCTTTAGAAAACCTTGTACGGAATAGAAAGTCATGCTAAAATTAACGAATATCTCTCACTTTGAACTTATTAGAAATTTCTCGTGAACTAAATAACATTAGAAATGCCCTATAACATTTATTGCTTCAGATATATCAAAATAATTGAACCTAATTTTTGTGCTTTAGCAATCCTTTACAGCTCTATGAATTTGCCTGTGTATATTTGTGTGTATAAGTAAAAGAGCACATTATGTAGAAACATTTTAAGGATTAGCTGACAAAAAATATTCTGCGTTGTTTAGTTTTCTTGAGTCAAATAAGAGGCATAAACTTGAAAACTTTGTTTTATAAACTAAGTAGAAAAATGTGTTCTCATTTTATGTGGTTACGACATTTTACATAAGGTCTATGACATCTATACAAATGAACATACTAATAATCTAGTAAGCTAAAAGGATTTCGTGAAAACAATTTTGTTACCATTAATGTATAAATACTATTACGACTTGTAAGGCACATTTTCTATAAAGTTAAGAAATGTAAACCTTATTTATACATACATATGAGCTGTTTTTTTTTTTTAAATTAATGATTAAAGGACAAAAACCATCATTATTATAAGAACCTCACTTAAGGTTAACCGTTTAGACTGTAACTGCGTCCCTGTCTTTTGCTTCCCAGTGGCTCAATATTAAGTATTGGGACTAAAAACATGGTTTTGTCACCCGTTATTGGCACACCAATCTTTATCTTTAAGATTAGCTATAATTAAACAAACTCTCTTTCTCTGTTTTCCTTGAATTTTCTAACATTAAGTAAGCACATAATTACCTGTAAACTTTAAATAACAGTGCCTTCTGGCAGTAAAATGTTAAAATAGTGATATATTTTTGATTTTTCTTAATTAGTGTGGCCTATTTGTCAGAATGTTTACGTACGACAAGTAGGCTGAAGTACTAGGTGATTTCGTATTCCTTCAATTGACCTATTTCTTAGGATAGTGCACCTCCAGGTACATTAGAAACATATATACCTACTAACTGATGTCACCTATTGTCATAAAGAATTAAACACATAAATAAAATGTTGATTCATGAGATCCATCAAAAACAGATTTTATGAGATGGCTATTTACTAACTATCCTTTAAGGCATTTTTACACTTGGCTCAGATTTACTACGCCCTCTTGCGGAAAGTAGCCGCATTAAATAACCATCGTGTGAGGTTGTGCTAACGATCGGTTAACGCGCGACTATAACAGTTGGTTTCCTCCCTACTACTCATATTAACATGATGGACCGAGTAGATCGTGGTATGCTCACGGGGGGTCTATAAACGGGTTCCACGTTACCGTACTAGGCTCCTTACGCCCTCTGCCGCCGCGAGCTAGCCGGGGCAGCCTTGTTTTAGTTGGGTGAGGTAGAGTAATTTTTCATCCGAAAATGTCTACGCTACACTGAATAGCTACGAAATTGATTTTCTTGTTCCTCCTTTTTTTTTTTCAACAAATAATTTTCTCGGTCATCTATCAGTTGTGAAACACAACCCTTCAACAACCAAATGCATACGTTATTTTCATATGTGTATAATTTCTTGAGCTTCAAACCGCCTTGCGACCCCTGGTGACATTCAGGTCTTCTTGCATGACTGTTCCATTGTAAGATAGTATCTTTTAACCACTGAGAACACTATCAAGGTACAAAAATCCAACAGTACCTCATGTTTAGCTTTACCTCAGCAATTACAGGGCTCAAGTGCAGGCTAACACTAACACCCTTAAACGTAGTTGGGGTGGAGGTGGAGTAGTATTAGGGCTCGGTTTCCAAGTAACTTTGTACAAAAAATCTTTGGATGAGGCACACGGTTCTTCTATTTACAAATTTGTCGTGCAAATTTATCTAGCGTTTATTTGTATGCACGGTTTTCATGATAAGTTCTGATTATGGCTAAGATCACAAAAATTAAAACTCTGGATGTGTTTGTTTACATGCAAGTCAGTAAGCCTTTGTCGGCTAGAAAGCTATGGACTTTCTTATTATTAAATAAAATTATTTGTTCTTACTACCCTTTTCGGTAAACGCTTTAGTTAGAATTTTAATGCTAACGTATTTGTCCTCTGGGTGCCTGCTGGTAAAACTATGCACATACAACGCTAAAATTCAGGGTTTGTTTTCTCACGGTGGGCACAGCAGATAACCCAGTGTGGCTTTATTAAAACAATAACGTTTCTGATGGTTTAGCGGTAAGATTTAGGATGTCTTTTACTGGAATTTGGGGTTTGATCCCTCGGCGGAAGTAGCACTAATAGCCCATTCTATAGTTTTGGGTCAAAACAAGCAAACAATGTTAAAGTACCGTTGACTTTTCCTTACACATATTTTTTGCCATTTTGCAAGAAGTGGTTACGTACGTGCACCTAAAATCATGCTAAAAATTTAAATCATAGTGATTTCTCTTTAAACCTTAACTGATAGATTTCACATACAAGTAAAATCCAAAAAAGAAATCACTAAGTTTGCGAGACTGTCCTGTCTAAAAGTACTTAGCAATGCTGTTCAGGTAAAGTTTACTTGTCATCTTATGGGAATAGTTTATTTAGCACCATCTCATGACAGGTGTTTACCTAGCACTTTTGATGGAAAGTGGTTGCTTAGCGTTACCTTATAGACAGTGATTTGCTGAGATATGAAAATTAAATATCCCCAAACTTTCTTGTTTGCACATTTTATGGTTCTGGCTCAAAACGTCTCTGTTTATTTAAATTAAAAAGTAACGATTCACATTTTCTCACAAGTACTAAACCTTTAAAACTGTTGAAAACTAACTGAATCAAGCTTTTATTACCGTTTTAAAACATGTAACTTCTCTTATATCATAAAGCAACGAAGCTTAAAACAAACAAATACTAAATAGTTAAGGCAAACAGTAGCTACATATATGTAACTATATATGGAAATGGATATTTCCTGATGTTTTAGGTTCAAGCATTTACCTAAATTTACTAAAGAATGAATAACAGAGTTACTAAATATTTAAATTTTACACAATTTTTTTATTTAGTCGTAGTTTGATTGAAATTTGGCGTGAATTTTTTTTGTACCTAAGAAACAAATTTCCTAATAAGTTGAGGACTGATTTATACAACTCCAGACGTATTCAACGTTGCTAAAGTTGGCTATAGTTATTAATCAGAGTAAGTTGGAGGATTTCGTTTGTTTATTTTTACGAAACCTATACTTCTTGCAGTCAACTTTTGTAAATTTTAGCTTTTTTATGCATTGCATAGTTTCTTATAAACCCAAAACAGATAAGTTAGTGTTACTAGTTTTATTTTTTAATTATTATTATTTTTTACAATATCGTGAGTAACTTTAGAGTAACTTTTTGGATTGCAAAGTTCCAAGTGTGAGGTCTGAGTTTACATAAAGTAGAACTTGGGTAGACCATGTAATTTCATTTCGTGGGAAACCGCTTGAGGTGAGGAGAAACTGGGAAGTCTCAGATAGCGTATCGTTATCAAATCATCAAACTCTCCTCAGGGTGACTACAATCACATATTTTAAGATCTAAATTTGTCAGTGCGTTACTACAATGAATGGTAATTATCACGTAGAAATTATCGATAGTGATAATAAACACACTTGACACAAGTAACCATTAATCTCTTTCATTCTTTTCCACAGAATCCACCGATGAAGCAAGATCTGGAGGATGTTTCCATGTAAACGGCATGGTGACGACCAGAAAGGGACTTCTGCAGCTTTCTGAGGTTCGCGTTGGTGATGAAATCCTAGCTGTCGACCACTTCGGGCATCCTGTTTTTAGCGAGGTTCTTCTCTTCTTAGACCGTGACACAGAATCAAAACGCCAGTTTTATGTCATTGTGACGGAAGAAGGAAATAAAATAACTCTTACACCCAATCATCTTATATATTTAGTGACAGCGAGCTCTAGTGTAGAAAATATTTCAAACAGTTCTGTTACTTATGCCAGGAACGTAGAACCTGGAGACTTCCTTTATGTACACACGCGAACTGCACAACATCAGTTACAGCTGCAACGAGTAAAACATGTGAGCATTGAGATTGATGTTGGTTTTGTGGCACCTCTTACTAGAGAGGGTAACTTGATTGTGGATAACGTATTGGCATCCTGTTATGCAATTATTGACAATCAGTCTTTAGCACACTGGTCTTTTGGACCAGTGAGATTAATAAAAAATCTGAAAGACTCAATTTTCCATATTTTGCAACGGCTTTACATTCTTTCAGAGAGAACTGTTTTGAAGAAAAGAGACAAAAGCCATCAGAAAGGGATTCACTGGTATGCAGAATTGTTATATAGTGTTGCTCCTTATGTGCTTCCTAAAGTAAATTTATATAGCTAAACGTCAAAAAATGAAGAGCTAACAGTTATATCCGCAAGAGCTTTAAATTATTAAACCATCTTCAGGTAATCTTGTACTTAAAAAATTCACATTGTTTTTCAAAAACGACAACAATTTTTTTAACTATAGAGTCACCCAGCAAGGTTAAACGGTGGTGCTTAATTAGTGTTCCTACTATATATGGATGAATGTGGCTAAACTTTTGTTAATTTTTATATCTAAACTTATCGCAAATACCATGAAGATTTTTTTATATTTGTTATAAATTAAGAAATGTTTTTATTCGATAAAAGAGTTAAAGCATTTAACATAAGCTCGTTCTAATGTAATGTTAACGAATAATTAATGCTGATAAAATAGGTATCCAGCTATATCTATTGGACCTCTTTTGTGACTATCAACAGAGAATACCGTAGAATCTTTTGTATGGCTCCTTTCTTTCCCCCTGATGTTAGCTTATTTGTATAACTCTTTTCCCCTGATGTTAACTTATTTTTATGACATTTTTTCACTGATGTTAGCTTATTTGTACGATCCTTCTCCCCTTATGTTTCTTGTTTAACTGAAATCCTTAAGTTTACAGTTCATTGTACATTTTTTAAAATCTATCCTGTAAGAAAGGAGTTAGGGTTCACAGAGTACATAGTGACTTTAAAGTTTGAACCACTAACTTTCACACACTGGCTATTTTCTGCCCACAGACCGAGGTTTTACGAAATTGCACATACACACACACATAAATATACAAACTCCAGCATTGCTCTTTCTAACATAATCATTCATTTGGTTGTGAATGAAACTCACAAACTTGTCACGTGAAATACTTCGTTCATTGTAATAGAAAATAAAATTCACGAATTGACTCATCTGTATATTTTAAACGATTCGAAGATCAAGTTGAAAAGAAAAGGTAATATTTTTCGTATAAACGCTAAGGTTTCTTAAAATGTATAGACTAAAATTATAAAAGATCATGGTAAACGATATTTTGTGATGAATAATTTAGTAGCCTTTCCACCTGTTTCAACTAAGGCAATGAATTCAACCATCAAGTTTTCAAAAGACTCATATGATTTGCAAGTATATAGAGCAATGTTTGATTGACAGAATGAGTCTCTTCTTAATATCACGACTTACGTGGACCTTTATTTATCTTTATGACCGTGATTAATCATGGTCACATTAGGTGATACATGTCTCTTTCATATCACGTTTAATGACGGTTATCATTATACAATGTTTCTTTTAGATCATGTATAATGTCTACCATTATTAAGTATTAGGATTCCCTTTTAGATCGTGTCTAATGACGATCATAATTAAGTAATAGGTGCCACTTTCAGATCGTGTCTAATGACGATCATTATTAAGTAATAGGCGTTTATTTTAGATCATGTCTAATGATTGTCATCATTAAGCAATAGATGTATCTTTCAAATCACGTCTAATGATTGACATAATAAAACAACTAGTATCTCTGTTGTATCATGTTTCATGATATTCATCATTAGGTAATGAATGTTTTTTTGAGATTAATGCAATCAGCAACTCCGTATTATTTATTGAAATAACAATGTATTAAGCATACATACGTTTATATTTCGTACTTATCCTGGCATAGTTTTTTTTCTTTACTGCAATTTCATATATGTATGATTATACACTGAACTTGTAGAATTGTTTATTTCGTTTGTGCCAAGTATTTAACTTGGACATAAAAACCTAAACTATGATGTATCAGTAAACAATCTATGTACTTGGATACGTATGTCTAGTCTGGTTGTTTAGAAGTTCTCGTATCAGCTTGAATATAACATTATTTTATGTTTGTAGAAACACACGCTTTTTGTTTGTAGAATATTATTAAATAACTATTTTCATTAGACTTTTCAGAACTGCTTATATTTTAAAATGTTTCTGCAAAATCGTCCATATTATTTTTTGTGAGTATTATTCAAATAAATTAGTGAGAAAACTGTGTATATGTATATATGTATAGGTGTAGATAACGGATTAAACACAAGCGAATTTTGATGGTTGATATTATTGAAAGATTAAACGACAGAAGTCATGTCAGTGCTAAAAATTTAAAAATATACACTTGTTAGAAATTTACTGCAAAAAGTTTTGTTTTCTTTTGGTGGCGAGATTAGTTAATATGGGACCGTATTCGTATTACCAAAACCTGAGGACAATATCGTATATTACAGGCAAAGCTGTATGATCTTATATGTATAGGCAAAACTTTGTAGACCTTCCCTATATGGATAAAATCTATTCGTTTTATTGAGAAATGTATTTAAAAAAAATGTAATACCAGGCTTTTAGTGTCAATTAAAAAAAAGTTACAACATTTTCTCACATTGTTTTAATAGCATATTGGATTCATGAATAGTAGGAACTGGATTTATAAGGGAGTCCTTTCTTGGCAAGTAAAGACAATATGAAACTGTACTTGTAAATCATGACAACTTGCACAGTTCTCACAGAGAAAGTGGTTCGTTTGACTCTATATGTCTGCGGGCTGTTTCTTTTTGGAAAATTCAGGGAAGTCAACGTTTTGCTCTTATGACAATTTCATTTCAAAGAGGTTAACGTTTTCCACCTTAAACTGAACTAATGATTTGTATGAATCTAAAGTTTTCAACATTATTTGTTTCAAATCTAATCTAAAACTAGGCATGAATGTAAAGTGGGTAACACTCTCCACTTCAGCACTGACCATTTCAAATTTGAGCTAATGTTGTGATTGACGCTTAATGTATTTGCGTGCACGATGCACATATTTTCTAAGTTTTAATGCTGTTAGTGTTTGTGTAACAACAAAGGAGTTTTCGCATGTGAAACCTGATATAGTATTATGGTAAATATTCTTTCTGGCAACAACATTTACGGAAACCTTATCCGAGAACTATGCATATTATAATTTCGTTAATACATAAACAAAATGAAGAAAATAAATAAAAAAGACTGTTTATAATACTGATTTGTTCAAGCCTTTGTCCCTTTATATAGATTTAACTCTAAGTTTTATAGCAAGATAAATTTTAAAAATAGTATAATTTTATTGTTATGAGGAACTCTCTGAAGTTATAGAAAAGGATAGATGTGGTCCTTTTGTAGGTATTGTTTAGTTTCGATTATTTTTACTTTATGCTTTTTGCCTTAGTTCGAAGTTTGAAAGCCATCACATATATCTCAAACTCAAGCCATAATCATATTGTGCCATCTAGTGAGTAATTATTATATTATACATTCCTTTCACTTGTTTGCAAAATCAAACTCGTATTACAAAAAAGTATTTAGCAGATTCTTAAAAGCTGCTAAGAATTACTTCCTTAAATGTTCTATTTTGTAAAAAAAATTAAATATATATTTCTCAATTTCTATTGTAGTAATATTAACGAAACTTTCTTGACAAAATGTTGAAAGTTTTAAAAGTAACCTTCAAATCTTGCCGCAAGTGACTATCTAATGTATGATCTGAATAAGTAATGTTTGCATAACGACTGATTTAGTGTCCAAGTATTTTATATTTTGATGTATATAGCTGTTTTCTGCTGATGAATTAATTAATTGTTTTGTCATTTTATGCCAGTTATAAAATAAATTGCATTTAAATAATATCAAAGTCGGTGCCAAATTTATTTCAAAACACATATTTTGAACCTTTGATCTTAAAAGTATATCATTATAATTTAAGAAGGTTTTTTTAATAAATTTGCCTGAAAAGCAATCAAAAACTGCTTATTTTTGGAGCTTACAAAGAACCATAAATGTCTTGAAACATAAACAATATCCATTGAAGATCCTTAATCTTTCCCATTTTCTCAAACCTTTTATATGACTCTTTATTTTGAATTTGTTTTGTTTTTAGAACTGTTATTAATATACGCATTACTTAAACCAAAAATTTGTCACTGAATCTAAGTCATCTTGCTTTTTGTAATAGTTTTTGAAATATTTAACTCAGTTAAAAATGTGAGTGATTTTGACAATAATGTTTAACTTGCGCACCCAAGAATGGAATATTAAAATCACAAAAAAATTGAAATAAGGCAACATATTTTTCAATCTAATTGATTAACTTCTGTAAACAAAAAATACAAGTTTTATGTAATTTAAAAGAGATATAAAATATTTGAAATAAAATCTTAATGAATTATTGACACTTTCGAGAATACTATGTAACTAAGCAAGCACAATAGCGGAAAAGGGAAACCAGAGCTTCAGATTTCCCTAACCTCAAAAATAACCAACATAACAATAAAGCTGTTGAATATTATTGAACAAATTATTCAGCAAGCAATTCAGATGAAAAACGTATAATTCTTTGACATCTTGTTCGTTTAAGATTTGATTGTTTGTTTTAGAATTTCGCACAAAGTTACTCGAGGGCTATCTGTGCTAGCCGTCCCTAATTTAGCAGTGTAAGACTAGAGGGAAGGCAGCTAGTCATCACCACCCACTGCCAACTCTTGGGCTACTCTTTTACCAACGAATAGTGGGATTGACTGTCACATTATACGCCCCCACAGATGGGAGGGCGAGCATGTTTAGCGCGACGCGGGCCCGAACCCGCGACCCTCGGATTACGAGTCGCACGCCTTACGCGTTTGGCCATGCTAGGCCCTTAAGATTTGAAATTAATTAGAGAAACATGTACCACAATTTTCAAAAATTGTATGAATGGAGATATATTCATATCGTTGTAACATACATAAATAACCAACATAACAATAAACCTGTTAAATATTATTGAACAAATTACTCAGCAAGCAATCCTGATGAAAAACGTATAATTCTTTGACATCTTGTTCGTTTAAGATTTGAAATTAATTACAGAAACATGTACCACAATTTTCAAAAATTGTATGAATGGAGATGTATTCATATTGTTGTAACATACATCGTTGAAGAATATAAAGTCCAGTTTACGTAACGATAACAAATTAATTTATTTCTTCGATAACCTTTACTTAGGTGACGTTAATTTTAGGCCTAACTTCACAAACTTTTCAACAGGATCTCCGAAGCTATTGTACGTCTATTTCACACATCACAGTAAAGTGTTTGTTTGTTTTTGAATTTAGCGCAAAGCTATACGAAGACTATCTGTGCTAACCGTTCCTAATTTAGCGGCTCGGCATGGCCAGGTGGTTAAGACTCGTAATCTAAGGGTCGCGAGTTCGAATCCGCATCACACCAAACATGCTCGCCCTTTCAGCCGTGGGAGAGTTATAATGTGACGGTTAATTCCACTGTTCGTTGGTAAAAGAGTAGTCCAAGAGTTGGCGGTAATGACTAGCTGCATTTCTTCTAGGGTTTGTTTTGTTTTAGATTTCGCGTAAAGCGTCTTAAAGGCTATCTGCAGTAGCCGTCCCTAATTCAGCAGTGTGAGACTAGAGGGAAGGCAGCTAGTCATTACCATCCACCGCCAACACTTCGGCTACTCTTTTACCAACGAATAGTGTGATTAACCGTGACATTATAGCACTTCCACGGCTGTTTGGTGTAACGGGGATTCGAACCCGCGACCCTCGGATTACGAGTCGAGTGCCTTAGCCACCTGGCCATGCTGGGCCACAGTAAAGTGAACAACACATAGAAAAGGAGACATACTTAATCATTAAAAACAATAGAGTAAATGCAGTGATATTAGAGAGTCATTGGAATTTTCGTTTTTCAGAAGAAGCTCAACTAGGACACGATGAGTATTATTTGTTGAATTTGCCAGAAGGAAAAGTAGCTAACCTCATAAAGTTACCGTCTCGAAAAGTAGTTCTGTCACAGTAAAGTTTCAGGAGCGTTAAATATATATTTTACTTTTATATTTCCTACCGTTCTGAGATAAGAAATGGGCGAGGTTAAAATATTATAGAAAAATATAATTGGTTACATGGTGTAAGTTACTAGGCAAAATCGAATGTGCAACTAGGTCTTTTATACTTTCCTCTTAAATTATATAGAGGAGGAGAAAAAAAAATTTTAAACGAGTCTTTAAGTTGAATGTACGAGTGGGTCAGTAACTTAATTACGCTTTAATTCAGTTTCTTAATATTTTAAACATACTTTGGTGCTTCTTTTACACCATCTTAGTAACTGAAGTGATTCCGTATCCCGAGAGGAAGCAAAGAACTCTAACAGAAGACCTGTCTCTGTTATATAGAAATGGTAAAAACAAAATGGTTTTCTCAAGAATTTTTCCAAATTTAATGTTCAGCTTAGTATATAACTTAAATTTGCCTCATTGAATGTCTTTTAGAAATTCAATAACAATATTTTGATATCTCCTCTACACCACGAAAAATTGTAGAGATCCTGTACCCACAAAAGAACCCCACCCCATCCATAAGAATCAAGTGGTAGAAATATTACCCTTTAAAAAAATGTTCCCCCTTTCAAATTTAGCGACTGAATACTTAGCAGCATGAAAAATTTTTCAAACCCAAGATCTGTTGCTTAGTAATATTTCCAGTTTCTCCTGTAGCCAATTTAATTTTAAAATCAAATTTCAACGAAATATATAGATGGCGTACCTGTTGTCTTTATTGAAATGTTCTTCCAACAGAAAGGGAGAGAGGAAACACCAATTTAATATCTGCACAACTTCATGAGATGAATATAAATACCTGCTGCACACGATCGACGTGAACTCATAACAGAATACATAAGCTAAGAGTACATAAGTTACTAATAGAATTGAAATACATTTTTAAACGAATACAATAAACTCACAATTTCCATTCAGTATGGGCAATCTGAAATTATTTTGATGATAAAATGTTAATAATAGATTGTTTGTCACCCATAGGAAAACAAAAAGTGCAGATATATTTAGTTCATCAGTATTAGCTCTATCACGAGTTTAAATATTATTTTTGTTGTTATTTTCACAACGAAAAGTTACCCAATGTAAGTCGGTAAACTCACTATTGAATATTCGTGATTAATTTTGTTAAGCTTTAATTATTTAAATTGTTCGTATTCTATGTTTAATTAACAAATAAACCTTATTTTAATATCTTATATAACAACTTTGCTATAACTATTTTAACTTTATTCGAGCAACAGAGCTGTTAAAAATCTTTATTCATTCTATGGACCCATACTCACCAGATATTCATGTTACTTTTGTCACCATGAACATGTATTGCCCTGATGATTATGACACGACATTATCCTCGTGACACTCTTTTGCAATTTGAATCAATAAAAATAAATCCTATAAACTTATCAAATAAAATTGCAATTCGGTATAACGCTGATTATAAAGTATATGTTCCTCTTGAATATTTTTAACTATTTGTTTTCACTTACAATTTTCCGTAGTTTCATACACGAGTGTTTCAAAGACGTAACTTCAACACAGCCTCAGAAAACATCCCATCTGTGAACTGATCCAGTTCATCCAGGCATTGCACTACTTCATTGTACTTAGCTCATGCTTCAGGTATACCTATGTATGAATTTAAATGTAAATTTTGCGTGCTCGTGCGCGAAAAAAAATTGCCGCCATAAAACAAATGTCCATATGTTGTAGTCATTTTGTAATGTATCTTGATTTTTTGAGATACTGGTGGAAGTAAGACCCGATTTACTTTGGGGGTGGCCCGGCATGGCCAAGCGTGTTAAGGCGTGCGATTCGTAATCCGAGGGTCGCGGGTTCGCATCCCCGTCGCGCCAAACATGCTCGCCCTTTCAGCCGTAGGGGTGTTATAATGTGACGGTCAATCCCACTATTTGTTGGTACAAGAGTAGCTCAAGTGTTGGCGGTGGGTGGTGATGACTAGCTGCCTTCCCTCTAGTCTTACACTACTAAATTAGGGACGGCTAGCACAGATAGCCCTCGAGTAGCTTTGTGCGAAATTCAAAAAAAACAAACAAAAAACAAAACAAACGTTGGGGGTTGGCCCCCCAGCGGCTCAGCGGTATGTCTGCGGACTTACAACGCTAAAACCCGGGTTTCGATACCCGTGGTGGGCAGAGCACAGATAGCCCATTGTGTAGCTCTGTGCTTAATTCAAAACAACAACAATGGGGGTTACACCATTTATCCGGTTCCACCTGAGTTTTGTCCTCAAATGCTTAGAAATAAAAAAAAAACAGGAGCAGACGTGTTTACAATATCTCACATCTTTGTCATTCTTCACTGTCTGCAGCCAAATGTGAATCAAATAAAAAATGAGAACAATGCGTGTGTGTTTTCTTATAGCAAAGCCACATCGGACTATCTGCTAAGCCCACCGAGGGGAATCGAACCCCCCTGATTTTAGCGTTGTAAATTCAAAGACTTACCGCTGTACTATCGGGAGGGTGAAAACAATGCAAGTACTAAGAAAGGAACAATTAAAATAAAAGTTGTTATGAAGCACAACTACACAATGGGCTATCTGTGCTTTGTTTACTATAGGTATCGAAACACGATTTCTCGTAATTGAAGTTCACAACCATATTGCTGTGTTACTGAAGGGCTAGAATAAAAGAAATCAATGGGGAAGACAGTAAACTTACTTTGAAGGTGCCTTTCCAGCCCCTATTACAATGTTTGGACATAAACACCACTATATAAAGGCACTATTATACAAAGCCTAATTTAAGTTATTAGTATAGATAACTTCCACTCCCTTTTATATACTAGTATCTGGATTTTCGGTGGTTCTAAAGAGATCTCAGATAGTAGTAGCCTGTCGTATATAGGGTCTTATATAATTACATTAATCCATCTATATAAGGCATGAAATGTCTACACAAGTAATTCCAATTATTTCTCCTACAATAAATTTTAGAAATTATGTTTATTGTGTATATTATAATTCTGTTTAAATCACAATTTTAAATTCCTATAAATAATGTTTATATGTATTAGATAGAAATTTATGACATTTAATTAAAGTTTTCTCATTACATCTACTAATACTCTGTGTGGCATTTGTTGGTGCATTACTGTTTGGAGAGGGAATTTCAAAAATTTGAAATGTGAAATCATTTATTTTATCAGTAATATTAATATTATTATAATTATTAACTACCTAAGAACCCATCGGTATACTTACTGTTTGTTTATAAATGTGCCTATTAAAATGAATATAATCATTATATTCGCAAAACTTGAATATGTTTTTTTTACGTTATTAGGAGTTAAAGTTTGTTTTTCTATTTTTATGCCCAGCACGGTCAAGTGGTTAAGGTATTCGACTTGTAATCTGGGAGTCGCGGGTTTGAATCCCCACCGCGCCAAACATGCTCGTTATCTCAGCCGTGAAAGCGTTATAATGTGATGGTCAACCGCACTATGTGCTGGTAAAAGAGTAGCCCAAGAGTTGGCGATGACTAGCTGCCTTCACTCTACTCATACACTGTTAAATTAGGAACGGTTTGCTAGCTTAGATAGCCCTCTAGTAGCCTTGCGCGAAATTCAAACCAAACCTATTTTTATGGAAAGATCTATAAATTACTCTATGAAATAACTTATCACCATTATCAAATATCAAGCATAGTGCCCGTCCCTAATGGCAAGAAAAGTTAATGTTAATAAATATAAACTACTTCATTGACTTTAAAAGATATTAATTATGCTACACTTTTGGTTTGACCCAAAGCCACAGCCTTTAGCTACTCATACCAGCATCGGTCATCCTAAGAGCCCTCAACAGTAATATATGGTAACTCTACATATTTTGAAATGTGAAGAATAGTGTGATTAATTCCTAATAGTTTAGTATAGAATATCCTGATGGCGAAATCAAATTTGACATCAACATTATTCATGTCTGTTCTTTCAGCATTTCAAAAGCGAAGTTGTCAAACGGGAGACAGACACCGCGGTTTGTAATATAATATAACATAGCATATAACATAATATTTTGGGACAACATAAAAGCTATTGGTCTATCACAGCTGTCTCATCCTTCAAACCAAACCAAAACTATTAATAAATAAATTTAAAAAAAACATATTAAAGCCGTCCTTTACCATTTATATAATTATCAATCTTTCTCTTAAACTCACTAAAATTTATTGCCTTCACTACGTCCAAAATACAATTCATTCCATAGACCGACCGCCTGTTAGAAAATTAAACTTGTCTTAGCTGAAGATGACACCTACCCTGCCAAAATTTATATTATTATTTCCTAGTCCTACTCTTCTCACTGTTAAATAAGAAAAACGATGATGCATCGGGTATCAACTCATTTTACAATCTTAAACACCTGAATCAGATTCTCATAATTCTTCCTTTTTTTAAAGAAAACAATTTGAGAGATTTCAACCTCTCCTCATATGACAACTCTGCCATATCTTTCAATAGTTCAATATCCTTTCTAAGGTAAGGAGCACAAGATTGAATGTTATATTTCAAATTTGGTCAGACCAGTGACATATAAAACAATGAAATTATAAAGTATTTACTCTTGTATTCAATATTCCCGAGAGTACAGCCTAAACTCTTATTTGCCCAATCAATAGTAACAGCACGCTATTTGTTAAGGTTTTCTTCCATCAAACAGAATTAATGTACATCACAATTTTCAAAATAGACGATGCTCGGCATGGCCAGGTGGTTAGGGTGCTCGATTTGTAATCCGAAGTTTGCAGGTTCGAATCCCCATCAAAGTAAACATGCTCGCCCTTTCAGTCGTGGAGGTGTTATAACGATACAGTCAGTTCCACTATTCGCTGGTAAAAGAGTAGCCCAAGTAGTCTTACACTGCTAAATTAAAGATGGCTAGCGCATATAGCCCTCGTGTAGCATTGCGCAAAATTCAAAAACAAAAAAATGAACCATCCAAATTGTACTTTTAAGTCAAATTATACATTAATTTGCATTAATTGTAATCAAAATCCATCTGCCATTTATTTGTCCAACTCACTGAATGGTTTAGATACTTTTGTAAATCAGCAGCATTTTCTTCACAGACAGCACCACTCAAGACCTTAATATCATCTGCAAATTTCAATAATTTATTTACCATTTTTTCACCTATGACATTCGTGTAAGTGAATAATAAAATATTTCACACGTTGGGTATTTAAGATTCAGACAGTTAGAAAATTAATAACCATTTCTTTATGACAAAACACAATTTTAAATAAGAGTACTCTTTTTTTCACAAAATGAACACGATTTTTTGCTCTAGGACTTACTTTAGGGTTTGATTATGTCTTTATTGATTTAATTTGTAAATATAGTACTAATAAAATGTAGTTCTTTACAAAGCTATTATTTTTACAATAAAATGTACCACTTTTATTGTATAAAAAGAACACTGTTTATATCAGCACAATTCGAATATTTTTCCGGTGCATTATTTCTCACAAAAAATCTCTTTTTTTTTTTTTAAAGAAAATGTTCACTTTTTCTAATTTCTTCCCAACGAAGTATCAATACACGATAAGTAATCACTGGTACAAACAGCTGCCCGCAGTGTGGTGTTTCTGCTAGTAGAGATAACTGTTTCTACAGCCCTTTTAGGTGTCACCTTATCACTGTTAGAAACCGCGTTTAAATATTCGTGGTAGGCAGAGCACAGATAGCCCATTGTGTAGCTTTGTGGTAAACAAAAGTAAGAGTGGTGTTTCTGCTAGTAAAGATAACTGTTTCTACAGCCCTTTTATGTGGCACCTTATCAAATACTTTCTGAACATCCAGATACACCATACTTACATCCTTACACTCATCTACATAAGCAGACACGTTTTTAAAAAATGTCAAAAGATGAATTAAGATATACATATATATGTAAGATGAAGTGGTATAGTTGCAAATAACGAAATTAAATCATATGTTTGGATTGTATCTCCTAATTATGTCTTGTTTAAAATTTTCACAGTTTTTAAGACAGGTTCATTATTTTGATTTCTCTAGAAATCGTGTTTACTATTTGCATTTTTTTCTTGTAATTTAGTAATTTGTTTAATAAAACTACAGGTTAGTTCAGTCTAGTATTTACTGAACTAGAAATAAAACGAAATTTAATGAGAGATTTATGTATTGCATATAGATATCGCTATTTTGAATATTAATTTGTATTAACATCAAATTTTTATAGCTTTTAAGAAGTTGTTAATAATACTAATTTTATACTTACTTTTTAATTTACAAGTTTGTGTAGTATCCTTATCAGTAATTATAATTTGTGTATAAAAAACAATTACAGATAAAACCAAAATTACAGTTGTCTTTACTGATAAGCAAAATAATACATTTTTCCTGTATTTTACAGTTTTATAGTTTTAACTTGAAAATATGTTAAATCTATTATATATTTATTTAGATAAGTAAAAGCTTTCCCTCAGTGGCCCAGCAGCATGTCTCAGGACTCACATTGCTAAAAACCGCGTTTAGACACTTGTGGTGGGCAGGGCATAGATAGCTCATTGTGCAGCTTTGTAGTTAATTACAAACCAAAGTAAAAGCTAACTTATCTGTAGTTTTATTAATGATATAATATCTCCATTCCAAAAATCAATTTGCAGGATGATATGTAGTCTAATTAAATTTCAGAAAACAATCATCTATGTGTTTTTTATAGAATTTAAAATATCTACATTTTCACATTTTGTAGCCATTCTGGATTTAGCATCTTTTCCCATGATTTTCCATAACGGATTATCTCTTATTATATCCAAATTTCCAGTAATAATATGTTTATGAAAAATCTTCCAAATAATCTAAGTAGCAATTACAAGGTAAATTCTGCACATTATTTATATCTAAATTATTTTAAAAGTCTTTATAATTAAGTATAAAAGGTTCTATTGAAATTTCATACTTACAAATAAAAATAGATTTTCAATATTTTAAAGGAAGAATATTTTGTATTACAGAAGCATGGAAAATTTTAGAAATTTGTAAATCATTAACAATGTAAAATTAATTAGTATATATGATGATTTTCTTATTGATAATTCCTTAATTATATTTTTTAAGTTAGTTACCTTAATCCTAAATATTATAATCTTAGAAACAAGGAAGTAATATATTAATATCTTGGTATTTATGTCTGAACATCATAATTGAGGCTGGAAAAGTAACTTGATGTCTTTTATTCTAATTATGTCTTAGTATCATTCTTTCTAATTATTTATTTTGGTTGCAGGCAGCGAAAGGTGGTAAAGATGTGAGACGTTGGAAGATAGTACATTCATATCTTCTTCCATTTTAACTTCTCTGTTTTAAACATGTGAAACCAACGAAGCCCAGGTTAAACCGAATAAGTAGTTTAACCCCAAAGCAAATTGGGTGACACGTCCTCCGGTAACTCAAAAAATCAGGACACATTACATAACGACCCACTTTATGATTCATGCTCCAGTATTGGATGTTTGTTTTGTGGCTGCGCTTTTTTTCTCTGCCTCGAAAAATTACGTTTAGTTATATTTAATCTAAGGTTTGTGTAAAATTCACGCTATCTTTTTCTTTGATTTAATCTTTTTTAAAAACTTTTTTAGCTTTCTTATATATATATAGTTCAGCAGTATTCTTACCTGTAAGTGACACAAGCTAACATTCTAAGAGAGTAAAATGAGTGTACTCCCTACATCAGTATCAGCCAAAGTTACCAAGCAATAATTCACTGTGACCTCTTAGATATACCTTCGAAAAGAGCAGCTTCCCTGCAAAACTAGTACTACCACACTTAGACCTGGGAGACTCAACAATTCACAAGTTCTCTATCTCTCACTTAATCTCTATAGCAGATACAGTGGCCCAGAGTCAAAATCATTTTTCATTATTTTATCTTTCAGATATGTCTTACAGATTTGCTCTGTCATTTCACTAAATTGAGATTAAAATACACCATGAAAAATAACACTCGCAGATTTGGAGACAATGTGACTTTCTCGCTACGTGTGCTTCAGTAATTCCCTGTTTCTCGATCATCGTACAGGATGGTATGGAATGTGCAACTTCATATAAGAGCCATTCTCTGTTGAATGCTTACTACTCTGATTTGTTTGTTTGTAATTAAGCACAAAGCTACATAATGGATTATCTGTGCTCTTTCCACCACGGGTATCGAAGCTCGAATTCTAGCAGTGTGAGTCCGCAAATATACCACTGTGCCTTTGGGGGGTGCATAACACTGAAAACACTACTTGTAGTTGTATTGCTTGTCAAATATTACTTCCATTATGATAGGAAGTTTACTATACAAATCGGCCATGTAAAACGATTAATGAACCTTATAGGTATAACGACGCATTAAATAATATTGGCTTGACTGTGATTAAATAATAATGCTAAAACTTACCGAGCCGGTGGAAGTAAGACCCAATTTACGTTGGGGTTGGTCCCCCAGTTGCTCAGCGGTATGTTTGCGGACATACAACGCAAAAACCCGGGTTTCTATACCCGTGGTGTGCAGAGCACAGATGGACCATTGTGTAGCTTTGTGCTTAATTCAAAACAACAACAACAACAAAACTTATCGAACAACACCAACTGGGTCAGCAGCAAGAAACAACCAACAGCTCAGTGTTAAATGGTTTTACCACAAAGTTGCAGTACACCAAATACACTACAAATAGTGTTAAACTGATACCTTCTGCTGAAGGTCTTCAAAAGAATTAGAGACAAAGACTTTCATCTTATGAAAAGTAACACTGATAGCAAAATACTGATATCATAAGTACAGTAGTATGTATAGTAGGAATGGGGCGGATACACGATACATGCAATGCGAACTACTTACGAGCATAAGAATCAGTAGCTAAGAGTACAAATGACGAGTCGGGCAATAATGATTTCTGAGAACTTATAAATAAGTACAAAACCCTTACTAAATGTTTTACATATTGTATTATCTTCATTAGCCAAAGGATAGACAATATTTAGAAATGAATTATTCTGGGAGCTCCAGTGTCTACCAAAAATTAAATATTTACTACATTCACTTTCTATATACTCGTGTAGTTTGTTACCGAAGGGTTTGTGATGCTACCGAATCATAGTTCCAACATTAATTAGTGGTACTGTGTGTTGGAGTATCTATTTGTTCCACCTGAACACAACTTAAGATATTTGCCATGGTTGTAATTTGGAGTTCTTTATTATACAGATATAGCATTGCATAACGATAGATTGCTCTATGTTATGTATACTGGTTTAGGCTGACTCGTTAACAAATTACCGGTTGGTGTTTTGTAAAAAGAAAGAAAAAAAAGAGAAAGAGAGAAAACCCTGTCCTTCCAGCGATCTTTACATCCACGTTCATCATAAGCACACAATGAGAAAATAAAATCCGTTTTCAAGTACACTTTTAAAAAATCAATACGGATGGTGCAATGGCTCAGAATATGAACCTAACACACAGGTTCAATATGCGTATCAGTATATTGGTGATGTTGTAGGAATAAACAACACTAGACAGTAAAAGTTTAAGGCTTCACTAACAAAATCTTACCATTCAAATCTAGTCGCATAACGTCCCAACAGAAACCTTTGAAGTATGAACGATTTATCTGTTTCACATAGTTACAGTGACAAATTTGGAGGGTGGGGTGGCTTACGATTCTCCTTTTTATATTTTTTAAAACTTATGTCACATTTTTGAAAATGTGTTGTTAAGTAACTGTTGTGAATGTACAGGGGTATAAAGTATCTTAATTGTTTATATAACACTAATCTACACTGACAACAACTATCTTAACTGTTATTTGTGCATATATAAAGTTGGCGTGAAAATCAAAACAGGATATAAAAATATTAATATAAATATTTTATAGAAATTTCTGTATTTATCAAAATTTCTTTAATTTACGCAAATATTGTTGAATATTTAGTCCCCTAGTAGTTTAGCAGTAAGACTGAAGGCTTATAACGCCACAAACCTGGTTTTGATGCCTTTGCTAGACACAAGACAGATAGTCCATTGTGTAGCTTTGTGTTTAACGACAAATAAACAATCGATACCTTGAATATTTCTGCTAAATTTCTAAATGGAAAAGAAGGTAAACTGAAAAAGTATTGTGAATCTTGATACAGGTTACTAAACACATTAAAATGAAAATACATAATTAAACTATCAAAGGAAAATAACATTGTGGAATTGGTATTCCTAAAGAAAGTTGAGATAGTTTGATTGTTTCGAGTTTCGCACAAAGGTACATGAGCTCTATTTGCACCAGCCGTCCCTAATTTAGCAGAAAAAGACTAAAGAGAAGAGAGCTAGTCATCACCACCTACCGCCAATTCTTGGGCTACTCTTTCAACACCGAATAATGAGATTGACCGTCACATTATAACACCACCACAGCAAGCATAATTGGTGTGAAAGAGATTCAAACTCGTGACCCTTAAATGGTCACTTAAATGCTCTAACCTTCTGGCTATGCCGGACCAGTAGTTACATTGAGAGAACATGGTTTACTAATTGTTTCCCCTTTAAGAGAGAAAGAGGAATTTTAAAGTAACAACTAAAAATTAAGTAAATTAAAAACAATATGTTTTCATTACCTTTAATATATATATTTAAACAAGAATTGAACTTGATATAGTTTTTCTTACTTCTTTCAAAAAGTGTCTACTTTTTATTTGGAATTAAACACAAAGCTACATAATGAGACATCTGTGCTCTGCCACAACGGGTATCAAAACCCGGATTTTAGCGATGTGAGTCCCCAGAAAAACTGCCGTGCCACTGATAGGGGTATTTATAAACAATTCTCTATCATACTCTACCTTGCAAATGGCTCAGTCACAGACCTGAGGATGTCTGTGTGTGCGTATTTGTTTGTTATAACAAAGCCACATCTGGCTACCTATCTAATGTGTTTACCGAGGGTGATCGAACTTTTGATTGTTACGTTATAAATCCCTGTACTTACCGCTGTCTCACTGTGGGGAGGAATCTACATGTATCGTTTATTTGGCCTACAGTTACACTCTCAACAAATTAGTATTGTAGACATTGTTACGTCCATTACAAAAAGACGACCAAGATGTCAGCGTTAATTTACTTGTGACTAAGTTTTCTCGAGAAGATATACAAGTCTTGAAAACGATCTCTTTAACCTTTAAATGATAATTTCAAGGTAATTTCTATGTGAATTATAATCAGTGATGTCGAGAAATCCACTTGTAGAGAAATATATATGCAAAAACGGCTCGTTTGGGTTGAGACAATACTTTACATAGAAGAGCGAAGAACGTTTCGACCTTCTTCGGTCATCGTCAGGTTCACAAAGAAATAAAGAGGTAACTGACCGGAAGCTGACCACATGTTTGGAAGGGGTTGTGTAACTGAGAGTCGGAATGTAGAGGGCGGTGTTAGATGTTTGAATATATAATTTTATTTTATTATATTAATATAGGTATAAAGGCGTTCCTTTGTATTAGTTTATTTTGGGCCTGAGTTGTTGTATGAGTAAGGCTTCTTTAATTTTACGTTTGTTTATGTTTGTTTCTTTATTTAGTATTTGAGTGTTTTCTATGGTTATGCTGTGTTTATTTGACTTGCAGTGTTCGAAAACGTGTGAAGGTGACTTTTTATGTTCTTTGAATCTGGTTTCCATTTTTCTACTTGTTTCTCCAATATAGAAGTCGTGGCAGTTATCACATAGTATTTTATAAATAATGTTGGTGTGGTGTTTGTCAGTGTAGTTCTTACATAGTATAGACCTCAGTTTTGTGCCTGGTTTTTGAATAAATTTGGTATTAACTGGAATGTCATATTTTGTTACTAGTTTTTGCCAAATGTTGGTTATTTGTCTGCTGATGTCGGGAATATATGGTATGCAGCAGTATATGGTTTCGTGATTTTTTGATTCGTGAGATATATTTACTTTTGTTGGTTGATTTTGCTTTCTGTCTAGGTGTGTGCGTATAATGTTTTCTACGGTTTGTGGAGGAAACTTACTGATGTTGATGAAATATTGTTTTATTTTGTCTAATTCATCGTTAATTTTATTTGGTGAGCATAGTTTTATGGCTGTGTTTATTTGGTTTCTTAGTATGTTGAGTTTTGGTTTGTTTCATGCACTGAGTCCCAAGGAATGTATAGTCCAGTATGGATGATTTTTCGGTGGAATTCTGTTTTGAATTGTGTGTCGGTTCTTGTACTTTCGAGGTTAAGAAATGATATTTGATTGCTTTCTTCCTGTTCACATGTGAAGTTAATGTTGGGATGTATAGATTTAATGTGATTGAAAAAAATTAAGTATGTGTTCTGTAGATCTGAATCCCGCAACCGTGTCATCTACATATCTGTACCAGTATAGTGGTGGATGTAATGCTGTGTTAATTGCTTGTGTTTCAACTTGTGTCATAAAAATATTGGCTAGAACTGGTGATACTGGGTTGCCCATGCTTAGGTCATTTGTTTGTATATATTGTGGTTGTTGAACATGAAGTTTGTCTTTATCGTGGAGAGGACGGATCCTTGGGGCATTCCTGAAGTTATGTTGAAAGATCTTTATAAGGTTTTATTGACTTTTACTTGGGCTGTTCTATCAGTTACGAAGTTTAATATTCATTTAATAATCTGAAACTTTATTTTCAGATGAGTTAATTTATACCTAATGGCGTTATGCCAAACACTGTCAAATGCTTTTTAACATCAAAAAATATATCTCTGTTGCCTTGGCTGGGATCTAAAGATCCAATGCCTGAGAGTTAGGTGCAGTGTGTGTGCAAACGCAAACGAACGTGGCAGGGGTTTAGTTTAGAGAGAGAAGTCTGAAGAATTCTCTCTCCAACTGGGGTGGTCAGGAACGTTGTGGTTCCTCTTTGTCTCCTCACGTGAAAAATTATTGAAATTTACATGAGGCTTTTGCCTTTATTTTGTTTTGACTTTTTTAAGGTGAAAAAAGTGAGGTGGGGTATGTGAGAGTGACACGAAAGAAGGGAGAACTGGACGAGGGCGGCATAAGGGAAGTGAGCCAAACCTTGGCCCATAGTCAAAATAACATGACAATTGGCGAGTTGATTTAGAATTCACTGTAACTGATTAAAACGGCTCTTTTCAGGACTAGACAAGAATGTTGCCTTGGCTGGGATCTACAGATCCAATGCCAGAGTTTTAGCTATGGGAGAAAACGGGAGTACCCCAAGAAAACCCACTTTTACGGCCTGGGCGCCGAAAAATCTACCCAGACCATGCCCGGAAGTAGCTGGGAAGAAATGCAGAAATAAAAGGAAAACTGACGGATTATGGCAGTGGTATACATATGGCTGGTTGTCTGGTGGCTAGGAAAACTGCTAGCTGCGGTCTTGTAGATCGGGTAGGAAATACAGGTTGAATTTGCGTTCACATCTGAAGCCCATTGGTGATAGAGAAGAACGTGGTCTTAGTGGTGAATCAACTGACTGTTCTTCTTCAGTTAATTGTTCTTCACTGGTCTTGGATGCTTTGTTTTTTCTTGTAATTTTGGTTTGCGTTTTCTGAGTGATGGTAGTCTGTTTTTCTGTTTGAGCTGACGCGTCGATAGTTATCTTGTGAATGGTCTGAGTCTGGCTGGTAGTTGATATCCGTGAAACTGGAACTGAGGTCTGGCATGATCTATTACTTTTCTTCATTGGATTGTTAAATCTTGGCGTGTTGTTGCCAGTAGGAGTTGTCGTCTTCGGGGTCGAGTTACCTGTTTCTGCATTCGTGTTCTTTCTAGTTGGTTCTGGACTCGGCAGTATTTCCGTAGTTTCCCGTTGAAAGTTGTCCGTTGGTTGTCTATATTGTCCGGGAACTTTGTTTGACCACAAGTTGAAGAGTTGACGATGCGGGCGTTCGGCTCTAAAGTGAAATATATGGCAGTAACATCCGTCACGTAAAATACAGTCAGCACTGTACTATGACGTTGTCACTATCTTCATGAAGTACGTAGGTAGATTGGTGTTTCTGGAGAAAATTCGATGTACAGCATATATCTTGGCCTGAATTTGAGATTCTATTGCTAGTTTGATTTCTTCCGGTTGTATTGATACGCCCCTGAGTAAAGACTGACAGGACTTTTGGTAGTGGAACAACTTATTTTAAATTCAATGTTCTATGGCAGTGTGTGTGTAGGTGTTGTCGGTCCTTTATAGTGTCCTGGTGAAGAGAGTGTTATGATTGGTTGGATTATTACTGTTTCTGATTGGAGGAGAGGTTTCCTGTAGATTCAACCAATGACAGCCACAGGTTACTCACCTCTAATCCGTAATCTCTGTTTAGTGAAGGTTCAATAGTGTTAATATAAAATGATTCTTTGATTTTTCTTATCTTCCAGAATTTATCTGTGTCGATGATTCTAGTTTTCTCGTAGTTTATTTTGTGTCCAGTTGACGTGGCGTGTCTCCTTTCTCACCTGTCATTTTCATACTACCCCACCTCACTTCATCACCTTAAACAAGTCAAATCAAAATACAGGAAAACTCCCACGTAAAGGTACATATTCTTCCATGAGTGAGGACGAAGAGGAACTACAACGTTCTTGAACACCCCCTGTTGGAGAGAGAATTCATCAGACTTCTCTCTCTCTAAACTAAACCCCTGCCAAGTTTTCGTTCATTCGTTCACACACGCATTGACATGAAGACGAAAGGGGGCCTGGCATGGCCTAACGCGTTAAGGCGTGCGCTTCGTAATCCGAGGGTCGCGAGTTTGCGGCCGAGTCGCGTCAAACATGCTCGCCCTCTCAGCCGTGGGGGCGTTATAATGTGACGGTCAATCCCACTATTCGTTGGTAAAAGAGTAGCCCAAGAGTTGGCGGTGGGTGGTGATGACTAGTTGCCTTCCCTCTAGTCTTACACTGCTAAATTAGGGACGGCTAGCACAGATAGCCCTCGAGTAGCTTTGTGCGAAATTCCAAACAACAACAACAACAAGACGAAAGGCGGAAGACTTTCAAAACGTCGTCCTCTACACTTGTGTGTCCACAACAGGCAGCTGCTGTCCATTCCACAAAGTTTCATCATGCTAATAACCCCTTTCAAAACGTATTTTTAAAAAAAAATTTACATTATTAAAATCATGTTATTCTGTGAGACCCATATTTTAGTAAGGTACATGTAACGAAAAAAATTACGACGCCTAATGCAGATAGCGAGCCATCAAATAGTTTTGCGCGAAATTCAGCAGAGCACTCAAACAAACAATAAAACTATATAGATTTCTGTGAATAATGAAAATGAACAGCAAATATAATAAATGAAAAGTTATGTTAAGTAATTATTTATTTTTCAAATTACTGATTTGGTAATCCATATAAACTCCAACAGTGATTCGTGGGATTAGTCATCAAGATTGGTAGTATTCGTTATTTAATTTTTGCTTATGTCGGACTTAGAAGCTAGCGAGTCCCTAGAAGTTAGGGCTCAAGCAACGTTACTGTAAAAACGTTCTCCACACTTTCAATGTGTGAGTGCGTTAGGCCGATAAAAGTGACTGTTAAAATTTCACTATTTCATGAGAGTAGCCCAGGAATTGATGGTTGGCATGGCTGACTAGCTATCTATTCTCTAGCGATCAGTTCCATATCAGTGACGGGTATGCGTACGTAACCTATTGTGTAGATTTACGTAAAAATGAGAAAAAAATAAAAAAGGGCTCGTATATTATTTTGGAACTTGTAACAACAAAACAACTTAAAGGAAGCCTAAATAATTTTGTGAATAGGTTATTTTAACACGTATTTATGGGCTTCAACAGCAGTTCTAAAGTTAATAAAGTGATGGAAGTCCGTGTCGGTAACTCTACAGTTAAATAAATGATTTGTCTGTTTCCTGTTTAAAAAGCTATTGTTTATAAGCTGTAACTAATGTTGAAATATGTTTGCAGACTCACATCGCTAGAAACCGGGTTTCTATACTCTTGGTTGGCAGCACATATATAGCTCATTGTGTAGCTTTGTGTTTAACTACAAAGGAACAAAAAATAAAGTAGCCTCATTGAAAGTAGTTTTTTTTAAGTAAAACAGTTTCGTAGCAAGACAAGGTTTGTTTGTTTTTAAAAGGCAAGCCTTATGAAACCAAGGTATTCCAGTGAGATCATTTTATGTTTTTGAATAACACAATCCATTATTACTGTAAGCTTGTCATAGTGGCTATCTTTATTGTGGCAACATAGGATTGTAGGTACATATTTTTATCTAGTAATAATTCTAATCGAAAATAATGTTTATAACAAACAAATGTATATTAAAGTCACTAAAATAAAAATGTCTATTGTTGTTTTTCTTAGTGGAAAGCGTTATTCGCACTATGTCCATCTCACGGAATCGAGCCTTGGATCTTAGCGTTAAAAGTCCGCAAACTTAACACTAATCCAACAGAAAACGTGTGTGTTTAAGTACAAAGGTTTAAAACGGGCTAACTTTGATGTATTCATCGGAAGAATTGAATCTAGAATTTCACCCTTATAAGCCTTCAAACTGTATCTCAGCACAGCTTGTATGGGTATTAACACTTTTATTGATAAGCAGAGAACAACGTTTCGACCTTTTTTTTTTGCTAACCTGAAGATGACCTAGGAAAGTCGAAATGTTGTTCTCTGCTTACCAACTAAAGTGTTAATACCCATACTAGCCGTTCTGAGATACATTTTTATTTCAAGTGGGTTTCTCGTCATCAAGAAGCCTTCAAACTTATCTCTAAGTGACCAGAAGTGGGCCATAGAAAAAACAACAACAAGTTGTTATTGTAATAAAAATCACATAAAACAAAACATTAAATTTAACAAGAAAAGTTTCTACTTAAAAACACCGCTCTAATGATGTTTCTTTGGTAAAAGATGTTCATTACCATGTGCTGAACGTGACTTTTCTCCTGTTTTCTCAAATAACTTTCAGGAGCTTGTACTACTTGTGAACAAGAACAGAAACCAAATGCAGCTTATTTCCTCTTGCATCTGTACAGTTGTTTGCTGACACAATAATAAAAAATTACGTAAAATTTTCGTTACCCACAAAAAAAAGTTATTTTGTACTATCATGTGTGTGTGTTGTGTTTGAGTAAGGTATCATTAAACGAGTTGTTAGGATCAGATAGTTTGTAAACTCCCCGAAGTTTGAAGTTTAATTGATTTGTAATACTAGGATATATTCAATTGTTATTGAGTATGGTAAAAAAAAACAAATAACTCGATATTCATGCCTTATTTCTTTGATTTTTGATATAATACTTGAAGGCTTGAAAACTTTATTTGGTGAACATTTGATCCATTAATTTAGAAAGACCTGATTTTGGCAGATATTTTAAATTTTTCTCTCTTCAAACCTAATCTCAGAAGATAGTTAAACATTTTAGTTTTTCGATATTAGTGTTACTCTCACGTTACCAGATAATTAATGTTGCGTTTCGTTGTATATACATAACTTTTGAATTAAAATCAAATAAAGTAATTTAACCATAACAATTTATTACAGTGGAACCACAAGCAAGTTATAAGATAAATAAAGTATACATAGCTCATAAGATATACATGTTTTGTTGGTGTTAAGCATAAAAATACATAGTAGTCTATCTATACTTTTCCCACAGTGAGTATTGAAACCTCATTTTTAACACTATGAACCTGAAATATATCCCTGAGCCACGAGGAGATTAAATTTTTAAGAATAGTTATACAGTTATGAAAATAACAAAATCGTATATACATATTGTACTGGATAAAATTATTGAAACGTACGTAGCTTATACACATCGAAAATACATGAGTCACAAACAATGAGTAATTGCAATTAAATTGTTAGTTTAGCGTTATTTAAATATATATATAATTATATAAAATATAAAAGAAGACCAAACAAATTGAATAATACACCAGTATTTTGTATTTACTTTATACTTTTTTTTTTGCAGTCAAGTATTTGTCAATGTCTTACTGTAAAATATTGTTCCAAATGTGGCGTGTTATTCCATACAGTTCACATAAATTGTTTGGTCGCCGTTTGACTCTTAGTTTTCGTGTATTCATATTGGAACTTTGTATAGGATAGACTATATAGTGAAGGCGTTCCTTCAGCCTCTTTTTACTTCAGGTGTCAGTTAATTACATCTGCTGTCTGTTTGGCATCATTGTCTTGTTAGAAGATGAATTCCTGTCAATAGGTCTTGTTCCTAAGGGAATGGCAAGTTAGATAAGAATCTGACTTTAACTATCTGCAGTCAGAGTGCTGTTTAAATTTTCTGATTTTACAGCATCATTGGTATTTGTCCATCACTTTTTACTGTAGATTTCTAAGTTGACTACGATACCTTCTCTTTGTCATTGTATAAACTATTGTTGATGGTGGGCGTTATCAAAACTGCTCTACTCGGTGAGTGTTTCTACTAAGGTCTGGTGTTTAATATTTCACTGCTGTTTTACTGAGAGAAACAACGATGATTTTCTTCCTCGAAATCTATTGAGCTCCATTGATTTTGATGATTTAAATACAGGCTTAGATCGTGTTTCTCTTTTAATTTCTGCTTACTGAAATTGTTTGCATTATTTTGAAATGGTATTTATGTATATAAAATCCTTAAAATTTCCTTGCTGTGATTGTACTAGTACTCTGGTACACTTGCAATGAACAAGCACCTCCAATAAAGTTGACTCTTTCCTTGTGTGTAAATGAAAGGATAAGATAAGTATTACCTACTACAATGTATGATAAAACACCATTCTGGTTCTGCTACAGTGACGACCTAGTCATATTTCTCATCCACAATATTTTTTCTGGAAGTCAATCACACTGTACATTTCTTTTTGAAAATCAGTGGCGTATAATGGTAGCGTTTCAGATATAGCTTTTGCGAAATACACATGCTGAATTTCTTCTCCTACTTTCGTAGGATCATCTTCTCCATCTCTCACGGAAGCACTAGCAACAAGTGAGCCTAAAATATGTGATAAAATCACGCAATATGTGGATTCTATTTTCCCACAATCCTCTTAATTTTACCATTTCGGATTCAAAATCAGAGACGTGTAAATGTATCATTTCAGGTCTGCTTTGTGTCCTCGACAAAACATCGTCAAAGAGGCCTTAGAGCAATTTCATTACTTCACTTTTCCACTTCTATGTTTCGTGAATATTCCCATACTAGGGACTTGACATGCCTTAAAATCACTTAAATATTCAATGAGCAGCCCGTACTTATATTCTCAGCGTTAAGAGACTCAAGTGACAAAAGGTCTGTAAACAGTTTGGGTATTTCTACAGGTCCTCACACAACTGGGATCAATTTAAATAACTTGTTGGCCAGTTAGACTCTCCTTTTCTACCCATTCATAGATGGTGACACTAATGCAACAACTTTCTTTGATAAAACAATTTTTTTTAACGTGATTAACTTTCAAGCTCCACAATAACACACACTCTCTGGATTTCGATAGTTCAAACAAAACTTCCATATTTTCTGATATATCTCTCTGCCTGAAAAACAGTTAAATGGGTGCTTCAACAATCATGGGAGATATAATTATAGCTCTTTGTAATAAACGAAAAAGTGCATCAAGCACAGAGGAAATCATTTATATATATCTACTTCTGGCAACAGCAATAATCTTTACAAGTCTTTTTCACACTGGATTTCACCCACAACCTTAGAATTTTCAACAATTCAGCTTCTTTTGAAATGCAACAAACTCCTACTGTCTAGCCAGTCTCACAAATGTATTTAGTAAATTCTTTAAAGGTAAACTTGTTATGTATAGGACCTATTACCAAATTTGCTGGCTAAATTTCGTTCCTTATTTCCGTATTGCCAACCTCTCTACATCTCAGATACTTTCAATAATTATTTTAATTAAACCAGTTAAGCATAATACTTTTGGAATTTTAAAGAACTTTTGATTTGGTATGACATCAAGAATTGGTCTTCAAGGTTTTTTGTGTGTTTATACTGCATAAGTAATTCATTCATTCTTTATGAAATGTGAGGCAGTCATCTCTATAAAAGGCACTTTACTCATACATGTGTTTTACAAGACTCATTTCTTTGATCTTTATTCTATAAACTGCATATTTCAGATACGCTACATCCTCCGTATCCTGTTCAGATTTTTCGCTACGCTGATAATACTGTCATGGTGGCTACCTGCTGGACCACGGTCACTTTAAACAATATCCTATAAACAGCAGTCAACAACTTCCTTGTATGGTGCAGATACTGGTGACTTACACCATATGCAGACAAAAACCAAAGTTATTCTGTTTGGTTCAAGACAAAGGAAGTACTTATTTTGTCAAAATTCTTATCTCTGTAATGTTCAAATATACGATGTTCGTGTTCAACTATCTAACAAAGTTAAATATTTGGTTGTAATATCCTTCGATAAGTATTTTACCTTGAAACTTCATTTCACAACAATTAACTTCAAGGTCACGTATGACACGATCTTCTCTGGTCTCTGCTGGAATCACTTTTGATTTGAAATCCAACTCTTCTTCTCTGTTTTTATAAGGCTTCAATCCATTTTATCTGTGATCATGTCTACTTCATGGCTATCTGGCTCTTCTTCTTCGTTTAACAAAACCAACTCAGTACAAACTCAAATTATGTATGATATATCACATTTCCCAACTCTCACTATCATCCTCCTCAAATTCTTCGTATCAGATGTATTACGTACTGCCTCCATTCTAATAATATCGTCATTACCAACTTGATACCCTCTAAATTTTATCCTACGCGAAAACTGCTTCCTACAACTTATCATCTTTTCAACATGTCTTTCCTGGAGTGTGATACTAATTATCTATGATAATTTTGCATTGAAAAACTTTCCTATGTATACTTATTCTACCTGAAGACCGTCTTCTTTTCTCATATCTCACTTCTGTCACTGATAAAATAAACTTTTAAATACTTGAAGAGCATCATTTCACACCTTCACAGTTAACATCAAATATTTTTCAGTAAAGTAAGATATATACCTGGTCATAGATTGTCTATAGCTATTCATAATTTCTATATTCTGAGGTTTTATCTCACAGCTGAAGGAACAGCGCAATCGTCTGCTGGAATGGAACCACAGAAAAGGGAAAACAATGTCTTGTGTGTAATCCTCTGCTAGCTCGCCACGTCTCTTAAGAAGAATGGAACAAAATATTTCGTCTCTGATCGTCCAGTCCAGGTAACGAGTTCTGATGTTAAATGAAAGGCCTCTTAGATAGTGACTTGAAGAAGATAAAAGGTATATCTGAAATTCTGTTTTTACACTCCTTTAATTTCGAATACAAAAGGAACACACTTAGAAGAGTGTGAAAAACATCTCCAAGTTATGTTATCTTTATCATGTATTTTAGGCCTCTTGCTTTGTAATACTTCGTCAGTTTTTTTGTGCTTAGATTGAACTGTTAAACTAAATAGTTCTTAGTTATTACATATTTAAAAAAATGCTGGTATGGATAGAGAAAGCACTAGTAGAGAAGCGAACAACGTTTCGACCTTCTTCGGTCATCGTCAGGTTCACAAAGAAAGAAAGGGTTACTGACCGGTAGCTGACCACATGTTTGAGGGCGGCTGTGTAATTGAGTGTAGGAATGTAGAGGGCGTGCTTAGATGTTGGATATATTTATTAATATAGGTATCAAGATGTTCCTTTGAATTGGTTTATTTTGGGCTTGAGTTGTTGCATAAGTAAGGCTTCTTTAATTTTGCGTTTGTTTATGTTTGTTTCCTTATTTACTATTAAGGTGTTTTCTATGGTTATGTTGCGTTTATTTAATTTGTGATGTTCGAAAACGTGTGAAGATGACTTTTTGTGTTCTTTGAATCTGGTTTCCATTTTACTACTTGTTTCTCCAATATACAGAGTGTTTGTAAAGTCACTGTGCACTTATATATTTATTAACAGACATGTTTCAATATAGAATACAGGAGATAAATATGAATGACAATTATAAACAATGTTGAAAGTGACCCCCGTTGGCATCAATACAGACTTGGATTCTTCTTATTTTGTTTCCAAAAACACCGCTATCAGTTGCTGGCTTGAAATAGACTGAATGAATGCTGTTATCGCTGCTTTCAAGTCATCCAGCGTGCGCGGACGATCTCGATACACTGCAGATTTTGCTGCTCTTCATAGATAAAAGTCTGTTAAATTAAGATCTGGTGAGCGTGGGGGCCACACGTCTTTGGAAATAATGCGGTCTCCAAAACATTTTTTTAAATAACAGCATAGATCTGTGAGATGTGTGGGTAGTAGCACCATCCTGTTAAAACCATGAGTAATTGATTTCATCACTTGGCATCTGACCGATGAAGGTGTGAAGACTCTCCGAACAATAGTGCTCGCTCTTTATTGTGTTCATAAAGAAAATAGGGCCAACAATTTGACGTCTGGAAATCGCAACCCACACACCAATCTTGAAATCATGTAGGGGTGTTTCGTGTAAACTGTGAGGATTATCGGATGACCACAATTTTGAATTTTGTGAATTAACGTAACCTGAGAAATGGAACCATGCTTCGTCGGTGAAAAAGGTCACATCCAACACATTAGCTGTATTCTTTTTGATAAATCTGTTAAACCATCTTCAATAGCGTATTCGTTTTTCATTACCAGTTGTTTCCAGTGCTTGTGCCGTCATTATTTTGTATGGGTAGAGCTTTAATTTGTTTTTGACAGCCTTATGAGCAGTTCCAAGACCAAAATAATGCTGCTGAGCTAACTTTCGTAATGATTTTGATGGGCTTTGCATCACACTGTCAGAAATATCCAACATTTTCTCCTCCGATAGCTTTCTTGGCCTTCCACAGCGTTTGGCATCATCTACTGATCTTGTTTCCCGAAACTTATCAACAAGGTTACGAACTGCATTGTGATGTGGAACAGGTTATCTGGGAATCTTTCAGCAAATTGCTGTCACACCACATCTGTGTATCTACCACCTTCCCGGAATACGTGTTCGACGAGCCATACACGTTCTTCAATTGTTTATAGCATATTGGGATCAAAATCTGAAATATAATAAAATATTATTACAAAACTGCACAGTGACTTTCCGAACACCCTGTAAAATTCGTGACAGTTATCACATTGTATTTTATAAATAATGTCGGTGTTGTGCTTGTCAGTGTAGTTTTTACATAGTATAGACCTTTGTTTTGTGCCTGGTTTTTGAATGCATTTGGTATTAACTGGAATGTCATATTTTGCTGCTATTTTTTACCAAATGTGGATTATTTTTCTTCTTATATCTGGAATATATGGTATGCAGCAGTATATGGTTTCGTGATTTTTTAAATTGTGGGATATATTTACTTTTGTTAGTTGATTTTGCTTTTTCTCTAGGTGTGTGCGTATAATGTTTTCTACGGTTTGTGGAAAGAACTTATTGATGTTGCTGAAGTATTGTTTTATTTTTCTAATTTGTCATTAATTTTATCTGGTGAGCATAGTTTCATGGTTGTGTTTATTTAGTTTCTTAGTATGTTGAGTTTTTGTTTTGTTTCATGTGCTGAGTCCCAAGGAATGTATAGTTCAGTATGTGTGATTTTTCGGTGGATTCCTGTTTTAAATTGTGTATCGGTACTTGTAATTTTGATGTTAAGAAATGATGAAGTTAATGTTGGGATGTATAGAGTTAATGTGATTTAAAAAATTGCAACAGCTCAAGCCTAAAATAAACCAATACAAAGGAACACCTTTATACCTATATTAATAAATATATCCAACATGTAAGCACGACCTCTACATTCCTATACTCAGTTACACAACCGTCTTCAAACATGTGGTCAGCTACCGGTCTGTAACTCTTTCTTTCTTTGTGAACCTGACGATGACCGAAGAAGGTCGAAATGTTGTTCGCTCATCTACTAGTGCTTTCTCTACTCATACCAGCCGTTTTTAAACATATAGTTTTTTCTACAAGTGAGTTTTTTCGTCATCACGGAGTTATCAGTTAAATATTTCATCCTTTACACTGCTCCATAGAGATTAATAGTCGTGAAGCAATATTATTTCTCTGTTATTTTTCCTTTTTAATATGCTTGAAAATAATATTTAATGCAGAAAAGGATATAATGTTGGAACTTAAGCAACTGGAAATACCAAAGAAAAAAGTTCTTAGATTATTATTTCTCTAACTTACCTACATTCTCACCACATCAAAAGACTAGCTTCTTGGCTCATCTCTTGCATATTAGAAATAAAGGAAACACGATGAATTAAATAAGACTTATAAATGATTAAATCGCATCTATAAATCTCCAAAATACCAAAGTGGACTACTTTGAGATTAGACCTTATATTTGATTTCAGTTGGCTTAATTTTGTATATTCTCTACAACTGGATAATATAATTGCAAAACAAAAAAGTTACACAGATAGGAGTACTATACACAGGCTCTTTTACGCTATTATGAACTTATAAAGGATGTAATCTAAATTACTTTACAAAAATAGGCTCTTTTTGTTGATAAAAAAATGAAGTTATTTGGGTGGACATTAGTACCTTTATATCTCGATACTTTAATTTGAGTTTTGTGATTTTTCTAAAATCTTGAAGGCAAACTAAAAGTATATAATATAATAAGGCGGAAATATTAAACACAAAATGTATTAAGGAGTGTCTTTATCCAAATTTCTTAATTCCTTTTTGAATGTACATTTATGTGGCACTTCTAATGTATGAGGTTATATTCTACTTTGAGAAAAACACCAAATGATGTTTTGAATATGTCACATCCTGATTTATATTATGCCATTCAGTATCCTAAGAGCTTACAACGGTCAATCAAAACAAAGAAAGTCGGCATCTTTTACGGAATATTCTTGGATACTTTCTTGAGTATCATTTTTAATGTGGCTTTATACCTGAGATCTACTTCTTTCTTACACTGCTTGGTCATTAAATTTATATGACAAACTTCAGTGTCTATTCGAGATTAAAAATGTTGCTATTACACAATGTCTTTTGATGAAACTTATGCTAATTTTATTGCAAGGTCAACAAGATGGAGGTTGGAAATTCTCCAACTCAAATCAGAATGAAATACTTAATTCTAAAATCGTCACGAAAAGCAAGTGTTTGTAGATGACCTCTTGTTTACATTGTTTGTTTTAAAAGAATTACTATAAATACAGTATGTAACAACAAGTGGATTTTTTTTGCACCAAACGTCGATGGTTAATAACAAATTCTGTTTGTGTTAACAAAAGTTCAATAAATTCTCTTTTACATGTATGACAATTATTTGGTATGATTGAAGTGTTTCGTTAATAATCGTGATATTTTACAAAACCACTGCTGTTCCAAAGAAAGTCTACAATGTGATACAAATAAAGAGCACAAAATGATATTCACTCCTTCTTTTTTAATGAATGTTTTATTCACGGTTGTCTTGCTCGTACAGTAAATACAATAATTCTCAGATTAGTTTCAACTAACTGTATTTGGTATATCTAGGACATGAGTACCACTTAACTCTTGCTTCGTAATAAATATATATATGTCAGGAAGTTCAAAATATTTGAAAGACAATTTAGCAATATCATTAAAGCGATAGAATGGAAAAAATGTTTAATAATTTAAAGCATTTTTAAAAACAAAATCTTTTAGGTTTAAAAAAGAGAATAACATTTTGTATAAACATGTTCTAAGCTATTAAAGATGGTAATAAATAGATCAAATAATCAGTAAAATGACTGTGAGATAGAGATTTAACCTAAACGTGCCTTGAAGAAAGGGCTGGGCATATTAGGTATGTAGTTAATGACAGGTTCTGGAGCATGTGCAGTGTCAACATCACCAATGCAGTTCTTTGGGTCGTTGAAATAAAAACAGACTTTGCGAGGTGCCATTCTGTGGCGTCGTTGAAGTTGACAGCAAAGTCCTCTTGATACGTCACACTCGCTACTGGCCAAACACTCATCATCTAAAGAACAACAAATATAGGTTACATTATCTTAAAAAAAGCTTATTCCCCATTAATTATTATTTTGCCATGTGACACTATAAGTACAGGAGTCGTTACAGTTAATAATTAATATTATGCGATCTGATACTCTAAACTTTGGTTATTTCTTCAGATTTATAACGCTCAAATCAGAGGTTCCATTTCTTTCAATGGACACAGCAAATAGCCCCCTGTGGCTTTGCTATAAGAAAAAAACACAAATTTGATTACTGGGTCTTTCAATAACATTTTTTATATTTTGGTCTTTTCTTTCTGTGAAATAAATAAAATAGGTTGATTTGTCTCCTGGTGATCTAGGAGACTACTTTGTTTTATTGATTTATTAAGATATCAGTATTTTTGGGACTAATGTGACTAGTCTTCAAAACAAAACAATTAACAGTTACCCAAGATAAATCACATAACACAGCAAAAATGTCTCTGTTTTTGAAATATCTAAACGTAAAATAAAAAATCATTGTCTTAAGAAAATTGTGTTAGGATATTATTTGATTAAGGCAAGATCCAATTACGAGTAGAAACAGTTTTGAATGTGTTTATTTTCAAACATTACCTCACCTGCTTTTAATTTATTTTCAGGAATGGCATTTCGAATTATTAAAAAAAACATATTATTTAAATTCAAGCAAGTTTTACATTGTAATTTTCTTAGTACTGAAGAATAGTCCCTCAATGAGGCAGGGATAGGTTTACTGACTTATAATGTTAAAATGCAAAATTCGATTCTCCAAAATGAACAGATCACTAATAACCTCTTGTGTAGTTTATCGTTGAAACAAATAGATGAAAATATTGAAAGTACTCAGCTATCGCCATCTGTTGGGAAAGATAAATAAATACATAAATAACTTTTTCTGTTTTTTTTTGTTTTTTTTTAACTATCAAACTCTGATTCTCATCTGACACCACAACACTCGGTCATTTAGATCCGTGTTCTACTCTTGGAGGATAAACCCTCAGTCTCTTTATAATATTGAGAACTGGTATTAATCTTTTATTTTATTTTATTGCTTTTAGGCGTAAAGCTGCACAGGGGAACTTCAGCTGTGTGCCTAACGCAGGGCTCAAACCACAAGTTTTAGTGTTATAAGCTCTCAGCTTATCTCTGAATTACCAGAGTACTGTATTAATATAATTTTATGTAAACTTGAAAATTAGATCAGTATAAATTGTTGTAAACGATATTTTCAAACAGTTGTTTACAAGAGTTAAATTTCGAAATTCAAAATTATATACGTATGTATATACAGATGTGAGCAGTACACCCAGAACTGTGTTTTTGCCTCCCGAACTTTAACCTCACTTCTAGTGTTTCTAATATGTTTGTAAACATATTACATATTTTAGCCAAACATTTGGCTAAAAAGATAAATTAATTATTATTATAATATATATATATATAAAATCATAACTGTATATATATAATCATAACTGTGTGTGTGTGTGTATATATATAATCATAACTATTTTCTGTTATTATATCTATGTAGGGATCATTTTCCTTCTTTTCTTACATAAACTAATCTACTTTTTCTGATTACTCTTATTAACTTTATAATTTCAAAATACCACATACAGCTCATTGCAAGTTTGGAATTGAAGTTTGGTGATTAGATTTTATGTCGGGCCCGGCATGGCCAAGTGTGTTAAGGCGTTCGACTCGTAATCCGAAGGTCGCGGGTTCTAATCCCGGTCGCACTAAACATGCTCGTCCTTTCAGCCTTGGGGGCGTTACAATGTTACAATCAATCCCACTATTCTTTGGTAAAAGAGTAGCCCAGGAGTTGACGGTGGATGGTGATGACTAGCTGCCTTCCCACTAGTCTTACACTACTAAATTAGGGACGGCTAGCACAGATAGCCCTCAAGTAGCTTTCTGCGAAATTCAAAAACAAACATCCATATTGTACTTCAATCAAACATCTAATATGGAACATAATTTTAAAAAATCTATCCTGGTTTTAAAAAATCAAAACTAATGTAATCATTGGATGCTTGGAGGTGATTAGAACAAACCTGTGGTCATCGTAAAACGAAATATTTTATTTTGTTTTAAGACTACTAGTCTTTCCGAATACATAATACAAAAAAGCGGAACACGATCAATCTCTCATGAAGTTTGACAGATACCTAATTGTTTCATTTTAATAATATGTGTGGTAGGTATTTTTATTTATAAAAATCAACAACGCTTTAAGTGTAGATAGACTAAATGGCCTCTTAGGTTCTGGTGTAAATCTCTAGTTTTGAACCCTACTAATTAGAAAAAATAGATAGTCAAAATGATTCGCCGCAATATGAGTTTTCTGTCATACACAGCTGAAAACGTGGAATGTATTCAGAGACGAAGGGGAATACAAATATTCCAGAGCACCTCCAACTGGGAAGAGTTTGCACCCATCTAACTATTTCTTTCAAACTAAATGAACGAAAACAACAACAACAACAAAAAACCCATCGTCGTACGAATTGTAGGCCTTCTATTCACAGGCCGGTACAATAACATAAGCCACACCCGGAACTGTTTAAGAGGGTTAACATAAGGAACAAAGTTTTGAAAGACTAGTCATATATGCGTTTATTATCAACGGGATAGGAAAGCAGATTAAAGTGTGGTGAGAGTTTTGAAACTTCGTACCTAAACTAATCCTAACCAGGAAAATTACATCTTTTTAATCCAATGTCAAAAGAAAAAATGTAAGTAGGCAGAAAGTTTGCTCTTCAGATACCATAATATTGAGAGATTCTGTCATAACAATAAACTAAATACTAACTGACACACTCACTGTATTGTTTCTTCCTGACATCACGGGCGTCTATCTGGCAAGAATGACGCACGAGGGCGTTAACATTTTCTTCACAACGAAACCCTTCCCCACAGTCTGCGTCCTGAGTACAAGGTTTTCCTTCAGTTTGTCCATAAACTGGTAGGCAATTACCAACTGCTAGAACAATATAAGTGATTATAAAAACTTCAAATATAATCACATGTGCATTGTATTATAGAAAAAAATTAATATATAAGATGCTTTATTTCGTTAAAATAGGAACAATTAAGATAAAAAAGAAAACTCTGTTACATAGATACAACTCTACGAAAACGCTTTAATTTTGTCACTGGTGCTTACTTAACTTTAGCAAACAAAATAGCATGTTACATTGAAATATCAGCAGTAAACACCATATACCAATTAGTTACTGTAAAGTTAATACTGTTTGGTTAGTACAGTTGGCATTAAGAAAGTATTACGAAGATAATTTACTTTCTAATGTTGTACTGAGAAACATAAGCTGGTGCCAGTTATATTCTCAGTAAAACAAATGTTATTTTTGCCCCATCCTGTTTATAATTAAAACAAGAAAAAATCCTAAATAACCATGGCATTTAAATTATTTTAGATGGGATTAGAGTAAATTAATCTATGATACTTCTTCCTTTATATTAACTATGATTTGTGCGCCAGAAATACTAAGTGTCTACCTCGACTCGTAATATGAGGGTCGTGAGTTCGAATCCCCGTCACACCAAACATGCTCGTCCTTTCAGCCGTGGTAGCGTTATAATGTGTGAGCAATCCCACTATTTGTTGGTAAAAGAGTAGACCAAGAGTCGGTGGTGGGTGATGATAACTAGCTGCTTTCTCTCTAGTCTTACACTGGCTCAAAACAAACAAACAAGGTCCGCCATGACCAGGTAGATAAGGCACTCGACTTCTAATCTGAGGGTCGTGAGTTCGAATCTCTGTCATACCAAACATGCTCGCCCTTACACTGCTAAATTAGGGACGGCTTGCGCGAAATTCAAAACAAACCATAAACAAAACAAACAAGCAATTTTATTGCTCGTCAAGATCTCATCAGCTTACCCTCAAACTGAAATTCTTTTAAACAACGTCTGAATAAATTAACTTAGAAGATATTGGCTATGCCGAAATACAGTAATTGAAAGTGTTAGACCTCCTGAGTCATGTAATTAGATCTCAAGTCGGTCAAGAGATGACGGAGCTATTAGCTAAAAATGTGTACCTGAAAAAAACTCAGAGCTATTCTATGAGCCGCAATGCACGGCTAAAAAGATATTAAAACATATACAAGAAACACTTTATTCTAGGATGTAACCATAAACACTCTAAATATAAGCAAATTTATTTTTTGGTTTTGATGAAGGAGATTGAAAAGGTCAGAAAAGGTGACATGTACAAGAATATATATTTTTTGCCCAATCGTTATTACGAAGTTATACTAAGTGTTACAAAAGAAAATATATTTCACCTGACTAATATAAGCTAATTTTTCTCCATATTCTTTCAACAGCTTATAGATAATTCAACCTTCATTTCATTTTAACAAAAAAAAAACTTTCTTTATATACTCATATTTTCGTGCACTGGTTATACAACGAACTGTTGTTTTGTTAGGGTTTTTTTCTGTTTTGTAGTAAGTCTTTCGAAACCCATATTGACATCAAATGTGGTCTGCAGCAGCGCCTGGATTTCGTTATGTTTAAATATATTTTAGAAGATACGAAGCAGATTTATTATACTATGATCACAAGGCTGTAATATGTGAGAAAACACCATGTTTTGTTTCTCTTTTAGTTTAGGAAAGTGAATAATTTAGTTCAGTTAAATTTAATTTTTTTCCAAGCATACAGTTCACAACGTTTGGACGCTTGTACAGATATACGATTATAGACAGATCAGTGTAGCGCCCTTATAATTGTTTACTAGTTATACACTTTATTTCTGAATGTAATAATTAGTGTCTTACCAGAGAGTCATTTATTACCTGTAACATATGTCTCTGAGAGGATTAATCGTCCACTAGTTTATTCTTGTTGATCCTAATTCGTTCAAGTATATAGTGGTTAGTTTTCTCTTAGTTTAAAATCAGATCTTCCTTTACTGTGTCTAAAGTAAAGACTGTAAACATTATAGTGTTTATAAACACTATAAACCTCTAGTGTTTTATACAGAATTGAAGTCATTGTATTTTAGTTTATATTTATGTGAATAAACAAATAATTATTACAGTTTTGTTCGGTTTTGTAATCAGTCTATTTTCCTTTGAGCCAGAAATTCAATTTTAAATCCACAAGATGTTTCTGTTTCCTTCCGTTCTTCCCGCTACCATAGTTAGTAATTAAAACGTTATATGTGTGTCTAAGAGATCTATACATCTATATTGACTTGGGAGTTTATCGTATAGATTCTCTTATGTGTGCAATTTTCAAAAATGAGATGCAGAATTAGCAGACGTTATTTGTACAATGTATTTAATGGTGATCATACTTTGTATAGTGTGCTAATAACAAGTATTTATGTTTAAATGTTCTTAAAGCTATAGATTATATCTAATTACATCTTCTTTTAATTATAGAGCTAAAATATTTCTTTTCACTCTCGTTTGTTTGTCAATCTTTCGTACATTACACCAAAAAGTTTTTTGTTTAGTTTTATAGAAAGTATGAATAAGAAAATTTGATAACTTGGGAAGAAAGACCCATTTATTCCTTCAAAGGAAATGGGTTTAATAGTATAACTAAATACAAGTGAAAAGAACTCTTATCCTTAAGATAAACACCAAAAGCATTTATAAATTAGAGCCTTATTCCTAAAGTTTTAATAATTATCAAAAAATAAAGAAAACTTTCACTGTTCATAAATCGTGCAATTCTGTATAATCTAGTTGAGGGTTCAAGTGATAAAATTATTGTCATTGACCTTCTCCACGTGTCTCTGACATGAACCTGACATTTCTGTAATCGTTAAAATTCTCTTTTTTTTTTTTTTAAACAGCGAGTGAGACTTCTCTATTTGTTCTCTAAACACAGGTTAAATGTCACCCACGTTCGCATTTCACCCAGTATTGATCTAGAATCATCGAATTTATCACGACTGTGTTTTTTCTTTCTTTGATTAACTATACTGCTTGAAGTTAGATTAATCCTTATAATCATTGAGAGACCATGGTCAGAGAGTAACGCTTTCTTTGCCAGACCATTATTCGAATGCTGTACTCATCCGAGATCTATTAATCATCAGTGTTTCGCGCTAGGTGTAATAACGATTCTCTGTCTAAAATGGTAATAAATCTATCAAACAAAAAGACAAATTACCTTCAAGCAATTTGTCACAATAACATAAAGTATTTAATTTTAGAAAATGGAGGTTTAAGAGTAAAAAAATTGACCTATTAACCTGTCCTCTTAGCAATCTATCTAATCAACTGTAGGGCTAGAAACGAAACAGCAAGCAACTGCTTGCTATAACTACTAGTATAAAATACACAGAATATTAGTTATAACTGAATGATTGTCGGTCATGCGGCAAATGCCGATTAGTTTTCTACTGAAAAATAAATCAAAAAAGTGTTTTATGATATGAATATGTTTTATAAAAGTTAATTATAGTTTAGTAACAATATATATATAACGAATCTTTATCCTTTTCTAGTATTTCACGAAAACAACATTATATTTGATCATCTCTTGCAATTGGTTCTTTATGTTATGGTTCTTAATTATGTTATGTTTAAATTCGCTTCTTAGTGAAGCGTTATAAATTGAGCCGTCCCAAAAGTTAGGTTTTCAATAAATATTTCTACACAGTTAAATGCTGACATTGCAATTTATTATTGGGCATAGCAAAGGCAAATAATTTGATGGAGAAGGACAAATGCATGAAGGTGTAGCACAGTTCAAAAGTGTTAGCATAATAGGATATTTTACCTTTTTTTCCAATTTTAGGGGGCTAATTCTTCTATGTCATTAGAGTTTTTTTGTTTGTTTTCGGAATTTCGCACAAAGCTACTCGAGGGCTATCTGTGCTAGCCGTCCCTAATTTAGTAGTGTAAGACTAGAGGGAAGGCAGCTAGTCATCATCACCCACTGCCAACTCTTGGGCTACTCTTTTACCAACGAATAGCGGGATTGATTGTCACATTATAACGCCTCCACGGCTGAAAGGGCGAGCATGTTTGGCGCGACGCGGGCGCGAACCCGCGACCCTCGGATTACGAGTCGCACGCCTTACGCGCTTGGCCATGCCAGGCCCGTGCTATTAGAGAATGTAAATGTTAACATTATGGTAGTGCTTCACTGATCCCTGTTGACAACTAAATGAACCAGTACGAGAATACTTATCATTCTTTAGAATTCTCATGTACTTCTGCCAAGGTCAAAAGAGTTCTGCTTGAATGAATATACTAATCAAATATAGGGTCTGAAATAACTCTCACTATACCCATGCAATGTCTTAACTATATAGAAAGAAGCTATTCTATGGTACTGGTATATGCTAGAAGAAATCGATTTAATAGCATTCCACAAAAAATATAAACCTTAATTAAAATAATGAATATGTTAAGTTTTTTTAAACATGTCAGCGTATAGAATTTGTCAGTTGAGCAAAGAGTTTACTAAAAGCTTTACATGATCGTGATTGGACTTTTCAACAAATTGCTGCAAACTTGAAATTTTCCCCAAACACTGTCAAGATCATGAGACAGAGACAGGTAAATTTGAACATATGAAAGAAGAGGCAGGACACCTAAACTCAATGATACTGACGTTACGTATCTTCGTTTATGCAACTCTCGGTACAAAAGGAAGACTGCCACTGATCTGAAGCATGAGGTAAACAACCATGTAATAAATGACAGAAAACTGTCATAATCTATAGTATCAAGAAGACTCGATGAGAATGGGATATTTAGTCGGGCAGCGTTTGAAAAGCATTTACCTTGATCTCCAAATATTGTCAAGAGACTAACATTTGCCAAACAGTACAAAAACTGGACTGATGATGATTAGAAGAGGGTGTTATGGACGGATGAGTCCAGTTTTACATATTTGGTTTAAAGCGTAGGAGGAAGAAAGGTCAAAGATATTTACCTCAGTGCATAGGATCTACTATGATGCATGGGGGAGACAATGTAATTGTTTGAAGGTATTTTCCTGTTTACGCGACAAAAGATATTTGGAAAATAGATGAAAGAGTGAACAAGCGCAAGTACCACCAGATACTTATCCATCGTGGTATATCTAATGGTTTGCGTATTGTTTGTAAAGGATCTTAATACTAAAAAAATTATGACCCCAAACACTAATTTAATCTATACAGAAATTACTTAACCAAGAAAGAAGCTGATAGTGTGATTCAAATAATGCAATGGCCCCAACAGAGCCCCGATATCAGCAGAATTAAGCAGATCTGGGATCTGATGGATCAAAAACTTGAAAAAATCAAAACTTACTTCCAAAGAAACTTTATGAGAGTGTAATTAAGACATCTGGAGTAAATTCCTGAAGAACATTTTGATTGAATATGTTGAAACAATGCCTGATAACAAGAACTTCCACTGAGTTTCTGTTGTACTAAATATGAAAATTAATAAAATTTTGATGTTTCACGTGTGATTCCACTCATACATGGAATTGCTTTGTATCTTTAGCGGAGCATTACGTAGTTGAAAGTTTAATTGAATTGAAGAGTGAAGTGAAAAGCAGATGGATGATTTCCAAGCATAATGTGTATCACTCTAATAGTACTTCGTACTTTTGTAGCTGACTACATTTTATTCGGTTTTTATTTTATCTCTATACGCACATGGATCTTCTGAGGTAAAATGAAGCAACAGGAAACCAATGTAATTATAAAATACTTTTTGGTAAGTGGCACGTCTTGTCAGACCCCAACTCGAATCTAATTAGGAGTTACAGAACTTCGATAAATGACAAGGTTAGTGAGCTTTTATCCCTTGTTAACGTCTTTAGATTAAGTTCTAGTCTTTAATGCTTACAGTTTCTAACTGAGTTTTCTCAAAGGAGATTGTCCACATTTTTTCTTATTGGTGCTTCGTTATGGCTTTGCCACGTCTTAAGCAGGTTATTCTCTCGGAAAGCAACATATCGAAAGTCGGTTTATCAGCTTTACTCAGTATTTCAGAGAAACAGACAGGTTCTTAGGAGCTTAAAAACTGTGACATGTAGAGGCCACCAATTTGTATAAATAAAGTTTTGAACGGAACATAACTGAAGAGAAGACACATGTTTCCATGTTATGTTCATTTCAATTGTATTTTCTTTGTAATTGAAAGGTACAAAACTGCTTATTAAAAACTAGTTGTATAAGAGCTGAGATCGTATATCTACTTATCTATACTAAGGCTTTCTCGTTAAATCACGTGCTTTTGCAAGAAAAAAATGTAAATTAAATTACTCGAGTATATCACGAGTTATATCTTTGTTGCACGCATTGCTTTATAATTGTAGAGTAACTAAATTACATACAACTGTTCTTTTTATCCGTTACTCCTACGTTATGTAATAAATAACTATATATTCGCATCTATTTTACAGTTAAAATGGCAGATAAGAAATGATAATTACCTTGCACCAAGTGACTAAATATTAGCATTTCATTTATCGAGATCCACTTCATATTCTGTTCTTTTTTTACAAAAACTTTGATCGTTGAATATAAGATGTACTGAGATATTAGTTAACTTCTTAAAATGAGAGGCATATATCGTGTAGGACCTGTGTATGGTCAAACGTACAATCAAAATCTCGTCAACTGAAGAACTGAATATTTCATTTCTTCCGAATGTTAGGAATAAAATCGTTACTTTAGTCACGCGCTTCTTAGTCACTATTTAATTTATGATTAAGAAGAAAATTACCAAACTACAAAATCCACAAGTTAGGTTAAGCCATGTCCTTAAAATAGACTCTAGTTTAAAAAATGACCTTCAACTTTCAAGAGAAACAATATTTATTGAATACCTTATTAATGGTGTGTGAACTCACTTGCCGAGCTGCAACCAGGCATATACTGGATTAATCACTGGAAAGCTTTACAATCGGTTTGTTTGGAATTTCGCACAAAGCTGCACGAGGGCTATCTCTATAGCTGTCCCTAATTTAGCAGTGTAAGACTCGACGGAAGGCAGCTAGTCATCACTACTCATCTTCAACTCTTGGGTTACTCTTTTACAAACGAATAGTGGGACTGATTGTCACATTTCGTTATCTCCTTCCCAACTAAAAACAAAATAAATATTCAGCCTTTACCATTCATGGTATCATGACAAGGCAGACAGACGAATCAATCGGAAGATAAACACAGGTAGACAGAAAATTAAAAATGTCAACTGATAGACAGGGATGCAAAGGAGTGAAAAGAAAGTTTCGGCCCAGCACGGCCAGGTGGTTAAGGTATTCGACTCCCAGTCTGAGAGTCGCAGGTTTGAATCCCTATCACACCAAACATGTTCGCCCTTTCAGCCGTAGGAACGTTATAATGTGACAGTCAATTCAACTATTCCTTGGTTAAAGAGTAGCTTAAGAGTTGGCGGTGGGTGGTGATGACTAGCTGCCTTCCCTCTAGTCTCACACTGCTAAATTAGGGACGGCTATCACAGATAGACTTGGTGCAGCTTTGCTAGAAATTAAGAAACAACAACAAAGAAACAAAAAAGGTTACAAACAGACTAAATATGTGCACACTTACCACCATCTACATCTACACACACGGATCCTGGACAGCACTGCTCACTATGTAGACATCTCTTACCAAAACATTGTTCTTGTTCTTTCACGGCTGCTTCGGCTTGATCATTAGAAAGCAACGTCTCCAGAATTTGTTCTCCACTTTTCTTTTTTTCATCCTAAAATGATGAACAAATAGATTACTTTTAACTGGTTCTACGAAATATAAAGGAATTTTCTGTTCAGCTAGACTTTCATAATTTAATGTAATCTGCTTGACAAGAATAAAAGGGAAACGTTTAGCATATAGACAAGCAGTTTATTAGTGCTACTCTTAAATCTATAGATATTTATTTTATACAAAACGAAATGATAAAAAATAGACCACAATACTCTGCATCACATCAAAACCAGTTTATCAGTATTATACTGAGAATTAGGTAGTTTGTTGAGAGAAGGTTATTAACCACAATATTATATGATCCCTTAACGCAATATTGTGTGAACGTTGAAATTCCAGATGTAAGCAAAGTGTTTATTATAGAAACAAAATTAACTGCAGTTTCTTTTATTCACATTCCTTTAATTTCTCCTTTACGGTTCGATATTAGAGGTGTGTAAAAATATCATTTCAGATCCATCTTTTGTTTTCCACATCTTTTGTGTGATAGCAGAATTCAACAGTCTGACGGGACGATGATTGGTAAGAAATTACGTGAATTCCTATTTATATTTGTCGCATTGAACCAATTAAGAGGAGCATAGGGAAAAACACCTGTAGACAAGTTGTTTATAATAGTTTTAGACCTGTTGAATTTCTAACATTTTTCTGGTTTTCAGCATTTAAATCATAACTTTTTAAAGTGGTAATATCAATATTTCCTCTTTTACATTTTACAATTGGTGTCACATGTTGTTATCAATAACTGGCTGAACCAATTTCAATGAAACTGGGTCTGCTTAAAAATCCTTGTTTAAGTTGATTAGCAATTGGACGAACAATTCAGGTATGACAGCAATTTAACCTTTAACGCTTTAATGTTACGTATGCTATGTCTCAAAATAGTGGAAGGGGATAGACCATGTCTTTATTTAGATAACTATATAAGTTCAGAATTGTGGGGTACCTTTACTAATTATTAATATATAACTTTCAGACTTTATCATTAATATATCAACTTCTACTCTTCAGTCGAATTATCATTATTGATACTCCACTTTCTGTGTTACAATGGAAGTGATATTATTAACATGATAACTACCACGCTTCATTTGAAGTACATTTTACAATACATCACACATATACTGCATTTGTAAAGCCTTATTAGTGTACTCATTCATTTTGTATTGTATTTAATATATTATTACAGCTAACAGTTAACATACAAGTTAAGGATTTTTTTTAAATGTTACAATAATAGAAATTATATTATGACTAAAGATCAAAACAAAAACGATAAATAAAATTTACAATCATAACAGTAGTAAGACGACGGCAAAAACGTATTTTGAGGTTATTTCAAGAGAAAGGTGGCGGTGTTTGCACTATTCCTTTATCAATATTAATTTGTTTGTAAGTGTTGCGACAGTAATTACTCGCAATCGGAAATTTTTCGTAGATTTCTAGTTAAATAAATTCTTGTTATAGTCGCGTTAATCGTTCCAGATATGGTAATCAATTTCCGGTCCTTGAGAAAATACGTTCTGTTTGCACATGTTATAGTTCCTTCTGAAACAACATGAAGCTGTTATTTCTACAACGCTACTGAAGAAAACTTTATAGATATCGACGACCTACGCATAATTATAGAGAAGCAGACCAACGGAAACCTTGTGGAATGGATTTCTACTGGCGCGGTAGTGGTGCACTGGATAAACAGTCATTACATGTCTGGATTTTCTGTTATAAAAAGTCCGGAAATTAAAATTTGCTTGAAAATTAAGATGCATCGAGAAAAAATAAAATATGAGAACGATAAACATTAGTTTGACGAACATTTATTTTTTACCATTAGAAGCAGATTTACACTGAGTGATCACCGAGAATATAACTTTCTCCACTTAACTGAGAACGTTTCTAAAACTCTGAATACAAATATATAACATTTTGGTTATAAACTTACTAAAAAGAAATGTTAATAGTGTTGGGAGGTGAAAAAAAGTCGTCACTTACACAGCATAGTTATTTTTTGTAATTGACAAGCATTGTGGTGATTATTAAAAATAAAGAACATCGAATTATAAAAAGTTAAAAAATCAGAACTTGGAAAAATTGTTCGAAAAGCTGAAACTTTAGCAGTAAATTTTACTTTGTTATAGCTTTAAAATTCGTGACTTTGTAAATAATGACCAACATTCTTCAGTAATCACTTATTATGTTGTAAACCAGCTCGTTTTCTTGTTCTCATCACACATCAACATTTATATTCTTGTAAGCGATTGCTTGAAGCTGTTCAATTTACCATTTCTTTGTTTATTTCTAGTTTTATTCTGAGTTTACGAAAAGTAAACAACGAATACACATAAGTATGATTAATCGCTACAAACTAAAAAAAGTAGTTTTGGTATAAAGGGCTATAGTTAGTTTATACAGTTTGATCAGTATTACTCTTGGGTGTTTCTTTCTTTAGTCATACTAATATTTTAAATGGTGAAGCTTCCAAGGAAAAATCATGAAAAAGCCTCATAGAAAAAGTTTTGTCTGTATAAGAATCCACTGAATATCTAGTATACAATTTTGAATATTAACCCAGAAACGTTTTATATACATATGAATATACTTCTCTCAAAATAGAACATTAGTAAGATATTTTGTTTTAATTTAATATTAAAAACATATTAAATACATGACTCAAATACGAATGAAATTAATATATCTAATAATAGTAAAAGCAGTATTTGTTTGTAAGGTCTTACATAGCTGTATGATATTTACGATTTCTTAAGTAAGGAACTTAAGTTGAAAATGTTATCATTTAAGTGTCATAAGTGACATTGGTGTGATTAATTTAATAAATACTTGAAATTGAAACTTAAATATCTTTCAAATCTAGAATTATCTAATCTCTTTCAGACATTTTCTTCATTTATATTTAATCTAAGATGTCTGAAATTTGCGACATAGGTAAAAAGAAATGTATTTAGTTCTTAAGATACTTTAATGAGTTAATCTTATAATCTATGCATTCTTTTCCTTTCGCTTAATTAGCCCAGACTAAAAAAACATGTTGATATTAACTTGAAATTCCTACACACTATAATAAGCATTAATAAATACAAATAAAAACTTGCAACTTTACAAGTTTCGATTGGTACCAACTAATCATCATCAGAATATTGTGGTATATCTTCTTGATTGATGGAGATAATATAATGGTGAATTACCTCGACTGATGGAGACAATATAGTTGTGTATTATTTTGTGCATTATCTTTACTGACGTAGCCAAGACACATATTTTTGATTTAATATTGTATGTTTTTCAATTTATGTTTGTTCATTCTCAAAACAATATTGATATGCAGATTTTAAAATAAGTTCTGCTTAAAGTTTATCTTATAAATACTAACACATTGATTCTCTCTAGGTTCGTACGTGTCATTTACTAGTACAGCGGTATGTTTCCGGACTCCCACCGCTACAAACCAAGTTTCGATACCCACAGGTGAGCGGAGTACAGATAGGCCATTGTATACTTTGTGTTTAATAGTATATATTCATTGATTTTATTTAATATTTCACAGTGTTTTCCAGTAAAAACCATTGTCGGTTTTATTTTAAGATGTTTTAAAAGTTGTCGCATTTAACAGGTTTCGTAAAACAATTTAAATCTGAATAAGTATCTTTATAGACTATTATTTTTATCAACTAAAAATTTGGAATACTACGAATAGTTTATATTTTCTTAAATTCTCTCCTGTAACTGTTCATTAGGATTTTTGGTTAATCAATTTCCTTTCTGTTTTCAACCAATTGAAACACTACGTTCAACATGTTAGTAAGGTTTGAAGTCGAACTTATTAACTGGTTTTATGTTAATTAAAAATTGAAATGTAACTATGATTTTGTTGATAGAAACATCAAAAATTTTAAACAAATACGCCTGCATTACTTAAAATATAAATAAACCATATTTTATTTATAAAATCCTACAAAGTGAACAAACTTTGAGAATCAACGACAAAACTTTATAAACACGATATCACAACTAAGCGAACGTAATTTTACTGAGTGAGGAAAGACAGGTTCATAGTTCTTCTTATTTCTTGTGAAAACACTATGAATCAAGTTCTTTTTTGTCAACGTAAAATAATTTATATGAATGGAATAACAATACTAAACGTATATTTTGGAGAACCAAAAACGAGAGAGCAGATGTCCGCTTCTACAAACCTAGATATTCGTGAAGGGTTCTTTCTGATCAATCATTAACGTCACCTGCACATCGGACTGAAATAGACAAATCAATAAAAACTGAAAACTACAACACAGTGGAGAGAGATTCGAGGAGTACTGAAGCACAAAAGAAAAATCTTTCAGTTCTTGCACTAATTTGATATATCTTTCAACTGTGCGTTGTTGAACAACTTTAAAGATAGGATATGGAAACCAGATAAGGCAGAAAATGAGAACATGAAACGTGCTCTTAGCCATCAGTATGTTAATAATTTCCTATATTTAACACAGAACAATACCATTTTTGAAGAAAAGTTTCAAACGTCACAAATCCGTTTTTTAAAGAGTTTGGTAAAATTTTGTCAAACTACTAGAAATAAAAAGAAACATTGCTTTTTAGGAAGAGACTCGAATAATAAGAATTGGAAAATTAGTTTAATGATGTAATGATGTTGGCATGAAATAAAATTAAAATTACTGCAATAACGTGAAGAAATTAGAGTGAGTTTCATTTTGCAAAGACTAAAAATTACCATTTACGTTGCTCTTAGTGTCGTTAATCAAAGGCCGTTTTACACTCAAATATTGAAATATCTAATGTTCTTTGTTCTTTCGACAATTCACTAAACTTGAAAGTATGTACAGTGTATGTTTCTAAACATCAGGTCATTTATGAAATCACTGCATTGTCATTTTTTACGTCCAGACACTGCAGTTCAAGTATATTTATATTTGTTGTTTAGAGACCACGATTTTGAAGATGTATATCATCCTTGTTGTCCAGACACTACAAGTAAACATATTTATATTACCCTTTTATTCAGACGCATCGAATAAATACAATTATGTTATCCTTGTCATTCTGACATTATGACTGAATATTTTTAAGGCATATTATGCCGGTATGTTAACGTAAACTGTAAAACTTTGCACTGGTGATGGTAATATGTTTGCGAAAACTAGTTGGTTGTAACTTTGTGACGAATTAACTATTATATATCTACACTACATGGCCAAGAGTATGTAGACACCCCTTCTAATTAGTGGGTTCGACTATTTCACTCACACCCATTGCTAACAGTTGCATAAAATCAAACATACAGCCATGAATTCTCCATAGCCAAATATTGGAAGTAGAATGTGTCGTACTGAAGAGCTCAGTGACTTTCAACAGGATACTGTCATAGGCTGTCACCTTTCCAACAAGTCAGTTAGTCAAATTTTAGCCCCGCTAGAGCTGCCCCGGTCAACTGTAAATGCTGGTATTGTAAAGTGAAAACGTTTAAGAGCAACAATAGCTCAAACACGAAGCGGTAGACCACACAAGCTCACAGAACGGAACCGTTGAATGCTGAAGCGCGTAACGCGTAAAAATCGTCTGTCCACAGTTGTAACACTCACTACTGAGTTCTAAAGTGACTCTGGTAGCAATGTAAGCACAAGAACTGTTTGTCGTGAGCTTTATGGAATGGGTTTCCACGGCCGGGCAGCTACACACAAGCCTAAGATCACCATACGCAATGCCAAGCGTTGGCTGAAGTGATGTAAAGCACACCTCAATTGGACTCTGGAGCAGTGGAAACACGTTCTCTGGAGTGATAAATCACACTTCACTATCTGGCAGCCTGACAGATGAATCTGGGTTTGGCGAATACCAAGAGAACACTACCTTCCTGAATGCCAACTGTAGAGTTTTGTGGAGGAGGAATAATGGTTTTGGTCTGTTTTTCATGGTTTGGGCTAGGCTCTTTAGTTCCAGTGAAAAGAAATTTTAATGCTACAACATACAATGACATTCTAGAGAATTGTGTGCTTCCAACTTTGTGGCAACAGCTTGGAGAAGGTGTTTTTTTTTAGCATGACAATGCCCCCGTGCACAAAGCGAGGCCCATAAAGACATGGTTTGCCCCGAGGTTGATGTGGAAGAATTTGTCTGGCCTGCACAGAACCCTGACCTCAACCCCATATCGAGCACCTTTAGGATGAATTGGAATGCCGATTGCGAGCCAGGCCTTTTCGCCCGACATCAGTGCCCAACCTCACTAATGCTCGTGTGGCTAAGTAGAAGCGAATCTCCGGAGTCATGTTTCAAAATCTAGTGAAAAACCTTTCCACAAGAGTAGAGACTGTTATGGCAGCAAGTGGGAGACCAACTCTATATCAATATCCATGATTTTGGAATTAGATGCTCAACAAGCACATATGGGTGTGATGGTCAGGTGTCCACATACTTTTGGCCATGTAGTGTATTTTAATATCGATATTTGTTTAAGTTGAATTGAATTTATATTTAAATATGTACGCAACTATATGGTAAAATCGCTATTGCGAAATACTCGCCTATTTATTAGAGTTGTAAAAGAGTGTAAGAATCAATAATATATATACAATAACAAGTGACAACAAAACCTTTCATCAACACCAAGGTTCTTCAGATAACGTTTGCCCTAACTATGCCAGTTAGTAATTTTACAACATACCTTTTGATATAAAAGGTTTAAGTGAAAAAAATTCAAAGCACAATCATACACATCGAATCTCTGTTTAATATTAAAACTATGCAACGAAAGGAATGTTATATCCTTAGAGATTTAATAATAAGCAATCTGTTGTTTTTACTTCAGCCAACAAGAATCACGAAGATAAAGCGGGTATTTAATGCTAGTAATAAGAATAATCATAATTGCTTAAACTTTAACATATTAACGCAAAAAAAGTAAGAATGCTACATAATGTTTTCTGTTCTTTCACTCTTAAATCCCATGGTTTTATTATACCTATATGAAGCATAATTCATTCGTATTGAATTTAATTATTAAAACATTTAAGACACAATCAAAATAGCTTAACTGTTCGTCATTATAATAGTTCTTATACTTGTAACAGCCGTTTTGCTGATTTAAGCTTATTAGGTTTTCTTTTGATCATTACTAGATACGATTTTTTAATTAGTAATATTTTTAATAGTTTTAATACACAGTCAGTACATATTCAATAAATATGCCTGAAGCCAATCGTATTTAACCACAAACCTCAGAAAAGTATTGTTGCTACCGATGCTACTTTTTCATTGTATCTGTTAAAACGTCAATCAGCTTACAAATGAAACTCATAAAACACACAAAATCCGGGCCTGATGTCTTATCCCGAACCATGTATAATAAAGATAGATAGCTGTCCATTCTGAATTGCATTGTACAGAATTTTATACATGTCAAGCCATGTCAGCAAGTGTTCCATCGGACTCAAGATATCGTTTTACCACACTTCCAGCATAATTCATGCTTGAAATCACTATATAACTGTTAGATTAATTCTTGCCTAGCATATTTTGTGCCTGAGGAAATGACACGATGGATAAGAATATACCTGTGACTGTCTACCGTCAGAATGCTACCAATTTTGCATAGATTTTTAATAGCACTAGCTGAAATGCAGTTTTGATTTGTATCGGTATCTCAACATGTTTCACTTCAAATGTATCAACCCTTGAAACACTACAAATACTCCACGAAAATATTGAAAATAGTAAAAAATTCAAGGAACGTTCCCCTATAAGTCTTCATGATAGTATAATCCACTATTTTCTTAAAATGAAACAACCCTCAAAGAATGCACCTAAATGATAATGACTGCAAGAAAGAATTTATCTACATCAAAACATTCTTCAATAATGAAGATAAATGCCACCAAGTACGATAAAGGCCTAACCATGGCCTTATCCCTGTCACCAACACGCAGTAATCTCCAGAAGTAACATGTCGAAATTAACTTCTTCAGAATATTCGCTCTAAGTTCTACAATTTGGCTGAAATATTGACGATACATTCGTAATATGGCAAAATACACATTACAGAAAAAATTTCAATATTTCATAAACCATATGAGCAGAAAACTATCAATGATAAAACTCACCAAGGAAATAGAAAAAGACAGCAACCATTCCTAGACGAAATAGTTACCAAGACATATGTAACATATTTGGGTAAATATTTCAGCTACAAATCAAAACACACCAACAATGTAAAAACAGGTTATCTAGTCTCTAGAATTAACAAAATTTGTATCATAGAATATGCAAAAAAGGAATTAGAATAACACATCACTACAAACCTCCTTGACAGTGGATATTCTAAATATGTGATAAAAATAAGACAAAGATGAACTATAAGAATAAATCGGAAGAAAATTACAAAAACACAGCCATATTATTCCTTGTCCAAAGTCTACATGCGAATATAAAAAATAAGTGAACACTGTAAAGTAAACATGTACTCAGAAAACAAAAAATCAGTAAGGTTGTTATTAGTATACATCACCTAAAAATCCCGATGGTAGGCAAAAACGAACAAACAAAAACAAAATACATTTATGTATTCCATTGTGTTTATGAACTGAAATCAACGGGAGAAGTATAAAAAAAAGCTAAAATTCAGAAGCATACATCACATAAAATATAGCCTACCACACTAAGGGAAACAAAAATAAAACAAAAGATATGAATTTTACACGAGAAAAAGACGATAAAAGAAGCCTTCCACATCCATGGAACTGATAATACCCTTAGTATAGAAGTAAGGAAAACTTGGCTACTAGTCTTGAAAGTATTCAAATACTTTGTTGATTCAGATCTAAACAGAGGAGTCCCTAGCTAACTAAACGGTCCACCAGCACTTCAAGAATATCAGTGATCAAATCGCGATCTTTATCATTACGAAATCCAGTGCTTCCAAGAACTCCCCTGAAGACGCCAGCAGGTTAGCAGCCACAACAAGAAATAAACTTGTTAAAAGTAAATATGTAATGTTAAAAATTTCTTCAATCAATCAATAATTAGATTTTGGTGATCGTATAAGCTATTAATCACGACTAATGTTTAAAATCAAACACAAAAAAGTATATTTCTTCGTTGTCTTTGGAACCACCTTATGAAAGTAGTAGATTTGAAAGTATAAATCTATATATTTTGGTTAATACTATGACAACAATTAATAATTGGTTTACATTATCATTTTGGTTTAAAGTTTATTTTTAAAAGTAAATTCAACAGAACACAATAAAATTATAGTTATAGGCTGGAATGGCCTGCTGGTTATCATTCAAGGTTTGAGATCATAAGATTTACGTTTGATCCGCAATGTGCCCCTGAAAAGTCTGCGCTTTCAACTGTGTAACGTTATTTATGACAGTAATTTCTACTATTCAATTAAAAATAGCCGTATGTAATAGACCATAGTTCATGCTGACTAGTTGCCATCCCCCTAGCCATCAGTCCTAAATTAAGAATGAGTATGTTCGTGGACCCATGGCATGGCTATATGGTTAGGGTGCTCGACTCACAATACGTGGTTCACAGGTTCGAATCCTCATAATCATACATACCGACCTATTCATTCGTGGGAGCGTTATAATGTAACGATCTTCGGTAAATAATTGGTGACGGGTGGTATTGACTAACTGCCTTCCATCCAGTTTATCGCTATTAAATTAGGGACAGCGTAGTTTTGCTCTTGTACTGTTTATGTCGAAAATTTTAATATTGTTTATATATATTTTTGTCAGAAAAAATATGTTACAGTTTTTCAAGTCTAAAAAGAAATCTCAGAAAGTTACTTTTATTCATCTCCTATAAAACAGATAGGCTTTATAATATAGGAACTACCACACTGTTACCTATTTATAGTGGTTAAGCCTCTTTCTTTCTGATATAATATATAATTAACTGTTATTATTTTGGGATGGCTTTAAAAAACTAAGCTGACACCTGTACTCATAACCTTAATTTGAAAAATCTCTCAGAAAGAACGTTCTTACCAAATTTCAAAATCTGTTAGACTTTTCATGCTCTACATTGATAAGATTCGCGGAGTCTTAACTAAAGCTACGTAAGAATTTCACAACCAGCGAAAGTTATCTCTAAACAAATAATTTCTAGACTTCCTAACTAAGGAAATATCTCCTAGAACATATAATTTCTAATGTTCATAACTACGAAAAACACTCTATAAACACACTATTTATAATATTAAGAAAACAGAGTACTCCTAACTTAGAACTCTCTAAATATACTGACTTTAATCTTTATAAATAACGAAGCTTTCTCCAAATATGTCACTCTCATACCAAACGTACTTCTAATCTTAAAACCCGAGGAAAGACCTCTATGAACGTATCACTATCTTTAATCTTAATAACTGTAGGAAAGCTGTTTCTAGATACGAAATCCTGATAATGACGGGAGGTATATCTCTAACAGTTATATTCAGTCCTACGAACTGTATGAAAGGACTCCGTAAGCATATACTATTTATAATCTTTATGGCCTAGGAAAGGTTCCTATAAATATTATTTATGACAAAGGGAAGCTCTCCCAAAACATATGTAACCTCGATGTCTAAGAAAAGCTTTCTCCATGTATACTATATGAAAACTTAGTACTACGAGGAAGGTGTTTCTAAGACGGAAAATCTCTCTCCAAACATTCTCGTTTTAATCTTCATAAACAAGGAAATCTCTCGTTAGACGTACTGTTTCTGATGTTCACAACCAAGATAATATCCTAGTAAACATACTATTTCTAATATGTACAACTAAGAAAATCTATCTCAAAACACAGTATTTCTAATTTTCCTAATTACGGAAGAGCTGTTTCTCAATAGATTATTTTTACTCTTTAAATCGAAAGAAATCTGTCTTTAAAAATACTATTTCTTATCGTAGTAGCTAAGGAAAGAAGCCTCTAAATACAACTATTTCCATTTTTATAAACTGCGATAGCGCAGTTTTAAACATACAAGTTCACAAAGTTTCTATTTTACTTACTAATAATTACGTCCCCCCGATACAGCGGTAAGTCTACGGATTTACAACGTTAAAATCAGTGAGTTCGATTCCCCTCGGTGGATTCAGTAAATAGCCTTTTGTGGCTTTGCTATAAAAACGTTTTACACACACTAATAATCACTTTTTCTAATAAGATCCATTAAGAATACTGTTCTATACATTCCTAATTCTAGAGGTCTGTTTTAAAATGTACTGTTATAAGATTCATAAAAATGAAAATAACCCTGGCATAGAGTACAGTTTTCCAAATTATCAGAAGAGCCCTTCTGGAAAGTACACCGTAAATTTTATTTCAGAAAAAAACTCTAACGACAAAACTGGCACCAACCATACTAGTTTCAGAATATTTCTGTTATAATCTAAGTAAAACGTTTTTTCTAAATTTACTTTTACTGATCTTCGTGATTACTGAAAAACGGTCATAAAATTTACTTTTGTTGACTTTCACAATTTCTGTAGAGATGTAAACAAACTTTAAGTTAAATGAAATTGGGTGTTTTCAAATAATTTGAGATTTTTTTATAAAATTATCTGTTGACAATCGTCGAAACTTCTGAAGAGATGTAAAATAAAGTTTCCATTCAAGTGTTAAATGTCTTAGAAAAGTACTCAAAATAAGCTGTTACAAATCGTCTCACCCTTTATTCCAAGCCTGAATAATCTACTCCCGCTAACTTAGATAACTTTACTTGAATTCCCTCATAAGATACATTATCACTAGCGCTTAAAAGTTCACTACATCAACTCACTGAGTTTGGAAATGTTCTTGAAACATTATACTAACCTTCGTAACTTCGGAAGAGCTCCATTGAGAAGGGAAAGACAACGAAGGCCAACCTCCACCGGCTCCCCAAGCCTCAACAACGGCCGAAGAAGCAATGATCAGCGTCGTTCCAAGAAGGGATAGCGTCAAGGCGTGCATTTTGTAAACGTTGCTGTTTCGTTTTGTACGAAATCTGAAATGCTCTCTTCAAGTATCGATTGTATTCTGTACGTGTCTAACGCTAAGTTTTATAGAAAGGTACAAGTTATATATAAAGCAAGGTTTCTGGCGCTTGCGCTTTTCGTTAACAATTCAAAAGTTCGATACCTGTGCTCGAACAAATCAGGTTTTTCTATGTAATATAGTGCAGAGAACAGCTCGCTGATGATTGGAACAGAGCCTTATAATGACGTCGTTTGACATTACAAGCCATGGAAAAGTGATGCAATGTTATAAGGAAAAGATCGCCATACCACGTTCTTGTTTGCACATGTTTATAGAGATGTGGTATTTGAAGCAATAAAATGATAAAAATGAAGATTAAAATGTTGTATTTTTGTTGAGATACGTTCATATAATGATCAAAGCCACTCAATAAAATACTGATTTATTAAATATAATCATTCTGTGTTAAAGTATTACATTTAAAATAAAGATACAACCTCTGTAAAATCTAAGTATGGCTTAACATACAGTATGTCAATAAATTTGAAATTCAAAAAAAAGCTGAGTTAGTGGTCTAGTTAATAGGAATTTTCTTCTAATAATGACGAGTTTTGATAAAGTAAATTTTAGAGAATCCATAAAAATAACATTAAAAACACCTATAAATATCTGTGTGAGATGACTAACCCAATCGTTGCTTATCAGTTTCCCTTAATATTCCCAGGGTTCACAGGATGAACGATATTTCTAGCAGCTTTGTTATGGTTAGTCAAACACAAAGGTTGAGCATGTTATATTAAAACAAATTTACTTCTCATTGCGTTGTTACAGTCCTCTATGTATATTTGGTGGCCGTGCATCTTGATAGTAACTCTGTCATGTTCAAAGCACACCTCTCCTCCCTGCTCAATCCAGCTTGCGTACGAGGACGACAGTTTCTCAGCACCAGTTTCAACACTTCATTCGCAACAAAATCCACAGATGCTGCATCTGAAAATTTGACTGCATGTCTTACCAATACTGAATACTGTAAATACCCGTTTCTTTCCCCAACTGCCAGATGTACGCTACAGTTGAATGAAAGATACGAAAAAAGATATCCTGGGGAGCCAATGCTCTATTGTACTCATTTTCAGACGAATATATTTTTGATAATACTGTGTACTGTTGCCTAAGATATGTAAAATTCTCTTCGCACTGATCTTTATGTTTTTGAATTCTCACCTTGTACTATATGCTACATTTTTATGCCAACAGCTGGAATACGACTTTTTGCAGGTCTCTTTCTGAATGCTCCCGTACCCAAATTGATCCATATTCATTTTTTTTAATGCCATTAAATAAAAGAAAATATAACGCCTAGATCGGAAAACATCTTTATGATCTGAATTTATGATTATTCTGTGCAGAATAACCCCTTTCTAAAAATGTTAAATCAGAATACATCTTTATGGTCTGAATGTATGAATATTTAGTGTAAGATATCTCTGTACAAGAAGTTATAAATCTCAGATTGAAATACATCTAGGAAAGGACTTTTATATACTTTTGGCACTTTCTGCTTTCGCTCATTCAATTTATCTGGAGACTTTTAACAGTTTATGTTTCCTTTCATCAGTTTTACTTAAGGGGTCCTACTTCAACAGTCAAGATCAGCAGATCTTGTAATATTTCAAAGAGTTCGAGCTCTTCTTTAACGGATAGAAATGGTGACATTTGCAGTTCAACTGTATTAGAAGTCTAAGAATAATTGACTGATACTGCTTTACTAGGAGCTTCTTTCAAGAAATTAATGTGATTAATCTCATGAAAAGTCGTGAGGTAACTTTATGATTGTACGCAACACACATACACACACGATGAAATAAGAACGTAATCAGCGTAGCAATCCCAGTTTGAGCCTTTTTCTACCCAGGTCCTCTATAGCTTCACGTCAGGGTTTGAGTTTTCTCATTTCACAAGACGGGTTTGGGGCTTTAATTGTTTCCTCCTTTAGAGCAAATAGAACTTAAAGCTACTCATTAATTTTACACAATCGTTCCCAGCCGGAACAGCAGTAAATCTTTGGATTTACACTGCTAAATTCGGTGTTCGAATCCCTCCGTGGAGTCAGCAGATAGCGTGATATGGCTTTGCTATAAGAAAATCAAGCACACACAGTTCCATTGAAAATTAAAACTACAGAAATATTAAAAACAAAAAACAGGCCATAGAAACTCACCTTAATTAGTTCTTGGTCTGGTTAAAATCGACCTCCATTTGCAGAACGGTAAATATGAAAGCTCTAAACAAACTCTAAAAACTTTATTTCGATGCCTGTGGTGAGCAAAGCACAAAGAGCTCGTTTTGTAGTTTTGTGCTTAACTACAAACAAAGAAACTGCTTAAAATTTATTTATAGGGAGTGCATGTGTTACACGTGGTCTTTGTTTCAGTTAATCGAAATTAATGCAGTTTAAGAAAAAAGTAGGAAACTCTTCAGAGTGTAATGAAAACATTGGTGGCTTAAAACAATTGAGGCTGTATTTGTATGTTTAATAACTGATACTGTGAATATAAATGTAAAATTACAGTCCAGCCATATATATATATCTGTGTGTTTGTTTCTCTTGTTTGCTTTTTTTAAGCAGAAAAGCTACACAGTGGGTTATCTTTGCCCAACAGAGGTGCTGAAAATCCTGTTTGTAATGTTCTAATTCTAGATACTTACCGTTGTGCCAATGAGGAGCATATACACATGAATATGAATACTTTCTACACCTAAACCAAGACTTTACCTTACACTGTGTAATTCAACACACGGTTTTGAATCAAATTTAGCTAAGTACGGACTGAATGACATATCCTTTGGACATCACTAGTATACTTGAAAGTCTTTCCAATAAAATGCTTTCCTGAACTTGCTGGCCTGCATTGACCAGGTGGTTAGTGCACTCGATTCACAATCCGAAAACCACGGGTTCGAATCCCCATCGCACCAAACACGCTCGCCCTTTCAGCCGTGGAGGCGTTATAATGTTACGATCAATCTCACTATTCGTTGGTAAAAGAGTAGCCCAAGAGGTGGGGGGTGGATGGTGATGACTAGCAGCTTTTCTTCTAGTCTTAGACTTCTAAATTAGGGATGGCTAGTACGGATAGCCCCTCTGTAGCTTTGCGCGAAATTAAAAAACAAACAAACTTTACCAAACTTACGTGAGGCTAATGCGCTAGAGGGTGACAGGGCATAATAGTTAAGTATTCTAATAGAAGAGCTGGTCAAGTTTTATTCTCTAGAATCAGATAACAGCGAATCATCTTCAGTCTTATAGAGAAAGAGAGCCTGAACCAGTTTCAATGATCAGTGAGATGGTTCCTGCAAACCTGATGATTTAAAACCTGTTGGTGTGATACTTAATTTTTAACACCCATAAATTGATGTTGAAAATGGAAACAAACAACTGCTTGATTGAAATTTATTTTACGCAGTTATTATTTAGGTTGGAACACTGTTCTAGCTACTAGCAAACTAGAAAGAAATACATGAGATTCCAACATGGCATCTTCAAGTCATTGTTTCTGCGTTAGACGAATCATACTTTTGAGATGATCGAACTAAATCTTAAAAATGTTAACAATAACCTTTAAAATGGCAATAAAGTTCTGTACGTGTATATTGTTTCTGTGTTTGTGTAGCGAGACGGACAGAAAAAGCTTTGATATAAATGCATTTGTTGTCATGTTTTTCTTTAAAAAAAACAAATCCTGAACATATAAATACAAAACTATATGTATATATATTAGTATTTTCTAATATTGTTAAGGTTGTTGCACAAATGTGAAATAATTGTTTCCTAATAGTAAATACATCAAAATTAGAATTCAATATTTTCCAAAGTTTACTGTGAAAAAAACAATTTGAGATATTTTTGTCTTTTTTTTTTCTCTTATTAACACGAAGAGTTGTGTGTTTTATTATAGCAAAGCCACATCAAGCTACCTGCTGAGTCCACCGAGGGGAATCGAGCCCCTGGTTTTGGTGTTGTAAATCCGTAGGCTTATACTGTACCAGGGGGGGTACTAACATGAGGAACTTCTAATGAAAAAGGGATGTTTTCGCTCTCATCTAAGAACCACTGTACTCGCTTTAAACAAAGAGAAACTCTTAGTATAAAAATATTTTCAAAATTGATAAAAATAAATAAATTTATACTCAGAATTTTCAAGCCTCTATATCATTACACTTTTTTAATAGCACCAAGTAACAAAAGAAAAATATTTGTTAATTTCAAGTTTTTATTATGTTATATTACTAATTTTTTTTTAAAGTGTTTTGTTTGTTTTGGAATTTCGCACAAAGCTACTCGAGGGCTATCTGTGCTAGCCGTCCTTAATTTAGCAGTGTAAGACTAGAGGGAAGGCGGCTAGTCATCACCACCCACCGCCAACTCTTAGGCTACTCTTTTACCAACGAATAGTGGGATTGACCGTCACATTATAACGCTCCCACGGCTGGGAGGGCGAGCATGTTTGGCACGACTCGGGCGCGAAACCGCGACCCTCAGATTACGAAGCGCACGCCTTAACGCGCTAGGCCATGCCAGGACTTTTTTTAAAGAATAGCATACAAGATAGATAAGTATGCCTCGGCACCACAATCTACATTCTATTTTATCACCACACATATGCTTCTTCTTGGTAATTGAATAACATAGCCAACATTAGAATGAAAAATAAACTTTGAATAATAATCCGAACATGTAAGTTCATGAGTATGCGCAACATGAGAATTTATAATTTTAAAAGCCATGTTAAACTACGTAAGAGGAGAGAAAATGTGAAATTTTAAATAAGTAATATTGCAAGGTTAGGTCACATCATTTTAAACACGCTGTTATTACGATGGGAAATTTTCAAGAATGTTATAGGTAGCAATTTTTATTATAATAAAACATTTTAATCTATTATTTCAATATATACTAAACATACAATAACAAAAGAATGGCACAGCACGCTTAGTTAACAAAAAACAAATCTCGTTTAATAAATCCTAAAATTCAGGTTTTGATACCCGTGGTAGGCAAAACAAATATAACACATTTTTTTTAGTTTTGTGTTTTATAACTCACAAACACAATCTTCAATAAAAATTATTGTTTGTTCCTGAGTGCAAATCTACACAAATGTGGCCCAGTTTTAGTGTGTCGGGCCGCGAATAAGCAGGCGGGAATTCGTGTCCCAATGCCACTGAACACAAATATGGGTGCGTTATAAGAGCAATAATCATCCCGTCTCAGACAAAACCCCATGGTGGCAGGTACTGGTGACTAGCTGCCTAGTCATTTGCCAATAATTGCAATTAAGTACGGCTATACCCGAATGAATGTGTCGCATAATGTGTGAAAAAGGTTGTAAATACAGACACAATACAAACATTTTCAGTTGATGCAAATTCAACAACTTGCATATTTATGAGTTATGCTGTGTCTTGAAAATTTCTTCTTAAAACTTTAACAACTTCTTCTTTTAATAATTATCATTATTCTAGAACTGAGAGTTTACTTAAACGTTTCAAGAACCGAACAGAAACGATGTTGCTTCAAAAGGATTTGTGATTACCTCTCTTTGAAATCATCAACTATATAAAGTTGCACCTTGTGTATATAACTTTAGTATTGAACGTTTAGACTTCATTAAATGCCTCAGAAATTGGATGTATAATAATTTGGGAAAGTCGTTTTTTTCTAACATGAGCTATTATTGAAAATAACAACAACAGGTTAATAGAACTTATATAATGTATTTTATAACAATGGCATCTAATTCAAAGAAACAAATGCACATAAAAACGTTCTCGACACGTTAAATACATGTAAGTCACGTTGAATAACACCTATTCTATCAAAACATCTTTTCCTTAAGACACCAGACGCAGGTATTATCTAGCAAACTGTGCTCTTATTATGAACATTTAAATGTCTTATTTCTTGCATAACTCCAGGCCTGCTCTTGGTAGATCAATAGGATGTTTGAGAATTAATAAAATTAAGATCTGACTTTGATACCTGCAGTGAGCAAAACACCGACATTATGTAGCTTTGTGCTTAATAACAAAACGCACACGTAACTTCAAAATGGTGTTTTTTATTAACAAGTATGCAGGTTATCTTCTTACAAACATGGTTGACATGAAATAAATAAGCAATATCCGATGTTTCTTTCTAGAGATATACTTTTATTGTTGTTAACCTATTTACCAATCATTCATTCGTCTGGCTATCTTGTTGTAAGCATTTTGCAATTAACTTGTTTTGAGATTAATATATAAATCATACATACTACCATCATAGTTATAATTAAATTCAAAGTCACCAAAAGGAACTCGTCTTGACTAGCAACGTAAATCTTTCCCAGATACAAAGGCTCGTTGCTAAACTAAGGAAGATAGAGAATATGAAAATTGAAATTTTATCTTTCTTGTTTACTGCTTCCAGTAGATCAGACCATAAAACTTAAAACCTCTGTGGGCTTTATAAACTTACACGCTAATCTAAAAGGAACCTTTGGAGTGAAATTAATTCTAGACTCTATATACATATCAATAACGTATGCAACTGAATATTTCATTAAGTTACAGTTGTAAACCTAAAGAGTACTTAGATGAGTTTTTGGAAAGCTTCGCACTGCATGCATAAGATAAGTTTTTTTGGTTTTTTTTGTATGCATTCACGTAATACGAAAGTATAAGCATCTCTCTCTCTCTCTCAAAAGAAGAAATTTTTCTCTTAATCAAACTCAATAAATAATATCTCGGAGATTATGAGCGTCATAATAAGGTCATTTTATAAGTATTTAGAAAATCAGAAGGAACAAGATAAAAACAATTTAGCACAGAGCACAAAAAAAATCATCTTTAAAAATATAATTATAAAAAGGCAATAAGCCTATGTTTATTAACGATGTGTGTATTTGTGAATTTGTTTGTCTGCGAACTATTCCCATAGTTTCGAAGCTAAAGGACCAAATCTAATAGACAGACATGTAGTGACCTGGGGTTTCCTTATATACATGGTTTGGGGGGAGGGAGCTCAAACGCGCCTGAAAGATCACCCATGAGAATCTACGAGTAGGCTTCAAAGTCGCTGGACGTGAATCTGGTACTAGACTTTGTGTTCTTTGGTTCCATAGTAATCCTGAAATACCATATCAAAAACTGTGTTCACACCTCTAACATGCTAGCTTGGAGCAAACTGATAAAAATGGAGGCGCTTGAATTGTAATTTATGAAAGACTCTTTAAAGTTCAGGTATATTATGCTAATTTAAATAATGTAGCAAATGAAACATAAATTAAAATATAAAGACCACTTGCAAAGTCAAAATTGTACTTAAAAATAGATAGTAGTTTGCATATTTTGAAAATTTGATGAATTTATAATTGAATCAGATAGTGATATTTCACTGCTAAAATTTCAGTATTTCATACAATAGTAATACATATTTTAACCTACAATAAGGTTTAAGTGGCACCAAATAATGTTATTGTTTGTTTTTAATTACAAAGCTACACAAAAGGCTATCTGTGCTCTATCTATCACGAGTATCGAAATACGATTTCTAGTAGTATAAGTCCGCAGACCAAATAATGATTTTGTTGTCGCTTTCTATTGGCACTGGTTTTTAGACAAGCATTATAATTTACGTCGAACGAGTCTCCAGTCTATTACGTTACATACTTGTGGTAGTCAAACAAAATATATATAAAACGTTATTTTCATACTTTCTAGTTCGAAATCTGTAATAGACTAACTATGAGGCCTGAAAAAACTCGTTATTTCACCATCTTAGCGTTTCAACACCAGTTGAATAAAAGAAAAATCCTTTTTTTCTCAATGAATAACGTTTCTTTTCATAGTATTTCCGAGATATTTGTTAAGGTTTTTTTTTAATTCAGCGCAAAGTTACTCAATGTGCTATGTGTGCTCTGCCCACTATAGGTATCGAAATACGCTTTATAGCGGCGTAAATCCGCAGAAATACCGCTGTACCAATGGGGGACAATATTTGTCGATCCAAGTCAGGAATAATTTAGAAAAAAATTTACTTTTTTCACGTATCTAGTTTGAATTATTCTAAAATATGTTTTAATAAAAGCCCATAAGACATTTCACAACGACTGTCGATATTAAATCCTTTTTTGACTTTTTTCTACATGTTTCAACATCTCACTTGGAAATTTGAATCAAAGTAAAAAACTATTTTTACTGTTTTTTACTCAACTATTGTTTTCATGAAAAGCCTGAGTAAATACAATTTCACCTACAAAGCAGGCTATATTAGCCACACTTTTGCGTTGCAGCCATTTCTCTCATTTTTAATATACCATTTTCAGAACAAGAAAATATAGTTTTCTATGATAAACTTTCATGAACTTCTTTTGGAATAAGATGAAAATTATATTATCGAAATAAATAGCGTTATTTGTTGGTTATATGTTAGGGTATGCACACACCTTTTGTTCATGTTTGTTCACGTCAAACACAGTTCGTGTTCAGATAGGTTAAAACATCAAACACAGTTTTTTTTAGGTTCAGATAGTACCTGAAGCAGAAAATTCTTATTCTGGTGGGAAATCACGTGAATAAAATAAAGATAATTTTCATGTTCTTATATTTTGTCATCAAACTTTATAAACGTCTGGATCAGCTACAAACCGCCATGTTATAGTCCTTGCCTCTCGCTTTAATAGCAATACAAAAATAAAAAAACAAACTAGATAGGTGTATAGTTTCAGTTAGACAAATATATGAATGAATATAAACATAATGCATTTATTTAAAGCATTTGTCGTGAAACATATGCCATTATATATGTACTAAATTGTTAAGACAAAGTTTTACCTAAAGCATTTTTGTTTTTTCACATTTCGAAATTAAAAAGTATACGTTTTTGTTTGTAATTGTATATGTTGATAACACACTTTCGTATTCTAATGAATGCAGAAAATGTTTGCAATAAGTCTAAAGCTGAGTTACATCATTGTACCACCTAATAGAGGTAGTTAAATTATTCATTAGTTTTAACATAGTGAGAGAAACAATCTTCGCTGAGTCGAATGTTCTCATTAACTGTAGTTTATGTCTTCACTCTATAGCAACTAATAACGTAACTTTAAATTAACTCTTTGGTGTTTTACTCCCTCCATAACTAAGGAACCGGCATGATTAGATTCGTTATTTGTTTCCTTAACGATAGAATTGTATAGTTATGTTCTCTTTTTCCGTCATTATCGAAAACTTTTGCAAAAAGTTAGACCAATTGGTTCACATTTAAATATTAGGGCTGGGACTATTTACATACACGGTGATTTTAAAACAAAAAAAGTTCAAAATTACAGGGTTTTTTAATAAAACGTTGACAATAATGATTCACTGTTTTGTACAAAATGTTATTGGAATTTACTATGCATTTGTTTGCGTAATCTTATATACCGTCTCATGGCACGAAAAAAACAAATTCAGAGGTATTAGACAGCATGACTAATTCTGTGGTGAAGTAGTAGTTCAGAGTACTAACAAACTATATTTTAGTTAGTTTATAATTCCATGCAAAGCAACACAAGAAACATCTGCATTGCTGTTCCTAATTTTGAACTGATAGATTAGAAAGAACTTAACATCATTAACTACTTACACTCAAGCTACTTTTGCCTGATCGAATAATGAGATTTGAAGGTTACTTTTATAACACATCCACAGCCCCAAATTGCGGAGTTCTTTTCATGGAGCAACGGGTAGTGAGCCTTTAACCTTCTGATTCACCACCTAGGCACAGAAACTATTTAGCAACATCGAGGTACAGCTGATAAGTCATTATTACTAATATTTTGGGAAGCATTAGATCTGAATACAATCACAACGGAATAAAATTATAATAAAAAAATAAAAAGGGTAATTAACCCTTTTAGCCAAAAATAAATACCGATAGTTAACCCTTTTAGCCAAAAATAAATACCGATAGTTAACCCTTTTAGCCAAAAATAAATACCAATAATTAACACTTATAGCCAAATATAAATACTGGTAGTTAACACTTTTAAAAATATTAACAGTCTTGAATGAACCTGCTAATCCCGAATACTTAAACTGCAATCATGTATGGTTTTATTTCTGCACCACTTTCCTCTCTGGAAATCAACACGTCTTGTGTACTCATTTCTTTCCGTGTATATACTCCCATCAAAAACATCCCTCCGGTGGGACAATAGTAGGCTTACAGACTTACAATACAAAATATCCAGGGAGCAATTCCTTGTGGTGAACACTGTAGATAGCCCAACGTGGCTTCGTTATAAATCCTTCAAATTCAAGTCTTCCATTTTACCGCGAGAATTTTACTTGACCTTAGCCAAACTCTCATTAATTCATCCATAACTGGCATGAAACCTTTCCGTTAACTTTTATTTTGTACAATGTGTGTGTGTTTTCTTAGAGGTGGAATGTTTATATTTCGCATTTTCACACTGACAAAAACAAAATACTTTTTGAAGAACATGTTTATCAAATTTAATTCGATACACACTCATCCATTTCGCTTTTTCACCAGTAAATGTTAGCGGAACTGGACTTAACAATCTTATAAACATTAATTGCGTATGCTTTTAATAAAACAAATTACAAGCATACTAGTGGGTTCGAATCCTCGTCCCATCAAACATGTCCGCCCTTTCAGACGTGAGGGCGTTATAACGTATCGTTCAATCCTACTATTCGTTAACAAAAGAGTAACTCAAAACTTGGCGGTGGGTAGTGATAACTAGCTGCCTTCCTTTTAGCCTTACACTGCTAAATTATGGACGGCTAGCGCAGATGGCCTTTAAGACGCTTTGCTCGAAATTCAAAATAAACAAACAATACAAGCGCACTAATCTAGTTTTCCGTTCTTAAAAAGGTGTCAAATTATGAACTATTAATTTTCACAAACCATGCACATGTTTATCCATATTTTTGTTATTATATGATATTACAATCACATTTTCTATCTTAAAAACTCATTCTATTGGGGCCCGGCATTGCCAAGTGTGTTAAGGCGTTCGACTCGTAATCCGAGGGTCACGGATGCTCGCCCTTTCAGCCGTGGGGGCGTTATAATGTGACGGTCAATCTCACAATTCATTGGTAAAAGAGTAGCCCAAGAGTTGGCGGTGGATGGTGATGACTAGCTGCTTTCCCTCTATCCTTACACTGCTAAATTAGGGACGGCTAGCGCAGATAGCCTTCGTGTAGCTTTAGGCAAAATTTAAAAACAAACAAACAAATAAACTTTCCACTGTCCCTGCGGAGAGTTGGCGGTGGATGGTGATGACTAGCTGCCTTCTCTCTTGTCTTACACTGCTAAATTAGGGACGGCTAACGCAGATAACCCTCGAGTAGCTTTGCGCGAAATTCAAAACAAAACAAGCAAACAAACAAACATTCCATTGGAATGAAAAATTCTTCAAACAACAAAATTGGTGAATTGTTTGTTTGTTTTTAGATTTGGAATGGAAGTGATTATTTAAACAATTTTATCACACACATATACTAAGGCATTTTCTATAACATGTACTTTATACTGTAATGCATCACTAAATAACAATTTCTGAAATAGAGGAGCCAACAGTGGCAGTCGCACCTAAAGCTCAGGGGATGGGTGAGTGTCCAATGGGTATGCTAGTTTTATATAATACATTTCTAGCTAGGCTGGATTAACATTATAAATGTCAATTAGTCGATAGGTTAAAGCTATCGGCCCACCATGGCCAGGTAGTTAATGTACTCGACTTATAATCTGAGGGTCGCAGGTTCGAATCCCCGTCGCACCAAACATGATCGCTCTTTCAGCCGTGGGGGTGTTATTATGATACAGTCAATCCTACTATTCGTTGGTAAAATAGTAGCCCAAAAATTGTCGTTGGGTAGTAGTGGCTAGCCGCCTTCTCTCTAGTCCTACACTGCTAAATTAAGAACGGCTAGCGTAGATAGTCCTTGTGTAGCTTTACGCGAAATAAAAGTCTTTAATGAAATGTTTTTATAGATCTGAAACTAAGTCTTAGGTTTGTAGCTAAAAAAGAAAGCCAAAAAGGATATACAACGTTGAAGAACTCACAAGTGGCTTATGTGAGAGTGGGATTATTTTGGGCTTTTTATTCAGGTCATTTAATCCAGAAAAAAATGTGCCTTATGGTAAAGTTGCATTTAGAATGTGCATTTCCAAGTATACACTAAAATATTTACAATTTGAATAGGTACAAGTTAAAAAAGAACTTCAGTGTAATAATAAATGTTATTTACTCTAGCAAAATCTTATAATAATGCTTTTATAACGAGTGATAAGATTTTCTCATGAATTTAACGTTTATTATCAAAAAATTCATAGCTTGTTGGCTGTTGCTTTAACATTTCTTAAGATTCAAATTATCTAGTCTTAATAGGTATAAGTCTAGATTCCAAAACTCTCAGCTTCATTTTGTATATCATACATATCTAAACAAAAGTTGATTTTTTTCACAGCACTCTACTCAGCATTAGGTGGAATAAAGTTCATCGAAGTAATTGAGCTGTTCTTCAAAAATAAACTAACTCTTTTCACATTCTTATTTTATTTCATTTTCATAAAGGATATTTGCTGAAATCTAACATTATTTAACACTATTGACCTTAAAGTTTAGTCGTATTTCTAAAGCTTAAGAATGCTTTTAAAAACAGTTATAATGTTATTCTGCTTTAAATGAATTGTGATGCTTTGTTAAATTTGTTTCTCTAGTAGTGGGTTAACAAAATATTTTTACTAAATTTGTCTGATTTCGCTGTGGCTAAGCCTACCTTCAAAATGGAAATTGAAGCACAACGTCATGTTGCCTGGTGTACTTTCAAAACAATAAATTCTTAATATCACTTCAACAGAATATATATTTGTTTCGTTTGTTTAGGACTTTCAGGTAAAGCTGCACACGCATTATCTGCGCTAGCTGTTACTAATTTTGAACTGTTAGACTAGAAGTGGGGAGCTAGTTAATAGTGCTTAACACCAGTTCTTGTGATATTCTTGTCTCTACAAATCCTGGGATTTGACTGTTACCTTAATAGCACACACACACTACCTCAATGTGAGGATTTTTTTTTTCGATAGCAATAAGTGAGCCACGAACCATTGATTTCTTAGTCCGGTACGCTAGCTTTCTAAGACATGACCAGCCCAAAAAGTATAATAGATGAGTCATATGATAAAAGGAGGTAGTGCGTACTATTTCAACTACTTTAAAACAATGTATATATATATATATGTAAGAACATAATATAAAGTACAAGTGTATTTTCACCAATTTGGCCCGGCACGGCCAGGTGGGTTAAGGCATGCGACTCGTAATTTGAGGGTCGCGGGTTCGCGTCCCCGTCGTACCAAACATGCTTAATGAGGTGAAATTTGTTACATTGGTACAATATTCTTCGCTTATAAAATGCTCAATTTACCTGTATACGTACTAAGAGCAAAGAAGTGATGTTTATAAGCTCGAGTAGAGAGTGAATTAGTGGTTAGCGTATTCAGAGCTTTAAAGGCTTGCTATCTATTATTGCAAAAAAAAAAAAAATGCTTTGGAGGATTGGGTGTGCTGTAAGAGTGGCGGTCATATTTCACAATTCAATAAGATAAGTTTAGCTCAAAAACTGGTGGGCAAGCAATATTGACTAACTGCCTTCCCTCTAGTTTATCAATTAAGATTAGGAACGGTTTTTCACAAATAGCCTTTTCATTACTTTGCGCAAAAGTTCTGAAAGAAACAAACGATAGTTTAGAACTTATGAGCGGTTACTTTTGACTATGAACGCACAATGACTGCATTTTACATCGTAGTTGAAGCTAACATATTCTTCGCGGGAAAAGAGCTGGGTGTTGACAAAAAGAAAGATGTTGTGGGTGTAACTGTATGAAAAAATTCACGGAAAAAAACGATGTTGCATTTCATAAGCCCTCCAACTTGAAACACTAGAAACCGGATTTCGATACCCGTAGTGGGAAGAGCACAGATAGCTCATTGTGTAGTTTTGTACTTAACCTCAAACAAACGAGCATTTCGTAAGTAATTTCACTATTACTAATTTGTTTCATATACGTTTCAAAAACATGTGTATGATGCATTAAATGTAATACGACTTATTTTTAAAAACGTATGCTCGCTACCAGAGTTATCATTTTACAATGTCATTAATAGGTATTGAATTGCAGTACTAAATTATTTGAAACTTAAAGCCTTAAGTATAAATATTCAATCTATCTTACTCAAAATGCCTTTTAATTCTACAGTATCTGAAATAGTAAAATGTTGTAGATAAATAATATTACACACACAAAAATGGCACAATTGTTCAAATAATAGATCAATTGACCAAATATTAAGTAAAATTCATGCTAGTGCATTATTCTTGCTGATTCCAACTAGAAAAAATAAATAAACGCTTTATCTGTTTATCACTTTAAAACATAACGTAACAGATTGGTTTGTAAGTTTGGTTATAATGTCGTAGAATATATACTTTTCACCATCTAGATGAATCATATAACCCAATAATGGCTTATAAATTATTTTTATGTAAAGCATGTGTTAATTTCTTTTCTAATACTTTTCCTAAAGATGAACTGAAGAAACCGATGTAGATTGATTCTGACTGTGAAAAGGGCTAACTTTATTGCTAAGAATCACAATAAAGTCGTTTCCAAATATTTTGACACACAGAGAGAAAAAGAAAAACTTGTTCACTGAAGAAGGAAGGATGCAGCTTCATCGAGTTTTGATTTTCAATAAAGCATACAAAAAAAGGTCTGTAATGTAAACTACAATCAAAGTTTCTTCAGTTCACTGAAAAGTACAGGTGAATAAAACTACAACTCTACAGCATAGCGGATGTTGGTAAACGATAAGATATGCCACACCATTTCATGTAACTGTTTATCCTGAACATTACTCCTCCATGAGAAAAGTGTGAATGATATTTCACACACATTAGAAAGTAGCCACTAGGAACTAGGAGAGAAAATGGAAAACTTTTTATCACATTATACTCTGATCTCGACTACTTGGGCTCACAATCATGTCATCTAGAGTCATGTGAAAAAGTTAGGACACCCTATAAAAGCCTGTGTATTTTTGTAACAATTTTGGATAAATGGATATTTAATCTCAATTGTAACAATACCGAGAGATTAAAGTAATATAATTAAACAATTAAAACTGAAGAAAAGACTTTTCAAGATCTTCTGTAAAATGTAATTCTACAAAAATGCATATTCTAACTGAGGAAAAGTTTGGATACCCCACATTTATTCCCACTTAAAATGGCTCAACTCACACACAGGTGTATCACACCAGGTGCACATGTTTAAAAGAACGTTACTCAGCATTGTGAATGAGGCTAGCCCTATTTAAATCTCAGACATTTAGTTTGGTGTGCTCCTGACTGTTGAAGTGAGAGTGAGCACCATAGTGAGAGCAAAAGAGCTGTCTGAGGTCTTCAGAAAGAAAATTGTAGCAGAATGAAAGAATTTGAAATCAGCCATTCCACTGTCCGGAAAATAATCAACAAGTGGAGGGCTTTCAAAACAACTGCCAACATGCTCAGATCTGGTCGTCCAAGCAAATTCACCCCGAGAACAGACCGCAAGATGCTAAAAGAGGTCTCCAAACACCCTAACATGTCATCACGAGACCTACAGCAGGCTCTGGTTACTATTGATGTGAAAGTGCATGCTTCTACAATCAGAAAGAGACTGCACAAGTGAAACTTGCATGGGAGGTGTGCAAGGAGGAAATCTTTGCTCTTTAAGAGAAACATCAAGGCCAGACTGAAGTTTGCCAGAGAGAATGTAGACAAAAACCAGTACTTTTGGAATAATGTTCTTTGGACAGATGAGTCCAAATTTGAATGAAACATCATCGTGCAGAGGTTATTAGAGTCTAAAAAGGATACAACCACACACTAAATGTTTAATATGAACTGATCTAAAAGTTACAATCGCAGTTACAAATAAAATAATTTGATTTTATATTTTGTCATTTTTAAGTACTATGCAAAAGTGTTAGAACAAAGTAAAAAATTACATTTCAAGCTACTTCCAAATAGAAGATAAATCACACGTGAAACATCAAAGTTTTTTTAAACACTTCATATTCAGTGCAATAGAAACTCAGTGGAAGTACTTGAGTTCAGCAACCAGTTAATATTTTGTGTTCTCCTTCTACTTTAATAATGACAGACATTTTCTCAGGCATTATTACAACATATTTAATTAAAATTTTATTTGGAATTTTACTCCAAATATCTCTAACACACTTCTATAAAGTTTCTTTGGATGTTTCTGATCTATCAAATACCAGATCTGCTCAGTTTGGTTGAGATCGGGGGTCTGTGATAGGCCATTGCATCATTTGAATGGCTACAGCAACTTCTTTTTTAGCTAAGTAATTTCTGTATAGGTTGTATTAGTGTTTGGGGTCACTATCTTTTTATTAGTAGAATCCTTCACCAATAATACGCAAACCATTAGGTATACCATGAAGGATCAGTATCTGATGGTACTTGCGCAAGTCCGTTATTTCATCTATTTTGCAAGTACTTTTTGTCATTTCAGAAGAAAAACACCCTCAAACCATCAAACTTCTTCCCCCGCTTCATGGTAGGTGCTGTATATTGAGTTAAGTGTCTTTCACCTTTCTTTTGCCGGACATACAACCTACGTTTTGAACCAGATATTTTAAACTTGGACACATCTGTCCACCATATCCTTTTCCAATCATCAACCTCCAGTTTTTATTACTTTTTAGCACATTTCAGTCTGTTGACAAAGTTTGGAGATTGAAGTAAAGTTTTTTTTTTTAACTACTACCCCACCAAATATTCCATTCTCGTTGTGTCTTCTTGATACCGTAGATCTTTACACTTTTCTGTCATTTGTTACCTGGTTGTTTATCTCATGCTTTAGATCAGTGTCGATCTTTCTTCTTTTCTGAAGGCTCTATAAACCAACATATTTAACATCAGTAACAATGAGTTTAGCTGTTCTGCCTCTTTCTTTCCTATTTCAAAGTATCCTAGTGGCGCAGCAGTATGTCTACAAATTCACACCGCTAGAAACCGAGTTTCAATACCCGTAGTTAGCAGAGCATAGATAGCCTATTGTGTTGCTTTGTGTTTAATTTCAAGCAAACTAAACCTATTTCAAAATTTACCTGTCTCGATCTCACAATCTAGAGTGTACTTGACACGTTTGGAGCATTTCAAGTCTGCAACAATTTGTCGGAGAGTCTATCCAGCATCATGTAAAGCTTTTATGCAAGCTTCCTGCTCTACTCACAAATATCTACGTTGTTTAGGCCGTGGAATAACAACAAAACTTAATATATAATGTTAAACATTGTTTTGAGTAAGGTTTATTTGTGGAATGCTATTAAATGCGAGCTCCTTACTAGTTTCTTTCTATATAGTAAAGACACTGCATGGGATATCATGACAATTATTTCAGACCCCACGATTGTTCGTTCAAGCAGAATCCTTATGACATGCCCTTGCTACAAGTATACGGGAATTCTAAAGAATGGTGAGTATTTTCAACCTGACTCATTCATTTGTCAACAGAGATCAGTGAAGTGTTACCATAGTGTTGAAATTTACACTCTCTAATGGCATGGAAGAATTAGTCCAATAAAATAAAAAGAATGACAAAATATTCTCTTGTAATAACACTTTTGCACAGTACTGTATATGTTATGGTAAGGTTTTGTTGTGATAGATGAAATACATGTAGCTGTTAAAATTGTTTGCTATTTTAATAAATAGTTCATTATGTCCATAGAACCTGTCTCATTATAAAAATTACATATGTAGGTGTTTAATATAACATGCATTTCTCAGTTTGGCAGCGTTAAATGTATTTGTTTTCCATCTTATTTGTTACAAAATATGCATGCTTTTTTTTTAGCCAAGACAATATTAGACATTACAATATAGTGTCGCAATAGCAATGCCTCATATACAAATAATGTGGAGTTGTTTGAAACAAAAACAAAGTTGCTGTATAAAAGATGTGATCAAATTGATTAAATCATGGTTACGTAGCCATTGATAACAAAAACGCGAACAAGTAAAAAGTCTGAACTTTATCTTCATTAATATATTAGGATATCCAAATTTTACTCTAAAGTTTCTGAGAGCTAATGAATCCCGGAAAATATTTAATACTTATTATAATAAATCTGTATTTTCACTCACACAAACAGATGTCAAATAATGAGGGATTATTTAGGCTTGCAACTCTACATTTTGATTGGAGAAAATTGAAATGTGTGATCATTCATGCACTGGATAAGCGATTGTTTTGTTTTTTTGAATTTCGCACAAAGATACTCGAGGGCTATCTGTGCTAGCCGTCCCTAATTTAGCAGTATAAGACTAGAGGGAAGGCAGCTAGTCATCACCACCAACCGCCAACTCTTCTTGGGCTACTCTTTTACCAACGAATAGTGGGATTGACCGCCACATTATAACGCCTCCACGGCTGAAAGGGCGAACATGTTTGGCGCGACGGGGATGCGAACCAGCGACCCTCAGATTAGGAGTCGTACGCTTTAACACACTTGGCCATGCCGGACCCTGGATAAGCGAAGTAAAACGTTTGTGTCATCTTATTGTTTTGTTTGTTTGTTTTGAATTAAGCACAAAGCTACACAATGGGCTATCTGTGCTCTGCCCACCACGGGTATCGAAACCCGGTTTTTAGTGTGTACGTCCGCAGACATACCATTGTGCCACTGGGGGGCATCATCTTATTACTCTCGTGTAACATATCTATAACAACTGTGAAGCTTATTAAAATATTTATCAGTAAGTATAACAACAAAAATTTCGTGCTTATTTGAAGCATATCGTTCTCATGTTGTATTAATGATACGTAATTTATTGTTTTGATACTTTCACCTGGAACGTAAACGTGTCATGAAACAAAATATAATAAATACAGCAGTGGTATGTATGGATATGATAAATTGTAATAAAATCAATGGTACTCATCCACTTCAACTAATGTTACTGTAATGGCTTTGTTTTTTTTTTTGTTTAACATTTATAAAAACACCCTTAGATGGTCGCTTGTGAATTCACGTGATCAAGAAATGCAGCTGACTTATTCACAAACCCTTTAACGATCGGTTGAAACTGACACGAAACACAGTTCTGTGTAGCTCCTACTAAGAAGGAACGCTGAGACAGAATCAAGTTATGGAGATTTCATAAATATGTGCTTATCATTATTTTAACTTACTGCGCTAGTGAGAAATAATTCAGCAGTCAGTATGTGTTAACGACACATAAAAATTTAAGCACAATCATATCCCTCTTCCTTTTTCTTTTGTCTGATAAAAAAGCGAAACCTGTTTCTATGTTTTTAAATAATCCAGCAAAGCGGATAAGCTTCAAATAATCACAGTTTCCTTCTAAGCAGCTGATTTAAATAATGAAACTTGGATATACATTTTTTCATCAATGTATTATGCTTTAGATTAATCATACCTTTGTGTAAGTTTGTTTCATATAAAGGAACAAAACAAGTATTCGCCGATGAACATGTTTTTTCGTAGGAAAAAAAAACTATTTAATTGCACTTTATGCAACACTTATACACACGTGTCACAATAGTTTATTTACCTGAGTTCAATTGCAAAAATGAGTGTGTATGCGTGGTAAAGCCATATTGGGCTATCTGCTGTGCCCACATAGGGAATCGAGCCTCCAGTTATAGCATTGCAAGTGCTTAAATTTACCGTTGCCCTAGCGGGGGACCAACGGTAAAAGACACAGAATACATTTCTTTCCATTTTAATTTCACACTCTGTGTCTATACAATACTAAAAACGTAAAAGTTCTCTTTGTAAATAAACTGTGCATATTTATTATTTTGTCATTCTTACTTAAAGTGACATTATTATAATTGCATTTATACCACAACAAAAATTAATCTATATGTGTGTGTGTTTTTCTTATTTCTAATTGCTTGTTGTTCAATACATACAGTTATTTTAGCATTCTTGTACTCCACATATTTCTGTTTTATTTTTAAATATTTTTTTCGTAATTTGGTTTCATTTATAAAAGAACAAAATGCATCCTGGTATCGTCTAGATAATACGTAGAATTCTTTAATCTTATTGCCATACGTACAGATGCTGTATAAATATCCAGTCGTTCTCCGTTATTTTTAACTTTTGTGAATATAGTATATAGCTCTCTTAGTAATATATCTTAAACTGATTTTCTTTTTTACAGCTAATTTGTGCTCATATACTATCTCTGAAGAAATTTTAAACACTTTGTTCTGTTGTAATCTAGATGTAATCTTATTAAAGCCGCAGGTACTAGTGTCATTAAACCTAGTCAAAAAACATATGTGTACTACGTATTTTTGTTATAAGCGAACTTCTGGTTTGGTTTATGTACATTTATATAATACATACTTTTTCTTCCTCTGGGAGAAATTTCTAGACGAAAAGTTCAACGAGAACCGTAACTATTCTGTCAAAGTAACCATACCAGTGTAGTTGAATTTACTTTTCAAACCAATCGAAATTAAACGAACGCGAAAGATCAACAGAAAAGAGTAAATAAGATCTTATTTTAAACAACAAGACACGAGCCATGCCTCTTCTTTGTCTTTGTGCTTGTCTGGTTATCTCAGCCTAGATCAATAAACCGTTGCTGCGGTTGAAATATTTTGTGGGAGTGTCACTACAGTGTTCTATAATACACTGGCCATTGAAATACCTTGTAGAAGTGTTACTACAATATTGTATAATATACTGGCCACTGAAATATAATTTGAAGTGTTATTAAAATGTTGTGTAGTATACTGACCATTGAAATATTTTGTAACAGTGTTACTACAATGTTGTATAATATACTGGCCGTTGAAATATTTTGTAACAGTGTTACTACAATGTTGTATAATATACTGGCCGTTGAAATATTTTGTAGGAGTGTTAGTGTTACTACAATATTATATAGTATACTCGACGGTCTATGAGTTTCATTTTCATTCTTCTTTTGATATATATATCAAGAAGAACAAAAACAATAATGATAACAAAGGCCCTAATTACTTACATTACCAGCAATGACAGTTCTTATGTTGAGGTTTATCCATCGATTCCCATCTCTTTTGTATCAATTTCTATATGATGGCATTTCCTTTACGTAATACATTTAAATTACTTTTTTACTCTGGAGTTTAACCTTTATTTAACATGGTTCTCCTGTTATCAGGCTTCATATTCCTGTATCATATCAGACATTAAAATATTAAACCAAAAAATTAAACAGTCAATAACTTAAGTGTAAATAGGATTTAGATAGGATTCTGATTATCGTAAAAATTATTAATATTTTATATTTTTGCGATCCATCTGAGGACTTCCGATGCAAAGGTGTCATAACCCAAAATCTGAGAAGTCTAATGAAGTTTAGGTAATTTGAGCCTCGTTATTACCTGGTAGAGGTGCCAGAGATACTAAGAGGATTGGTCAATGAAAGTCATGATATGATGATGACTCAGATTTTGGAGAAGGTGTATTAAATCTAGTAGTGATATTTGATTAATGTAGTTTAAGTACAGTGTAATAATACATTATAACATTATCATGATCCTAATTGTAGAACTTGGCAATGAAATTATATCGTATGACAGATATGATTAAAAAAATTAACCGTACGTATTGTAGGCTAAGACTTCTCGCCTATAAACAAAATTCTATGATTTCATGATATTTTGGAAATAGATTGTTATGAAATGTCGCACAAATATAACACTTCAGAGCCCATGTTTTCATAACCTTGCCCTTATGTACGTCCACATATCAATAATACCTTTTCAATCTAGTTGTCCCTAACTATAAAGCTATTTTTATTTATTTTTTTTTAGAAATGTACATATAATTTATTTACTGTAACAAAAGAAGAAACAACAATTAACAAAAGGCTTTTAACATCTTATTTTCTAAAGTGCTCACATAACCAAAGTACGCAACGTTTCTGATCAGATACCTTTTGACCACAGTACCAATAACTCATGGGTAAAGACGGGAACATACAATGTTAATCACAAGTTCTCATTAATTGCCTGATACAGGAAGGAACTTACCTAAAGGAGAAGTTGTGTTTTATTCAGAATTATCATGAATCAGCTATTTACCGACCACAACTCCTACACGTTTTTGTATTCGAAAGATGGTTGATATAGGTAATTAAAACTTTTAAAACGTTTCCACCTTCTTAGATCGTCTTCAGTTTAACAAAGCGTCATCACGGAAAACCAATATACCTCTCTTCTCGTATTTGTATTCTTTTCTTATATGTGTATAGGTTTTATTTTGTTTATATGAATATTCTAATTATGTCATTGTTTTAATAATAAATCATTACTTCACATGTGTATCAGAATTACCTCACAAACTGGTAATGAAATATGTTCTTTCAAATACGAAAAGTACACAACTGTTCCTTACGAATTTTTACTTCTGATGCAATTTTTTCATGACTTACGTTATACAAGATACTGTGTTTTGAATCTGGCTGTGAAATTATGTTGTTACTTAATACTGCCTTTTCCCACACATTGTCGTATGGCGTACGTTATGAAATACTGTCTTATAGGTCTGGTTAAGAAATTATCCTGTCATATAATAACAAATCTGGCCCGGCATGATAAAGCGTTTTAAGGCGTGCGACTCCTAATCTGAGGGTCGCGGGTTCGCATCCCCGTCGAACCAAACATGCTCGCCCTTTCAGCCGTGGGGGCGTTATAATGTAACGGTCAATCCCACTATTCGTTGGTAAAAGAGTAGCCCAAGAGTTGGCGGTGGGTGGTGATAACTAGCTGCCTTCCCTCTAGTCTTACACTACTAAATTAGGGACGGCTAGCGCAAATAGCCCTGGAGTAGCTTTGCGCGAAATTAAAAAAAAAGACAAAAACAAATCTTTGTGTACACTGTCTTCTGCATCTGGTTTCGATTTTCTTTTACCACATAATACTGGTTCTTTCTATACACTGTCACACGACATACCTTATAATATACTGTCTTCTAGATCTAATTATGTTATATGCCATCCACTCTTATTACGAACCGAAACAATAAATGTCTTCTTCTAGCAGGTGCTAAATTGCACTGTCTTCTTGTGGTGAACGTTATGATATACTGTGTATCTCAGAACGGCTGGTATGAGTATTAACACTTTTATTAATAAGCAGAGAACAACGTTTCGACCTTCCTAGATCATCTTCTAGTTAACAACACAGTTCTGAGATACGTTTTTATTTCAAGTAGGTTTCTCGTCATCAAGAGTTGTGATATATTGCCCTTCAAAAACTGATACGTGTTACTTATTAGGTATTTTGTGAAGCACATCTTTTACAGTAATATCATGGTTGAAAAGAGTAAATTATGTCTGTAAAAGTGTTTCCACCTGATGAGGTTATTATCAGTTATTACTGATTAGAAAAACAATTGATTATGTATTTTTTCATTGAAACAGTTATTGTGTTTCTCTATAAGTATGTGGTCAGTAAGTTTTAAAAACTTTAACCGATCAAACTTATAATTAACTTCAACTATAGAGCTTTTTATGTATTAAAAGCCTTTGCATTTTTGGAGCTTGAGGACTGAATGTTACGTTAGCTCATCAAGCCTTCTCTCTTAAATGATTAGAAGGAAAATTAAATGTTTAATTGTTTGGAACTTCTGTATTGTGTATTAAACATTTTCTCATTTAAATGTCGTAATTAATGGTGTTTCTTTTATTCTGAATTATTTTGTTTACCTCAATAAACTATGTTAGTTTGACAGTAAGTTATTATTAAACATGCGCTTATACACTGATAATAAACCATAACACTAGTACTGTTGTATAAAAGTTTGGTTAATACCTGTGATGTCAAAATTGAACAGAATGTTAGGCTTTTGTTACATAAAAAGTTTTCAGAAAAGAGTTTGTAATTTAAAATGCTATGTGCCTGTTTGTAATTTAGTTGTGATGGTCGATATTAATCATGTGATGTTGGATGTGTACAGCTACTCTTCTGTACGTAATGTATGAGAAGTAATCACGAAGGTTTCCTGCATTGCTCTATTGATGTCTGATTAAGTGGCGACGAAACTTGATGGAAAGTATGGATAAAACTTCAGTTCTGCAATAAAAATGTTTGGTAGATTGTTCGTAGTACGAACTTAGTTTTTGAAGTTGAAAGATTTCTTTAATTAAAGAGTTAAATTTCCCAAAGTAGAAGTTAGTAATCTACAAGCCGTAATCAAATATAGAGCACTCTTTTGTTCTTCCTTCATGGTTCGATATTTAAGATATTTAATAAACTTTAGTTTCGTTGGTGTGATTGGAAACCTGTATTGAACTTCAACTTCATTTTTTATTTTAAACCTAACTTTTACATTAACTACATAGCGAACAGTCCTTCAAATTATTTATTCACTGTTAGGCATTTCAAATCAAGCCATAAGTAATATATGGTATCGGTGTTGTGTCTTTATTAATAAATACGGGTATTTTTTGCCTCTGTTAATAAATACGGGTAGTGTTTGTTTGTCTCAATGAATACGGGTAGCACTTGTCGATGAATACTTATGTATGTTTTCAGTACTTACAAACACTGTTCAGTGTTTGCAATCTTCAAGCTCAGTAAAGTAATCCACTGGAGTTATCAGGCGTTACAACATTTTACCTAACTCACACTCTAACAAATTCTGGTTTTGTTTTGCACTGCTACTTGATTTAAAGTTTTATTTTAACCTTAATTTTTGCTTTCATATTACTGTATCTTTTGTTCTTGGTTTGCTTGGTAAGTAATATTTCTTAGATAAGGAAAATTACCATAGAATTTTCACAAGTATTACTAGATCCTGGTCAATTTTCGTGAAACATTAAAAAGTTTTAGTAGCTGTCAATTAGAAAAAAAGGGTGAGCAAGGTGACAGCTGAAGTAGTACGAATCCCTTGGTAAATAATAAAATTTCTTTGCACTAAACATACCACCTCAGATGTACTTCCTCTATATATTATTGCATCTTACCTGTGCATTATAACATCTTATAGATTAACAATTTAATATCAGTTTCTCAGTGCAGAACCTATCAGTGAGTTGGAAAAACCTTGTGGACAGTAAAAAAATCTCACGACAGATAATGGAGGTGGCTATGAATCCAGACTAAAAACTCTCGATTTGGAACTTGATGCAAAATCGTGGATGAAAATTGTGTAGATACCTGACTAGAAACATTGGGGACCAGTCAACTGTCAAAGCTCATAAAGAGCTTCCAACGCTAAACTCTGTTGTATCTCTGAGTATGTTGCCACAATGTAATTAATTTCTTAGAAAGTCAATAACAGTTAAAGGGATCAACCAATCTACTTTGGTGATACCATAAGAAAAATGGTTCATCTTAAGTGGGCTACTTTAAATCATGGTTTATGGCAAATATCTCCAGCAATATTTTGTTATACATTTATCAGGAGTATGAATCTTGTTTTTAATAGCACTCTGATGCCAAGTGGCAATATCATCATGTATCTTAACGTTGAAATGAGGGAGACAGTTCGCCCACCAAATATGACCATCCATGGAGTCTTATAGGAACTTGTAAGTAGTCGCCATTAAAGTCTAATGAAAGCAAATTACGAATTTCCAAAAGATCTCCATATACTGCATATTACTTTGATATGATATGGCAACAAGCTGTGATGCTATCTTAATTAAGCAGATTACTAATATACGGGACGAACTGTTATCTAAATATATATATATATATATTCTATGTTCATTACATTTGATAAGAAGTTCCTAACTAAATTCAATTAGGTCTAAATGTAAAACAGGTTGAACAAACTTAAGCCACTTAATGTATGCTTTTAAGCCTCAGCAGCCCAGTATTCGATATATTTTATCACCTTACTTGGTAAATATCAAAATATCAGTCCAAGAACATATGAAACAAATGAACCGAAATGGGCATGAAAAATAGCGTGCAAATGTAAAATGCATTAACCACTGCTAATTCACGTGTAGCCATTTTGATGAAAATATCGCATCTTTACAAAACTAGCCTCAAATAATTACAATATTCATGAAATAAAGTTTCTATTCATGCAGTGAAAAGTCAGCCAGTCATAAACCACAGACATTTCTAATATGACTGGCTCATTGTCGATAACTCATCCAACACACAGTATATACAAAACTTTGACGAATATTCTGATATATTAGAATTAGTAAAGTCTCAGTGCTGGTAGCAATGATGGAAGAGCTAGTTTTTAAACTACCTTTATTCAGGCATATTCACGTTATCGTTTCTAAACATCCATGCAATTTTTGCATGCAGCTCTGATATTTTTATTGAATGATTGTCTCAAAATCGTAAATACGTGATAAACCTTCTACACAGAGAAACTAGTATTATTTTTGTTTAGTAATGGAAAAGCTGCAAATCACAAGGATAACCAATAGAACATGTAAGTCCCCCATCGGTCATGCAACACACGTAGAGTTCACTAACCCCATACAATTATAATTTGACAAAATAAAACGTGGAAACTGAAGCCTAGAAAACTGCTTAAAAGGTCCGGTAAAACGTCAAATAGATAACTATGTTAACAATAAGTAAACAGTTATCAAATGTTAATAATGTAGAAATTAGACTTGAGAATATTAGTTAGTAATAATCTTAAGATGTTTACATAATTTTTATATAAGATGAAGATATTACAATTTTTTTGTAGACATTAAATCACTGATACAATTTAATTCTTTTTAATAAAATATTCATCATTTTTACTGTGAGTTGGTTTTCTGTAGACCAGGACTTTAGCCTAGTAAACCAACAACTACAACAGTAGGTTGCAAGCAAGTCAGAATAACTTCGTAAGTACAGCTTAACTGTTGCATATCAAGTATGTATTTTTCCCTGCACAAATCCACTGAATAATCTGTCACAGGAATTTGGATTACTAAAAGTCTGGTCTTATATGGATCCACCACTATGGGTAGTTCTTTCAACTAAATGATTTACCAGTGAATGTCCCACGTATTCTAATGATATAGGTTTAGAAAACTAACATTATTATAAGTTTAACTTTTAGATGTTCAGTTAGCTTCGTTTGTTTCTTTTAGTGCAAAGCTACACAATAGGCTAGTTGCGCTTGGTTCGCCACGGGGAATCAAGCGCTGAATTTTAGTGTTGTAAAATCATATAAATTTAACGTTGAATCACGGGAAACAATTATTTTAAGCTTCGTTTAAGATTCAGGTTGATTGATTAATTGTTTTGAATTAAGCACAAAGCTATACAATGGGCTGTCTGTGCTTTGCCCACCACGGATTCTATTGGTGTGAATCCGCAAATAAACCGCTGTGTCACTGAGGCAAAGGATAAAAATTACTGATTTTAATATAATAAAATTAGTTTATGTATAAACACGTGTGGTAGACATTTATAAAATTTAATTACTTTTCTTCTAAATTAATTCGTTTTACTTTCCATGACGTCAATTAAAAACAAAGTTGATTTTTTAAAATAATTTAGATACTTTATATTTTAATATTAACTGTTTAAAATTTTACAGATTTGAAGAAAAAGGGCAACAGCAGGAAACTTAGTTTACCTTAATATGATTTAGATCATTATTTTATTTATGTTTTGATAGATATTCTATGAAAGACATGAGGAAAATGTATGTCTGATTGTTGGAAGTGTGGTACATTCAGGTTAAATTCAGTTAACCATAAGAGTAATTATATGGGTCCGCTAATAACGGGAGGTTAAACAAAATATCTATTAGGAAGTAATTCTAGATTTTTTGAAATTTGACTTAAATTTTGAAAAAAGAGATTAGACACAATGTAAAACATAATGGAAACAGTCTTCATTAATATTCAAGAACTATTACAGGAAGAAGGGCAAGTCTTTAGACTATCCTAAAATATTGTAAGGATATTTAATACAATTTGTTGATGTTAGATTTTAAACTTTATAATAATACTGCAAGTTACAAAGAAATTACTTCAGTTAACATAATGAGAGCCTGACCTTGAGAGAGAGGGGGCTCTAATATTATATACCAAATAATCATAACATAATACTCTCAGGATATTACAAGAAATACTGTTGAATGACACTGTTATCGGCCTCCTTGTACTGTGTGCAGTATTATGGCATACATCCAACAGGCATTATCTACTCGAGAACAACAAAAGAACAAAGGCAGATAGAATTAAATCAACTTAGGAGTGTTCTAGACCACGTGTTATTGTGAAACTAGTTTATATATTTATAAATCAAAAAAATTACGAATTCAAAATAAATACTGTAATACTACAAGAAATTACAGATGCACGTTATCTTAATATACCATAAACGCTGTAAATTTGTTTACCAATCTTGCTTGTAAGGTATGTTCAGTACAAATATTTTGTGTCTATGATGGAATATGGGTATTTTTGGTTGCTATAAAGGCTGCTTTTTAGTGCTGCCTCATGAATTTTAATACAGTTTAGGTTAACTTAGAGCAACAAATTGTAATCAATGGTCGTAAATAACCACGCTGTGTGTTAAGCTTGCTAGACATAAAGGCGTTATTATAATACATATATAAAAATATAAACAAGTGCTAAGCTGAAATCAGTGAGCTTATGCTTTATATTTCGTAAGTGAAAGCTGTTATCAATTGTCATATAATATGTGTATGTGGGACATTGTGATTCAAGCACTTTACTATTTGTTTGTTTGAAATTTCTCTCAAAGCTACACGAGAGTTATCTGCACTAGTCGCCCCTAATTTCGCAATGAAAGATTATAGGGAAAGCAGCTGGTCATTACCACCCACTGCAAACTCTTCGGCTACTCTTTTACTAAGGAAAAGGAAGATTGACTGTAATATTATAACGCCTCAATGGCTGAAAGGGTGAGCATATTTGATGGGACGGTGATTCGAACATACGGCCCACAGAATGCGAGTGAAGCGCTCTGACCATCTGGCCATGTAAGGCCTAGCACTTACCAGTCTGTAAAGCTAAAGAAAAAGATAATTTAAATTATTTGAACAGAGAAAAATGACAAGACTGTTCCGACAAGAAAATAGTTTTGGCAGAGTCTTCTTCAAATCTGCTATCAAATAATGAAGCCATTCAAAATCCAGAATAATTTTATTTGACCAGCGCTACCTTTATAAACGTTATCTTTATAGTAACAGCTGCTTGACACATCCAACATCTTAATACTTACTTCTTTCAGAATAACATGATTTGACCGACACTAACTTTCTAAATTTTTTTCTAGCAACAGCTATTTGACACACCTAATATCTTAACACGTTATATTACCAAAATAACATGATTTGACCAACAGTAACTTTCTAAATATTCTTTTTTTTTTTCCAGTATCAGTATTTGATAAATCCAACATTTTATCGCTTACTTTCTAAACGTTGTTTTCCTCTAACAGCTGCATGACACACCCAACATCTTAACATTTAACTTCTCTAGAAGAATTTTATTTGACCAGCACATACTTTATAAGCATTATCTTTCACTAATAAGTTATTTGACACATCCAAGATCTTAACACGTACTACCCCCATAATACTTTGATTTGACTAACTTTCTAAACGTTTTTTTATTCAAGTAATAGCTGCATGACACGCCAAACATTTAACAATATCCCCCAGGATAATTTTATTTGAACATTAATTTTCTAAACATTATTTTCCTCTAGTAACAAAGCACACCCAACACCTTAATACTTACTTTCTAAACATTATTTTTTTCTAATAACAGATACTTGACACACTCAAAATCTTAACATTTACTTCCTCCAGAGTAACTTTATTTGACGAAGACTTAATTTCTAGACATTCTTTTAATTCACTAACAGCTACTTGGTTCCCCAACATCTCAATACTTGATGTCTCTAACAATAACCTAATTAGACAAACATCCACATCTTTGTCATTGACTTTATACCGGGAAGACTGGTTAGATCTTTAACCCAGTCAATTCTCAAATGCTCCGAGGAATTACAAGGATAATCTTAGATTATTTTTAAATTGTTCCAAAGCAAGCGAGGACATAAAACAGGTAGAAAAAGGTACAGACAAAATAACGTTCTTTGTTTTATAATAGATACATAAAAAAGGTTTCTCTATTTTTACATATGTTGAGTAAGTTTTGAAATATTTATTTGTTGTGTTATTTTATTTAAATATATGGTATCTATTTTGTTGTAGATTGGTAAAAGATAAGTTAAATATTGACAAAATGTCTGACGTGCATTTTAGTCATGAAGATACTGTCCTCCAAACATGAGGTCCTACCAGGATGATTATCATTTTTTTAGAGCATTATCTATAACCAGAAGACACTAAATAGTAGAGAAGTGAATTTAGATATGTTTGCATGAATGTAATAAGACATTTTATGTTATACATTTGTAATTATATTTAGTACTTAAATGTATGGGGAAAGGAAATTTATTACTTACTGGAGTCCTATTACAAAGAAATTACACTGCTAAAATAAATGACTATCATTTATGTTAAGACCTTCGCAACAGAAAATTACTAGTTGTCTTATATAAGCAACGAAACTGGTAGGCACACTTTCAACCAAATGACAACTTCTGAAATCCTTAAGTTTTCCAACAGCTCTATGAAATATTCAAGACGAGTAGCCTTGAATACCTCGCCACACTTCAACATCTGACAGTTAGTGCTGATAAATTAGCGACGTTATTATTAGCACAAGATTCGTTTGACAGTACGGTTTTATTGGTGCAAACTTCAAGTTTATTACTTGTCTTTATGTATTGTATCACTGGAAAACTTTTCAATTCCATTCTGCACTATTCCTGACATTTTTACTTCAATCTAAAGCACTGTACCGGTACTTTGGAGAAAGATTGTCACTGCTGAGCAAACAATTGAATTTCTTGGTTCTTTACTTCAGAAACTGCAAGTTTATATTCAGGTGGGAGGTCTGCTTCTAATTGCGTGAACATCTTCTCAACTGAATATTTGAGGTAAATATATGCCACACTATCGTCATAGCACACGTTGATATTCTTTTTATAGGGAATACCTTTTACATCATTTCGCTCACGAGATTTTGGACGCCCATCCAAATGAAAACTTTCCTCTGTCTCCAAATGTTAATTACGTCAACCAAATCACGTTCCTACTTGATGTGATACTTAGAGAGTTAATAGCATGCGTTTGCAAGTTAATGTATTTGCATGGAACTCTAGTATTGCTCGTATTTTCTAATACATTCCTTAAGCCCCTTTTACACTATTTACCAAAATATGTGCCGGTTTGTAGACTAAAATAAAAAGAGTGAAATGAGAAAAGCTGTATTCCTTTGTGTTCATGCAAACAGTATTATTAGTGCATTAATTTGAATCATAGGAAACTGATAAAACAGTTAGAATTAAGATACGACCATGGAAGTATGGCGAACTTTATACCAAAATGATAGAGAAATGAACAGTTGTTTCATTTTTGTTAAACACAGGCACAGCGAATATCTTTAAGAGTTGAGAAGTCTAGACATTTACAAGTTATACCAAATTACAGAAGAATTAGGAAGATGACAGAAACATATATCACTCTTTCCCAGTTAGCTGTGACTGTTAATATATTTAAGTTAATATAGTGGTCAACGTGGTTACTTCATGAAGGTGGGAAGAACTGCATTTGTTTGTTTATGTTTTATAGCAAAGCCACATCGGGCTATCTGCTGAACCCACCGAGGGGAATTGAACCCCTGATTTTAGCGTTGTAAATCCAAAGACATACCGCTGTACTAGCGGGGGGCGAAGAACTGTATCATGATTAACAGTTCATATACTGTGATATATATTGTTCACTCCCCAGTGACCAGTCAAAATTTACATAATGAATAATGTTAGTCAAAATATTAGCGTAAAGATCGAAACGTTATCACACTTCTAACAAGGAAAATGAAGCAAGTTAGTAAATAACATTTAAAGTTTTTCTCCAATTTTGATTATTTTCCCATCATGTTACAAAAACAATGTCAGCTTATGTTCTTCCAAACTGGAATAAAGTATCATTAGCTCTATTTTGTACAACATTCGAAACGAGATAATAGTTTTCAACCATCTTACAACAACTGTGCAGTTCTATCGGGTATCTTAATACGAAAGTATTTTAGGCCTATAGCACGAAATTTCTTATGCAAATATATAAAATTGGCCATTTGTTTTTCGCCCACCACAAGGATGGGGAGGGTCCTGCAGATGTGCCCAGAAATAACGTTTCTGCCACCATATTTTGCAAGATTCCCATATCCTAGTTAAAATTGTGTTCTTGTATGATAAAATAATTTCCACATTTTATTCTGATATAATGTCAAGCTTAGCTAATGAAGTGAGCATCTTTATTCACTATGTGTATCAAGTGAAATCAACACACAAGATTTGAAAATTTTGAACTGAAAAAAAACTTATTGCTGGTAAACGACCTTTTTTTTTAAAATTTGTAACATATAACAAATACACGTGTATTTATATATTTACCGTTGGTACAAGTTTAGCCCACTTCGTATTTAAAAGTAAATGAAAGCTATTGACAGACATTTATTTCTTCATTAAATGTATTACTTCAAGAATCAAACAAACAGTACTTGCGCGCCACAAAAAGAATTGCGCATGTATAATTTTAGAAGTACAGATTTAATACAACTTGACGGTGTGGAATTTTAAAAGTATACGTTAGTGCATGACTTGTCGCAGGTGGAATAAAAATCGGAGTGAAGGTGGACAAAAAACATTTTATTTACCATATGAAAAGCAGCGCATGAACAGAAACTGGTTGTTCAAGCAGAATGAGCTAATACGTAGTTGAATTAAAGTGAGAGAAAAATATAAAATGAGAAATTGTATTACATTAAAAAAACGAATAAGGTAAGATGCACTTATAATAAAGATAAAAATATTTCAAACAACATGAAAACTTTAAAATAAAAGTCGCGCATGATCAGCAACCTGTTTGTTTTTTAATTTCGCACAAAGCTACTCAAGAGCTATCTGTGCTAGTCTTCCCTAATTTAGCAGTGTAAGACTAGAGGGAAGGCAGCTAGTCATCACTACCCACCGCCAACTCTTGGTCTACTCTTTTACCAACGAATAGTGGAATTGATTGAACATTATAACGCCCCCACGGCTGAAAGGGCGAGCATGTTTGGCGCAATGGGGATGCGAACACGCGACCCTCAGATTACGAGTCGCACGCCTTAACACGCTTGGCCATGCCGTGCCGATCAGCAACCTAAACAACCAAATCAGACGTTACCAAAACTTCAGAAGCGCCTTTAGAACATTCAGTAAAGAAACATATTTGGCTAAGATGCACTATATTCGTGGTTGTCTCCAATTTCTACAATTTGTTGTTACAATGACTATTTTCTATGGTTGTGTGCGATTTACACATATCAAAGTCCATTTATTGTTTTGTTGTGTGTTTATTCACAACAGCTTCCATTATAGAGGTAGTACTTATTGATATCATGTTAAAGAGCCTTTCTTAATGAGCAGTTAAGCATGGCCTAGTGGTTTTAAAACTCGAGCTCTATAAATGTTCTCAATCATAAGGCTAGCATTAAACTTAAAATGAAAAATTATGTATAATATTAACCATTAAGTATTCAGTTACAATGTCTTTTCCTATCTTTTCATAGTTATATGTTTATCTTCTGATTTCACCAAGTAACGTTTTTCTTTATAGGTGTGTATCGGTGAAATGTTGTCTTGAGTGATCCACACAATTTACTCTTGGTAAGACTTAATTTTTAGGGATGTGTGATCATGGCTTGTTTGTTTTTTTAAATTGCGTTTCACTCTGAACATAACTTTTGTGTGTATTAAACTGAACTAGAAGTTTCTGAATGCATAATTGCAACAAATGTGAAACCTCCAATAATGAAGAGGTTAAGGTTGAATACTCAAAGTCCTACATGAGTAAACAGATATTTCTAACAAATACTTAGAAGACACACGCAAACGTGTATACGTTTAAACAGTAACAAGGCACAGATGTACTTTAAATGATTAAAATAAGCCTTAACAAATACTCTGAACATTATCATTGAGTTATCAGTACAAATGCAGTTTACATTTGAAGGAAGATTCAGATAACACACAGTTTACATTTACTCTAAGCAGATCAATATATGCATAGCCCTAGTGTTTTATCTAGTATTAAAAAACAAAACACATTCACTTCTAAACAGTGATTTGTAGAAACAATTTATTATGATAAATCAAACATTTCAGTCTTGCATAGCTCTTAAAGAAATAAAAGTATTATAACAATCTACAAGTTTTAACAGTCAGGAATGATTATGAAGCTATCAAATAATGTATTTGTGTACATTGTTAGAAATTTATTTAACACACTATAAAGCCATATACTAAAATATTTTTTTTCCCCCAAACATTAACAAGATGAAATATCCAGTTTATGTTCATTGATGACATCTAACAGCTGATTATGTTAAATCTTTAGGTTCTGGTAGATAAAGGAATAAAAGAAGAAACAAAAAATCGGTCTTAAGTTTTTATTTCTGGATTCCTTTCCAGTATCCAAAACGCTAGAAGCAACAGTGTGTGTGTGTGTGTGTGTGTGTGTGTGTGTGTGTGTGTTCCCAAGCAGCGCGCACACATACTATTGTTCCTATATATAATAGCATAACAAAGTCAGAACCATTAATATGTTAAAGTTTAATCAATGCTATTGTTGTTGTCATACATGTTCTACATAAAGTTTATTTATTATTCATACAAAACATTGTTTAAGATACAAAATGTTGTCATATTACATACATGGATATTTATCACATATAATTAACATTACACTAATCTTTACACATCCAATAAGGAAACTTTAAAAGTATAATGTAAAATTGTTAATACAGTTGAATAACAGTTAAAACGTAACTTGTGTTCTGTTATCCATGCAGTCAAAACAAAGGTTTGCTACATATAAAAAAAAAAACAAACAACAAAAAAAAAAAAAACGTTATGGCTCTCTGTGAATAACATGAAACAAATTAAATCTTTGAATTTCAGGAATCAGAATCTCCTCATAGAGCTGATGTAACGATTGCCACCAAATGACCCCCCACCTCCCATATCTGGATTATTCCCAAACATGTTGGAAATTGACTGTGGATGAATGAGAGGTGGTTGAGATAAAATTTGTTGCCCAGTAGCACTGATCATACTTCCAACCCAACGATTCTGTTCTACTCCTATCCTGCTCCACTGATCAGATGTATGTGTATGTATTCTACCAGCACTCCAGGAATCTCTTCCTCCTTGTTTGTCTCCATATCTACTTCTATCAAACCCACCTGAGGAGCCACTTTTTACAGAATCCACGAACCTATCTGAACGGCTCCTCGACTGCGTATCTCGCTGGTCTTTTCCCCTTAACTCTTTGTCTCGAGATCCACCATGGATATAGCGAACTGTTCTGTCAATGCTCCTACGTTCCTCCCGCATAAGTGGCAGTTCATCCCTCCTGGTATCCCTATGCAGACTTCCAAATTCTGATTTGGAAGTTGTGGTATCATGCCTGCTCTTACTAAACCGATCTCCTCCACGACTGTATGTTTCACGTTCTAATGATCCTTTAGTTGGACTGTCATATAGTCTAGAATTACGACAAATAAGATCCCTGATAACTGACACTCCAGTGAGTTACAAAAAGAAGTCAACAGAAACTCTAAGAACAAACTAACTAACTATGAATTTTAACAAACAGAAAAATAATAGTCAAAAATGTGCTTCTTATATATAAATAAAATGAGTAACACAATATTTCTAAATATCTGGACTTATCAAGTACTTTCAACTAATTATTTATTACCCTCTTCCTACAATATGTAGTAAACTGTAACACAAAATTTTTACTTGAACAAGTCAGAAATACGATCTATAAAACAAGTATGTCATACTGCAAATTTTAGTAAGAAACTAAAACAAACAATTCACACAAACAGCAATATAAATTCAATTACTGCATGTCTTTCATAAAAGATTTAGAGAAAATTTGTATCTGCTAATTTATTAAATTCATATTCATCATGAAATGATACTGGTAATGACCATTTTGATGTTTCACTTTTACTAACATTACTGCATTACCTGCAAAGACATCCAATGCACACAGATAAACCCTGCTACAAATTTACAAAACCTGTATTCACCTGGACAACAATTATTAGTGCAAATATCTTTTATGAGCTGACAAAGCATAATTATAATTAACAATATTTGTCGTAAGACAATAGTATATATAAAGTGTTCTGACCACATTTGTATTGCTTCCTACATAGCCTGTATGGTCAGTAATGAATATGATAAATATAGTGTGGTTGGAGTATTATTATACATTTATAATTCTTAAAAATACCTAAAGAACTAAATTTACATGCTGTGTTAATAATAAAAAAAAAAAATCAAACAGGCCTAATGCAATGTTTCACAACAAGTAATTATAATCATTCTTCGCTTGCTTGTAAAAGGTAGTTGCACCATAACAACTATTGTTGAAGTAAATGGTTTATATAAATCGTGTTTTAACCACTGCTGTGTTTGTTGTATCCTAGCCATCCTGAAGATTTCTGGAATAAGCAAAACACATAATTGGCAATGGAGATGACAAATACAGTGTGGTTAGAATACTATTATTATTATAATTATTATAATTCCTGAAAACCCATAAAGGACTAGTTAAAGAATGTAATGTTTAAAAATATAATAGCCTAATACTAATGTCTTACAGTAACTATGATTGAAGATTTTCATTTTAATATATTACTGTAGTAGTTTAATTACTTCCATATTACACAAGAATAAACAAGGTGGTCACAAAGAAAAAAATGTTAGCAAAATTAGTATTGTATTAGTAAAGTTACTCTAATATAAAAAACAACTACAAAACCTACCTGCTTCCACCATCATGATATGAAATGCTTTCATATGCAGAAGAAAAAGATGGTCGTTTTCGGCTTTCCCAAAAAGAATCTGAATCTCGGCTTTCATATGATCGCTTCGATCCACGTCTTTCTATGTCTACAGTACTGTAGAAAACAAGATAATCTGATGAAATTATAATTGTTGTATAGGGTGGCACTATCTAGAGCATAGAAAAATTTAACATTTCTTAGAAAATTCTTCATCAAACCCTTTCTCAACCTTTTACATTTGTCTTAGTTAAAACTTAGAAATTAGTTCCAGTTAAAATATTCATTTCATTAAATTCTGTTTTTTATCAAAAGACTATTTTTATACCAAATGTTTTGAGTTACAATACTTACCATAAAAGCATAGTCTCCCTTCCACTGCCTTTATTAAATATGATAATATTCTAAGGTGTTCAAATATATATTCATAATTCATTACTTAAAAATTATTCTGAGACAAAAACAGCTTTGAAAGCAATTACGCTTATATATCTTGTAACTTTGGACAAGCACATTTTCAGCTACCCATTATGACCCAGTTCAGTCATTTATTATTATTGAAATTGCAGCCCCTTAAAAGCTACATAGAAACACTAGTCAGTACTTAAATAGCAATTACAGGAGTAAAGTGTAAAAGCTCACTTCAGTTGTCTTCGTCTTCTCAGTTCTTCCTTCTCAATCTCTAACCGTTCCCTTTCTAGCTTGTGTTTTTCCCTTTCAAGTTTTAAAACAGCAGCTCTCTCTCTTTCTAATCTTTCACGTTCATGTCTAGAAGAATATTTCTTTGATAAATTTATCAAACTAAAATTAATGTTGTAATTTCAAAATTTAAGTTTCTAAATGCTAACTCTACAAAAAGGTTACTCAAATTACAGTTGTGTACCTTAATAAGAACTCTTCTTTAATGTTGTTACAAAAGCAGAAAATTATTTTCAACATACTGCAAATACAAATTAGGTATAATCAAAAATACCTAATTTTATTCATATTTTTCATAATTAAAAATTGTGTTCAAACACAGCACTACTGCCCAAAATAAATATTAAAACCTGTACAACAGTTACTGCCTGATGGCTACAGTTCATATATGCAAATATAGTATTCACCAATGTGGATGTACAATATAAAATTCAGTTACAGTTTGTTCCATTACTGATTCTCAAATCTATATGAAAAGAAAAGAAATCCCATAAAAACAGTTATACATTATAAACAGTGTAAAAGTCATACATAATTACCAAAGTATGGTGGGAATGTACTAGCATGTCAAGCTTTAGATAAGTTTTTAATATCAAACACAAAAACAATAGTGATTTTTGCGTCATCTACAGTTAAACATTTTCATTTGTAATCACATGATAAATATAATTGCTTTTTTCATCCTAGTTACACAGCAAATATTTGCTTTTAAGTACTAAAAACACTTAAACTTTAGTGAAAAGCAGCAGATGTCTTACAAAGTCATATACAAGTGCATGAAAACATATTAGTGAATAACAAACACACACATTTTTATATGAACAGTTTAAACAATCTGTAGGATATTTTTTTTTTACAAAGTTGTATGTATATATAAGTATATGAAAATAAGTTAGTAAATAATATATATACACATACAAATTTATGTTATATGAACAATCTAAAGCTTCAGTTTTAAAACTGTCTTTTTGAAACATTCTTGTTAGAAATTTAGAATTCCCATAATACTATTCCATTACTGGTTGCCAAAACAGGCAAGCAACAGTACTAAACAACAACAAAAAAAAACAAAAAACAACAACAACACCAATGGGAGAAATACATAGAATAACTGAAGAATAGTTTATCATGAAATAAACACTTACAAGATTTTAGGTATTTATCAATTTAGCTATAATATTCTATTAATATTCTATAATATTAATAATATTCTATTAACAGTTATGATACTGTTTCCACAAAATATAGAACTTACAGGAGTTTCATTACCTGATTTGAAAGTCAATTCAAATACAATTCAATAACTCCTTATCTTATGCAACAGGCTTAACATACTTCAAATGATGACAACACTATAATGGTGACAAAAACTACAAGCATAGGAAACCTGCTATCCTATTTTCTTCAAACTTACAGCTTCTAGGTTGAGAACAGTTCCAGATCAAAAGTACGTCATAAATATATGTTTAACTATCACCAAACTACTAAGGTGTATATGTACCCCTTCTTTTTAAACAAGTAAATTGTAGGTTAATTTGTTTAAGATAAAAACAGAGTAAAATGGTTCATTCAAAGCCTGTTCCACCAAACCTTAAGCGTTCTCTTTCTCTTTTGAGTTTCAAAACTTCTTCTCGCTGCCTTCTTTCACTCTCTCTTAGTCTCAAGTATTCTTGGTTACGCCTTCGTTCTGCTCTACGCTCTGCAATACGCATTTGTCTTCCTTTCTGTATCTGTCGTTGTCGATATCTTTCCTCCTACAACACAACAGTAGCATCACCTTAAAGTCAACAAATTTAACTAGACAAAAATATGATAGTAAAATGTTATTGCACTAGCCTTTAAGTAATATTTGATTTACAACTTTTTTTTATATATATTTTGAAATAATGTCTTGATAAGATTGAATTTCTTTTAATTAATGCAAAATTAAAAAATTATAAGTTTATCTAAAGATGGATCACTATGTGATTAAATATCATCTTTTCAAAGCAGCATTTAGGAGCTTACCTTAATTTTCTGGAATGTTAACAGATTTTGTCCACTTTGGAGCCTTGTCCTTCTGGGTCTTTGACCTCTCCTGTTTCTAACATCCCTTGATCCACCAGGATGAGTGCCAGCAGCAGCCTTTGAATGCTCAGAGCCTCGACTCTTAGATCTTTTTTCCTTTGAATTTTCTTTCTCTTTATTATCATCTTTTTTTTCTTTATTTTCAGAGGCATTAGTGCTACTTTCTCCTGAAATCCATGATATTCAAAAAATCCTTTACTTCCAGAGATATAAAGAATGTTCAAAGAAGTTTTTAGAGTATTAGTATATAAAATTTCAAAAGAATGCAAATTCTTCCTTAACAGATGCTTAAAAACAATTTATGACAAAACTGAGAATTTCTTAATAATATGAAATGTGTTTAGTTACAGTATATTATATACAAATTGCATCCTTCATACAACTTTGCAAAACTACATGGTCTGGTACATAACTTACAGACTGCTGGTGATCTCAACAGTTTACACAATTATAAGAAGTCCTTAGATTATTTTAATAAGTTGCAAGTTGTCATAACATACCACTTCTAAAGAAAAAAAAAATTTCTCTTGCTTGCAATTCTATGTTAGTGCATACTTTCCTTACAAAAATATATGCTAACTTAAATTTCTTTTCTTTGTATTCTTGACTCCTCTTATGGTTAGGTGTTTAATGCACTCACTCGTAATCTGAGGGTGAAAGATTCAAATCCCCAATCACACCAAACATGCTGCCCTTTCAATGGTCAATCCCACTATTCATTTGTACAACAGTAGTCTAAGAGTTCACAGTGGATGGTGATAACTAACTGCCTTCCCTCTAGTCTTACACTGCTAAACTAGATGTGGCTAACGCAGATAGCCCTTGTGTAGCCTCATGTGAAATTCAAAAACTAACTCGATTCCTCATGTTATATTTTAAAATTTCTATACAAGTAAAAGAGAGATAACTCACAAATTAATACAAAACAGATTCAAATCTATTACACCAAATATTGCAGCAACACGTAATCAGACAGAACTGTACTACCCAATATTTACCTTTTTTTTCCCCTTTTTTACGTTCTTCTTCTCTTTTCCTCTTTCCTTCAGCATCATTACTTTTGTTTTTATTTTCTACATATGAAGTTAAATATATCCATTTTAATCCAACCCCTTTCTCTTTATCACATCAATAACAAAGTCATATGTTCTATTTCATATCTTAGTTACTACATCAATACAAATGATGACAGTTTGGCCAGCAACCTGAGCAGAAATTAAGACTTTACTCCTACTCACAAAATATAATCAACTACTTGAGAGTAGTTGTTCCAATTATCACTGCTTTAAATTACTAGAACAATCAATTAATCAAAATTACAATTAAATAGAATGTTACAAATATAACAAAGTGAGTAAAATGAGGGTTTCCAATTACTGACACTTTGATTGTTACAGCATTGGTCAATCTTATTAAGCATACAGAGGTAAATCAACCAAAAATGACAATATCTATATGGATAAGTATCACAAAAAATATATATATAAAAAATTAAGTCTACATATGTTGCAAGGTATTGAAATTTTGCAAATACAGACAACACAAAAGTCACTTGAGGGAGATATTTTACTGAATCTATGCATTTAACTCTTAGTATAACGGCTTGGTAATTGTGAATTACCTTGTAAAAACAAGACTAAACACATAACTCAGAATGTATTAAGTGCACCTTCATAAACTTAGTAAAGTTGCAGTAGACACAAAAAAAGTGTTGTGCACCACACTAAAAATTTACAAACCATTTACTAAGTCAGTCTGAGTGAAGGGTAAAGTTGCGATAAAAATGCTTTTTTTTTAATTTTACAGTTTTCATAGATCAACTGTATAATTTATGAAACCTGCTAAATAAAAACTGCAAGCTTTTTTTTGGCAAAATTATTTTATTTATTTTTCTACCCTAACACCATAGCAAAGATGAAAAAATATTGAAAAAAAAAGAAAAAATATTTTTTTTAATTTCTGGATTGACTGCAGATTGTAACAAATTACTTATTCTAACACAGCTACAATTTTTTCTAAATATTGCACATTTGCTTGCTTTTAATCTTATTACTTTACAATGCCCCTTAGACTCCATCTAATGATATGAAAATTAACTGACCAAATAGAAGAACTCAATGTAAACAACTGAGCATATTACACTTATTTAACATAGTTAGCTCACTGATCTTGTGCATTTTTCTTCCATTTACATTTTCTTATCCAACCAAACAAGTTTCTCATCTTAACATATTAAAAACCTTTGTTACAAAATAGATAACAATATATAAATATACATAAAAACAAGAAATTTAAGACTTACCTAAGCAAATAAGTCTATCTGTACTTAATAATACACTTCGAAAAAATTACTTACATTATCTTAGTTGTACACCTTATAAAGTAAGGAGTTACCATAAGTAATATTGTAAACACATTCGTCCTCAAATGGGTTCATAAATTTTACACAAACCCATTGCAAAAGGGATTAAACAGCATCAAGTTTAGTATAACAAAGACAATAAGAGAAAAATCATGCAGTCTGATTTAATTTTTACAACATATTTTATGTTGTGAAACTTCAAACATTTAATTGCAAGACACAGTTTTGAAGAAAAAAAATAATTTTTTTTTTATATTGATAAGAAAGTTCCATTTTATATATCCTATCATCTTCTACTTGTTTAATACTCATTGGTTTTACTTTGTTGATTACAGTGTTCAACACACCTGGCTATGAATCATAGAAAACACTGCACAAATGAGAATTACTTACCATCCTTTCAAATGGAATCAGGTCAGACAATGCAACAATATTGTTTTAACTATAATCTTGGCCCAGATCAATTTACATATAATAAATATAGTTTCATTTCCATTAATTATGATTTCTTTCACTGATGTGCATTGTGTGAATGATAAACAATAATGGTCAAAAAATAAAGGTTTCTATCCAAGAAATATGTTGTTGCACACTGTGCATGATTAACCTATCTAAGCTTACCACATATTCTACCATAGATAAAATTTTCATATCTCTTACAATTATAACTTAACATGAAAATATTGTTAGGAGTGAAGGAATGTTTAAGAGAACTACATCAAGATTTTCAGATCTGTGTTTTTGTTCTAAGTACTCTAAATTTCACTTTTTATTCCATTATTCTTTTCTCCAGAATCTACATCTTGTCATTTCTTAACAAAACCACAAATTATTTCCAACATCATTTTATTAACTCTACCTTGATGTAAATACTCTATAACTTACTCTGTTCAACAGTACTTAAGCTGTGTCTGTAGCTATTCTCAAAGCTGAACTTATAAGTAGTCAGATCAGTACTGTAACATAAAGGGAGGGGCACAAGTCTGTATTAAATGAAACCAGAGAAAGTGTGTGTGTGTGTGTGGAGGGAATCATCTTAGAAATAGAATATGGATAATAATGTTCTCTAGGGATGATAATTTATTAGGAAATGTATATGCACTTTGAAATTGGCATTAAATATAAAATTAATGTCTTTTATATGACAGTGAAGAAATGATTCATGATGATGAGAAACCCACTTGAAGTAAAAATGTATTCTCAAGATGGCTGATATAGATATTAAGACTTTGAAATAAAGTACAGAACAACATTTTAACTTTCTTAGGTCATCTTCAGGTTCACAAAGGAATATGACAGACACAATAATGACCAAGGTGCTACTTATATCAATTACTTGAGCAACTGTTGTAACATGAAATACTTAAAGTTAATGAATTATGTTTCTCTCAATTCTGTTCAAACCATCACAAATAAGAAGTGGGCTTATGATTTTTATTAACATCAAAAAGGTTATTATTAATGGTAGTTACTGCAATTGAATTAAACTTCGAAAAACTGTTGAATGAGTGTTGAAGTCAAGCACAATACATGTATTAAACATTCTTCTCAGTAATCTATTGAAACTGAGTATCAAAATATTAAACACACACTTGCCTTTATCTTTCTCACTCTTGCTATCTGCACCAGCTGATGACTGACTTAAAGGCTTAACTTTCTGTGCATTCTTCTTTACTGATCCAGTGCTGGTTCTGTTTTCAGTCCATCTCAAAGCAGCTCCATGTTCATTACGTGGCTATGATAAGTTTCAAAATCAAAAGTTTTGTAATGATTTTAGAAAACTGTCTGAATTTAAAGAAAAATCATTTTAAAATACCTATTATATCTTCTAGTTAAGACTTTTGTACAAGGTTGCTGCACCTTAAAAAATTTCACACATGGAGGATTTGAAACAAAATAATTTTACAGAACTTTTTTTTAGATTTTATACATACATTTCAAATAACCAAAAAAAATCATAAATTACTATATCAATACCACAAAATTCCATTATAATTTAACTTCAGTAACTAAGCTGTATTTGTGTCTACAAAATATGAAATTTGGAGAAAACTAAAGACTAAACTTACCAGCTTAAAGAGTTGTATTGAAAGAAAAATATTACATTGTACTACTTAAAAATAGCTGAGAAAGCCACTATGAGGACAATCTAAGCTTTCAAGCTGTTATTCAAATCATAGAAAAAAAGTATGTGTACATAGGAAAACATTTCCAAAGCTAAAAAGATGTGAGCAGGGCAGCTGTGTTTGGCTCAGTACATGAAAAACTTCTCAGCAAACAGAAAAGACAAGGTTCTTATTTAATATTATAGCCTGTAAATATCAGTAATTTGAGTTCTTAATTCATAAGAAATTACAGACTTTGCATTTTGACATCATAAACATCTAATCTGAATCAATTCAACATATCATGTGACACAAAAATTTGTATTTAGGATTTCTTTTTTAGTACTTAGTTTTAAATTTGAAAATTAACTAATGTATAATACTAAAAGCTGAATGATAATCTACAATTTGGTACCAAACTTATTGACATATATTCATAAAACATTAGTTCAATAAAATTATGAATACAAATCAACAAATGCAATGTGACATGACATTTGACCCATGAACTCCAGCAACAAGATTAATGCATTTACTTTTTTAACCCTCTGGTAATAATAATAATAATAATACTTTAGATAAATGTGTTTTGTTTTCTATGTTATTCTAATGGTAACGCTTATTTCAGATTCAAATATTACTGCAATAAACTTTAGTGAAATCAACTTTACACAATTTAGATTGACCAAAAAAGATTACCCTTTCAACTGATATAATTTTTCCATTTAATTCTGTCTGATGCAATTTCTGTATGCATTTTAATGCTACTTCACTTGTTTCCATAGTAACAAATCCATAACATCGTGATCCTGGAGATTTGGCATTAGTTACAATTTTTGTTCCTACAACCTGTAAAAACAAAATGTTTTATTCTGCAAAATAATAAACAATCTTTCTTCTTAACTAGTTTAATAGCTATAACTGATATGTTAGTTGTACAATACGAAGTCAAAAACATACTTTTTATGCACTGTGGGAAAGAACTTATTAAATATACACACAAATATTGCCATTCCACCAAATGCAAATAAAACAATATGTGAGACATAAGAATTTGGTTTTAGAATTACATCATCAAGATAAAAAAAAAATTAGTTATCATAATTTCTATTAAAGTTTAAGATGTCTAATATACATGTAAAAACTGCTTGTTTGGGTTGAGAAAATATTTTACATAGAGGAGCGAACAACATTTTGACCTTTTTCGGTCATCATCAGGTTCACAAAGAAAGAAAGAGGTAACTGACCGGAAGCTGATCACATGTTTGAAAGGGGTTTTGTAACTGAGTGTCGAAATGTAGAGGGGTGTGTGAACCTTTGTGAACCAGATGATGACTGAAGAAGGTCGAAACGTTGTTTGCTCAAAGGTTCACTCCCCCCATTATGTCTGAACTAGCATACCTTACACCACTATTAACAGTACACGCTCATACGATTGTTAACACCGCACTCTACATTTCGACACTCAGTTACACAACCCCTTTCAAAAATGTGGTCAGCTTCCAGTCAGTTACCTCTTTCTTTCTTTGTGAACCTGACGATGACCAAAGAAGGTCGAAACATTGTTCGCTCCTCTATGTAAAATATTTTCTCAACCCAAACAAGCCGTTTTTACCTATATATTTCTCTACAAGTGGGTTTTCTCGACATCACTGAGTAAGATGTCTAAGTTTCTGCATTCTGTCTTTTCTTCTCAAAATACCATACATAGTTATATTTAATGATACTACAAATATTTCTTCAAAAGATCTAGTACAAAAACTTGCCTAACAGCAGAAGTTCTTAATAAATTAATACAAATTCTATTCTGCCATCTTAACCTAAAAAAAAATTACATCTTTTAAAATTATCTATCAATGCTTCAGAATTGTATTTACAAGTATTAAAACACATCTTATTAGTAAAGGTCCAAAAAGTGTTTGAAACAAAACATACTTTAAATTATTAATGGATAAAACCAAATGTATAATTTTAAATTGGTGATTATCTGACTAAGTTATTATCTACATAAAGGAAAATTTAGTTGATTAAGGTTTATGCAAAATAAATTCCATGAACAAAACAACTTACCTTCCCATATTTGCTGAAGAGAGCTTTAAGGTCAGTTGCTTTGGTACTTGCAGACAAACCACTAACCCAGAGGTTCCTGCTGCTAACTGGAACACGTTTTACTCGTTCTAAAGAAAATAAACGCATAAAATTAAACTCAATTTTACAGCTCAATACAAATTCACCTTGTGATCTCAATTGCTGAAATATCTAAATTCAAAAGTATTTCATACCTAATCATGAACTCTTGTACTTCGACTTTCAGCACTTTAGAAACCTTGGGTGTTATTAACCCAAAGTGATTCAGAATAACACTGAATAAGAAAGTGTTCATTTATGCATTTATGGCATGACTAATTTTCTTAAGGTTAATTGTTACAAACTTCCTGTAATATGACTGACCAGTTACACTAGATATATGTTGTATATTAACCATAAATTTATATGAATTCATTTATATAAATGAAACTTTTGTTAGGAGGTATCATAGTTTGCATTTCTTCAATATAGAGGTGTGACAACAGAGTAACAATGTTTATCAACTACTGCAGATGTACTATTGAAATCTTGCAGTTACAATGCAATGCAAATGTTATGTAATTTAGACAATTTCATACTTTTACAAAGTGTTGATAAAATAAACATAATGGTCAACAGTGTTTAAATAAACAAGTGGGACTTGACACAATAAAACATCTGAAATAAATGATACAAGACACTATAAAAGACAAGCCACAATCTATTATATAATAAACACAAAAATCCGTCCATCTGTCACATCAATATCTCGGCCTTTCCTGTGCTAATCAAATCTCAACTTGCACAAAATGACACATTCTGTCATGGAAATCAAGTCCGACTCTTCAAAATTCTTCGATCCATATATGCATGTATGTTTGCATGTGTAATAAAATAAAATCAGATATATACACACACTACTACTGGTACTGATGGTGCACAAAAACCATAAACAATGTATGAAAGTTCCCTTCAGACCTGTTTGATTATAAAGGAGACACACTAGTGCAACATAAACTTCTGTTTAATTGGAATCCTCTACAACAACTCTATAATAAAAGGCATGCTTTACCAATAGCACAATTTAAATTGAAAATGCCTAAATTAAAGTGTATTGCTTCAGCTCAGTAGTCTAACAAAACCAAAGCCAGGAAGACAGTCCACTGAGAAGACCTCAAAATTCATAATAAAATTGGCCTATCACAATTAATAATTTGCAGGGTCATACAGTACAAACATTTCTGAGAATCACTTAAGTTTTTAACCTATAAGGATTTATCAAGAAGAAAATTTGAACATAACTTTAAAAATATATAGAGGTTAGAAAGATAACCAAGCAATACTTAAAAATAGCCAAATAAACTTAAATGTTTTTTTTTTGAAACACTAGAAACAGGATAGCTGCTATCCATATACAGAGATGCCAACTATTTCAAATGACTGAGCGTAATGATTGTAGACAGAGCCCTTTATCATTTGCAGCTACTAGGCCTGACCAATGTTTCTAAGCTGTTTATTATTATAACTATTATTATTTATTACTGCTATAGATTGCTCATTTATGACTGTGTTTTGTGTATTTAATAAATAAATTTTAAAAAATTATTTTGAAATTATGTCTTTTATTTAGTTCAGAGTAACAAACATACTGGTAAAACAACATTGAACATGCACAAACAGTAAGCAGAAAAAGCCTTTGTGCAAGGACTAGTTTATATCATGTTTATGACACTTATTGTAATAGTTTTGCAGCTGTTGCAGCCTTTGCTTTCATGAGAATGTCTCTGGATGGTTGGGAATCATAACAACATTGTCCATTTGATTGCATACACATCATGTGTTATAATATTGCTCAAAACTGAGGTGCTCAAGTTTGGTCTGAACTTGCTTTTGTTTTTAGTCATTAAACTAAATATCCTTTCACTGTCAGCATTAGAATGGAAGATTGTAAGAATTCTAAGCATAACCCTTCACAGAATGTCAAGCTTCTGGTTTCCATTTCCATCCTTAACTGTAAATAGCTGAACCCAAAACTTGTCAACATTCAACTGAAGTACAGTTTCTGAGAAATATCAATTTGATAGTTCATATATTGTCCTTCCAACTTGTCAATAGTGTCGTGCTCATGTGTATTGACAAGGACAGGATACCTGTCTGTGAAAAAGTGTGAAGAAGAGAAATCTTTGCTGACTTTCAGTTTTGGATCAGCAACCTCTGCATGAATCAGAAGTTCATCATTTAGAGGGAAATGTTTCATTATGTAATTTTTAGCTGCAATATAGTATTTCTTGATACTGGTGTAGAAGCTGATCAGTTCCAGGTCCTTTTCATATTTAACAATGTATTCCTTGGCAGCATTTCCAATAGAAACTGCCTCATCAGATTTGTTGTAGTCAAGTTCAGTGATGTTACCTTCAAGATATTCTGGCTTGATGTATCTGACAAGTATATTTTTAACTTGTGTAATCAGAGTTCTATGCATAATGTGTATGTAAGGTTCTTTTCTTTGAAATATCAAATTGGCTTGCTCAAATAGAGGAATTGCAGACTGAAGAAAAAGACAAAATAACAGGTTCATTTTGTTGTCCAAGAAAACTGTTAACTTATGTAACTTGCTCTGTGCATAACTTTTCTTGGTTACTTCCTTGCTAGCTTTCATTTTCTTTTTTTTTTTATTGACTGTCTCTTCTGTAGTTCAAGGTCAGACTGCCTAAACATATATTGAGTTATATCAAATGTTTCTTTGTCTGCATTTGGAGACATCTGTCTTGTGTCCCTGTGTTGCTGGGAGGACATCTTGACTGTTAGTCTTGCTGCCTGTCCGAGCTGCACGTTTAGATCCTTTTGAATCTAGTTTTTCTTTTTCACAGTGAAAATACTTCTTCAATGGCACCCACATGTCCAATATTCTGTTGAGGCACACCCCAAGTGATAGTCATCTTGTGTTAACAAGTTGTAGAATTTTTCTTGTTTCTTTGTCATACAATCCTTGAAACTCTTTGAAATGTTGTTTTCTGCTAGCACTTTTGTCCAGAAAATAGTAGATATCTATCAATATATCAGAAACTGGGCAGGGCAGTTCTCCTGGAAGCTTTCTGGGCAGCAATATTCATGAGGTGACAGGCACAGCCCACGAAGTAAATGCTAGGCTGTTGTCTTGAGATGTGTCCCATCACACCTTTACCTATACCAGACATAACTGAAGCACTGTCTGAAGAAAAATTAAGACAGTTTTTCCATGAAATTTTCCTCTTTGTTAGTTCGTGGTCCAAAAGCTTGAAAATATTCTCTCCCATTGAAGCTTCTTTCCATTCCACCATCGTCGAAAGAGAACAAACAAATTTCCAAGCAAAGGGGCAAGATATTGTACAACCATTGGATACAGTTTTGAGTCTTCCATGTCTGTGGATCCATCTGTGGCTAAACTGTAAACACTGTTAGTAAGTAAGCTTGAAATTATTTTGTCATCTTCACAAACCAACATTTGTACAATGGCTGTAGTTTTGGTTCTAGCACAGCCATATTTTTTTGCTATTTCAGAGTCTGGAAACATTTTTCTGAATAGATGTCCTGCATGATCAGCTACAGCTAGGGGTAAATTATGAGCAATGATGAATTGCATGAACATAACTTCTGCATTTATGGTTTCATATTCTGAATTCTTACTCATAAATGTCGTTATCTGAATCGTTTTTGTCTTCGCCTCAGCCTTTTGTTGGTGAGATGCCGATTTTGTATGTCTGGAACAATCGTTTATCCCACCATGCACCACAGAAAAATCAATGTGACAAACTGTACAAAACGCATGACTGTCACAGACTGTTGATGCAATGACCAGATATTTTCCACTGTACTCTTTCTTAAATTTTTGATTCACAGTTTCAGTCCTTTTAGATTTGCCAGAAACAAGACAATCTGGTGAACGAGGCTTCTTTTTTCCATCTTGTGAATGATCGCATTGGCATTTCTCTGTTGCTTAGAAAATGAGAAATACCCATCTATGCGAGCACTGATTGGCTGACAAGCACTGATGACGTAACTATGGTTTCTGCTAGTACCCAGTATGGAGAAGCACTGCACTCAAACTATTGGTAGACGTCGGAGATACAAATATTTTTTTTATTATTTCAAGCACAAACATGATTACCAAGTAGCCATTTGGACTATGTCTTTTATTTATTATCAAAATTTATTTGTATCTCACTGGAAATTTTCATTTCACCCCTTTCAAGCCCTTGGGGAACAATTTATCACTTTATTTTATAGGCCTATATAATATTAATTTGGGAGTTGCAACAAGTCGTAATATCTGTCTGTATGAGTGTATAGTCGTAATGTATACACCAAAATCGTAATGATTAGACTCAAATTGTAATGGTTGGCATCTCTGCATATATACATATTGTTACTACATTATAATTAAATTTTAGAAAACATGTTCATAAAACATATTTAGATATAAATTTTAAGATAGAAAATTAGTCTATTCCTTGTTACATGATGGGCATTCAGATCAAACAATAATAAAAAATGATCAACCCTTAGTGGTACAGTAATACCTGTATGTTGGTCAAGCCACTCAGTGTATTTACCTTTCTCTATAAATAAAAAGTTGCTCAACATAACTGAAGATGTTATATAACAAAGCATGCAAATACAATTATACAAAACAAATGAACAGGGTGATACACAACTGCATGAACAAATAGTGAAAAAGTAAAAAATGAAAAATAAAGCTTTCAAGGAAAGAAAGAAGTGAAAAAAAAGCGTATATTAAGATGATTACCATTAATCGTACTAACTACAACATATTTTCAATACAGAGTAAACAAAAATTAAAATTATCATGCACCAAAAGGCATTTACATTCCCCTACTGAAAACTTATTCATTTTGAAAGGGCTTAGGCATGGCAAGTGGTTAGGGCACTCAACTTGCAATCTGTGGATCGTGGGTTTGAATTCCCATCAAACCAAACATGCTTGCCCTTTCAGCCATGGGAATGTTATAATGTGATGTTGAATTTCACTATTCATTGGTAAAACAGTAGCCCAAGAGTAAGCTTGCAGTTCATTTTTTATATATTAGAGGAGGAGCAATCTATAGCCATGATACCTAAATGAATAAAACTTATATATCATGTTTATAAACTGCTCCCCCTCTACTGAATGAAAATGAACTGCAACAGAGTAAAAGAAAGGGTTATAGTTTACACTGTGAATGACTATTATTCAACCCATTAAGCAGAGTCACACCAGCATAGTACCAAACAGTTATAATATTTTCAGCAATAGTCTTTCACTGTTAAATTAGGGATACCAAGCACAGATAGCCATGTAGTTGTACATAAATTTGATAAAAAAAAACAACACTTCAGCAATATTAAATATGCTATAAAATTTTCTTTCACAGTAATTTCACAGCAGAGTAAGTAACAATTTAGGTATGTTTGAACTCAGACATTAGATAAAATTAATTTGTAAAAGTTATGGTATAAAAAATAAAATATTTTTATTTTATTGTGGACTAGACTGTGTTCTTTATCTCTACCAAACAAACAGTAAAAGAAAAGATATAACTGCTGCAATACTGGTGCTAGAAACAGGATTATTTTGACAAAAATATCATCTAGACTAATTAGAAGTCAAACTTTATACCATTGTAAATGATTTTTCCATTTGTATGTCCATACACAAAATTTAATTTAAAAAATGGTGAATGAATTATGCATAGCAATTATATTTATAACAAGACATTGCTATTAGATTTATTGTATTTTTACTCAGACCCTTAAGAGTTTTTTGAACAACATAGTATAACAGCATTTCAAAAACACTGTGTTTGCCATACCTGCAACACTGCAGTGTAGTTGAAAGACTATATGCTCTTCTTGAAAAATCCTAAAGGGCCAAATAAAGTGCATAATGTTGAAAGCAAAAAAACTAATACTAATGCCCCAAGACAAATATAATTAACCATAAACATCTTTCACCAGCTTAGACAAAGTGTTGACATCACATTTTGATAAAAGTGAGGAAAAAATTATCTTTACCTTTCAGATAAATATAAAATAATATATTTATATTTAAACCAAAATTGTCCCTTTGAGACTTTTTCAGGGTTAATATGACACACATACAGAACATTCTATGTATTATAAAATAAACAAACTTGTACAGGATTGTTATACATGTATTAAAAACTAACATATGAAGAAATTCCATTACAGGAGCATTGCCATATTCAAACACGTTCCATCTGTGACCTGCCACAAACAATATGCAATTAAGATAGGACTTTTCAAATACAATACAGATGAGAATTTCTACACATTTACTTTGCAAATAGTTTCTTGAGGTTGTTCTGAGATCCAAAAGCACCTTAGCCCATTTATTCTAATACATCCAAGTATCATTTCTGTTCACTGAAAAATGAAAATTCTGTACCTGGTATCAGAGATGTGAATATTGAAATAAACTTTACTCAAGAGAAAGACATCAGAAAATAACGTTTCATCATATGAAACTAAATTTCTTTATGAACTGTTTCATTACTATTATTTATTTAATCTACACAATATGTTCACCTTCAATGGTCATGAATAAAGGAATAAAGATGGACCATGCATTCACAATCAGAAAATGCAACTAAAAAGACAAAACTCCTGAAACAAAAGTAAATTCCTTGGGAATGGTAGAATGCAATATTTCAATTCCTGAGTATACTAACAAGTGTGTCAGAATCTGGCAAAAGTGCAGTGAACATTTCTTGCCACTTGTTAAAGAACAGTATGAATGTGAAAGATATGTCATGGTGTTACTTAGAATCAACATGCCTGGAAAAACAAATTTCTATATCATTAAGAACAATAGTGCAATAGGGCCAAACCTCACTTTGATGACAATGCTTGCATACATCGGGCAAGGATCACCACTCTAATCCTGAAGTGAAAGAAGTTGGAAGAGAATAATTACAAAGAAAATCTCTTGCACTCAACCTGACTGAGCATGCTTGGGACATGTTACAAAAGGTGATATAACTGTCCAGATCCATTCAGCAGCTAATTCTCCAAGAATTACTTCAGCTTCTACAACAATGTGTGCAGCATCACATCAGTGGATTATACAGCTATTATCATTATTTCACTGTGTCTAAAAGCAAACATGCACAATACTAATCATATATAAACACCCAGAAAGTGAATGCTTAACAATTTGTTACAGACTTTGAATCCTTACAAAACTTATTCTAGACACAAGAGCACTTTCTATTGTTATCAGTCTCATTAATGACTTTATATATATATTTGGTTTTCATTTCCAATAGATTAAACTGTTCTTCATTCATAATGCATGAAACATCTTCTTGTTGGAAATCTTGATCCTTTGTAAAAGTTCACACACACACACACACACACACACACACACACACACACACATTTATAATTGCTAGAACTATTTTAACAACCATGTTACTCCAGAAGGGAGATAAAGACTGGCAATCTTAAAATAAGACAATTAGGAAAGACACCAAAGAAATGTAACTACATTAGTAGTCATTATACACTATTTATAACATTCATAACTTTAAGTTTCAGTCATGCTGTTATTGAATTAGTAAAGATACTCATTCAGGAACATTCAAACAAACATTTTCAAAATACTTCATTCTTGCACTACAACAAGCAATAAATACAAAAAAATTCATACACTGCTTCATACCTTTGTCATCTGTTGATGTAGTTTTTCCATGTTTATCTGGAACACTAAAAAAAAATAAAAATCATATATTTAGAAAAATACAGCTTTCAAAATACAAAGTGACTACACCAACCTCATTCTCTCTTAAACTCTAAGGAAAATATTTAATAAAAGTTTGAATACAATATCTCTGAAAATTATACTGAATATAAAATAAAGGTAAGAACCTATTCATTTTTGTAGGTAATGTTTATAAATCACTAACTTTCAGAATAAATTTAAATTCCCCTACTGATATATTTAAAAGCTAATATTGTAAAATACTGCAAAAGTATGATTGTTAATTTTCTAAAACAAATTTGGACTCGAATACCACCCACATATAAGATCCAGAATTTGTATGACAGCTTTTCCTTCCACTAATATTTCAGTTTTTGGAAGACAACCTACAGACACAACAAAATGCAGCATGAAATTCATTCTCAACCTTCAAGTTTGTTTACCGAAGAACAAACAAACCTCTTGGCAGCAGCAGAGGTGGTAGTGCTTTTTCCTGTAGAACTTCCTTCTTTGGTTGTCTTTGCTTTAATCTTCCCTTTTGCTTCTTCAGTAGTCTCCTTTTCCATCATCTCCTTCTCATGCTTCTCCTTCCTACCAACATCTTCTGGCTTGCTCTCTTCACAGATATTCTTCTTGGATTCAACATCACCAGATGTTTCTTCTTGCTTACTTCCTTTTTCCTTTTCAGCTGTAACCACAGAAACTACTTCAGATGCTGCTGGCTCTTCTCTTTCTTCTTCCACCTTTGTTTTATCAACTCTGGTCTCATCACCTGAAAGATTTTGGTTACTGTTTTGCAACTGAATGCTACCCGATTTGTCCACTGTGCACTCTTCTTTGTCATCCATGTTGCTTTCTGTGTTGTCTACACTAACAGCCAAAGCTACATTATCAGAAAACTTAAGGTCAGTGTTGTTAAGCATAATTATATCAACAGTCAGAGGTTTTACTTCTGGTGTGGTCTCTGGCTCTAGATTAGAAAGCTGCAGATTGTGATTGCTTCCAGCTGTTTCTGAAGAAGCATCCTCTTTGGAGCTTGATTCACTGGTACTTTTCTGATTGTCCCGAGCTTGAATTTCTTCCTCACCTGTTTTAGATATGCTTTCTTCCTCCTGAACTACTTCTGTGGTCAATTCTGTTGTTAATAAAATTCAAAATGGATCAGAAGATCACAAATTTCCAAGTGTTAAACATCACGAAAATCTCCCACGGCACAGGCCTTATGTTTAAAAAACTAAGGATATAAGAGAAGCCAGAAAACAGGCAGAACCAAAGCACTGCCTGATGCTTCGACATCGAGGATTAATATAACAGTTGAGATAATACCATGGTTCCCACGCCTTGGGCAGAATGGCATTCCCCTAATTTTTTCCTGACTAAAATATGTTATCCCACAACCATTTGATCTATGCTACTAATGCATAACTGAATTATAATGTTAAATTGCAAAACATTGTTAATTTTTGTCTGATAAACACAAGACAAGCTGTATGTTAACATTCACAGTTTTCTTAAATTTTATCTTGTAAAATTTCAATACAAATATACATATCAGCAGTATATTAATGATACAGTTATCCCTTGTCATACACTGAATTGAGAATTTGTGATACAGTTGCAGTCCACCCCAAAAATTAGTGCAAGGCTTACATTGTGCACAGCGCATCCCACGCTCTTGTGCCATGCACCAAAGCATGCAACATCTTCCCAGTCTTTGCTCAACTACAGTGCTTCTGTGCAGATCCTCTTGCACAATCTCTCCAAGTCCTCCACCTGCTTCCTCACCTGCTGGCACTGCCTCCTCATCTGCAAGCTCTCTCAATGACCCACTAGAGTTTTATTATAAAACATGGGTTACTGTCATACTATATTTTTGTCTGTTGAAAGTCTGTATGTATTTTCCTTTACTAATTACATTTGTGATTTAAACATTTGCAGCAATTTCTAGAACCTATCTCTGTGAATGGCAAGGGATAACTGTCTTACAGACAGATCACTTTATAATCTTAATTTAAGTCACAAACCTGTTATTACAGCATAAATATTGTCACAGATTTTAACATCTATGATTATAACATCTTGACTTTTAGTACATGGAAGGAACATGTCTACTACTGTAAAATAAAATATTCTTTGACAAGTATGTTTTCCATATTTCAAATTTCTATTAAAGTAATATTTTCTGATATGCATAAAAACTTGCAAAACTTTGAGGTGTTACCTGTATACAGAAGCAAACTCAATATCCAATACCTACAAAACAATTACATATTAAATAAAAAATCACTCTGATTGAAAGCACACACACACACACTTATTTCTGCACATACTTTGAAAGTATTTTCCCAAAATTCACCTGTATCAAAAGTATTGAATTATCATAACTGTATATATCTCATTTAATTGATCACATTACTTAAAATATTTAGAAGTGTATGCAAGTTTTGTTCCTTCAGATGAGATCACCAGATTATAGTTAAAAATAACTAGTCATAACTTCTTATAAAACACAAGATGCTTTACATTCAGAAACAGATCTGTTGAGGAAACATCCATGACAAACACAGTTGCGTTATACACAGTCATGATGTATAATCATACTCGTGGAAACTACGATAACTGGCACAGACACAAAAGTTACTGTATGCAAGAATGTTCATCATTAACAGTGATATGCCATTCCAGTACTGCATCAGTCAAATACAAAGTTTTTAATTTTATTTTTACATAATGTTGCTTATTACATCAAATAAAACTTGCTACCAAGTAACATTTTTTTGCTGAATGTACTTGGATTTTTATTCTGGGATGGTCCTTAGATTAGGTGCAGTGGCAAAAACAAAACACATCACCCATACCTGACCACACTAGCACTATATAATTGCCATATTAATTAATATCTCTATATTAAGAGCCTACCACAGTCTAAAAACCATACAAAAACTTTAATTAGATTTTATCTAGCTGTGCATACTCATCATTACCTTCAGTTCTTATTCTTTCTTGCTCTTAGAAACTTGTTTGTAGCTAGATGAAAAGTTCATTTTCCTAATATATTTCTCAAATATTCAACACATTATAGCTTATTAGATAAACAATGTATTGTCTTATTTGCCATCAGAAGTTCAATTGTTTCTACAAAGATTCATGGGTAATGAATAGTGCTATGCTCCCACAACCTTATACGAGTCATATTAGTTATTATTAACAAAACAACTCAACAGTTAAATATTCTTTTAATTTTTTTATTATATTTTTTTCAAAATTTATTATATACTACATGGTGCCATCTATATTTTGTTAAACTATTTCTGATGATATTCTACTTGTCTCTTGGACATATTGCATGTCAGTAACTCCTGCCCATGGATATAATGTGCTATAGACAATGCTTAGTAACATGTTTTGTTTCATAACAAATTTAAGCAAAATTACTGATAATTTTGTATAATTATTATAGTTATTTTTGGTAATTAGTTGAATAGATATAACTATACATACGAAACAAAAACTTGTACTTCTGTAATTTATTCTATCTCCAAATTTGAAGTTTTACTGAAACAAACTGTTAATTTTCATTTTGGTATATTTCAAACCTATCTTACACAAATAGGTCAATGGCACAGTATAACCAGGATATTACATGTTCCTTCTATGACTAGTGTCATTGTTTCATTTATGCAGTAAAATTTGCAAGATCAAAGTATTTAATGGAAACAATATAACTTTAAATAGCAATTTTTTAAAGGTTTTAGGCTGTAGTAAAATGATCCTCCATGATATTTGAGAAAATAATATGAAGCTTCTCTGGGACTCTTACACTCCACTTAAGTGGGTACCTGGCTACTGTTTACATAATCTACTATGGCAGTTTTCATACTTCATGACAGATGATATTAAACAAAAAAGCTGATTAAACAAAACAATGTTTATATATATAAAAAAATTTATATTGAATACTAAACAAGTAGAATTAACCTTTACATATGTTTTTTCTCGCACTGATGTTAATTCACTTTTTTTTCCCACCCGTGTCCTAGAAATATCACTTAACCCTTTCACTGTCGCTGGGATGTATATTTCCCATTGCTCTGGGAAATATACATCCTAGCAGCAGTGGATGGGTTAATCAAATGAAATTCACCAACTTTTCCTGGTTTTTATCTGTCAACTGAATTCCCTGATTTTTTGGGCCAGAAACAAAATTCATATATTTTTCCCAGTCTCCCTGACCCGTGGGAACCATGTAATACCCAACAGAATAATGAAACAAATTTATACATTTATGTTTTACATACCCTCAGAGGTGGACAACTGCAAATTCAGACATTCCTAGGTCATGAAGTTTCAGATATAATAAATGTTGCCTAAAGAATCCTTTTTTATTTCAGTTTTGATTTACTGTGACAAAAATATTCTAGTAGCAATAAAAAAAAAAGATTAAATAATGCTACAACTAATTGAAGCTGAAGTGAACTAACCTGTTACAAAAAACTAAGCAGTTTTGATAAGACCACTTTGTACTCTATTTTTTATTAATGTCATATTTTATTCTGTCAGTCTTATTTAATCCCAAATGTGAGAAAAATTAAAAGCAATAGTGCGGACAGATTAAATTACAAACTATTAGCTATATTATAATTTTATATTTAATTTAAAAAAACACATGTTTGTTTAAAATATTACATTTAAATAAACAAACATTAAACTAAATATCAGGTTATCGCATTTTGTGTCCACATTTAATGTGAATGACTAGTATACCAACCTTACCAGTTTGTTGGCCATCAAAGACTGGGGTAATATTTTCTTTATAAATTCATCCAACACTTACTATACATTTTACTATTATTCTTAAACAAAAGATATTTTAGAAGCTTGAAGACTTATGCCTGTACACCTTTGTGTGTGTGTGTGTGTGTGTGTGTGTGTGTGTGTGTGTGTGTCTAATTAGCACATACTGATCTTTCATTTTGTATTTCACATTCTTTCATTTGGACATTTAATGTGTACTGTAGGAACAAACTGATTTTTGCTTAATCTTCTGAATACACACATAGGAGTCAAAGTGCAAATGTAAGATCTTTTACAGTATCATATTCAAAATTGAATTGAATAAACTCATTAAACCATGCCTCAAACCCTGGATTATAAATTCAAAGCTTGGCACTTAAGTTTTAACCAATTGAATGCTGATTCATTGTATAAGGTATGGTCTGACTCCAGTAATTGAATGTAGGTGTGCTGTCCAGCTCACAAAAATTCTGTGCATATTTATTCCTTTTGCATTACACTCAGGCAATTTGCAGAAATCACTTAGCAAATTCCACTTGTACAACAATACATGCAGTAACTAGCTTAGAGATTTCTATAAAGGGATGACAAGATTTTATTAACAATCAAAAGTATTTTGTTTACAAATAATGATGGCTCTAGAACAGGCATGCCAATGACATTTATGAAAAAAAGAGGAAAAGGTATATAGCCTAGCGCCACAGCACGGCACAGCCGCACCTGACTAGGGGGGTGTGGGGGCAGACTAACTATAACTTTCATTTACAGTTTTTAGCAGATTGATTTATTCTTTTAATTTGCATTCATTTTTTAGAAGATATATCAAAATATCTAAAATTAACAAATAAAATAAAAAGTAAATAAATGAAATTTAAGATTGTTTATTTGCTATTTATTCAGTTTAATGTTTTTCTAAATCAAAATATATTAGTAATATGAGTTAATAAAGCCAAAATAACTCAGTAAATATTTCAAATACAAATCATTTCATTATTATCCTTTTTGTCATCAATAACATCATCATCATCAACTACTGGTATGCTGCCAATTAAATGTTTTACAGCCATTGCCAATAACTACTTCTCTGCTGCATATATTCCATACAATTTTCAAATCACATAAAATTACTCTTTTGACTAATCATGACTACCTACAGTTCAAATTGTTCATCTATGCAATCTTGTCATTATACTACTGGTACCTTAATGTCAGTGAATTTTCCATTCTTTCACAAATTGACAATACAAACTAAAACAGCATATGAAGGAAAGCTATGACATTGCTTAAAAATTCAACTACTGATATGGTTCAATATTAAACTACCAATATCAGTGATATGCCTCAGAAATTAAATTTTGTACAGTCACTGATATCAACAACTACTGCTCTGCTGCATGTATTCCATTAAAATTTCAAATTACTTAAAATTACTCTACATGACTACCTACAGTAAAACTTGTTCATCTATACAATCTTGTCAGTAAATTACTGGTACCTCAATATCAGTATATTTTTCATTCTTTCACAATACAAACTGAAACAGCAAATCAATGAAAGCTTTGACATTGCTTCAAAATAAACCACTGGCACTGTATGCTGCAGATAATAATAAAATGTTTTTCAGTCACTGATATCAACTTCTGCTCTGCTGCATAAATTACAGTCAAATTTCAAATCACTTAATTTCCTTTAATCAATCTTGGCTACTTTCCTCTTTTTCGAGACAAGGGTTTCCAGTGCTCTCTTCCGAGCTTTTTTTCTTTCCTTCTCTGAATGGGCAGCTCTCTGTGCCTCTGCAGCTTTCTGGACTTTTTCTTTAGCCAAGGTGGCTGGGCCAGATTTCACAGAACCATAGGCTTCAAGCTTTTCTGCCCTTTTCTTCTGATTCTCCCTCAGCTTTGAGGTATACTTTGAAGCTGCTGATCTAATGTCCTTACACATTCTCTTGTCTACAGGATCAAAACGAACATCTTTCCTTTTAAACATTTCAATCGCTGTTGTTTCTTTGGAGCATAGAGAATATTTTATCGTCTTGTATGCACACGATACCAGACCACGAGACCTGCAACAAGACGAAACGAGACTGCCTCCAAGATGGTGATCAGATTTATTTTTTTTCTGCAATAAACATTGAAAAAATTCGATTTCTCCTCAAAAACCACCTACCCGGCCCCCAAATCGCTCATATTTTCTCCTCGAATTTACACGAATCTTGTGGGTGATCGTTGGCCGTTTGAAAACTGCGGAAATCTGCGTTTCAGCGGAAAAATGGCACGCTTGCTAGAATTAAGTGCTTTTATTAAAAATGTTACTTTTTCCATTGTTGTTACTTGTATTCAAGCTATTAACAAATTGAGTGCAAGGTTATTTTCATTTTAAGTAGAAAAATACTTTCCTTCATCTTACAGTTTTTATTTGCCTAATGTCTAGAACCTCCTAAAAGGGTGTCAAAAGTTAAGGAAAATGTTGATGTTTTATTTCTCATTTTTTCACCATATCACCAACTATGCCTATATCCATCACTGCACTATGCAATGAAATAATTAAAATTAGGGAAAGAAACAACAAAAACTCTTACTTTCAATTTTTTGTAGAATATCTTCAAAGATTTTTTTCTTTTCCTAAGTTCATAATTTCAAGTCTTCTCCTTTGACATATAGTTAATTTTTAATGCTTTACTTTCCTTTCCTTTCCCTTACCACTTATTATTCATATCAACACATAGCAATGGTACCCTTGAGACATATTACAGTTTCTTTCAGAGACATGCAACCCTTCAGCAAAATGTTCATTAAGCACATAATATTATAAGCCTTGAGAACAGAAGCAAAGTATGATGTACCTTTAAAAATATATTTAAACCTTTTAACTCTGCATTATTTCAAATCATAATTAATACACAATTAACTAAAATATAAAGTAAAACCTAAATACAATTTAAACTCTTTCTAGAATCACATATTTGGATAAGAAACAACAGTAAGTGCAACAGTCAATCAAGCAGCCAACAATACTATACTAATGGAACAAATGAGAAACAGAAGTTAGGCATTCACAATGGAGACTGAAATTTTGTTTACCCTAAACTTTCTGTATTTAAGCTACAGATTTATTACTTGTAGTAGTAGTTACACACGGCTCAAATTTAAAAGGCCTAAAGCTGTCAACAAAAACAACTATAATTAACTCTTAAATACTACATTCATTGTAGAAAAAAAAAATTTGAGATTAGAAAAATTCTATAATGAGTAGTAGTTTGGAAAATAGCAATGATCCTACAATACTAGAAAAGGTTAAGCATACTGATGTGTAGTTTAGGACAAAAAATGTATTAATTGTTTATAGTAAAATTGTCCACCCCTGACCTGTAAAAATTTTAATAAGCAAATATCAGACTATAATAATGTAAACTACAATAAAAATTAAATTCAAAATGTTTATTTACAGTTTAAAGTGCTTTTCAATTATATACTAAAAGTTTGGTGTAAAATAAAAAGTTAGTCCTTCACGACATTTATCAGTTACAAGGAATCAAAAAGCTAGCATAATACAGGCCTCCCACCAGATTCTACACAAAACAAGGGTTAAATACAGGGGGAATACAGTAAAAAAAAAAAGTCAAATAAAGTGCATGTTATTTAGAAAGAAAAACAACAAAATGAGAAACTTACCTGTAGTATAGAGAAGTTCTTGTAACTAATAATGTCTGGACACCTTACTCAGTCATGTTTTCACATTGCAACAGATTTCTATTCTCATGGGCACAGTAGAAGAATGCTGGCAGGACAATGATATAAGCATAAATTTGGATAACCTAAAATATGCCTATGGACCAACTTACATTTGCAACTCTACCAAACCAATCCCAACTGAAACACTAACCAGTTTAATGTCAGGTATCCTAGTCAATTTCATTAGACATAACCAACTATTTTTCATAACAAATAGCAGAAAGTTTTTAATGTATCATTTAAGGACACAAGTTAAAGACATCCAAACATTATGTGCTACATTTTTAAATACTCTCATATATTTTAAGGGCCAGCTGTTTCTAAGTGATCAATACATGAATGCCTTCCAACTTTAAATTCTTAGTAGGTGACAAAAGAATTCCCGGGAATTTTCTCCAGGAAGATTCTATTACAAGTCCTCATTATGTCATGTAGTTCTGTGTAAACTCTCATGAGTCATCATTTGTTGATGAGCTAAAAAAGCACACAAAACTGTTCATTTTAGGTTTAGTGTAAGAAACAGCTAAAATATATAAAAGACCATTCAAAACATTCTTCATCATTATATTCAAGACTTATTTTATAACTTTGTGCAGATGTAATTTTAAGTTTTCTTGGTTTAATCAACTTTCTGGCTAAGGGTCAAGTATGTATAGTTTCAAATCGAAAATGGAAAATGGCTCAGATCTAAAGTCATTTAAAATTATAACTGTGAAGTTAGTTAAGCAGTTTCATAATCAAAGTAAAATTGAACTTAAAGAATCTATTTTGCACACCCCTGCTAATCTTTCCTTTTTTGAAAGAACATGAGTTTACCCTTTCGTTAGGAATATACATTAGTTTCAAGTAACTGCATTTATCCTTCATTTGGGCCCCCGAAGTGATCTGTTATCCAATGATAAGCCAACATATACTTTCTTCATGTTCTGCCAGCACCTTCTGACTTCATGCCTGTAGATCTGGAATGTAAGCTTAAAACCACTTAATATTTTAACAATGATAAGTTTTGGAAAGAAAAATTACATTTTGTGCTTAAGGTAAAAAAATAATAAGTGTGAAACTGAAATTCAGTGTCCTAAGAAGCACTGCCACATAAAGTCCAGTGTACCTTTTACCATAAAAAAAATGTGGGGCAATAACATAAGGAAGGAAATACCAATTGCAGAAATTTATAAGAAAAATTAACAATTTCAGGCCAAAATATAGGACTGGTGGGAGGACTGACAATAAGATATAATAATTTGGCTACCATTATAAAAGAAGATGGAAAAACTGAAAGAGGCAACTATAAAGCAGCTAGAAACACATCTCCAGATTTAATTTTATAAATTTCAGAAATCCAAGCACAACTTTTGTTTGTAGATGGTCAAACTTCTACTTCCTTTGCCTGAAAGAACATTTGTATCTCAAAACTCAAGGATGTCTTGCTCATTTTTTTTACTCATATGAAAGAACTGAACTTCTTGGTGAAATTCTTTTAGGATAAAGAAAAGGTCTGCAGTTTTCATCAGTCAAGGTTATTCAGAGCAAAACAGGATCTTTCAGTTAGTCCTCATGTGTATTCAGGATGATGTAAAATAAACCACATATGCAAGAAACTTCACACAATAACTATCTTGCATTACCTCTGGTTTATAAAAATAACATCACCACAAGGAATATGAATGAAAAACTTTGCTTAATCTTATAGACACACAGAAAAGCATGTTTTATAATGACAAAAAAAAAAAGTTCAATAGCACCTAAGATTTAAAGTTCTTTATTTTTGCTTTTATACCTAATGCAACATAGATTCCCTGTAAGTGTTTTTACATGATGAAAAAGTACACATAAAAAATATCAATAAATGAGACATCTCACCTCTGGATTTTATATCCATACTGTTTTCATCCTGGACAAGGAATAAAAAAACAAGAGAATAACATAAGAAAGGCTTAAGGTAAAATTGCTTGATCGTGTTCATATTTGAATGAGTAAACCTTAGCCAATATAAAAAAGCCTTACATTTTTCTACTGAGTTTATAACATAACAAGCTTATAAAATATACATTATCCAGTCAATATTTTAAAACACTAAATTCTTCCAAACTCCTTTAGTAAAAAATATCAAGTTTCAACAAGGTTTGATTTCAAGCAAAATCCCAGGTGGTCACTTTGCACAACCTGACCTGTATCTGAGATTGTTCAAGAGTTTGTAAAGGTTGTAAAAGATTAATAAACCTTCAAAACAGATCCAATTATGACAATATTTATATAATGTTGGTTTAATGACTAAAACAACATTATTAGCCAATCATAAAATCAAAGTGTACAAAGAACTATCATTTATCAATAAAAAAATTAAATGCAATATATTTTTGTGGGAGTTCAAATTTGAGTTCATAATTAGGGAATTTACCAATGATTTTGATCAAGGATCAGCGTAAACATTACATGTGCAGTGTAGGCACTGTACAGTAGACTACAGTGGTGTTTTAAGCATTTGAGTAAAGGTCTGTTCCAAGGTGCTAGTCATCCTTTGGTAACACAGGTTAAAATGGTCCTCCAAATAATTTTTAGTCATCTCATATGGCAATAAAATCAAGCTCTGCCTCAGCAAAAAGGTTAAATTCTACACTAAATGAAAACTCATGAACAGACATACAGACATTCTTTGGGATCAGCATAAATAAATATGTCAAATATTTAATTGTGTTAGATGTACTGTTAGAGGATTCCCAATATTATTCTGTTTAAAGAATAAAGACCAAAATAAAGTGTAACAAATATTTATATTTCTTGTTTTGAACTTCTCATGTCACAGTGTTCTAGTATATAGATTGCATAATTCTTGTGATTCATGGTATGCCCACATTTTACTAATGTCATAATAATAAAGACTGCAAAAATAAGTGTTCCTCATGTTGATTTCATTTTAGTGTCTACTGACTGGCAGACAACATTACTGTAATGGTGTGAGGGGTTTCAGGGAAATAAAAACTACAATTTACTGTAAAAACATTTTAAACATGAAATGGAAGATATGCATGATAAATTTATCTTATAACATTTTTTTTCTTTCTAAACATTTCTCTATAAGCAAATGAAGAAAAAACATCACAAGGCAATTCTTCCAAAAGAAAAGATTACCCAACAAAATTACTAATAGGTTGATCAGAAATAAATGTCAGAATTCTTATGATGACACTTAGAAGCTGAATATTAAGTAACTCATCATTGGTTGGTTGGTTTAATCCAATATTCGTCATTTACAAGGATTTTTAATTATATTTGTAAAAACGGCTCGTTTGGGTTGAGAAAATATTTTACATAGAGGAGTGAACAACGTTTCAACCTTCTTCGGTCATCATCAGGTTTACAAAGAAAGAGAGGTGACAGACTGGAAGCTGACCACATGTTTGAAAGGGGTTGTGTAATGAGTGTCGGAATGTAGAGGGCGGGCTTAGATATTGAATATACAATTTTATATTATTTATTTTATTTTTTATTATTATTATTTATCATATTATATTTTAATATAAATATAAAGGTGTTCCTTTGTATTATTAATACAATTAAACCAATATTATAAAACCAATACAAAGGAACACTTTTATATATCTATATTAGAAAATAATATAATAAATAATAATAATAAAATAAATAATATAAAATTGTATATTCAACATCTAAGCCCGCCCTCTACATTTCGACACTCATTACACAACCCCTTTCAAACATGTGGTCAGCTTCCGGTCAGTTACCTCTCTTTTCTTTGTGAACCTGATGATGACCGGAAAAGGTCAAAACGTTGTTCACTCCTCTACGTAAAATATTTTCTCAACCCAAACGTCCCGTTTTTACAAATATATTTTTCTACAAGTGGGTTTTCTCGACATCACTGATTGAGGATTCTTAATTGTCTGCTGTTTCAACTCTACTCAGTATGATCTTTCCAACGATTTTCTTCTATGACTTCCAATTTGGACAAAAAGCTACCAAAACTACATGGAACATCAACCAGACATTCAGCCATGGATCTGTTACTGAACGTACAGTTCAGAGTTGGTTCCAAAGGTTTCGACACTGAGATGAAAGGAAGCCATCCTTAAATGAAAACACATTAAGAGAAGCAGATCAAAAAGACATTTGCATGACAGTACTTGAGTTTGCAGAAAAGCTAGACACAAAGAAATCAAACATCGCCAACCACCTGAGTCCAACTGGAAAGACAGATGGTCAGTTTGAAGTTTTATGGCACAAAGCAACCAGGCTATCTGCACCAAACATCCTGTAAAAAATTAAAATTAAAATAAAATTATTAAAATTCATGAAAGGAAATTAAGGTAAAGCAAGGCAAAGTATATTTTTTTTAATTAAAAACAAATAGCATTAAATCAAATGTTTACATCTAGTTTACAACGTTAAGAGAAAAACTACAGTCGTACAAGTTATAAAGAACTTTCTGTAGCATAATTGTAATTATCACAACTCGCCAGGATTATTAACAAGTAAGTTAAAAAAACAGCATTAGTCACCTGAAGTTGGCCTTTCCAATCCTGGTTTCAAGTTATTTGACATTATGGCCATTTTCAGAAAGTAAAGTAATACAAGTTTTAAAAGACTTGTAGTAAAATTTTAAGTATTATAACTCTCCAGGATGACTAACAGGTAGTTCAAACAGCAGCATCTATCACCTGAAGTTGGCCTTTCCAGGCTTGGTTTCTAGTTATTTGACATTACAGCCATTTTCTAATGTCAAACCAAACTAAACATACTTTGATTCTTAAAAGGGAATTACAGTAAAAAAGGTCTAATGTATAAATTAAAAAAAACTTGTATAGCAATAAAAACATTAATGTCCTTAAAAAAAAAACTAAAAACATTTCTAAGGTCACCATCGCCAATAACACTGTCTAATGTTACGGATAAACCTTGGGACAAAACATGTTTAAAATGGTGCCATTGTTGAGAGTCATAATGACAGCAACACAGTACAACGTCCCTTACTGTGACCTGAGTGTTACACAGACAACACACTGGTGCATCAATGCCAGATAAAAGAAAACAATGAGTTAAAAAAACTGTGACTAATGCATATTCTAGTTACATCAACTTCCTCTTCCTGATACTTATGGAAGCAAGACGGCCAGAGTCCAATAGAGGGTTTTATTTGCAAAAGCTTGTTTTCACGTTGCTCTCTCCAAGTCGACTGCCAACTAGCATGGAGCCGAGCCTTGAATACAGGACCATAATCCACGTATGGAACAGGCACAGCAGTGACAGTGCCAAAGCAGACAGATTTAGTTACAGTGTCGGCAAACCCATTCCCATTAGCCATAAGCCACATCGCCATTGGTGAAAAGAAACAGCCTGTGGCTAAACAATCTAGTGCTGGTTTCGCCACAGTAGCAAAAAATAATTTTTTGGTCATGGATGGTTTTCCTTTATTTATTCTGCTCAAGTTTCAGTCTTAACAACTTTCATGGGTTTTATCACCATCCATGCCATTAATGATGACAAATGACCAGACCCCCAGCGAGTTAAAGAAACAAGAAACGTCTTTAAAAAACTACCACTGGTTGTAATCTATGTTTTCTTTATATATGTATTTTTATGATTTCAGGCAAATGACAACTGAAAAATTATTACTCAGCTGTGCTAATGATTTCTTTTATTTTCATTTCTTATGCAACAGGTTTGATTCTGCCCGTGGTTCACAAACAGTAATCAGTGAAAACCTGACTTTTGTCAAACCAACATATGGTCTGTATCAAAGTGGAAATCCCAAGTTTCATTTGACATGTGTTTGAATTGAGATCCTGACAACTCCTAGACCAGATAAAAAGATGTAAAAACAGTAAGATATATAAAGTTTTTTTCAAAAGAAGGTCGAAGCAATAACATCAACTGATGGTGGGAAATCCACTTCCAAAAGAAAAGACAGCTCTGAAGAAACTGAAGCTTGCAGCAGTGATCAGACTGTCAGTGTGAAAAAAAAATATACCTGTAATTTTCACAGAGTTGTTAAAGAAACTTGGTTTTCACAGTTTCCTTGGCTGGAATATGTTTCCCAACAAAATACATTTCATTGCAAATTATGCAGGGACAACAAAAAGACAAATATTTAAGCTACCACTGGGAAAACTGTGACTAAGCCTAAAAAAGACAACTTCATGAAGCATGCAGAATCAAAAGATCATCACAGTGCAGTTGCATCACAAGTTTTGAAGAAGGACATGTCAACTGCTGCTGTGAATGTGTATGTGGGGTGTAAAGATGGCATTCAGGCACAGATGGCCACATTACTTGTACAAGCAAAGGAAGCCATCCTAACTGTGAAGTTTCATTCCCTCCTTTCACTGCAAGTATTCAATGTAAGAATATTCTTCATTCTAGTATTAATAAGATACTTTGTTTTCTACAGTATTTTCTTAAAACAAAAGGCAATTTGACAATTTAATAAAAGTGAAACATTTTGAAAATATCTATCAAAAATTATGTAGCTAGCCAACTCTTCCAAATATCTTTGTTTATTACTTTAATTGGTGGTCTTATTTCAAAACACAAGTTCTTATATATTTTTTAACTGGGAGTGACCTCTCTAAAGAAACTACAGACACAGTCACAAAGTGGAACAGAGAGCTTCATATACACCCACAGCCAGTCTCTGGATGATATGTACAGTGCCCTAAATGATGTAGTTCAGGATGAAATGCAGGCAGACTTTTAAGCATCACCTTTCCCATTTTTTGCTCTTGAAGAAACTGATGCAGGAAACACCTCTATACTGATAATTTATATCAGATATCTTTCATCATTATGTGAGGTTACAAAATGATTCCTTGCTGTGCATGAGCTGACCAACACTGGGCTGATTCTATCTACAACACAATGTGCTCAGTCATGGCAGATCGAGGATTGTTTGATGTTGACTTGGTTGGACTTGCAACTGATGGTGCATATGTCATGGTGGGAATAAAAACAGGTGTTGCTACAAACTTTAAGGAGGAATGCCCCTGGATAATAACAAGTCATTGTTTGGCACACAGATTACAGTTGGCAGCTGAAAAGGCAGCAAACCAGGTGCCATACCTTGTAAAGTACATTTCAATTTTAAATCAGTTTGCAAAAAGCCTGAAATATTCTCCCACGTTGTGTTGGGTTCTGGAAGAGAGCAAAGCATTGCATGGAGAGAAAAGCAACAAAATCAAGCAAGTGTTCTTCACATGATGGCTCTCTTTTAGTGATTCCGTCAAAGCACTAGTCAACTGTATTGCATCTGTGATAAGCTGCCTGCAGGTCATACCAATGGAACATGGTACTCTGGGCCAAGCCTTGTTACAGCTTTGTCATGATTTGGTTGACATTTTTCGGTTGACGCTGTTAGCATTCTTGGACTTTTGTCAAGATCTCTACAGAGAGCTGATTTATCTTATAAATCAAGCTAAAGCAATTAATAATGGGTCAATTCTGTCAATTCAGTCGCTGGTACACATCCCTGGTCCTTACACACAGACTGCACTGAAGTAACTCCCACAAGCTCCTGATACCAGTGGTTACACTTCTTACAGACGCCATGACATCAAAGATATTGATAAACAACATGAAAAGTACAGATCAGCTGCTGAGTCATTTGTTGAAGAGGTGGTCACAAGACTACAAGTAGCATTCCCAGACACTAACATTGTCATTTTTTTCAATATTTAGCCCATGTCACAGCAGAGCAGTATCTGATGAGGATGATCTAAAGAAATTCATCCAGCACTTCTCTTCTTTCGTCAATAAGGATGAGGCACTGACTGAATGTCTGCTAATAATGGAACAGGATGCTCACAAAAACAGAAACATGAAGAGCTTCTACAAGGAATACATCCACCAGACCTGTCAAACTTTTCCAAATCTGTCTCAGCTTGCAGCAAGTGGATTAATAATTCCAGTTACATCTGTTGACTGTAAGCAGGAAATTAGCAGGTACAACAGCATCAAAACAGATGCCAAGAGCAGTCTTGTCTGTGGCCAAGACAGAAATGTTACTGAACTTATCCATGAAGTTCAAACCTTTAGATCATTTTAACTTTGACTCTGCATTCAGATACTGGGTCACTCACAAAGACAGACGTGGGCACCAATCCCTGTTGAAGAAATGTGCTTCAGAACCTCAGGTGTCAACTTCTACTGATCTTCTGTTGAGAATGATTTGGCTGAAGAGAGAGCTGCCATTGGATTTATCTACTTACTAGTCATGCTACCATATTCTAGTTTTAAGTCATTTTTTTTGTTTGTGTTATTTTAAGAAATGTATCTCCTCTTTATTTTCCTCTTTATCATGTTTATTTTGGTTTTTTTTGGTGGGGAAGATTGCTGGGGAATAAAAAAAATAGTACAAAACTTAATGTATTGTAGATTTTCACATAATTACAACTATTTTTTATTGGATGGAATTGATGCATATTAAAAGTCACCCACCACAACAATTTTTGGTGACCTAAAATTGTGGCTAAGATAGTTATTTTTCTAGTGGAAGCCCAGGGCCCAGTATCCAGAAAAACTGGATGGAAGTAGATGTGAAAGAGAAATGGACCAGTCAGTTTTGAATATCAGCAAGAACAGAGTGAGAACATGAAGCAATTCCAGGGCCAGCAGAGAACTAAGCGAGTCAGTATAAATAGTGCAATTTGAGTACTGCTTAGCTTCTATGTGATCCAGGGCAAGAGAAATGGCATACAGTTCAGCAGTGAGCACAGAAGCTATAACGAGGATTCTCCGTGCAACCACTGAACCATAACAAACCATAGCAAAGCCCACACAGTCACCTGATTTCGATGCATCTGTATAAATAGGAATGGAAGGATGGTTCAATAGATATTCAGCAAATAATAGACAGTATTTCCTATCAGAAGTGTCTGCTTTTCTCAGATGATTAAAGACAGGTTACATTTGGGGACTATAAGAAGTCATGGTGGGATGGGCTGACCAGTGGATACAGCAATGTTATCTAAGGACATATCCAATTCATCCAACTGTGCCTGAATACAAAGACCCAAAGAAGCAATGGCAGATCATCTGTTCTGAAGAAGCACAGCCCACTGAGAAAGGAAAACACAACCCCACGTGGCATGCTTTGGTAAGGAATAAAATTTCGAAGCATACAGTAAGGACAGTTCCAAATGGCAGAGGTGCAAAGGAGGTTCATGAGACTGTGTATAAGCTCTGAACTGGGGAAGTGCAGAAAGCCTTGGTGCAGAGCTGAAGTCCCTGATGATGAATGGGGTCCAGCATCTTTAAGGCTAAGGTCCTGCCAAAGCCATAGACCAGTGATCCATAGTCTAGTTTCTATTGAATAAGAGCACGATATATCTTTAGCACAGAACATCAATCTGCTCCCCAAGTGGTGGAAGAGAGAACATGGAGGATGTTCAGTGCTCTTTTACATTTGACTCATAGCTGCTTGATAAGCCCCAAGAACATTGTCTCAGGTACGACAAGCACTCTGTTTCACCAATACAGAGTTCAGGATCAGGGTGAATACCCAATGGCAAAAGTGCATGCAAGTGGCTTTAGAGAGAGAGAAATTAAAACTGTTTGCTGTGGTCCACTTCAATAAGCCATTGAGGACAGTGTAGCTGTTGCTTAATATAGCTCATGTTCGATGACTGACATGAGATATGAAAGTTGTTTGTAACAGTAGGAGGGAGTTGTTCAGTGATGGCATTAATCTTTATACTGAAAAATGTGATACTCAAAACATAACTTGAGGGACTCCAAGTTCCTGTAGAAAAGAATGAGAAAGTGTCAAACCCAAACAAACTTTGAATTGCCTGTTTATTAAAAATTTTTAAATAAAAATGGGCAAATGGTTAAATAATCCATATAAATGGAGGTCTCGCAAAATGCCATATCTCCATGTTGTATCATAAGCCTTCTCAATGTTAAAAAATAATGATACAAGATGTTGTCATTTGAGAAAGGCTTCTTTAATTGATGTTTCAAGTCGAATCAGGTGGTCCATGGTGGAGTGCTTTCGTTAGAACCCACACTGGGTGGGCGAGAGGAGGTTGTTTGATGCCTCAAATCAAACAAGACGAGCATTAACCATCCTCTTTAAGGTCTTACAAAGACAGCTTGCCAAAGAAATTGGATGGTAGTTTGAAGGAATCTTGGGATCCTTCCCAGGCTTAGAGAAAAGTTGGGCAATGGCCTGGTGCCAGGCATCAAGAAAAACATTTTCCTGCTAGATTCAGTTAAAAATAAGCAGAAGAATAGTAAAAGAAGTAAGAGATAGATGGTACAACATTTCACAGTTTACATCACCAGGTCCAACTGATGTACTGCCAGACTAATGAAGGGCCAGTTTAAGCTCCACCAGCATTATAATCATAGAGACAATCAGCTTGAAAAGATAGGAGGTGTTTGCTCTGCCTGAGTCTTGATGGCTAAGAAAGTGAAGGATGAAGAAGAAGTGCTAGATACCTGGCAAAAGCTTTAACCGAGAGTATCGGCAATGCTTTGGGTATCAGCTACTTCCTGGCCATCAGAGAGCAAGATAGAATTATATTGCCCATTGACCTTTCAAATCTGGTTTCTACAGCAAAAGCATAAACAGCATAGTTACACATTGGCAAAAGTGTGTTGAAGCAAATGATGCTTACTTTAATTAAAGCATGTTTTACAACACTGGTTTATACTTTTATAAACTTTACAGTTGAAAAATGACATTTATTTCTGGACAACCTAATACTTATGTGGAAATTTGGAAAGACAAGAAAATATATAATTAATAATCAGATATGCTGAAAAGCTTTTTTTTCACTATGCACCAAATAAGCTTCAGCTAATAAAGAAGCAATAATAAAATAATAGGAAAGTAATGACTAATGTCCACTGAAAAAATGATGAAACTAACTATGAAATAAAACACTCCTCAAACTACTTTTCTGATAGCCTTCTTTGAATAAACTATTTCATTGCATAATAGTTGGGAAAAGCTTTTAAAGTGAATACACTTAATAAAATCATAACACACAGTGCATCACTAACCTCAAACTTATCTTCATCTTCAACAGATAACTCTAGTGCTTCCTCCCCAGCATCTGCATTCTCCTACAAAAATAAGTAAATTAAAGTTGCAAAGTTGTACAGCTCAGCAGAATGAAATTCATGGAGTAGTTTCCACATATAAAGACTTAAGTTTTTTTTTACAACTAATGTGCATGAAACATGTCATACATAAGTAAAACATACTCATGTGAAACATTCTTTCTCAGAGGTTCAGACTTAACATCATGCATATAGGTTCTGACAATATGATAGACCTTGTAATGCACATCAAATTTTATTAGTATTGCATTCAAACTTAATTATTAATATATCAATGCACTTGGCTTCAAAATGTAGTTTGAGCCAAATTTTAATATTATGTAAGTATTAATTTCTTAATTTCAAACTAAAACATTGAAAGATTTCAAATATTTACTCTTTTATCATGTGCCTACCCTCTTATCTCTCCCATTTAGGTTTTATAGCTTTAACAATAAATCTTCTATGGTGCTTTACTAATTAAAAACACAAAGTATGCATATTTACAAGGAACAATACAAAACTGTACTAAACACGTAAACCCTCTCGAGCTCTTCAAGCACAATTTATAAATCATTCGTAAGAACATGAACTCTTTGAGTCAAGACCAATGAAGTCTAGTGGCATTTTGTCTAAAGGGGTTACATGGTCAACTGCCACAGAATGTAGAAAGAACCATGAACTCATGGATAAGAAATGCACACTTAACAGACAAGTTTTTGAAATTGCATTCACATTCAATTTTCTAAACCAAACAAAAAAGATATGTTTGACCTTTTACACTTTGATGCTGTCCAATTAATAAAACCTCAGTTCAGGAAATACAGAAAAAACATTTAAAAATTCCCCTTTCTCCAGTCACTTTGAATATAATCTAGACTACCATAAACATGTTTTGTTTATGTACCATGAAGTATCAGAAACTTGGCTTTCCTTGAACAGATTTCTCATATATTTCTATGTTAAAAGTCACATAAGTTTGTTCATAAAATTTCATAAACAAAATAAAATTCATCATTTATTAATTGTTCATGAGGAGTCATGTTTTAACCCTTAGAATTACAAGCACTCTTTATTTAAACTCCTTTCTGTGCATATTGCAAAATTTTATATTTACATTCAAAATTTAATTAAACCATTTTACGATCAATGTATTTCAATGAACTTACTGTTATCATATACATTATAAAGTTTTATAAGCTTTAATTCCTTTATTTCAAAAGAAACCTTTCAGTTTTATCATATGACATACAAGCATTCACAAACCTTAGATTTGTGTCTCTATTGCTTGAATTACAACACAAATATATCTATACTAAATTCCATATCTACAGTGCTGTCTGCCCATCCAAAATTCAAGTTCATATGGGTCAATTTAGAAGAACACAAGAAATACATATTCCCCTGATAGTAACCATGCCAACCTGCTGCACTTAAGACTTGCAATTTACAGGCTATGTGTACATAATTGATTATGTGTTTGTAACCAATAGCAAGAACTAATTTTAATCTATAGTTTCTTAATTATTATGTAAAAACTGACATGCACTATTCCTTACCCATATGACTAGTGGTAAACTAGTAATATTTCTCTAATCATACTTCATTCCAAAAATAATGTTTACAATTTGACAAAAACATTCCTAAAAGTACACAATTTCAGAAATATAAAGCATGCAAGTTTGATTTCTCCTGCTAATCCTAATACAAAATTCATTATTTAATGTAGTTTTTGTTATTACACTTTGAACATTTGAACTTCAAGATTTTTATATGAAGAATAAAAATACTATTTTTATCCCTCAGATTTGAGATTTCATTTCTATAATCTCATAAATGAATATTAGAAGATTTTAGAGTAAATATTTATTTTTTTCTACTATATCGCTAACTCTTATCATCATCACACAGTACAATGAAACAATTAAAAATTAAACAGAAGTATGTACATGCCTCTCAAGCCCTCAGAGAAATATACTACAATAGTTGCATTTTTCTTGTATGTATGATTTAATTTATAGCTTATTTTGAATTTTACTTTCAAATTCTTCATAAACTATTATTTTACTCAATTTAACTGATGCCTGTGGGGTTTAACAAAAGTATTTTAGTAGACTCCCCACAGAGATGTTTTGTCAAAATGAGATGGCTTTTATACATGCCATGTTGCATATAACTTTTCAAAATCCAGAAGGCAAGTTAATCTTATAAAAATCATTACACTGTTCAAATATAAAGTTTTAAAACTGTCCCTAACAATAGCATATTTAGGGAAGAAACTACCATACACACCACAATTGATCAAGCATACAACAGTATAAACAGGAGTTACTGCTACACTGTAAGGAACACATTGTGCCAATTTCAAATTAACCACTGGTAGACTGTAGTGTAAACTGAGATCTTTTTTTACAACTATATACACTTGTGTCAACTAACTATATGTATCACGTAGATCTCGAGACAAAGTACAGAAGGGTTGGAAAATTTATTTACTTTTCTAGTGAATACAGTTGTAGGACATTAAATCTCACACACCAATTAGATCAAACACCCATAGTTAGTATGAAGATACTCCTGTACATTGCCAGCTCATATGGTTAATACTGAACTGTGCCTAAAATCGAGCCTTTTTAATACACATGGCTCTCATGACACAATAACTGCAGTTCAAATATTTTTGAAAGGTTCTTTTTGAAACAAAATAATTAAAAATTTAGTTAACATAAAAATACAAATTATAACATACTTTTCATTGACATATATTAATATTAAAGAATTTCAAAATGGCACTGGGAGCAACAGAATTAAGAAGTGCATCAAACAGCTCTCAGCATTGTGACAGTTTAGTCCTCACTAGCACTCAGCATTGACTCTTACCTTGATACAGTTACATTGTAATTAGGTTTTTCCTTTTATATTTTAGCTAATAATTTATTTGTTTTGTTTTAAAATTCATATTTGAAAGGTGTTTGTTTTTTTTTTTTACCCAAGGCTTAAGTTATTGAGTGCAAAAATATTTTGCTGAAACCTAAGTATCTCTCCTGATACCATTATATCCACCCAGAGACACCCACCAGCATGTGTCAAGATTAATAACAAACAGTAAAGGACATGAAATTGAAATAAAACAACATTACAAATAAACTGTAAGTTGGAAAGTAAAGATGCGAAAGTATGCATATAACCCAATGAAATTTTAAGATTATTTGATGAAAAGTTAAAAGGCATGCATATATTTATATTTCAAATTTTAAACGTTTTATTGCACTGTACCTTCATGATAACAGCTACAGTTAGTGATATGGTACAGAAAATAAGAAAATAAAAACATGAACTTAAAGAAACTTTTGATATTTAAGAATTTCTAGATGTTAAGCAAGTGAAATATGAAAATTATAAGAAAATATTTTTCAACTTAAGCTCAAATAACTACAATAAATAATAAGTTTTTAGTTGAAACAGTAAAAAAAAAATTAAATATTTTCTTAAACTGCATGCATTTAGAAACGACCTGGTCATTTTCCAAACAATTTCATTCACTTGTTTTATTTTTGGAACAAACTATGATGAACATTATGTTGCCTTCTTACAATGTAGAGACCTAGTAAATGAAGGGTTTTAAAGAGGGTACAATCACACACCTGGAAATATATTTATGCAGTGTGAGGTTTCATGAAGTTTTTACTCACATATGAAGTACTGGCTATGAATGAGACAGAATCCACTCATATTCCCACCTCTCAATTAACCATTAGTTTTAGTTATGGAAGTTCGGGTAGACCTTGAACTTCAAAAATTTGAAACGCATTATATTTGGCAGTACTAATTTGAATACTAATAATGCTACCAGTTTGAATAAAAAACCCTTCTATTTTAAGAGGTAATGAATATAAAGGAGATAAAACATTCACGTGTACTTCTAAATGTGTCAAAGAACAATAACCATGCTTTTATATTTTAAATACAAATAGAAATGCATACTATTTACATATACATATCTGATTATACATGTGATACTCATATAGTTATGTACTGTAAGCTTGCATTGAAAGAGCACCTTTGTAACCAACTGAAGACTGCAGTTGTCTAATGCAAAATAAATATTTAGTCATTATTACAAGAAAGTCAGTGAACCTATAATATAAAATTGTTGATTAATTAAAATTAAACATTAATTATCAGTTTCAGTATAAATGATTCATATTCATTCTACCATAATACTTCTCAAATGTCTTGTACACTAGGCATTAAACATATATTTAAGCAATGCAGCCACTAAATAATTCTGTGCATCATAACAGTTCACTGCAATACACTGAAATATCTGCTATGTAAAGTGCTTTGTTGGTGTGCATTTTTGTTAACAAATCAACTTCTGTTTAAATAGTGAGCATTTTACAAAACAATAGACTAAACTTTCCATGCAAGTAAAATTTAATATGTGATTACTATTCAAACATTACCATATAGTTCCTGTTAAAATAAGAAAAATAGAATATTGCATGAATATCCAATGAATCCTTAAATTTCATAAATACTTCCAAGCTCCTGGCTATCAAATTAAACTTCAAACATAGCCCTAATAATAACTCTGTATAAATTCTATATTTAAAAAAGGCTGGTATGGGTAGAGAAAGCTCTAATAGAGGAGCAAACAATGTTTCGACCTTTTTCGGTCATCGTCAGAAGAAGAAGAAGGTCAAACACTGTTTGCTCCTCTATTAGTGCTTTTCTACCCATACCAGCCATTTTTAAATATACAATTTTCTCTACAAGTGGGTTTTCTCGTCATCACAAACTTTGTATAAAGTAAAAATATAATATAATGTATAATAATAATAAAGCAAAATAAATATATAAAAACAGCAGCAACTATGGACTTTAAGAAGCTTACATTTTCATTTTCAGAAGCTTGTTTATCATCATCATCAACATTATCTTCTTGTTCTTCAGGATTAATGTCAACCTCTGTTTCATTTGGTTTTCCTTTAAAAAAAAAGTTAAGAGTCAAAAAAAACATTTTCTTTGACAAAGGTTGTATTCCATAGAAGCATTTTTTTTCTTATTCGAAAAGTACACATCCTTTAGTTGAACTTGCATGTTTCTTTGTGCCTACCAATTATATGTTAAACTATTCCAGTCTGCAAAAATACCCTTTCAACATACCAAAACGCTGTGTTCTTACCAAAAAAAATGTTAATGTTTAAACAATGATCCAAATAATCAATTTTCTGGCTTTAAAAGTAGAAAATATATAATTGTTAGCCCATCCAGTTTTCAAAATGCTTATTAAATTTTACATTTTTAACCTTTGAAGATATCATAGCAATTTCACAAGTAGCAAGTTTTCAGAAAAATTACTAGGATGAATATTCACTCCTTTACATCAAAACTTATCATAAATTTAAACAGGTCAATTTAAAAGTTTAAAATCATTCACTTTATTGAAAATGTACTACAGAGAACACAAGCTACTATTATTTCACTTAACTAATTTGTGAAAAACAATTTTTTTTTGTATAGCATCTGACAATCTTTGACTTAAAGCATAAGTTTTTTGTTTTTTTTATCTATAGTTACCAGCTAGAACAGTTATCAATGTCATATTTCTGTTTGGAAAATGCAATAATTTATCAGTGATACATAAATGAAATCGAAGTAGGCTTACACTTATACAAACAATGCACATCACCAGGAAATTCAGCAAGTTTAAATTAGAAATTATCTTTAAGGATGAAAAAAAAAAAAAAAGGAAACCATTTTTTTCCCCATTTATTTAGGTTTTGTGGAAATAAAAACTTCACAAAGCCTGTATAGAGGGAACAAATATTTCAACAAAAACACATTCAGTTAAACTGACTCAAAGTACACAAGTTAAAAAAAACAAAACAAAGTATTTAAGGAGAGGAACAGTGAAAGCAAAGTCAAAACAACACCAAAAAACTTCTTTTATAATGTTTGTTCATGTTGAGGAGAAATAATTTGTTTGATGTACCCAAACATAATGAAATTAGGATGCCTAACTGCATCATTTTTAACAGCCACAGTCATTCAGAATTTAATTTACACCAACTTTAAATGCTACCTAACTAAAAAAAATTAAATAGTTAACTCTTGACAGACATTGATGCCCATTGTATTAAAAATTTTATAAAATTTGGGAATATTAATATACATAATGTTATTATAAAACTAGAGCAACTTTTAAAAGATTTGTTTACTACTGCACTTACCAAAGGGTACATTACAGGAAAGATCATACGGCAATATAAACAGTTGTCTTAATTAAAAGAAAAATCCTGGCTTCAACCTTATACAGGGTGGCCTGTAAGTCCCTACCCATCCATATATTGTGTCTAAACAACGTTTTAATACTAATGATGAGTTGAAGGCAGCTGTTACTGCGGCACTTGGAACAATAACTCCTGCTATGTTGAGGAAAATGTCTCACAGAACATGGCGTCGCATAATATTATGCAGCGAGAATAAGGGAGAGCACACAGATACACTAGATACATAAGATATATAGATGGGTAGGGACTTACGAGCCACCATGTACATTATGTATAAAAATGATTTTCCTCTAAAATAGTTTCATAAAAATGAATATAACTATTAATAAATAAATAACTTTTTTTGCATTGGTATAATGCAACATCTGTAACAAAAATAGCACTAATTTAAATACCATTTACTATCATATACATAGTTCAAAGTTAAATCTTTTTTGCTTAGTTCTGTGCCTATTCCACAGAAATAAATCTTAATATTTTGTAACTAAAAAACTGGTCAGCATGATCTATAAAAGTAGCTTGTGGTGATTAAAAAATAATTATCTCTTTAGTTAAGAATATTCATTTGGTGTCCAATACATCATTAAGAGAAAAAATATATAAACAGATTACAAAGATCAAATAAAATGATTCTAATACTATGCAAAATTAAACTTTGTAGAGAAAGAACTCTTTGCTTTTTCCTTTTCTAGCATAATGTTTGTGTTCTGCAGCAGTACAACAACTATTCAGTCTCAAATAAATATTCATTTAGCAACTGTTAAATAAAAAAAAAGCTTCATAATTTACAACTTAAAATGATACCAGATGAATATAGTGGTTTAAATTACTTGTAAAACTCTAGTCGCCAAAGCAACTGGGCAAGGCTAAGAAAAATGAAGCAGTTTACTTACTTGCTGACCGTTTGGCAGGAGTAACTTTCTTAGCTGCAATTCCTTCTGAGGTCACTTCAAAAAGGTAAGTTTCTGGATCATGTCCTTCCTCTTGCAATGCCTAATATATTAAAAAGTATAAAATGTCTTTTTCTTTCTCCTCAACAATTGAAAAGTCCTTAACAATAGTTATTTTGTATTCACTATGATTAGTTGTACATTTTATGTTTTCTCCCAACCAATAATTACATAATATTTAATGTACGCTGCCTTCAGGTAAAACAGTTGTGCAACTGCCAAGATATCACACAATTAACATCACCTGTACAAACAATAATAAAATGAAAAATCACTAAATCTATTTTTTATCTTATATCTTTACTGAATGTAGTTAAAGCTTAACTCTTGTGACAGGCTTGGTATAACATACATGTTTTTCTACATATTTGTACAAGTTAAGCATTTTCACTATAACTAGAACTTTATATCATTTTATTTTACTGAGGTATGGCTTATGTACTGAATCAAACATAGAGCCCCCATTCATCTCCTCCTTACATTTTTGGAAATGATCCCTTACATACACTTACTTCAATATATGACATGTATATAACCAACTGACAGCTTAGAATATCCTCCTAGTGTTTTGTTTGTTTGTTTTTTGCCATTTTAATCTGTTAAAAGGCTATCATATTCTTTTGAACAAAGATATGAAGAAGATAATAGGTTGTGTCTGTAGTCTGCTAGAAGTTTCATGTTTTTTTTAAACCTAAATACAGTTTAGTTATCAAGTTTGACAAACTATAATGAAAATCTACAGCATAGCAATTAATATTTTTTTTAGTTATTCAAATGTATATATAAAACCTAAAAAAACATTTCAGTTCCTATCCTCCACATGTGAAATTTAAAAAGGGTTAGTAACCTACTTCCAGCAGCAACCAACTCCAAAGGTTGTAGCTATAAGAGATACTTGTTTGCTTTACTTTTTCATTTATTGTTATATATTTAAAAAAAGTAAGTTTAACTTATTTCTAAATGGTAATAATATACATAAATATTTAATAACTGAAATGTGACTATATGACAAAATACTAGTCCACTTAAACACAGTCAAGAATCATTTCGTAAACACTAAAGGTCAGTTTCATATTACTGGATACGGTAACACAAGTGCACATGCACCTTGTTAATGTAAGTTATGTAACAATATCCAGGCATGACTGGAGGGTCAGTACCATAAAATATAACATATAACATTATAATACTTAAGCTACTTAAACTAAATATTTAAATATTTGTGTTATAATTTGTAGTCATTCTAAAATGAAAAATAGCATAATTCATTTATTTTACGATGATTACAAGGTCAGTCAAATTAACAGATCTCACACAGAGTAGATAAAATAACAGAAAATATAGTGTCTTACTGAAAATAAAATTTTGAAATGTAGTTAGCATGTTTTAAATTACACAAATAATATTTGAGATTTTTGGAACAAAGAATAGTTTTAAATCACAAAAAATCACTTCACACTTTGACTAGTAATGAAACAGATTCAAATTTTCAAAAAGAAATCTTTAGTAAAAATACCCCATTAAAAAAATCTAATTTTTGTATATGAAAGATTGTAATGTTTACCAATAACCTGTAAAATTTTGTAAACAGGCATACATTATTAAAAATCATAGTATAATTACTCTCATGGTTAGAGATGGTTGAATTTCACCCAACCCATAATGAAAGTGAAGAGAACTCCTCTAGCTAGAAGTTCACACTTCATAATTAACAACAAAATGTTTCAGCTACATTACTAACTGAAAACACCACACTGGTCCAAACAAAGAACCTGCCTGCAAAAGTATATTTAATTCAATACTTTATAGCATTGTCTTTATATACAGTCATTAACCATGTTTAAAAAGGATATGCTGAATCCTCCAGAATATCTGAAGTTACAGGAAAGAGAAAATATTGCGAGGTTACAGCCTTCCAAAATAAATAGAAATTTCACAACAATGCACTGTGTACCAAACCCTTGAAAGTCAACTAAATAATCTGTAAATGCTAATTTGTGATCATATAAAGCTTGCAATACAACTGAAGAGAAACCTTTGTAGTTATAATATAAAAACTTGTACTCCTTTGGTACTCTAATAGATATATTTGCAGTCCATTGTGCCAATAACTTAGTAAAAAATAAACAATTTTCTGATAATATAAAAAGTACAAAATAGCTGATTTAAAAGAGAAGAATTTTTGTAAGTTTTATTGTGCCAAATATGTTTTATATAGTTTAAATATTATCAGGTGGAAAGAGTTTATATTGACTTACTGATCAAGTATATATTACTATTTTTTTTAAAAAAAACTGGCTAAACGTCTATTTAACTAGTAAACATTTTACCATTAAAACTCCTGTACTTGAGAATACTTGTACCAGTGATCAAAATATCATCCTGTCTTAAAAATAAATCTTACTTACTATAAAAAATGTAACTTGTAAAAAAATTAAAAAATAAAACGTGTAGACACTATACTGTTACCGCACACAATCATTCATGATCAATTGTATTCCACACAAACTTTATGTGCAGCTTGTCCACAATAAGACATTTAATGACTAAAACAACATTAGCTAATCATAAAAAGAAACTTTTCCAAAAGTTTTAACTTTTTTGCTGTATTGCATGAACATTTCTCTTGTACAACATACAATATTTTTGTAAACAATGGGTGAGAACATAATTTTCTGGGGGTTCAAATTTTCACGTTTGCATTTAGGGAATTTACCAACAATTCTGAGCAAGGATTAAATTTAACATTAGATGTGTAGTGTGGGCATGGATAACTGTACAGTAAATATCAATGATGTTTTGAGTGAGGATCTATTCCAAGGCATCAGTCGGATAACACAACGGTTTAATTTGATCATCTGAAGAAATTTTAATCTATCATGAGGTCTGAAGATCAAGAAGCATGATAAAAAAGCAAAAAATGTGTGCCCACACTTACATCATAAAGCGTGTATTAACAGAGAACTTTTTTAGAAATTACGGACAATATCTGCACACTTCCAGCGGTCCAAAATTTCCCATAATAACCTACAGGATACGGATAAACTTAGAGCTAGGCCTAGTGAGTAGTCTGACGTTATGGACTGTTTCTAACTTACCTTTGATATTCTTTCAACTAGTGCTGCTTTCACACCTGATTTATCGAGACCTCTTTTCTCTAATTCAGCGCGAAGATCAACTACACGTAAATCGGAAAGTTTTTTCTCAAGCACTACAGAACTTTCATCATTCGCAGCCATTATCGAGATGCTCAATGTTTACGAATCAGCATCCAATTCTAAAAAGACAAATGGCGTCGTACTTCCTACTCGTTATTCCCCTCTATCATACTCTTATCTTTCATGCTTGTATTAGAGAAACCTACACTCAGCACACATAACACATAGTTCAACCAATCACAAACCGCTGCATCTTTTTCCTAAAATATACCATGAATTTGGGGTGATATAAACAAATTATTTATTTCTTATTTCATTATATATAAAGAAAAATATATAATTATGTACACACACACATTCGATATTTGTTTGCTCAATAGTTCTGAAAACAGGTCTTGTTAGTAAAATAGTTAGTGGTGTGTGTTAATGATTGACTGCAAAATGAAACCAGTCCCAAAAGGCAGATTCAATAGGCTCAAATATACCTTTGTAATTAAGCACAAAGCTACACAATGGGATGACTATCTGTGCTCTCCTCACCATGGGTATCAAAACCCTCTCTCTAGCGCTGTAAGTCCGCATATATATCATTCGGCCACTGAGGAGGGAGGGGGGCAGACTCAAAGATCACGTCGCAATTTTACTCTATTTTTAATTTCATGGGGGAAGGGCACAAAAATTTAACACCGCCCATATAAGGTATAACCCGAAAGGTATATTGTTTGACATCAATATTTGAATACTTTTGTTACTTTTCTAATAAGTGTCTTCCAAAACTGAAATGAAAATGTTGACATGTTAAATCTTCCTTTGATGTAAGTTTTATCAACATTGATTTTGAATGAAATAAAAAGAAGAAAATGTATATATAATTCTTAAATGTATTTCTACGTCAAACAAAATCATTTGAACCAGAAAAGAACGAACTCAGAAAACCACTCTTCTAAAAAACAACGTTAAATAAAACATTAATTGTTTATTCAATAAATTTGTTTTTGTTTGTTTTTTGAATGTCGTACAAAGCTACTCGAGGGCTATCTGTGCTAGCCGTCCCTAATTTAGTAGTGTAAGACTAGAGGGAAGGCAGCTAGTCATCACCACCCACCGCCAACTCTTGGGCTACTCTTTTACCAACGAATAGTGGGATTGACCGTAACGTTATAACGCCCCCACGGCTGAGCATGTTTGGCGCAACGGAGATGCGAACCCGCGACCCTCGAATTACGAGTCGCACACCTTAACACGCTTGGCCATGCCGGGCCGTTTATTCAATAAAATGTTAACGATTGTTCAAAAGAAGTAAACACAGATATTGTTTGTGAAACTCCAACAGTGAAAATGTTGCTCAACAGCAAATATTGGATACTCCCTCCATATAAAAATTATGAAAATGAGAATATCACTGACGAAAGTGATTAAGATAACGATATTAATTATGACGATCCATCAAAGTGGTCTCCTGTGCTTAGTGCAACATTTATTGATATCATTGTTTTGAGAGGAGCAAATGCACATACAATGAATGATTATTAAAATAAACAAAAAATACCCTGGAAATAGAGAATTTTATAACAATTATTATGAAATAAAATTGGAAATCGGTTAAGATATTGACATAAATTAATCAGTTTACTTTATTTGAGAAACAACACATATTTATAAAACATTTTTCAATTGATAGCTGAATAAGATGTAATAAAAGAAAACTTGAAATGGATTCAATACAAATTATTTTCTTGGAAAATATTCAAAATGAAATTACAAATTTTATTAGAAATAAGGTGAAAGAGCATATAATATAAAATACAAAAAAATAATATGTAATTTTCCATTTTCATAGATCGCTTTCCAAATACCATTGGTTAGATGAGTCAACATTCGTTAAAACTGAAGAAACATTTATCGAACTCACTCATGTAAACGACGTTACTGGATTTGAAGTGAGCGGAGAAATTATTTAGAAAAAACTAGAGGGATGTGGTTGAAATGTATAAAATTTAAAGAGGACAATGCTACGTAATGGAGCGAATATACGAGAAAAACAAAGGAGTCCACAATAATATTTTATAACCAAATCCTAGAACCTCGTATATACTACAGAATAATTACACTTTGAATTTAGTTGTTTTAGATGTGACAAAAATCTTCCCTTAAAATGGTCAGGGTTTTAATATAATCGGAAAAAAGTATTCTGAGGTTCAACTCGCACATAGAAAGTGCCTAAAACTAACAAGGAATGCCCGAAAATTTAACACAGAAAGTTCATCATCATTTTTGTTTTTGTAGAAGGTTTTAATAACTGAACTATGCAGTAGGATATGTACAAACATGTTCAGACAAATAAAAGAAACTAACTCAACTCCACTTTTTCAGATCACTAATCAAATAAACCCTCATGAAGATGGGTGTGTCTGAGGAGCACATTAGGCATATAATGCTTTATGAGTTTAAAAAAAAAAAGAAAAAAGGGCCCGGCCGTGGGGGCGTTATAATGTGGCGGTCAATCCCACTATTCGTTGGTAAAAGAGTAGCCCAAGAGTTGGCGGTGAGTGGTGATGACTAGCTGCCTTCCCTCTAGTCTTACACTGCTAAATTAGGCACGGCTAGCACAGATAGCCCTCGAGTAGCTTTGTGCGAAATTCCAAACAAACAAACAATTAAAAAAAGGCAATAGTGCACCAGAAAAAAAAACGAAACATTCGAGGTGTTTATAATGTGGAGTCTCTCAATGAAAGAAAATATCGAAGGTAGTTTCAGAAGTTCAGATCAGGTGACTACAGCTTAAGTAATGCGCCACATTCAGGTCATCCTATTGGGTTTAATCATGATTTGCTGCTGGCTGCACTTGAAGAAGATTGTGTGTAACATTTGAAGAACGAGCACGGAAGCTTAATTTAACCCATTCAGCAGTTCACCGTCATCTGCAACAGCTTGAAAAAGTGTCAAAACTTGGAAAATTTCACAGAAGCCAACTTTATAGCAAGAGTGGACATTTGCACTTCTCTGCACTCTCGTGAACGTAGCTCACCTATTTTGGACAGGTTAGTGACTGGAGATTAAAAATGGATAATTTATAAAAATGTTAAGCACTGCAGACAATGGTTCAGTACAAGAAAAATGACTAAAGCACAGCCCCAAATGGATCTCCCCCCTAGGAAAGTCTCGTTAAGCATTTGATGGGATATTGTTGGTGTAATACACTTTGAGTTACTGCCACTCAATGTAACGATTATATCAGACTTCTGTTGTCACAAGTTAGAGCTCTTGAATGTTGCAGTAAAAGAAAAGAGGCCTGCTTTGATCAATCGTAAAGGTGTTGTGTTACACCAGGATAATGCACGGCCCTATACAGCAAGGATCACATCTGCAAAGATTGAAGAGCTAGACTGTAAAAACTTCCACACCCTCCTTATTCTCCAAACCTTGCTCCATCTGATTATCATCTATTCTGAAATTTTCAGAACTATCTTGGTGGAAAAGAACTTGGAAAACATGAAGATCTCGAAACTACCCTCTCTACATTCTTTTCTTCCAAACCCCAAGAATTTTATAGAAGTGGCATTCAGAAAATTGTGAATCGTTTGCAGAAAGTAATTAATAATAATGGAACATACATTATTGATTAAATAATTTTAAAAGGATTTGAAATCCTTTCTCTTTTTTGAACCTAAAACCGGACATTATTTAAGGGACGACTTAATAAAATCAAAACTCTTCCGTTTTGAATTTCTGAAATTTATGAATATATAACAAAAGCAGGCGATGCTTCGTATGTAATCACATTGAAAGTAAAATCTATTTCGGTAAAAATAACTGCGTTGAAATTTGTTCTTTTATTGTTAATCTGGCATAAATTATTGAATGAGATAATTATAAGAAATAAAACTATGCATTTGGTTACAACGGCCTTAGTCTCATAACTAAATTACATGAATCAATTAAAAATGTCTTGTTTAATTTAAAAAAGATGTAAATTTTGAGCATCATTTCTTGAAATATCAAAAAAATATAAATTGGATTTTAAAAATTGATTTCTGTCTCAACAGACGGTGCTCCCGCCATTACTGGGGAGAAATTAGGATTTGTTTCTATTTTGAAGCAGCATTTAATTGAAAGTAACGTGAAATCCATGCTGCCATCTTTCAATTGCATTTTGCAACAGGAAAATTTATGTGCTCAGACGTCTAAAAGTATTGAATTGAAAAATTTGATGGTCATTGTTGTAAAAATTATGAATTGTATTAGAAGTGAAAGCTCTCTCATCCATCAACAGTTTGTTCAGTCCTTGAAGAAAAGCAGTGACTGTACTTTTGATGATCTTACAGATTTTACAAATGTAAGATGGTTAAGTGGAAGAAAAGTCTTGGAACGATTTACTTCCTTATTTCCTCAAATAAAAAGAGTATCTTGTTGAGAAAGGTAAGATTGAAAATTTCCCTGAAATTGAAACGTTGTCGTAGCAGTGTGATTTGTACTTTCTGTGCAACATGATGGCTTACATGCATAATTTGAATACGAAGCTTCATGTAAGAAGTAAAAGAATAAGCAACCAATCACAGTCTATTCATGAATTTTAATTAAAGTTAAACCTCTTTGCGGAACACTTACAAAATGATGACTTGCACATTTGGCAAAATTGAAGAGTTTTCTAGAAAATAACAAGGACTGTAATTTACTTTATGCTAAAAATGATCTATATGTAAACTATATCAAAAATCTATCTCAAAAATTTGAATCACGTTTCTCCGAATTAAAAAAAAAAATTTGTATGACCCATTTGAGGTTGACTTAGAAAATTTCAGTAAGGAAATTACATCCTTTTGTTTTGTCTTTGCTTACCCTGCAAAGTGTAGAACACATAAAAAGTAAACAAAAATGTTCTATTAGAGAGATGTGGCTCACTATTCTGATAGTCTTCCAATTTAAAGATAGCAATTTCAAAATTATTTTCCATGTTTTGATCCACATGGGTGGGTGAGTCAATATTTTCTAAGATAGATTTTCTCAAATCTAGATACAGGTCTCGGCTTACTTACATAAATTTAAAGAAAAGCTGAGATGCTCATCGAGTATAATTATTAAATCAAATTTCACAAAAGTTGATGAAAACTTCTGTCGATTTTCACATTGAAGGTTAGTTGAAATGCAATTAATTTGATTAAACTAATATTTTTCATTTTTTTAAATTTGTGGCCAAAATGAAAAAATTGTTTTCATTAGCCACAGTTGCTGCCACTACGAAAAATAAGTTGCCAACCTGGGTTTATATACACACACACACACGTATTGTTGATTCTTACACACGATACTCTACAATTTTAGTGAACAGAGGGAATTTTGCAAAAAAGATTTAACAGTGCAAGTCATCATCATCCACCGCCAACTCTTTTACCAAAGAATAGTGGGATTGACCGTCACAAATAACGCCCCCACAGATGAAATGTCGAGCATGTTTGATGCGACGGGGATTCGAACCCGCGACCCTCAGATTACGAATCACACGCTTTAACCCACTTGGCCGTAGCGGGCCATTTGACGGAACTGTCCCAGAACAAAAACGTTGTAAATGTTAAAAAATAGAAATGTGAAAACTTAACACAATAAATTATACAAATGCTGAACAAATGATTTTTCATCCAGAAATTCTAATATTTAAGATGTTCTTATTATACATCAAGCTATTTGATTAAATGTAATAATACACCAGCCATCAGAAGGCCAAAAGTCTAAACATTTTATCTGGTGATCCCTTTTTTTGTAATTAAATAAAATGTAATGGAATAAAGTCAGTATTAACAAGAAAATAACTCTCAAACACACATTTGATATATTACAGGTCTTATACAAAAGCTAACTTTGAATTTATTTTTCTCATACGAGCCACGTTCCATACACAGTCTGAGAAAACCATTTTCAGTCTGATTTGTATCTATTATGTACATCAGGATCAAGTTTCATTATACATAATTTTTCTATATTTAAAGCTTCAATTTCTGGAAAACAAATGTTTTCTTTATGCAATTTTTAAAAGAAAACTTGCGAATACTTTCAAGTATGTAATGTATAAGTGACTTTTAAAAACAATCTAGAACATCTGTTACATCTTATTACTTTAGTTAACCCTTTTCATATGTTTTATGGGTTAAAGGCCCTGTTACTGCCTTTGTTTAGCCATATTCAAAATTTTATTAAACTGGTATTTTATAAATTCATGTCTTATTATACATTAATTTAAAAAGTAAATATTAAAAGAACACACCTAAATATCGATTTCCATGTGTTGTATGATATGATGAGTCCAGTGACGATTCAAATTAGATGACTGACTTCAATATATAATATTTTTGTACAAGTTAGGAATTCATTCTGACATTGAAAAACTACAATATAAAATAAGAGCCTATCTTTTCTGTTTACTAGGACATCAACTTGTACTGAAGCAAACACGTTGGCCCCACTTACTCATTTCTGTTTATGGCCACAGACCCTTATACACATTTACTTTATATATAAAATATATATATGTAATGTGAATAACCAATCAAAAACTTAGAATGACTCAAGTGCTTTTCACAGCCATTTTCAAATATAATAGCAGTCTTCTTCTTTTCAGACAAATCTTCTTGCTGAGTCTTTAGCCTGTTCAAAAAAAAATTGTAACCCAAATACAGCTTCGTTATTAAACTTGATAATTTGTAAAGGAATTCTATGCTCTCAGACAGTAATTTCTAATTTTCTGGTTATTCAAGTGTGTGTGTATACTATATATATATACACACATACACATAAAATGTAGAGAACCTAAAATTATTTTATTTCACATCTTCCATGTGCAAAAATTCTCGGTTACCAATCTAATACGAGCAGCAAGCGTGTATTAAGGTCATAACTGAAGGAGGTAATTGCCTGCTTTCCTTCTTTATTGGTATGGCCAAGCATGTTAAGGCGTGCAACTCGTAGTCTGAGGGTCGCTGGTTCGCACCCCGGTCGCGCCAAACATGCTCGCCCTTTCAGCCGTGGGGGCATTATAATGTGGCGGTCAATCCCACTATTCGTTGGTAAAAGAGTAGCCCAAGAGTTGGCGGTGGGTGGTGATGACTAGTTGCCTTCCCTCTAGTCTTACACTGCTAAATTAGGGACGGCTAGCGCAGATAGCCCTCGAGTAGCTTTGTGCGAAATTCCAAAACAAACAAACAAACCTTCTTTATTTCCTGTTTCAATATACACACGAGGTTTTATAATTGAAATGCGACCGTCTTTTACAAAATACTGAACTAAAACACAGCCAAGACAAGTCACTCTGTACAGGTCAGTTTTATATTCTTGGATATGGTAACATAAGTGCATCTATGCCATGTCATTGGCAACTTCTGTGATACTTAATTTAATAGCAGTTTAATTATTTCAACATTTTAATCTAAAATATTATATAAAATGAACTTATTTTGTTGAACTGTAAATTCAATTGTAACATATTAACTAATTAAACACTTATAGTAATACATTCTAATTCAATAAAAATATATTTTGTTGCATTTTCTAATAATGTCAAAATTTTGGAAAATTAGTGAACTACTTCACTTATGTATATGTGGATGAGAATAAAATGAGGCATGTCGCACCATTTCAGTGTTAAATTAAAAATTTGATTAAACGACTTACAACAGGTTTTGAATTGTTTTTGAAGTATAAAAAATTATAGTAATTAAAAATTATCTCATAGGTGTTTGGTCAAATGTGATACACTAAGCCATCAGCAGATCAAAAATATTAAAGTATTTCAAACAGTTAGTTTTTGCACTTAGACAAGATTTCATGGAATAAAGTTATTACTGGTTACCGTCTTTCACACATTTGATATGCAACAGAAGCAGCAAGAAAAAAGTGCTTAGTGGATCACCAGGCTTATTGAATTTCCTCACTCCAACAATAGTGGCAGTATCGGACAGCATGGGCACAAGTAAACTGAAAATAAGTAGAACTGTCCCTTTTTATTAAAAAAAACAACAACAACAAAAATCTAAAGTTAATCTCAAAATATTTAACAGTTTAAAACGATCAGAATTGAAACTGTAATCATGTTTTTCATAGCCCAATGCTCAACTAGTTTCATTACACCCAAAACTTTTCATCAAAAATGATTTAGAAAATTGGATCATATACATATTTCTACATTTCAAATTTTGTGGAAGGCCTTTTGAGTTCAAATCATAGGATATTAAGCACGATCTCAAGGATCAAGTTTCATTACTTTTAATTTTTCTACATATAAAGCACCAATTCCTGGAACAGAAATCTTTACTTCATACAATTTGTATAAAGAAAAGTTGCAAATGATTATGAATGCTTTAAGTACAGGTTACTTTTAAAACCATTCTAAAGCATCAGTTAATACAGCATACAAATCTAGAGCATTTCAAAAAGCTCAAGCCAGTCAATTATTTCAGCTATAAACAATTTTGGACTAAGATACAGGACATGACAACGGTTCTTTATCCTTTATATTTATATACCTACAAGAACAAAAACAGTGTAACAAGTTTCTGTTGCAAATCCCTCATAAACTTACAATTTTATAACAGACATCAGAGCCAAATACAAAGTCACACACTAGCCAGAAACATGAGCCAAATGGCATAGATCATCATATTTCTATTAAGCTTTAATTTGTATAGTAATGGTAGACTGACATTAAGAAATTCAAAAATTTGCTGAAGCAAAAATGTAAAAAAAAAGTACATTACTACATCACAGAAAGCAAAGACGGTAATCAATAGACCTTCAACAAATTTATAGAAAACTTCAAAAACTATTCATTATTAAACTCCTTTGTTACAAATCTCTGAAAAACAACTAAAGTACCAATTCTCAATATTGTCAGTCTTGCAGAGCAATCTGATGTTGTGTGCTTTAAGTAATTCATAATATATTCCATAATGAGAAGCAAATGATTTCATTATAAACATAGACAGTACCCTTACAACAGTACAGACAAGATTTTACACATCCAAGTTTTATATTTGCTAAGAAACTTATCTTCGGAGAACTATATTTTCGCTATAAATAGTCCTGGTATAGTTTACAAGAATCTGCAAATACTAAGTGAGCGAAACTAGCAAAATAAGGTATCAAAATAAATCTGTTAAATATAAACCATGATAAAACAATGAATATACAAAATGTTTTTAGCCTTCCATGCCATGTAGCAGGAAAGATTCCACCATGGATGAAGATATCGTGGAAAAGATGTCGACATTTTAGGAACCAATCGAGCAGCTGTCTGAATAATACAGTCAGTTACTGCTGTCATCTATTGATAGCTTACAGATACTAGCAAGATCAAGTTTTACGAAAACAGCAATAGAGGACCAGTTGGCCTGCTCCAGCTTCCACCTGGGCATGGGGTCAGGTGGCATCGACAACTGCCAGTATCTCTCAAAATGATAGGAAAATTATCACTGCCCTGTAGAGTACTGTCAAACCCTCTATGCAAAGTGGGAGGAAAGTGAAGGGGAGCAGACTGAGAGATCAATAGCAGTAAAAGGCTGATTAGGTGCATGAAAATAGGTATAAATACCAGTATTGAAGAGAGAAGTAACCCCTCCCATCAATATCAGCACCTACCAAGATTAAAGTCCCCCAGGAATAAAAAGGGAGATGGCAACTGTTCAATAAGAGCATGAAAGTCTCTCCAGGCAACAGTTAAAGAGAACAAACAGTGATGGTACGACACAAGGAAACACAGATGGGCACGGCCTCCAAAAGTGTGTCGAGTTGCAAAGACAGGGTGGGGACATGCTGAACAATTAACAGTGCCACTCCTCCATCACCAAAGCCCATTATTTCTGTACAAAAACTACCGAAAGGTGACTGTATTGGCAGGTTTCAGAAATGTTTCCTGTAAGGTAAGACATACGGAATGGTAGGAAGCAATTAGTGTTTTGATGTCATCCAGATTAGAATGTAAACCTTAACAGTTCCATTGTATGAAGGTGGCCATTTTTATTTATGTGTAAGCAAACTGGGTGGAGTACCAGTCTGTTTATGATGTCTTTTTTTCTTTACTCTCTTTATTCAAGGAAGATTATCGACCTCCATGGATCCTGTGCTGGGTTGACTGGGCAGGTCTTTACTGTTGGAAGAGGATTCCAGCGACTGAGGACATGAACGAATGATCATTTTGCATCTTGACGTGGGAGAAGAAGATGTACTCGAGGAAATGCCTGTACCCAAAACCAAAAGAAGTGAATCTTGGGATTTGCTGGAATGTACGTTAGGGACAGAGATGGGTGTTGAAGTTTATTCAACTTTTTTAACCATGGAGGTCAAAAGACTTTTCATTTGGTTTGAGAACAATTCTTTGAGGCAAAGGGAGATCCATTTGCACTCCCACTGTAGTAATGGAATGAAGTGCAGCAGCATCCATCTGAGATGAACTAGTGAACAGCAACTTTTGAGCCTCAGGGTAAGTAATGTTTTGAATCATTTTCAAATGCTGCATCTCTTCTTCTTCCAGCCATTTAGGGCAAGCATGAAAGGACAGGTGAGAGCCATTGCAATTGACGCAATGAGGCTCCGTTTCATACTCAGAGGTATTGTGGTCCTTGACACCACAACAAGCACATAGCAAGGAACTGACATAATATCTTCGAGTGACTGAACCGCTGACACTGCAAACATATGAAAGGGTTTGGAATGTATGGTCATACCCTGCAATTAAGATAAGCTTCCTTGATGGTAGCAGGTGGATGTGATGATGTAAATGTCAGAATGAGGACATTGGTTAACATCATAATTTCATCTTTACTAGTGGAGATATGTCTCACTGCAGAAATCAGCAAGAATCTGTGTGTCAGGGATGTTCTTCAAATCCCTCTCAACAATAACTCCTCATGAGGAACTCAAAGTAACATGGGGTGTAATTTCAATAGGTATATATCTCCAATCACCTTTGAATGCAAGGAGTTCACTGTGTTGAGATGTGAATGTTTTCACTGATGTCACCAGAGCAGAGCTTCTTTACAGACATTGTAGAGCCAGCAAATCCCTTCTAAATGAAAAAAAGGAGACATCTGCCCTAAAGGTTTGTCGGAAAGAGAATGTAGTATATGAAAATGAGGTACAACAGGTGTTACAGATGTTGAAGATTGCTGCTCAGAATCATCAAAGCGTGGTTGTTTACCTATGGGCTGTTTTTTCAGTTTTATTAGGTTGAGGAATAATTCGTGAGCGTTTTTAAATAATTTCATTCAAGCATTACATGCAAGACTATACAATACTTCAATGCATGAACACTTTACACCCAAAACATTTATTATGATACTTTATTTCATGTAATACCTAGGTATATAGTATGCATTGTTTTAAACGAAATTGCAAGAACTTAAATGCGAAAAGCAGATGGTGTCGAAAATGCTCGATTTTGTCCACTTGACATTCCATTTAATGAGCTGAAAATGAAAGCAAAAATTAAAGACATGTGAAAATCAAACACACCATCTATTAGAGCAAAAATTTATCTACCATATGACATGAAATATTTTGCGAAAGCGTTTCATTTATGAATATTTTTTAACTTGAAAAAACGCTCACGAATTATTCCTCAACCCAATATTTGGAGGATCCATAATATAATATTTTGGTGCCCACTGACCCACCCACCATGGAGCTCTATGAAGGGATGCACTTTAATGCCAAACAAGAACACTGCGGCAATGCCAGGGTTTCATGAGCACTATACCCAAACAGCATCAGATACAATTGTCCACAACATCTGTTGAGAACATCCAACACTTGTAGTTGGTTGACCCTAGCCCAAGTGGACCAGCTGACAGACCCTGGAGGGGCCACCTGTCCACAGAAATTCAAGGCCAAAGTGATTTGATAGGGTTGGACCCCTCAACCAACAGGATCCTCTCCTCCCCTTCACAGGTCACCATGCATGGCAAACAAATGGGTGGATGTTTAGGTCCCAGAGGTAGACTGAAAGAACAGAACCTTCCTTGATAGGTCCCTTCACCATGTACTGGAATCCACACACGGGCACAATTTAGGTATTCCCTCTTATAAAATATCATAGGATATCAGCAACATTTCTCATCCAAATATTAAGTACTTGTACGAGCTGTAAAATATACTCTTCAAAACAAGAAACGCAAAAGGGATATTTTTTTTTATTTTAAAGAGAAATATATGTAATAACGTTACAAGCTCAGAGTATGTGATGTTACACATGTTAAGGCACTGATTGGCAGACCAAAATGACAAAAACATCAGATTTTTTCGCCAAAACGCATGCGTGTCCATTAAATTTGTTTGAGAGATCTGCATGTTCTGCAAGTGCAACATGTGCAAAATCCCTATAAAAGTGACGGGTTCTCGGTTTCCATAGCTCAGTGATAAGCCACCGACACGCAATAAAGTTACGCCAAGACTGACTGAAGCACAACGCAACAACACCATTGGTCGCTTGGAAGCAGGCGAATCTCGATCAGATGTTGCCAGAGCTGTGAATGTCCACCCAAGCACCATCACAAGGCTATGGAATCGCCACCAACAACATGGATCAACTCGTGACCGTCCACGATCTGGCAGACCTCGTGTGACCACGCCCGCACAAGATCGCTACATCCGGTTACGTCACCTTCGGGATAGGACCACCACTGCGACGTGTACTGCCTCAACCATACCAGGGCTGTGTAGGATTTCTGATCAGACCATACGCAACCATCTACGAGATGTAGGAATCCGACCTCGAGTCAGAGGCGTAATCCTCACCCAGTAACATCGTCAAGCACGGCTGCAGTGGTCTCGGGAACATCGGGTATGGCCTCATCGACGATGGAGGCATGTTTGGTTCAGCGATGAATCACGTTTTATGCTTCGAAGGCAGGATGGAAGGACCCGTGTTTACTCGTCGAGGTGAACGTTTTGCAGCAAACTGTGTGCAGGATGTTGACAGATATAATGGTGGCAGCTTCATGATGTGGGCTGCCATCGCCTAAAATGCCAGAACAGACCTTTTGCACATTCGAGGGAATCTTACCGCTCAACGATACGTCGACGAGATTCTTAGGCCCTATGTGCAACCAATCATGGTGAACGTCAACGTTTTTCAACATGAAAACGCCCGTCCTCGCACAGCCCGACTCACCACTGTCTTCTTGAGGCACCACAACATCAACGTTCTTCCCTGGCCCTCCAGATCACCAGATTTAAACCCCATCGAACATCTTTGGGACGAGTTGGACCGACGTCTGCGACGGCGACAACCTCAACCGCAAACTCTACCTCAGCTTGCATTGGACAGCCATTTTACAGGATGTCATTCGTCATATCATCGCTTCCACGGGCAGGAGATGCCAAGCAGTTATTGATGCTCACGGGGGGGCATACTCGTTATTGACGTTGAGTGACGTTACATTTCACCTAGTGAGCGTGGACTTCGCCTTTGCAGACTTTGGATGTTCAGCATTGAATGTGCAAAGTTTCACACGTCATACAGAACTACCCGGAATAAACTGAACAATTTGTCTCATATTTTGCCTTTAGCGTTTCTTTTTTGAAGAGTATATATACGTCATACAGAAAAATATTAAAACTAAAAAATATTCTAATTTTATGCCTTTGAAATACAAACATACTAATTTTTACACCTTTATCCAACAGTAAATTTCCTGTCAAGTTTTATCGTGATCACAGATGTAACTCAACACAAAGGGAACTTCTGGAGTATCCTCAATTTTATTACCCGTTTTAAATCCAAAACTTCAAAGACAAAAAATGAATTGAAACAAGGTTTTCTAAAATTACTCTGTAATGAATTTGAAAGCGCACAAACAAAAATCAAAGTTACAGATGCATAGAGTACACATTGACATTCATTACATTACTGTATTTCCAGATGCCAACTATTTCAAATGACTGAGCATAATAATTGTAGACAGAGCCCTTTCACAGTTTTAGTGTTTAGATTTGCCTGAAACAAGACAATCTTGTAAATGATGCTTTTTTTTTCCATCTTGTGAACGATCGCATTGGTGTTTCTATACCACTTAGAAAACGAGAAATATCCATCTTCGCGAGCGCTGATTGGCTGACAAGCACTGATGTCGTAGCTATGGATTCCCCCATGTACCCAGTATGGAGAAGCACCACACTAAAACTATTGGTTGGCGTCGGAGATACAAATATTTTTTTATTATTTCAAGCACAAACATGATTATTGCATGTAGTCATTCGGACTGTCTTTTTTTATCATCAAAATTTGTATCTCACTAGAAATTTTCTTTTCACCCCTTTCAAGCCCTGGAGGAACAATTTATCACTTTGTTGTATTGGCCTATATAATAATTTGGAAATGCAACAAGTAATATTTGTCTGTATGAGCGTACAGTTGTGATGTATACACCACACTCATAATAGTTGGCACCTCTGTATTTCACACTAATCACTACAAGAATTATGAGATCCATTTCAAATTTTGAGCTGTTCCTCACTAATTCTAAATATTAATTCTTCTCAATCACCTTAAAAATTAAAGCTAATAGAAAATACCATTAATATTTTACCAAATTAAAAGAAAAAAAGGGTATTCATTAATACATTATTTTCAAAGTGCAAAATTGAAATTTAAAAATTAAATTGTAATTTCTCCTCCACAGATACAAAAAACTTAGTTTAAAAAGTAATTACATATTATAATTTTGGTTTTGGGTTAAGTTCAGTATGATATTTAGGAAAAAGTTTATAAATTTCTCAACTACAAAACATCAACATACAAAATGCCATAAAAATATTACAAAGTTGAACCTTCTAATTTCAACACAAATGTAAATTTAAGAGTTTCAAATATTCATAATAAAATTGCTAAGTTGCTATTGCTCATCTATTTTTCTGGGTCATTCACTTGAATGAGCCTTTAGCAGTAGCAGTTTATCAAATGCTCAAAGTTATGCAAGGGCCATCTACTTCAAGCCATTCATACATTTGAAATAAACTAAAAGAAAGGTAGCTGATCAATATAATCTACTAGTACCTCTTGTTCGGTTTAAAAGCAATATTTGACCATCACTCTTACCAAAGCACTGAACGTTTTTTTGGTGGTAACGTAATATTAACTACAGTTATGTTAACCACTGAGATGTGGCTTGCCATTATATTTGAGTGAAGTGACCTGTTAATATGCATTTACTTTTTATTATTGAATAAGCAAAGTGACAATGGCAGAAAATCTTAGAGCACACCAAACTACAATTGCTTATCACAGATTAACTGTACTTTGCTTTTTCAAACTTAGTAAGACAATTTTTTTAGATACTTTTCACTAATGAGAAAATACCAACTTATCTTTCTTTGGTTAACTTATGTTCAAGGTTACTAATGAGTGGAATTTTTCAAAGCTAGTATAACCTAATAAAACACATTGATCAAAGTGCAGATTGGATTGGATATTCCTTGAAATTAGACAAAGATTAAATAATGTTTTGAATACTAAGTTGTATATTACTTTACAATAACTAGTTGTAGAAATATTACTTCATACTAATATATTCAACTACTATAATGTAGTTGAACCTAACCTATCAAAGTTCATACAATTTCACTTGTTGTACATAGCTATTAATACATTCGATGTTTAAATAATGCAAGTAACACGCTACTACTTTATAGAATGCAAATCATCCAAATGACTCAAGCTAACAGTGACTAAGGCATCAATTAAACTAAAAAAACTGACTAAAGCCTTGATTTTGTTTATGAATACATGCCATATTATTATTATTTTGACAATATGGGTGTATGTCATTTGCACATATCATGAAACAATATGCATACAAATTTGCCATTAATCAATTTATTTCTCTGTGCTGTCATGGCTTACTGCCATTACAAAGCAAGATATTTTTTATTTCTTGGTCTTTTCAGATTTCTTGGCTTTAACTTTCTTAACCTTGGGTTTCTTGGCTTGTTGATGTCTGGAGGGTTTTTCTGGAATCTCCAGCTGAAAATTAAAAACAATCTTTATATTTCCAGTCAATTAAAAACATTATGCACATCCCACTGTTTTACATGGACTTAAAAAGACCTAATTTTTACTGGATATAGCATATAGTATTTGAAACATTAGTCTTCCTTATGTTTACTTAAAAATCATCTAATTAGTCAACAAAACCATTTTGATTTGGCTTGTCTTATATACAGCTAATTAATAGAATAAACATCGTTATTGGGAAAAGCTCTTTTGGAAAATTTAAAATTAAACAACTGTTACATGCATCAGTTACAGTGGTAAGAGAATACTGAACTAAGAACTGTGAATGGTTATTAACCTGTTCAGTGCCGATGACAAGATAAATCGTCCAATCCAATCGGTAACAGTGCCATGGACGAGTTAATTCGTTCCATATAACACTTAATTTTCAACGCTAGATGTCAGCACCATACATGCATTTGACCTACTTACAAAATGTTTCACTTTTGATCCAAAATGGCACCATGAAAAAAAGTTACAAAATGAAGAAGCATTAGAGTTGTATTGTAGCAGCTGACATACTTGGCAGTCAACAGGTTAACAATAAATCACTGTAATTATCATGTCACAGTTACTTGTTAATTTTGTTTTTCATGCTGTATAGGTTTCCTGTGATGCTTTAAGTCCCCCCCCCCACCTCAAAATGTATATTCACACAAACCCCTCTTTTCTTTGCAAGTATAGCAGCTTTCATCTTCTTTCTTCTCTCTGCATTCAGAATAGTATTTCTTCTCGTAACAGCAGCATATGGGTTGAGTCTCAACATCACTCTAATATTCTTGAGTGGGTTCTTCTTCAACTTACGGCGTTCAATAACACGTCTATAGAAGAAAAAGTTACGTCAATAAGCGATATCAATTTTTAAAAAGAACACAAAACAATTTCATGTAAGGGTCAGAAGCAGCTAAGAGAATCATGACATTTTCATAGCCCAATGCTCAACAATTTCATCATACCCAAACTGTTACTAATCTTTTATAAAAGATATTCCTTCCTTTTTTTCCTCAATCATACCTTAATGTCTACTTTTCAGCTTACCTATTTGCAGGTTTTTGTATTGATTTAACTATTTTTTTAAATCCTGTCTTTCCCATGTATCATGCATACAAAAAGAAATACTTTTGATATACCAAATTATAATAAAGCTAGAACTAATTCTAAATAGTTGTTTTTTTCATTCTAATTATTTTATGTCATCAACACCATTACTAAAATCCATCAATTACATAAACTGGAACTTTCATGAACAGTAATCTGAAATGAAAGGAAGTGTTATTTTTGGTATACAACAGAAATTTATAATCTTAATAGTTCAACAATCAGCAAATGAAGTTAAACAAAATAAATTATTTCACAAACAAAAGTTACTTTTTCTAATTATAAGATTTAATAGAATAAATTCAGTAATAATTACTACCCATCTCAAAATCAACAACTGATATACAAGAAAAAAACAAACAAAAAACTTGCTTGGTTGGTCGTATGGCATGCCGAATTTCTTCACTCTTTAACAGTCGAGACAGATCAGTATTTGACATTTTGGGCATTGGTAAGCTGGAAATAAGTAATTTTTAACTCATTTAGAAGAATAAGTCAAATACAGAATAAATAGTCAGTCTTTAAAAATGTATTTAATTTCACAATATAAAAGGATCAGAGTTGAAATTGTAATCATGTCTTTCATAGCCCAATGCTCAAACTGGTTTCATCACACCCAAAAATAAAATTTTCATCACAAAATGTACTAAAATTTAATAAGAAATAGATTATTTGGATACACTAACTTGAAATTCTTTTTCTTTTCTGATGGTTTACGCCAGGTTCCATACAAGGAATCAAGTTTCCGGAAAGCACTTTCAGTCCAGATCACAAAACGTCCCACATGCCCACCAGGTGCAAGCCTCAGCAAATTTAATTTTTCCACATTTAAAGTTTCAATACCTAAAGATGAAAAGTTGTAAATAGATATGAATATCCAATACACAAGTTACTTTTAAAGGAATTCTAGAAAGATTGTTAACCACATGCAACTGGACAAGTCAAATAGCACACCTTGAATTTTTAATTACCTGTATTAAAATGATGAATTTAGTGATATTTCTTCATTCATAATTGCTATATGATCTTCCTAATTTGCCATCAGTTACAGATCTGATATAATGTAAGTAAATAACAATCACTTCTTGTTTTACTGAGATATAAACAAGTATCAATAATTATTTCTCACATTTGCTACTGGATTACTTACAACTGGGTGTAAGTACAGATTCTGATTCACACAATGCATCAAGAGGCTAGTTTAAGTGTTAGGAAATATTTTATCTTATTTACACTTATTTACCTCTGCTGTTCAGCTTGAACAGCTAATAAAACTTCAAGTTAGTTAGAAAGCAAGCTATATAATATTAGTTTTGGGATATTTCTAATTTTACTTTGTAAAGGTTTTGACCACCAACATCATTACAAAAATATGTGCATGTGTGTAGCTAGAATACTTAGTTTATGGCAAAATGCTTCCAGCCAGAAAAAAGTTTTTTTTTAGTTTTTTAAATAAATTACGTATCTACTAAAAAAGTGCCTATACTCAACATCCTAGTACATGCAAATCGTGGCATGCTTGCAACTCCATTGTTTACATAAGGCTATCTGGAAATGATAAGCAGCTTTTGCCATATTCAGGGGGTCCACCAACTGCAGCTGCAAAACAAAGCTAAACAAATCCAAATTTGAAAATTATTCCTGACTGTAAAAATAATGTGCAATATCTGTTACATTAGACAGTCATTCTAGGAATCAAAAAGAAAGGATAATGCTGATTCAACAAGTGTCATGGGAGGAAAAACAAAAGAAAATTTTTGAAATCTCACTACAAGATCACCTTTCACTTACCCAGTAAAGGCTTCACAGGAAATCTGTAATAAAGGTAATTATTACAAAAATATGTTGAAGGCTATAAGTTTATGTCAGGTCAGTCAAAATGACTTGGCTAAACTTCAGAGTTAATACAGCATACAAACCTGGAATATTTCTAAAGGCTCGAGTCAGTCCATTATCTGAGCAATAAACAATTACTGGACCAAGGCGTTGGATACGACGCCGGTTCCTCATCTTTCCTTTTCCTGCACGGAATCTTTTTGATTTATAAACCTAAAATAACAAAAAATGCACAGTAATCAACTTTTGTTACAAATGACTCATAAATCTACAACGTTATAACAGAAATCAGAGCCAAAATTGTAATCATATTTTAATCAGAAACACGGACCAAATGGCATGCATCATCATATTTCTATTAAAAATGGTAGAATGAGAAGCAAAATAATACAAAAAGCACATCATATTATTAGATAATGTAATAAATCATTCTTTGAAATAAAATCATGTTCAGTGGTTAAGAGTACAATGCCTAGTGGCAATGGTACATTGGAGTTAAAGTTGTCTTCAATTGTAAGTTTGACAGGCATTTTATTTAAATACTTTTGAAATTAATACAAATATGCTTTACTTTTGAAAACTAAAATATTCTATTTTTATATCTTTGACAACATACAGAAATTTTTTCTACATTGCTTACCTTTTGTATATCATTCCACACCTTCATTTTCCTCAAAAACTGAACTGCCTGTTTAGTTTTATTATATTCCTGAACTTTGTCACTCACCACCAGGGGAACTTCTGGAGTTTCCTCAATTTTATGGCCTGATCCAAATAAACATTTTTCAGAAACTTAAAAAAATCAATAACAATGTATTCTTTTAAGTTACCTCTTCATACACAAAAGAGTAATTACCATGTGTGAAAAGCACAGTTTGGTAGTCTGAAGACAATTCTTACATTACTAATAAGCCTGGAGACTCCTCGACTAAGTAATGAATAAATCTTTACTGTAAATTTATAATGTTTTGTCATGATTTTAAAAACAAAAGAAAAAAAAGATTGGATATACAAGATGATGTGTTGCTTCATTCTAGCATTAGTCCAACTAACTGTGGCCCAATTACAAGTAAACAGAACTGATTCCATTAGAAGACTATATGCAAATTTTAGAAAAAAGAAACTGAAATAACTTGTAAAGTATCTAGTGAGTGATTCAAATGTTGTGGAAATACTTTTAACGTATTTAAATTTCAGTTAAATTTTAAGTGATTTTTCTACTGATGGAAACAAAATAAAAGCTGTAAATACTTCCACTACTTTTCGTATTTGCAAATTGCAGAGTTCTTTGCTTCCCTTATACAGTTGATATTTGACCCACGGTACCCACCTTTAGATTGCAAGACCATAACTTTTTATTATACACAGGAATTGGACCAACAGCAACTAAATGGAGTAAAGTTGAATGTTATGCTATTACCACAGACACAGTTGCCACAAGCAAAACTATTATATTGGGCTATTGCAGTTCATTTCATTACACAACAGTTCAAGATACGAAGTTATCGTATCACACCCTACGAGACTCATGAAGTCACACTGGTATGAATATCATGAGCTAAATGATATGCTAGCTGAGTGGGAGCTACCATTTTATATGAAGACTACTATTATTAAAGAAAATGGGATAAACATCACTGCTGCAATTGGGATGCTTGAAATTCCTCATTTACCTTATTTAGCCAAACACTGTAGTTTACAGTTGGCAAGTTTTTTAAAAGTTCCAAACATATCAAAGATGATCAGCAAGTACAAAAACCCTGTACCTCATTTATTGTTCTCCAGTCACATAACCTGTTGCACCAAATGCAAACTGATCTCTTCCACAAACAGTTTACTTGTTAAAGATGTTTCAATGGTAGAATAGCACTTTACAGTTGAAAGAATAATCCAGTAGCAACAATCATTGTGTACTACACTGTATGGAACACAAGAAAAGTGATCTGATGCCCACTGATATCAAATTCTTCAATATGAAACTGTTTGCACAAGTAATGAAACCAACTGTTGAAGTCACTGATACTTTAAAGACTCAAAAACACATCTATGATATAAGCATTATTACACAAGCTATTTAATCATCATCTGAAAAACTGCTGTGGGATTGTTAAAATGATGAAACTACAGATGAAATAGTATTTATGAATGTTACACTGGACCTATTACTGATTTACAAAACAATGCTGCTTTTCTTGATTTGCATTTCAAGTCCCTTACCTTTCTTACCAATTCACAGAAGCAAGTTTTAGACCAACTTTTAGAAGAAGCTGTAACTGTATACAATTTTACAAAGCGATATCTAAAAGCACATTTCATTGAAAAAGGAAACTATTTCATGATCTAGGGAACACTGTTCAACCATATGCAGGAAATAACAAAGTGAGAAATAGCATGGTATCCTGGTGATGAAGATGTGACTATTCATAGAGCAAGTGTGGTTCTTGAAAATGATGACAAAATTCAACAATAAATATCCTCATCTGGCACAGCTGACCAATAAATAACCTTGTTCCTACAAACTCTGTTCCATCAGAACAAGCATTCAGCACTGCACAACATACTGTGTACAATTAGAGATCATGTCTGTTGAAAATGAGTGTGAACATGTCAGTCTTTCTAGTTTTTTACTTGCAGTAAACAAAGCATCCTTTTTTGTACATGAAATAAAAATATTAAGTACACGACTTGTGTAACCATTACGCTGCACAATTATAGTATTACTAATGTATACATTACACATGAATACTGTCAATTTACTGCAAACAATTTTGTATAAAATATTATGAAGCAATCAGTACATTATAGTTTAAAATAACAATTGTGATTACACTCCCAATTGTTGCTAAGGTTTAACTATCAGAGTAAAAAAATTCACTTTATACAGTTGTTTTCTTATAATTTAGCAGGAAATTTTAATGGAACCTTCAGAATAATTTCTTTTTTATATTTGTACATACAAATTATTTAAGACATGTTAAAATGCTTATTACTTCACAAAGAGAAGAAATGCTAATTATAGAAGCATTTAATATCAACAATAAAAATTCTGAAACAGGCTTTTCTTTTTTAAAACATCTTGTGTTATACAAAAAACTGCACATTTAGATTTCTCTACATAGGCTTTATCATAGAAATTAGTACTAAAAATACATATCTTTTGCAAAGTTCTTAACTGAGTTTTTTTTATTATGTTGTTTTCCATGCAGTATCTGAGAAGAATAACTGAATGTTGCTGATCTGAAAACCATGGCCTTAGTTGAAAGTTAAGACATTTTGATATAGCCCTTTCATAACCACGTTATGATAAAGGAAGTAATAATAATGAAATTAACATAAATCCAAGATGAAAATTATAAATTGCTTTTAAAATAAAAACTGTTCTTTTCTGTTATTATGAATAAAAAGAATAAACTATAAAATGTAAAATAAATACCCTTAGACATTACTAAAGCAGGGATCCCAGTTGCAGCAATAGCAGAACAGATTGCGTAACGTCGCTGATTGATATTGATCTTACGATGCCATCTCCGCCAAGTCTTTGTCGGAGCAAACATTCTCCCACCACGACACATGTTGCCAAAAGCACCTTGACCAGATCTGTGTGTGCCTCCACCACGAACCCGAGGAATACGAGCTACAGCTCGACCAGTACCCCATGACTCAGCAGATGTTTGGTGACCTAAAAAATAGAAATTTCAACATTTCAAATTATATCAATGTAGTGTTATTCAAAATTAAGAAAAAGCATATTAATAAGAAGTGCCTAAATGTATTAGGCAGTATGGTATCAATGTATCAGACTTAAAAATCTAAAACATACAGGCATTGCCTGTTAATTGCTCAATTTCATATTCATAGAAAATCAAATCTTCTATAAGCTAAATGCATCAACAGATCAGTGCCATTTAATCATCATGATCAGAAACACGGACCAATGGCATAAATCATCATATCTCTGAAAATTTAATTTTATCATCATAATACTCTTGACAAAATCAGTTTTCCATTAGATATTTCCTCAAAAGATCTGGCAAAATAAGTTTTATAACTCTTTGCAAGTAATATACAGTTTACTTTCAATGAAAGATTTAATATTTTCACATAGAACAATCTTTCTTTTAATAAAGAGGTTCATAATTTTGATGTCAATAGGTTTTATTATTGAAATTATAAAGTTTTAAAAACAAAAGAAAAACTGTTTGAAAGTAACCCATGTTCACTGTCCACATTTGATGGGTCCCACCATATCGATCCTGGAAAACATATCTCTTTTGTCATAACACCTGCTGTTTTTGTGCTCACTAGAAATTTACCTAGACCAGTGACATTACATTATATTTTTGAGCAACAGATGTATAAAAATACTAAATATCAACTGAGAAACCAAGTCAATATGTTTAAGCTTAAATTACAAAACTGGATATTAACTAATTAAGACTAGCAAGAAAAAATTTTACCAAATTTGGTTGACTTAAAATGTACACGAACTGCTTTGAAAGAAACAAGATCAAACAGCTGCCTCATTCACTGTTGGTCACCTCCATTCAATAGCACACTTTAAACATTTTGGTTTTTGCAGTGAAAACTATTTTGTTGTTGCCATATTGATCAGAGATCATCACTAAATGTATTAGTTTAGTCAGTGAAATTGTTTTGCTGAAAGAAAAATAGTACCATTCAGTCAATACAAATTATCTTTTATTGTCCAATTCTGTAAAAAAAAGAATTGAGATGGAGTAGCTTGTTAACAGTTTGATCGACTCTGTGGGTTTTTCAAATGTGAAGGACATTTACTTATACTCTAGTTCATTTTTTTCCCTTATGTTATCTTCTGAGAAAATTTTAAATAATACCCCATATTAGTCATTTATCATTAACAATGAATACTGTTTGGAAGATAAAATTACCATAAAAAATCATTACCTGCCTGCTCAGACACAGCATATGGATGGCGTCTATTTTTGGCCATATTCATGTGGACAAAGTTCACTATATCTGGACGTATAGGAGCTTTGAAAACAGCAGGAAGGGCCACAGAAGCTCCTGAAGACTCATTTTTATCAGTATAAACAGTGACAAGTGGTCTTGCAAGTGCAAGTGTCTAAAAAACAAAATCTGTAAATCAGTATAAGTGATATGAATCATTTCTAATTCAAAAATTGGTGTAACTTCCCATAACCGATTTAAACACACAATTGGAATTAGTAAAAAGTTAGAGCATAGTAACACCTCAAATAAAACATGCAGTTTAATTAGCTGTTTCTTTGAAATAAACATTATAGGTTAGACACAAGAATGAACATGTCTTGATAAACTTGAAGTTAATATGTAAGTAATAATAGAACACAATTCTGTAGTCTAAAATGTTTAAACCTATCCAGCAACTCAATCTAATTTCAGAAGTCACTATAAATGTCAATACACAGATACATCAATCACCTGTTATTGTCCATTTTAATTACTAACTTGTAAATGAACACTATTGTCAGCTACTGTCCTATGGAGAAAAACAGTTTTTGTAGGGATTACCAATGGATACAATCACTTTATTCTTGATAAATTTGTGAAACTGACTAGTGCAAAATAAATGCCAAAATCGTTGCCCAAAAAATACCTGATGACTTATATCAGTGTAATTTTTCAGTTTTTCTGGTGTAAATCCAACTTTGGAATCTATTTTAGATACACCAGGTATAGATTTATTTTTCACATGAATATTTTATACTAACCAACAGTTACTAACAATATCACATATATTCCAGTTTGCAATAAAAATACATAACTAATTAGACGATCAAGTAACTCGTCTGTAAAGTAGTTTCATTTAAATTGACAAACAGCTTAATAGTTAAACTAAAGGACACCTAACTGGAATTATAATTAAGAAATAATTGCATGTACACTTTGTTTAATCCTTAAAAAGCAGGAATATTATACATAACAGCATCTACTGATGATGGCTGTTGTTTAAGGGTTAAAGGGGTTAAAACTTGCTACTACTTTTATCAACTTCGAAGTTAGTACTTGTCAAAATCATTGCTTGTCACAGACAATAATTCCATTTTTCTTACCTACCACAAACACCAAAACAAACTAAACATTAATTTTTGAACAAAATAAACTGTATACTTAGGAGCAAAACAAACCTGGAAATCTTTATAGATAAATATTCTCTTATAAGTTAGAATGTAGTCTCCTAATCTGGGTATCTTTTACTGTTAGCAATATTTTCTGCCAGCAACCCAATAACATTTTACAATGACCAGCCAGCTTAGATTAAGGTTAGTTCTTAATATATAAACTTAGGCAACAATGCTAAACTATCTCTATAATAAACTATAATAATAAGAATAAAAGCTAAAAAAGCAATAGCATATGAAATAAATAATGACAATAAAAGAAAACTATTACACCTTAATTAAAGAATACAAACACAAGCTTTCAGCTTGAACTACTGTTACAAAAAGGTTGCTTTGAAAAACATCAGTATAACATGCTTATTTTTCTCCAGTTCTCCCTAACACTTCTTCTGTCCATTAAAAACAAGTTGCTCTACAGCACACAACTTTAGAAAACAGGTATCTGTGAAATAAACAAGTCTATGACAACACATTAATTTAAACTGTCTTTAACCAGTAGTGGTTAACCACCAAAAATTTATGATCATGACGACACAAAGGAAAAGAATATCTGATCCATTTATAAACATATAAATGTAATACAAAGAAAACTTACTACAAAGTTGTTCTAACTCATCTTAACCCTACAATTTCACAGCTTCCAGAATAATTATCAAAAACTAAATTGATGTAATGTCATACAATATACAAAACTAGCATTTAGCTAACTTTAACTATATACAATTAAAACGAATGTAATGTAAAACCAGTAAAGGTATTTCAATATGAGGGCACTATAATTGTTTCCAGGAGATAGTTTTTTTTTTATTGCTAATTTCATCACTGATAATTTAAGTAATCACCTTCAGAATCTAATAGACACGTGTATTTTAACCTCAGTTCTGAAATTCCACAGAAAACTGTCAAACATTTTTAATAAATGTTTCAATCTTGTGAAAGCATATCAATAAATGTACCTGTTGCAGAGTGGTTCAAATTCTTGCCATTAAAAGAAAACTGAGACAGACTAGTGAAAATAAGTAATAAAATTATTCCTATTAAGAAACATTCACGTGAACAAAATTTAAGTCATTCGTAACAGAGATCAGTGCCATTAAATCATCAAGAACTTCAGAGACACGGACCAATGGCAATAATCATCACATCTCTGCAATATCTAATATGAAGTTCTTTAATGAATTTATGTCAAAACATGGTATTAATTGTAAATAATTCAAACTTTAATACCAAAGTTCTTAATTTAAAAGTAGATATTAAAAGAAAATACCTATACATCAACTTTTGAGTCATGTTGAATGCAGCAGAGATATGTTTATGATATCAAAATACTAAGTCTACAGTTCCATTCAAATCAGGAACTCAAATTAGCAATATTAACAAGACAAAATATGAAGTAAAAACTTCATATCTTTTTACTTTGCAGAAATACGGCTTACATACTTAAACAGTGACCCTGTTAACCTCTTTCCACTTTTGGACATGGTCCCTTATATACACTTACCTAACTATATAACTGTGAATAACCAATCATTAACCCTTGCGGTTTTCTCATCCACTTTTAATCTGTTAAAAGGCTATTACATTCTTCTGAACCAAGACTTCAAAAAGGTAGATTTTGTCTTTCATCTACTCCAAATTTTACATTTTTTAGATTCAAATACAACTTAGTTTAATAGATTACAATGGACTTCTACAGTATTGAAATAGAAAATTATGATTCTTTGGTTAAACTGTATACATAAAATTTAATTTTTTTTCATATCCTGCATGTGAAACTTTAAAAGTCTTAGCAACCAAGTTCAGAAGTCAACTAGAATATAATTGTTTGGTTTACTTTCTGTTCTATATTTTGAGAAAAATACATCATATGTATAATGATTGAAAATGCAACTATAGGTTACAAAATACCAGTCCACGAAAACAGATGGTTTGTAAAGACTTAAAAGGCCAATTTTATGTTATTAAATATAGTATCAGTGCATGTGCACAGTGTCAATATATGTAATGTTTGCCAGGCATGACCAGGAGGTCAATAAATATAAAGCTGCAAGACTTAAACTACTTACATTTGTATGTGTTGTAATTTTGTCATAAGCATGAAAAATAGCACAATTTATATGCAACTTTTATGATGGTTATGAGATTATTCAAACTGACAGATCTCACATAGGGTACAGAAAAATAGTCTTATGGAAAACACAATGCATTCCAAGAAATTTATGTTGCTTAGCACCAAAGTAAAATATTGTTGTTAGTCTATGTACTAAAAATATAAAATGTATAAAATACAATATTGAGAAAAATTAATTTTTTATTTTGTGTGTTAAAAAAGAGGTTTGTTTTTAAGTTTAAAATTCGATCAATATCTTTACTTTCAGGGTGAATTTTATACACTTGGCTCTAAGTTAGGTTATGTCACACTATATCTTCAGTTTATATTTTTTTTTTTAAATAATTTCTTAGTTCATACCAAGATTTCAAAGTTTCACAGCAATCTCCTTAAAGGCCCCCTTGCAATAAAACTGTATTGAACAGTCAAAACAATGTAACAGATTCTGATAAAATAAATAGGAATTTGCACAATCAAATACAAATGTGAAGTATTTAATGCAATGGTACAGTTTGTTGATAACAAATAATTTATTGTACTTTTCTGTATGACATTATGTTTCTGTGAAATAATGTTTTAAATATTTTACTGTTCTATACTAAAATATATTTAGAATACACACAAGGATACAGTCATATAGAATATATCAGATTCATAAACCTAGTTAAGCCAGGTATTTTTGCTAGTACACCTACACTCAGATTATGTTTGTATTATATAAAAATTAAACAAGTTATAAATTCCCTTTTTAATTTATTATAGAGTTCCTTGAACTATCTCACATTTACTTCACAGCTTTTAAAAATTTAACCTTACTTGCCAATTTGTGTGTTTTGAAAAGTGACAGTCATTTTTGTTACACATCTCAACCTGGATTTAAAGAAGTTTCTTTTAATTAGTATCTACAAGCTAGTGACTTATTGTACAACTCAGACATTCATTTATTATTTTGTATCTTAATAAATATTAGTTTTTGCTGTACTTTTAGTTGACTATTAATGCCCAGCTGCATGACTTTATACCACACATGATGCATTCAGTATTCGTAGCAGTTGAATTCAGATTTGAGTCTACTTTTTAGAGTTGTTTAATGGGTTGTCACAAGTTGTTTTCAGGGAAATTTTGGAAAGTCATACACACCTATACTGATTTGTTTTGCTCATAAGTAGGTAGCTTGCTCTGACCATAAGTGAATATTCAAAAACACTACATGAAATAATCCTAATAAAAAAGTTAAGAAAATCCATAATTCACAATTTATGCAAGAAAAAAATAGATTTGAACAATTAAGATGCTTTTTCGTAAAAAAATTAATTTCTGACGAGTTAAAAAGCATTTCGGAAAATAAAGCGAGTTCATAAAATTTGTATTTGAAGCAATTTAAATATTCCATAATACTAGCATCAGACGTCAAACACTTTAGCATACACTTTAAGGAGGCGAAACATTGTTAAATACAAGTTTAACAACAAGATTTAATTTCTTTATAGTATTTTTCCATCCTTAACAGCACAAATAAGCTACTGAACTTTCTCTCCATTTACAATATCATAAATTCGTTCTATAAACATAAAAATCTTAGTACATCTAACTTACATTCGCAAAAGCTCATACAGGCCTAAGCAATACATTGAAAAAATTTAGGCTTATCTTTCTGCCACGCATTCCTTAAAATCGTACGGTTCATGAATTCCCACACCCTAAAGAAAATCACTAGCAATCCTTACATACTGTTCAACTAAACCTTAAAAAAAGAACACATGCACAATATATATAGATTCTTTGATTTAATAATTAATTTATTTTTATTTTTCTGAGTATCCTTAAATGATTATCATAAGCATATTTTGTTACCATAATTAGCTAGCCGTAATAATACTGCATGCAATAACTAAAACAGTAACAATACCAATCAATAGCCTTTCATTTCAAAATTAATATCATCTGAATTTTTAAAAATGCAGCTATTTATAATAAATTCAAAATAAAATAAACTTAAGATAATTTATTCTGATGCATTTTTTTCACCTACCATTTTCACCCTCAACTCACCAAACCATATACATACGGTTAAAGAAAGAACTAATGCTGTTGAAGTTAAATAGTCGGGTATGTGTGTTTACGACAAATAAACTAATCCCTCAAAAATTAACAGGCCTTTAGAAATATAATACTTATTTCTAAAAAATACTAACAGTGTTAATTGATAACTTATTTACCCTGGTTTTATAATGTAATTAAATAATTATGCTGTATATATTTATTTTGGTATATTACTTTACTGTAACACTCCGCCAAAAAGTCTGCCACCTAGAGAATTATAAAAGTGTTTAATTACTAAAGACGAAAATTCTAACGTTTGAAAAGATAACTTTGAAACAACAAAGATTATTCTGATATTCAAACGCAGTGGTGGAAAATTTTTTTGCATCATTCAATCTTTTCAGACTTTTATTTGTTCCTGTGATATTTTGCGAGGATATTCACCCTGAAAGTGTCAGAATTAGTGTAAGACGGTTATACGGTGTAAACTGATTTATTTCAAATCAATTATTCTCAAAACAAACAACACAAGCATCTTTATTGACAAACTAATCACGACGAACGGATTACAGCAGATGATCAACAAATACTTGGAAAATACAAAATATTTTCTGAATAAGAAAACATAGTTGTAATTTACTTGATAAAATGTGGTCACAAAATTAGTTTGTTTCTTGTTTCAATATTTGGTTGTACCTCTTCTTGTCTTGTTGATTGCATAACAACATTGCAGCATTGAATGCACGAGGAACTTAACGTAGGTGAGTTCATGATGCCACATACGGACTATGGCTTCTTGCAGTTCCAAGATCTTCCTGATTTCTTTTCTTTTTCTTTTTTTTTGCACTTCGTTACCCATTATCTTCCATCAGTTTTCGATAGGTTTCAGATCTTGACTGTTACCCGGCTAGTGTAGTGTCTTGATTTTCTACTTTTGAAGACAGTATTTCACTTGAATCAGTGAAATAAAACATAATATGTCTTTTCCATACATATAAAGTATTTCATGCCTACTGCATAGAGTGCATGAATATTACCAACATTTTCAGCTCTGCTGCAAGAAGCAAAGCCATCCTGGAAAGTGCAGTGGTCAGGTCCGTTGAAATGATCCAAACTGGTGGCTTTAATTGGGACTCAAGGACCTCGATGTACTTTTTTAGAATTGGCAGTGTCTTTCACAAAATATAGGTATCCCTTATTTTGGTCAGAGATGCATCCCCATATTACTTAATCCCATAGACGCCTCAAAGTGTCATTGAAAAAGGCTAGAAGAACTCTTCACTACATCAACATCATACAAAGTACTTCTCATTGGGCCCTTGTTGCTTTAACTTTGATTTATCTTCCTCAGCTTGTTGGTGAAAAGGGGTTTCTTTCTTAGGTATCTCACTGGAACTGGCTGACCACAGGCGAGATTAGATGGTGTGTGTGGTAGCAATGGCTCTTGAAGTTTTCTACCATGCTTTTTTGAGATCTATGGACGGCAGTTAACAATTCTGTAGGTTCATAGATTTCAGAACACTATCGCCAGTTGTCGAGGGAGCTCTCTTCTTATCCATTTCCTAATGGCGCTCAACACAGCTAGCTTTCTATATTTTTGCGCCCAGCAACTCCCAGGAGATTTAACTCTTATAGCGATGTGCTTGTTTTGTCGAAAGTCTGTCTTTGCTCAAAGAAACAATGACTGCTTTTTTTCCCCAATAAATTAATTCATAACCCTTGGTCATGGCAGCATCACACGCACGTTGTAGCAAATAAGGTTCTAAACTGACTCCATGTAAGAACCTCTAAGTATACCTAAAGATGGGTTAATCCTGTAACTAAACAGTTTATAAATTTGCTGATGTAATAATTAGTCAGTATTGTCTTGTTTATGAAACATATTCTAATTTACATACATTGGTGTATAAAAAGACAATGATTCTGAAGAAAAACGTGAAAATTGATTGATGCAATAAATTTTTCCAACACTGTTTTATCATAGTGATATTGTATAAATCGCAATTTATTTCAACGATATTCGCTATCAAGAATGTTCCATTATGAGTTTTGGGGTTGGTTGCAGTCTTGCACAATAATCTTCAAATAATGCTAAGAATATAAAGAAATCAAGGACACAGCGCGGTCTAGTCATCAGTGCGCTGGACTATAAAGCTAAGGTTCTATAGTTAGCGACCCATTATTATCAAAAGAAAAGAAAATTGGACTCTGCACTTTCGAAACTTTCACAAAGGAAACGGTCAAATCTATCAAGCTGGCTTACCAAAAATAGTTCAAGAGTTAGCGGTTAATGGAGTTAAATAACTGTCTTTACTTTAGTCTGTCACTTAAAAATAAGAACAGCTAGCTCTGACAGCTTTCGTACAGTTTTGAGTGAACTTCAATAAAGAAACGAACTAGCAATGAAAGCATCTATGTAAAATTTACTGTGCTTTGAAATAACATGTGTCATAGTACTTCTTTAGTTTTTAAACAAGATACTATGTTAACTAATTTAATAAACTTATGGTATAGCATATTCTTCGAGCAAAACAAAACTAGTTTTAAAAATGTTACCTTGGCTGTTTTAATTAAATACTTACTTCACAATATTTTTAACGTGAGGAAAAATAACTCTAAAATAAAAACTTGTAGGTCAGTTTTTATGAAAAAGTTTACTTCGCTTTAAATGAACAGATTATTGATAATCGTTTCATTTTCTGAAAAGCCTTATACTTTAACAGTATTAGATATATTTTTATCCTTTTTATCGTTTGTTTTGAAGAACGTTTTCTACACACACCTATATGACCTGATTAGGACGCACAACGTACAAACTGTGGGTCGTTCGAATCCCTTCACGAAGCATGTTCTCACTTTCAACCGTGGGGGCGTTTTAATATCAATCAATCCCGTTTTCATTGAAAGTCTAACACTTCTAAATTAGTGACAGCTACAGCAGATTGCCCTCGAGTAGCTTTCCACGAAATTCTTCAAAACAAACATATATATTTGAACATTTCACATTTATAGATTAATTTATAATGCCTGGTACTATAACGAAAACGCCCCCTATATTTTTTTCAAGAACACAACGTGTTTGACATCCTTGCACTTAATATAATTTAGATGGAATGACAGAACTTAACAAGAAATAAGATAATTTTGTGTTTATAATTATATTAAGGAAATGCAACAGCAAACAAGAGGAAACCTTTGATTCAATTAACGTAATGGCATGAGCAATACACTTTCAACCACAAATCACTTTTTATGCAAGATCAATCAGCAAACAAGAGCACATGACTGAAATAAACAAACTAATATCGAAGTAGAGAATACGAACTCCTAATTAGTTCTGCATCGTTGATTGTAACCTCCTGTATTTCTGAATATTACTTTCATTCACCTTGTTAAAAGTACCCACGCATTTTCTCTGTGTCAAAGTTTGCCACGGTTTCTATTTAATTATTATTTTTATATTTCTTATTCACGATGCATACAAAATAAGATTCAATACATCATACCATACGACTTTTGATGCTCAAAACATCTCTATATATTTCATCGAGCTAAGGTTACTTTTTTATTCATGTTTGCAAAATCTTTGAAAGACTGAAACCGGTTAAGTCAAACTTTATATGATTCTTACAGATCTGGCTATATATTTCAGCTTAAACACGAACAGAATATAAAGGAAAAAATAAATAAATTGTGGAAAAATATTTCTATTTTATTTTTTAATATCTTCCCTTTAAGAGATTTATGTTTATCAATAGATGTCAAAAATCGTAGAATTTGATAGAAATAAGGAAAACTAACGACTTATATTCAGAGGACAAATTTTGTTTCGTAGAGGTTCATCAGTGTGCCGTACAGAATATTAGCTCTGATCCTTAAAGGCTTTCATCGTTGTTCCGTACGGAATATTAGTTCTGTTTCTTAAGAAGGTTCATTCTTGTTCTGTACAGAATATTATCTCTGGTCAGTAAAGAGATTCATCGAATTCTTATTTCAAAATCGAAGATATAATTTTGTGTGTGCTTGTATACTTTCTCATCAACATAATTGTCTAACTATTATAATGATCGATGCTTTATCACCTGTATTGTTTGTTAGTTTGAAATGAAGCACAAAATTACACAGCGGGCTATTATTGCTATGCTCATGACGGGTATCGAACCCTGGTCTAGCGATAAGAGTTCGCAGACATACTGCAGTGCTACTAAGTGTTAATTACCTGTATCTGATTGTTGACCATGGATTTTGTATTGTTATTACTTTAAGTAGATTGGTTTGTGTAATTCCTAATTTAGTACGTGACCACAGAAAAACGGTAACGCATGCGTTAAATTTCAAAAGGTGACTTACTGTTAGTTATTAAAAGAAAAAAGACGATCACGTTAGTATACATATTATACTGATACAAAAAGGACAATAATATAAAATAGTGTAGGTGGAGAATTAATACAATAAATGCACACCAGAAAGTAGTGCGTCAAGAAGTTCCGTGTAAAGTATTTAGAACCTTTCACCTACGTAATCAAACTGATTAAAACGTTCGCTTCTCATCGATCATCAGAAGTTGATTGTCGCTAGTCAGTTGTTAAACAACATGTCTTACCAAAATTTTCTGCTCACAAAACTAAGTTTCATCTGTACTGTTCTTCTACTGGGATCTGTTAACTTTACAAATGGTAAGTAAAAAAAATTATTAAAAGAGATAAACAGAAATATACAAGCTAGTCACAACGTATAGAAATTTAAGATTGACGAAATAATAATCAGTGATGACGAGAAAACCCACTTGTAGAGAAAAATATATATGTAAAAACGGCTGGTTTTGGTTGAGAAAATTTTTATGTAGAGGAGCGAACAACGTTTCGACCTTCTTCGGTCATCGTCAGGATCACAAAAAAAGAAAGAGGTAACTGACCGATAGTGACCTCATGTTTGAAGGGTGTTATGTAACGTAGTGTAGGAATGTAGAGAGTGTGCTTAGATGTTTTATTATATTTATTAATATGAGTATAAAGGTGTTCCTTTGTATTAGTTCATTGTGGGCTTGAGTTGTTGTACAAGTAAGGCTTCTTTAATTTTGCGTTTGTTTATGTTTGTTTCTTTATTTAGTATTTGGGTGTTTTCTATGGTTATGTTGTGTTTATTTGATTTCCAGTGTTCGAAAACGTGTGTTCTTTGAATCTTGTTTCCATTTTTCTACTTGTTCGGAATATATATATAAAGCCGATGTTTTTGGCTTTGACCAAATTATTTTCTGAAACTGGTAAAATTATTGTTTATGACAAATTAGCAGTGTATATTTCTAAAGAAAAAGTACCGTGTCCTTGTTTACGTTGTATGTGTGTGTGTGTGTATGGGGGAAACTTTCAGTTTCGGAACATAATTAAAACGTTAATAAGTCTATTCCTCAGGATGAGGCTGGAGTGAAGTAATGTAGTGAATTATGTCAGTCATTATCAATTTGAAATGCAACCAAGACAACTGTAATTACAGTTGTATTGAGTAGTTGTAGTGTCCTTGGCTTTATGTAACAAGAAGGAATCCTCAACAGGCGCAGCAATTGGAATTATGTTAGGCAGGATTAGAGTAAATTCATCTATGAGATATTTGTTTCCCTATATTTCTTCGCACCAGCAATACAAGTTGACACCACTTAGATTTTATTAGTTTTCAGGATCTCCACCAACCTATCATCAAATTGAAATTAGTTTATAAAGGATTAGAATAACTTAATGTATGAGATCTTGGTCGAAGTAAAATATATCAATCGAAAGAGTTTGACCTCCTCATTCCATAGCTGTAAATAGATCACAAATTGGTCAAGAGATGATGGAACTATGAGATACAGGTTTGTTTTTGAAAACAAACAACCAACAAAAAACTTAAAGTTGTTCTATGATCCGCTCAATAGTGGCTAAAAATAAGATAACAAATAAATATATATCTATTTATCTAATATGCAGTACTGTGCAAAAGTGTTAGGACAAAGTCAAAAATCAGATTTCAGACTACTTTCAAAGAACAATAGAAGGTAAATCACTAATTAAATATCAAAATTTTATTAATCTTCATATTTAGTACAACAAAAACTTGCTTGAGTTCAGCAAACACTTAATATTTTGTATGCCCCACTTTTGGCTTTAATAACTGCAAACAATCTATACGGCATTGTCGCAATATACTTAATTAAATTGTCCTTTGGTATTTTACTCCAAAAGCTTGTTTGTGTGTCTATTTGTTTAGAATTAAGCACAAAGCTACACAATGGGCTATCTGTGCTCTGCCCACCACGGGTATCGAAACGCAGTTTTTAGTGGTAAGTCCGCAGACATACAACTGTGCCACTGGGGGACTACTCTAAAGGCATCTAATACATTGTTATAAAGTTTATTTGGAATTAAGTTTTGATTTGTAAAGTTTTTACTCTTTCAAAATCCAAATATGCTGTATTAGGTTGAGGTTTGGGCTCTGTGGGGGTCATTGCATTATTTGAATCACTCTATCAGCTTCTTTCTTAACTAAGAAAACAAACAACCAACAAAAAACTTAAAGTTGTTCTATGATCCGCTCAATAGTGGCTAAAAATAAGATAATAAATATATATATATCTATTTATCTATATAGTAAAGACGATACTATTCTTCTGCATAGGTTTTATGAGTGTTTGGGGTCATTATTTTCTTGGTAATAGAATTCTTTACCAACAATACGCAAACCATTAGGATGGATAAGTTTCTCTTGATACTTGCGCTGGTCCATTATTTAATCTATTTTGTAAATATCTCCTGTCATCTCAGCAGGAATACATCCCCAAACCATCATACTGCTTCTTCCCTGCTTCTTGTTAGATGCTGTACATTGAGTTAAGTATCTTTCACCTTTCTTCCGCTGGACATACAACTTACGCTTTGAACTAAATATTTTAAATTTGGTCTCATCCGTCCATAACATTCTTTTCCAAGTATTAACAGTCCAGATTTTGTACTTTATAGCAAATCTAGGTCTCTTGACAAAACTTGGAGATCGAAATCAATTTTCATAAACTGTTACATGACCAAATATTCCATTCTCGTTGTGTCTTCTTGATACTGTAGATCTTTACACTTTTCTCTCATTTGTTACCTGGTTGTTTATCTCATGCTTTAGATCAGTGTCAATCTTTCTTCTTTTCTGAAGGCTGTATAAACGAAGATACTTAACATCAATAACATTGAGTTTAGCTGTTCTGTCTCTTTCTTTCTTATTTTCAAATTTATCTGTCTCAGTCTCACAATCTAGGTTGTACCTGGCAATGTTTAGGGAGCATTTTAAGTCTGCAGCAATTTGTTGGAGAGTCCAACAGGGCCCGGCATGCCCAAGTGGTTAAGGCACTCGACTTAGGATCGCGTTATAATGTTACGGTCAATTCCACTATTTGTTGTTAAAAGAGTGGCCCAAGAGTTGGCGGTGGGTGGTGATGACTAGCTGCCTTCCCTCTTGTTTTATACTGCTCAATTAGGGACGGCTAGCGCAGATAGCCCTCAAGTAGCTTTGTTCGAAATTCAAAATCAAATCAAACTTAGAGCACAACCAACATTAAAGCTGTTGTGCAAACTTTCTTCTCTACACTTTTGGGGCCATGACATGACAACAAAGCTTAATATATAATGTAAAATAATATTTTTATTAATGCTTATTTGTGGAGTGCTATTAAATTGATTTATTCTAGCATATACTAAGACTATATGCTAGCACCTTAACAGCATCTTTCTATATAGTTAAGACACTGCATGGGGTACAACAACTGTTATTTCAGACCCTACATTTGATCAGTATGTTCATTCAAGCAGAACCCTTATGACATGCTCTAGGTACAAGAATATGGGAATCCTAAAGAATACGTATTCTCAACCTGACTCATTCAGTTGTCAACAGGGATCAGTGAAACATTTTCATAGTGCTGAAATTTACATTATGTAATGACACGGAAAAATTAGCTCCCTAAAATGGAAAGAATAACAAAACACTCTATTGTCCTGACACATTTACACAGTGCTGTATATCCAAAGAAAGTTCAGAGTCCGATATCCGGCATAAAAAGATAAGTGTGCAATTACTTTTATTATCATCTCTTCATTAGCTAAATTACTCTTCATTGGAGTAGGTGCTATTTATTTAATCAGTTTCCATAAACAACAAATGTCATTATGTGAACTAGGTCAAATATGGAAATTGTAATCACTGTAAATTTTATTTAAGACATTTCCAATCACATTTTTATGGTAAATATTAATAATATTATAATTGATTTACTATAATTTAGAAGAACTGATAAATCAGGAACCAGTCTCCTTGCTTTTGAAGCGAGTCGAGCAATCACAACGTCTACAGGTTTGTTTTAGAACAAAGTCACATTGAGCAATCTATTTTACCCACCGTGGGGACCGAACCACAGATCTTAGCGTTGTGAGTCTGTAGATTTACCATTGTATCATCAGGGAACACAAGATCTGCAGGAATATTTTTTTACAATTCTAAGAATTTGTAATTGAAAACAAAGTGTAATATAACATATCAAACGCGTTACGTCCTTCAAATTCAGTGCTGAATAGGCCGTTCACCCAACAGCAGGGTTAAATTAGCTGAAAGGTTTTACACGTCTTACTTAAAACATTATAGTACGCCATTATTGGTCCACAACTCATTGAGATTGACCCAGGTCACAGTCGGGTGAAGAGGGTGAGGGTGTATTAATAATTACCTGTTTATAATTTTATGAACTTAATCTACAAAGTTGCATGAATGGACTCATTGTTTGACATTTCGCACCAGATTATCTAAAAATTTTCCAGTGACTTCTGTGGTCTGTCCACTTCTGCACGTAGGGTATGGAGATTTATAGTGTATAAGTATAAAAACAAAACACACACCAACAACAAGTATGTCATAATGTTCTAAAATAAATAAGGAAATAATTATTATGCTAGATAATCTTAAAACATTATAGTGATTCATAATAGGAATCGCTCGGAAAATTCACAAAATATCTAACTGGTCAGTGTAGAGATGCCATGAATGAAAAGTATTATTCACTGTCAGCTTCAATTGTGACTCGCTGAGATACCACCAGAGACAGATTACTTATAAATTTCAAACTCCCTTTCTTTAAAAAAAATAAATACGGCTATGAGAACGAACTTGAACAGGTGTCCACTAAAAAACATTCCGGTTTTCTTAGAATTTTCATGCAAGCTAGATAACAGTTCTCTGCACATAGCTGTACTTAATTTGGAATTAACTTGCCATAGGAAAGACAGCTAATCTGCGCCATCAGCTGCCAACTCTTCGCAAATCCAATGTCTTAAAGTGCAGAACTTGGTTTTGCAACAACAAGATGCAAACCATAGATTTTAAAATTTACAGTTCTAACAGGTTAACTACTAATTCATGTATGCACTGTATTGTTTTGAACAATATAAACTTATCAAAAACAAATTGTTCACTCTTTACCAAAGTTTTTGGAATTGGAGATATTTTCTTGCCTTTGACTAGATGACCATCTGTAGAAACAGTTTGTCCTTTGTACATCAGTGGATCAGCAGTAAGTTAATGAGCTTAGGACGTTAACATCCCAGGCTTGATTCCCGCAGTGAAGAGAATAGCCAATTGTTTAGTTTTGCTCTCAAAAAATAACAACTATAATTTTTGATTTAAAATTGAATTATATTTATAACTAGTAGTTTATATATTTTAATATTTTCGAAGCTTATTGTTTTGTCATAGATTTATAGGTTTTGGAGCTAGTAAGCTTGGTTCGAATCCCTGCGATATGAAAAAAATTCCCCGCACTTTCAGCTGTAGGTTTATATGATGGGTGGCTGCTAGTGAATGGTTGTCTTCCCTTTGATTGGTAGTTAAAAATTTAAAACGGAGCAAATAGCCTTAAGCTTTGCCATAATTACAAACTGAAGCTTATGAATTAACTTACCAAACAGTTGCAAGCATTTGAGTCAAAATATCTCATTATCTTAATCATCATCCTAACATGCCCTATTCTGTAGCAATTATTATTATATTACTGTATATTTTATGTTGGAAGTATGTATTTTAAAACGTTACTTATGAGCTCCGTAGGAGAATTTTTGTGGATATATTTTTATCATAGATAGTATCGAGATTATTCTTTAGTTTATAGTTATTGAATAGATACAACAATGTTAATCATGAAGCACGAAAGTGGTTCATAATAGAGATCGCTCATTAATTTTATGAAATATCTAATAGATCACAGGGCAAAAAATCATCATAAAAGGAAACTTGTTCTTGAACACAACACCCAAGACCTTCTATCTTAATGGCTAATGCTGCTAAAATATTGATAACAGCAAGAGAAAAAGATGTTCTGATTGTTAAACAAAATTAAAATTCATTCATTTGTTCTTCATATTATTCTTATTTCACAAGCCTACAGGAAAAATGGCTATGAATATTTTATTCAAACATGAGCAGTCCTATTAAAACAGCACCTGCACAGATCACAGGACTATAATTATGTTGATTGTTGAAAGAGAATGATATACAATTTATCAGATTTTTCATCGCTAGTGATCAAGTGTCTCATCGAAGCCTACAACAAAAACGGTTATGTATACTGCGCCAAAATCTATGCGCAGCTACTGAACCTAAAACTCCTGAGAAGGTTATAGGGTTATTTTTATGTATATTCTTGGATGCTCTTATTTGCTATCATCATAAACTTTTCGAAACCATTCAAGTATTGTAGAATTGTAGAAGCCAGTTAAGCACCCTCATACTAGTCGGAAATGTTCCGTTTTATATGAAAGTCGAAAATGCTTCGTTTTATTAGAATAAACCATGTTTATATTTATAACTTTGTCTCCAGCCTTTTTGCTTGTACAGCCAAAGCTGATACGGTCAAAACGGTTACGAATATTTTACTGAAACCTGGAAAATGGTAATGAATGAGTATTGAGCATAGGAGTAATTTTAAAATTAATTCAATCACCTTCATTTCTTCGGCCTGGAATATTTACCTAAGTGCTTCACTTTCTGCAGTGGAAAAAATTCAGGGCTTTATTAACGCGCATTAAATGGAAAATAATTTGTGCAACTTATAGCGCATTAATTTGAAACTGACATGTTGAGGATTCATCATTTTTCGAGTTTGCTGTTTTACTTTGCTTTTATATCGTTTTCTGCGATTATTCTCTAATGGTAAACGATTACCATAGTAGAATTCTCTACTCTTGTGGAACAGCAATATGTCTGTAGTCTTACAATGCTAAACACCGATAGTGGGCAGAACACAGATCTTCCATTGCAAAGCTTTGTGCTTAACTACAAACAAATACTCGAGGGAAGAAAGCTGCCGAACTAATACTATTTATTTTTTATTCACTTAACAATTCGGATATTTCTCACTGGAAATTGAAAAACTAGTAAGTTTGCTATTTACCATTTAATATAAAATTTATGTTAAGATACATCATGCCTTATTCTGTTTTAATATCATTATGCAATTAATAACAGGAATACTTTTGTTTTGTTTTTTTGAATTTCGCACAAAGCTACTTGAGGGCTATCTCTGCTAGCCGTCCCTAATTTAGCAGTGTAAGACTAGAGGGAAGGCAGCTAGTCATCACCACCCACCGCCAACTCTTGGGCTACTCTTTTACCAACGAATAGTTGGATTCACCGTCACATTATAACGCCCCCACGGCTGAAAGGGTGAGCATGTTTGGCGCGAAGGGGATGCGAACCCGCGACCCTCAGATTACAAGTCGTATACCGTAACACGCTTGGCCATGCCGGGCCCTAACAGGAATACAAAATAATGTTAAATATAATCTCTTCAGTGCTGTAAAATGATAACTATTTAATGCATATTGTTTACTGTTAAGAACAAAGTTAAGCAATAATTTATATACGCTGTGCCAAAGAATTACGAAACTCAATTTTACGGTTAAAAACCCTCAGATATACAACTAAGGGGTATGTTTCTGTATACGATAAAATGTGTTAGTGAATAGTTTCGTTAATTTATCAAAACCAAGATTATAATATAGATTATTCTTATAAGATATAGGGCTCATAAGACTAAAAGTTGAGTTACGATACTTGCTGTGGGAATAGCACACGTAACCCATTATGTAGCCTTCACTTAGTAACAAAAAAAGGTTATAAAATATATTTATGTCAGAATGGTTTTACAAATATCCTTGAGACTTTACTAATGGTATTTTCTGCAATATTTTACACAAAATCTTATACACAATTTCTTATCAAAATTTCAAAAATGAAAACATTTAATCATACCTTAACTTTTTGTTACCATATTCACATTTTTCATGATAAAATGCGGCAGCTAATATTCTTCAAGTTTCATTTAGATTTAAAACAAATTTGCTACTACTTTCTACGTAATAGTCCTTGACAAGGCAGCGGTAAGTCTAAGGATTTAGAACGCTAACAGCTGAGGTTAGATTCCTCACGGTGGACACTATGGTTTTGCTCTAAATAGAACAACAACAGGGAAATTTAGTTAATAAAAAGTCTATTGAATATGTCGGGAACATATTTAATACATAGAGATAAGAAAAGCTCAGATTAAAACATCCTAATTATATATTTAAATTACTGATGTTATGTTTTAAGACAATGTGAAGCGTGTACAAATTTGATTTTACGTGTACCTTTTTTTATTTTGATCTCAGGTGGATGTACCAGCTATGGTCATTCTTGTCTCGGAGGTAAGTATTATCTTTCGATGATGCAAAACAATAAATAGTTCTTTGGCTAAAAATAATTTCTTCATAAAAATTATTAATCAAACACACAATAAAATAATAATAACCATAAATGTTCAGCAGTTTTATATTTTGTTATAAAATGTCAAGTTTATTAAACTTTTTTTTAAGTCTAAGAATGTTCATTGTTTACATTCTCGGTAACTATGACAAAATTTCATTCTTTAGTTACCGAGAATTTAAACAATAAGCACTACTATCTATAGATTCTGTATCGTAAGTCAATGCTTCTCAACTGAATGAGTGGTTCATCCAGGGATAAATGAGATCAGAATCAGTGTGAATGAGAATGATGGTGTGAATGGCAGAGTGAATGAGTATTAGTAATTATAAAACAAATTCAAGAACAAAAAGTTATTAGTTATCAATATTTAATTTAGTTGTAGTTTCACGAATATATTTATTATTTTGTATTTATTCAAGTTGAAGTTTGGTGTATATTTAAGTCACAATAAAGAATTTTGAAATGGTGAAAGTGAGATGTAGAAAAACACTTATAGGGTTGAATGATATTGGAAAAGGTTGATAAGTCTCGAGAAAAGTGAATAGCCTTTACTGGAATTCGGCGGAATGATGAATAAGAATCACATTTACATAAAGATTATGAAGTAAAGCTATTCCATGATCTGTGAAGTCGCCTCTTATTACTAACAAAAATACATTCATGTCAGTGTTTCTTGTTTGTGCGTCCACATTTATCTTCTTACTCATCACGATTTGAGAATGCATGCGTTAAAGATAGTCTGGTTTGAATTTCGCGTAAAGCTACACGAGGGCTATCAGCGCTATCCGTCCCTAATTTAGTAGCAACAGACTAGAAGAAAAGCAGCTAATCATTACCACTCCGCCAAGTCTTGGGCTATTTTTTTAGCAACCAATAGCTTGATGTTTCGCACATTATAACGCCCCCACAGCTGGAAGGGCGAGCAAGTTTGGTGGGACGGGAATTCGGACCCGCGACCCAGGTGTTAGTCAAACGTCCTAACAATATTGTCATATCTAGCCTAGTTAATATGCTTAAAAGTAACGTTATTAACTATATAAATAGAATGTTCATAGTACTTCATAAAAACAACTTGCAGATATTAATGTAGTAACGCGTCTTGAGTTGTGGGGATGCAAGTGACATGCTTAGCATATTTATATTTAGCTCACGGCGAATTCTACCTATTCGGAAATGAAATATCATCCGTATAGCGTATTGTGAGATTACTAAACGATTAGAGTGAAAAGTAAGATATTTCACAGAAAACAGCCTTCGGTGTTCTTTATAGAACAGGAAAATCACATACAGACAAATGACTTGGACAGAAACAGGCTCCGAAACATACTATAAAGTTTAAACCAACCAAAGAAATAATTTCATTCTGCAAATTGAAGACTATGGTTATGAAATATAATTTTATGCTCCTCCCACTCAAACCCATGACATGAAGATTCACATATCGTCTGATACCGTTTACAAGACAAGGAACAATAACTTAAAGTTGATAAAGGCTCAGAAACCTAGAGAAACTTCTTGAAATCAATGCATGTTTTGATAAGAAAGATATCCGATGGCATTAGTATCACAATATCCAATTCAACAATGTATCATCACTTCTCCCACTGCACTGGCCTTGGAAATTGATATCAACAGAAGGTCATTTGATCCAGATAAATCATCCAATGTAGAGTAAAACCTCGGCAGTGAGTAGACATCCCTCAGAGTGGCTACATTTGCCTTCCAGTAGTCTACACAGAGCTTTGTGAATTCGTTCTTCTTTTTGATAAGTAGAATAGATTATGCTTACGAATTCGTTTCTCATTCTTATTCATTTATACCTCCTATCTCTTTCAAAGCTTCAGGTTGTTTTCAAAGTGGGAGTCGTCTGGTTAACTAACGTATTGGGCTGCATTTATAGTGCCAGTGTTATTAGATATTTTATTTGTTTGGTCTTAGTCATGAAATCAACTAGAGAAGATATCTTTGTTTTATGCAAGTTGTGTAATCTGTGGCAATAATTAACTGCAAGATAAAACAGCTCTTGTTGTCATGCAGGGATTTGACATAAGATTTCCTGCTTTTGGCCTTATTTGATCTGGGAGTATTATTTGTACAGCTTCGTATTTTGCAATGTCCATTTCAGACTTCACTCGAACTTTACGTTTTGCAGTGTTCATGGCCCTAATTACGACACGTTTATTCTTCAGATCCTCGAAAATTCTCCCAACCAATAATCCTTACATTCCTGTACACCTTAGTTCTTCTTGCAATCCTCTGTATATGTACAGGAGCTTAATCACTGTTCTCTTTAATTCTATATAGTTTTGTTATTAATACTTCTTTGAACATTACGCATCTTTCTTTTACTTCTTCTCTAAAATACCTGTTTTTGTCTTCTTGTTCTTTTAATTTTCTATCTCTTTCTACATGTTTTCTTTCTACAATTTCATCATCTCCAGCAAATTTCTAACTTTACTTCATGCCCCTGCTATTGTCATATAGAAGTTTAATCAATGTTCTATCGTTGGGCAGTTTTTGGATTATTTGGTAAAACTAAAGCAAAGTCCTGTCTATGTAGTGATAATGAATTCAATAACGTTTACTTCTAGCTACCTTCACTTATAGGCCTAACTTTACAAAAATTTCAACAAAAACCACTCTTAATGAAGAGTAACTTCTCTACAACGTACTTGTAAAATTTCTTCTTCAATTAATCAATAAGAAATACGTTGAATCGCAAATACAATAATACTTGTAGACATAACAACCAGTGCCAGATTAAGTATTTATTTATACTTTTATTTTAAATTAGCTGCATTGATTGTTTAACGATGGGAGAGAGTTTCATAATAATAATCGGGCAGATAATGTGACATAACTAAAATACTCATTTGTGAGTAGAACACTGTTTCATTTTCGGAAGTACCCTGTAGTCTTAAACAACCAAATTTGTTATCAACAAAAACAGGTGTTACTAACAGGTTAGAACGGAAAATGTTTGAAATGGCGCGGGGTCTAATTTGTGAGATCAAAAGCCAACACATATTGTGCAAAGCACAATCAGTATGCAAAGTGCGCCAATGCTATGGGGTTCTAGTGGAATGCTACTATTTCTAGCCAAGAAATGCTAATGCTTCATAAGAAGAATGTAGACAAATTAAATACCACAAGCAGCTGCACTGTAACTATATAAGCATAATTTCTTTCATCATAAAAATAGGAGTTGGGCCGATCCCTCTTTGTGTACGTGCGTGGATTAGAAAGTTCTCGTAAGAATCAGTTTTTGCATTCTGTTGATTAGAAGGTAACGCTCTAGTATTAGAAACGCACAAACCTGTAAGATACATGTTATTGCTTAGTAGACAATGATTTGGGGTAGAACATTATTCATAAGTAAAACATTTTCCTAATTAATATATATTTTCTTGGAAATATAACTGCGGTTAAATTAAAAGTAGCTGTCAACTGTGATGTGAGAAATAGCAAAATCATATCATTACTATGATGTTGCTGCATATACAATGCAAAGAGGTTCAGGAATTCGAGGTGTTTCTAACAGAATTAAGATTTGTGTAACTATGTTTTGCACAAACACTATAAAGCTAAATTTTGGACAGTTAGGCAAATTTATTTTACACATGGATACCAGGCGTGTTAAAGAAATACGACAACAAACTCTTTATGCAGGTTTTTTAAAACTTAAAACATGCTTTCGTCACATTGAAGTTTTGTCAAAATTCTATTGTTGAGCAGTTTTGGATTATTTGGTAAAATTATTGGTTTGTTTTGAATTTTGCATAAAGCTACACGAGGGCTATCTGAGCTAGCCGTCCCTAATTTAGCAGCATAAGACTAGAGGGAAGACAGATAGTCATCACCACCCACTGCCAATTCTTGGGCTACTCATTTACCAACGAATAGTGGGATTGAACATCATATTATAACTCCCCCACGACTGAAAAGGCGAGCATGTTTGGTGTGACGGGGATTCAAACCCGCGACGCTCGGAGTACTAGCCGAGTGCTTTATCCATCTGGCCATGCCGGGCCAGGTAAAAGTAAGGCAAAGTCCTGCCTATGCAATAATAATGAGCCAATAACTTTCACTTCAGGCTACCTTCATTGATAGGCCTAACTTGACAAAAATTTCAACACTTTGTAAAAACTATAATGAAAATAAAATAGTAAAACTGAAACATTTGTTTGGTTTAACGCAAAGCTGAGTAATAGGTAGTGTTCTATCAACCATATCAAACTCAATTTTAGCGTTGTAATTTCGTAAGTTACAGCTTATTCACCGTGGAATTAAACTGAAACAGCACGTTAAATTATGAACAGAAGGGCCATTTCGAATGGAAGGACCCCTTCTTATTTAAGGTTTAAAACAAACACATTTTACACTTCAATGTAAAGCTAGAATGTACCTGTTTAAAAATACAAAAATCTAATACAATTTTTTTTCCCTTAAAAGGTTAATTGACAAAATAAATAGGTTGAATTAATTTATGTCATTTATTTCGATTTTTGCTTACCAATTTGAAAACTTTTATTTCTTAGGCCACGGTAAAAGAAGATATGAAGCCATTAAATCTCACCTCAAACTGCGTGAATTTTTTGAACATTTTTTTAAGGAACACCAAAAGTTTCCAATCAGGTACGAACCACCTTTGTCTGCTTACAACTTTGAAGAAATTGGTTCTCAAGAAGAAAAAAGCGATGACAGCTACAACGACCCTGAATTTATTTACACAATATTATCTAGTTTTACAAAAAACAAGAAGTACTGATGTTATTTAATCTTGCATATTTTGAGTTAGCACCATATTTTGTGACACTTAAATAATATTACAACTTGAAATAGCATATGTGTAGCTTTAATAAATGTTCAAAAGTTACTTGGGTTTGTAGTCGTACATATTAATCCCATTGGAACGGATATTGGTCATATTTGTTTGTTTTTGCAATTCGCACAAAGCTACTCGAGGGCTATCTGTGCTAGCCGTCCCTATTTAGCAGTGTAAGACTAGATATCGTCAAAAATATGTCAGTTTATTCAAGTTCAAGAAAAAAAAACAACTACCGTATTTCCCGCCGCCGAGGACGCATCCATATTTTGATTAGCTAAATATCGAAACAAAAGAAGAGATAAACATAAAAATAAGGTCGCAGCACTTCCACCAATCTTACTAAGATGTTTAGTGACTTACGGTACATGAATCCTCTCGACCACTTCTCGTTTATTCTAATCCTATTCTAGGAGGGCCCTCCCCTCCCCCTTTTCTTTTTATAGAAGCCATGATGTGGGCTGTGTTAAAAAATTTAATTCAGCTGAACTGTTTCAGAGAACTCCTACAAAGAACAGGTCTGTGTTTTTTTTTCATCATTATGCAATCTTAAATCTGGAAGCACCTGGCTTTAGTTTTTAGTGATATTGTTTGCATAAATGAAAAAAATAAAACCCGTGCTCTCTTTTTGTTATCATTCTGTAATCTATATCAGTACTTCTGCGACCTTTATTTTTTAGGGAATGCTTTCAATCTATTAAATTTTATATCAGATTATTTTGCTACATCAGTTTTTTAAATTGGTGTGATAATTTTCGACATTCTCTGTACAAAATATTTTCTCTGACATAATATGCGATTGTTATTTTATATTGGGTTGAGAAATAATTCGTGAGCGTTTTTTCAAGTTAAAAAAATATATTCATAAATGAAACGCTTTCGCAAAATATTTCATGTCATTTGGTAGATAATTTTTTGCTCTAATAGATGGTGTGTTTGATTTTCATGTCTTTAATTTTTGCTTTCATTTTCAGCTCATTAAATGGAATGTCAAGTGGACAAAATCGAGCGTTTTCGACACCATCTGCTTTTCGCATTTAATTTCTTGCAATTTTGTTTACAATAATGCATACTATATACCTAGGTATTACATGAAATAAAGTATCATAATAAATGTTTTGGGTGTAATGTGTTCATGCATTGAAGTATTGTATAGTCTTGCATGTAATGCTTGAATGAAATTATTTAAAAACGCTCACGAATTATTCCTCAACCTAATACATCAGTGTGCAAACTTAATCTCGCAAGTGAAGTTTCTACAATACACGAAATACTGGCGATTTCGAGTTTTATTTCTAGAGAATGAAGTTTATATCAAGGCTTTTGTAAACTTGTAGAATAAAATTTAACACTCAAATACAAGAGTATGTATAGATGGGAATGTTTTGACTGACAGTTACCACTATTCACATATGCCCATGTCTATCGTGAATTTAAATATTTCCCTATTACTTTTACGATGAGAATCTTGCAATCTCTAAAATTCTGTTTGTGTATAAAACCACCAGTTTCTAAACTATTGTTACAAGATTACATCCCCATATTATACTTTTAAGATTGGTAAAGCATTTTTTTGAGTCTGCAATTCTGAATGTACAATCTTTCAAATAGATATATGGTGCTAGTGTTTGTTTGCTGTAGGTGCTTCTGATTGTTTGAGGTTCTTCATTAATAACCTGTACAATGCAAATTACACAACTTTTAAATTACATCTGAAATTCCCTGTAAGTTTGGCACAGTCATTTTATTTCTTCTGCAGTTTAAAGATCTTCCCTGAAGCACTACACAATATTCATAAGGTCTGCCTTACGAGTTAGTTCTTTTGATTCTTGTTATTCTTAATTCATAATTTGTGAGCAACAATCAAACATTCCTTTTGTTATGTTACTAATACTCTGTATTAACTATAAGAAATATTGTAGGGATAATATATTTTGCACTCTTTATACTGGTGGTAGTATTACACTTCAGTATAATACTGTAGGTGCATCTTTTATATAAATAATTTCCAAGTTTGATGCTATTTTTTGGATTCAAAATTTTACTTTTGATGATTTGGTTCAAAGACACTATGTTAGACAAAATATGTTCTCTACAAGGAACCCAAGTCCAGATACAAAAAAAAAGTTTGTACATAATGTTTAGCTGTGTTTAGTATTTCCCAATAGATACAAATAAATGAATCTGCTTAAGAAAACAAAACGTAAAAGGAAGCCTGAGGATAAATATTAAACAAATGTTCTACGAATGCCCAGGTGACCGAATGTTTGATTTTAACATTCTGGTACAAATTAATAACCTGCATATGTCTTATGTTTAAACATATACCTTATATTATCAAACTGGATATATATCACTGTTTTTTAATATGATGCTAAAAAATTTTCTTTTCTGAACAAGGTGTGCATTGTTTTTCACTCCTGTTAAATACTTTTATATGAAGGGAAAGGAGGTTATATTCTTACAAGCATAAAACATGCTCTTTGAGAACATAATAGTGCAGACATTTCTAACAAAACTGGATGAATTTCATATTTAGTATCTGCTACAAATATGTGTAGATAATAGTTGAAAAATTATATCAAAGTTTTCTAAATTTCAAGGTCCTTGGTGTAATTATATCACTTCTCTAAAATATTTATTAAATCTTAAGTCTTTCTTATCTGAAAGTTTTATTGAGAAGCACTATTGACATTTATTTTTTTAATATAGTTCATAAGGGACACAAACTGTTTGGTTATTGTGTGGAAATGTAATAAAACTAGGATATAAAAACTTGCATGTGTCCATAGATCTTTAGAATTATTTTACTTCATGTCCATGAGCATGCTCACAACATGCATTAGAGTTACTTCTTTATAAACATTGTAAGACTGAGAGGTAAATACATCAACAGAAGAAATAACCTTTTGTCAATTATGAATCACCAATTCAAATTCAGTCAAAGTTGATTATTAAAGTATTTTACTGAAAACACTACTTGCACCAAAGAAAGAAAACCAGTACATGCTCCATTACATTACTGAAATATTTTGAATATCAGATATAACAAAATATAATTTCAGTAGCAATTACCTGTGATTAAAGGCTTAATTTTTACACAGTGCAATTGTAATTCAATCATTTACATTCTTTACAACTTTATTTGGGTATAGATTTCCCCATATATATATGATTACAAATTTAACTAAATAACAATTCCTTCTAATATGACAATTTCACATTAAAAAAAAAAAAAATTGAAAGTGTAAAACCACCCAATACTTGCAATTTATCAACCATATTAAATAAAAAAAAAATCATTTACTGAGGTTGCAGAAAAACATACTTCACAAATGTCAAAATGAAGGCAACTGCTGCATTATCAAGAAACTACACAAGTTGTGAGAAATTTATACACTGGTTAGGTAAGAGGAGAAATATGAAAGTCAAAGACATCCAGGTCTTTTCATGTTTTCAAAAATAATATCTTTAGATCTATAAACTCAGGTTATGGAAACCAGCATCCTTTATTTTAATTTTCTAAACACATCAGTTCAGCTTCTTTCAATCTCATAAAATTCCTTAATCTGATGCACTTCCTTGATCATCAACATCTTCTTCATTCATTAGTTGAGAAAACTTGTTTGTAATAGGATAAATCTGTATAGAATATAAAGAAAGATAAATACAGTTAAAAGGAAAGCTACTGCAAAAAATATTAAGTTTTTTAGTTTTTTTTTCAGTAAGAAAATGATACATTAATAACCTTCTTGGTAAACTTTTTGTTGAAGGTAACTTTAGTATTTCAGCCACTGAAGATTGGGTAAGTTACAAAAATTGAAATTTTGGTAAACACAACATTTAAGATCATTTTTGATAGGTTTCAATATTAACATTAGACCTTGTCAAAAACCTATAAAAAGATTTTCAATAAAAGCTTTTAATGCACATATTTTTGTCAAGCCATACAGGGCTTTAATGAATTTTTAGGCTAAGTCTAGTGATCACAAAAACCAATATTATGAATTTTGTACAATGGAAATTCCCAATTCCCAATCTTTTTTAATTCCACAGATGTGAAGACATGAAATCAACTATTATGATAACTTCAGCATTTAAATTGGGTTGACAAACACTATTATAAAGTACAATGAAATTTGCAAATGATTGTTTCAGGAGGACATATCCAGATTTGATGGCAACTCATATTATGCTTTGAGTATGACCATCATTTCAGACATGAAGACTGGTGGAACAAAAAAACCCAAAAAACTATGAAAAGCCAAATTCTGTGTGGGCAAGACAAATTAAAATCAATACTTTATTCCCTCAACCCACACCCTTAACACAAATTCACTTAAACTGCTCTGCTTGAAGTGCTTCACAAAATGAAAGCCAACTTATTCCATCAGCTGTTAATACCATAACTAAATACAGGCTATAATTAATGTTAAAAATAGGTCCAAGCCATATAAAAATTTGACATCAGGGATGAAACGTAACACAGTCCTTCTGGTGAACTATCACAAAATTTGTTTACTTTGAAATTAAGCACAAAGCTATACAGTGGGCTATTTGTGCTCTGCCCACCACATGTACTGAAACCAGGTTTTTAGTGTCGAAGTCCACAGAGTTACTGCAGTGCCTCTAGGGGGCCACAATAAATTTGATAAAATAATGTACATATGTTAGTCTAATGAATAAAACATGTAACTCTTAACTGGAATTTTATAAAGTCAAACATTTTTTGGCAGCAGTTAGTTCTTTGCAAATTTTAAATGGAAATTATTCCTCATTAATTAAGATTAGTCAAGAAACATTTTGGTATACACTGTTTTTAAGTAACAAAAGTAAAAGAAAAAACTAGGACTTGAATTTCAAAGTAGTGTCACTTACCTTTGACAGGTAAACACGTTTGTTAATTTGTATGTTGCTTGAATATGAAAAAAATTATTTCAGGAAAAGAATGTAAAGAAAAACAAAGTACACAAATTCCTTTGTTAACTTCACACAATTTTATTTTGCATACCTTGATGTAAACAGGTCATAATATGCTTAATTCAATCATATTTAACTATTATCTGAAACTGTTTTCAAAGTTGTGCTTCATTAGTAAATATTCAAACATTCTGTGACATCATAAAATGAATGAACAGCTATAGTGAAAAAAAGAAAGCCATTAACAGAGAATGAAAATCATGAAAGAAACAAGACATGGATAATCATATTCTCAATAAGTGATAGTTTCTTACCAAATATAAACCTAAGCTTTATGCTGAGTAGAAAATTTCTGAAAACTTTTACAATTACGGTTTACAGATGAAACTCCTCAAAGCTGCGCAGGAATGAAAACTGGAATACTTTTTTATTTTACTCTTTGTGAATTACACTAATTAAAGTGTTATAAAATACCAAAATATCAATTATAAAATATTTTTTAGTTTTATGTCATTTTTGAAACCTGATTATGCAGGCACACACTTAACCCCCCAAAAGGAGTTCACTTGCCTAAAACCAATTATGTTTAGTGTCTAATTAACATCTTATTTCCTGAGGTAATGCCAGTAATAATTTTTAAATTAAAAAATAAAAATAGAACCAACTAAGAAAAAAACACCACTACCAGAAATATGTATTAGCTCTTCAGATGTGTTGGAATTGTCACTACTGAAGAAGAAAAAAGAATCTAAGTGCAATGATTTCTTTCAAACTCACTGAAAATACGTTCCTGTTTCAAAGGCTACTTGAATATTATTTCTTACTGTAAGAAAATTAGTAAGTCTTTAAGGATAAGATATACACCTTGGTTGGTTAGGTGAACTTTGTGAAAAGTTACTCAAAGGATATCTGCATTAGACATCCTGAATTTTGATGCAATAGACAGGAGGGAAAAGAACTAGTGTATGAAAATAGTTGTATTGGCATCATATCATGTTGCCCCCACACCTGAAAGGATGAGCGTGTTTGGTGGCAAGTTCCAAACTTGTGACTCTCTCAGTCTGAGTTAAATAAAAAGTCAATTAACAGTGTAGAAATGAACTGGTTAAGGTACAATATTCCTACTTTTCCAAAATAAACTTTTTTTTTTATTGCTTTATGATAAAACCAAATTTTTTTTCTTTTGAGATTTACTAAAAACATAAAAAATATTATGCATGTTTATTAGTTTGTAATCTAAAAATTATAAACACATACTGGACTTGACGCTTCATATTTCACAGAAGGACGAGGAGGTCTTCCTATATTATCATCTTTAGGCTGCCGTCTATCTCTATAAGTTTTTGAATCAGTGTCACTATGGTGGGCTTCAGTGTGTTTCTGATGCTCACCTAAGTCAAAACGTTAATCAAAGTTTATTAAAGCATATTAGAAGTTAACTTTTAATTTGAGAATTGGACTTATTATTCAAAACTGTAAATAATTATGCAAAAGTACTCATATGGATTAAATGTCATCACAATAAAACATTCCACTCAACAATGACCCTTTGTTCTTTTTTTTTTAAAAAAGCAATGAATTTCATAACTTAAAAACTGATAATATACATAAAGTATACAATTTGTGATTATACTATTACTTGTAATTACATATCAATTTTTGAAGAAATAAGTCAAACTGAAAATACTTTGCAATATTATAAGAAGTTCAACAAAACTTTATAACTCAGGCTTTACTTGAAGACAACATGCTCTTTGAATTAACCACATAAACTCAACTTATTTACAAAAAATTAAGATATGCTTTTTTTTACCTCTTCTAACCTCTTGTGACTCTCTACTCTGATAACTTTCTCTTTCATCTTCCTGCATGAGAAAAAATAAAATTTTCTAATAATAGCTTGTAATATAGAAGGAAGGAGAATGATACTTAAAGAAAAGAAAATACTGATGACTTTTTAGGTTTAATAAATACATGAAACTAGCGAATTCAACAACATGTGACACTACAGTTTTTTGGTTTTCAGGTAGATAATTATCAGAGATGAAAACAGCACATGGATCTTTATAGAGTTGTATGTGCTCTCTGGTGCGTTCCAAAACATTCTGGGACACTAAATATTCACTTTATTTACTGATAAAGTTATCAGTAAACAACAGTTTTGACATTTTAATTCACGTTTTAATGATCACAGGTTATAATTTTTCAATACTGAATAATATATTTCTGATAGGTAGTTCCCTTCACTCACATGATTCTTGTTCATTGCTACCTCCTGTATGTGAACTTTTCCTACACACATGCCACAAGAGCTTGCTGCTCCCCTCTTTTGGAATCAACCGATTCTACAAGTCTTTCATGTAAGTTATCATACATCTATTTCCTATGAACCTCTTTTGAACTATCATTTTGATGTTTGGCAGAATACAGAAGCACCAGAAGTGTGAATGGAAAGAAGTACCTATTAGAAAGAAATTTTCAGTGTAGATAAATAACTTCTAATACTTTTATTTCCTTCCTCTCACAAGATTAGTTAAAAATTACACATTCATAAGGAGAAACTTGTGTGAGAGAAGAATAGATGTACCACCTGAAAGCATTTGAAGAATACTTCTGTAGATGAGAGTCAGATTGGAAGTTGAGAACATAGCATATGCTTCACCCACTTGAAAGTATAAGATATCAAGGTGGAATACAAAAGGAGCACATCTTAGTGGGAGAGACTGTGGTAGGAAAGTGATCTTAACCAGAGAAAGATATTGTAACTCAATCCCACAAAAAGAAAAGTAGGTAGACAAAGATATGTCCCTGGGTGTAAAAGCAGTTAAGGTGCAATGGACTATACTTGGTAAGTTAAATCTAAAACCTCTTCATGGATTACTGACATCTGCACGAGGGTAGGATGAAAACCACACTTTCTTTACCTCAAACCCAAGAAATGGAGAATTAAGAATTACTTCCATTCCTGGGTGTGATGCAAGAATTAACTCTGAGCTGTCAATCTGGGAATTTGATACTTGGTACTGAAAGTATGTCTATTGCATACAATCAACTCCCCCAAATGTAAAACAGGCCAGGACCATTCAAATGACAATAATATCCCCATAAGAATAGAGAACAAGGGATGGCCAATGACAGAACTAAGACAACCTCATACACCACCTTTGTGATCAAAACTACAGACAAAGGAAATTGAGAGAAGAAGGTAAACAACAAAGACCTGCATGAGAACTTATATTAATTGATTCACTATAAATCCAAAACCTGCTTGTGAGGAACCAACATTCATGCATGGGTAGGATTAGGGCTCCTAACTGAATTGCATACTGACATCTCAATTTGATGTTTTGTCACAAATTGAAGGATATTATGTCCTTTACAGCCATATTACAGCACTACCCTACTCTGCAGTGAATGGTTATCACCATCTTTGTATGAAACCTATTCAGGAGGATGCTGCCACAGTTGACCATCCTAGTGGCAAGGACTTCCACACTCCACTAGGAGAAAGGAGATAAGAATGTATCAGAATGTCCAAATAAACATCATCATCTGAGATAGTGCAATGGGTAATCATGAAACAATTTTGAAAAGCAGACCATACCAATTTATTCAATCAAAGTGTGGCAGAGATAGGTAGCTATCATCAAGAAATCTACTGGTAGTTTGGTCCAAGCAAATTTATGAAGCAAACATTGCAAGGAATCTTGTGAAACACCCCATTTCAAAGGTGAGCAATGAAATGCCACGCAAGATAACATGAGCCAACATGGTTGTGCAGCGTGGATTTAGAGTTAAAAGAATAGCTGGTTAAGCACCTCTCAACACAGAGTGAGATCCATGTGACAAAAAGTAGAGAAAGGGACTTGATTTGTGAAACTGAATCGTTTTGCCAAATATCAAGTGTGAAGAAGCATAACTTGAAGGTAAGGATGTTGGATATGTGATTGAGGTTGATAAAGAAAGGAGGAAGAAATGGATTAAGGAAAGGGTGGAGTTACTGTAGCCTTGAAAACAAAGGTTGAGTTGGCCAAGAAGGAGAGATCAGGCAGCCTAGACAAGAAGTGGATTACTCGATAAAGTAATCAGATGGATTGGTACATATAAAGATATTTGTGTGACAGTTCTAGGCTGCAGGCATGGAGTGCAAGAGTCACTGAATGAGGCACAGGCAACCAAAACAGGGGAAATTTGGTGAACAAAATGTGTCACCACCACAACAATATTGAAAGGAATTATCCCCAGACAATGTCAGGCAAGAGGATGGAATTGATGTATGGTCTGATGTACAGAGAGAAGACTGAGAATAGCAATACACAAACAGCTTCATCTGCAGATAAATACAATACTTCCTGGTGATTCACACATACTTTCCATCCCCAAAGGAATGCTTCCATGAAAAGATGTAGATCTAGATGTGGGGAAGGAAGTGACAGACCAGCTGACACATTGGCAAAGTCCAGCCATCAAATGCAGGTTGTCTTGCATGAAAGGAGGGAGAAAATAAAGGGTGTAAAGAGGATTCTATCAAAATTTGACTATTTGTGAGGTGCCCACTGAAGTGATCTCAAATGAGCATCATCAAGAGGGACAAGCAATATTATTACATCCCCAAAAGTGGTAAAACCTTGTGAGCAGTAAGCAACAGCTAAGAGAGCATGATAAACCAAAAGATCCATTGATTTATGTTGTAAAGGGAAAGGCAGTGCTTGCCTGACATTTGTGTCATAAAAGACCATGAAAATGAACAAGTAGGTCAGAGGAAGGAATTCTCCAATTTTTAACAACCAGCCCACTAGATGTACCACAGAAAATAATGTTCAGTAGGATTGGCTGATCTTTGTCCAGAACGAGTCAACTGTCCAAGTAATAATGAAATCTCAGTCCCTCAAGAATGGATATGCCATGCAAAAGCCTGGATAATTCAACAAGACATGCAAGGTGCAGAGGCAAGCTAAATGTAAGTATCAAAATGATTGTAATACTTCACGAGATTTATAAATTTTGTATTGTAATAGATGATCATTCTTTGGATCAATGCAAAATGATAACTTATGTGGCTGAAAATAATTTCTGAATTTGCGACATTTAATACATCTGTGATATATACTCACTGCCCACAAAACATTACTAACCAATGGAAAAAAGTTCAATAAATTTGTTGTACACCTACTTTATGTGATCATCAGGTGGCAAAAGAGTTAAAGCCTACTTCTACAATGAGCTTTTTCAATTGTTTGCCATTTACTTTCAAGAGTTTGGGCATTTCCAAGGGGTTTGGAAGCTTTTAGCTTCAAAATGTTTTACAACTGGTCAGTTGGCTGATTGACAGCCAACTGAAAGGAGCTTTACACATTGATTTTAGTTTATTGTAAACATAAAAGCATACCAAATCTCAGATTAAGCATACTTGTATTAGTATTTTGTCTCAAGCATGAGGTACTCTCCAATATTTTTCTCATCAGAAATTACCAAATCAGTAGAAAATTTGAAAACAAATTGTATAAATCTGCCAAATTGTGAAAAAGATTGATCTTTTACTTATAGAATTCAGAGGTTTCTAAACTTAGTTGATAAAATTCAGTTTTTAAGTTTATATAATTTTTCTTCTTTTTTGTTGAATCTGCATTTCAGGATAATGTACTATTGTTGACTACAAAGCAACATTTCATAAGAAACAGTAAAGAAATATACATACAGTATATAAAATGCCACTATAGCTTCCATCATTTTATTTTGTGCGTGTGTGGAACTAGAATTGTGATGCAAAGACTTAAATTTGTATTGTAGTACAAAATAATACGAAATGAGTAAATTCAGAATTTGTATTTGAGATCGTAGATAAATTTCCCATGACAAAATTTGTAAATACTCTTTCTACCTACATACATATTTTTGTTATTATTACAGGGTGAAAAAATCCATTACTACTGCTGCCATAACTAACACTGTACATTGCAGAATATTTGGATTTTCAGGATAAACTTACCTCTAAAAGTGGTAACTACACTATGTGCAGAATATCTTCTGATTTTTTTATTTATCATGTGATTATAAAAAGTTTTGCATATAAATTATGTGTTTCATTAAAATATTTTAATTCCATATGATATGTTCTGTGACATGGGAAGAATTATTTCCTTGAGCACCATAAATTTTTGAGAGCCCCTTGTACTTCTTGGTAATTCAAGGGAAATTTTCTTAAATTATTTCATCCAATGCAAGTTTCTCCTGTAACTCATAACCAAAAAATAAAATGTGCAGTTAAGCTACATAGATAGGATAAATTATCACAAAGAAAAAGTCTATATTAAAAATGATAAAAATCAGAATTTCATTTCAAAAACTTAGTTTAACAAAATCTGTAAACTGAGATATTTTACATACAAGTTCACTTGAACCATTGCTGAAACAATGAAACTCCTTTCATGAAACTTTTATATGAGTAATTTATATGATCATATTTTTTTTATTCATTCAACATTATTACATGAGAAGAAAAAAACCTGGCTGAAATTAATTTTATACATCAGAAAAAAGAATAAGCATGCATATCTTCTGTTACTTGTTTTTTTTTGCCATGAAACAGTGGCTCATAGCATACCTCTGAGTTTTTCATATACAAACTTTTAGTTTTTAGCTCCATCATTCCTTCACTGATTTGAGATCTAATTAGAGTTTTGGACTAAGGGGATTAAAAAGATCTTGTATGTTTATTTACTTTAATTCCACCTAAAAGAATTTCAAGTTCTGTGACCCTTGAAAATTCCCTCCTGTTAAAAGTTGCCTCTGTATTTGAAGTGGACAATATAGAAATTTCATCAAATATTTTTGAACTTGTGATAATGTAATAGTATGAATTACCTTCAAGAAGTTCAGGTCCCCAAAATGATACTGACTGCATCAAATATCACACTGTAATTTTGGTTTTTCACAGAAGTTCATATATTTGCATTCCTTGGACAGTTTCTAGTGTAAAACAACTTTAAAAATTATGACCAACTTTTCTCTCTCCCTTTACAGTCTCATTTTTAAGAATTAAGTCTCCAGCTGGAATTTCCTGTGTCTTCTCTTTATGTTTACTATTTCAAGTTTACATTCATCTCCAATTCTAATTTCTTCTTCTCTGTTTTTATTAACTCAAGAACAACACTACTGTTTGTACTTTGCATTAGTGTGTTGTCGTTTCCATACTGTTGACATAGTAGAAAAACTATAGGGGTTACAACTGATGTTTTTCTAATATTATGTTCGTCTTTATATACACTTTCACATATTAAGTTAAAACATATTATTTACAAAAGGCTACACATGAAACTTTTCTGGGTTTGATTCAAATTGAAGTACAACTAGCAAATCATTTTTCCATCATAACAACACTGAAACTATTAACACAACCATATAGAACTGAAATTTCATATGAATATTTAAATAGAAAATAACATTTGTATAAAAAATTCTCCGACACGAAATTTAAAACTGCATCTACAAATCTTATATTTCTCATTATATGATACTGTCAGAAGCAATGACCAGGTATTATTAACTACAGCATAAACAAACATATCTTAATGTTGTGATGTACTTATACTTTTTTTTGCTCATAAATCATTTTCTACATTGTTGTTAAAATGTACATATACTTATTTTGAAGTTTTTCTTTTCCAAAGGAGACATTCACATTTTGAAAAAGTATTACCTTCTGCAATCTTATGTTCTAAAAGAATTTACATGCAAATTTATTTCTGCTAAGTATTATGTCTGAGCAATTATCACTATTCTTAAAAATGTTGATTTTTTTCAATACATGGGAAAACAGTACTGATAAGTAAAATCTTCCTACAGGTGAGCAGGCTGCATGTAACAGTTCTGTCTGAAAATAGTAAGTTGTAAAATATCTTTTAATATAATTCATTAACTTAAAACTCTGATATCAGAATTAAAAGTATACCCCCCATCATGCAACACTTGTCTCTTCTGACAAATAACTTGTAAGCATGATTATTTCTTTAATGACAGTTTTTAACATAGGTTAACAATAAGCTCATATGAAGGAATGTTGTTTGATGCAGGTCACATCCAAAATTATTTATCGTCACTGTACCACTGCTGTTTTTAACAACTTTTTAATCTCTTAATTATAATGCACAAGATTGTTTAATGAAAAGTTACACATTTCTGCTTCCAGCAAATTAAAAGTTAATTTAAAGAGAGATTACTATTTTGAAATGATAATCTTTGGTGTCGTTTCTGAATCTTATTCCATTTGTGTAATTGGTTACATTTCTGATCTCAGTAAAATGTATTTGATTGAGACTTTCACTATAGTACTGTGATTGTAGAGTCATAGTCACATTTTAAAAATAAAGGCATATTTGTTTAAAAGTAGATAAATGTGTACCAGTTGTTTCAAGATAAAGGATTTAGTTACAGGTTTATTTTGTCAACTCTGTAAGTGTGCTTGATATGTATTTAAAATTTGTATTTTCATATTTCATGAAATGTTTTAAATTGTCACCGAAGAATCCTGCAGAACAATCAATAGGCTCCTACAAGCATTTTAGGTAATATCTATCTGATTATTTCAAATCATGGACACATTCACACATACATATATTCATTGTATTTCCTTATCTTACACTAACCAAAATTATTCAACATTACTCACTGAATTAATTATCTTACTGGGATATTAGGAAACCCAAAAAAATGTCAGAATATCTATGATATTAGACAAGCAAGTCTTTTCACCCTATGGCTCCTAAATACTCTTTTAGAGTAGGTAATGACATTCCAGTCATACTTAATTAGAAAAATAAAACTAAAAGTTAAAATTTGGCAAGAAAGTTCTTAAAAGTATATAGTTTCAGAAAAATATACTCTTCAGAAAAAGAAATGCAAAAAGCAAAATTTGAGACATATTGTTAACAAGTTTATTCCGGGTAGTTCTGTATGACATGTGTGAAACTTTGTACATTCACTGCTAAACATCCAAAGTCTGCAAAGGCAAAGTCCATGCTCACTAGTTGAAGTTTAACGCCACTCAACGTCAATAACGAGTATGCCCCCCGTGAGCATCAATAACTGCTTGGCATCTCCTGCCCATGGAAGCGATGAGATGACGAATCACATCTTGTGGAATGGCTGTCCACTCAGCCCGCAAAGCTGCTGCAAGCTGAGGTAGAGTCTGCGGTTGAGGTTGTCGCCGTCACAGACGTCGATCCAACTCATCCCAAAGATGTTCGATGGGGTTTAAATCTGGTGATCTGGAAGGCCAGGGAAGAATGTTGATGTTGTGGTGTCTTAAGAAGACAGTGGTGAGTTGGGCTGTGTGAGGACGGGCGTTGTCATGTTGAAAAATGTCGTTGACGTTCACCATGATGGGTTGCACATGGGGCCTAAGAATCTCGTCGACGGTTGCGTACGGTCTGATCGAAAATCCTACGCAGCCCTGGTATGGTTGAGGCAGTACAAGTCGCAGTGGTGGTCCTATCCCGAAGGTGACATAACCGGATGTAGCGATCTTGTGCGGGCGTGGTCACACGAGGTCTGCCAGATCGTGGACGGTGACAAGTTGATCCATGTTGGTGATGATTCCATAGCCTTGTGATGGTGCTTGGGTGGACATTCACAGCTCTGGCAACATCTGATCGAGATTCGCCTGCTTCCAAGCGACCAATGGCTTTGTTGCGCTGTGTTTCAGTCAGTCTTGGCGTAACTGTATTGCGTATCGGTGGCTTAACACTGAGCTATGGAAACCGAGAACCTGTCACTTTTATAGGGACTTTGCACGTGTTGCACTTGCAGAACATGCAGATCTCTCAAACAAATTTATTGGACACGAATGCGTTTTGGCAAAAAATCTGATGTTTTCCTCCGATTTTCAAAGTGCACAACTTTTATTGTCATTTTGGTCTGACAATCAGTGTCTTAACATGTGTAACATCACATACTTTGAGCTTGTAACGTTATTACATATATTTCTCTTTAAAATAACAAAAATATCCCTTTTGCGTTTCTTTTTTTGAAGAGTATATAACATTTAATTTTGATTTCCTTCTACTTAAAAAAATCATTATTTAATGTAATTATATGCATTTGGACTCTTAGTAATTCACCTGCAAATTGATTTTCATGTTTTGTATAAAAATACTAATCTTACCCTACAATTTTCATATTATGTTTGCATAATCTTTAAAATCCTCTAAATGAAAATAAATTTTTTTAATGATAAATATTCATGTTTTGCCATTTTCTCTACAACACCACTCACTTTAGCTATCATCATCAGCATACAGTACAATGAAATGTTTGAAATTAAGAAACAGAAATATGTACATACTTTTCAACCATCTTGATTATTCTTATAAGTCTATCTTTTCATTTATAGTTTATATTTAGTCTTCTATTTTCCTCTTCTATTCTTTTTCTTTGATTATTCATGTTGACACATCGATAACTGCTTGTTAACAACAGTAAGTTAATTTTGGTTGTTTGGTTTAGTCATTCTGGTACAATTATTTCATGCATTCATACATTTCTCAAAATTTAAAGATTAATCTTCAAATACAAATACTACATAACTAACTAAAGTATAAAACAAACATAAATGCAATCTGTCTTTCAAATTAATATATAAAGCAATAGAAAACTACAAGCATTCTGGACACTGCTCTGAACAATGAACTTAGCTTCATTTCAATGCTGTGCAAACCAGATGCATAGCATGTATTTTCTATTAAGATAAACAAAGTCAGAGGTGAAATTTGCTCTTTCTATCTCTAATAAGTATGCCATTTAAATTAAAAACAATTACTAAGCAAACTAGTTTTTACACTGAAGTGGGTGTGGCACAACTTGAACTCAGGAATGTCTATACTGATTTCTATTAGAGGCAGTTCTAGCAATTTGTATCAAATTACTGATAAATGAACTGTATGTACATGTAGTTCATTGCCAACAATAAAAGTTTTTAATTGTTATTGTTTCTTGTATAGCAAAGTCTAAAGATCAATTGATTTAACCACTTCAACTTTGATCAAGAACAAATGCAAAGGTTTTAATTGTTTTACCAGTATCTTTTGAAATAAAGGGAAAAACTTAAACAGAAGACTTTGAATCATAATGTACCTGATAATATTAATTTTAATACACTGATGCTAATGTGGTTTAATTAAATTTTGAGTATAACTCGATAATATTTTGTGATATGTGCAGAAAGGGACTGTTATTTTGTACCAACCCAATTTCTATGAAACTATAAATTGTGATGTTTATTATACTTTTGAATTTATATGATGTACTTTCACAACATTTGTAGGCTTTTAGTACACAGTAACAAAAAACAATTTTTAATAAAGATTTCTATGTGAATTTGAATCATGCTTAGACTAGTCTCAGTGCAAAGTGATTTTAGTGTAAATAATAAAAATGTCTTTTACGGCTTTTCATACATAATTTATACAATCTTTAAAACATTTTATCTGCTACATTCTTCTATCCTAACATTAACTGTAGTGAAATCAGCAATACAGGGTAAAATTAAATGTTAAAAGATACCAAATAAACCTAAATTAACTTTTTTTTCCCCCTAGAATGTATGTTTATTGTAACAACTACATATTTATTTTTACAGCCAAAAATAACACTATTCAAATCTGGATTAATTTAGTTTCATTGCTTTACACCTGCACTCAGATCCTCTAAGAGCATGCCAAAAGCCATTTATCACAGAGGGACATCTGTGTGTAAACAGCTGGTCAATTGCAAGAGTTCTAAGGTTAATTATACAATCACACTTCATAAATGGCATGACCTATGGTAGAGAATCACAAATAATTTATTATTTAAGTTCTCCTGTCAACCATAATAAATTTATACTTTTTACATTTTAATTATCTTTATACAATAAATAAAAATATATATAAAAAACAATAACTTTTGTACTTTTACAACTGATTCCAGGTTTCTGGACTATTTAAATTTTTTTTTCCATCTTCAAAACTGTCTGTGATCCAAAATATTTTAATGCAAAACATTATCAGCACAAAATACAAAATGTTCTAAAACTACTAAAACTATAACTAGCTTTCTAACTAAGCAACAAATACACAAACAAAATTCTATCAGTAACTCGGAGATAAACAATCTGAGGTGATCTGTTGATAAATTAATGCTAAAAATAAATAACTTTTAGCAGTTTCTTGCAGGAGGCAAAATTATCTTTCTATTGATTGTAACCATGTCTATAAAAGAAGGACATGTGATAAGCTCATTCAATGTTATGATAACATGGGAGGAACCTAAACCATGGATATTACAAACTTATTTGTCTCAGTAATTTAAGAAGGTGAGAGAATTAAAACCTATATTCTGGACTGTAGATACCTGTAGCTTAAATTTCTGTCTGGTTGGACTCTGAAAGCTTACGAAAGGAATGGAGAAAATCATACAAAAATTTAAAAATTTGTTTCATCTTGCTGAGGGTATTCATTAACCCTATGGACCCCCAGCACCATTTTTAAATTTCTTTCTGTGTATGGAACTGAGTTACATTCAAAATTTAATTGAACTTTATTATCCATTTGAAAGAAAAATTAAAAATAACCTACATGTCTAAAGGTAAAGACATGAAATTATGCATATGAAACAAAGACGACTATTCTAATGAAAAGTTGAAAGGTATGTACATATTTCCATTTGTTAATATTAAACATTTTATTGCATTTTATGTTGACAATAACAGAGTAAGTGATAAGGCAGAGAAAAAGGAAAATATAAACATTTACCTTAAACAGTTTTGATATTTAAGAAGTTCTAGAGATTTTTGTGCAAGTGTGAAAACTGTAACAAAAATATTTTATATTCCAAAATGAAAATTACCTTGCAGGTGAACTATTCACAGTCTAAGTGAAAATAACTATATTAAATATTTTATTTTTCTGAAACTACATACTTTTAGGAACATTCTTGTCAAATTTCAAATAATTTTATCTACTACTTTTATTTTTCTAATTAAATACGACAAGAGTTACATTACCTTCTCTCTGAGAACATAACTGGGGTAGTAGGGTTAATAAGCAAAACTGTGAAAAGAACAATGTTAGATAATGTACTCCTTTGTTGTTTAAACTTCAATGACTTCATAAGATATCCTACTTCAAGGAAAGTAATAACTTACTCATTTAACTGATTAAGTGTTTGGTCTTTTAAATTCAAAACCAAAATCCTAAATGTGGAAATTAACCTTACAACAGGGTCTTTTTTGTTCTCTTTCTCAAGCAAAACTCCTAAAATACAATAGCCTATGGATACAGTGGTAAGTTAAATGGAGGGCAGATGGGGCTCCAAAAGGTTGAGGTTAGTATTGTATGTAAAAAAAGTATTGTTTGCTTGTTTCTTTTAATTTAGAGCAAAACCACACTCTTTTTGTCCTCTGTGTCCACCATGGGGAATTGAATTCTGAATTTTACATTGTAAACCCACTGCTGACCCACCAGGGGATTTGAAAAAGGAATTAGAAGTGAATTAAAAAACAAAATTGTTCTTTTACATTGGGATTGTTATTTGAATTATTATTACAGTTACAAATAAATAAATTTTTGAACAAGATTTACAGTTACGACAGAAAGTGTTTGTACCCCTGTGTCGTGAGTAGTTTTTCCTCATAACTTAAAAAGTATCAAGATTAGGATAATGAAAGTATAGTATATTATACATATCATACTAACACACATCTACATAAATTTTTATGTAAATTGAACAACAAATAAACTGTTTATAAACAAATAACCAAAAATTGGAAGGGCAGAAAGTGTTCGTGAGTCTACTTTAATGGTCAGTTATGTAGCCTTTCAGGTGAATTACTTGACACCATCTCTCCTCATAGCCCTCCATGATCGTTTGACAGTACTCAACTGGTATTTTCTTCCCTTCTTCTTTACAGAAGGCCTCCAACTCTTATAAGTTTTTCAAATGACACTGATGAACCCTGGTCTTCAACTTATGCCAAATGTTTTCAATTGGGTGACTGCGAAGGCCACTCCAGAACACTTATATGGTTCCTCTGCAACCAGGATTGCACATATTTTGGTGTGTACTTAGGATCATTGTCCTGCTAGAAGATCCAACAACACCCAAGCTGCAAGTTCTAAGCATCATTCTTGATATAAATGCCTAATACATCAACGTACTCTTCTTCTTTTTTCATGATTCTGTTGGTGCGGTGAAGGCTGCCTACACCAGAAGAGCTGAAGGAACCCCACAGCATAATTGAGCCACCACCGTATTTAACTGTAGGGATGATGTTCTGTGGAAGATTTCGTTTCCCCTTCTTATGAAAAATATTGTGAACATCATTGTGGCGATAAAGCTTGATTTTAGTCTCGTCTGACCAAAAAATACTCTTCCAATTGGTAAAGGGTTTATCTACATGCTTTCTTGAATACCTCAATCATGCTTCTAAATGAACAGACTTTAAATGTGGAGTTCTATGAGGACGTCATGCTTTGAACGCAGAAGAGCATAACATGTTTGTAACTGTAAAGGTGCTTACTTCACCCCAGTTTCTGTATGTCATTACGTGTGAAACGAAGGTTCCTACTAACTTCTCTGAGAACCTTCCTCTTGGTTCTCTGGAATTTTGGTGGGGTGTCCGGAATGAGGTAGGTTAGCAGTTGATCCTGTAAGCTTACACTTGGCAATTATGCTTTGAACAGTAGATTTTGGAACATTAAGTTGTGTAGCAATACCGGAAAGAGACACATGAGATTTGTATTTTACAGTAATTCGGTTTTTTTAAATCACTGGACAGTTGTTTCCTGTTCACCATGATGACCAAGCAGATAATGACGAAGATGGCGCTAAACTGCCGGAAGTACATTTTTTGCTGGTTAAATTCCAATAATTATGAACCCAGTGTCTAGTTCTGGAATGGTATAGTGTAGTTTATTTGCCAAACTAAACAAAATTTTATGGGAATATCAGTTTTTCACACATTCTGAACTGTATGAACACTTTCTGCTCTTCCTTTTTTTTGGTTATTTGTTATAAACAGTTTATTTGTTGTTTAATTTACATAAAAATTTATTTTATGTAGATGTGTGTTAGTATAATATTTATAATACACCATATTTCTATTAGCCTAATCATGAAACTTTTTAAGTTATGAGCAAAAACCCACTCAGGGCTCTGGGGTACAAACACTTTCTGTCGTAACTGTATGTTGTTAAATTAGGATTATCAATAAAAGCCATAGAGGAATTTAATTATAACTATATATACATTTCACAGGACAAAAATGTATGCTAACCTTGATACAATTGTCTTGTACAATGAAAAAATAAAAGAAACACGAATAAGGGGATTGCAAGGTTTCTTAATCTGCTGCAACATCTATATTGTTCATTAGTTTCCAGTTATCATATAAACAATCCTACAGTATTTTTTTTATCCATCAAAGACAGTGCTCTTTCAGAAGTAAAATTCATTAATGAAATTAAAGTATGAAAGGAAAGAGGTTAAAAATATTAAGTTAATTTATTTTAAAATGCTTTGGCTTTAGGCTTCACTTCAGACAAAGGACAAAATACAAATGACTAAGGTGAAAAATTAGAAAAAGAACATATGTATGAGACAAGCTGATAATACGTAACAAAGTATAAACAATTTCTTTTACTAATGGATTTCAAGCCAATACCTTACTTATTAGTCTTGATGTTAAAACTGTGTTTAATGTTCTTACTGAACATGAAGTTTGCACCTTTTGACTTACTGTAGATAACATTATTTGTCTCTTATAGTTTATTTTGAACAACAGCTACTTTAATGTTAACAAATAATTCTATAGCCAAATCAAAGGTGTAGCTATGGGAAACTGCAAAATTTCATGAAGATATGTATACTGTATTAAAACTTAAAGTATTAAAACTATAACAAGTACAAAACAGTTGCAAGGTCAGTCTGTGGGACTGTGTCCATAGTGAAAGAGTTAAAGGAATCAGTGGCTCATTCTCAATTTATGTGCCCAACATCTCTGCTCAGACCACTCAAAAGTCACTGAAGTAGCACACAAGTTAAAACTTTGCTTCACATTAATAATTATTAACAATAACATGCTAAAACGAAATACAAAGACCAAATTAAGCATTATCTAACCTAAACGTTCAAAAGAATAACCTGTGCTAGTAGTTGTATTTGTTTTTGAAGTTGTCAGTCATGAAGTTTGTAAAACAATATGAAAAAATAACATTGATGTACATATAAATGAGAAACATTGGAAGAAGTTAAAATAATTATTAATAAAACCATCACTGTAGCCTCTACAATGTCCTGGACATATTAAAAACTACAAAGAATGTAATTAAGGTTGAAGAAAAAAACAACTCACATACTACTAAAAATGTTGCATACAAGCTCTAGTGCAACATCTGTGAAGTTTCGTACATTGGAAAAACTTTACCACCCTGTTTGTGAAAGAAATTGCTCACACAGGGACTGTTATACACCTCTCAGCTCACATGTTACATAGTTCACAAAGTTTAACAAATGGCAGAGACCTTCTGCAAAGAGAATAATGCAACTGATTGAGCAATAGCTGAGAGCATTTTTATTGGCATACAAAAACCAAGACTAAATGTACAAAAGAAACTGCAGCCAATAATCAACACAATTACACAAAGCCTAAAAAGAGAACCATGATGCTTTAATATGAATAATATATTACATAAGTGTATGTAATGTATGGAAATGGAGGTAAACACACACACAAAGAAATATTTGTATTTTGTGTGTATAAATATGTATCTATTATCCTTTTTTAATATTTCACTAATAATGTTTGATTTATATTTGGTTATGCAATATAAATTTGTCTTGCTTCATAATTGTGTGTGTTGTGTCATGCTTTAATTCAAACTGATTCTCTTCCTCAGTCTGTTATATTTTATTTACCTAAAGAAAGCAAAAGCCAAAACGTTGCATAGTAAATTCATATAGTAAGGTCGTAGAAAGAATTTTCATCTATTTGTGTTGTTGTTTAGTTCCAGTAATAAAAATTAGGGTAACTGAGCCAGCTAACTCCAGGCTAACAAACACACATAATGGATCATGAAATACAGCACGATATTTTCTCTTGAATTTAAGGCACAATACAAATTTGAATTACATGCTAAGTTTTTACGATAAGGTTATTTACATAGATTAACACTAATGTTGTTTAATTAAATTTTGAATGAAACTCTCTAAAAGGGTCATAACATATATAATTTAATCACCAAGGATTAAATTTTTGCCCAACTTAGTCCTAAACATATTACAGCTAAATATCAACTCCCATTTTTCCTAAAAAAAAAAAAATCTGATAATATATCTCATGCAAGTACTAACTATGGACAATAGGGTGACAACTAATTTCAATGTACCTCAAAGTTTCCTAAATGAGACTGAATAAATAATTACTTTAGCATGAATATATTTACTGAACTTAGCTTCTAAAATGAATTATCAGAAGTTAAAATATTTTTTGATTTTAAATACAATATTATTACCTGTCTAGAGGAAGACCTCGAAGATCTTGATATACGTGGTTCATCTTTTCTTAATCTTCCACTAGAAAAATTAAATACAAGGGAAAAATGTAGCTTAGATCTTTCTTTTCATTTATTCTAATAAAACTAAGTCATTTTTTTAAAATATGAACTGCAAGTTGTAGTAAAGACAGACTCTTTTAATATCATAAACAAAAATTACAAATGTATATAGCAGTTAAATTTCAAAGTGAAATTGAAACTTACAGTTTAAAATTACAAGCTTAATACCTTATGTTCATCTAATTCTCATATAAGATATACCACCCAGCTTTATTCTGCCTAGAAGCCTTTAGGTTGGTCAAGTTCAATGCTTTGGTATAAAGCAACATTGAAATTTCCTGTGGAAAAACAGCATTTAATATCTATATTTTGTCTATCACAAGTCACTACATGAGAGGCTTTTCCTTCATTATAAGAATTCATCACCTGGGTTGCAGTATGAGAAACTGGTGAGTACTGCTGTTGAATGCAAAGCAACTTTGGTAATAACTTGTGCAGGAGACAAAAGATACAACTCAAGTACTATTCTTCCACACTTCAGATTTTGAAGCTGCAAGAGACAATTGATGAAAAATTATCTGCAGCCAACTTGATTTTTACAATGATATTTAATATTCCATGATTAGTCAATTATTTTTCATGTAAATAAATTTGCACCTATTTTGTTTGTTGTTACAAGTTAATGGTAACACAGTTATAAAATAGTAAAGTTTTCATCAGAACTCATGTAAAAGAATGTGGAAGTTTGCATAAAATGCTGCATGGGAGATGAAACATAATGTATCCACTTAAATTAATCCTACCATGCCACGAGACCAATCTCAAGTTAAGGAAAGACAAATTTGTGTATAGGTCTTTTCATAACCATAACCAAATTTCTAGTATAGCAGAAAGAATTTGGTGGGAGAAATAAACAAAATGTGTACTGAAAATCAGATTTAGCAGGCTAACACACAATGAATTGAATATATTTTTATCCATTAATGCAAGATAAGAATACTTTTATTTAAAACTGCAGGAAACAGCTATTAGAACAAATAAGATACAACTACTGATCAAGCAGGGAAGAGCTCCAACTTCAATAAACTAGACTTATTAAATTTTCTATTTAGATTTCTTAATCTCTCATAAGAATAAATAGGATCTTCATTGTCATCTAACACAAAATATTACATCTGACCCACAACATTCAAATTTTACAATCTTTAAGTTAAGCCGAAGGAGAAAGGTACGACATAATGTAGCAGTTTTAATCAAGTATAGATTTTTGTAAAAAGAGAGAGAAAAAAATTATCTTAAAGATGAAGTTTACTGTTGAACATCTTAAATAGGATTTAAAAAAGCAATGACCTGTAAAAAACTAAACAGATACTGTCCAAAGTCAACTGTAAATTCTGAGTATAAACATCTCTAAAATGGTGTCGTTGCTCCTGTTGTAATGACAGCACAACACTAAGATGTGGGTAATTTTGATGTGTGTAACAAAAGTCACATAATGGTACATCGGCCCTGGATAAAAGAAAACGGATTAAAAATCTATGCCCAGTGCAGAGCCTTGTCAAAACAACTTCCTCCTTATGCTTCTTGTTGAAACTAGATGGCCAAAGAGCAATAGTAGGTTTGATCTGGAAAAGTTTCTTGGAATTTCCTTCACCCCAAGCAGACTACCAACTGGTCCAAAGCCAAACCTTGGTCATAGGACTTTAATCAATATACAAAACAGACCTGACCACAATGGCACCAGGACAGACAGATTTAGCTGTGATATCGGCAAGCTTGTTCTTCAGCAGAAATTGATATCCAGAAAACTTTTGGTTACAAACAGATACAGAAACCTGGGCCAGGCAGTTTAAAATATCAAGCAAAAGAGGGTGGGAAGTCACATGAAGTGATTCCAAGGTCTGTATGCAGCTAAGAAAGTTTATATAAATAGTACAATCAAAGTACTGGTTAGCTACTCCATGATCCAGGGTATGAGAGATGGCATACAACTTGGTGGTGAACAAAGAAACTATAAAGGAAAATCTGTGGGCAACCACTGAGCCATAAAATAAACTACAGCAGAGCTCAATGAGAGACTTTGAGTTCCTGTGGGAAAGAACAAGAAAACATAGAAACAACACAGAAGTGGAATCATCTGCTGAATAAAAAATTTTGGATAAAAACGAGCAAATGGCCATATAACCTGTAGCAGCAGAGGTTACATAAAATTCCACACTTTCACATTGTGTCACAAACCTTCTCAGGATCGAAGACAACAGAAACAAAATATTCTCTCTTGAGAAAGGTTTCCCTCATGGATATTTCAAATTAAATCAAGTGGTCCATGGTAGAACACTGCCATTGTAACCCACACTGGTTAGGTGAATGTAGGTCGTTTGACTCTACAAACCAAATGAGAGGAGCATTGACCATCCTCTCCAAGACCTTACACAGACATCTCATCAAAGCAATAGTTCAATAATTTTGAACCTTGGGATCTTTCCCAGGCTAAAAAAAGGGTAGTATAATAGCCTGGTGCCACGCACCAGGAAAGATGTCCTCCTGCCAAATCTGGTTGAAAACGAGATGGACAGAAAGAAAAGCAGGAGGTAAATGGTGCAGTACCTCATAATGAATACTGTTGGGCCCGATTGACGTACTGCCAAACCAATGAAGAGCAATCTTCAGTTTCACCATGGTAAGCAGGCAATTCTAGTTTGAGAGACCTACCTCCTGAAGGAAAGTAGATCTCTCTTGGCTGAGTTTTGATGGCTAAGAAAGCTAGTGAGAAGGTAGACGAGATGGAAAGTTAAAAAACCAAAACTCTCCACAAGGGAAGTTAGCAATGCTGAGAACATTGTAAACTTCCTGGCTATTGGAGAGCAAGATTAACAGGGGCTGGGAGATGTACAACATGCCGACCTTCCAAATCTTGTCCAACACAACTTTGGAGCTGGGGATGGAACTAGAGATGCTGGAGTTGTACTTAATCCAAGATTCCCTCTGGCTTTGACACCTGACATTCTGAGCATGGTTCCTCTGATAAATAATGTGGTAAGAAAGAGAGGGATACCACTGGAAGATCTCCCAGGCTCATTTTTGGGCCTTCTGTGCCTTCTGGCAGTCAGGACTCCACTGTGGATAAAGATATAGTGGAAAATATGTCAAGGTCACAGAAAAAAGAAAGAGCAGCTGCCTAGACTACATAGTCAGTTACTGCTCCCACGCAGTTTTCAACAGATGGCAAACAGGCCAGGTGGCATCAACCATGCAAGATGATAGGAAAATGATTACTGTCATGTAGGTCATTCTCCACACTCAAAGAAAAATGAGAATGGAGTGAGGATGAGCAGACAGATAATATCTATAGCAGTAAAAGACTCACTGGGTGCATGAAAGTAAGTAAAAGAACCACCATTGAATAGAAAGAGGTTATGATCTGAGAGTACATGCTCTACAGAATGACACCTTCCATGAATATTAGAACCTCATTAGCAGAGGTTAAGCCCAATAAAATCACCCAAGAGGAGAATGGCAGATGGCTACTGATCTACAGAGACATCAAGGTCTGACTGATTGCCTTTCCTAGAGACAGGAAGATGAAACACAATGATGGTATAATCCAAAGAGAGACAAACTGCCACAGTCCCAAGTGAAGTGGTTAGCAGTACAGATGTGGAGAGCATGTGCTACAGAACCAGTAAAGCCATAATACCATGGGTTCAACCATCACAAAACCTGTCTTTCCTATTAAGGGAAAACTGCAAAAGGGTAATGGCATTAGCAAGTTGAGGAAATTTTTCTGTAAGGAGAGACAGACTGGATGGTATGTGGCAATAAGGGCCTTAATATCATTCAAATTCGACCATAAGCCTCGACAGTTCCACATATCAATTTGTCCAATGTTATTTAGTATAGAATTATGGCAGAGAGCCCTTTGGTTTTCACCCACATTGTTTCTCTTCATGAGACAGAGAACTGTCAAAAGATGGTGAGTCTAGTGACCGTGGATATGAACATAACAGAAACAGAGGCAGGAGATGATGTGAACCTGTCAACTCCCTCTTTCATAGAGATCAACAAATTCTGAAGATAAGAATGGAAATATGTCATAGGACTGAAACTTCTTGACTAGAGAGACAGGTGAGAAACTCTGTCTTGAGGATGTTAAGAAGATCTCTTTCAGTAATACCTCCTTCAGATGTATCCAGGGTAGCATGGGGAGTAATCTGAATAGACAAATCCCCCAAAATTTCAGTACTTCAAGAGTTCAGTGAGTTCTGGTTTTGATGTTTCAACCAGAATGTCTCCAGATCTTAATTTTTAGAAAGATTTGGGAGAGACAGTGAGCCTTACCAATCCCTTCTTAATAAAAACAACAACATTTGCAAAAGGGACTTTTCAGATAAGGAGTGTAAAATGAGGAACTGGGGTATAGTATCAACTGTAGCTTGGGACTGAGTAGTGAAGCTCTCCAAGCATGGTTGGTTACCAACCAAGGGAGGTCAACCTTAGCAGTGAGTAGGTGAAAGGTGTGAGAAGATATTAGAAAGAGGAACTGACCCCACCCTAACTGGACTCAAATGAAGGGATGCACTACAGAGATGAAAGCAAAAGGATCAGCAGCAATGCCAGAGTTTTGTGGACACTACCTAAATACCAACTTCAGACACAAAGTCTACAACAACAGGTCCTGTTGAAAATGTCCAATGAAAATGAAGTTAAAACATATTAGATAAAAAAGTCTTAAATGCTATTATCAAAAATCTTTTATCTTTATTTTTCATTAAATTTGAAAAAGAGCCAAAATTATACCGTTGATTTTCTTGAATTTCCTTCTCCCTAGCTAAACGTTCTTCAATTTCTCTCTCTTTTGTAGCAGTGTCTACAGGTTTAGCACCTCCAAAAATACTAGCTGAAGTACCAGAGACTTTTGAATCCACGTTTTCTAAAGGTTTAGTTCTGGGTTTCAAGTTTAATTTAGGCCGTTCTCTGGGAACTTCTGTAACAAAAATTTAATACATTTAAGAAGAAAACTAAAAATGCACTTCTCAAACAGTACAAGAACAATGCTTTAACCCCAAAATCTTCAGAAAAGACAAAGTTTTCATAAATAAAATGGTTATTACAATGTTAGAAAATAAAATGAAATAGAAATTTTTAACCAGAATGGTATTTTATGCAAAAGTGAGCTACATGACCATGTCAAAGACTCTTAGATTTAGGAATGTCCTTCTGTAATTGTGAATTACTAACAAGGGGAGGACAATCAACCAGTAGGACATATCACCCTGAGAGCTATTTGGCTTTCTGATTAAATTATGGGACTTACTGTCAATTTTATAATGTACCCAAAGCTATATGTGTGGAATGTGTTAACTGAACAAATGTTGAAAAGCTTAACAGTAGCTTTTCTGGCCACTAGCAATGTTTTACAGTTACTGAAAAAAATGCTAAATGCAGCTATTTTAATAAGAACAAAATACCATTCATTTACATCAGAATTTGATAACTGTGATGAATAAGACTGCAAAATTATTGACAACTTGTATTTCCATCATCTTTGAAAATGTTTCTTTGAGTGTGAAAGCCTGGTCTACAGAATTGTTAGGCATACCACAATGTAAGTGCCTGATTATAAAATAGTACAGTGTTACCAGTATCAACTAATATTTCCTTTCATTGCTGCTACAAAATCTTCCAAGTTGCCACAAAATAGTTAGTTTCTAATTTAAAATATAGCTTTCCAGCTGTCCTGACACATTTTAGATCAGCAATGGGACCACAGACAGTCTTAACTACTGGGCAAACTTAGCAACTGCATAGGGTCCCACACACAAAAACACCCCCAATGTTATGCCTTTTAATTCACCTTCTGAGCTTTCTCATCATTCTGGAGCCTTGGGCAGAAGTCAGTAAATGGGGCCCAAGTACAAAGAGCACACAAAAAAATACCCCCTTCCCCAAAAAACCATTTAAGCATTTATTCAAACCTGTATATCACATCTGTTCATTCGTCACAAATTCTTGAATTTTTTAAGTTTAAAAAACTGCCACTGTAAGCACCACAGGTTAACAATTATGCACGTTTTACATGTTTATGCATATCAGTATGAAAGTCTCTCAAATACTAGATGTATGTATACATGCTAAACTTACCAAAAGTAGATATTCTAGTTCTTTTATGAAGTTAGACACAATTTGTGTGGATAATATTTAGTAAAATTTACTTATTGCACTTTGAAAGTTATATGTTCAAAACATTAACACTAAATGCTAAATAATGCTCATATTGCTATGAGAAAAACTTATCCTTTCCGATTTTATGAGACAAACGAGATGAAAACAGTTATAACAGATAACTTAAAGAAAATACAAACACTACAAAAAATAAAATAATCAGATAAACACATATGTAAAACTTTACAAATGAATGTAAGTTTAAGCTGATGTCAGTCATAATGTTACAAGAATTTTTTAATGTACATAATGTAAATATATGATGAATACATCAAAAAATGTGCAAATGGAAGATATAAAGGAACAGAGTATATATATCTGTGAATGGCCCACACTTCAAATAACTTATTTTTCAGATACTGGTAAACACCATTTAATATTTTCCACAAAATAGTTTGGTTAGGAAGACATTTTACAGATATAAATACAAAAACATTACCATACAAATTACAGTCAGTTAATTAGTCAGTTTTGTGCAACATTTTCATTATTTTTTGAAAATAAAATAATAATAGTAGTATCACACTAATAAATTTGTTTTCAATCAGAAACAATAACAGTTTACATTAACTTTGTCCTAAAAACTAACTCCTTAAAGCCGTAACATGACTTTAGAGTTAAGCTAATTTGGACTGCTGCAAGAGTTAAAAGACATTCATCTCAGATTGGCTTACACTACATATCATGTACGTTTCTTAATAATTCTGACTAATCATCACTAAGAGCATCAGTGTAATAGCGTGTACTTCATATACATAGCCTATCTGCATATTTCAAAACACTACTATTCAGTATAGAACAAGGACATGTTAAATAATTTTAACTTAATTTTCTAGTTCTTTTTGTTATTTTTATAAAATCCTTGATGTTTCAAGGTCTAAAAACATACAAGATCCACCACTTCCCGAGATTCTGAAAACTATAATATCAGGGAGGTGGTAACATGCCAGAACAACCATTTAACAAAATATTTGTTTTAATATTTAACAATTAAAAAAAAAGGCAAAAGAAAAAAAGTATTAAATATCTCTAAAATATCACAATCTTACAAAATTAGTCAATTATGCAACAAATGGATAAAAATTATTTACCTCTTTCATCTCTGTCATCTTTTCTATCCAAGTCATCTCTGTGCCTGTCATAACCATCTCTGGGACCATAATCATCTCGCTGTCTGTTATAACTATCCCTTGAACCATATTCTTCTCGCCGCCTATCATATCCATCTCTTGAGCCATAATCATCTCTACGTTTCTCAAAGCCATCTCTAGATCCATAATCATCACGCCGCTTATCATAGCTATCTCGAAAACCACTGCCAAAATCTCTTCGACCTCCACGACCACCTCGATCATATCCTGATAAAGAGTTATAACATATGTTTTACATTGGTGAGAATAAGAATTAAATACTTCTAATGTGCCATAGAATTTTATTGCTATTCAGAGCAGAACATCTCACTGAAATCCTAAAAGCTATCAATATAATCATACACATAATAATCACAACAATAAACATGTTTGTTTCTCTATGACCCTTGTATACACACACACACACACAAACCCGTATATGTTACTAAGAAAACTTCTTGGCATAGTTGTTTGAAAATAATCCATAAAAACCTTGAAAGGCATTTAATAAATGTTTCACAGATAATGATTAACTAAACATTTTCTTACCTTACTGAATTTGTTTGAGAAATAGAAATGTACTATTCATAAACATTCCTATATATCACTGTATTCTGCATGAACTGTGTTGAAAAATATTATCATCTACTATAACATGGTATTTGTTTTCAGTTATTTTAACATACATAACTCATCACCTAAGGTAATATACTAACAGGAATCAGATGTCTTATTTTTAGAATTGTACTTGCAATACAGTTCTTTAATAATTCAATATCTAATGAAAGTTACCTTTTATCAATTCATGGTACTGTAGATTAATTGAAAAATCAGATAAAGCTGCATAAGAAGCAAGATAAGTTTGTAATAAGCAAAATCAGTGTTATTATAACTTATCTGTCTACCAACACACTCCTCACTGTAGCACCTTTTACAGTTTGGTATCCAGAAAAACTGGACAGAAATAGATGTTAAAGAGAAATGAGCAAGTCAGTTTTGAATATCAGTGAAAACTAATGTGAAGCAATTCCAGGGCCAGTAGAGAAATAAGTGAGTCAGTGTAAATAGTGCAATTTGAGTACTGCTTACCTTCTATGTGATCTAGGGCAAGGTGTGGAGGTTGAAATGTTGTTACTGGTTTTTATGTTTTAAATAAGTTTTTAATTCCTATATTTAGTCGTCTCTACTAAACAGTTATTTATGGTTATAATGCATTAATAATTTTGTAATAGTCTGTTTTGCTCTTATTTATTATTTGTAAAGAATACTTTATCAAAACCCTTAACTAGACATTATACTCAACACGGTATAAACAGCTTTATTTCTCATTATCTTTACTTGATAGATTTTGCACTTGCATTTACAATACATTTAACTGAAGCTGAAAAAAGTAGTTATTATTCAGTCCACCTTTCTCCTAATATACACAAGTATTATTAAAAGCTGTTAATTTATAAACCAGAATAGAGACCACAAAAAACAAACAAAACAGCTTGCCTAAAGTGAAAATAGAGTCACAAAAAGTAATAAAAGAGACTTATGGATTAACACACAAGACAAACAGAAAACTGTGAATTTAAAAACCAGCAAAAAGGGATAGTAAAAAAGGTAAGCATACAAGGTTGGGAGATACTGTAGACATAATTTACTCAAGCTATAAATAGCCTATTTTGATTTCACCACAAGTAATTGTAGGTAGTGTTTGGTGTATGATGCTTTGTGAAGAAACAATGACAAGCTCTGGATTAGTTTTGTAAAGACTGCATGGCCATTGTTCCTGGTATCACTACCACAGTATTATCTTTGATAGTGTTACTATATTTATGAACTATGTGATGCATGGTGATGAACACACTATGTTTTATATATATATATATATAACTACTATATTTATATGAGGAGTCTGTAAACTCTGTACTGAAAGGACTAATTAACTATATTAGAATGGCACAGAGACTGGTGTTTGTAGCTGCATATGTTTGATAGATGCATGTTGGCTAGTATTTATACCTATATCTATATTATATATGCACACACAACCTTTATTTTTTAAGTTCTGAAACTGTATATAAAGAGAGCCACATTAATTTCTCAAGTTGTATAGATGCACGTATAAGAAAATGTGTTATAATATACTAGCAAATAAGTATTTTTAATAGTTCTTACAGTTGTTATATTTCCCATTTCCTCTGTTCTGCTGGTCATAGCAAGCCCAGACAAAATTTTGGTGCACCTAACCAGATATATTTTTAATGAGATTCTGCAACCTCTTACAAAGTCAAAAATGTGTTAATTAACAATTATGAGTTGATTATATTAATATATATACCAATTACATTTCTGATGGAGTTTGGGTCATGACATTTCTATAACTCTCTTCCTCTGTGATGATCCTAAATTCTGGTAGGCAATTACTGTTGCATACTTTTCGTATATTATTATTCCATGTTCTTTGATGCATTACTGAAGTAAATAAAAATTTAGTGCATTACTACCATTAGTATATAAAAAAAAAAAAAAGTAGGGTGAAGTGTCATCAACAGCTGACACACAACACACAAAGAAAAGGAGACTGTAGTAAGTACATTATGTCTTGTTTTTAATGTATTTAATGTAATAAACACAGTAGGAATCTTCTTAGGTTAGTTAAAAAGTTGGATTAAGTAAAATAAATAAAAATAATATTAAAAAAATTGTCATAAGGCAGGCATGAGCAGCTTAGAGTAGCTTCTGGGTAATGTAATTTGACAGAGTAACCTGAGCTCCACATTCCACAAATGATTCATAACTTATGGCACAAATAACAGCTGGACATAAATGGCAATCAAACAATACAATGCAAGGATAATTACATGTATACTGTTATGAGTTTAAATCAACATTGGATAAATGAATATAGTTTCACGTTACAATCTGAAATCATTCTAGGAAGCAATCAAGGACAATTCAGAATTATTTTGATTTTGTTTGTGATTATGGTGAAGAAAGTAACAGATAAAATATAGTTTTACTGAAAATAAACATCTGAAATGTATTTTAGAGATTATGCAAATAAAACTTGAGATTTTTTGAGATGAAGAAAAGTACTTTTAATCCTAACATGAAAAACACGTTGCACGATGATTCAACGTACCACATACAAATCTTTTTTTAGCTTATTAAAAATGCTTTGCTAAAATATCTGATTTTTTGTATATGAAAGACTTGTAATGTTTACTGAAAGTCTGTCAAGTATTGTGAAGATATACATGCTATATTAAAAAACTAGTGGGATCAAAAATAGAACAGCTTTAAACAAATACAAAGTTGTCATATCACTGGTCAATTCAACCAAACTCATGTCAAGAGAGTTAAAGAAAGATAGTCATGTGGAATATGAGAACAATAACATACAGAAGGGAAGCTAAGCACATATTCTAAAAATTACTACAAAAAATATTTATCTGTTAATGAAGGTAATAAAACACGACTTAGTGGATCTATGTTTCTTAGAGTACTCTATTACTGTCAAGTTTTATAGATAAAATATGAATATATTCATAAAATTGTAAGATTCAAACTAGTTTTAACCTTCTGAGGTTGACAATTCTCAACCTATTTACCTCTGTCATATGAATCCCATCTGTCACTAGGCTTATCTCTGGATGATCGATCATACCGTCTGTCTTTATCATAATCTCTATCACTGCTATACTGATCCTTCCGAGGACCACCATCTCTGTCTCTATCATAACTCCCTCTTCCACGATAAAGTTCTCTGTTATCAAAGCCATAATCTCCTCTTTCATAATCCTTGGAATCTATATTAAAGACACTTTTTAAGTAACATTACCTGAATTGTATTGATTACAGACTTAACTCTAATACAATATCAATAATAATTTTGTGATAGGAAACATACCTTTCATTGTTATGTCACTGAAAGGAACATTAACAAAGTTACACACACTTTATAAACTATAATTAATGAGCATATTTGCCAATATTATTCTCTTATATTTAACCATAATGTGTATGTGTGTGCATTTGACATTAATTCCATTAAAAAACCTAAAACAAGACACAAACATTAAAATTCTAAAAGCAGATAAAGGAAACACCATAGTTATAATAAACATGAATGAATACATCCAAAAAATGAAGAACATCCTATCAGATACAAACAAATTTAAACCAATACACACAAATCCAACAAAGACACAGGAATCGCAACTAAACAAAATACTACTAAAAATGAAAAAAGCCAACACAATTTCACAAACACTTTATTCCTACCTACGCAAAACTGGCTCGCACACACCACAAATATACGGCATCCCCAAACCTCATAAACCAGATTGTCCACTACGACCAATAATGTCCACATATGAACCGTTTAATTACAATCTTGGTAAATACATAGCATGGGCACTCTCCAAATATGTAACATCAACCAGCTTATTCATCAAAGACTCTTTTAACTTCAAATCTAACCTTAATCAACTTAATCATAAAGCCTTAATGGCCAGTTTCAATGTCATATCCCTCTTTACAGAAGTCCCAACCACTGAAGCCTGCAAGACAGTCTTAGAACTCTATATCCAAGATTCTAACCCATCAACAGACATTCCCAGCAACCAATTAGCAACCCTTGTAGAATTAACCACGATGAAGACAAACTTCATGTTCAACAACCACAACTATATACAAACAAATGGCCTAAGCATGGGGAATCCAGTATCACCAGTTCTAGCCAACATTTTTATGACACAAGTTGAAACACAAGAAATTAACACAGCATTACATCCACCACTATACTGGTACAGATATGTAGATGACAAGGTTGCAGAATTCACATCTACAGAACACACACTTATTTTTTTTCAATCACATTAACTCTATATATCCCAACATTAACTTCACATATGAACAGGCAGAAAAGCAATTAAATATCATTTCTTAACCTCAAAATTAAAAGAAACGATACACAATTTAAAACAGGAATCCACCAAAAAATCACCCATACTCATCTTTGGGACTCAGCACATGAAACAAAACAAAAACTTAACATACTAAAAAACCAAATAAACACAGCCATAAAACTATGCTCATCAGATAAAATTAACCACGAATTAGACAAAATAAAACAATACTTCATCAACATCAACAAGTTTCCTCCACAACCTGTAGAAAACATTATATGCACACCCAGACAAAAAACAAAATTAACTAACAAAAGTAAATATACCCCACGATTTATAAAATCACGAAACCATATACAGCTGCATACCATATATTCTCGACATCAGAAGAAGAATAACCAACATATGGCAAAAACCAGTAACAAAATATGACATACCAGTTAATATCAAATTTATTCAAAAACAAGGTACAAAATTAAGGTCTATACTATATAAAAACTACACTGACAAACACTACACCAATATTATTTATAAAATACAATGTGATAACTACCACAACTTCTATATTGAAGAAACAAGTAGAAAAATGGAAACCAAATTCAAAGAACAAAAAAAAAGTCACTTTCACATGTTTTTGAACACTGCAAGTCAAATAAACACAACATAACCATAGAAAACACCCAAATATTAAATAAACAAATGCAAAATTAAAGAAGCCTCACTCATACAACTCAAACCTAAAATTACCAATACAAAGGAACACCTTTATACCTATATTAATAAATATAATCCAACATCTAAGCACACTTTCTACATTCCTACACTCAATTACACAACCCCCTTCAAACATGTGGTCAGCTATCAGTCAGTCACCTCTTCCTTTCTTTGTGAACTTGACGAGGACCGAAGATGGTCGAAACGTTGTTCGCTCTTCTACACAGAGCTTTCTCTACCCATACCAGCTGTTTTTACATATATATTTTTATGCATCGTTGTTTGATTAGCCTGTCTTCAACTTGAAAGCAAGATAAAACTTACATGAGCTATTTCTGTAGCGATCATCTCCAGATGGGTCATTACGAGGAGCTGCTCTCCAATCACCCGCTGTTCTGTCAACTCTGTCATCACGCCTTTCTCGATCATTGTCTCCACCTTAAAGTTATTATTTGATGTAAATGCACATATAAACAATTGACTGACTATTTATGAATATACAGATGCATTATACATATACAAAGTGTAAAAAAAAAGAAAAAATAAATAAATTATTTTAACATTATTGTAAAGTTTGCAATATCAAAATGTGGTTTCATTCATTTAAATATATGAAATGTGATTATGTTTTTAGCTTAATATAGAAAATTTATTTTCAGTTTGGAACTCGCAAAATATGCTCTCAATTTAATGTAACTGAATCATGTTTCAACTTTTAAAAGAGTCAGTATCTTTGGTCCATTTGACCAATACCATTTCTGTGAATTTATACAAAGTAAGGTTTAATATAATTTCAAATTTATGAAATGTATCCCTATAAAATTTGACAATATTTTAGTAAATCCTTTAATTTTATTTAATAGACTAAATAAGAGTATTGCTACTGAAAACATGCCAGTGAATTTACAAAGCCTTTTCTAAGACAGTCTGAGAGAAAGGTGATGGATGATATGAATATATTTTTTCTCATCTTACAGGTCTCTTTTATTTCATTTGTATAACCTGTAGAACTATCTGTGTGAATATTAAAATATATTTTTTTGTAAACTTTATATATTTTTTCTCTAGTCCATCTTAACTGTAGCAAAATATCAATGAAAAAAGGAAGTTTTATAAATTCACATTCACTTTAGCTGAAAATGATCATTAATCATGAATGACATTTTTAGTTTTTTTTCAAGAACAAAAAGTACACACTTATATTCTGACATAAAACTGAATATCACCAATGGTTTTTAAGTTACACAAATTCAACAAAACTTGCTTAGAATGAGATGTTACAAATGTATACTTTCATGCATAAAAGGAAGTAGTTAATTTATTAACGTGTAGGTAATTTTCAACGATATCTCAAACAGGTTCTTTTTCAGTGCAACTTTAAACTTGCTTTAACTCTTTAAGTGCCAAAAAGTGTCAAAATTATTCTATGGTTTGCTCTATTATGCTTAGATAAGCAAAACAAAACTGATGGATGAAATTTCAAATCTTGAGACTAACTTTCTGAATATTATGCAGCTTCTAGAAAATATTTTTATATGAGATATTTATATTAATTTATTTTAAAAATTAAAAAATAAATTAGATTGTAATATGCTCTTCTTTTTTAAGAAAGAGCTATAAATGTTAATTTTTGTTGTAATTTTTATTTACTGATTGTCCTTTTACATTATTGTACATATTATAATAAAAATTGTATTTCATTAAAACTTTCAATTTTATCTTTATTTTCATTAAAAATTATTCACGTGCACATACAATAAAAGTTATTTCTTTATCACATTAAATTTATAAACAAGCCAACTTCTGAAATCTTCATTCAACACATATATATATATTACAAGCTAATCTTCATGCACACTTTCACTGAAATGAAAGCCATGATGGCTTATACAGTAAAATAAAAAAGAAAAACCCATTGTTATGTGTTTAGATCACTAAACCATCAATTCTAGTAACCAACATTACAAATGGTTTGGCTTGAATTTCACACAAAGTTACACAAGAGTTATCTGCGCTAGCCGTCCCGAGAGGAAAGGCAGCTAGTCATCACCACCCACTGCTAACTTTTGGGCTACACTTTAACCAATGGGTAGTGGAACTAACTGTCACATTATGACATCCTCATGGCTGAAAAGTGAGTCGAGTGCCCTAACTACCTGGCCATGCTGGGCCAACATTTTGAAACAGTGATATTTTAATAACTTTATTAATGTCAACTAAATTGGAATCAAAACACTGTATAATAAATTTCTACCTTACTTCACTTTTAATTTCCAAAAGAAATAAAATTGTCAACCTTCATTATTCTATCACATGATACATCTGTACAATGAAATCTCCATTTGAAACATTTAAAACAATAATATTACTTTTATACAATTTCAATCAGTCAGGACAAACTATACCCAAGTACAAAAAAAATTTAAAATTTGAATCTCCAATTTTCTTGACTTGCTGAAGTATCAATAAATTCACCAAAACCTAACAGAGAAGACACACCTGTCTCTCTCTACATTTCAAGGTTTATATCAATTTCATGTAAATGATTGATGGACATATTTACAACTACTAGAAAGGGCAGTCTTCCCTAGATCAAAGTTACAACTGTTTTAATTAGTAGTTGAGACAGTGCCTGATTTGTATTGAACAAAGTTGTTCATTTGAACATTAATTGAATATTTTAAACATATTTAAAGCTTACTCGGAAAGCTAGGTAAATTATAATAGTTTTGAGACATTCTATTCTACTCTATGGTATAATTTTTATGCCCTAAAATGCATATTTGAAAGCAACATGCATTAGTTTTTGAACAAATCAAATTTGTAAAGAAAGTAGGCTTAGGTAACTACAATATTATGCACTTTGTACATTATTCGAATTAAGGTATATGGAACACAGTCAATTCTTCTTGTAAGCTTTCACTGTGATTTATTGCTTTTAAGAGGAAAACAGCTTCTTACTTTCTTTGAAAGCTGGATAAATATTAGTAATTCTGGTATATTATATTCTAGCTACTGATGTATCTTGTACTAAAATGCATAACTAACATCTACACTTGTAGTTTAACAAGGCTAACCACTGCACAATTCTTAGATTCTGACTACATGAACATGGTAAGTCAAAGAAATGATTGCATATTATGGGTATTTTTATTTAGTCTTATGTTTTAACAAAAAACAACTAAAATTTAAGCATCTATGAGGACATAGTAACTATATACATATATATATATATTTATACACACACACACACACACACGTGACTGTAATGTTCATTTGACATGAAAATCGCCTTTTACTCAGATTCACTGATTCAGTAAATGCTTAAAAAATTCACAGCCGATTATTTAGTAGAAATACTTTTAACAGCCTTGTAATGTTTTTTAAAATTTTGCCAAATATCATGAATACACAGGTAATAAATTAAAAATTATAGTAAACATTATATATAGCTTCAAAAATACAAGCATTGGTGCAATGGGTCAATCTCATACTTAAAATATTACAGCAAGTCAAAAGTAAAAACCAATACTATAAGAATAAATCTAAAACATTTCTACTCCATATAAAACTTAAAAAAGGACACTAAGTACAACTAATAGTATACTGAACATTATACTGAACAAAAAAACAACAACAAACAAATAGTTTAATAAAGTATTTTTTTACAAAAGATTTGTTTGTGAAAATATTGGGTTTATTTCGTTACTAGTCTGAGTTATGCTTAAAAAATTATTGTTCATCCAAAAATATCTCAAATTTTATTTACGTATTCTTTAAAGTCTCCTAAATACATTTCACACACATTTTCTGTAAAACTTTAAACTTTGTTTGTTATTATCTCTGCCATAACTACATGGGGTCTGTCAATTTGACAGACCTTGTAAGCATCTTGAGCTCACTAAAGTATCAACTTACCTTCTTCAAATCCAGAGTGAAAAAAAAGGATTTCCCATGCAAACAGGTTGCAAAGACTCAGTGAATCACGAGGGACATCGTGAGCTTTAGACTGGTTATTCACACGTCATATACAGGAAGTTTATGTAACCAAGTGTCTCAAAAAAATAAAAAAGGATGGGTGGGGCCATAGTGTTTGATTCAGTACATAAAGCAATATTTCAGCAAGTAGAAAAGACAGGAGATTCTCATTTGATATTCTAGTTTGTTAATATAGGTAATTTGAGTTCTTAATTTATACTAAACTACACATTGTTTTTGGACATCACAAACATATCTGATCCAATGCTGCATTCATCATACCATGTGACATACAGAAATCAACATCTATGTGTTCTTTTAATATTTACTTTTTAAATTAAGAAATTAACTGATGTATAATACAAATAGTTGAATTATATCTACAGTTTGATACTAAACTTACTGACATAAATTCATAAAATAGTAGTTCAATAACAATTTAAATTCAAGTCAACAAATGTGTGGCCTTTGGCCTGCGACAATAGAGTTAATTCAAAACTAATTAATAAAACTAACTACTGCTCTTGAACTTACCATGTTCAGCTGCTAAACTCACTCGTATAGACCTATTTTTCAAGTTCTGGAAAACAAAAACAATCATAAACTTTCCAAGTTTTTTGTTTATTTTTCAAAACTTATACCAGGTCCACTTAGTTTAGGTTAACATACACTGCATAGCTCTGTATTAATGTGGTATTTGGCAACACTAGACTCAGTTAATCATGAGATATTATACTTCCTGGTAGCTTTACATGTAGCTTAGAAGGTTTGGTTAATTTAGGTTCATAATTAGTTGTTCAAACCATTGCTGGCCTTGCAAACTCTCTCTTTCTTAACCTGAAGATTACCTAGGAAGGTCCAAACGTCATTCTCTCCTTATCAATAATTGTTAATACCCATACAAGCTGTTCTGAAATACATTTTTATTTCAAGTGGGTTTCTCATCATCAAGAATGGTGAACTGCTTTTCAGTCTGCCAGAATAATTTATTTCACTATTTGTATTACATAATTAGAGATAGAGCTGACTACTGTGAATGTTTTTCTTTACAGGCATAAGGTAATGCAGATGCAACTTGAATGGTACATAATTCCATTAATGAAATGTTTAAAGGGTCTGTCCACTATGTATTAGAGAATGAATACTGATTATATAATTCCAAATTTACTTAATGTATTTACACAAAATGCAGCAAGCTGTTAGTAAGATGCACAAGACTGTTGTGCACAAAAAATTAGATGTGCCCCGAGAAATATCTGTAATGAAGACATGACTTGAAATTGATAACATCAATCTGACAAACTGGAGTGTAAGGTGATGTTCATGTGAAGAATAAAAATACTTTTGCCCACTATACAGTTTGCATAATCTCTATGATCTCCAAAATGCATATCTACAGTTTATGCTTTTTTCCAGCATCCTTTAGCCCTCAGTGACACAGCAGCAAGTCTGATGGTCTATAATACTAAAACAGCTTTAATACTTGTAGTGGATACAGAAAAGATAGTCCATTTTGTAGCTCTGTGCTTAACAATAATAAAAACCAAAACAAATTATTTATATGCAAAAACGGCTCGTTTGGGCTGAGAAAACACTTTACATAGAAGAGCGAACAACGTTTCGACCTTCTTCGGTCATCGTCAGGTTCACAAAGAAAGAGGTAACTGACCGGAAGCTGACCACATGTTTGAAAGGGGTTGTGTAACTGTGTGTCGAAATGTAGAGGCGGTATTAGATGTTTGAATATATAATTTTATTTATTATATTAATATAGGTATAAAGGCGTTCCTTTATATTGGTTTATTTTGGGTTTAAGTTGTTGTATAAGTAAGGCTTCTTTAATTTTACGTTTGTTTATGTTTGTTTCTTTATTTAGTATTTGAGTGTTTTCTATGGTTATGTTGTGTTTATTTGACTTGCAGTGTTCAAAGCGTGTGAAGGTGACTTTTATGTTCTTTGAATCTGGTTTCCATTTTTCTACTTGTTTCTCAATATAGAAGTCGTGGCAGTTATCACATTGTATTTTATAAATAATGTTGGTGTGGTGTTTGTCAGTGTAGTTTTACATAGTATAGACCTCAGTTTTGTGCCGGTTTTGAATAAATTTGGTATTAATTGGAATGTCATATTTTGTGACTAATTTTGCCAAATGTTGGTTATTTGTTTGCTGATGTCGGAATATATGGTATACAGCAGTATATGGTTTCGTGGTTTTGATTCGTGAGCTGTATTTACTTTAGTTGGTTGATTTTGCTTTCTGTCTAGGTGTGTGCGTATAATGTTTTCTACGGTTTGTGGAGGAAACTTATTGATGTTTCAGCAAACAATCAAACATCAGCAAACAAATAAACAACATTTGGCAAAAATTAGTCACAAAATATGACATTCCAATTAATACCAAATTTATTCAAAACCCGCACAAAACTGAGGTCTATACTATGTAAAACTACACTGACAAACACCACACCAACATTATTTATAAAATACAATGTGATAACTGCCAACGACTTCTATATTGAGAAACAAGTAGAAAATGGAAACCAGATTCAAAGAACATAAAAGTCACCTTCACACGCTGAACACTGCAAGTCAAATAAACACAACATAACCATAGAAAACACTCAAATACTAAATAAAGAAACAAACATAAACAAACGTAAAATTAAAGAAGCCTTACTTATACAACAACTTAAACCCAAAATAAACCAATATAAAGGAACGCCTTTATACCTATATTAATATAATAAATAAAATTATATATTCAAACATCTAATACCGCCCTCTACATTTCGACACACAGTTACACAACCCCTTTCAAACATGTGGTCAGCTTCCGGTCAGTTACCTCTTTCTTTGTGAACCTGACGATGACCGAAGAAGGTCGAAACGTTGTTCGCTCTTCTATGTAAAGTGTTTTCTCAGCCCAAACGAGCCGTTTTTGCATATAAATTTCTCAACAAGTGGGTTTCTCGTCATCACTGACAAAACAAATTATCTCCATATAATGTATTTAGCATTTACTGTCTCTACAACCAACTGTCACTAAATCAGCAAAGTAGGATAAAATGAATAGTTGACATTAAATACATAATACTAAGTAAAATGACACAATGTAAAAAGTCATGGAATATGCACTTTGATCCCCACCCAGCATGCAGGGTTAATTTGAAGCAGGCTATCTTCACATATATAAAATTGTTTTAGAAGCTAGAATATTTACATTATACGAAAGTAATTTTAATTTTGGCTAACAATTTATGATATTCTAAACATTAAAGTGTACTCTGCCAAGTGCTAGTCATATTCCATTACATTAACTTTATTATGTATATATTTTCAATTCTCTCATAATTTGTTTGGTATTTGTATTTATTCTGTAACTTTACGCATTTGAAATCTTACACACATATCAAAGTAAAACGTTCCATTGAAAATCTACTCTTCTCTGGTACTAAACTAAGTAATACCTCATTATTTAGTGCCAACGCTTCTATTAGAGCTTCTCTGTTAGAAAACTCTGCATAGCCAAACCCTCGTATTCTGCCTCGATCACCACCTTCACGAGGAAGACGTACCGAAGTTACCTATATCCAGAATATAAAATCTAGTAGTTTAGTTCCAAAAATATATCAAATATCAATTAGAAAAATAATTATAAGGCATGTACACAGAAAAAGTTTCAATATCTTATTCTTTTTCATGTGAAAATACATAATTTGTACAGCAGATTAAAATGCATTGTACATGTATGTTGAATAGGAAGAAAAACTCTTTAATACTGCTTCCTTACTGAAGTACTACAAAATTAACAAAATAAGACGTTGTTATTATACTAATACAATATTTTTTTATTACTTGAGAAGAATAAAATTAAACTTCATTTATCCAGCAAAGTTTTCCTGGAAGCAATATTATTTGCTTGATATTAAATAAGAGTTCAGGGCTTCAAAAAGAGAAAGTATTCTGTACTTAGAAAAATCAACTCACTATGTATTTTTACTCTAAGGTCAAAACAATTTAAATGTTTTATCACCATGTTATATGCTACTGGAAAATTAGTTACACATACAATGCAAAAAACAAAACAATTGAACTGTACTATATGCTGATGCACAGATATTAAGAACTGCTTACAACAAGCAACACACTACTGGTATTAAAAAAACCAAACAAATTCAAAATACTTTTCTTAGTCACTAAAGATAATTTTTTGTTACCACATTTTTAAAAATACTCTAACCTTCAATTATGAATAGCAAAACATAGCTATGAAGCTCAACATTTAAAACAATTCCAAAGTAAATGGGACATTTTTTGTAGTTTTAAATATATGAAAATTGCATGTCTCATATACAAGTCACAATAAATATACTAAACAATCATTAAACAGACAAAAGTTATGTGTAGTTCAGTGGTAGCTATATTTTTAATGAATACTTTATTTAAGTTTACAAAAAATTTTATAGTAAAGTACCCAAACTTTAAAAACTTCTCTCACACAAACACAAAAATGTATACACAAATGGAAATGCTTATTTAATAATTGCAGAAATGTGCTTTTCCATAAAAACATTTTTTACTAAGTCAACTGTAAAAACATTTTATTTCACTGTTTTTTTAATTACTTACATACACAATTTCAAATAGACTTTAAACAATCAATGTTTAATGGTGAAATAAATATAATACATGTTTATTTTGCTACCTCAGATTTGTTTGCTTTATCATTAAGGAAAGTTCAAAAGAACATGGGTAAACAACATTCAGTTTAATAACTCATGAGATATATAGCTATGTATTTTCCAAGTATGCATCCTTGGCTTAGCATAACCAGTAAATTCTGCATCAAGTGTATCGAAAACTAGTCCCCCTGTAAATAAGTTAAGTTTAGTGATCTAAAATTATCAACATGAGAAAGCAGATGGCTTCAGAATGATAAGATGTGACATTTCCTAATACACGTCTGCCAACATCACTGGGTTACACTTAAATACATCATTTAAAAAGGAAAAAGAAAAGAAGAAGAAGAAGAGCAACTCTAGAACATAAATGCAGGTACCTTTTCATCCACTTTGAGAACCAGATGTTAGTAGTGAGATGTCACCCTATCTGACCAAGATGAAGGTATAATAATAGACCCTAATAATAAAGTTGTACTGTACATAGCATTGTACTCGGACCTTACAGACAACCTTGCTGGGTTGTCCATTTCACTAAAGTACAGAATGTACTTATGTCTGCAATGAGATACAATACTGAAGTTGTTTCTCTGGGCTAAGATTGAAAATCCAGGAATATGAATAAGGGAGGTGAAAAGACTTGATTCCAATAACAATGGGACTGAATTCTAAGGAATGCAACTAGGAGTTAGTTAAATCAGAAGGTGTCTTGACAGGTAAACAAGGTCATCATTCACAGTATTCTGGACTGCATCAAAAAATGGTTCAATTCCCTCATACACAAGGCCCCTTTGGTTGTAAATGTTTTTGAACCAGAAAATCTTCTGACCCAGACAATTTTTCCAATTATGGCAATAAAGAAATTAGTACAATGACACTCAGACAAAGTGTGCAACCTAGAAGCCATAGAATTGAAATGAACTAGGTTGAAGCTTTTTCTATTCTGAAATCATAGATGAGTCCTTTTCTAGTCTCTCTGAAAGATGATCTTGATGGACAAAATTAACTTATTGATGTCGAAATGCTCTTTCCTAGTGAGACTCGAGTTAGTTTGCCTTGTTACAACAGCACATATGAGAAGTACTTTTGGTCATCAAACAAATCCTTGGAGTTTACAGCAGTGATGCATTTGCTCTAAAGATCCAGAGCCTGGTAAGTTTGACTACAGAACTGTAGTGGTAACATGGAGTATTAACTGCTTGTGTTCAAGCAACCAGACACTAAGCTCCTACAGACAATGTCTTGTGATACAGCAACAACTACTCTTACTCGCAAAAACTTACACCAACTAAAATAGTGACCCATGATAAATTTTCAGATGTGGGCAAAACTATATGTATAACTAATTAACACTGTGTGATTGGGCAGGGGCTGTTTTCGTTTGAAGTACAGTTGTGTTATGGGAATAATTACACTTTACAAATTATAAAGTTCAGGTGATTGACAGCTTAAACTTTCATATCATGTTACTTATACACAAATTATGTTAGATGAGATGTAAAAATATGAAGTTTCTAGTATGGAAAATAAAACAAGAACAATGTATTTTTTCTCTAGGAAGTATATGCTGTTGATAGTATGACATGTCACTGATTTTCCAAATAGCTGCTAACTGTTGGTTAGTGTATTCTTAAAAGTGAAAAACTAAAAATGTGAACAGAGCACCATACAGATGCTTTGTGATATACAAAGTTCTGTGGAAAGTTCAACCATCAAAATTCAAAATACTTTTCAGTCTCCTAACCAGACTTAATGTGTTAATATTAGTATTCCCACAAAACAGTCAATAGTGTGATGCTCCCTCTATAACCAAAAATTCTAAAGCAATTTTGTCTTGCCCCTGAAATGCTGAAGTCCAAGGCCTTTAAAGCATAATATAGACTTCATGATATTTCAGCAGCTTTTATAATAAAATTTTCACAATATATTCTGATGATACAACTTATTTTACAAAATAAAACAGATTTTGGCAAAATATCTAACAGGAGTTACAGAATGGTTACATTTACTATTTTTAAAAGGTGGTTTATTAACTAATACCAATGAGTGCTTATGAAATAAGATAAAAAAATTAAGATTATATTATGTGATAAATAAAAATCAATGTAATTAATAAACCTTGTACCAGCAATTTCTTTAATAAGTGATTACTTATCTCAAACATCACTCAAGTATCTCCAATTAATTTAGTTTTGGATAATTCACTATTTAACTTTATATGATAATTTTATTATAATTATTTTTTTGACAGTCACAAAGGTTACTTATATTAAAAATTAATAAAAGTTTCAATAATTTTTTTATTATTATGGCATGTCTTTATTTTTTTCAAATTTGAGGTTTATGTAGACAGTGACTTCATATTCCTACCTTAAGATTTCTAAAAAAATGCATGATGTCATCTTCATTTATATCATATGGGAGATTTCCCAAGTATACAGTATAAGGAGGCTGGGTAGGGAGTTGAGAAGGATCAATGTCAGGTCCCCGAGCAGCTTTGGGTGCAGTTGGAAGGACAATTTTCTCATCTCTCTTGTAATTTAATGGATATCTCTCTAATGCATTAGAAGAAAATAAAAAGAGATAAAACTAAATTACCTTTCATCACTGATCTTGACTGTTTACCAATAAATGTGATATGTGTACGAAGACCATTTTATATTATCTTGTTCAACATTTGCTAACAAATACTGAAACTATTCCAGCATGTCTATAAAATTATAATTTTGTGTATCATACGCAAGGAAAAATGTTTTTTTCCTTTTCTCAGAATTAAATCCAAGTTTGCAATTACTTGATGAGTTTATAGAAGTTTCTAGATTATACTCCAAATGATTTGTTTTCACATTCTTCCATACATTGACATAATTATTAATGTACTTGAGCATCAAAGTTTAATCATCACTTAGTTTATATTCTTCACTTCAACAGCTCATCTGTTGCTATCTTCAGGAATATCCTGAGGACAAGTTTTTATCACAGATTGGTGTACTATACACATTCATCCAGAGGTATTTTCCATTAGAACTTGAATCTCAAGGTGGATTCAATTTTGCTGATTTCTATGCTAAGCAGAATGAGTATAGGATACAAGTTAATTAGTATATAATTACGAAAAAAAGGCAAAAAATTAAAATCATGCTTGCATAATTACACAGATCTTTATTCATGAAGACAACTAATAACCAATTCCACAACCTCACCATATGTACCATAAATTTCCTCAATGTATATTTGAAGTTCAATCTAACCTGCCATGTTGCTCTGTCTCTTATCAATATACTACATATCCATTCTGTTGTTGGATTCCAAGAGTCCACTTTAATTTTAGTTGATTCCTTGCCACAAAAATACACATCAGTGAGTTAGTTTTTCATTTCAAACAGGTATATTTCAGGCTTCATACAGTGATAACAGATAATTAATGAGTTATAATTCAAACTAACCCTCTACTAAGACCACATTGTTTCTTATCCAGTTGCCATGGTTTCTCTGAAATTCCCACAAGATCTGTTCCTTTCAATTATATTTGCTGTTTGAAATGATACAGATTTTGAAAATGGCAGACAGTTTTATGTAATAAAAGGCAAATTTACATTTTTCATTTTTGAACTTTTTTGAGAATGTAATTTAAAGCAAGGATGGCTCACACTGAAATATATTAGATTTTGATTCAAGTAACTGTTAAGAAATACAAACACTATACTCCAGCTTGTTTATTGCTCACAAATGCTCAGCTACTTAGGTAAGGGCAGATTTACAAGATATATGTCTTTAGTAAATCATCTTTTAACATTTCTTTTAACCATTAACAGAGCATAAAGAATATATTTAGCTTCTCTCATCTGATGAAACATACTCAAATTAAAGCAACTGTGATGTCATTTAATGAATAATATTTGGTTATGAAACTTTGATAATCCATCTAGGATATGCTATAATCAACTCAACTGTGAAACAGCAGGATTTAGAATTATTCTGTTTTGGATATAAAAATTTTGAATAAACATGATTTTAGAGTTAGAGATAATCCAATGTTCACAGATGTAGATTGGCCCATTTTGGAAATAGAAGAAACTGCATTAAACACATCTGAGACATCTATCATTGCAAACTTTTGCAGGCACTGGATTCTGGTGAATTTCCTTTTACAAAATTGTGTCAGATCCACTTCTAAGCAATCACCTTTTATTGTAGTATTTTCTGAATCTTAATCAAGGTCAGGAAAATGCAGTAACTTCCACTTCTGGTAGCACTTTCATAAGAGGTTTAGCCTCCTAATCAGCATTAACAAGCTAGCTCAATGTGACCATTTTATGTAATACCTATCAGTATTACAGACTTCAGATATGCTAACTAATGGCTGCTGTATAAATGACTAATGCTTAACAGGTTTGTCTATCATAATTTAGAATGCATGAAATTGTCATGGCAAAATATTAGGCCCAAAAATAAAAATGTCTTTGAAAACTGTTAATTTTTCTCTTACTTTTGTAAATGAGACATCTTTCTCAAATACATAGTCTAATTCAGATCAACAGCAAGTGAGTTTCATAATTTCACAAAAATTGCTTCATTTTGTAAACAGTCTATTTCTGCATGTGAAAAAAAGCAAAAAAGCAGTTTACTTACTCTAATTCAGAAAAACTATTGTGGTATGCATAGGCAGTCTGTTGTTAGGAAACAGTAAGTATTTCTCAAGTGCTGGCATCAGTCTACACAAGAGTTTTTTGCATACCATAATTATATAGTTATTGTTATTTTTGATTATCAGAATGCCCACGAATTGTAGTGATTTGATATTTTCTACTTCTATGATGATTTGAAGTTTGTTGTCTATATACACAGGTGTTTCTGCTTGTGCAGCCAGGTGAAATGGTTCAACTGTAAAAATTGAGCTGTTTTTTGGTACAGTTGAGTAATGTTTTTTAACTAAATATTTGCTAGGACTGGAGAAACATGAAAGCAAATAGCAAGTACACTTGTTTCACAAACTACGTTGTTGTGTGGGAAGTAGATGGACTGTAAGCTCACTGTAGTTAGTTCCATGATAGCTTCAACACTCATAACATACTAATGGAATTAAGATAAAAAAAAAAAAAAAAGGGAAGGTACCCAATTAAGAAAACATTGCATTCTAATCATTTTAAGTAAAAATCTCACAACATATTTAATTTGCTATTTTTTGTTTCACTTTTTAAAACTGGTCTATATAACTGACTTGCTGTTATATATATGAAGAATAAGAAGTTCTTAATTTCATCTGAAGACAGAATACCTCTGAGAGGTTTTTACCTTAGCCTTCTATATTGAGCTTTTTTCAATAAAGTTCTGCCAACTGTATAAGGTACTTGGCACCTGTTTTCACCTTTATGTAATAAAAAAATATGAATTTATTATCACAAAAACACTTAAACTCACCATCTCCACTGTCACCTTCTACTGCTTCAGCCCAGTCTAACTTCTTAGCATTAACTACAGCAAATCCTAAAGGTGTATTCTCATCACCAAGAAAAGAATTCAGAGCTAGGGTTTTCCCCTTCATACGTTTGCTTTTCCCTATTTACAGAAAAGGAAGTTAAAAATTTAAAAAAGTAAAATAAAAAAATTGATGAAAACTATAAATATTATATAACTTAATCTAATTCCAAAATTTTAATATACCATAATTAAAGAATATCAAAGCAGCTATTTGTAACAAATTTTTGGTATTAATAAAATAAAGATACTTCACACTTAATTTATAAGACCTCAGTTGTGGTCAAATATATCAAAGGATTTGACCCTCAGAGTCCAAAACTGTAGTTAGATCTCAAATCAGTCAAGGGGTGATAGAGCTATGAGCTTAAAGTTTGTACTTGAGAAGATAACAAAACAGAGGGGGGGGGGGGTTCAACTCATGCTCATTCAGATGGCAGCTTAAATGCCCCATATCCAGATGTGCAATGCATTATTGAGCCTCGAAATGGTATTTTTTGTTTTATGTTAATTTATTTGTACATGACCTATAACATTTCTTCACTTTGCTAATTTTGAAATGAATTAAATGTTTAGATTGCATACTCTCAATTCATACATCCAACTTAAAATAAGTTTTTCTTTTCATATAGCACTTAAGTCCATAGTTTACTGTAGAGATGTACTAACCAACAATGTATTTAATTATCTTAATCAGTAACAGCCTAAGTTAGCTTGGTGCTCTGTGCAACTTGAATATTCAGGATTTAGCTTCTCAAAGAAAATTTATAATTACAAGCTTACTTCATCAAATTTGTTTTTGAACACATTGGTATGGACCAGTAGTTATGTGATAGTTCACTG